>NC_073235.2:116402500-117652500 GCF_029281585.2 Gorilla gorilla gorilla | reverse complement strand
CATACATCATGTTTTAGAGGTCTTCAAGAATTCTGACTTCTCTCTGGACCAATTCCTGAAACGTCTTGGAGCCTCTAGTATTGGAATTATTCTCATATGTGAACAATTTTCATGGTTCTCATGACATATAATATAGCTTAAAGGTGTAAAGACAAATGCACCGACAGCATATAATCAACCTTAAATTCTCTCCTGCCTTGTCAATTCAGAAGCACTAAATTAAGAATTTTAATTAAAGCATTAAGATTACTGACTGAAATTTAGAAAGCAGAAGCAAATTTCATCATATTAAAACTTTGCTATTTATGGAAATAAAAAGTAATGAATAACTTTATCTAGCATTGACAACTTTGGGTTTAAACAATATTTAAATTTCTAATTTGTTGCAATTATCAATATTCAATCAACTGACATTTTAGTATATTTTTATTCATAGTACTTCTATTACCTGAAATAAATGTATGGAGTGAAAATGCCTTCTGGCCCTTAACATTTTTGGTAAATTTTAGTCTTAATACTGAATTACTCCATAATTACCTATTTTATTACTTGCTGAGCAACATTTAATGAGTTCAAATGTATATTTTGATTTTTTAAGGAATGGTTTTCAAGTTGTAATTTTCCTGTTTTTGTTTTCTGCTATTCTGTCTGCTCTTGCTTCACAGTTGTAGCATGGTTGGTAAGGGACTGCTGTATTTTTAAATATGCTTAGAGAATGAGCATCAATTTTATCTATACAAATGTCCAAAGTTTTAAGTATTTTAGGATACCTCTGGGTGAAATACATGAAATCTACAAGAACTATCATTGCCGTTTCCTTTCTTCACAGAGCCTGCTGTCCCCAACAGCATTCAGCTATGCAAGCCAATACATTGCACGATACGAAGAACAGGGCATTGGTAGGTCCCCTTTCTTTAAAACTGGATTTTATCTTTCACAACTGTGCTGTGTGTCACAGGAGAATAAACACTTGTGTTCACTTTTTAGGTCTTCAGTGGGAAAATATGTACACCTCCCCGGTTCAGGATGACACCACCTCATTTGGCTGGCTGTGCTGTCTAATCCTAGCTGACTCTTTCATTTATTTCCTTATTGCTTGGTATGTCAGGAATGTCTTCCCAGGTATGAATGTGCTTCCTACAGATACATGCTTTTTATGGTTGACTTCAATATAAATCAACTAATAATATGTTCTAATATTTTATTTGCAAAAAATTTTTAAATTAAAAAATAAAAATATTTTATATATATATGTATTGAGATGGAGACTCCCTCTGTTGCTCAGGCTGGAGTGCAGTGGCGTGATCTCGGCTCACTGTAACCTCCACCTCCCAGGTTCAAGTGATTCTCCTGCCTCAGCCTCTCAGGTAGCTGGGATTATAGGCACGTGACACCACGCCTGGCTAATTTTTGTATTTTTAATAGAGCCGGGGTTTCACCATGTTAGCCAGGCTACTCTCGAGCTTCTTATCTCAAGTCATCTGCCCGCCTTGGCCTCCCAAAGTGCTGGGATTACAGGCATGAGCCACCATGCCCGGCCTTTAACTTTTTTTTAATTAAAAAAAAATCTTATTTGCCATATATAATCTCCAAAAAGAAGTACTCAAATCCCAAAGCTAACAAAAAATTTTCAGGATGAGATAATATACTGCTAAATTTCCTCTCGGATATTCCTTTAAAAGATGGAGTGAATTAAGAAGCTTAGAATAGTGTCAAATCAATCCAGTCTCTCTAAATAGGAGTGTGAGAGATAATAAGGGAAAAACCAAATCTCCTAATTCTAAGGAGAATTTACCAGATTCTAAAGGAAGAAGACAAGTTGGGTTCCCCCTTCTAGGTCTCAAGCAGTCATCCTTTCTAACATGCTTAGTTTTCCATTTAGCCCTACTTATATGTATGCATTTTTTGGTGTTATAAATGAATAAAAGAATATGATTTCATTTATGTAAGATCTTTGTGAAAGACAGATAGAGACAGAAGGCAGATCAGTGATTGCCTGGGATGTGAAGTGGGAGCAGGGATTATCTGCAAATGGGCATGAGACAAATTTTTTGAGTTACAGAAATGTTCTAATACTGAATTGCACAACTTTATACATTAGCTAAGACTTATCTACCTGTACACTTACAATAATAAGACAAGTAGGCCAACAGCATGCATTGTTATGAGAGAAATGATATGAAATTATATGACTAACAGTTTTAATTATGTTTTTCTAAATGGCAAAATTATCCTTTTGGTCATGGATGAATATGTCTACACATGTCTGTTTGGACCCTTGTGGGGATTAAATTGTGGCTTTTTCTGGGCTGGAAACCCAGAATCTGGATCTGACCTAGTCTTATCACTGTAAAATCACAACTTGTAGACATTTATTTCATAGATAAATAGTGGCTTTTTCCATTACAATAAGTGTACAGTTAGATAAGTTTTAGTAAATGTAAATAAAGCTCCTTAAAAACTAACAAGGAAAAAAAGCATCGTTTTTTGCTTTACTATGGAAACTGAGACCACCTTTTAGTTTTATATAGTGTCAAAAAATAAAACTACTTCCTAAACCATACATAGGATCTACTGTTTTGTTTCTGATGCTTAATGTTAACAGTCAACTAAAACTCACTGTTCCTGATATATTTTTATTCCAGGGACATACGGTATGGCAGCTCCCTGGTATTTTCCAATTCTTCCTTCCTATTGGAAGGAGCGATTTGGGTGTGCAGAGGTGAAGCCTGAGAAGAGCAATGGCCTCATGTTTACTAACATCATGATGCAGAATACCAACCCATCTGCCAGTAAGACAAGTTGGTCAATAGCATGCCTTGTTATGAGAGAAATGATATGAAATTACATGAGTAGTAGTTTCAATTATTTTTTTCTAAATGGCAAAATTATCATCCTTTTAGTCATGGATGAAAATGTCTACACATGCGTCTTTGGACTCTTATGGGGATTAAATTGTGGCTTTTTCTGGGCTCATTAGCTCAGTTGGTTAGCATATGGTGCTAATTAGGCCAAGATTGCAGATCCCTTTGTGGTCCAGTTAGACTCACACAGAGAAAAATTTTGTTCCTTGGCCACAATCTACACCCCTAACTCCAGCCATCTGTCACCAGTCATAAGGGGTAACCAAGTAACAAGTTTGAGTAATTTAGCATAACCCATCACAAATACTGGAAAAATAGTTCAAAGCTTGTGTCTTCCTGATACTAGGTGAGTCGTGTCATCTTTATAAAGTGAGTACGGGCCACATAAGTGGTCCTTTTGTGATGCCTGAAGGAGGTGTAGATAGATATTAATGAATTGGATTCTATAAACCGCGATCTCAACTAGTCTTATCACTCTAAAATCACAACTTTGGAGGCATTTATTCTATAATTTGGTATCATCCTGCCCAACCAGAGGACCAAGCCTTAGACATATCTTTTGACTATTTGATATCTGTTGAATAAAGGAGAATTTATAATTATAATACCATATTCTGGGACTGCTTTTTCCAACAAAGAAGGGTGAAATGAACCTTGGTTCTCCACTCTTATTCATTCTGCAACCAAGTGAGGAGGCTGAAGACTATAATAAATCATTTGTTTCTGGATTTTTTATTTTACTTAGAGGGTTATATTTTTATAGTCTTAAATTTTTAATAAAGATAAAGTCTAACTCTAGCTGCATTACCTTACTTGTGAGTTTACAACTCTTCCCTTGATTTCTCTCCAGGTCCTGAATACATGTTTTCCTCTAACATCGAGCCTGAACCTAAAGATCTCACAGTCGGGGTTGCCCTGCATGGGGTCACAAAGATCTATGGCTCAAAAGTTGCTGTTGATAACCTCAATCTGAACTTTTATGAAGGGCATATTACTTCATTGCTGGGGCCCAATGGAGCTGGGAAAACTACTACCATGTATGTTAACTTTTTGACACTTATTGCCATGGAAGCATATTACAAAAAATACAGTTGTAAAAAAAATAAACTAACCTATGTTTATAAAACATAAAGTTATTACATTTCCCAGATGGAGGAAGATGGTTCAACTTGTATGCTATAGAATGGAGTCAAAATCAAAGGTTGTAATACTTTTAAAATTTTTAATTCAGTGCCAATTTTGTAAAATAGGGAGTTTCTAATAAAAATAAATATTCTTGGCACCTCTTAGATAATAGGAAATTCTACAACATTGAGTTCATATTCTTAGGTAAAGACTATTGGTTGGGGCTAATTAGTAACTGATCTCTTAAAGGGAGTATCTGTTTTCTGGCTCATCCCTGGTCTCTACCAAGCTGCACTGCTTCATACACCCACCCAGTTTCATTTATTTGCATTTCTAACCTGGCGTATATATAAGTATGAAATTTTGCATCCTCATATAAACACACTTAGCCTCAGCTGCTCCTTCACGGGAAACCTTTGCCTTGACTCATAAAGAAACAAAGGAACCACCAGCTATCAGACAGAAATCAAAAAGGCCAGGAGCAGAACATAAGCTGTTCTTTCTCACTCCTCACCTATGTAGCATTTTCCTGTGTCAGAATGGAGAAGAGATTCAACTGTTTTTAAAGTGACATTCTTTTGAGTTATTTTTATGTGATTTGCCTCCAATGCTCCACATTCACTTAGTTGCTGAGTCAGCTCTAAGATGCTGCTGGTGCTCGAGCCCTTGTTTGAGAAAAAGGATCAGTTGCTGCATATCTTACTTAGTATCATCACGAATCAGCTCAGTGACTGCAAAAACACTGGAATTAATTTTTTTTTGTAAATAAAAGGGGACAAACGAGGTCATGAAATGAGTGAGCATACAGCCTCTGCTATTTGCATGGCCTGTTTAAAGTCAGAGTTGGCTTTCCAGGGAGGATACAATGCCAAAAAGGCCAGATTTTTTTTTAACTTTTATTTTAAGTTCAGGGGCACAAGTGCAGGTTTGTTACACACGTAAATTCATCATGAGGGTTTGTTTTACAGATTATTTCATCACTCAGGTATTAAGCCTAGTACCCATTACTTATTTTTCCTGATCCTCTCCTTCCTCCCATCCTCCACCCTCCGAAAGCCCCACTGTGTGGTGTTACCTTCTATGTGTCTGTGTATTCTCATCATTTAGTTCCCACTTATAAGTGAGAACATATTTGTATTTGGTTTTCTGTTCTTGTGTTAATTTGCTAAAGATAATGGCCTCCAGCTCCATTCATGTTTCTAATAGGCAATAAGAGGCTAATGAAGAAAAGGAACAGAGAAGGCTCTTGAAGAGGCTATAATTTTAGTTGAGAATGCCCCCATTTTATTGTTCTAAATAGAAACCTTTAATATAAAAAATGTTATTTGTATTTCAGTGTTCATATGGGAAAACTGCATATTCCTTTGTTCATAATTTAATCCAGAAGTCTGCACTGCAAGGCACTGAGTAGGTTACTGAGACAAAGTGCTTAGAAAACAGGACCTTTCCTTGACCTCATGGAGCTTACATTATAGTGGAGGAGATGGGTATTAAATAATTGCCCAGTTTACTAACTATCTGAAAGATGATGAGGAATTATCCAGGTGAGAATATTCTAATCACAGTATAGAGAAAAGGACTAGAGATGACCAAAGAGCATGCGGGAAGTAGAGTTAGGAGCTTAGAGTGATGGGTTAGGCAGGTGGTGACGGTGATGGTCCCATGAGGATAGCTGTGAAAACAGTGAGATGGGCATGTAGTTAAGAGATTAAGATAGGAGGAGAGTGCAAAAATGACTTACAGATTCCAGTCTCGTGCAACCAGTATATGAATTTATCACATGGGGAAAGAGGCAAAATCAATGAGGTTGTGGCTTTTAAGGTAAAGATCATGAGCTCGGTTTTAAACATACTGAGTTGAAGGACCCTGTAAGAAATCTCACAGAGAAGTGGTATTGTCTGATAGATATATAGAGCAATTCTGGAGCTGAATAATGAGGTCTGGGCTACAGATGTAAATTTGAGACATGCCAACCTGTAGATGCTAAGGGATGTCAGGAAAGTGCATGGGTTTGCTCAAGGAGGGAGAATGTAATTGGAATTTAAAAGCCCAATCATGGCTGGGCACAGTGGCTCATGCCTGTAATCCCAGCATTTTGGGAGGCCGAGGCGGGTGGATCACGAGGTCAGGAGATCGAGACCATCCTGGCTAATACAGTGAAACCCCGTCTCTACTAAAAATACAAAAATTAGCCGGGCGTGGTGGCACATGCCTGTAGTCCCAGCTACTTGGGAGGCTGAGGCAGGAGAATGGTGTGAACTCAGGAGGCAGAGGTTGTAGTGAGCTGAGATCGCGCCACTGCACTCCAGCCTGGGCGACAGAGTGAGACTCCGTCTCAAAAAAAAAAAAAAAAAGGCCTGATTGTTTTTGTCATCATCATGTAGCATTTATGTAATACTCTGAATTATTAAAAACTTAAAAGTAATATTTCTTATTCCCATTAAATACCATTTTATTTCAGAGTTTTCCCTTGCCTGAGAAGATACACTGTATTTTTTCCTTCTAACAACTGGATATAGTTAGTCCTAATATCTAGCTTCAATGCTTGGCTTATACCTAATTTATCATTTCTTCACTTCCAGTTCCATGTTAACTGGGCTGTTTGGGGCCTCAGCAGGCACCATTTTTGTATATGGAAAAGATATCAAAACAGACCTACACACGGTACGGAAGAACATGGGAGTCTGTATGCAGCACGACGTCTTGTTCAGTTACCTCACTACTAAGGAGCACCTTCTCCTATATGGTTCTATCAAAGTTCCTCACTGGACTAAAAAGCAGCTCCATGAGGAAGTAAAAAGGCAAGTTAAGACAGGAATGAGAACCTAAGTTGCTAACTCCTCTCAAAGACCCATAGCTTGGTTGGTAAAGTTCTGGTAATGATACCAATAGGAAATATTTTCTCACGAAATAATTACTTTTTAGTTTTTCTACTTCTTTAATATTGCAAACATTTAAGGTCATTATCCTTACCTGCCAGTTATTACACTGAAATTGTTTAACTCTCTTCATCTGTGGCTCCCATATTGCCCCGAATCCTTTGCTTCTAATCTCCATGGCTACTACACTGGTCCAAGCCTCCTAAGTGGATTCTTGGATTTCACTCATCTCTTGTGAAATCTGTTCTTTAAAGAGCAGCCAGGGTGATCTTTTTCAACTGCAAATCAGACTATGTCACTCCTGGATTTAAATCATCCAGTGGCTTCCTTCCATGCTGAGTATAATACTCAATAACATCCTTATCAAGACTTAGGAGGTCCTAAGTGATTTGCCTCCATTCTCACTTCTGATTTCATGTCCTTCCACTCACCTCCACATTCACTCTGCTCAAGGCACACTGGCCTAGCTACACACGTGACTGTCCTAGGCCTGCTCCAGCCTCAGGGCTTTTTACTTTCTCTTCTCTCTACTTACAGCACCCACCCCCACTAGATGGCCATTTGACTTAATCTTGGTCAAATGACCGCTTTCCTGGTCTCTGCCAAAATGTCACCTTTTCTGAGATGACTACCATATATAAAATTGATGCCTAAAATAGCATGTCCCAGCCACTCCTTATCTTATATTCACTGCTTTATTTTTTTGAATTGCACTTATCACCACCAAAACTTACTTGAGAATATATTTATTGACTGGATTTCCCTATATCCCTCCCAATACACACACTTACTAGAACATAATCTCCTTATGAATAGAAATTTTATGTGTTCACTGCTTTTCCCAAGTACATAAAACACAGCCTGGCACAAAATAGGTAGGAACTCTCTAGATATTTGTCAAAGGAATGAATTATATATTCCTTTGTGTTTTTTTCTGAGTATTAATTTTGTACTTTGTAAAGTACATTAATTTTGTACTTTGTAAAAAATTAATTTTTTGAGTATTAATTTTGTATCCAGGTGATAATAGAAAACTATATTATGAATCCTCAAGAGTTTATTGTACCTTACTGAGCACATAATAGTTACTTAGTGAATACATATCAATTAGGGTTATTGTATGTTTCCAGTACTCAAATAGTATATCTGTAAAAAATAACCATCATACATTATTTTTGAAGGACTTTAAAAGATACTGGACTATATAGCCATCGTCATAAGAGAGTTGGAACACTGTCAGGAGGCATGAAGAGGAAGTTATCTATATCCATAGCTCTCATTGGTGGATCAAGGGTAGTAATTTTGGATGAACCATCTACTGGAGTTGACCCATGTTCTCGCCGAAGTATATGGGATGTTATATCCAAGAACAAAACTGGTATGAGTAGTTTCTCAGAACTTCTCCACCCAACAGTCACACTTCTGCCCTCTGGCATATACAAAAGCAAACTGAGGCTGGGTGCAGTGGCTCACGCCTATAATCCCAGCACTTTGGGAGGCTAAGACAGGAGGATTGCTTGAGCCCAGGAGTTTGAGACCAGCCTGGGTAACATAGTGAGATGCTGTCTATAATAATAATAATAATAATAATAATAATAATAATGATAATAATAATAATAATAATAATAATAATAATAATACTAAAAACAGCTGGCTGTGGTGGCTGCCATGTGTAGTCCTAGCTAGTCAGGAGGCTGAGGCTGGAGAATCACTTGAACCCAAGAGGTCAAGGGTGCAGGGGTGCAGTAAGCTATGATCAAGTCACTGCACTCCAGCCTGGATGACAGAGTGAGATACTGTCTCAAAAAAAAAAAAAAAAAAAAACCAACTTGACGACTTTTCTGTTTATGATATCTTTTTAAAAATTTTTAAATTGATTTGTATAGATACATCATGCTTGTACATATTTATCAGGTATGATATCTTTTAAAAGTCTAAGACTGGCTCTTTCTTTTCTGAAGATTTTGAAGATTTTTCTCCCAGACAACTTTCTGGGTCAATTGGTTAATATCTATGTACTGCCCATTGTGAGTTGAGCACTTAACTGGCCTTTTTGAGAGCATGCAAATCCAACAGAAGTTTCAAAGTTTAATGCTTAGAGGAGCTAAGAATCTAATTAGAGATACCAAACATACACAGATGAAAATAAACTGAAAACAGACTAAGTAAGTGCTGATAGGATGTGAAGCAACGGAGTAATCAGAGTGGAGTGGAATAATCAGAGAGGAATATTCAAAAAGTCTTAAATTATTGCTTTTTCATAATGAAGAAAGGGGAAAAGAGAGAGAAAAACAATGCAAAATGAACCCATGGGAGCAAAATTCTAATAGACTGTGAAGAATTGCCAATGCCCACATGACAAATGGTGAACATTTAGTCACTCCGCATAATAAAGGATTATTTGCTGTTAATTTATATGAAAAAAAATGCGTCCAAATATTTAAGAACACCCTTCTGAGTTTTTCTTCTTTTTTTCCTTCTTTTTTTTTTTTTTTTTTTGAGATGGACTCTCATCTGTCGCCCAGGCTGGAGTGCAGTGGCATAAATCTTGGCTCACTACAACCTCCACCTCCCGGGTTCAAGAGATTCTCCTGCCTCAGCCTCCCAAGTAGCTGGGATTATAGGCATCCGCCACCACACCCAGCTAATTGTAGATGAGGTTTCACCATGTTGGCCAGGCTGGTTTCGAACTCCTGACCTCAAGTGATCTGCCCGCCTCAACCTCCTAAAGTGCTGGGATTACAGGCGTGAACCAGTGAGCCTGGCCCTGAATTTTTCTTGCATCATTTTGGAAGCTCTTTGAGGTCAGTCAGTTTTTCAGTTAGCTCATAAAATGTGACTCTTCTCAGATGTCACAGGATTTACTCTGGCCAACTCTGTGTGTCTTGGGAACTGTACTTTCACGTTTCATTCCCTGTTGTTCTTGTCTATATTTTCAAGCCAGAACAATCATTCTGTCAACGCACCACTTGGACGAAGCTGAAGTGCTGAGTGACCGCATCGCCTTCCTGGAGCAGGGTGGGCTTAGGTGCTGTGGGTCCCCATTTTACCTCAAGGAAGCCTTTGGCGATGGGTATCACCTCACGCTCACCAAGAAGAAGGTAGGAATGGGAGAAAATATATCTCATTATGGCACCATAAATTAAGTTTTATATGAAATAGGAGCAGAGTCTCTCCAACTTTATTCATTGCTAAAATTCATTAGTATACTAGCTTACTGCTTCTCAAATTTGAGTGAGCATCGAAATCCTGGAGGTCTTGACTAAAACCCAGAGTTCTGGCCCCACCCCAAGAGTGTCTGATCCTGTAGGTCTGGGATGGGAGTGCAGAATGTATTATATTTTTATCAAGTTCCCAGGTGAAGCTGATGTTGCTGGTCTGGGGACTGCACATTCAGAACCAATGTGCTAGGTAAAAAATGATTGACATCTTAAGGTTACTGATGGAGAATCAGCCTTTTAGTTCTCCTAACATTTCAACCTAGAAAGCCAAAAATTCAATTTTCTGCTTTATCAAAAGCAAATAAAACGAATATGAAGTCATGGGTTCACTTTCTGATTAGTACTCCTCAAGTGGCAGTGCAGGGACTGTAATTTACACAGGTCAATGGTGCCTTTACATCTTTTGGAGAACAAAAATGCTCGCTAAAGATCCCTGCACCACCTAACAGAACATATGATTTAAAAATACTGTGCAAGATGTATATGCTATTAGGAAGTTTTCAACTACCTGCATTTATTTTATATCTAATCCTCCTGTGACTTACAAAATATAAGAAAATGTTATGCTATTAATAGTTATACTCTTAATTATTATACTCATTAATTCAGACATTTATGTATTAGGTGCATTATGCCATATGATATCCAAGCACTGTCCCAGGCAGTGGTGACACAGCAGTGAACTGATAATAAGAAAATCTCTGGCCTCTTAGAGTTTATATTCTGATTGAGTGTGAGGAGTTCAGATGATACAATCAATAAGTAAATTATTTCATATATTGGCAATTAGTACATCACTTATTTCTATTAGTAATTTTTTATATTTATTAATAAATATTTTAGTAAATATTTCTATGCTATGGATAGAAATAAAGCAGGGAATGCTGAGTGGGGCAATATTTAGGGTAATAAGAAAAGATGTTCTTTGATAAAGTGACAGTTGAGCTGAGAGTTGGAGGTGGTGAGAGAATGGGACATATCGCTATCTGGAGGCATAGGACCACCAGTTGCAAGGACCCTGAGGAGGGGATGTGCCTGAACCCAAAGCCCTCTAGCAACAGAAAAGAGACTATTATTGCTAGAGTAGAGCAAATGAGAGGGAGAGGGTCAGAGAAGGGACAGCGTGACGTGGGAGAATGGGGCCAGTAGAATAGGGACCCAAGTGGCAAAGGGGTCTCTAGAGCAGTGATGTACGATCTGACTCAGGTGTGGAGTGGCCTAAAAGAGCTCATCACCTCACCCTCTGATTAGGGCCTGGGGCACTATAGTGTAAAGAGAGGAGTGTTTTAATTCCTACTTTTCTCTCTTAGAGTCCAAATTTAAATGCAAATGCAGTATGTGACACCATGGCCGTGACAGCAATGATCCAATCACATCTCCCCGAAGCCTACCTCAAGGAGGATATTGGGGGAGAGCTTGTTTATGTACTTCCTCCATTCAGCACCAAAGTCTCAGGGGCCTACCTGTCACTCCTACGGGCACTCGACAATGGCATGGGTGACCTCAACATCGGGTGCTACGGCATTTCAGATACCACCGTGGAGGAGGTATACCTCAATATTTCTTTTTTTTCTTCAAGCTGATATAACTTGCTGTTCCCTTTGAAGAAATATGTGCCATTTTTCTAAAAAAAATTTTAAAATATTTCACAAAATTAGAAAAGCTTAACATTTTTTCAGTACTATTCTTATGTAAGACTGAGAATAAAATGTTGCCCCAGCTAGACAGCACGTATCTTTTACATACAGAAATATTCACTTGAAGTCAGATGGGAAAAATTTGTCTCAGTAAATGTGATAAAAGTTCAAAATCAAAGGTAAGCTTAGAAATGAGAAAAGACATGCACTTTTCATGTTAATGAAGTGATCTGGCTTCTCTTTCTAGGTCTTTCTGAACTTGACCAAAGAGTCACAAAAAAATAGTGCTATGAGTCTTGAGCACTTAACACAAAAGAAAATTGGGAATTCCAATGCCAATGGCATCTCAACTCCTGACGATTTATCTGTGAGCAGCAGCAATTTCACAGACAGAGATGGTATGAATCTAATGTGGATATTTTGTTTAATTCCAATAGATGACATAAATGAGAAAAATCACAGACAGACTTTGATTTTTAAAAATTCAACTCTAAAGTTTCATTCTAAATTCAAAAAACACTAAGGAAATTTAAGCCTCCTTTTTTAAGATATAAAATATTCATTAAACCAAATCGAATTCTCTATTTCAAAAGTACTTTGAAGAATGTGAAAGAACTCTCTTGATAGCATGGTGATGAGTATTCCACCTCCCCGCCAGAAATTGTTTTCAAGAAGTAACTTCTACAATTTCAGTTCATGTTCAGCAAGTTAAAATTCTTCTTGTAATTGGGGCTAACAATGGACAAGATTACCATGTAAGGTAGTTCACTCCTTGTTATTAGACATGTTGAAGTAGAGACAATAGTCATAAAAAAAAGTAAAAAAAAAAAGAAGGAAAAAAAAAGGGAGTTGCCACTCTTTATGGTACCCTCAATGGAAAACATGTCTAACCTACCTTTAGAGTCTTTCAGGTGCTGAGAAACTGCTTTTGGGGAGAGTTTCTGAGTTAATTAATTTGGACTTGATGGCTAAGAGTCTGTAATAGTAGATTTCCTCCCCCAGTCCTTAACATAGGATATGCTTAAAAAATCATGTTGCTTGACACGACTTTGTGGGATTGGGCTCTTTTGAAAATAACTTTTATTGTCTCTTCTCTTTCTGACAGTTAATTTATACCTCTGGAAACACCATTTACTTAAGGAAGCATAGAGTAAAATGATATATAAATCATGGAGTAGTCATTTCAACAGTTTTTGCTTACAGAAAAAAATCTCTAGGAACAGAACTTTTAATTAAACATTTGCCTGGCTCTCAAAGTCAGGAAAGATAATCTCTGATGTTTGTATAATTCTGGAACTGGAGGCTAATTTGTCCTCTGTCATAGTTCTCATTTCTTTTCTTTTGGGGAATATAATTGTGGCCGCCATGGCATTGAGGACTTTTATTAGAAAGTGGTCATCTGCTGCAGGAAGCAAAGGCTAAGTATGTGCCTCTGCATGTGTCTTATAATTTGAAACTATTCTTCAGTCCAAATGTTCCCTTCATTGACATTATCTTTTAGAAAGCACATTTATTTCATTTGATACACCTGTAAGTCATCCACATGTAATTTCTCAAGAAACAGAAAAGCATACTAATTGAAAATATTCAGCTCCTTCTACAATTCCCTTTTGCAGAGATATGAGTTTGCATTTAAACTTGTTCACTCTGTTTAATTGGAATTCATTTTAAATTAAGCAGCTTTGTATTTTTTCTTATCAGCTAAATGAAGATCATGATTTTTTGTGCTGCATAATTTCTGATGGAAAACTTAAAATATACGCAGAGTTGATGAATACCATCATCTTATCACCTATGAAGGTGTGCGTGGTGGCAGGCTTTCGGAGAGAATGCTATATTTGAACCTGTTTTTAGAGGGAGTGCTGAAATTATTAGCCACAGAGCTCTATTGAGGAAGCAATGGTTTATGGCCTCTATAGCTGCTCTGCCATGGAATTTTTCTCAGCACTAGAAAAGCATTTCAAAGTATGGGGATGGTAGATATTTTTTCTAATGAGTTCTTTTTTTTTAATAACTCTAGTGGCAAAAATTGAGTTTTGAAAGGCCATATAATCATTCCAGGTTTCTAAAGAGAATGTAATAAATATGTGGTTGAACCAGAATTGTACTCTGGAAGAGAGGATTTCCCTTTTCCTACTCTTAGTGTGAATTAATTGGACCTCATGTTAGAATCAGAGCCAATTAGACTTACAGTCACTAAGTTACTCACAATAGGAACAAATTGTTAGATTATGTTGGTGTTTGAGTTTGTATTTGTCTCACATGTATTTAGTCTCTTCATAGAAACTATCTCTTGAGTATTAGTAATATATACTGAGTCTGCATTGAGACTTTAGGGTTTGAGGTCAATATTCATTTATGAAATTCTAGATATCTAAAATTACATGTAAAATTACTATGCCTGTGACTAATAGTATTTTTTGTATAGTGAATTAGAATTTTCAAATCACTTTACACACAGTTCTATATGAGATGGATATTATAGTTCTCAGTTTTCCCAATGGAAGGTCCAAGGCTAAGGCTGAGAAATAACATTGCTGAACCTCAAATCCAAATCTTTAAAAGCTTTTCCCACCACAGTGTATTATACCATTTATATATAGTTTCTGAAGTTATTTTATTGCTTATCAAGATTTCCCAGAACCATATCCAATCTCTTTTTCTTAATCAGACAAAATCCTGACAAGAGGAGAGAGGCTGGATGGCTTTGGACTGTTGCTAAAGAAGATCATGGCTATACTCATCAAGAGGTTCCACCACACCCGCAGGAACTGGAAAGGTCTCATTGCTCAGGTTATCCTCCCCATCGTCTTTGTTACCACTGCCATGGGCCTTGGCACACTGAGAAATTCCAGCAACAGTTATCCAGAGATTCAGATCTCCCCCTGTCTTTATGGTACCTCCGAACAGACAGCCTTCTATGCGTAAGTTTCTTTCTGTTAACTAAAAGAATGTTTCCAAAATGCTTCCAGGAGTGTGGTTGTACCTGAATGAATGCCATGAGATCTGGAGAATAAAGTACTTAGAAGCCACGGTACCTGATTCTGCTAAAGGAATGAACAGTTTGATTGATTGCAATATGTTACTTCTATTGCCAACAAATAGTTTTTTCAGAGTTTTTGCATTCATCTAAAACTAAAGTTATAGTAGATATTTATTTATAATGACTAGACTTTAATTAAGAAATCCAGGCTAGTTATGGCTTCCAAATCTGTTGTAATATACAGCAAATAACTTTTTATTGGTCTCACAAATATTAAATAGCAATGTCAGAATCCTGTGTAATATAATGTTACATATACAATAGGTGATCACTGATGCATGTGACAATTAGGTGAATAAGAAGGCAGCCAAATAGAGACATGTACATTTTCCTGTGATACCTTTCTTTCTTTTCCTGAGACTGTGTCTTTTTTCAGATTTCTTAGATTAAGAAAACAGTCCTAGGCTGAGTGCAGTGGCTCACGCCTGTAATCCTAGCACCTTGGGAGGCCAAGGTGGGCTGATTACTTGAGCTCCAGAGTTTGAGACCAGCCTGCCAACGTGGCAAAACCCCGTCTCTACTACAAATACAAAAATTAGCCAGGCCTGGTGGCACTCACCTGCAATATCAGCAATTCGGGTGTCTGAGGTATAAGCATCGCTTGAACCCGGGAGGCTGAGGTTGCATTGAGCCGTGTGATTGCACCACTGCACTCCAGCCTGGGCAACACAGCAAGACTCTGTCTCAAAAAAGAAAAAGAAAACCCTTCTATATACAGCACATTTCATTTCTTCAAGCATGATTTTAATATGGGAGACTAGTAGAAAAATCATGAATTTGTTTCTGTCCTTTCATATTGCAGTAATTATCACCCGAGCACGGAAGTACTTGTCTCAGCAATGTGGGACTTCCCTGGAATTGACAACATGTGTCTGAACACCAGTGATCTGTAAGTGGTTCTTGCTCTTCTATTTTTTGTTGTTTTCAGCATTCCAGTTTGAGTGTGTGCATGTGTATGTGGGTGTGTGTGTCTGTTATTTGCCTGGAAGAAAGCTGTACCCTGATAGAAATCCCTGTTTAACAGATTTTGTCTATCTCCTTTAGTTCATTTCTTAGTTATCCTATGCTATACCAATAAATATTAGATGTCTTATGATTTGTACAACTCTCTTGTATACATATTTTCATTTAATTATCACAATCTTGTGGATTATTAATCCCATTTTACAGATAAAGAACTGAGGCCCACAGAGACTAAGATACTTATCTAGCTGAGACTCCAGTTCTCATTTGCACTATATAGTGTTGCTTATTTGAACGTCTAAGATAGTATTAATACATAACTCATGTAAACATGACCTTGGTGTTTTATTATGCTAAAGTATCCCTTCCTCTCTGCAAAGAGTATAAAGGAGAGAAGAAACCCCATCCTGACACAGTAAGACAATTCAATAAGCACTGGTCTCAATACTATGTAATCAATAAATGCTTTCCCTTGTCCCCCATCACAAAACGTCAAATCATTTGGAAATGGTGGAGCAATGTACACTGAAGTTATGAAAAATCAGTAAATTGTTCTGTGACTACACACATGAACTTAATACCAAATACTTGTTTACATGTTCATATGTAAACATGAGAACACATATACATACACACCTCACAGCAATATCATTTTAACTTGCAGACAGTGTTTAAACAAAGACAGTCTGGAAAAATGGAACACCAGTGGAGAACCCATCACTAATTTTGGTGTTTGCTCCTGCTCAGAAAATGTCCAGGTAAGATGGAATTCAGTTTCAGTGAAATGGGAAAAATACGGGAATAAATATCGAAAGCTCGAAAGATCTCTCTAGGTTACCAAAGAATCGGTATAAGTTCATTTTATGGAAGCTAGTAGCTCAGAAATATGGATCTGGGCAGCTCAAAAAATACTGACTTTGAACATCAACTTACTGTTTTAAATCCATCTCAGGACCAATTTCCAAAGATAGGTAATTCTATGATGGTCTTTGTGGAAACCAACCGAAAATGAATTTTTGGTCTCAAATTTAGAACTAAGTAGAAGGCTGTATGCTTCACAGGAAAAAATGCGACCATAACTGTCATATTTGAAATATAGCAAGACTGCCACTGTAGTGGTCAGCTGGGAAGTCAATAATGTATAAGTCTAGAACAGAACTCCATATGTCTCTAAGCAACACCTCCAGGCTTCAGGAAAAAAATCATTTCCTGAAAAAACAAAAAAATTATTCATCACTTACTCTGTCTGTATTCTATTGATGCGGACCTTAGTTTTCTAAGCCTATCAGTTCACCACACTTGTACGAGAACCACATTCACTAGAGAAGTTCAAGATTATTGAAGAAAAAAGGTCACTATTAGTTTCTAACAGTTACTATATTGCCAACTAAATTTCTTGCAATATTTTCTTCAGAGTGACACATGGTTGTACACTGAAGTGTCTTGGTATAATAGTTTATAATGAAAATATCTTCAGTGAATGCAACCCATTTTGGTGTTCTTATGCAAAATAGTTACTAACAATAAGAGTTGGGACCCAAAAAGAATCTTTTGGAATCCCTGCATATTTAAAAATTAGTCTTGGCCAGGTGTGATGGCTCAAGCCTGTAATCCCAGCACATTGGGAAGCTGAGGCTGGTGGATTGCTTGAGCCCAGGAGTTCGAGACCAGCTTGGGCAACATGGTGAGACCTCATCTCTACAAAAAATTTAAAAATTAGCTGGGTGTAGTGGTGTGCATGTGTAGTCCCAGCTACTTGGTGGGGCTGAAGTGGGACGATGGCTTGAGCCCACGGGGTCAAGGCTGCAGTGCTGTGATTGCACCATAGCACTCCAGCCTGGGTGACAGAGAGACCCTGTCTCAAAATAAATAAATTAAAATAAATTAAAAATCCAGTAGATCTTCAATTTTTTCCAACCAATTTTGTCATTTAATTAACATCCCTAAATCTATTTCCAACTATTTAATAACAATGAGGTCACTTTGCATAATTGATGCTCTGTATACCAGACATACAATATGGATAAAGTACTAAATTTTTTGAGAGAGGAAAAAAATTATACTATATATACATCAAAAGATGAAGAGAGTAAAAAGGAAATCCACAGAGTAGAGAATGATATTCACAATATACAATAAAGGACTCATATCCAGAATAAATGTGTGTATAAAGAACTGCAAATCAATGAGAAAAAGATAACACAGCAGAAAAATTAGCAACAAACATGAGACACTGTACAAAGAGCATATCCAAATGGCCAAGAAATATATAAAAAGGTAGTCATCAGGGACATACAAATTTAAGGCACAAAGCAACACCACTCCACACTCACCAGAATGGCTAAAATGAAGAAGAGGAAAAATTCTAAGTGTTAACAAAAATATGCAGCAACCAGAACTCTCATATTCTGCTCTGGGAATTTAATTTTGTGCAAACAGTTTTTAAAACTACTTGGCAATATATCCCAATGGTAAAAATTTGCATATCTGTGGGACCTGCAATTCCACTCTTACTATATACCCATCAGAAATGTGAATAATGCTCACTAACAGAATAGGTAATGTCAAATATAATATATTTCCACAGTAGTATATAAACAAAATGAGAATGATTGATCGACCACCATACATAACATATGGAAGATTCTCATAATCATAATAATGAGTGAAAACAACGAGACACAAGAAAACACATTTATACTATTCCATTAATATAAAATATAAAAATAGGCAAAACTACGCTGTGTCTGTTACTTTGGGAGTGATAGTAATTTGAAGGGAGTGTGATGAGGGGGCTTCTGAGGTATGGGTCCTGTTCTGTATCTTGTCTTGGTTGTTGGTGACTGGTTACACAGGTGTGTCAGTTTGTCAAAATTCATCAGGCAGTACAGATAATACATGTGCATTTCTCTGTGTATAGTATAATTTAAAAATTACACGAATACATAAGAGTATTCTCTTTTAATTATTTGTGAAAGCAGTGTCACTCTGGAATGTGATCTTCATGTTGATATAACTTGATATAAGATAAAATCCAGCACCGATTTTCTTTAGAGCAAGCTGGAACTTTATGTTCTTGAGATAGACAGGTGGCACTATAAAAACGTGCTAGACTTTTCCCATACTAAACTTCATTGCAATGAAGCATGAGAAGCTACACTGAAAAATTAAGTTGTCAGGAAGCAAAGAAAGTTACAAGCATAAATATAAATGGTTAAACTAAGCTCTAAACAAATATACTTGGTAATATAAGTACCCACAAGGGAAAGTGACCAGGGTACAGAGGAACTCTCCATTAGCTTTGTGACTTTTCTGTAAATCTAAAATAATCTCAAACTAAAAGTTTATATATATCAAACTAATATATATACACACATATATACATATATAATATTAACTAATATACATATAACTAAGCTGAGTCTTAGGTTGCATACTAAAACTAATGTATCATAAACTTTTCATCCACTGCTATCAATCCTTGAAAAGTGTTATATTTTCAATTTGTGGCAAATATTTTTTTCCTTCTTTGAGAATTATTGAGGAAATTTTATCATCTTAATGTTTAACATTATTGTCCAAACATATTAAGCCTCAGCACAGTGAAGGAAATATCACACATTTGTTAACTTGTGTTCTTTCAGGCCTTTAAGTGAGTCCTAAACATAGGGATTTGCTCTACATGAATAATAACTATTTGTTCTAATTTCTTGGTGTAGGTGAGATGACTTCTTTTTCAAAGCTCTTTAGAGTCAAAGGACAGTCTTATCACACTCTACCAGTTGCAGTAATAGACAAATCATGAGACTGAAGCTCCTTGACATTGTCTATTTAACTTGCACAGCGTTGGCCAGAAAAAAATTCATTTTTAACTTTATTTTCCAGGAATGTCCTAAATTTAACTATTCCCCACCACACAGAAGAACTTACTCATCCCAGGTAATTTATAACCTCACTGGGCAACGAGTGGAAAATTATCTTATATCAACTGCAAATGAGTTTGTCCAAAAAAGGTAAAATACTCTGTTTATAACATATTTAATTACTTGCTAATTTTAATGGTAGCTGCCTTCTAAACTAGAGACAATCGATACAAATTTCTATTGTTTACATTTTACATGGTTAAATTCTCAGTTTTATTTAAACAGCCTTATATATTGAAATGTAAATAATGACTCTAAATTAGGATTTATTTGAGCAAATGGAAAACCATTGGTTATATTAGGCCTCAAAAATGTACTGTTAAATTTGTACATATTTTTTTTTCCTTGAAGCCAAAGGGAATTTATTGACTGACTTATACCAACTTGGAGAGGTTTAAGGCATGACTTTTGATGACAATTGGCCTCAGTTCCAATATGAATATCTCAAAACTTAAGAGTGTGATATCTGCATATGGACAAAATGTGTTGTTCATGTGTAGCAAGGAAATGTGCTTGTACTTAAGCCACCCAAGCATTTATCATGGACACAAAGTTGGTAGACCTTCAATTGCTGCCATTTTCTTCTTTCCTCCATCTCTTCCCTCCTTTGTTTCTCAATATACATCCATGATTAATATTCATTGTAAAAAATAATTAGAAACTACAGATAAGCAAAAAGAAGAAAAATAATATTATTTCTCCACACAGATATAAGCACTATTGATATTTTGGCGTATATCCTTCCAGAAGTTTCTTTGTCACAGATATACATGTAAATATTTTTAACAAAATGGGTTTTATTATAAACCAACTGTCTTAAAATCTGCCTTTAAAAAAAGTGAATTACATACTATGATGTTATTTGCATGTCAAAAATATATAGCTCTATAGCACTACATTTAGGATGACAGTCACAAGATTATTCTAGTGTGACTGCACCATTATTTATTTAATCTGTCCTTAATTTGGTAGGCAGTTAAATTAACCTATTCTTAAAATTACTACTTGGATTTTAAAGATCAACTTTTCGTTTTTATACCATGAATTGACAAGCGGTTGACATGAATTGACAAGACCCAGCTTGCCCTCAAATATTCAGGGAGAAAAAATGTATAATGTCTGGGGACAATATAGGGGAAAATTTGTTATATAGAAGAAATTGAGCCATTTGAAAAAAGAAATGAACTGATACTATATCACTTCCATATTAATTACCTAAAAGGAATATTTGAGTACTAAAATATTAAGATATTTGAGATGGTAGATGGGTCAGTTAAGATGGAGAAATTGATTACATTATATGCCACTCATTTTCAGGATGACTACTAAACATATGCAATTGTTTAGAAGGACTTATTGCCTCTAGTTATAATGTACACTTGAGACTGAAATATGATAAAAAGAATTGATAGAAATGTAAAATATTTGTCAGGCAGTATTCATTTTATACTGTAAATGTGTTCCTAACAGAAAAAAAAAGTTGAGCTCCTCGTTAAGTATTTTAGATCTATTTAAGATTTTCTCCACTAAACCAAAGATATATTTTTATTACTCTCTGTAGATATGGAGGTTGGAGTTTTGGGCTGCCTTTGACAAAAGACCTTCGTTTTGATATAACAGGAGTCCCTGCCAATAGAACACTTGCCAAGGTAAATTTTGATCTTTTTTCTGGAATGTCATACAAATGAGAAGGTGAAATTGATATGTTTAATCATTTTCATGAAGTGAAAACAAAATATGGGTACAATTGATTTGGCATTGTGCATAACCCAGGGCACAGTGGTTCCAATTCTGTGTATGTACCCTAGGGAAACATGTACACATTAGCATCAGGACACACGTACAAATGTGTATACATAGTAGCATTTCTCATAATAGCCAAAAACGCAACCCAAAATGCCCACATGCAGAATATAGAAATAAACTGTTTCATATTCATTCAATAAAACTTTCAGCAATGGAAATGAAGGAACTCAGCTCCATATAACAAGCAAGTTAAATCTCCCAAACATTATTAATAAGGAAAGAAAAGACAAAAAGGAATACATTGACTATGATTACATTTACTGTAAACTTTGAGAGTTTATAGGCAAAACTCAACCGTTTGTTAGGGGAAAGGGAGGGTATTGTGATTTGGAAGGACATGGAGGATCAGGGAAAAGGCATTCTGGAGGCTGGCAATTCTTATTTCTCAACCCGTGTATAGTTTAAGGGATGTACTTCCTTCAGAATTTTTTTTGGTAACACTATACTTTATTACCTGCACTTTTCTTGTGTATATGTCATAACTATTTAGAAATGAAAACGTATATGTTTAGCCTTGCTTCTTAAAGAACCTGGAAACTTTAACCAAATTTAATGGAGATAAATAATTCTGCTCACTTATTTTTCCTTTTAGATTATACCTAAAATGAGGTAGAGTCACGGGATCAGATGCATATTCTTACCTATGTGATCAATGGCAGTCATAGGGATTTAAAATTGTCTACACATATTTCTCATCTGGTAGTAAGAGACATACACAGTCTTTGGGAAAGTGGGGGAACTAATGTCCATTTCGTGACGATTATGTGCCAACCACGAGTATCATCTTTTACACAAACTACCTAATTTTCTGCTCACAGCATCCCTGTGTGATAAATATTACTGAGTCTATTTTAGCTGATTTTTACAGTAAATCATATAGAAAGTAATTAGTGGTGCTGGGGATTTCAGTGCTTTCCTTTTCTTCCTCTCTTCTCTCTCTCCACACACACAGTAAATATTCTTGCACAAACGTGGATTTCTAATATAAAATCATTTCTCTCCAAATCAACTTTGCTATTTTGAATTAGTAATTGGGTTTCTTGAATTGAGGTTCACCAGTATATTAAATCTCTCTGTTTATGACATAGAAGGTAAAATCGCGCCCCATTTGGTAGGTTATAATTAGGAATCAAAAATTAGTGGAGGAATGTCAAGGCTTTCAATCTTGTGCTAAGGACACCATGCGTGTATAAGTATTTTATTTATTTCTCCAGCTTGGTCTATTCCATTAGTTTTTATTACCATTATTGGCAGCCAGGATACCTTAGTTCTAGTCTCAGAATCCCATGGATTTGCCACAGGGATGTAGATAATGATTTCTCCAGTTTATTTCAAGCTTTGCCTAGAAGAGATCCTGAATAACTAATAATTTAGTGCTATCCACAGAACAACTCTCTTCCCAATTTCTGCCTGTTTCTAAATTGGAAATTTATAGGCCTATGGTCAATACTCTAGAGAACAGTGCATAATCTTCCAAGATAAAATAAATTATTGGAAAATTGATGCTCTTATTTTAAATATAAATAAGATAGCTGTCAGATGTTAAGACAGCCTAATTTATTTGAACACAATATTGATCTTGCCTTCTTTTGGAATTTAATAGGTATGGTATGATCCGGAAGGCTATCACTCCCTTCCAGCTTACCTCAACAGCCTGAATAATTTCCTTCTGCGAGTTAACATGTCAAAATACGATGCTGCCCGACATGGTAAAGTTACTAACACAAAAGTGTCCTGTATTGCAACTTCTGTTACTCTTTGTATAAAAATGCACTTTATATCCTGTTTCTTCACAGTGGCAGGTATTTTATGGTATCTAAATCACAGGTCTTTAAAAGGAGTTTAGAAGTAGTAACTATCGCCAGATGCAACATTCTGGATAATCCTCTTAACTTCAGGTCAATTTAGTTTTCTCATCTATCAAATCAGGATAATAATGCTGATGTCACGTGCATGTCTGCTGTCAACCAAGTAGTTATAGCTCAAAGAAAAATATTTTTAAACGACGTGCTTGTCTATAGGCTAAACAATTTTTAAAAACAATTAATGTTTACAAATACTGTTCACAAATCTAAATATGATGACAAAACTTTTCTTTCTTTTTTGACATATGTTAGTGGTTACTTTTTTATTTTATTATTATTTTTCTTCAACTTTTATTTTAAGTTCAGGGGTACATGTGCCAGATGTGCAGGTTTGTTACATCGGTAAACATGTGCCATGGTGGTTTGCTGCACATATCAACGCATCACCTAGGTATTAAGCCCAGCGTCCATTAGCTGTTCTTCCTCATGCTCTCCCTCCTTCCATCCTCTGCGCTCTGACAGGCCCCAGTGTGTGTTGTTCCCCACCATGTGTCCATGTATTCTCACCATTCAGCTCCCACTTATAAGGGAGAACGTGCAGTATTTGGTTTTCTGTTCCTACATTAGTTTGCTGAGGATAATGGCTTCCAGCTCCATCCATCTCCCTGCAAAGGACATGATCTCATTCCTTTTTATGGCTGCATAGTATTCCATGGTGTATATGTACCACATTTTATTTATCCAGTCTATCATTGATGGACATTTAGGTTGATTCCATATCTTTGCTATTGTGAGTAGTACTGCAGTGAACATACATGTGCATGTATCTTTATAACAAAATTATTTATATTCCTTTGGGTATATATGTAGTAATAAGACTGCTGGGTGAAATGGCATTTCTGCCTGTAGATCTCTGAGGAATCACCATACTGTCTTCCACAATGGTTGAACTAATTTACATTCTTATTAACCGTGTAAAAGCACTCCTTTTTCTCTGCAACCTCGCCAGCATCTATTGCTTTTTGACTTTTTACTAATAGCCATTCTGACTATTTTGAGATGGTATCTCATTGTGGTTTTGGTTTGTATTTCTCTAATGATGAGTGATGTTGAGCTTTTTTTCATGTGTTTATTGGCTGCATGTATGTCTTCTTTTTAGAAGTGTCTGTTCATGCCCTTTGCCCACTTTTTAATGTTTTCTTTCCCCTCCAATCCCCAGTAAATTTAAGTTCTTTAAAGACTCTGGATATTAGACCTTTGTCAGACAGACAGATGGCAAAATTTTTCTCCCATTCTGTAGGTTGTCTGTTCACTCTGATGAAGGTTTCCTTTTCTATGCAGAAGCTCTTTAGTTTAATTAGATCCCATTTGTCAATTTTTGCTTTTGTTGCAATTGCTTTGTTTTTGGCATTTTTATCATGAAATTTTTGCCCATGCCTATGTCCCGAATGGTATTGCCTAGATTTTCTTCTAGGGTTTTTATAGTTTTGCGTTTTACATTTAAGGCTTTAATCCATCTCGAGTTAATTTTTGAATATGGTGTAAGAAAGGGGTCCAGTTTCAATTTTCTGCATATGGCTAGCCGGTTCTCCCAGAATCATTTATTAAATAGGGAATCTTTTTTCCCCATTGTTTGTTTTTGTCAGGTTTGTCAGAGATCAGATGGTCGTAGGTATGTGCTCTTATTTCTGAGTTCTCCATTCTGTTCCATTGGTCTATGTGTCTGTTCTTGTACCAGTACCATGCTTTTTTGATTACTATAGCCTTGTAGTATAGTTTGAAGTTGGATAGTGTGATGCTTCCAGCTTTGTTCTTTTTACTTAGGATTGTCTTAGCTATTCCATCTCTTTTTTTGGTTCTATATGAATTTTAAAATTTTTTTCTAATTCTGTGAAGAATGTCAATGGTAGTTTAATGGGAATAGCATTGAATCTGTAAATTACTTTGGGCAGTATGGCCATTTTCACGATATTGATTCTTCTTATCCATGAGCATGGAATGTTTCTCCATTTGTTTGTGTTCTCTCTGATTGGCTTTGAGCAGTGGTTTGTTGTTCTCTTGAAGAGGTCCTTCACTTCGTTAGCTGTATTCCTAGGTATTTTATTCTTTTTGTAGCAATTGTGAATGAGAGTTCATTCATGATTTGGCTCTCTGCCTGCCTGCTGTTGGTGTATAGGAATGATTTTGAGACATTGATTTTGTCTCCTGAGATTTTGCTGAAGCTGCTTATCCGAGCTTAAGAAGCTTTTGGGCTGGACAATGGGGTTTTCTAGATATAGGATCATGTCAACTGCAAACAAAGATAATTTGACTTTCTCTCTTCCTATTTGAATACCTTTATTTCTTTACCTTGCCTGATTGCTCTGGCGAAAACTTCCAATACTATGTTGAATAGGAGTGGTGAGAGAGCATATCCTTGTCTTGTGCCAGTTTTCAGGGGGAATGCTTCCAGATTTTGCCCATTCAGTATGATATTGGCTGTGGGTTTGCCATATACATCTCTTACTATTTTGAGGTATGTTCCTTCAATACCTAGTTTGAGTTTTTAACAAAAGGGATGCTGAATTTTATCAAATGCCTTCTCCGCGTCTATTGAGATAATCTTGCAGTTTTTGTCTTTAGTTCTGTTTATGTGATAAATCACATTTATTGATTTGTATATGTTGAACCAACCTTGCATCCTAGGGATGAAAGCCAACTTGTGGCAGATAAGCTTTTTGATGTGCAAACTGGAGTTTGCCAGTGTTTTATTGAGAATTTTTGCATCGATGTTCATCAAGGATATTGGCCTGAAGTTTTTTGTTTTTTTTTTTTTTTTTTTTTTTTGAGGCAGAGTCTCGCTCTGTCGCCCAGGCTGGAGTGCAGTGGCACGATCTCAGCTCACCGCAACCTCTGCCTCCCGGGTTCAAGCAATTCTTCTGCCCCAGCTTCCCAAGTAGGTGGGATTACAGGTGCCTGCCACATGCCTGGCTAATTTTTTGTATTTTTAGTAGAGACAGGGTTTCACCATGTCTCTACCGGGCAGGCTGGTCTTGAACTCCTGACTTCAGGTGATCCACCCACCTTGGGCTCCCAAAGTGCTGGGATTACAGGCATGAGCCATCATGCACAGCCTCTTTTTTTTTTTTTTTTTTTTTTTGGTATCTCTGCCAGGTTTTGGTATCAGATGATGCTGGCCTCATAGAATTAGTTAGGGAGGAGTCTCTCCTTTTCAATTATTTGGAATAATTTTAGCAGACACTGTACCAGCTCTTCTTTATACTCTGGTAGAATTCAGCTGTGAATCCATCTGGTCCTGGGCTCTTTTTGTTGGTAAGATTTTTATTACTGCCTCAATTTCAGAACTTGTTATTGGTCTATTCAGGGATTCAATTTCTTCCTGGCTCAGTCTTGGGAGGGTATATATGTCCAGAAATGTATCCATTTTTTCTACATTTTCTAGTTTATTTGCATAGAGGTGTTCATAGTATTCTCTGATGGTTGTTTGTATTTCTATGGGGTCAGCGGTAATATCCCCCTTATCATTTTTGATTGTGTTTATTTGACTCTTCTCTCTTTTCTTATTTGTTAATCTAGCTAGTTGTCTATTTTATTAATTTTTTCAAAAAACAGCTCCTGGATTCGTTGATTTTTTTAAGGATTTTTTGTGTCTCTCCTTCAGTTCAGCTCTGATCTTGGTTATTTCTTATCTTCTGCTAGCTTTGGGGTTTATTTGCTCTTGGTTCTCTAAGTTCTTTTAGTTAAGATGTTAGGTTATTAACTTGAGCTCTGTCTAGCTGTTTGATGTGGGCATTTAGTGCTATAAATTTCCCTCTTAACACTACTTTAGCTGCGTCCCAGAGATTCTGGTACATTCTCCCTTTTTCTCATTAGTTTCAAAGAACTTCTTGATTTCTGCCTTAATTTCATTATTTACCCAAGAGTCATTCTGGAAAAGGTTGTTCAATTTCCATGTAGTTGTGTGGTTTTGACTGAATTTCCTAATCTTGAGTTCTAATTTAATTGCATTGTGGTCTGAGAGACTGTTATGATTTCAGTTCTTTTGCATTTACTGAGGAGTGTTTTACTTCTGATTATGTGATTGATTTTAGAGTAAGTGACATGTGGCAATGAGAAAAATGTACATTCTGTTGTTCTGGGATAGAAAGTTCTGTAGATATCTATCAGGTCTACTTGATCCAGAGCTGAATTCCGGTCCTGAATATCTTTGTTAATTTTCTGAAAGACAAAACTTTTATACTAAGAAGTTCTATACCTGGGCAAAAGCATTGCCATTCATTGAGCACTGCCCATATGACATGCTTTATATGAAATATTGATGATCCCTACAGCACTCTTCAGGGTGAATATTATTATCCCCTACTATTATATTATTTCTCTAAGGCCTAGAAGTGGGATTTGAATCCAGGACTGTCTGACTCCTGCCTGTTTATTTTTCTAATCCTCCACACTGCTCCTCTGGACTCAGCCATGCCTACTTCAGTTGAGTTTCACAAGAGGCTTTCACATAGTTTTTAAAATAAGGTTTGAAATTCAAAACAGACTTTTAAAAAATATACATATTTCAATTACTGTTTATAAGATCATCTCAGCTTCTTGAGCCTTGCTCAAATTGTTTTTCCATGCTGATCCTAAAAAAAAATTAAAAAGAATAAAGAAAAGCTGGCAAACACATTTGCTGGCCAAGATTGAGATTTATAGCCTAATAGTCTATTAAGTAGGAAAAAAGATACAACATCTCTTTTAGAAATGCCAACATCTACATTTCTTTCATCTCCCTACTGTTGGGCATCATAGTGTATGCCAGATGTACTGGTGACTGTAGAAGTAGACCGAAGAGTTCAATACTCATTCCAGCAACAGGATCTTGAGGAGTCTTCATTTCAGAGAAAACAGTATTTTTTTCCCCAATTGCTTTGGCATTTTCCTATCAGGAGAAACCAAGAAGAAAATACAAGATTGATAGTCCTTAGATCTAGAGCATTAATAAAGAACAAAGTCAAAGGTGGTAAATTAAATTAAATGATGACTAAAGTGAATTGGGTCTAGTGTAACCGGTGTGAAATACTACTGGATGCCGTACTTTCAGTAGGGTGTTTTATTCAGAGCAAAAGACATTTATTGTTGAGACAGATAATGAAAGTATAAGAACTACAGAAATAACTAGGGGAAAATGTTGCAAAGATAAAGAGAACAAGAGACCAATGCTGCTTTTGAAGGGTCAGCTTTTCAAAACCTGTATTCTGGCTTCCTTTGTAATTAGTGCTCTTTATTTAGACCAAGGCAATCTGAGTCACTCTAGACTCCAGCAGGCTTGTTGTAGCTCCTAACATTACATTTTAAGTTACAGAGTATAAAGAATTAAGAATTCTAAAACATAAAAGTTTATTTTGACCCTAAACTGAAGTTTATTTTAATTAAAACTAATTTAAGATGTAGCTTGAGTTATATAGAAATTAGTAATAGTATGTCTTCTAGCCTCTAATAATTTTTCTTAAATAGACTTACGGAAGTGGTAAGTTTCCACTCTCTCTGGAAGGAACTCGATCTCTTTCAAAGAAGAAGTGCTACATCACCCTAACTTACTTTTATTGTTTCTTAATGCATATATGAGATCTACCATTGTAATAATATTACTGGTTTTAAAAATCAACCCAATTATTCTCCCACTGCCTCCCTCTAACACAATAGTTGTTTGAAGGAATCTTTGTTAGATTTTGCATGAATTGGGTTTTTACTTTAACTATAAAATTGATTTTCTTTGAATTCTAACATGCTAATAAAAATCTTTTAATTAGCTTTCCTTTGCAATGTCAATATCTGTTCTATTCATGTGGTTCCCTCTAGTGGTTAATATAACATGAAAATTCTGTTCTTTCTTCTCAAAAAATACAGGTTTGCTTGTTTTCCTTAACAAATGTTATACAACTAGGCTCTTTTTCAAGAATACTAACACATTGTCCCTTCCACTCCAGTGTTTATTCTTACTTTGTTGCATTAGAAGCAGTGGTCCATGGGAAGCATCTAAATTAAGGTTTATAACTGTAGAGACATCAGAAGATGTCTTATTTTTAATATACATTATATGTGAGAAAAATATTAATTGAAATTTTAAGATTTGAGTTCATTTAAAAGCATTTACTGACAAATCTCTCTACTTTGGACATCATGCTGGATGCTGTAGAACCTACAGAGATAATTATGATACAGGTCCCCAACTGTGACACATTTCCTTGATCTTTCAGCTAAAAATATGTATAAAAAACTGGTTCCACAGGATTTTGCATAGTGGAGTAAAATGTATTTGCAAGGATTCCTCTGGTGAAATACAGTATTTCTTGATTCTGAAATACAAAGCAGAAATAAAAGAAAAGTTCTCCCTTACCTATATAATAATTTACCATTAGGGTTTAAGTAGAGCCCCCAGGAAAACTGAATCTCAGTTAAAAAGGGCCCCTTAATTTATACAAAAGATAAGAAAAGTATATCCCTTCAATGATGTGATTAACATTATAAATCAACTTAGTTTTTGTTGTTGTTAGTTTCTTGCTTTAACCATATATTTTTTCTTTAATATACAAGAGTTACAGAACTCAAATTCAAAGGATGTTACATTCTACTTAATGAAAATTATAAATGTAACTTGAGAAAATCTGCCTTTAGAATCATCTATAATATTCAGTGCTGTGCAAGGGCCTTAACATCCTAGTACAATGAACAAATACTATATGAACAGTTAAGTGAGAAAGCCCTCACTTAGTTTATGACACTATAGGAACAAGTATTTAGGAGCTTTCTTCAGTGGCATCCCCTACCACTCTTTTCCACAGTCGCTCAGACAGTACACACTTTACCTTCACATTGTTTTCCTTTGGGAAACTGTTGACAGCTCATTCTTGACTTTGGCTAACCAAGGTCCCCTAAGGAAGGGAAGAAAAGAGCCTTGTTTTTTACTCAAGTATAAGCAACACTGGGAGATCCCAGCAATTTGGGACTGTATTGGATTTAAGTGACCACTTTTCTGAAGCCAGCTAATATCTCTGAATCCTCTTAGACATTTATGTCTCAATGAAAAGGCCTCGGGTATGGTTGAAGTTCCCAAGCCCTACTCTGGTAGAGCTCTAGAAAAATAAGCATCTTAGAAGCAATAAAGGGGAAGGAGGAGTCCACTCAGGCTACACTATTTCCCCACCACAGACAGCACTAAAGAGGGATGGGGGAAGTAACTGTCTGCTCTTTAAGGGATCCTCATATAAATAATTGGTCCTGCTTTGAATTGCTTATTTAAATGTAATACATGTCTGAACTGCTGTTGAAATACAAACATATATATGACCAGATAGAAGGAAAAAAATGGGACATACTTATTTAAATATAACACACTAGAGAGAAATGCAATATAAGAAATACAAATTCTTGCTCCCTTCCCAAAGGTTCTAAACACAATGTGAAAAACTTCTTTTTATGTGAGTGCCACCAATTGTATGGCATTAATGGGATTAGGAGAAAAATAATTTTCCTTTAAAAAAAAAAGGTCCCCCAAATAAAATTGTTTAGATAATAATATAAGGAGGAAAGTGTTGAATATTATTCATCTAAAAATTGGTATTTCTGATTAACTGAATACCTACTAATAGAAGAACTGTTTCTTCTTTAAGGCATCATCATGTATAGCCATCCTTATGCAGGAGTGCAAGACCAAGAACAAGCCACGTAAGCAGATATCTCTAGCATGACTACTTTCTCCTTGACATAGCTGAGCCTTTGTATAAAGCACTGTCATTGGAAATCACAGTTGTATCTGAATGAATGTCAATCTAGAAGGGCTGGTAATATGTCACTGACTGGGATAAAAGGAAGTTTCCGCAAGGGTGTAGAGTGGGCTTGCCAAGTAGAGCTTGTTGACTGCAGACTCACAGCGTTTGCTGCTTTTATAAGTCAAGTGATAAGTGCTACATCACTTCAACTTCCCTGCATAGCAATTAAGTATGGTTCCTATGCTCAGGAATGATATATCCCTTGCATAGACTCTGTAACCGTTGGAGACCGAGGTTTTTCTATCAAATATCCCTAGTCAATTCAGATGCACTAGAACTACATTTATTCTAGGATCATGGTAGAGTCACGTTGGAAATATTATCTGGCTGCCTTGCAGGATGCCTTATTTGTGTCACAGCCAACTCTTGTACTGTTTTGTTGATGGTTTTAGTTATGAATCTTTCTGAAAGGAAAAGAGTTTCAAAAACTTATGTGTGTTTTCCTCTCCCTATTGCTCACTCTAGAATCAGCAGTTTAATCGATATTTTAGTGGCACTGTCTATCTTGATGGGCTACTCTGTCACCACCGCCAGCTTTGTCACCTATGTTGTAAGGGAACATCAAACCAAAGCCAAACAGTTGCAGCACATTTCAGGCATTGGCGTGACATGCTACTGGGTAACAAACTTCATTTATGACATGGTGAGTAACTTATGTCCTTTATTGCAGGGAATGAAAGATCAATTTGGATAGAAGACATCAGTTTTCTATTCAAGAGTTATTTACTCTAGTTTGTTCAAATTGTTATCACAAAGACAGGAAATAAAGAAAATGACTTGAGTCAGGCTTATCTTCATCCAGTGGTTGGAGGAAAGATAACCTACCTGCCCTCATTTCTGTGGACTATATCAGATTCCCTAGGGCACTTAAAATGAAGATTTATGGGCCTCACTCCAGATCTGTTAAATCCATATCTTAGGAGGGGAGTGTGGAGAATATGCGTTTTTAAAAAGATCCCCCAGGTGATTTTAAGCACGCTGAAGTCTTACAGTCAGTACTGTGGAGAAATAGAAGCTTAGCAGCAAAATATCCTTACCTAATTGTGCCAAACAATCAAGCTTATAAAAATTTAATCAACTAATAGTGGAAAATGCGAAGTAGTAGCCCCTGCTAATGACACATTAGAGAAGATTAGTAGGAAAAAGAAGGGATGTATTTCATTGATAGCTCTCTCATTTGCATAAAATGGTCCCAAGTTCAGATGGTTGTTCTTGACTCCAAACATACCAATGTTGGCCAAAAGCCCAGGATGGGTATGCATTTGCCTAGTGATTATGGTGAAATTGTCTGAGTTGCTGTCAAGATCATCGGCTTAAAGGGTTGGAGAGTAATTAACTGCATATCCATTTTGTTAATGTATCCAGTGAGGTCTAAAATGTGTTTGTTGTAGAAGTCAAATCTAAAAGAATAGTAATGACTTCTCAGGACTTAACAGGAGCTTTAATGTTAAGAAAATTTCAAGTACATACTTCTGTGAAGGTCTACTTAGTACTTTAGGATTCTGTTGTCTTATATCTGGAGCTCATTCCAATTTAGGAGATTCCTCCCCACCCTGCAAATTAAGTTACCACCACCTTCATTGTGTCCATCTTCCTGCAAACTCCTCAGCATTTAATATTTCTACTTGCCAACGAAATGCTAAGTTCTTTGTTCGTATGCCTGTGATTATGAGGATATGTGGGACCCGATGCCCTGCTGCTTTGCACAGAGTGGTTCACACTGATAACCAAGCTTTAGAAATCAACCATCTGAGAGAGTTCCAGCATTCAAAACGAAATCAATACTTTGAGGACTGAATGTAATACCAAGATACCTGGCTGTCTTATCTTTCTCACTGAACCTCTGTCACTGAACCATCCCAAGTCTCAAAGCCTAGAGGCAGGAACCCCAGGGACTCCTTGTATATCTGTTAAAGATGGAGATTGGCTTAACCTCATATTGCAGGAGACAAATTCTAAAGTGAAATCAATGTAAAATAAGTTGAATGTTAGAAGCAATGGGAACATAAATAAGAATTCATTTCTTCAAATTTTTCTAGGTCAACTTGTTGCAGTTTTAAACTAGATGGGTTGATTTTTTTTTTTGAAAAATGCTTGTCACGTATTAAACATTGTTTTAAATATTTCCATAGGTTTTCTACTTGGTGCCTGTAGCATTTTCAATTGGTATCATTGCGATTTTCAAATTACCTGCATTCTACAGTGAAAACAACCTAGGTGCTGTATCTCTCCTGCTTCTCCTGTTTGGGTAAGCTGCTGATTAAGCAATGAAAGAAGAATTAATAGAATTAAATGCCCCTAGACACAAATAGGACTAAATCTCATTAGCTAAATTACAATTGTCTTGGGGTTTCATTTGACATGAGTGATGACTAACAACACATCGCACTTGCTAGTCCATAGACTGTAAAGTATAATACTTTTGAAAATTAATGTTGTTATTAATAGTAATACCTAAATTAATAAGCATTTATTGGGTGCCAAGTGTCATGCTTTCTAATTTACATATGTGATCTCATTTACATAAAAATGAAAGCTTTAGAATGATGAGAAAATGTGTATACATGTATAAATTTATGTATTGACTATATGAGTATACGTAGCATTATGAAGTGCATATACATTCATGTATACTTACTTATATTTATCTTTTTATAGATGTATAAGGACACACACATAATATTGTTTCTATCTTAAGCTAATACAGGTAATACAGGCGGATATAATCAATGCTTAGCATAACAAATCTTTCTGCCCTGAATACATGGTAGTAACCCTTAATTAGCAATTGTAGCTAATGCAGGAACTCTGTCTCTAGATCTATTTAATTGCCCCCCAAATTGCTCAAGGTTTTGCTCAAAACAGGCTAGCCAGCTTCTAAGCATGCTCTTTCTGCTCAGCTAGACTTGAACAGTGTCATTACTTTTCCTCAACTTTAAATTATAAGATTTATACTGATTAAACTCATATTTCTGAGCAACCTAAAAGGCTTGCCTAGGCGGGATAATACCATATTCAGGAGGGATTAATTTGTAGTTTTAATGATGTAGAACTACTCAAGGTTTCTTAAAGAGGCTTTTTACTGTCTTTAAAAAACACTCTTTGGATTTTTTTTGTCAAAAAGGAATGAAAGAGAGATCTAGTTAGAAGGCTTGACAACTCATCCCTAATGGTTATTTTTACTTTGGAAGCCCATCTAAATTGTTATTTTTTGTAAAATAGAATAATTAAGGCATTTCTTTTCTGAGACAGGATCTCACTCTGTCACCCAGGCTAGAGTGCAGTGGCATGATCACAGCTCACCACAGCTTGATCCTCCGACCTCAGCCTCCCAAATAACCACGGCGAGAGGTGCGTGCCACCACACCTGGCTGATTTTCATATTTTTCTGTAGAGACAGGGTTTTGCCAAGTTGCTCAGGCTGGTCTCAAACTCCTGGGCTCAAGTGATCCACCTGCCTCAGCCTCCTAAAGTGTTAGGATTACAGGTGTGAGCCACCATGCCTGGCCGAGGCATAATTTTAATTCTGTGTGTTTTTAACCTGCAGGTATGCAACATTTTCCTGGATGTACTTGCTGGCTGGGCTCTTCCATGAAACAGGAATGGCCTTCATCACTTATGTCTGTGTCAACTTGTTTTTTGGCATTAATTCCATTGTTTCCCTGTCAGTGGTATACTTTCTTTCCAAGGAAAAGCCTAATGATCCGGTAAGGTCCCTTATTTCAGTGAATTTATCAAAAGCTTCAACATGTTCCAGGTGGAAAGATTTTATTTATTCTGCATAAAAAAGAAGAGTATCATTTGATTCTATTAAATTTGGGAGAGGAGAAACTACAGCTTTTAAAATTCTTTTTGGGCCTCATCTAAGTTAATGCCTATCATTGTATGTATTGAGTGTCAAAACTATTGACACCTGATAGGGCTTGAATGTGGTGACAGAGGTGAAATCAGATGTATTGTGCGGCACTACATAAATCACGCAACCATTGGTCAGCTAAACATCTTACTCATTAACAAATTCTTATGGTATGGTGGTGACAAGGACAATGACTTAGTTATATGACTGTGAGCTTCGATTCATTTGAACATTCATAGAGAAAAAACCTAATTCATCCCCTTTCAATCATGTATTGGAGACTACTTCATTGTAAGCATCACTTTCCATTCAGAGCTGACAATTACGATTAGTGAGAAGAGAAGCACTAACAGTGTCAGGCAATTGAACAGAAAAGAATAGAGAGGAAATGAAGTGAACTGAGGACTAGACAAGCATACTCTGGGAGAAGGAAGAAAATTCATGAAGTGGAAGTAGTTGGCCCACGTGTGAATAATGTGAAAATGAGCTATTTGTCCCTCTTGGAGACATGTTGGCTCTTCTTCTACCTCATTTCAGCATTTTAGTCCCTCTCCAAGTAGGGATTACCTTGGGTTCCAAAACTTTACTGTACCAAGTACCTCCCTCCCTCAGGCACATAATGATACCGTGTAACAGACCCCAACACACTGGCTAGCCCTACATTCCTGGGATTAAAGGCAGGTCTAGAAATAATTTTGCCTCCAGGATTAGGTCCAACATTATAGGTGGCCTCATATACTGATTTTCTGCTTGTATTTCAGTGATAAACATCCACCATTTAGTATACTAAATATTTGTATGCAAATTCAGCCTATATGGGAAATAATTAATTGCCAATCTAGATAAGCTTTTTAGGTTTCACTATTTGTCTACATCCATCTAGTTTTAAATTTTTGTCAGCTTTTTGGAAACTTAACACTGAGTTTTATTTTTATTTCTCTTATTTCAGACTTTAGAACTTATTTCTGAAACCCTCAAGCGCATTTTCCTGATTTTCCCACAATTCTGTTTTGGCTACGGTTTGATTGAACTTTCTCAACAACAGTCGGTCCTAGACTTCTTAAAAGCATATGGAGTGGAATACCCAAATGAAACCTTTGAGATGAATAAACTAGGTGCAATGTTTGTGGCTTTGGTTTCTCAGGGCACCATGTTTTTTTCCTTGCGACTCTTAATCAATGAATCCCTGATAAAGAAACTCAGGTAAATATAATGAAAACATAACGTTTGACATCTAAAACAGAACTCAATTCAAGCTATTGAGAAAGAAGTCAATAGTCTAAGCTTTTCCATTGGTAATATGGAAATATGTTTGGCTCAAAAACTTTTAAAAAATTCTAGCATAATTCACTATTTTATTCTAGTAAATAGTTATCAAATCTTAATATGTGACTGCAACTATTGCTGTTGAGTGAGGGAATAAAATTAAATAAGCACAGTTGTTAACCTTAAATAGATTAAGGTACAGTGGTGAAGTGAAAATATGTAAATGAACAAAAGATGTAGTCTTTGAGTTGAGTTTGGGAAAATGGAAAACACTTTCAAGGCAGAAATGGGGAAAGAGGGTTGAGTGTGGAGCATGTTGGCATTGAGTTTGGGAAAAGAAGACTAAGAAAAAGTGAAGACAGCATCATAAATGAGAAGAAATACACATGCCATTGACCCAGCAATTCCATTTCTGGAATGTTTACATATATGGTCACAGATACACAGACTTATGTATGTTTAAAGTTAGTTATTCATCATGGTAACCATTTCTAATACCAAAAGAATAGAAACAACATAAACGTCCTTCATTTAGGGACTAGTTTAATTATATACATAGATTCACTAATAGAACATTAAACAGCCATTAGAAAGAATGATATAGTTCTCTATGTAACATTTGGAAGTGTCTTTAATATTTACTAATTTAAAAATGCAAGGTTCAGAACTATGTGTAAAGTATATTGCCATTCAAGTTAAAAAGAAAAGAAATATTTATGCAGACATATCCATAGACTATCTCTAATTGTGACTGCCTCTGCTGATGAGAGATATATACGGTTGAAGATGACCAGTTTTTACTATCATCTTCGGTACCATTTAAATTTTAATGACATGTACATGTATCATCTATTGAAAAATACAATTTTAAGTAAATAATGAGAGGAAATAAAAGAGCAGAGATAGAGAAATATATTAAGAGCATATTTAAGAAAGAAGTATTATAATTTAATCAGAACAGAATAAATGTAATGAAAAAGTAGGAGTTACAGTTTAACACGCGGTTGGGAGATTATGGAATCTCTTAAATGCTTGGTAAAGAAATATGGTTTGGGCTTTATTCAACAAACAAATGGACATTCATTGAGAGTTTTTGAACAGAGAGAAACATGATCAAGTTGTGCTTGAAGAAGTGTAATTTTGTAGATGGAGTGCAGATTGGAATGGAAGAGTCAGAGACCCTGGAGCAGTTTTAGCTCCTGGAGAAATCTAGGTGAGAAGAATAAAAGCCTATAGGACTAGGCAGAAAATAATCCACGATAGGGTGTTATAAGGTGCGGTGGCTCACGCCTGTAATCCCAGCACTTTGGGAGGCCAAGACGGGCAGATCATCTGAGGTCAGGAGTTCGAGACCAGCCTGGCCAACATGGTGAAACCCCATCTCTACTTAAAATACAAAAACTAGCTGGACGTGATGGCGCGCACCTGTAATCCCAGCTACTCGGGAGGCTGAGGCACGAGAATCGCTTGAACCCAGGAGGCGGAGGTTGCAGTGAGCCGAGATGGCGCCACTGCACTCCAGCCTGCGTGACAGAGCGAGACTCCGTCTCAAAAAAAAAAAAAAAAAAAAACAAACAAAAAAAGGCATTTCCAGTATTTGGAGACTGACTACATGATTTTGGAATAAGGAAGATTAGAAGAAACATTACAGTTGGGGTCTTTGGGGATCTCATCAGAAGAAACAGGGACATTGGGAAGAAAGCCTGGATTGATTTCTTTAAATTTTTTTTTTTTTTTTTTTTTTTTTTGGTATTTGTTAGCCAATATATCAAGGTGGGTTTGGGACTTAATGAGTTTGGAGGGCTGATAACCTTAAAATACTGGCTAAATCCTAGGTGAGACATTAGTAAAACAAGTACAGAATAACAATAGTATTCATATTATTGATGATTATAAAAGTAGATATATCTGCTGTACAATATTGTGCCTATAGTTAACAATACTGTATTATGCACTTAAAATTTTGTTAAAAGGGTAGATCTTATGCTGTTTCTAAAATTAAAAAGAAGAGAGGCTTTTTAAATTTAATTTAAAAAAAAATTCTTTTTTGAGACGGAGTCTTGCTCTGTTGCCCAGGCTGGAGTGCAGTAGCGTGATCTTGGCTCACTGCAACCTCTGCCTCCCAGGTTCAAGCAATTCTCCTGCCTCAGCCTTCTGAGTAGCTGGGACTACAGGTGTGCACCACCATGCCTGGATAATTTTTGTATTTTTAGTAGAGACAGGGTTTTGCCAGGTTGGCCAGGCTGGTCTCGAACTTCTGACCTCAGGTGATCCGTCGGCCTCTCAAAGTGCTGGGATTATAGGTGTGAGCCACTACACCCGGCTGAAAGGATTTTTTTAAAAGGTGATCATTGGTCTTAGGTTTGTAGATGATGAGTTTTCCTAATGATTCTGGAGTTCCTTAGTTCCTCTGTTAGGAACTAACCTTCAAACATATACTCACTTTCCTTATTACTGAAATTAGAATTATAAATCTTAACAGTGGATCTGTAAACATTTAAGGCATGGAGAACAAAAGCTGTTTCACAAATATCATAGTGAATACAGTGAGGAGGGTCTATACTGATTTCTTAAGTTATCTGAGTAGCATAATTCATCCATTACAAATGTAAAAGAAGTCAGTGATGACTAGTACACTGTTAGTGACATGAAAACCCATCAAAACATGTCAAAATTGAATGCTGTCGTTTCAAAATCATTGACGTAAAATCACTGGGTCAATTTTTAGGCTTTTCTTCAGAAAATTTAATTCTTCACATGTAAGGGAGACAATAGATGAGGATGAAGATGTGCGGGCTGAGAGATTAAGAGTTGAGAGTGGTGCAGCTGAATTTGACTTGGTCCAACTTTATCGTCTCACAAAGACCTACCAACTTATCCACAAAAAGATTATAGCTGTAAACAACATCAGCATTGGGATACCTGCTGGAGAGGTAAGAAACTGTGTTTTGTTTCTAACTGTCCTTTTCATTGGCATACTATGTGACAAATTAAAATCTTAATTATTGGCCAGGTACAGTGGCTCACGCCTGTAATCTTAGCACTTTGGGAGGCCGAGGTGGGCGGATCATTTGAGGTCAAGAGTTTGAGACCAGCCTGGCCAACGTGGTGAAACCACGTCTCTACTAAAAATACAAAAATTAGCTAGGCATGGTGGCACACGTCTGTAGTCCCAGTTACTCGGGAGGCTGAGGCACGAGAATCATTTGAACCTGGGTCGTGGAGGCTGCAGTGAGCCAAGGTTGTATCACTGCACTCCAGCCTGGGTGACAGAGTGATTCTGCCTCAAAAAAAAAAAAAAATCTTAATTATTTTCCCACAATTTTTTTTCTGGAAATATAAATGTTAATATGAATATTTCCATGGGAAAATATACACACATGCATATATATATATATATATACACACACACACATATATATATACACACACACATATATATATATACACACACATATATATATACACACACACATACACATATATATGTATATGTATACACATGTAGAGTCATCCCTCCATATCCATGGGAGATTGGTTCCAGGACCCCAAGGATATCAAAATCCACAGAAATCCACAGATGCTCAAGTCCCTGATATAAAATAATGTAGTACTGCACATAATCTATGCACATCCCACTGTGTATTTAAATCATCTCTAGATTACTTATAATACCCAATGCAATGTAAATGCTATGTAAATAGTTGTTATCGTGTATTGTTTAGGGAATAAGAACACAGGAAGTCTGTACATGTTCAGTACAGATGCTTTTTTCCCCCCTGAATATATTTCAATCAAACCTTTGGATCCAAAGGTTAGAAACTCGGATAAGGAGGGCTGACTGTATATATAATTTACACTTGTCCAGGTATTAGGTTGGTGCAAAAGTTAATATTATTTACCCTATGAGTCTTCCCGCTTGGCGGAGGGAATTCAACAAGTCCTACCACACAGCAAGTTCTGAGCCCCTTCCTAAACTACTGTCCACTTACTGTGGGGTAGACTTTGGTCAGGAAGCCTGTTCAGGGTGCTGTCTTCACCCTTTCATTTCCAGTCCTCCCCAAAAAACATCATAGAGACATCAGTTTTCAGAAGTGAGGTCCTAGGACTGCATCTATTTATTTATATTCTTGCCATTTTCACAGAAGCAATATTAAGGCAGCATTGAAAAGAGAAAGCAAATCTGGCTGTGCCACTTGGTTTTCCAAGCAGAGCTGCAAACTACACGCATCAAATTTGACAGTACGAAGAAACTATTGCCGCGATAGTTTATTCAGTAAAGTTGTGATTTTGTGTGAATAATGTGAAATGTATAAATATAATTACTTTGTTGGGTTAGCAGATCTTATTTGTGGGGTATTTTATCATGTCACATAGAGGGATGATATAACATGTAAAATAGGTCCTCTGTGTGTGTGTGTGTGTATATATATATTCAGATGGTTAAAGGAAAAAGAATACATAGTATCCATTTGTTTTAAAAAAGAAAGTTTTATCACGAGCATTACACTATCCATGAATAATTCCAGAGATTTATTTTTCTCGGTAATTTATTTCACCCAGGGAGAAGAGGGAGAGATACAAAAGCAATGTCTCATTGGTTTGGATTAAGGCTTATATCTTCTTTTTCTCCCTCAAACCAGTGTTTTGGGCTTCTTGGAGTGAATGGAGCAGGAAAGACCACTATATTCAAGATGCTGACAGGAGACATCATTCCTTCAAGTGGAAACATTCTGATCAGAAATAAGACCGGGTATGAAAAACTAATGCTTCAATTTAGCGAGTACAACATACTTAAATGAGAAAAATAATTGAAATGAACATTTAATGTTATTTTGTGGTTATATTATTCAATCCTTAGGGGAGAACAAAGCTATTAAGGTGGGTGGAAATGTTTAAATGTTTAAATGTGAATCTGATAGTGGGATTATTTTATCCCTTTTTATCAAAGTCACTGACCACCATGACCAAAATAGAGCTACCTTCCCAGCATCTGGGAACCAGGAGGGATAAATCTTTTGAAATTCATCTGTGTTTTTGATTCTCTCAATTCAGATCTCTGGGTCACGTTGATTCTCACAGCTCATTAGTTGGCTACTGTCCTCAGGAAGATGCCTTAGATGACCTGGTAACTGTGGAAGAACATTTGTATTTCTATGCCAGGGTACATGGAATTCCAGAAAAGGATATTAAAGAAGTGAGTACAAGTGTGAAAAACTACTTAATTTGAAACCATTATTGTTTCTACTTCCATCCCCCACCCCACCACACCCACTATCCCCCCTGCCCCACCATTTCCCCTCAAAACCACCTGGAAAACATTGTCATTTTCCTTCTGGCAGTGGCAATGGCAGTGAGTCCCTCTTAGTTTGGTCATGTGCATTATATATGCACCTATGAAATTAGCTTTAGAAACTCCTTGGCCCGTGTTTGTTCAGTTACCCTTTTAAGAACTGTCAAATACAGGATCACACTTGCATTAGGCTCTGGGCTGAGCATTGGTTGGTGATGCCTGTACATCTTTTAGTGTTTGGATTAGCACTGACACATAGAGTTAACGGCAAAATGCCCAAGTAAAATAGATTCGTTTCCACTTTGGTTTTTAATCTGTGGCTTTAGATCTCACTGCAACTATTTGCCATTTTAATGAGATGGCTGACCCTTAGGGCAGTTTCTTCTACTTTTGAAATCCTGAGGACCTGTTGTTTAAGTTCAACTAGGATTTCATTATTTGCCAGGACTATTTAACTTCAGAAATAACTGCAAGAACCCATGATTCCTAATGTGCTAACGTTTGGATACTGGGTCAGTTTTAAATAGATTGAAAGCCTTTGTGACAACTCACCCCTCAGTAAGAAGAAAGAGGACGCAGTGGTAACAGTCAGTGACAACCCTGTCTTGTGAATTCTGTTTCAGCTCTATTAAGCCTTACTAGAGAATCTTGTGGTAATGCAGCAAAAAGTTCAATCTGCAATTGTAAACACACACACACATTTGGTGGGGGAGGGAATCCCATCTGAAAATGAGCCTCCAAAGAATCTCTTTAAATAAACTATTAATCCTTAAGTGATTCTTTGAAAATAAAATCTATGTTGAATTTAAGAGTTTTCATTTTTTTCCAGATATATTCTCCATGATAAAATTTTCTTTTCATGAGCATCTTTTTTTTTTTTTTCCATTTAGTGCTTTAAGGGTTTTGGCACAGGAAGGTCAACCTAACTCCTCTTTTATTGCCTACAGACTGTTCATAAACTCCTTAGGAGACTTCACCTGATGCCCTTCAAGGACAGAGCTACCTCTATGTGCAGTTATGGCACAAAAAGAAAATTATCCACTGCACTGGCCTTGATAGGGAAACCTTCCATTCTACTGCTGGTAAGAGAATCATTATTTAAACAGGCCACTCCATAATTAGAACAGCATATCTGATTGTATGTGTTAACATTTCATCATCATGATTGCAGTCAACATTTATTGAGGTCTCACTATGTGCTAGCTATTGTGCAAAGCACTTTATGTATACTATCTCAATAAAGGATTTTATATCAGCAAATAATTTGTTACCACAACAATATGCCCTCAAAAATGTTTTATCTGAAAGCAATAGCTTAGTGCGTTTCCAAGGAAACACTGGCATGGAAATGGGAAGTGAAACAAATTCAGGGTACTCAAATGAGTAAGTTATGGAATATGGTAGAATTTGATTCCCACCTATTGAAGAAATCATCTCTCTTTTTCTGTTAGGAACTGAGTAGGTAAACTCACATTTTCCAGCTTCTACTATGGAGGACAGACACATTTTAGGACAATGTGTTGTGCTAAAATTTTATTTCCTTGTTACTTTAAAATATGAGTTATCTAGCTTAGGATGTGATGGATCCATCCTATGTCATCTGAATGTGGGGGGTATAGGGTGGGGAAGAAATGCATTCCACATTTACATTTTTCTTAAGAGATGGAAAATTTAACTGATTACCTGGAAATATAAATTACACATAGTAGTAATGTTAATATTCTGCACCCCAAGTCTAACTTTGTCAAAGGGTGTTTATTTCAGAAAAATATACTTGCCCTTATTTTGGAAAATCCCGTTCATTCAAGGACCTCCAAACTCTGAAAGAGCCTTAACTATAAGGAATCATAATGCAGCTATAAATCACCACATTATTCCAGGGATTAAGTCATACAGTGGATCAAATCATTTCAACTGCCAGATAGAGTGATGCACAGCCCATCTTTCTATAATACCAGAAGCTTATAATGCATTATATCTCTGCCAATCGATGCTTATAATGGAATTCTATTGTGTAAATGTTCCTTAAATTGAACAAAACAATCTTTAGGCACCTCTGTGAAATAACAAATGTAAAGTACTTTAAAATGTTAAACATTTTATGTAAACATTATGCATTAATGAACCAAAATGAAATATTGACATGAAAGATACCAAGTTTTCTTCTATATGCATTTACTAAATATGCTATCTTCTTCAAAAACAGGAGCAGTGACAATGTATCCTTTGTTTCCCCAAATTAACACTAATTTCTTTATTTTTTAAAAAAATTATTTAACTACCATTTTAATTGACACATAATAATTATATATATTTATGGAGTACAGTGTGATATTTTGATTCCTGTATACAATATGTAATGATCAAATCAGAGTAATTAGCTTATCTATCACCTCAAATATGTATCATTTCCTTGTGTTGGGAACATTCAAAATCCTTTCTTCTAAAACTATTTGAAAATATACAATAAATTATTGTTAACTATAGTCACCCTATAGACCACTAGAACTTATGCTTCTTGTCTAGCTGTAATTTTGTATTCATTAACCAATCTCTCTCTATCCTCCTCTCCCCGCTATGCCTCCAGCCTCCAGTAACCATTATTCTACTCTCCACTTCTATGAGCTCAACTATATTAGCTTCCACATAACCCATTCCTTTCTTTAGATTTTACATCATTCTGTAAAAACAAGCCTCTAGTTATGTACATATTCTTTGTTACAAGTATATTTTTTAAATTTTTACCTAATCTTGACCTATAGTTTGTTTAACCATCTGTCAAAACCTGTTATTGTATGTTTAGATTATCTACTGCTACATTTTCTAATTTTATGTCTGAATGATTTTTCATAACATCATTTACTTTGAAAAATAACATACATCTTTCTACTTGGCAATTTCTATAAATCTTGTTTTTATTTCCCAAGGAGTGTTAAATTTCAATTAGTAACAGAAAACTAAAAATATACCTCAAACAAATTAACTGAAATATCAAATTATGTTCTTTCTGTTTCACATAGCATATTATCACTCATAGCCACAATTCTGCTACCAGGAACAGGGTGGTAATCTTGTTGATGTGGCTTATATATGTGGCAAGATAGAATTAAATATAAGAATTTGCCAGTAATTGAAGTGGAATTTTTTTCCAAAGAAACATAAGAGACGGATGTAAAGTAACAGGGTGTCAACTTCACTTAGACACTTTTTAAAACAGATTGACAATTTTAAATGATTAATTTTGAGCTTTTTGACAGCAGCAGAAAGAAGTCTATTAAGTATAAAACAAGTTAGTCACAGGACCTCGAAAAGTATTTCTGTTCTAGGGAAGTGAAATGCAGTAATTCATGAAAAGAACTTCATCAAAAATTAATTAATTTGATAAATTTTTGTTGTAACTTTCTATTAAGGATGAGCCGAGCTCTGGGATGGATCCGAAGTCGAAACGGCACCTCTGGAAGATCATTTCAGAAGAAGTACAGAACAAATGTTCCGTCATCCTCACATCTCACAGGTAAACTGAGTGGAATCTTTAAAGCGAATCCACACAATCTTAGGATGACAGATGGGAAAAGGTAATCCTGTATAACATAAATAAATATATACACATACATATATATGTGTGTATATATATATACACACACACAAAATATATACACACACATATATGTATATGTATAGATGAGGAATGCCCACAGTTCAAGCAAACTATTTTATGTTTATAGTAGTAGGAGCAAGTCAGGCAGGTTTCATGGTGAGAATATAGATCCTGTGGTGGGACGGAGTCTAAGGTCTAAGCAGTCTTTTTAACATCGAATTTCTCATGACTTATGGCCCTCTTAACTCATCTGTGGCTCCCTATTGCCTGTCATATAAAGTTCAGAATCTTTAGGCTCAACATGCAAGGCTCTCCATTCTATGGCCTCATCTAAATGCTCAGTCTTTTTCCCCTGCAACACCCTCTCCTATCAGTCAATCTGGATGACTCCCTCCTGGTTCTGCATTCTTCCCATCTCCATACCCTTTCCCATCTCCAAGCCCCTTCTTTGGCTGTGCTTTCTATTTGAAATTTTTTTTTAATTATTTTTATTTAGACAGAGTCTTACTCTGTCACCCAGGCTGGAGTACAGTGGCACAACATCTGCTCACTGCAACCTCCACCTCCCGGGTTCAAGCAATTCTCCTGCCTCAGCCTCCCACGAAGCTGGGACTACTGGTGCCCACCACCATGCCCGGCTAATATTTGTATTTTTAGTAAAGGCAGGGTTTCAGCATGTTGGCCAGGCTGGTCTCAAACTCCTGACCTCAAATGATACACCCACCTTGGCCTACCAAAGTGCTGGGATTACAGGCATGAGCCACCCCGCCCGGCCTGAAATGGTCTTTTCACAAAATCTCTCCAACTTCTAATCTTACCAGTCCTTCCAGAACCAGCTCACATGCCTCTCCTCCACGAAGCAGACACTTCCAATCAGCTAAGTATAAGAGACACTAAATCATTTTATCCATGCCTCTCTTATGAGGATGGCCTTGTCTTATAATTTGTATTAAGTTTATGTTTGCATTATAATTGTCATATAGTAGAAAAAGTATTAGATTTGCTTATTATCAAGAGACTTGTTTATATCATAGTTTGCCCCAGCACAATGGAGCCAATCATTTAATTTCCATTGGCTTTTGTAAGAGGTGGACAGGGTAATACCTAAAATCACCTCCAATTATGATAGACCATGAAATTAGAGACTGTATAATCAAGTACAGGCCAACTAGTTATAAATCCAAAAATAGGAAAGCCAACAGAATATGGGGTACGTAGCATAATGGAAAAAGCTTAGTGTTATTTTGAAAACACTTCTAAGGAAGTGTAGGTCTTGAATCAAAGATTGAAAGAAATACTAGGTTTGATGGAGCGGGTATTCCAGGTGAGAGAGAGATGGGCTTTGGTTTTATAAGAAACAGTAATAAACCCTATCTGAAGACATTTAATTTATATTTTAAGAGATTGGTTTTTGTTCTCCTTTAAAAGAACTAAAAACTAAAAGAGAATCAAGAAACTAGGCCAGGCACGGTGGCCCATGCCTGTAATCCCTGCACTTTGTGGGGGTCCAAGGCAGGAGGATCACTTGAGCCCAGGAGTTCAAGACCCCCATCTCTACAAAAAAAAAATTAAAATTAAAATATTAGCCAGATGTCGTGCACATCTGTCATCCCAGCTATTCAGGAGGCTAAGACAGGAGGATTACTAGAGCAAAGGAGGTCAAGGCTACAGTAAGCCATGTTCAAGCCACTGCACTCTAGCCTGGGCAACAGAGTGACATCCTATCTCAAAAAAATAAAAAAGAAAAGAAAAAAAGTAAAATAGTATTTCCAAGTGCCATAATGAAACAATTATGCTTATGCTCATGAACTTCAACCCAAGTTTTCTGTATCCTGAATGCTAATATGATCCTGCTTTGTCTTTTAGCATGGAAGAATGTGAAGCTCTCTGTACTAGGTTGGCCATTATGGTGAATGGAAAGTTTCAATGTATTGGATCTTTGCAGCACATAAAGAGCAGGTGAAGAACAAATGCATTGTTTAACAGATAGTGTTGGGTCATCTATCTAATGGTGCTCACTCAGATTCAAGGATTATCTCAGCAGCCTAAGTAGTAAAACTAGAATGGACAAGCTAATCTTTGGAAGCTAGTCACTGACTCACCTTAAATTTAAATTATTTTATTGGGGATTTGATGAATTTTTACTTAAATATTTTAGTTAACTCATAAATTTAACTCATAAATGTATTTTAGTTAATGCATAAATTTAGAAGGCCAAAGCTGAAAAAATGAATAAATAATAAACAATTCATAACCAAATTACTCTCAGGTGGAAGTTCTAGAGTTTACCCAATAATAAATTAGACCTTGACAAGTAAATGAAGGCATAGATTGTATCTAGCATGTTCATTTGCCATTTGCACAGTCTTTCAGTAAGCTACCTAACATTCATACCACATTCAAAACCTTTTAATCAAGAATACATTGGAGAAATGTGCATAAATATCATACTACTATCAAATGTAATAGTTTGTATACACCAGAGTGTATATGCATTTATACATATCCATGTTAATCTCCAAACTTCAGAATATTTTATACTTTTCTGTATAACAAGTTGACTTTCTTGCAAGATAGCATTAACCAAGATAAGGAAAAAAAGGATGAAAGAGGCATTGTGTTGCTCTTAGAGAGTCTGTTGTGACTTCTTTACAAACTCTATTCTTGGTGCAAACAGTTAGCTAGCACATTGATTTAATATTTATTTTTAAAACCCCAATAACATTAATTTTTATTGATGACACCAAATCTCCAATGACCTGCTTATCAAGACCTTGCTTACTTTAAATTAGAATGCATTTAACTTTATGCATTTAACTTTACAAGTGTATTGTAAAGACCATCGACACTATGAAGAAACTGCATCAACTAACACAAAATAACCAGCTAGCGTCATAATGACAGGATCAAATTCACACATAACAATATTAACCTTAAATGTAAATGGGCTAAATGCTCCAATTAAAAGACACAGACTGGCAAATTGGATAAAGAGTCAAGACCCATCAGTGTGCTGTATTCAGGAGACCCATCTCATGTGCAGAGACACACGTAGGCTCAAAATAAAGGGATGGAGGAATAGTTACCAAGCAAATGAAAAGCAAAAAAAAAAAAAAGCAGGGGTTGCAATCCTAGTCTCTGATAAAACAGACTTTAAACCAACAAAGATCAGAAGAGACAAAGAAGGGCATTACCTAATGGTAAAGGGATCAATGCAACAAGAAGAGCTAACTATCCTAAATATATATGCACCCAATACAGGAGCACCAAGATTCATAAAGCAAGTTCTTAAAGACCAACAAAGAGACTTAAACTCCCACACAATCACAGGGGAAGACTTTAACACCCCACTGTCAATATTAGACAGATCAACAAGACAGGAAATTAACACAGATATTCAGGACTTGAATTCAGCTCTGGACCAAGTGGACCTAATAGACATCTATAGAACTCTCCACCTGAAATCAACAGAATATACATTCTTCTCAGCACCACATCACTATTCTAAAATTGACCACATAATTGGAAGTAAAACACTCCTTAACAAATGCAAAAGAACAGAAATCATAACAAACAGCCTCTCAGACCACAGTGCAATCAAATTTAAGAAACTCACTCAAAACCGCACAACTACATGGAAACTGAACAACCTGCTCCTGAATGACTACTGGGTAAATAATGAAATTAAGGCAAAAATAAATAAGTTCTTTGAAACCAATGAGAACACAGACACAACATACCAGAATCCCTGGGACACAGCTAAAGCAGTAGAGGGAAATTTATAGCACTAAAATGTCCACAGGAGAAAATGGGAAAGATCTAAAATCAACACCCTAACATCTCAATTAAAATAACTAGAGAAGCAAGAGCAAACCGTTCAAAAGCTACCAGAATACAAGAAATGACTAAGATCAGAGCAGAATTGAAGGAAATAGAGACTCGAAAAACCCTTCAAAAAATCAATGAATCCAGGAGCTGCTTTTTGAAAAGACTACCAAAGTAGACCACTAGCCAGACTAATAAAGAAGAAAAGAGAGAAGAATCAAACAGACACAATAAAAAATGATAAAGGGGAGATCACCACTGATCCCACAGAGACATAAACTACCATCAGAGAATACCATAAACACCTCTATGCAAATAAACTAGAAATTCTAGAAGAGATGGATAAATTCCTGAACACATGCACCCTCCCAAGACTAAACCAGGAAGAAGTCAAATCCCTCAATAGACCAATAACAAGTTCTGATATTGAGGCACTAATTAACAGCCTACCAACCAAAAAAAGCCCAGGACCAAATGGATTCACAGCCGAATTCTACCAGAGGTACAAAGAGGAGCTGGTACCATTCCTTCTGAAACTATTCCAATCAACAGAAAACGAAGGACTCCTCCCTAAATCATTTTACAAGTCCAGCATCATCCTGATACCAAACCCTGGCAGAGACACAACAAAAAAAGAAAATTTCAGGCCAGTATCCCTGATTAACATCAATGTGAAAATCCTCAATAAAATACTGGCAAACCGAATCCAGCAGTGTATCAAAAAGCTTATACACCATGATCAAGTCGGCTTCATCTCTGGGATGCAAGGCTTGTTCAACATATGCAAATCAATAAATGCAATCCATCACATAAACAGAACCAATGACAAAAACCACATGATTATCTCAATAGATGCAGAATAGACCTTCAATAAAATTCAACACCCCTTCATGCTAAAAACTCTCAATAAACCAGGTATTGATGGACTGTATCTCAAAATAATGAGAGCTATTTATGACAAACCCACAGCCAATATCATACCGAATGGACAAAATCTGGAAGTATTCCCTTTGAAAACCAGCACAAGACAAGGATGCCCTCTCTCACCAATCCTATTCAACATAGTATTGGAAGTTCTGGCCAGAGCCATCAGGCAAGAGAAAGAAATAAAGGGTATTCAAATAGGAAAAGAGGAAGTCAAAAATTGTCTCTGTTTGTAGGTGACGTGATTGTATTTTTAGAAAACCCCATCTTCTCAGCCCAAAATCCCCTTAAGCTGATAAGCAACTTCAGCAAAGTCTCAAGATACAAAATCAATGTGCTAGAATCACAAGCAGTCCTATACACCAATAATAGACAAACAGAACCAAATCATGAGTAAACTACCATTCACAATTACTACAAAGAGAATAAAATACCTAGGAATCCAACTTACAAGGGATATGAAGGACCTCTTCAAGGAGAACTACAAACCACTGCTCAAGGAAATAAGAGAGGACACAAACAAATGGAAAAACATTCCATGCTCATGGATAGGAAGAATCAATATCATGAAAATGGCCATACTGTCCAAAGTAATTTATAGATTCAGTGCTGTCCCCATCAAGCTACCATTGTCTTTCTTCACAGAATTAGAAAAAACTACTTTAAATTTCATCTGGAACCAAAAAAAGAGCCCCTATAGCCAAGACAATTCTGAGCAAAAAGAACGAAGCTGGAGGCATCATGCTACCTGACTTCAAACTATACCACAAGGCTACAGTAACCAAAACAGCATGATACTGGTACCAAAACACATATATAGACCAATGGAACAGAACAGAGGCCTCAGAAATAATGCCACACATCTACAACCATCTGATCTTTGACAAACCTGACAAAAACAAGCCACGGGGAAAAGATTCCCTATTTAATAAATGGTGTTGGGAAAACTGGCTAGCCACATGCAGAAAACTGAAACTGGACCCCTTCCTTACATCTTATACAAAAATTAACTCGACATGGATTAAAGACTTAAACATAAACATAAACACTTAAACATAAAAACCCTAGAAGAAAATCTAGGCAATACCATTCAAGACATAGGCGTGGGCAAAGACTTCATGACTAAAACACCAAAAGCAATGGCAACAAAAGCCAAAATAGGCAAATGGGATCTAATTAAACTAAAGAACTTCTGCACAGCAAAAGAAACTACCATCAGAGTGAACAGGCAACCTACAGAATGGGAGAAAATTTTTGCAATCTATCCATCTGACAAAGGGCCAACATCCAGAATCTACAAAGAACTTAAACAAATTTACAAGAAACAAAAAAAAACCCCATCAAAAAGTGGTCAAAGGATATGAACAGACACTTCTCAAAAGAAGACATTTATGCTGCCAACAAACATGAAAAAAAGCTCATTACTGGTCATTAGAGAAATGCAAACCAAAGCCACCACGACATACCATCTCACGCCAGTTAGAATGGTGATCATTAAAAAGTCAGGAAACAACAGATGCTGGAGAGGATGTGGAGAAATAGGAACACTTTTACACTGTTGGCGGGAGCGTAAATTAGTTCAACCATCCTGGAAGACAGTGTGGCGATTCCTCAAGGATACAGAACCAGAAATACCATTTGACCCAGCAATCCCATTACTGGGTATGTACCCAAAGGATTATAAATCATTCTATTATAAAGACACATGCACATGTATGTTTACTGCAGCACTGTTCACAATAGCAAAGACTTGGAACCAACCCAAATGCCCATCAATGACAGACTAGATAAAGAAAATGTGGCACATATACCCCATGGAATACTATGGGGTATATGTGCCACATAAAAAGGATGAGTTCATGTCCTTTGCAGGGACATGGATAAAGCTGGAAACCATCATTCTCAGCAAACTAACACAGGAACAGAAAACCAAACACTGCATGTTCTCACTCATAAGTGGGAGTTGAACAATGAGAACACATGGACACAGGGAGGGAAACATCACACACAAGGGCCTGTTGCGGGGTGGGGGGCTAGGGGAGGGATAGCATTAGGAGAAATACCTAATGTAGATGATGGGTTGGTGGGTGCAGCAAACCACCACGGCACATGTATACCTATGAAACAAACCTGCACATTCTGCACATGTATCCCAGAACTTAAAGTATAATAATAAACACAAAAAATAAGAAAAAAAGGGAAGTATTTAACTGCAGAAATTGACATCCATTGCCGATTTATGAATGTCATAGAAAGCCAAGATTTTATGTTTTCTTTTCAACTCAATTTTTGCCCAAAGCCTCTGATTTTATATAGAGGTAGAAATAAATAAAAAATCATAGCAGTGCACTATTTCCAGTTTGCAACATGTCCTGAACTTTTATGGCAAAATGATAGTCTTTATATAAAGAAAAGGTGATATAATGGTTGGCTTGGGTCCTGTTTCATTATCTAGAATTCCAGAGGAGCTATTTCAGCAAAATGTAACTCATATCATATTTTGCACTTTTTCTTTCTAGGTTTGGACGAGGATTTACTGTCAAAATTCACTTGAAGAATAACAAAGTGACCATGGAGACCCTCACGAAGTTCATGCAGCTGCACTTTCCAAAAACACACTTAAAAGTAAGTGATGATGGCTGGGTGCAGTGGCTCACGCCTGTAATCCCAGCACTTTGGGAGTCCGAGGCGGGCAATCACTTGAGGTCAGGAGGTTAAGACCAGCCTGGCCAACATGGTGAAACCCCGTCTCTACAAAAAATACAAAAATTAGCTGGGCATGGTGGCACATGCCTGTAATCCCAGCTACTCGGGAGGCTGAGGCAGGAGACTTGCTTGAACCTGGGAGGCGGAGGGTGCAGTGAGTCAAGATCATGCCACTGCACTCCAGCCTGGGTGACAAAGCGAGACTCCGTCTGAAAAAAAAAACAAAAACAAAAGCAAAAACAAACAAACAAAAAACCAACAATGTAAGTGATTATCTTGCCTTTTGATCTTCACTAGTTTTGATGGTAATGTCATGGCAACATTTGTGATTTCCAAGTTGACTACAGCTTTATTATTAATCTTAATTTATTGATTAGTTCAAGATGGGTAAGATATGCCAAAGCATACTTAGTATGAACAAATAGCATCAATTAATTATATATTTTTGTACTTACTTAAAGTTAACACAGTCCTTTCACATACATATATTTTTGTTTCTTCCTCACAAAGGATTTATGATCATATTGTATTAGTTTCCAAGTTGTATACCTTGCTGATCTACTCATTATATATATTAGGGAACTGAGGGATGACAGGTATTATATGACCAAGGTCATTTCTTCTTAAAAAAACCCAAAAAACTACAGAGCTCCAGAATGATTATCTGGTTTGTCCCCCTCATTTGAAAGAGAAGCCCACAAAAGTTGGAGCAGGACTGACTAGAAATCAAGTCCTCAAGTTCTAGACTAGATGAAATATTGTACAGTTGATCTCATCTCACATATGCATAGGCATGGGATGGACACACACAGATATATGCATATATACCTAACATAGCCCATACTTAATTAAAATAAATGTACTTGACAGGAAAATTTGTCATTATTACATCTTTGATATACAGGCAATTTGTAGAAGATGATTTCAAATGATTGTTTTTGAAAGGAAATCAGATGTGGAATGATAAAAAGAAATTGGAAAGACTAGGGCTGAGGTCCAGTTGTGCCCATGTGATTCCCAGCAAGCCATTAATCTGTGAGCCTCATTTTTCTCATCTGTAAATAGGAATACAGGAGTGTCCCACTATTCATGGGTGATACATTCCAAGACCTCCAGTGGATGCCTGAAACTATAGATAGTACCAAATCTGGCATACACTATGCTTTTTCTTATATAGAAACAGGCAGGTAGCTTACACAACATAAATATACTGGACAAAGGAATGATTCACATGCCAGATCGGGTGATACAAAATTAGATCGCATTACTCAGAAAGGCATGCAATTTAAAACTTATAAATTGTTTATTTTTGTATTTTTCCATTTAATAGTTTTAGAACTTGGTTGATCACAGGTAACAAACCATAGAAAGCAAAACCACAAATAAGGGAGTACTACTGTAGTAACATCTACTTCACAAAACTGATGTGAGAATTAAATGATAAAGTGTCCACAAAGATACTCCATAAATTATAAGGCACAATGTTAATTTGAAGTGACTTTAGAGAAAATAAACTGCATTTTAAAAATAATTATTTTATCTTCATAAAATACCTTTGCCTCAGCCTCCCCAAGTTTAGCTAACTTCTCTATTTCTCTAGGAAAGAATAGTTTTCTTAATTCTTAAAAAAAAATTTTTTTAAGACACAGGGTCTCGCTATGTTGCCCAGGCTGGAGTGCAGTGGCATGATCATAGCTCAGTGCAGCCTTGAACTCTTGGGTTCCAGGAATCCTTCCACCTCTGCCTCCCAAGTAGCCAAGCATATAGGCATGTGCCACCATGCCCTGCTAAGTTTTGGATTTTTTGTAGAGACAGACTCTCACTATGTTGCCCAAGCTGGTCTTGAACTCCTGGCCTGAAGCAATCTTTCTGCCTTGGTCTCCCAAAGCACTGGGATTACAGCCGTGAGCCACCACACTCGGCCTAGCTTTCAGGATTCTTATCAAAGCTCATTTTCTATCATCTAAATTTAAATCAAATTTAAAAGTAAAAGGACATCTTTCTTGCACAAATTGTGTTGGTAGTAATGCTTTCTCTTTTAGTGGATTTCTGGGTTGAAATCTGTGTTGTTTCACTGAGTGATGAAATTACATTCTCCCTGGTCTGTTCCTCATGGGACCAGGGCTATACAAGGCAAATGCAGTGATAATAAAAAGTCTGATTTCTCCCTAGCAGACCATTCTTTACAAATTTGTGGTGGTTTCTAGATGTCTAGAAGGAAAATAGCCAAAACAACAATCTGAGAGCAAAAGTAGGCAAGATGGCCCAATTGCAGTAACAGACATAATGCAACTACATGTCAATGGGAGATGCTAAGCAATGCGCAAAGCGGGAGGAGAAGGGTCTGAAATACATGGTCATGATCTGATGCACTGGCGTCACAGGGGTAGATTCTGGAATAAGAAAATATCCTAATCAAACTAGTATCAGCAAAGATTATCGCAGCTGCTTTCTGCAAGAAAGTCAAGTGTACAGAGTTTCTGGGGTTCTGAAGAGGCTGTTGCAGTAACTAAGATGTGGAGTAATAAGCATCAAGTTAATCATATTGGTGGTGCAAATAGAGAGAAAAGGTTAAGTTTGAGAGGTATTTTAGAGGAAAAATAAATAAGATCTGGTAACTGATTAAATATCCAGGAAAGCAAATTGTTAAAGATACTCCAAGGCAACAAGAACGGATTAAACTAAGTAGATGGTGATACTGGTGACCGAAATAAAGAAATTGGAAAGAATTTTAGGGTGAGTTGGGAAAAGGATGAGCTGTCATTTGAAGGAGCTTCAATGCTTTTGAAGTCTACTGTCTTTAGCCAATATAAATGGAACTGCTAATTTTTAGCGTTTTAGAACACTTCTAACACAAAAATGAAATTTCTTAAGATGGAGCACTGAGAAAGCTTATGTGAGCTGAGCATAATGTCACATGTGAAATACCATTCCACAAATTCTTTTCCAGGCAAGATTATAATGACTGTATAACTTCACATGAATATAGAATGCTTTGGAGTTTTCATGAACTTTTAAATTTGTTTTCTCTTTGACATTCACAAAACTTTCATCTCATCTTTGCAAGCTGCTAGTTTCAAAATATACTCGTTATTTATACTGTAGCATCATTTTCTGTGGAATGAACTTCAGTTATTTTCCTGAACTCTTGGTAAAGTTATGTCTAGTCATGTCAATATTACCAGACATTGCAAAGTAAACTTTTTTCCTTTGGTTCCCACAGGATCAGCACCTCAGCATGCTAGAGTATCATGTACCAGTCACAGCAGGAGGAGTCGCAAACATTTTTGATCTGCTGGAAACCAACAAGACTGCTTTAAATATTACAAATTTCTTAGTGAGTCAGACCACTCTGGAAGAGGTAAGATATATACCACGATCCATGTGCACAACGTCACATATTAATATTATTATTCATTCTGGTTATTTCTTTTTAATGACATTCAATTTGTTTTTAATTGAATTAATATCTAGTCTTGCACCTGAAAAACTTAGCAAAGAGCCTAATCAATTTCTCACTTAATTTGGGGATATTAAAAAAATAGATGTGAAAGACATTAACTTTTCCATTTGATAAGACATCTGTACCCATAAAGTTATATGTATACATAAAGAAAAAAACCCCACTATTTTCACATGCATAACAAACAGCTGTTAACACTTTCCTTCCTTCTTCCATGGTAGGTTTCTTAAAGAACATTTCTATTGATTGGCTTCCTGGATTAGGGTTGGACAGGGTAATTAGAATTTGGTGCCAGACCTTTAGATCTGTTAAATTCAGGCAATTAAAGTGGTAAATGCAGAATCCTTTCCGTTCACGTACATCATCTGTCTTAATTACATTTGCATTTAATAACTACAAACTTATTAGGTCATCCTTTATCACTTCTGTACTGTCGTAATTTTGCACAGCTCAACCAACATGACATATAGAAAGTTTGATTATATCTGTCATTGGACTAGGTCTGAAAGTAAGGCCTTTAGGGGTCAATATATGGTGCTGCATTTGATGGACAACTCTTCTTGTGGGGCTTTAGGCATTTTAATGGGGGCTTTAGACAATCATGACTTTCCTGAAAATGAAGACTTAGTCTTTGACTTATGACCAACTACCAGCACCATGGCAAAATACAGACTCTCGATAGTTTTTGGATGAAACTATGACTAATAGATTTAATGACTTTAAACAAAGTGAAAAGATCTGCCTGTTAAGTAATTGGCTTACTGAACACAGTGTTAACATGGGCTTTCTATACAAATTTTATCTTAATGCATTAACTCTTGAAACTAGTGAAATTTCTCTCAACATTTCTACACAATCATTCAATAAGGGCACAGGGCTGGGCTCCTTGTTTATACCTGATAGAGATATTGATGTAGGTCATATGAATGCAGAAATGTGGCTATAGATAGTCAACTATGGCTTAAGATTGACATGATTATAAATAAAATCATAGTCATAAATATGGTCATAGATATACGTGCTGTTTTCAAGCCCCAGTTAAATTTGATTTTCTGAAAGGACTCCTAGTGCAAGCATGTATAAAACTAGGATTTGGATTTTATAGGGGCCTGCATACACATATATACATGCTTGCACTAGGAGAGAGGAAGGGGAGAGAGAGAGAATGAATTAACTTTATTTCTTCCTTTGGCTTACCAGGCATTAATGGCTTTATTTTCCCTGAAAAATCAGGTTTTCATCAACTTTGCCAAAGACCAGAAGTCCTATGAAACCGCTGATACCAGCAGCCAAGGTTCCACTATAAGTGTTGACTCACAAGATGACCAGATGGAGTCTTAACACTTCCAGCAAACTCAATCTCAGCATGTGACCAATGGCTTCACTTTGAAGAAAAGCCACAGAAGATACACTTCCGCAAGATATCTTCATTTTAAAGTAAAGTATTATACTGTATGGAAAGTTACAACTGTGTTAGACTAACAAGTAATTATAAAGGGAAATTTTTCCTTCTAAGGTCAGTGAGTGTTGTTGCTACTGAAATGAATTCCTGTATACTCAACACTGTGAGCATGCTAATGTATATGCTGGTGAATCTTATGCAAAGGTGAAGCCACCTCAAGATGAATATCTTAATTTATTACTTTCAATAAAAAGACAGTTTAAAAGGCATGGATTTTGGTAGTTGAAATATAAGAGTGGAGAAGAAAAGTCAGATGGTTTGTGGCAGGTGCCACCGGGCAAGCAAACAACATAATTTATTTCCAGAAAACAACAGAATGAACATCATCATGAATACATGAATCTGCTGTGATGTGTGAACTGCTAAGGGCCAAATGAACATTTGCAGAGCAGTGGGCACAATGTTTACAATGTATGTGTATGTCACTTTCGGTACCTGTGAATGCATGGGGACGTGCTGAACCCGAAAAAGTGCCTTTCCATAAGGATTGCAATAGAGAGGGCAATTTACCCTGGTGGGAAACGGAACCTAGATTCACTCCTGCCATGCCTTGCCAATAGTAAGCTGCAGGGTGGAACAAGAAATCACTTGCTCTGGGGGAAGGGAGGGGGGAATGGGTGTGTCACCTGGGTAGATACAAACCCTGAAAAGAGAATCCATGTGCTGCTGGCAGGCAACATTTTTTAAAGCTCTTTCAGAAACCCTCATATTTGGGGTTTCTTTTCAGGAAACATTCCTGTGGAGGGAAAATGAATATGAAGATAATTTTCAGCTAATTATCTGGGTGACCCAGAATCGTGTATATGGCTATAGGATAGACTTCTTAATAATGGCAAGTGACACCGCCCTGGGGAAAGGTGCTTTATGTACCGTGTGTGTGTGTATGTGTGTGTATGTGTGGGTGTGTATCTATACAAGTTTGTCAGCTTTGGCATGATGTTTGTTTTGAAAACCAATAAACTCAAAGTTTAGAAAAACTCATTCATGCTGTCATTTCATTTGTTAGGGAAGAGACAGGAACCTAAAAATGGGAGTCATGTGGCCTGCAAAGTTTCACTTGATCTGGCCCCTGTTGGCCTCTCCACCCTCATCCCCATCTTTCTCTTTGGCCCTTTGGGATCTAGCCATGCTGGCCCCTTCCCACTTTTTCCAGTGCTCCACAGTCTTCCCCATCTCCAGACCTTTGCACATGCTGTTCTCCTGCTGGGAATGCTCTTCACCCCACACTTTTTACCTGGCTAACAGGCTCCAGAAATGTCATACTTTCTTAGAGAACCCAGACTGCCCGGCTTTCTCAGTTTAAATCTGGTCTGCTGTTCTAATACTATATACTTTGTTGTTCCTCCCAACCTCCTACTTTTCTGTCAGAGCATGCATCATCATTTGTAATATATCCAGACTGACTGACTAACTACAAATATATATATATATATATGTACATTAACAGATGGTAACACAATTTCTTTCAGGATGGAAAATGTCTTTGCTGAATATAATATGTAGACACACCTTTTGGAGTAGAAGGTATAACTCTGAGAGCGTGGGTGTCTCTAGGGTCCCAAGTGACAAAATAGATAGCCGAGCTCCATGAAAGAATAAAAGGAATTTGTTTGCTGTTCATTGTCTTTGTTGTGGTTGGCTGGTTGTCTGCTTGTTTCTGAGCAATGGTAGGAAAGAAAGCAAAAGAAAAGGACAGAAGGCACATGGAGAAATGTGGAACCAGTGAGATGGCAGAAGGCTAAGAAGTACTGAAACAGATGGAAGCCCAGTGAGAAAGAGAAGTGGTTGAATGGACGTTTAAAACTATGAGTATTCAAATACTTTTTGCATATTCACTCACTGTGCAGCCATGCTGTGCATGGTCCCTGTTACCACTGAATCTTCATTGAAGTCAGACACACTTACAAATGCTCTGTGTGACTGAGTGTCTTGTGGAGACTGGAATGAAGATATGTTAATTCCTTTTTTGAAAGAGGTGCAGTACAGTGACAGCTTCATCCCAGAAGCTGTCAGACCATGAGACAGGGAGATGCCAGGAGCTTCTGACCACAGGACATGGATCAGGGACTCCAGCCAATCTCATCTACCTCTCAATGGGCAGGGAAGCCCCAGCTGGGCTCTGGACCATGATAGTAGCACCATTATTTGAGTGATTAGTATTTCTCTGTCTCACTAGGCTTGAAACTCCATGAGGACAGAGATCTATTTTGATCTTCCTGGCTCTCCAACTGGTACCTATATACACAATAAATATTCGTGGCACTCAATAAATATTTGTTGGTTAAACGAGTAAATAAATGAAGGAGAAACAAGAGAGGCTGGCATGGTTGATATGAAAACCAAGCAACCTGATTTTGTTTAAATTTCTGAAATACAGTGAGGTTTCCCATGAGGTAGTTTATTCTGAGGGAAGAAAAGAGAAAGATGATACATAGTCCCATATTACAGATATTACAAAGAATCTACTACGATGGAAGGATTTGGGTATCTTCTTTAGAATGAGAATGCTATGTTTTGTTTTTGTACATTTTTGGACATTTATTTTTCTTCCTCTTTTTTTCTGTTAGTATGTACTATTTAAGAGTATCATGGCACATTTTTATATGTAATTAAGGAACATATATGAACAAATATTTGAACCCATATCCCTTTGGGTTTCTCTGCAGTAGAGGAAATGTTTAGAGAATTCCCAGTTCCCAGAACTTCCACTCTGGATAGTACCTACAGAATCTGCTTGCTTGTTTGTTTTTGTTTTGTTGTTGTTGTTGTTGTTGTTGTTGTTTTTCTTTAGACAAGGTCTTGCTCTGTTACCCAGGCTGGAGTGCAGTGGAGAGATCACAGCTCACTGCAGCCTCGATCTCCCAGGCTCGAGTGATCCTCCCACCTCATCCCCCTGAGTAGCTAGGACTACAGGTGTGCACCTCCAAGGCTGGCTAATTATTTTTTATTTTTAGTAGAGATGAGGTCTCGCTATGTTGCCCAGGCTGGTCTTGAACTCCTGAGTTCAAGCAATCCTCCATCCATGGTCTCCCAAAGTGCTAGGGTTACAGGTAGGAGCCACCACGCCTGGCCCAGAATCTACTTTTTTAATGTGAGTTACCTGAATTACCTCTGAGGATAGTGGCAATTTTTACTTCATGCATAAAACTTAATTTTCATAATATTTATACAGTGGGTACAAAAATCACAAGAATGGAAAAATGATAAGCCAGGTAGAGTGACTCATACCTGTAATGCCAACACTTTGAAAGGCTGAGGTGGGTGGATCACTTTAGTCCACGAGTTTCACACCAGCCTGGGCAACATGGCAAAACCCTGACTCTTAAAAAAACAAAAAACAAACAAACAAAAACATTAGCTGGGAATTGTGGTGCACATCTGTAGTCTTGGCTTCTCAAGAGGTTGCAATGGGAAGATCACCTAAGCCCAGGATGCTGAGACTGCAGTGAGGCTTGATCGTGCCATTGCACTCCAGCCTGGATAACAGAGTGAGACCCTGTCTCAAAAAATAGAATATACTGTGCCTTCTGCACAGTATGCTCTCTTCCTTATTGATCGACTTCTAGACAAACAGCAAATGCTGACCTAGGTAAAGATGGGAATGACGAACTAGGCTTCCATCCTCTTACCTTCACCTGACACCAGAAGTCTGCTTGTTTCATTAACCTAAGCTTTTCAATGTAAGAAGACAACAAGCTACAAAGAAATGAATACTATTTCCTCTGGCATCATTTGTTTCAAGGTTAATCTTATCACGCCTTTGCTTATAAATCCAGATTGGTTTTCCATAATCTGCAGAATAAAATACAAACCCCTTAACTGATCTTCAAAGTATTTAATAATCTGGTTCCAAGACTTCAATCTCTCTTCCCCACGCAGTTGATGCTCTTACTGTAATAAATTTCTCGCTATTTCCTATTTATGTCAGAGCCTCTCTCAATTCTGTGCAACTTTGCTCACACTGCTCTTTTCTCTTGGAAGACCTTTTCTCCCTCCCTACTCAGCTTTTATCCAGAATCTCCTTTTCATCTTCATTACACTTCTCTTAGGCCTTATCTTTAAGGAAGACTTCCAAGAGAGCCTCAGGCAGAGTTAATTGTTCTATCCTTTGTTACAAAAGCATTTTTGTGCATGCCTCTGCAGAAGTATTTTCATATCACATTATAAATCATCTCTGTACATATCTCTTTCTTCCCTGATTCTAAGTTCCTTAAGCACAGTGACCTATTTTTCTTCATCATTGTACCTCCCATATCCAGCAAAATATCAACATATTGTTGCTGCTCAATAAATTTTTGAAGAACCAAAGAGGTCTATTTCAACTTAGAAATGCTTGTAGGATTTTTGCTTTAACTTTTTTGTAATCATGTTTGTTTTAGTTTTAAAGTTTAAAGAAGTTAATTGCTGGGGGAAAATGTGCAGATGACCAACATTTTAAGTTAAAATGTTGATTCTGCATAAAGTACATTTCATTAAAATGCCAAGCATTGGACATACAATTATTTTAGTAACACTATTGCCTACTATGGCATTTGCCTAAGGATTTTCTTTTATTTTTTATTTTTTGAGACAGTCTCGCTATGACACCTAGGCTGGAGTGCAATAGCATGACCTCGGCTCACTGCAACCTCTGCCTCCTGGGTTCAAGTGATTCTCCTGTCTCAGCCTCCTGAGTAGCTGGAACTACAGGCATGAGCCACCACGCCCGGCTAATTTTTGTATTTTTAGTAGAGACATGGTTTCACCACATTGGCCAGGCTGGTCTTGAACTCCTGACCTCATGATCTGCCCACCTCAGCCTCCCAAAGTGCTGGGATTACAGGCATGAGCCACCACGCCTGGCTTGCCCAAGGATATTGAAAATAAAAATGCTATTTAAATCAAATACTTTCACTGAGACAGAGTTATACTTAATCACTCTCATCGCACAAGTGGAAAAGCTAGGTAAGAAAGCAGTTGTAGTTAGGTTGGCTGCATGTGGTGTCTCACACCTGTAATCCCAGCACTTTGGAAGGCCGAGGCAGGAGAATCCCTTGAGGCCAGGTGTTCAAGACCAGCCTGAGTACATAGCAAGACCCTGACACTACATAAAATTTTAAAATTAGCTGGGTACAGTGGTGTGCATCTGTAGTCCTAGCTTCTTGGGAGACTGAGGTGGGAGGATTGGTTGAGCCCATAAGGTTGAGGCTGCAGTATGCCATGATTGCACTAGTGCACTCCAGCCTGCACAACAGAGTGAGTCCTGTCTCTTCAAAAAAAAAAAAAAAAAAAAAAAGAAAAAGTTACAATTAAAATAGCAGGACCTACCACTTATTCATAATTTTTTATCTGTGAGATACAGGTCAAGTTTGCCACATTTCTTATTCTCACAACAAACTTTCAATTGGTTATTGAAGGTTGGAAAAAGGCAACTATCTGGCCCAGAATCATATAGCCAAAGAATGAATTTGATGCCACAGACTGTATTCTGACATAGACCCCTCCCTCATAAAAAGACTTGACTATGTCAACTTACATATTTAAAATCCATTCATAATTTAGTGATGAGCTGTATTTATGTCTGTGCTGACTTGGCAAGAGAATCACTGGTCCTGTGGGCCCTGAAAACTGCTCCCTTGTCTACTGTAGCTATCTCCAGTACTGCTTCTAGCACAAACAAGAAGACTCTGTCCCTGACTATCCTCTTTCCTTAGAAATCCTTAGGAAGGATCCTCTTCTTTCACCTTCCTACCTCCTGCCCCCGCCCCCCTCCACTGAACTATCTCGCAGAGAAAACCAACAATGTCATTAGATATACAAAGATTTACTAATAATTTCCATTTATTTTAACTCAAAAGAGTTGTGGTTTGTACTTATTGAGATTTTGTTGTTGTTTTCAATATAGCAGATAATTTTGCTATTCTGTTTATTTGATTTCTTTCCTCCGTTTATATCTATTTTCATTTTTATGCTTTATTATTGCATTCAAATGGGAGCTATAATTTCCAGTGTAAGGAAGCCCACAATGTGAAATGGTCTATGCCCTAAACAGGTTATGGCCAAGATGGCTCTTTCAACACCTCAAAACAGATTTTTAGTTCTTATTTCATGGGATCCACTGAAAGTTTCTAGTGGAAGAGGAAAACCCTTCACTTAAGTTAATGCTCTTAGCAACTCAACAGAATTGCAAACCGAATTCTTCCCAAAGACAGAAGCTTCACTAATCAGCCCAAAAGAAATATTTAGTATTACCAGAGAAGTTTAACTTTCTTTTATTTAAAGCAGTCCAGTCATTAAAGAAGATATTCATGAAATATTTTGAGCTAAAAAATTGTAGGCAAGATGCTCCAACCAATGCATATATCATTTAAGAATGAAACAAATGGAAAGTTCTACTAAAGGCAAACCAGATATAACTCCAGAAAAATCCTGAAACTTTCCGTCATAGTCTTTGGTAAAATGCATAAGCACACACTAACTAAGCTAGATTTTCTTTTCACACTAATCTGTTTTAAAAATTTATCTAAGATACATTTAAAAAAAGAAAACTACAGGCCAATATCCCTAATTAAAAATGATGCAAAAATCCTCAACAAAATACTGGCAAACTGCTAAAATAAAAACTTCAGCCAAATTAAATATAAAGGAGTTTAATTAAGCAATGAACGATTCACGAATTGGGCAGCCCCCAGGATCACAGCAGATTTAGAGAGACTCCAGGGATGCCTCATGGTCAGAAAAAATGCATAGGCAAAAAAAGTAGTGACGCACAGAAACTGGTAGTGAGGTACAGAAACAGCTGGATTGGTTACAGCTCCATGTTTGCCTTACTTGAACACGCTTTGAACACTCAGCAGTGTATGAGTGGTTGAAGTATGGCTGCTGGGACTGGCCAAGACTCAGTGATTGTTACAGGAGCATACTCCTAAGTTAGGTTTTCAATCTTGTCTACCTATTAAGTTAGGTTGCAGTTTATCCACAAGGACTCAAATATAGAAGTATGGAGTCCTTCTCAGGACATATTTAGTTTGCTTTAACAAAACCAAATTCAACAACACATTAAAAAGATCATTCATCATAACCAAATGGGATTTATCTCGGGGATGCAAGGATGGTTTAACATACGCAAATCAATCAATATGATGCATCATATCAACAGAATGAAGGACAAAAACCATATGATTATTTCTACTGATGCTGAAAAGCATCTGGTAAACTTCAGCATCCCTTCATGATAACAACAACAAAAAACCCTCAAAAACCAGGTATAGAAGGAATACACTGCAACACAATAAAAGCCATATAGGACAGACCCACAGCTAGTATCATACTGAACAGAGAAAAACTGAAAACCTTTTCTCTAAGCTCTCGAACAAACAAGGATTCCCACTGTCACCATTGTTATTCAACATAGTACTGGAAGTCCTAGCTAGAGCAATCAGACAAGAGAAAGAAATAAAAGTCATCCAAGTCAGAAAGAAGTCAAATTATTCTTGTTTGCAGATGATTTATCTTGTATTTGGAAAAAACTAAAGAAGCCATAAAAAAAAACTGTTAGAACTGATAAACAATTCAGTAAAGTAGCAGGGTACACAATCAATGTACAAAAATCAGTAGCATTTCCATATGCCAATAGCAAACAATATGAAAAGGAAATCAAGAAAATAATTCTACTTACAATAGCTACAAATAAAATAAAATACCTAGGAATTAACTTTAACCAAAGAAGTGAAATATCTCTACACTGAAAACTATAAAACACTGATGAAGGAAATTGAAGAGGGCACAAACAATTGGAAAGATATTCCATATTTGTGGATTGGAAGAATCAATATGGGTAAAATGTTCATACTATCCAAAGCAATCTACATATTCAATGCAATCCCTATCAAAATACCAATGACATCCTTCACAGAAATAGAAAAAGCAATCCTTAAATTTCTGTGGACCCACAAAAGACCCAAAAGAGCCAAAGCTATTCTGAACAAAAAGAACAAAACAGAAGGAATCACATTACCTGACTTCAAATTATACTACAGAGCTATAGTAACCAAAACAGCATGGTATTGGCATAAAAACAGACACAGATCAATGGAACACAATAAAAAAGGACTCAGAAATAAATTCATACATCTACAATGAACTCACTTTCAACAAAGGTACAAAGAACATACATTGAAGAAAGAACTATCTCTTTGATAAATGGTGCTAGGAAAACTGGATATCCACATGCAGAAAATGAAACTAGACCCCTATCTCTTAACACAGACAAAAATCAAATCAAATGGATTAAAGACTTAAATCTAAGTCCTCAAATTATGAAACTATTAAAATAACACATTGGAAAACTCTCTAGGACATTGTACAGGGCCAAGATTTCTTGTGTAATACCCCACAAGCACAGGCAACCAAAGCAAAAATGGACAAATGGAATCTCATCAAGTTAAAAAGCTTCTGCACAGTAAAGGAAACAATTAACAAAAATGAAGAGACAACCCACAGGATAGGAGAAAATATGTGCAAACTACACATCTGACAAGGGATTAATAGCCAGAGTATATAAGGGACTCAAACAACTCAATAAGAAAAAATCTACTCATCCGATTAAAAAAAATGTCTATTTGAACAACTAAATGTCTGAATACAGAACTCTTAAAAGAAGACATACAAATGGTAAACAGGTATATGAAAAAGTGCTCAACATCATTGATCGTCAGAGAAATATGCATCAAAACTACAATGAGACACCATATCACCCCACTTAAAATGGCTTTTATTCAAAAGATAGATAATAACAAATGCTGGCAAGGATGTGGAGAAAAGAGAACACTCATACAATGTTGGTGGAAATGTAAACTAGTACAACCACTACGGAGAGCTTTCTTAAACACAAAAACTAGAGGTATGATATGATCCAGCAATCTCATTGCTAGGTATATACCCAAAAGAAAGGAAATAAGTCTACTGAAGAAACATCTACACTCCCATGTTTACTGCAGTACTTTTCACAAAAGCCAAGATTTAGAAGCAACCTAAGTGTCAATCAGCAGATGAATGGGTGAAGACAATGTTGTACTTATACACAGTGGAGTAATATTCAGCCATAAAAAAAGAACGAGATCCTGTCACTTGCAAGGATGGAACTAAAGATCATTAAGTAAAATAAACTAGGCACAGAAAGATAAATTTTGCATGTTTTCTCTTATTTGTGGGAGCTAAAAATTAAAATAATTGAACTTATGAAGATAGAGAACAGAAGGATGGTTACCAGCCCCTGGGAATAGTGGGGGAGAGGGAGCAGGGGGGAAATGGGAATGGTTAATTGGTAAAAAAATATAGTTAGATAGAATGAGTAAGATCTAGTATTTGATAGCAAAACAGGGTGACTACAACCAATAATAATTTATCAGACATTTTAAAAGAAGCAAAAGAGTATAACAGAATTTGTGTGTAACACAAAGAAAGGATAAATGTCTGAGGTGATGGATACCCCATTTACCCTGATATGATTACTACAAGTTGTATGCCTGTATCAAAATATCTCATGTACCCATAAATATGTACATCTATGAACCCATAAAAATACAAAATAAAGTTATTAATTTAAAAACTTATCTGATAGGACTTGACAGACAATAATAGATTTAAAAGATACACAGGAAAATCAAACATTATGTAATAGAAGTTCCTTTTGTTTTTGAAAACCAGTCAATGTAAGAGAGCACATGTTAAAAACTATGACTGAAATAAAACTTACCTTAAAAAATAAACATCAAAGCTAAATATTGAAATGATGTATTGTGTATCTGGGTGGACTTCACTGAGATGAAAATTCATGTAAAATTATTGAAATGTAAAGGAAAAACCCTTTGGATAGTCAGAAAAAAGAACCAAGACCGTTTTTAGAGAAAGAAAATTAAGTAATCATAATATTATTTGACAGTAATGATTTATATCAGGAGAGAAAACATAAACAAAAGACTTTGTATCTAATTAAAATGAAACTGAATTATAAAGGTTTTAAGCAGATTATTTTGAAGATATGAGAATTTGGGAAAATTCAAAACCCTTTCCTGAGGAACCTACCAAAAAACGATTTTCAGACAACAAAATGATGGGAGGAACATTGACATAAAGACTAGTTTTGAGCATTAAACATCTATTTGTCTGCAGAACTAAATCTAAATGAAGATTATAAAAGTATGTATGTGAAAAAAAGAAAAAGGAACATATCTGATCTCTTCCTAGGTAGAGCTTCAAAAGTATTCCTCTGTTATAAAGGTCTTCCTAAAACTGTTCCTTGATAATGAAATTAAACTATAAATTATCTTATTAAATAATTTATCTTTATTAAAGAGACAGCTTACATCCTTACTTGACTAGTGTAACCTATCTAGCATTTTGAGATCCCTCCATGAATACTGAATCTGTAACATAACTTACATATGTAAAGCATATCATTTATTGAGCACAGAGATTTGAGAAAATTGAGGTTTTTTTTTTTTCTCAATTATACTTTTGTGAATGTACTAAGGAGAGGAAATAGGTGGTTAAAGTGTAATGGACAGTCTACAATGGCCCCCAATTATTCCTACCTCCTGGTACAGATGTTTTTTAGTGAAAAATTCTCTCTCCTTGAGTGTGAGAGAACCTGTGACTTGCTTCACACCAACAGAATATAACAAAAGTGATTATGTCACAAAAGATTGTACCATCTGTCTTGCTAATAGCTTCTCTCCCTTGCTGGCTTTAATGAAGTAAGATGCCATGTTGAAAGGCCTCCTTGGCAAGGAATGGCAGGCAGCCTCTGGCCAACAAGTGGCAAGAAACTAAAGATGGCCTCCAGCTGAGAGCCAGCAAGAAACTGAGACCCTTAGTCTCACAACCAGCAATTAAATGCTGCCAACAATCATCTGAGCTTGGCAACAGGTTCTTCCCCAGTCTGGCATGCAGATAAGAACTCAGCCCTAGACAATACCTTAATTACAGCCTTACAGAGAACTCTGCTAAGATGCACCCAGACTCCTGACCCATAGAAATGGTAGATAATAAACATGTGTTGTATGAAGCCACCAAATCTGTGGCAATAGTATTACACAGCAATAGATAGCTAAAACTCATAGGTAGACTCAAATCTAACTGCCTATGCAGCCTTAACTTCCATTTTTTTCTTTGATAATATTTTTCCTCAAAGAACTCTTTCCAAAAGATTCTAGTCAGTATTTGCTTAAGTGTGTAATTAATAATCCTGTCCACCCCGATCTTCGAGATAATTTTTATTCCTCTCTGTTTAAGGCACTAACTCTTTGGTTGACTTTCTGCTAATTATTTCATTGTGGTAAAATACACCTAAGATTTATGATCTTAATCATTTTTAAGTGTACAATTAACTGGTATTAAATACATTTATAAAGCTGTACAACCATCACCATCTGTCTCTACAACTATTTTCATCCTGTAAAACTGAAACTATACTCATTCAACAATAATCTCCTTTCTCCCCTCTCCAACTCAACAATCACCATTATACTTTCTTTCTTTATGATTTTGACTACTCCAGCTACTTAATATAAGTGGAATCATACAGTATTTGTCTTTCTGTGGCTGGCTTATTTCACTAAGCATAATATTCTCAAAGTTAATCCACGTTGTGGTATATGTCAGAATTTCCTTTCTCTTTAAGGCTAAATAGTATTCCATTGTATGTATATACTACATTTTGCTTATCTGTTCATTGGTCAATGAATACCCGAGTTGCTTCTACCTCTTGGCTATTGTTAATAATGAACATGGATGTACAAATATCTCTTCAAGACCCTTCTTTCAATTCTTTGTAGTATATACCCAGAAACGGAATTGCTGAATCATATGAATTATCACATAATTATATTTTTAATTTATAATACTGTTTCCACACACAACAATAGCATTTTTCATTCCCATCAACCCTGCACTAGGGTTCTATTTACTCCACATCTTTACCAACAATTATTACAATTATTATATTCTGGTTTTTTTTGGTAGTAGCCATCCTAATGGGTGTAAGGTGGTATCTCATTACAACTTTGATTTGCATTTCCTTAATGATTAGTGATGTTGAGCATCTTTTCATGATTTTTGTTTGTTTGTTTTTGTTTTTGCTTTTTTTTTTTTTGAGAGGGAGTCTCACTTTGTCGCCCAAGCTGGAGTGCAGTGGCACGATCTTTGCTTATCTCAAGCTCCGCCTCCCAGGTTCACGCCATTCTCCTGCCTCAGCCTCCTGAGTAGCTGGGACTACAGGTGCCCACCACCAGGCCAGGCTAACTTTTTGTATTTTTAGTAGAGGCAGGGTTTCATCGTGTTAGTCTGGATGGTCTCGATCTCCTGACCTCGTGATCTGCCTGCCTCGGCCTCCCAAAGTGCTGGGGTTACAGGCATGAGCCACCGCGCCCAGCCCTGTTCATGTTTTTATTAGCTATTTTTATATCTTCTTTGGAGAAATGTTTATTCAAGTCTTTTGCTCATTTTTGAATCGGGTTGTTTGTCGTTGAGCTGTAGAAGATCTCTATACAGTCTGGATACTAATCCCTTATAAAATATATTATTTACAAGTATTTTCACTATTGTGTCAGTTGCCTTTTTACTCTGTTGATAGTGCCTTTTGATGCATGATTTTTTAAAATGTCCATGAAGTTCACATTTGTCTGTTTTTCCTTTTGTTTTCTATGCCTTTAATGTCATTGCCAAATTCAATGCTATGAAGCTTTTACTCAATGTTTTTTTTCCTAAGGACTTTATAGTTTTAGGACTGACATTTAGGTTCCTGATTCATTTTGAACTAATTTTGCATTCCAACTTCTTTCATTTGCATATGGATATCTAGTTTTTCCAGCACCATTTGTTGAAAAGACTATTCTTTCCCCACTGAATGGACTTGGCACCCTAGTCAAAAATCATTTGATCATATATGTGAGGGTTTACTTCTAGGTTCCCTATTCTGTTCCATGGGTCTGTATACCTGTCTTTATGCCAGTTCCACATTGTTTGATTACTGTCACTTTGTAGTAAGTTTTGAAACCAGGAAGTGTGAATCCTCCAGTTTGGTTTGTCTTTTTCAAGGCTGTTTTGGCTATTTGGGACCCCTTGAGAGTCTATATGAATTTTAGGTTGGCGTTTTTTATTTCTGCAAAAAATGTCATTGGGATTCTGATAGGAATTGCGTTGAATCTATAGATAGATTTGGGTAGTGCTGACATCTTAACAATAGTAAGTTTTCCAGTCTATGAACATGAGATGTACTTCCAATTACCTGTATCTTTACTTTTTCAGCACTGTTTTATAGTTTTCATTGCACAAGTCTTTCTCCTTCTTGGTTAAGTTGGTTTCTAAGTATTTTATTCTTTTTGATGCTATCTTAGTCCATTTTGGCTTCCCTAACAAAATATTTTAGACTAAATAATTTATAAACAATAGAAATGTATTGCTCACAGTTCTAGAAGCTGAAAAGTCAAAGATCAAGGTGCCAGCAGATTCATAGGTATCTGTTGGCAGCCTACACTTCATAGATGATACTTTCTTGCTAGTCCTCACATGACAGAGAAGACAAATAAGCTCCCCTAGGCCCCTTTTACAAAGACATTAATCCCATTTATGAGGGCTTTGCCCTTATGACTTAATCACCTTCCAGATGTCCCACCTCTCAGCTCCACTGCACTGATTGTTAAGTTTCAACACATGAATTTTGGAGGGACACGAACATTCAGATCATAGTAGGTGTTACTGTAAACAGAATTGTTTTCTTTCCTTTCTTTTTCTTTTTCTTTTTTTTTTTTTTTTTTTTTTGAGATGGAGTTTTGCTTTTGTCATCCAGGCTGGAGTGCAGTGACACAATCTCAGCTCAATGCAACCTCCGCCTCCCGGGTTCAAGCAATTCTCCTGTAATTGGGATTACAGGTGCCTGCCACCATGCCCAGCTAATTTTTGTATTTTTAATAGAGACAGGATTTTGCCATGTTGGCCAGGCTGGTCTCGAACTCCTGATCTCAAGTGTTCCTCCCACCTCGGCCACCCAAAGTGCTGGGATTATAGACGTGAACCAATGTGCCAGGCCTAAAATTGTTGTCTTAATTTCTTTTCCAAATTGTTCATTACTAATGTATTGAAATCTAACTTATTTTTGTGTTTACTTTCCATCCTGCTACTTTGCTGAACTCACTTATTAGTTCTAACAGGATTTTTTTTATGTGAAAACTTTAGGTTTTCTACATATAATATCATCCGCAAGCAGAGATAATTTTACTTCTTCTTTTCTAATTTGCATGCCTTTTCTTCCCCTTGCCTAATTGTTCCAGCTAGAATTTCCAGTACTACATTGAGTAGAAGTGGTAAAAGCCTGTGTGATTGACTCTTGTCGACATCTATGCTATTGTTACAAATCGCAGAAGGTCAGCTTCTGTATCTGTTCACATTTTGCCAGCCACTGATGAACTAATCTAGATTTAATAATAGCTAACAATTACATAAGTGTAAAATTTCACTTTTTATGAAAAAACTTTACATGTTTAAAATCATTTGAACCTCATAGCAACTCTGTGCAGTATTACTGCCCCTAGATGGGAACAAGAATCAAAGGGGTTAAATAATTGATTTATAGCAAAAAAGATGATATATTAAATTATGGTATTAAGCTATATTTTTTATCTGCCCTAAATTCTATCGCAACATTTTTCTTTTCTTTCCTTTTTTTTTTCTTTTTTTTTTTTGAGACAGGGTCTCACTCTGTTGCCCAGGCTGGAGTGCAATGGCGTAATCTCAGCTCACTGCAATCTCTGCCTCCCAGGCTCAAGTGATTCTCATGCTTCAGCCTCCCAAGTAGCTGGGATTACAAACACAGACCACCATGCCCATCTAATTTTTGTATTTTTAGGAGAGATGGGGTTTTACCATGTTAGCCAGGCTGGTCTCCAACTCCTGACCTCAAATCCAGCTCCTGACCTCAAATGATCTATCTGCCTTGGCCTCCCAAAGTGCTGGGATTACAGGTGTGAGCCACCATGCCTGGCCCCTAGTCTCTTTTCTTATTTCTGTGGTTCCCTTGTTCCCATTCCAGGTTGTCTCAATGAAGCTGGTGACTATGGTGGCCCCTCTTCATCCCAGCAATTAGGTGTGCATATGACTCTAGATGGCCAGAGCATCTTAATTCTCTTCACCACTTTGGTTAGTTTAGAGATTGACACAAGACTCTAGCAAAGTTAGTCAATCATTCCTGAATTAATATTTAAATTTTGGAAGAGACATTTCCTTCTCATGGGATTGCTGAACTGAGAGAAGACGAGTCTAGGACAAGTGTAGGGCTCCCAGTTGCTGTCTTGTTCATAACATGGAAAGAGCTTGTGTATTTAATAAAGCCTAGCAGAGACAAGCAGAACCAACAAATAAAATACAATTACCTAAGAAAGTCCTGCTGCCTTTTTTTTGTTTGTTTGTTTACCATATAATCCAGCGAAACCCAAAGGACCACTCTGGCGGCTATGGAGGACAGGCAGTAGGGATCTAAAGCAGAAGTCAGGGCAATCTAGAAAACTAGTGCAGCAGAATAACTTGGTAGCTATGGAGATAGCAAAAAAAAAAAAAAAAAAAAAAGGTTAAATTCTGGGTACGTTTTTGAGGGAAAGGCTGATAGAAATTGCTGCCAGATTAATGAAGAATACATAAGATAAAGAGAGTCAAGAATGAATCCAAGGGTTTTAGCCTGAGCAACTGGATAAATTGAATTGTTATTTATTGGAGAATGAGAAAATTGGAGACACAAAGACAGTTTAAGGCGATAAAATCAAGCGCTGGGTTTAAGATGCATTATGTTTGAGATGTCATACATTCTAGAGGAAATTTTAACTAAACTATAGATCTCTGTGTCTGGAGTTTGGGAAAAGATCTCTGCTGGAGAAAAAAATAATGTGGAAGGCACTGGCATACAGATGAAAATTCAAGCCACAAGCCTGAATGAGATTATGCAGGGAGATGAGTTTGGCTAGATCAGTGAAGCAATCTAAACAGAGCATCCCAAGGCAGCACAGTATTTTTGAGGTAGAGAAGGAGCATCCAGAAATAATGTGTAACATGGAAGCCAAGAAAAGAAATTGTTTCTAAAAAGGAGAGAGTGGCCGACCTTGCCCAGGCAGCTGCTAGTTAGATTAAAATAAAGACTGAAAATTGACAGTTGGATCTGACATATTCAGGGATGACCTTGACAAAAAAAGTTTCTGGGGAATGACAGAAAGAAAACCTCATGAGTGAGCTGAATAAAAAATAAGAGAGAAAGTAGGGAGGATGGGAAAGGGGAGCAGAGAAATAGGTGGTAGCTGGAGGAGAATTCCTAGTTATATCACAAAAGGGATCTCACATATTCTAGTGGGGGCAGAAAAAGGTCAAGTTTGCCAAGGGTAGCGTCCTGTACCTTTGATAGTCTCTGGGGTGGACAATGTCCCCTTTTCCCTGGTTAATATTTTCTATGTCAGGATTAGGGGCCGACATAACTTGTGATCTGGTCTCTTTCTTGACTTAGTTACAATATGGTAGTGCTTCTGGGCCAACTCATTTTCACCCTCGAGTGTCTGTTACATCTTCCATTTTTCCCATAGGCACATAAGCTCACACTTAGCTCAGAGGTCACCCAGTTCACCAGAGTGGGATCCATGACAGAACACTGTTCACAAGTCAGTGACCATGCCACACTCAACTGAAGGTGACCAATCCGGAACCCAATGTCTCCTTTACTGTACCATCTTGTGCAGGATCGTTTACTTTGATGTGGCATGTACAAGAGAGATCTACAGCAGCTTGCCTTCCATGTTAAACTCATTTAATGAATATTTAAAATACCTTGCCTTCCACATTAAGCTCATTTAATGGATACACATGCTTCCGGGTCAAAGCCCTGAGGTAGAAAATTAGCACTGAGTTCACCCCTCTCTCCTCTTACTTTCTCTCCTTTCTTTTTCCCTTAAATCCTAAGGATAGAAAGCAGGTATGCTTTCTTTACATCTGATCTTCCTTCTACAAATGAACAACAAACCTTAAGACAAAGAGTGTCTTTTCTTTATAAGAGAACTCTGTGATCTTAAACTCGTTCTCTAGTTTTCCAGGCTAGACTTGTTAATCTACTACAAGGGGTGGAGGGAGGAAAGTCAAAGAAATTCAGCAAATCCATTCTTAAAACAATACCATGGCTTTCAGAGTTACTATCCTGCTCCGTATTCCTATTTTGTTTGTCATAAACTGAATGTTACCTTGGCCTTTCCTCCACTTTCTGGAACTTTTCCAATTTCCTAACTCCTCCTGCCTCCCTCTCCACCAACGTGCCCCCACTCCTACCCTCCAGCAGATAAACACCTTGAACTACAGGGCACAGGCATAGAAATCAGAGAGGCAAATGAGAACAAGCTTCAAAGGAGAGAGGTTATAATGGCAGGTCTATCCAGGCAGGTCTTTCTCACACAGAATAGCAAGACTTTCACCAGACCTCATCTCTGCAGCCTCAGAATCATAACTTAATAGCACAAAGGGCATACAGCTCTTATGGGTGGACTTGCATTAAAGTTCAAAACACTGATGGCTAAAATCTGAGTGTCAGATTATTGATTTACAATGAGAACTTCAACGGAACACTCCTATCCCCCAGCCAACAAATTTTATCTCCCCTCATGCACACTATATAGGAAGTCATGCTTTAATCAGAGGGTTACTTGCTGAGCAGAGAGACTCAGGGCAAGTTGAGATAATTATGTGATTTCAATGTTTAATGTCATCAGGCTTCTTGAGCCTGAAACATCCATCTCCACAGTAAGATACACCTTCAAAAGATATATCCTTGACTCTGGAAACCTTCCCTCATCAGAGCTGAGTGGGCCTTGAGGTCTACCATCCTCTGTCCTCCAGAAACTCTTTTTCAATGCTTCTTTGGCCAAGCAACTCCCTTTTAATGGATCTTTATTTCTTTAGACATGATAATCTAGCACTTTACACCTGAAAGAAATATCAAGATATTTTTTCAGGTATAAAGATTTTGTGCCTTCATTATTTGTTGATTATAATGCTTAACTCAGAGCAATGTTTCCAAACGTCCCTTACAATAGGAATGACTTAGGGCTCGTTGTTGGAAAAAATTCAGCTTTCCAGGCTCTTCCCTTGGAGATTCTAATTCAGGGAGTCAGTGACTAGGGAATAAGTGACAGTGTTAACAGGTACCCAGGGGATTTTCATATTCAGAGAAATTTGGAGAACAATCTAACACACCTTATTTCTATGCTCTTCACTAAGGTTCCACTATGGACAATATATACTCACAACATTTACACTAATTATGTGTATACTTATATAAGCCCTCATAAAATCAGGCTGGGCGCGGTGGCTCACGCCTGTAATCCCAGCACTGTGGGTGGCAGAGGCGGGTGGATCGCTTGAGGTCAGGAGTTTGAGACCAGCCTGGCCAACATGGTAAAACCCCGTCTCTACTAAAAATACAAAAAATTAGCTGGGTGTGGTCGTGGGCCTCTGTACTCCCAGCTACTTGGGAGGTTGAGGCAGGAGAATGGCTTAAACCCAAGAGACAAAGGTTGCAGTGAGCTGAAATTGCACCACTGCACTCCAGCCTGGGTGACAGAGTGAGACTCCGTCTCAATAAAAAACAACAATAATAATAATAAATAAAATCAATCACATCAGGTCTGAGAGGGAGCATAACACAGGGATTTAAATACTTGCTTCTTAAACTTAAGCACCGCTTTTGAAGTTCACCCCCTAGTTTTGAGGTTCACACCCAGTTGCCCTCAGGAAGTGACTGATGCAGTTAGGCTGTGTCCCCACCCAAATCTCCTCTTGAATTGCAGCTCCCACAATTCCCACATGTTATGGGAGGGACCTGGCAGGGGATTATTGAATCATGGGGGCTGTTTCCCCCATTCTGTTCTCATGGTAGTGAATAAGTCTCACGAGATCTGATGGTTCTATATACGGGGAAACTGCTTTCACTTGATTCTCATTTCTCTTGTCTGCTGCCATGTAAGATGTGCCTTTCGCCATCCGCCATGTTTGTGAGGCATCCCCAGCCAACTGGAAATGTGAGTCCATTAAACCTCTTTTTCTTTATAAATTACCCAGTCTCGGGTATGTCTTTATCAGCAGTGGGAAAATGGACTAATACAGTGACCTTGTATGTTTTACTTAACCTCTCTATAAACTCAGTTTCCTTGTTTTTAAAATGGGGATAATGCTAATATCTTCCTCAAAGGATTGTTATGAAGATTTTATGGATGTTAAAAGTACTTAGCAGAGTACTCATGGTAAATTCTGCATAAATGACAGCTCTCATTAACATTTTGGTGCCACGGCTTGGTTTCAGCTCTCAAAACCAGTAATGAGTGCAGATTTAAAGACTTTGTTGCTCATAGGTATATCTTCTAAAACAAAAATTCTCAAAGCAAAAATTGCTATAAATAATAAGATGACTATTTTCACCTAACAGTGGGAAGATGAAGTTTCTGCATTTTGTTGATTCCAGGAATCACCTTAACTGGGTTTCATTAAGCACATTCCCCTTAATGTATCTACTCAAACAGAAAAGAATCTTGTGTTAACAAGCTCTCCAATTGACAAAATTATTTTCACTGTAGCCTGAACCCCAATTGTTAGAAAACTGTTCCTTTGCTTTATCTCTTAAGGTTAGATTATCACAAGAAACGATCAACTTGTCTTCAAAAATATATTTTCCATAACTTAAGATTATAAACTCGGCCCAATTTGGCACATATTGGAAATTAATAAGTGCTACTGAAGGTATAAATAGATGGATGGATAAATGAAGAAATAAATGTAATATTCCTAAAAATCCTTTTTCAACTTTCCTCTGTCAACAAAATCTAAGTCTGAGCTTTACAATACAGCATTTTATCAGAAGAAGAAAATGATTTTAGACATACTTCTCCATTATGGTACTTTCTAATTCAGTGATTCTCAATTTGGGCTGCATATTGAAATTACCTGGGGAAATTATACTGCTTCCAGGGTTTTACCCTTCCCTGGAAAATCTAAAATAATTGGTTTAGGGTGTGGTGTGGCCACTGGGAGTCTTAGAAGTTCCCCTGGTGTTTTTAACGTGCAGCCAAGGTTGGGATCCACAGTTCTATCTACTATGGATAATTGATATCTCACTGAAGAAGTAAATTCAAAAACAATATATAACTCTTGAACGTCTTACTGAATTTGAATTATACTTCGGCTCCATAGATAGAATTATAAATTGTATTGCTTCAATATAGATCCCAGGTACTAATGCCCCTTGAAAACTTGTATTATAATCATGCCAGTATAATTAGAATTGGAAAGAAGAGTCTTTTGAGAGATCTAATAATGCTTTTAAATGATGTGAAAATCAAGTTATGCTCTAGCCTTTTTTCTTTTAAACTTATATTTAAAAACTAATGCAGCTATATAAAAATAAGATATGTGCCCAACTGCCATATACAAGAGGAAGAAACAGCTGAGCCTGTTTGGGGTCATTATTTTCAGAAAGAAGTTCTCAACAACTATGCTATATAAAACTATTATGATGAACATCCTTTTGCTTTTTAGCCAGGTGGTTCTACAATACTTATAGGTACTGAAACAGCTTCTAACATATTTGTCCCATCTGCTTTTGTAGTTGTTGCTCTATTCTTTCTGTTCTCTTAAAATATAGCACAGAATATGAATCATGTTCAGCATCATATGTGAATCATTTAAATCCCACCTAACAACCCAATTAAGGCGTGAAGGCATTATGTTATGTATCAGTGAGTAAAAAACTACCACAGATAAATGAGTTTTCTTAGTAAATTGATTACTTAAGAAAAATGGCAACACAGAAGTAGACTTCTATTTCTGTAGATTTTAGCAATGGAAAAGTATATGTCTCCTTACAATATTTCAGCAAATTATACTTTGAATGCTTTCCCAACTTTTAAAATGTAAACATCTTTTAAACAAAGCAAGAAGGGCAACAATATATATTTTTATATTAAAACTCCATTAAAGAAATATCACATAAATAGATGGATTAAGATTTAACAGACATAAAAATCATGCTTCTAAGTAAAAAGCTAAAAAGAATAAACCAGTGGGTATTTATAAAATGCTCCCCTCATTTTCATTATGTTTTGTTTCAGTAATATACATTCACAGGTACATACCAATAGAAAACAGAGAAACTGGCTCTAAATCCAAGCTCTGCTGGCCCTATCTTTACTGTAAAAACTGAACAATGGCGGATAAAATGTAGAAGTAAAAACAAAACCATAACTGGACTTTAAAAAGAGATAAACCGGCCCATGGACCAGAGACAGAGCTGAAATAAGAGCCACAGGTTGCTAAAACTCTCGGTCCAACAGCAGGCAGTGGTTGGAATTCAGCCACTAAAGGGATGAGAGGACTAAAACCTCACCCAAATGAGGTACAGGGTGCCAGAGTTCATTTACTCAAGCATCCTCAGTAAATCTTCTCTTCCTCAAATAAAAACAATGATTTACTTCAGCACAAGTAGGAAATCTGATTCAGAGGGCAAACATAAGACAATTTGCTAATATCTCTCATGCAATTGGGGCAGGGAGGTTTATGGGATGGGTTATGTGACTGCATGGTACAAAACACAGTCCTCCTCAATCTGTGTTTTTCCCTCTGTTTGCAACTCCTTTCCTGTGGTATCTCAAGGGGGGGTGGGTAAAGGGATCTGTCAGCCCCAGTGCAGACAAAATTGGTGTACAATGTCCGTAGAGAATTTAAAAATAATAACAGGATCAACTTATTTTCACCAAGCTCCAGCAAAGGCACTTCTAAACAAAGTCAGTGATTGATATGGTTTGCCTGTGTCCCCACCCAAATCTCATCTTGAATTCTCACGTGTTGTGGGAAGGACCTGGTGGGAGGTAATTGAATCATGGGGGCAGGTCTTTCCTGTGCTGTTCTCGTAATAGTGAATAAGTCTCACGAGATCTGATAGTTTTAAAAAGTGGAGTTTCCCTGCACAAGTTCTTCTCATCTGCCACCATGTGAGACATGCCTTTCACCTTCAGCCCTGATTGTGAAGCCTCCCCAGCCACGTGGAACTGTAAGTCCAATAAAACTCTTCCATTTGTAAATTGCCCAGTCTCAAGTATGTCTTTATCAGCAGTGTGAAAATGGACTAATACAGTGATCAAATACTCCTATCAAAAAAAAAATCTTTCATCAGGGTAAATTCTAAAGAAGTGATGTGGTTGCTACTAAATTTTAATAACATATTGGTAAATTGCAAATTTGAGCTTTTAAAAAATTATGTATTCTTTGATAAACACTGTATTCTTCATGAAGGAAAACTAGGAGAACTCCCAGGTAAAACTAGGAGAACTAACTGGGGAACTAACTCATCACAGAATTCCAAGTTGAAGACAGTTAGGAATCTCTTTCTAGCTAGCTTGGGGGGCAATTTCTACCTCCATCACCTCTGAAGCTATATATTTCTGCATTTAACTGGTAGATTTGTTTTGTTTATTTGGTTTTGTTTGTTTTGTTTTGTAGAGACAGGGTCTTAGTCTTGCTCTGTCTCCCAGGCTGGAATGCAGTGGCACAATCATAGTTCACTGTAGCCTCAACCTCCTGGACTCAAAGCGATCCTCCTGCCTTAGCCTCCAGAGTAGCTGGGATCATAAGCTCGAGCCACTGCACCAGGCTATTTTTATTTTTATGTTTTTATAAAGATGGGCCCTCACTTTGTTGTCCAGGCAGGTCTCAAATACCTGGCCTCAAGCGATCCTCCTGCCTCAGCCTTCCAAAGTGCTGAGATTACAGGTGTGAGCCACCATGCCAGCTAACTAGTAGGTTTTAAACAAGCAATGATAGCATTGTGATTGCAAAAATGAAGAAACAGAACTTGTTACTTCAATTCTGTCATTCTAAGTAGCCACTTGGAATTTTTATGTTTAAAATATTTTGACTGTAGGGACATTTGAAAGCTGCTAGAATCAATCCCAAAGAAAGACATGGAGAGCAATGAAATTTATTGTGAAATAAGATTTTTATAAAAATCTCTGCCAAACTATCCTTACTTTAAAGACTTTTCTAACTATTTGTATAACTGTTGCTTTGTGTCAGAGAAATATATCAAACTGAAAATAAAAAGTAACCTCAGATCAACTAAGAGTGAAGATAGATTAAGCAATCTGTCTATACTTGCTAATAAACTTAAATATGCAAAAATCTATTTCGCTGAAGCCGTTGACAGAGGGCTTGAACACAGAAACTATATTATTCATTTAGCGACAGATCATTATGTAGATATTATTTTTCCTTTTTTAAAAAATGCATTAGTTAAATATCAATTCATTATGTTTTCCTTTGTTGAAGGTATTTATTTTAGTCTCTAAATTTATTAATTTTTAAATTTTTAACTGACGTGACTATATATGAAATTCAATAAAAGATAAATCTTCACTGTTTTCATCACTTTCACGGCCACTATGATTAGTTTTATTTCATAATTATTAAAAATAATTTTGTCATATACAGCAGGGAGGTGTCAAAGAAAAAGATACAGGCCATGCACTGTGGCATGCACCTGTCGTGCTTGTATTTGGGAGGCTGAGGAAAGAGGATTGCTTGAGCCTAGGAGTCTGAGGCTGTAGTACTCAATGACTGTGCTTGTGAATAGCCACTGTACTTTGGCCTGGGCAACATAGCAAGATTCCATCTCTAAAAAACAAAAGGAAAAGATCCACTCTTAAAAAGTCAGATATGTTAAGTGAGTCCCTGTTCATCCCACCATCAAACTTCCCAGTTTGTGAAGCTGATAGGTGCAAAGTTATTGCAGTAAAACCCATTATTTCTAAATTGAGAATGAAGGAGAAGGTTAATACTCCTAGCGTTATTTATCTGAAAGGAACTAATTTACCCTACTAAATTTTTAAGTAATGAAATTAGAATGAGTCCAGAAGTCACAAACGTGTAGTCCAAAACCCAGATTCTACACAAAGATATATTTTACGTAATTTATACATTTCATGGAAAAGAATAGAAAGCCAATATGTTGCATTCTAGATATTTGACTTGAAATTCAAATATTTTACTCTGAAAATGGCAAGATCTGATATCACTGATATCCCACTGATATCACCGTGGAAGGTAATTGAATCATGGGGGTGGTTTCCCCCATGCTGTTCTCATGATAGTCAGTGAGTTCTCACGAGATTTGATGGTTTTATAGGCATGTGGCATTTCCCCTGCTGTCACTCATTCTCTCTCCTCTGCCCTGTGAAAAAGTGTCTTCTGCCATGATTCTAAGTTCCTGAGGCCTCCCAAGCCATGCGGAACTGTGAGTCTATTCAACCTCTTTTCTTTATAAATTACCCAGTCTCAAGTATTTCCTTATTGCAATGTGAGAACGGACTAACATAATGTAGTTTGAATATTGAGATTTGAGGGTGGCTTTCACAGAGCTTATAGGACTGTACACAGGAAGTCTGGGAGTTAAGAAAGAGGTTACCTGAGCTATTTGCTTACTTTCTATAAGTGACTTGAGAAAAACAACTATGTTCTCAGCAGCCAAACTGGAAAGAGTACAGTTACTCAAATATCTGCTTCTACAGCCAATATCTAAACTCACCTGGCAACTCAATCCTGCAATGAAATCCACACCTATGGCTCGCCCTCCAGAGTCCTCGCTTCTTGAAAGAGCTGTACAAGATCTCTCTTTGAACTATGATCTAACTTCAAAACAAGCTCATTTTGCAGAAAGAACAGCTTGTAGTCTATTATATTTCCAAATAGACAATATAAGAGAAAGGCCAAATGGCATTCTTCAAGAACAAACAGTTTCCTTCAGTTTCTTGGAAAGGAAAGTCTATGCAAAAAGTACTTTTCTTCCTGGATCGATAGTTTTAGGTTTTAACCTCTTCAAAGTACATAACATTCACTAAGATTTTCAAAAGAAAAAAAGGAACATACTGTAGGTAATTTATTTTTTATTTGTTTGTTTTTTACCATGGAGACATTCTTTGTGACTGCAGGTAGTTTCTAAGCGGTTGCATTCCGGGTGTGAATATGCTAATTAAAACAGCATGCACCTGTCCTGACCATAAGATTGAAAATATAGGAAAGTGAAAGAAAGACCATGAACTAGAACAGAGATACTAAAAGCAATTAAGGACGCTGAGTTGGTGTGATTTTCCTGTGTTTAAGTCTTACAGAAGATGGTTCTAATTTTTAATTCAAAATGAGTTGGTTCACATCTTAGCTTCCTAACCATAAGGGAGATTTCCATCCCTATCCCCATCACCACCTCATTGCTGTCATCAGCATTACAGAAGATCCCATTACCCTTTCCCAGTGTCATCTGTCCTTCTTAAGTAGGTTTCCCAGTAAAGAAAGATTTCCTTTAAAAGGTTTAATACTCTTTTCTCTTCTACTTTGTTTTTTTTGGTAAGTTATAAAATCTAAATAGTTCAGCTATTTTAGTTTTTAAATATATTTTAATGTAAAGAATTTGTTTTCCAAAAACTAAGTAATTCTTAAATAGTCCATCATTTAGTATATTGTAAAATCTAATTTATTTTCATCAGTTTTTATGGATCTGAAATGTTTCAGAATTAAAAGAAAGATAAAACTTGGTCAAATGTCTAAGAAATCATCATCTGATTACATAAAGGACAGAATGGAAAAAAATCTGAACTTAATTATATGAATACATGGGAGACTGCTAAATTTTTTCATTAAAAAACGAATAGAGAACTACTTATAATATTCTTTATGCTTCATGGCTGGTAAAATAAAGGCTCTAGTTAGAAATGGTGTGGCATTAACACTACGTGGCATAATTTTTCCATGAATCATAGCCAAGTTCTGACATTTATGCTGAGATGTGAAGAAGGAGTTAGATAAAGAGGCAATGGGAAATGATTCCAAGCAAACCTAAAAAAAGAGAATCACTGAAAATGCTAGTTCTAAATATCATTTGCTTCTTGCCACAAAGGATATGTTTTAATTTTATAAAGCATTAATGATAATATCTACATATGATTCCCTTATTTGATCAAAGAACCTATGTATCCAATTTTCATTTTCTTTCTTTCCACTTATTTTCATTTAAACCAGAGGAAAGACTATGACTGGGAAATTAATACATTTGGAAATATACCTATAGTGGCCCATAATAACATATCTGAATAATTTAAATTCTCATGCTCATTGCCATCAGTTTAGTTCCCATTGTTTTTACTTGTCTACTCATAGGAGGAGCATTACAAAGGGAAAAATATGCCGAGGCCCCTAGTTGTGATCCAAGGGACTGTCAGCCAGACCACTCTTAGCAGTCTCTCCTTCCAGCATGCCCGATTATTCACAATTGGTGGAAAGTCCTGGTTAATTTGTCAGTTATCATCTCTGGAAGATATATACATTAAGCTATCATCTGCATTAATATCTTAGGCCACATTATTTTATTAGATTAGCCTTCTAGACTAGAAGAAAGTTCTAGAGCAGAGATTCAAGGCACTGGTGTCCCTCCACCCTGATCTAGACCTCCCTTGTATTCCGTTACCAGCGATATAGTGTTGGTTGGCAAATGTCCTATATCTTAGGTACCAACATATAAAAAGGCAATTTCTTTTTGAAATCTAAATTTGAGTTTTTCTTGAAAGGCCAGATCTGGCAACATTGCCTGTCTCTTCCCAATGCCAAGTGGATTCTGCAGGAATCCAATGGCACTGCTTGTTTCAAATGAAACACAGACTCTCCAGTTGGTCACGGTTGCCTCCATCCCTGAGTTTCTCCCAACCCTGATGCTAAATGTCTGATACCATTAAGAGGCTTTTCTGACCATTGAAACTCCTCCATCTCTAAATCTGGTGACTCTACCCCATTTCGTAACTGAAAAGTATAGCAGCTTAGCCTCAGACTACATTTTAAACTTTTTTTTCTTTTCCCTTTTCTCTTCCCCCTCCAAATCTAAAGATGTAACTTTAAGACAAACTGCATATGTGCTACCTTTCATCTCAAAATACAGCCTTGGAATGTGCTGTGAACCTCGACTCCCTTTCCTTTTCCATACTATACCCCCATGCCTTGTGCACGTTTATTTATCTCGATGCTTGTTAACCACACACCATGCTCTCTTATCTGGTCACATATTTCCTTAGAAGTGTCAGGGGTCAGATCCAGATAGGGACGAGACAACTCCAGAATTCTCTCTCCAACAAAAGATTACTTCAAGTCCAGAAGTCACTCCCGACTGAAGAGTGACTACAGAATTGACCTATTATGACCTGGCAGGACCCACGATGGCGCCAGCTCCTTTACCAAATGGGACAATAATTCAAGGTGAGCCACGGGAGCAAGTCAGGCCACCTGGCACCTCCTAGCTCCCTCCTTACCTCTCCTGCATTCCAAACCCTTTCTTTAAAAACCCGTGTTCCCTCCACAAGTTGAAGAGTGGAATTCCTTTCTACTCTTCCCATTGCTGGCATGAATAATAAAGAAATATCACTCTTTATTATGATAATTCGTTATTATTTTGACTTCTTTCCACAAGCTGCAGGCAGCTGGATCCTTTTGCCAGTTACAGTTTTACTCTTTTCTCTTTTCCTGATGATACTTATCATTCTCTAAAAGAATCTTACTTGTCCTCTTGTTTACTTGTTTATTCTCTGATTCCACTATACTCTAGAATTGAAGTTCCAAGCTAGCAGAGAGCTTCCCTGTCTTACTGACTACAGTATTCTCAGTGCCTAGAATACCACTTGGCACAACAACATCTATTTGTTAGATGACAATAACTACTTGTTATCATCGTGACTGCATTATTGTTTTTCACAAGGCAGAGAAATATTTCTCTGTATGCCCATGACCTTATGTAAAGGACTTGAGGAAAGAAGTTACATTCAAAGAAACAAAAATCCAACAGAGCTTCTGATCTATTTGTATCTGGTCACTTCACTGCCTGCAATATAAAAACAATGGGATCTAAACTGATGGTAATTAACATGACTTTTAAGATCATTCAGAGAGTTTAGTATGGACCACTAGAAGCATATTTAAAACTATTAATTTCCCAGTCATGATCCTTCCTCTGGTTTAAGTAAAAGGAAGAAAGTGTATTTTTTTCATTTATATTTGTTTCATTGAGAAGCCTTAATTGTATATATTTGTGGAATACAGTGGGATATTTTGATATATGTATACAATGTGAAATGATTAAATCAATATAATTGACATATTTATTACCTCACATGCTTCTTTTCTCTGGCAAAAACATTTGAAATTTACTCTTAGCAATCTTGAAATATGATATATTACCATTAGCCATAGTCACCATGCTATGCAATAGACCTAAAAAATTTATTCTTCCTAAGTGAAAGCCATTTGTTCCTGTGGAAAATAATGATTTTAAGACCCTTGAAGTGTCTTGCTAGGGTACATTCAACTCTAGCAATTTGATTGTCATGCCAATCTTGTTTTTCACGTTGGGCTCCATACACTTTTTTCTTTTTTGAGGTGGAGTCTCACCCTGTCGCCCAGGCTGGAGTGCAGTGGCGCAATCTCAGCTCACTGCAACCTCTGCCTCTGGGTTCAAGCAATTCTCCTGCCTCAGCCTCCCAAGTAGCTGGGACTACAGGAACCTGCCATCATGCCTGGCTAATTTTTTCTATTTTTAGTAGAGACGAGGTTTCACTATGTTAACCAGGCTGCTGGTCTCGAACTCCTGACCTCGTGATCCACCCACCTCGGCCTCCCAAAGTGCTGGGATTACAAGCATAAGCCACTGCGCTTGGCCTCATCCACATTTTTACAAACACATTAAAAGGCTCTATGTCCCATCACCAAGCAAATCTGGGTGGATTTGAGCATAAATATTCATTAGAACCTCCCCCCCACCTCCTCTTAAAAATGCTCTATTGAAATGGAGATTTTGACTTTTAGAATAATGAAGAATATAAAAAGCCTTTATTCTGAAAAATTAACAGATTAATAAAATAGCATTTCTCTTTTTATTAAGATGAGTTGTCTTATTTTTTTTAAGTAAATTTCAATGTACTGTGCTGCTGCTTGTAAGAAAAGCATGTTATTTTTCAGAGGGTGGAATAGCTCCTTAATAATGTGTTATAATTTCTGCATTCTCTGTTAATCCCCAATTAAATGCAGCCAGAATTATTTTCATTTTGGTACTTAGTATAAACTTTGAAGTTCTCCTTTGTCTTTGGTAAAAATATAAGAGGCCTTAGATTCTGCTCCTTCAGTTAGGGACTTACTACACAAGCCATCTTACTACACAACTCAGCTCTCAGTTGTTTTCTTTTCTGTCAAAAGAGGGAAACAATAAACGAATCATCGTGAGAATTAATAAATCCCTGTTAATGCAGTGTGCTTGAGTAATATTTTGCAAAGTCTATTTTGAAGAGAGGGCCTGTATCCTTTCTAGATAAAACTAAAAACCTGGGAAAAGAGAAATATGCTTTCAGAGTATTTCAGAATAGGAACATTCAAAATAAGGTAAAATTTTTGTTTTGTTGTTGTTTTGGTTGTGTCTTTATCACTGCTACTTTTTTCTGAATGGAACCCCACTCTTGGAAAATCCGGTTGCCTCCCAAGTGAATCAAGACAAATGAAGAGTGATGATTTGCTGTTGCCCTCTGCCTCTCAGTGTCTATAAAATCTAGCTTCGGTTTGAACAAAACAGGTGCCCTGGTGTTTTCAGTTCTACATCTGCTGCAGAATCTAATTATAGCATTGATGCCCGTTTAATCTGATTGGTTTCCATTGTGTCTTTGTCTATGCTCAGGGCCTTGTTTCCGAGTCATTTCACTAGCCAGTTGGTCTTTGCCACATTCCATTGAAAGAGTGTGATTTGGTTTCTCGATTCATCATATCTTATTGTTTTTTATGACTTGGAACTGTAATGTCACAGTAAGATTTCTTTTCTTTGTCTAAGAATGTTTTCAAAAAGACTTCTAAAATTTCTATGACAGAAAGTAAAGAGGTTTAGTTAGAATTAATCTATGAATCTCCCATAAAAAGTATCTGTAATGTATTGATACAAATTCCTTCGCAAAAGCAAACAAAAGTTTACTTTAAATAAATTACACTTAATTATTATTAACTTTATTTTACCAAAACAGTAATAAAATGTGGTATAAACTATTGATAGACAACTGTTGTCTTTCCAACTGTCACATTCCTCTTTCCCACTTCTTCCTTCCTGGCCAAGATGTCATTCAATGACAGAGTCTTAAAATGTCATACATCATTTTCTTTAAATTTCTTTGCAGCTAGGTTATGGGGTTGTGAACCAATCCTGCAGAAGAGACCCAAAGGAAAGTCTGCCAAGGAGCTTCTGAGAAAAGTTTTCCTTCCCATTAAAAAGATACGTGGGAAGAAACTGTCCATCTTTTATGACAGATGATGTTATCTCTACATGTGATACCTAAACTACAGCTACACCCTTACATTCAAGAGGTTTAATTAAATCTAAGGTCCAAGACAATATTCTGAGGATGAAGAGCTGAAATATAGAAAGATATGAATCCTTTATAATATTACTAAGCTGTCAAACCAATCCTGAAAGCACTTTGACACTTACTTTTGTTAAACTTTTTAAATTGGGTATTCTATTACTTACAACCAAAAGAATACAATGGAAAATCACCACATTAACTGATAGGAAATGTGATTATTTTTATGCAATGCAGAACTATATCTGTACCAAATAATATGTAACTAAAAACCTAAATTACACTTATTGAAATGGTGTCTATTCTCTTACCAAATTAAAGCAAACTTCTTGAATAACAATTATTTTTCTAATTTTGTACTAAAAATCACTTTTAAATGGATTCTAGTCCTAATGACATTTCTCCCCCTCAAACATGGTATTGATAATTCAGCTGAGGCTCTTTTTAGAGTGGTTTTAGTTTATTTATTTATTTGCTTATTTTTGGTTTTTACTTAGGGATGAGGTTAAGGGAGAGTTTCCACAATGTCAGACAGAACTCAGAATTGAATATATTTCAATTCAATTCAATTGAATATATTGACATCTGTTTTTTAAGATATTATATAATTGTATAGGCATACATCCAACAATGAAAACTACAAATTCCCCATGATAACCAGTTTTTTAAATGTGTCCTAATAGTCTGATTCATTTTGAGTATATAAAGAAGTCTTACCTTATTTTCCTCACAACTCTTTTTTTCTTTTTTCTTTCTTTCTTTTTTTTTTTTTTTTTTTTTTTGAGATGGAGGAGTTGTGCTTTTTTTGCCCAGGCTGGAGTACAATGGTACACTGCAACCTCCGCCTCCCGGGTTCAAGTGATGCTCCTGCCTCAGCCTCCTGAGTAGCTGGGATTACAAGTGTGTGCCACTATGCCCGGCTAACTTTGTATTTTTAGTAGAGATGGAGTTTCACCATATTAGCCAGGCTGGTCTTAAACTCCTGACCTCAGGTGATCTGCCCGCCTCAGCCTCCGAAAGTGCTGGGATTACAGGCCTGAGCCAGTGCCCTTATTTTTCTCACAACTCTTAATATGTGTTTCTTAAAAGAAAAGCTTCCTTTTTAAAGTTAACCAACAAAACAAGTGGATAATTTATAAGCCTATCACCTACCCATGATCCACAATAACTGAGTTACTTCTTTTCCTGTAGCAAGGTCAAAATAGAGTTCTAATCTACCGTGGGTAATTTGGATGAAGAGACTGGCTTTAGGAAGAAGGTAAACAAGCACTTCACTTTGGCTGATAGCCTAGATAAATTTAATGTGTGAATGGAGTCACAGAAATGGGATAGGGATTAATGGAGAAAAAGAAACATGAATTTCACATTAAAAAGATTAGGCAAATCCCAACCTTCATTATAAAATATCTGTGAGCCTACAAAGATGATTTATAATACTGGAAAAGCTTTAGATATACTTTGGCTAATGCTCCGGGGAGGCTCAGAAAACATAATCCAATTTCCTAGTGGTGTACAAAAGAGACATACTTTAAAATAATTGCTATTTTAAACTGTAGCCTTCGTGGAGCTATTGGCATCTAACCACAACATAAGGATCAACAGAAATTGTTACACTGCCACTTTAAAAATGTGATATTTTTTGTCACATATTTCACAGACCATGGCAAGAAAAGCCAACTACGTGAAAGAATTGTTTCAACTGATGCGCACACCTTACCTTGGCTGATTCACCTTAGAGACGAACAAACAGAAACAAACTGGAAGTCACGAAGCAATATAACCTGTTAATTAAGCTTTTGGAGTGATCCAATTGCTATTCTCTGGGAAAACAAAGCTGTGGCTCTCACACACAATTTATGTTTTTGAAAGCACGTCCTTCCTTTTAGGCATTTTGTTTTTTTCAAAACTTTCTAGAAGATTCAGAAGTATTTTGTTCCAGGGTTAATTGTAGGAGCACACCACAGCAATATGAAAGATATATTTACCTGTCTGACATCTCAGGCAGTCTTATTTAGCTCTTAACCAGCACAAGAGCAGGTTTCTTAGAGAATTTTTACATTGTGAATTATGCCTCCAGAAATGTGACTTGTATCTGCTTCATTTTAGCCCAATCATCAAGCTCTGATGGTTTTCTGCTGCAGGCTACTCTGATTGTTTATTCCATTCTGACAGCCAGTTTTACAACTTAGTGTTCTAAAGTAGCATCGAACCAGAGTCAAGCAATTTTGTTCTAGCCCCATTATTGGTGTGATGGACTATTCAGTATTCAACCTAATACAGAGTTTCATAAACAGCTTCTAAGGGCTAGAAATCTGCCATAGCTGAAGCTTGTTTTCATGGCTGATTTATCCAAAGACACTGCTTCACAACCAAAAAATCTTGGCAAGTAATCAAGATGTTGATCAGCTCAAAGAAAACTTTATTATTTCTCAGCTTTTAGCATCCCTCTGACAACAGTCAGAGACCAGATGCCAATTTGGTAGTTTTGGAACTAATCTTATGATATTACTGTTTAAATTTACTGAAAAAGCTCCATGTGATTAATTAACTGCCTCAAAGTAATGGTCTGTCTTTAAGGTAAGAGCATAAGATAAAGTAGGGTAAACATACATAGAATATTTAGTCATTCAATAAATATTGAGTATCTCCCTCTTTTGGGGTATTGCTCCAAACACTAGAGATACACAAGAAAGATATCGTCCCAGATTTTCTTTAAAATAATTCAGTGTGTGGGTGGGTAGGGGAGGGGTGAATTTGAAAGGTGTTAGTGGATGAAATATGAGGGGCTTGTTTTGATGATTCTTACACATGAGTGGTGAGTACATGAAGGTTTGTTACTCACTAGTTTTATTTATCTTTAAAATATCCCATTAAAATATTTTAAATTAATAAAGACCACAGAGGTCCAGAAATAACAAAAAGATAAAAGAAATACGCAGTCTTTGCTGTCATGGGATTGACAGTCTGTCAGGGAGGGAAGACAGACATTCTGAAAGTATTGAAAGGAATTAAGAAACTATTCAATTCAATATCAGAGAACTGCAAAGTAAAACTACAATGAACTTCACTAGTCACTAGAAATTAATAACTGAAAATACCACGTGTAGGTGAGGACATGGAGTAATTATTAACCCTCAAACACCTCAGGTGGAAATGTGAACTAGTACAACACTTTGGAAAACCACTTGGAAGTTTGTTTAAAAGTTAAAAATACACGTACCAAATGACTCAACTATTTCACTGCTAGTTAATTGCCCAAGAAAATGAAAACATGTCTGCAAATACTCATATTCAAATGTTCATAGTAGCTATTTATAATAGCTAACAACTGGAAACAAGGCAAGCACTCAACTCTTGAATGGATTAAACGAACTGTGGCATATCCATACAATGGAATTCCACTCATTGATAAAAAGGAATGAACTACTGATATTAAACTATGTGTGAATCTCAAAAGCATTATGATAAGGAAAAGGAAATGGTCATAAAAGACTACAGACTGTGTGTATCTGCTGTTTCTTGCTGTCCAATTCACATTTAGCATACATGATGCCCCATGAGCACAGAATTCAGGTAGACCCACAGTGCATGGGAATACAACATGACTGAAAGAATGTACAAGGTAAGTGCATAATCTGTACAGCTAAATACATGGGACACTGACTGCCCTGAGAAGCCAGGCTTTCTGTTCAAACCACAGCTGCTTCAATAAAAGCAGGACCGACTGAGGAGCCCAATCATATCCTTTCTTACATTACTTGCCTGTATTATGTAGAAAATGATGACATAGAAAGAAAGGAAAAGTGGGGTAACCACTAGAGAGTGTTAGTGGGATGTGCACATACCGAGAAGTGAAATACGAACAGCTGAGTTGGTTTTGTGCAGCGTTTTCACATATGCATATATAAAACACAACCTGTGTAATTTGGGTGATTTTGCATTTAAGATAAATGCTTTTATATTTATATTTAAAGTTGGCAGTGCCACAATATGAAGAATGGTAAATTTTATTCTAATAATTTAAATATTTAATGTTTAAACTTGGAACATTAAATAGCAAATAAAGATACCATGAAAAGTTGAAAGACACACCAGAGAAGAAAGGAAAAATCTTTTATATTTTATTACCTTAAATGGCACAATTTTTCCTGCTTTTTGAACAAGGAGCCCCATATTTTTGTTTGGTAATGGGCCCCACAAATTATGTAGCCCTGTCTGGACTGGACCCTGAAGGACAATGGGGCATGGGGTATCATGGAAAGATATCAGAAAGGAAAATCACATGACTGAGTTTGTGCTTTAGAAAGCTTGCTCTGGGAATAGGGTGGTCCCTAGATTTGGGGGCAAATACATTGGAGTAAGGGAATCCAATTATAATGATGACAACAGGGATGTCGCTTGGTAGAAGGAAGTAGATTTTGAAATATTAAGAGTTAGAGTTGCCAAGACTTGTTGACATGCCTTTTGTTATCTATCCTATATTGATATTAAAAATCCTTCAACTCTCAAAATAATTTTATCTTTTAGACACTGTTTCTCAAGTTTTTGGTATCTATGAACTACCTTGATGATGTTTGGCTTCACAAAGACCACCAATTTTAGGTAAACTTACAGCTAAGTTTTTCAATGATAAAATATACTCTTTTAAAATTTAAAGTAATTATAGTGTATTTATATCATCGTGAGTAATGATGTTATTTGCTACTTTTCAACTAAAGTAATAACATCTGTCTGGCACAAAGGTCAGCCTTCCACATTGAGGTTTGTTTTTTCTCTCTCTTTTTCTCTCATATTTTAAAATGCTCATTCAAATAGTAGATCAAAATTAGAATGACTATCGTCTGAGCTTCCCAGATTTTACCTGTTGTCCAAGTATAACTATTAACAGCACCCCTTTTGCTCTCACCTGTCTACCTTGTACATAAATTACATGCTCACCCCACCCAGCAATATGGCAGCAAATGTTCGGTGACTCTGTTCAATTAGTTCTGGATATCTGGATCAAACACACCCGATATAGTGAGATTTCTGACTGAAAAATGTTTTCTGTGCTGCATCAGAGGCTAATCAGTGAGCATATCACCCCAAAAAGTTGAGGGATCAAATGTTTTAACACAAGAGATAATAGCAAATGGAGTCTTAACCTGTTCATTAGTTGTTTTCCCATTCAGGGTGTGTTTTTTCCTGTTCCTGTTGCAGCACTTTGGGTGTGGTATTTAAATAGGAAGCAGACCAATGTGAAAGAGACTTCTTTTAGTCACACAATATTTGTGTTCTCCTTTTCCCTTAGTATAATAATAGATCTTTGGATTTTAGCTGGGCACATGGCCATTAGAATAAGGACTACATTTCCTAGTCTCTCTTGCTGCTAGATAGGGCTGTGTGACTCAGTTTCAACCAATGAGATATAAGCAGAGATAGTGTGTTCAACTTTCTGGAAGAATAACTAAGGAAGGAAAACATCTAATTCTTCAATTCTTCACATAATTCTTTCCTCAGTTCTTTTGAGCAAATTTAACACATCTGAATACTACCACCCAAATGCAATATTATCAGTACATTAGCCTATGGCAGAGGTTGACAAACTTTTTCTTTTTCTTTTTTTTCTTTCTTTTTTTTTTTTTTGAGACAGAGTTTCACTCTTGTTGCCCAGGCTGGAGTGCAATGGCACGATCTTGACTCACCGCAACCTCCACCTCCCGGGTTCAAGCGATTTTCCTGCCTCAGCTTCCTGAGTAGCTGGGATTACAGGCATGCGCCACTACACCTGGCTAATTTTGTATGTTTAGTAGAGACAGAGGTTTCCCCATGTTGGTCAGGCTGGTCTCAAACTCCCAACCTCAGGTGATCCACCAGCCTCGGCCTCCCAAAGTGTTGGGATTACAGGTGTGAGCCACTGCGCCCAGCCGACAAACTTTTTCTTAAATGGTCAGATAGTATCATAGATTTCTAGGGCTTCATGGTTTCTGTCACAACTACTCAACTCTGCCCTTGTAGCCCAAAATTAGCCATAGATAACACAATATGAATGGATGTGGCTGTGTTTCAATAAAACTTTATTTACATAGTGGCCAGGTCATCAACCATAGTCTGCTGGCCCCTGGCTTAGATTGGTGTTTTCCAGCTTTTTACACATCAGAACTCACAAGGGAAATTTTATACAATGACCAGGGCCTACACCCTGAGCTTCTGATTTAATCAGCTGGGGTAGAGCCCAAATATTTGTTAAAATGTCTCACTATAATTCTTCTGTGACACCAGAAAAAAAACATGCTTTCCCTGCATTAGCTTACTTTTCGAACATCGTCAATCTTGGGAATTTCTTAGGAAGAAATGGTTAAATGTCCTGGATGGTTTCTTTTCTATTTGTATGTGTTTTTAATACCCCTAACTGCCCTTTCTCAGACAAAAATTTATGACACCATGTTTTGTTTAGTTAGACTTTCAGTGGCCTAAAGGCTCTGAATGCTAATGAGATAATTTGGCTGGAAATTCCAGATTGAGGCAATTAAGTCATGACCTGTGACAAACTAACTGTGCCTTAATTGTGAGGTAATTGAAATTCCTTTATTTGAAAAATATAATGGAAAAACAAAGTTTATTTTAATCACCTGGCCAAACTTTCAGAAAAATGGAATTGATAGTTATCATGTTAATTCTACGGATGTGCTACAGGGGAAAATGTTAATTCATTTTCAGTTTGGGGCTGTAAATGTGGATCTAATATATACCACTTTGATTATTCTTGATCAAAAACTTTAAAAGGCTGTGTAACACAAAAATTACATAGCATCAAAATGTGCTAAGCCATACATAAAATTGTTGCTGGCATAATCCAGAAATAGAAAGGGGGTCTTCAAAAAATTCATGGACAATGCAAATTTTAAAAAAAACTCTGGCTGGGCATGGTAACTCATGCTTGCAATCCCAGCACTTTGGGAGGCTAAGGTGGGCAGCTCACCTGAAGTCAGGAGTTCAAGACCAGCCTGGCCAACATGGGGAAATCCCATCTCTACTATAAATACAAAAATTAGCCGGGCATGGTGGTGCACACCTGTAGTCCCAGCTACTCTGGAGGCTGAAGCAGGAGAATTGCTTGAACCCAGCAGGCAGAGGATGCAGTGAGCCAAGATCATACCACTGTACTCCAGCCTGGGTGTCAGAGTCAGTCTGTCACAAAAAAAAAAAAAAAAAAAAAATGAGATGACATTGAAGATGAAGCCCACGGCAGCAGACCATCACATCATTTCATGAGGAAAAAATTAATCATTTGTTCCCTAATTGAAGAGGACTGATGATTAACAGCAGAAAGAATAATCAACACCATAGACATCTCAGTTGCTTCAGCTCACACAATTCTGACTAAAAAATTAAACTCGAGCAAACTTTCCATTCAATGAGTGCCAAAAGCATTGTGCCCAGATCAGATGCAGAAAGAACTTTCAATGGAAATTTTAAACAAGTGGGATCAAGATCCTGAAGCATTCTTTCACCTTGGCAGACAAACAGATATATGTATACCCTGAAGCATGTCTTTGAAGAATTGGAACAGGTGATGAAATATGACTTTACCAGGATGATCCTGAAGACAAAGCACAATCAACACAAGGCTACCAAGAGGTGGAAGTGGTCCAGTCAAAGTAGAAATAGCCTGCTCAAGAGCAAATGTCATGCCAAGAGTTTTTTGGGATGCTTAAGTTATTTGGCTTGTTGACTTTCTGGAGGGCCAATGGATGAAAACATCTGCTTATTATGAGTGTTTTGAGAAAGTTAGCTAAAGATTTAGCAGAAAACACCCAGGAAAACTTCACCAAAGAGTCCTTGTCCACCACAACAATGCTCCTGCTTGTTCCCCTCATCAAACGAGGGCAATTTTGTGAGAGTTTATATAGCAAATCATCAGACATCTAAACTTACGGTATTGATTTGGCTCCTTCTGATTTGTTTTTTTTTTCCTTTATCTTAGAAAATCTTTAGAAGGCACCCTTTCTTTTGTGAGTAATATAAAAAAGACTGCACTGACATGGTTAAATTCCCAGGACCCTTAGTTCTTTAGGGATGGACTAAATGGCTGGTATTGCTTAGAAAGGTGTCTTGAACTTGATGAAGCCCAAGTTGAGAAATAAAGTCTTTTTTTTTGTTTTTATCTTTTAATTCTATTTTCCATGAACTTTTAATTCCATTTTTCCATGAACAAGCCCCCTCATATATTAGTGTATGTACCCATGGCTTATAAAAATTTAGGTCTAAATTAAAGATGTGGTATGACTCGGGTATTCAGTAAACATCATGAAAAAGTGAATGGCCATAAAAGAGTAACAACACTGTTTAGAGTGCCCCATATAAGTTAATTTTCCAGATAACAATAGCTGGCCCCTTAAAGTGCCATTATTTTTTAATAATTTATTTTTCTTCAGCTTTTAGTCTATGTTCAGGGTACATGCGCAGGATGTGCAAGTTTGTTGCATAGGTGAAAGTGTGCCATGGTGGTTTGGTGCACAGATCAACCCATCACCTAGTTATGAAGCCCAGCATCCCTTAGCTATTCTTCCTGATGCTCTCCCCTCAACCACCCCCATTAGGTTTTGAGAGAATTCTTTCTGCCCTCTGGAAGAGAATTGTATATTCTTGGTGACTCAGGACCATCATTGTAGGCTTGGGTTATTATACTGGGCTAGGATGCACTGACATCTATAGGGGCCTCAGAAAAAATGGGTAACAGTGTGAATTCTGGGGCAAGATGGCCAGGTTTAAAATTTAGCCCTCCCCCTAACTCTACTAAGTGTATCTAGACTCGTTACTTGCACTCTGGTGTCCTCATCCACAAAATGAGAATAATAATAGTACTGCCTCACCAAGCTGTTGTGAGGATGAAATGAGTTCATACATGTAAAAGGTTTAGAAGAGTGCCTGATAAACGTGCATTACTATTACCATTATTCTTGAGGTGTTTAGTTGTTCACAAAATAGTCCCACACTTTCTTTTGATGTTGTGTTTGTTCAGTGGACATTCATTTTTTTTTCTTCTGCTCGTTTAATTTAAGGATGTTGAGGTCATATCTAGGGCATCAAGAAGGCATGGCCATTAGCCAACCAGGATGGGGGAGACAGGCAGTGGAACAGTATCTACACTGTCAGCATTCAACCTGCTCAGCCAGCAGACAGTGCCAACACCAGATGTTGAGATGGTGACAAATGTAGGGTCAACACTTGGCCATTCCCTCAGTTCTTCAGCTGCGGCCTGGACAGTCAGCCACAGGGTTTCATGATGAAGGGTCACGAATTCCTAACATGAGTAAAAACTGACAAAGGGAGCTTGGATTAGGGATATTTAGTAGTCTAGTAGTTTCCAGGAAGCTGGCACTAGAAATGTCCTTCACCAAGTAAAACAGCTCTACTGTCTAAACAGGATTCATTCATGTGCTGTGGCTAACCGCTGAATGGGAAGGACCACAATCTAGGAGGAATTTCTACATCAGGTATCAAATAACACCCTGAAAACAGGAATCCAGGATGAAGCCCAGTTAGGAGAATTAAGGGAAGCGGGGGCTCAGGAATAAGGGGATTCCCAGTCATTACAACAGAGACAAGACTTCAGGGTCAGATCCACACCAGAGATAGCTAAATGCTGACCCTCGGGAAGTGGTTCTTTAAGTATTTAAGTTTCCATTGTTCTTGGAATTGAGAATGAAGATGAGCCCATACAGGAAGACCAGCGGATCCTAGAGCTTTGTATGATAGGGTATAGAGTATGGAAAAGAGGGGAAAGATACTGGGATTTGGAAGCTATTTAGGCTTAACAGCTGAGTAATTTCCTGTTGCTGTCAGTGGACTTACCTCTGACAGTATTAGGCATCTCTCTCTACCAATCTACTAAGGTACTTTAAATTTGTTATCCACTAATGTACCAAAAAGTGTATGTACCTATTTATTCTAATTGTGTGTAAAGTAAGAGTAATAAGCTCTCTAAATGAGACCTCGAACAGTCCTCTTATGAATAAGTAATACACATTCCCAACTAGAACTTGTACTACTGCTTTGGCTGCTCTGAAATCTTTTTAGTTTTCTTCAACATTGTATCATATATTTAAAATAACCAGTTGTGGGCTGGGCATGGTGGCTCATGCCTGTAATCCCAGCACTGTGGGAGGCCAAGGCAGGCAGATCACCTGAGGTCAGGAGTTTGAGACCAGCCTGGCCAACATGGCAAAACCCCGTCTCTACTAAAAGTACAAAAATTAGCCGGGCGTGGTGGCGGGTGCCTGTAATCTCAGCTATTCAGGAGGCTGAGGCAGAAGAATCGCTTGAATCCAGCAGACAGAGGTTGCAGTGAGCCGAGATAGTGCCACGGCACTCCAGCCTGAGCAACAAGAGCGAGATTCTGTCTCAAAAAAAAAAAAAAAAAAACAACAACAAAAAACTAGTTGTGATGGCAAAATAAGTGAGATGTTGACAACAATTCCACAGAAATGATTCTGCCTGACTCCATTCCCCTTTTTAATGGTAGCACTCCTTCCCTCTTAGGAGTAATGGGAAGGTTTGATCTTACTGTCTCGGTCAGGTAGGTTCGCCGACAGAGTTCTCCTGTAGTCCCCTAGTTCCCAACTCTGCCCTGGATTACCCATCTGTAATGCCAGTAACTGCTGGAAACCTACGTTATAGTGCACTCAGTAAGCTTAGAAGGCCATAGTGGTAGATCGAATACGTCCACGAATTTTTTTTTGCTGCTTCTCTCATTGAGAGGCATTGTTTAATTCCTCTGATCTTAAATCCATCAGACTTACTTGAGCAATGGAGTGTAGCATTTTAGAATTTCTAAGGTGAGGGTATAAAAGTTTTGCACTCACTCTTGGAGTCCTCAGCTGCTATACAGAAACCCTGACCTCCCTGAGGCTGCCTTGCTGGAAAGACAAAATGAGAAGACCATGTGGAGTGGCTCTGAGACCACATAAGAGAGAGATATACATGGTCAGCTGCTCTACCTCTCAGCCATTTGAGCATCCCTGCAGAGGCCCTGCCCAATTAGCAGAGTTGCGAGCATAATAATGTGGCTGTTATTTTATGGCTTTAAGTTTTGGAGGTGGTTGGTATGTAGCAAGACATAGCCAGAACTGCCACTCTTCACTGGTGCCAGAGATTCATAGCATAAAAAAGCCTGCTTTGCTTTTATTAACTCATCATTTTAGTCTCGAGGCTACCACACTAGATATTTAGCCAAGTGCAAATTTGCCTACTAAACGGTTAGGGCAATTTCAGGAGACACATATAACATAGATGGCGAAAGGTTGTACTTAAGTACTGAAAGAAAAGGCACCTAAGAATTGGGTCCTGCAAAAGAGGTCCCCTCCAGGGTTTCTTTGCATCTCATGCCCCTCAGGTACACACATGCACTCCTTCAAGCATCTCTATCTTCTAGTCATCTGCCTAAATTCCTACCCACCTACACAGAACACTCCACCTCTCCTGAATCCATTCCCCCTCCTTCTTTAACATAAATATCCAAGTCTGATGCGTGAAAAGAAATAGCAGCCCCAGGGTTTGACGGGATGTCAGTGAAGCAGGTGGATACCAAGTCTCCTACATACGACAGGTGAGGAGTAACAGCTCTGAACCATTGTTAATGGGGAAGAAGGAAGCTCCTTGTCGGAATTTTTTTTTTGAGACACAGTCTTGTTCTGTCATCACAGCTGGAGCGCAGTGGCATGATCAGCACTCACTGCAGCCTCAACTTCTCAAGCTCAAGTGATCCTCCAGCCTCAACACCTCTGAGTAGCTGGGACTAAAGGCATGCACAACCATGCCCAGCTAATATTTTTGAATTTTAGTAGAGATGAGGTCTCGCCATGTTGCCAGGCTGGTATCGAACTCCTGAGCTCAAGCAATCTACCTGCCTTGGCCTCCCAAAGTGCTGGGATTACAGGCATGAGCCACTGGGCCCAGCTGGATTTTTTTTTTTTCAATATTTGCATCAGTATGTGATACAGTTGAGCAGATCCCCGTAATTAAGTAACTTTTAAGTGAAACACATATCCAAGAAAATTCATTACTTTGGGGGGAATAGGGCATTCCAAACTAAGAATCATAATTGAGGCATTCAGACTTCAAGCAGGTAATGTAAATGAGTGAGATGGACTTGGTGTCATTAATAGGGAGAGACAGGAATCAGGGCAAAGCAGAATGAGCTTGCATGCTTTTGCAAAGGGCACAGTTGTTACATGCCTCCCAGCAAATGCTGTTTTGCAGGAATGCAGACAGTGTTGCTACATTTTTCTCTCTCTCTCTTCAGAAATCTAGATTTACATATGAAATGTCCAATTTTTAGAATGCTGAGGAGGTCAAAGAAAATATACCTATCCACTGAATTGGGGGCACCAGATGAAAAAAAATTCGAGAAAGTAATCTTCTTAATTATCAAGACACCCCTATCTTCTCTTTCTCTGAGTCCTATAATTATATTGAGTAGCATTTAGTTTCCTTCTTCTTCAGCCTGAAGGTTCTACTTGAATAAATTAATTACATTAGCCTTTAATATTGACTCCTATTTTTTTCTTAGAGTGACTCCCAGATATGATTAATTCCTAAACTTTAACCATCTCCCTCTAGGGTGGAGAGAAGAATGTTTGCCAGTTATTTTCTTTCTTATTTCTTTCTTTCGAGACGGAGTTTTGCTCTTGTTGCCCAGGCTGGAGTGCAATGGCGCAATCTCGGCTCATTGCAAACTCCACCTCCCGGGTTCAAGCAATTCTCCTGCCTCAGCCTCTTGAGTAGCTGGGATTATAGGTGCCGCCACCACACCCAGCTAATTTTTTGTATTTTTAGTACAGACAGGGTTTCACCATGTTGGCCAGGCCAGTTTTGAATTCCTGGCCTCAGGTGATCTACTCACCTCTGCCACCCAACGGGCTGGGACTACAGGCATGAGCCCCTGTGCCCGGCTCAATCATTTTCTTCACAAAAGTTTAAAAGTCTTAGAGATATAACCTTCACTACTATGTTAATTCTGAAACTCTGCCTTCTTTCATCCTTTCTTAAGCAATACTATATTAATCAGGTATTCACTGGTCCCTGTATTTCTTATAGGTGTTTCTCCTATAAGAAATGCCTGGTGAGATTTTAATAGAAAATAATTTAACTTGGGATTTTTAAACAGAAAATAATTTAATGAGTATCTGGTGGGGAATTATAATTAATTAAAATAACCAAACAAAATTAATTATTTTTATTCTATAAGAAGTTACTAAATACTGCACTGAATCTCTACCACCTCTTCCCCTTCCCCAACTCCCAATCCCTTCTGACAGTAATTCCTTACATCTGAATCACATAACGTTCCAAGATCTGCCAATATTTGAGAAGACTCCATGTTCTAGTCTAGACAGTATAGTACTTTAAATCTTTTCATTACAACAATATAAAAAGGATGGGTCTGCAATAATTCATCACTCTTTATTCTCTATCAGTTGCAATGTCAATAAATGTCCAGATGATAACCAAAATACTTTCAGCCTTCTGGCTGAAGGTAGGCTCTGAAATCATTTGAACTGCTCTGATTCCTCAAGGTAGCACTGCTTAACTCTTTAAGAGTGGGCAATGAGAGGCTGGAATCTGAGCTGGGAGCTGATGTACGCCTTGCGGTACTGAAACTTTTAAAACTTCAGAGTTCTCCTTAAGAAAAAGAATACACATTTACAGGCAAACTGATGTCCAAAGTGTTCTAAAAAGAGTGGACTTTTTTTTTTTTTTGAGATGGAGTCTCCCTCTGTTGCCCAGGCTGGAGTGCTGTGGTGCGATCTCCGCCCACTACAAGCTCCGCCCCCCGGGTTCACGCCATTCTCCTGCCTCAACCTCCCGAGTAGCTGGGACCACAGGCGCCCGCCACCACGCCCGGCTAATTTTTTTTTTTTTTTTTTTGTATTTTTAGTAGAGACAGGGTTTCACCGTGTTAGCCAGGATGGTCTTGGTCTCCTGACCTCGTGATCTGCCCGCCTCGGCCTCCCAAAGTGCTGGGATTATAGGCGTGAACCACTGTGCCCAGCCGAGTTTTTTTCCTTTAATGAGAATATGATAAGACGCACAATCTCTCTTGTGATCGTTAACTTTAGGTGTCAACTTGACTGGATTGAGGGATGCCTAGATGTCTGGTTTTGTCTTTCTGGAGAAACCTGACTAATATACCTCTCAGGTGGTAAAACCAGAAAATATGAGCCAGGGAGTTATTGGTAACTGGGTTCTCAGAGGTATTGAATGAATTCTTTAGAACTCAATAAAGTCCACACATATAACCTGTTACAAGACAGAAAGAAATGGCCTGTTGTGGATGTTCAGGTACCCATTCTGTAACCATTTCTTAAATGTTTCAGTAAAAATAATGAGAAAGTATACACACTGACTTATACTGTATAAATGGTACCTTCTTTGTCTTACATAATTTATTAACCAACTAAGAAAGTTCAGATAAAAATACTGGTATAAGAAGCAAAAAGCCTCTCCCTCTCCCTCTCCCTCTCCCTCTCCCTCTCCCTCTCCCCTCTCCCTCTCCCTCTCCCTCTCCCCCTCCCTCTCCCTCTCCCCTTTCCATGGTCTCCCTCTCATGCCGAGCGGAAGCTGGACGGTACTGCTGCCATCTCAGCTCACTGCAACCTCCCTGCCTGGTTCTCCTGCCTCAGCCTGCCGAGTGCCTGCGATTGCAGGCGCGCGCTGCCACGCCTGACTGGTTTTCGTGTTTTTTTGGTGGAGACGGGGTTTCGCTGTGTTGGCCGGGCTGGTCTCCAGCTCCTAACCGCGAGTGATCTGCCAGCCTCGGCCTCCCGAGGTGCCGGGATTGCAGACGGAGTCTCGTTAACTCAGTGCTCAATGGCGCCCAGGCTGGAGTGCAGTGGCGTGATCTCGGCCCGCTACAACCACCTCCCAGCCGCCTGCCTTGGCCTCCCAAAGTGCCGAGATTGCAGCCTCTGCCCGGCCGCCACCCCGTCTGGGAAGTGAGGAACGTCTCTGCCTGGCCGCCCATCGTCTGGGATGTGAGGAGCCCCTCTGCCTGGCTGCCCAGTCTGGAAAGTGAGGAGCGTCTCTGCCCGGCCGCCATCCCACCTGGGAAGTGAGGAGCGCCTCTTCCCCGCCGCCATCACATCCTGGAAGTGAGGAGCGTCTCTGCCCGGCAGCCCATCGTCTGAGATGTGGGGAGCACCTCTGCCCTGCCGCCCCGTCCGGGATGTGAGGAGCGTCTCTGCCCGGCCGCCCCGTCTGAGAAGTGAGGAGACCCTCTGCCTGTCAACCGCCCCGTCTGAGAAGTGAGGAGCCCCTCCGCCCGGCAGCCGCCCCGTCTGAGAAGTGAGGAGCCCCTCCGCCCAGCAGCCATCCCGTCTGGGAAGTGAGGAGCGTCTCCGCCCGGCAGCCACCTCGTCCGGGAGGGAGGCGGGGGGGCCAGCCCCCCGCCCGGCCAGCCGCCCTGTCCGGGAGGGAGGTGGGGGGGTCAGCCCCCCGCCCGGCCAGCCGCCCCGTCCGGGAGGGAGGTGGGGGGATCAGCCCCCCGCCCAGCCAGCCACCCTGTCCAGGAGGTGAGGGGCGCCTCTGCCCGGCCGCCCCTACTGGGAAGTGAGGAGCCCCTCTGCCCGGCCAGCCGCTCCGTCCGGGAGGGAGGTGGGGGGGTTAGCCCCCCGCCCGGCCAGCTGCCCCGTCCGGAAGGGAGGTGGGGGGTTAGCCCCCCGCCTGGACAGCCGCCCCGTCCGGGAGGTGAGGGGCGCCTCTGCCCGGCCGCCCCTCCTGGGAAGTGAGGAGCCCCTCTGCCCGGCCAGCCGCCCCGTCCAGGAGGGAGGTGGGGTGGGTCAGCCCCCCGCCCGGCCAGCCGCCCCGCCCGGGAGGGAGGTGGGGGGGTCAGCGCCCCGCCCGGCCAGCCGCCCCGTCCGGGAGGGAGGTGGGGGGGTCAGCCCGCCGCCTGGCCAGCCGCCCCGTCCGGGAGGTGAGGGGCGCCTCTGCCCGGCCGCCCCTACTGGGAAGTGAGGAGCCCCTCTGCCCGGCCAGCCGCCCCGTCCGGGAGGGAGGTGGGGGGGTCAGCCCCCCACCCGGCCAGCCGCCCCGTCCGGGAGGGAGGTTGGGGGGGTCAGCGCCCCGCCCGGCCAGCCGCCCCGTCTGGGAGGGAGGTGGGGGGGGTCAGCCCCCCGCCCGGCCAGCCGCCCCGTCCGGGAGGGAGGTGGGGGAGTCAGCCCCCCCGCCCGGCTGGCCGCCCCGTCTGGGAGGGAGGTGGGGGGGTCAGCCCCCCGCCCGACCAGCCGACCCGTTGGGGAAGTGAGTGGCGCCTCTGCCCGGCCGCCCCTACTGGGAAGTGAGGAGCCCCTCTGCCCGGCCACCACCCCGTCTGGGAGGTGTACCCAACAGCTCATTGAGAACGGGCCATGATGACAATGGCGGTTTTGTGGAGTGGAAAGGGGGGAAAGGTGAGGAAAAGATTGAGAAATCGGATGGTTGCCGTGACTGTGTAGAAAGAGGTAGACATGGGAGACTTTTCATTTTGTTCTGTACTAAGAAAAATTCTTCTGCCTTGGGATCCTGTTGATCTGTGACCTTACCCCCAACCCTGTAATCTCTGAAACATGTGCTGTATCCACTCAGGGTTGAATGGATTAAGGGCGGTGCAAGATGTGCTTTGTTAAACAGATGCTTGAAGGCAGCATGCTCGTTAAGAGTCATCACCACTCCCTAATCTCAAGTACCCAGGGACACAAACACTGCGGAGGGCCGCAAGGTCCTCTGCCTAGGAAAACCAGAGAACTTTGTTCACTTTTTTATCTGCTGACCTTCCCTCCACTATTGTCCTGTGACCCTGCCAAATCCCCCTCTGCGAGAAACACCCAAGAATGATCAATAAAAATAAATAAATAAAAAAAAATAAAAAATAAAAAATAAAAAAAATAAAAAAAAAGAAGCAAAAAGGATGAAGAATGATAAAGATTATTCTAACATCAAAAAGAGCATTCAAATAAGAGCAAAAAAACCAGATCATACCCAAAGTATTAACTTCTGTTTTGAGGTCATACAAGTGAGGTGGCCCTAAAGCTCTCTCATCATTAGCTTTAGGATAAATCTGCCTCTACTTAGAAGCTCCATCCAATCTCCAACACAAGGTGACCTAAAATCATTCCAGCACAGAAAATTTTGGCCTTTTTTTTTTTTAAACTAGTTTCCTCTAGGTAGAATATGTGAGTTTGGTAAAATCTAATTACAACTTCCTTGTGCCTTATTTGAGAATAGAAAGATTCTTTCTCATCTATCAGACATACAGATACAGAGAGTAATCGAAGAGACTCCCTAACAAAGGCACTTTTTAAGAAGAGTTATAGATGTTACTCAGACTTAGGGCCAATATTTAGCAGATATTTGATAAAGGAGATTCTTTGCGTTGAATATCTGTTACTTCAATCTGTTCTCTTAAGGAAAAATTGTGTTAAATGTCAGTGAACAGGTTCTTAGACTTCCGCTGGAAGATTTTTTTGCAAGGATCTTGGGTAAGACTTTTATTCTGTCTCCTAGATCAGTTTTTCTCTTTTACTTCTCTGACAATATCCTCATTCATTCTAGTATCTGAGCTGTCCATCTACCATCTTTAGGAGACTTTCTATCTCTATCCATATTCCTGTTGTGGTAATACAGAATATGCCTTCTGCAACTATTTTAATGTCTAGATGGAACCATTTTTTACTAGACCTCAGCTGCCTTTACTGCAAATCCATGTAAGTTTGCCCTACTTTTCAGTTTTTCTTCCTTAAAAATTTTTTTTTGCCACTTATTGCCTTAATGCTTTTAGTTCTATGACTCAAGGATGTTTTTATTTATTATTTCCTATAGTCTATCCCCTCCGTGCTGTTTTTGATTCTCCCTGCAGGCTTTCCCTCTTTTTGCTGACATTTGCCCTCAAGCTGTACCTTTTATGTTTTTTTCTTTGGTTCTTTCTTCCAGTAGCCTTAATTCTTGGTAATAATGGGAAGAGATGTGGCCATTTAGCAATAGACCAACTTGCTCAAAGAGACCCTGCTTTCTAGACCCCTCTCTTTTTTCAGAGTCTTTTTTTCATTCACTTTAAAGCATCCTTTTGGTCACTGATGCTCTATTTTGAGACAGACATAAATGCCACTTTGGAAGTTTTTTGAAAGCTTTTCCTGACCATGCAACTTCTTTTAAATGTGTGTTAGTTGAGACTAGCCAAAACCAAAATAGCTGTTGAACAAGGGAGCAGAGCGTTTCCAATGGAGCTAGGTAGCCCTTAGGCAAACTCAGGACTCTACTCTTGCTGGGAGGGTAGACATGCATGGCTATCAATTTGCCGCTGTATAGCTAACATCTCTCCTATAATTAGGAGATGAAGACTATCTTTCGATGTTATAGGAATAAACTGTTCACAGTGTATCTTTCTCTTCCATTCTCCACTGAGATAATTCATAGCCTATCTTCTATCTGAGCTCCATAACAGACACCAGAAACAAGATTATTACATAAAATTAAGAGTAAACTCTGTATTTGGTAAGGATTCCAAGAAAGATGGTGATAGTCTGTGGTGTTTCTCACTGGCAGGGACAGGTGGTAGTCATGGTGCAAAGTAGTGTTAGTAATGTCAGATCACTATCTGTTAAGCATAATTGAATTGCCACTGATACTCAATTATACACTTATATTACATAAACAGAAATAAAAAGTTGTAATTATTTTTTCTACCTCGCTTTGGCAAACTGAGATTTGCCAAAGTGGTGAATTTTTAAGAAGTTTTGAGAATTTACTAGTAGTGAATTAGTTACACTTTTAGATGAGCCAATCAGTATGCTTCCAATGACTGATTTGAATTGTAATTCATCTTATGCTCACATCCAATTACTTCTCATAGAAAGGGTTCAGAAAAGTTCCCAATACACCAAAGCAAAGCCTTGACTTCAGAAAATATGTATACTTTGTTAATTTTCAACTTTTTTCTTAATTGAATGGGGAAAAAAGTAAAGTTCAGTCATTCTGTTAAAAAGCATCATGTTTCTTCAAGCTAGAATGACATTTGAATGAAGGTATTTTTAAAATTCTTTGTTCACAGTTAATATTTCCTCCCAAATTTTGAAATATCATCCCAAACTTTAAGAAAAAAAAAAAAACTAGGATAACTGTCCTCTTAGAGAGGCATACTGAGTTACCATAAAAGTGAGCTAGAGTCTAGACCAGGTTACATTTCTGGGATATAGTAAAGATTTAGTATGAACCAGTCAGAGGTTATGTCAGGAAGCTGTGAGGAATGAATTGCAATTTATTGGTAGCTGAGAAAATGGGATTCAGGTCACAGCAATATACTATAGATTGGTTCAGAGGTCGACACTCTATTTAGTTCTGAATGACTACAGAAAAGTGAGGTAGAAAAATAAGAAAAAGAAAGGAGTATCAATAGGAGGTTTAGGTAGAGACCATTGAGAGGAGAAAGAAAGGAGAACGTAGGAAAGAAGAAGCTATACAGGTAATACTAGGATAAACCTAGAGTATCATGGACTGATTCAGGTTCTTAGGAGCCAAGTTTATCTCTATTAGTTGTCCTCAACTTTCTGATTGCTTACTGTCTTGTACTCAGTTATTACTATACACAGGGAAAGGAACTTTGATTTATCAAATTCACAATCTCTAAAATCCAGGTATAGGTGAATGGACAGTGGAAACCAAACACAGGGCATTGACTGTGCATTCGACACTGGACATTGACCATAGATGTGAGTGGGATAGAGGACTATAGGATTACTTCCTGTATTCACTATCCAGGAATACCACAAAATACTTCCCCCCAGGGTTTCTAACATGTGCTAGGACCAAAGTAAATTCTGCCCTTCCTCCAGGCAAATCATAGCTTGGAAAATCAACTGTCTTAGCACAATGGAGCTGAGATTAAATCAGTGACCTGAGACCATAGTAATAATATGAATATTTCAGGTTTCTGCAGTGTTCCTAAATGGTGAGAAGAGACAATTATATCAAACTGAAGAAACACTTTTTTTCTGAGACGGAGTCTTGCTCTGTCATTCAGGCTGTAGTGCGGTGGCGCGATCTTGGCTCACTGCAAGCGCGAACTCGCCTCCTGGGTTCACACCATTCTCCTGCCTCAGCCTCCCCAGCAGCTGGGACTACAGGCGCACGCCACCACGCCTGGCTAATTTTTATTTTATTTTTTGTATTTTTAGTAGAGACGGGGTTTCACCATGTTAGCCAGGATGGTCTTGATCTCCTGACCTCATGATCGCCTGAAGTATGGATCTTTAGACCATATTTGCAACAATTCTGTTTCATTTTCCCTCGTGATGAAATCCCCCATTTCCAATACAGACCAGCTGAATATGCTCTCTCCTTCTACATCATGGAGGACTTTTATTATCTCTAAGGTATAATTGGATGACAATCTAGTAAACATTATCTACTCTAGAGATATTTTTATTGCAATAAGGGCCAAGACAGTTATCCTAAGAAGGATCATCAAATATATATGTGGTTACCCTTTGTCTTTGATGATGGCAGACACAACAAAACATGGACTTATTTCCCACTGATACCAGATCTAGCCACAGAATCTTCCTCAATATTGGTGTTCCAGATTGCCACAAACAACTGAATAAAGTAAGCCACTTAAAACTTATTTGCAATTCAGAAGCTATGTCATAAAACTCTAATAGTAACATTTTAAATATCAATCAAGATACATACGCACACAGAAAGTATGAAATATATGGAATGATGAAAGGGACTGAGGGAAGATAGTTCATATAATTGTAAATCTAGTTCTGCTATCAGATATGATACTGAAGGAAAATATTAAATAATTCAATAGTTAATGACAATTCCTGGTAAGAGTGTCACAGACCCAAATTGTCAATAACTACAAAATGCAAAGAGGTCACATTCAAGATCACAGGTACAGATGGCTGAGCAAAGTCTGAAACACTGTTTGAAACCTTTTATTTAAATTTTTGTTGTTGCAGTTGTTGTGGAATGGATGGCCATCATTTTCTGAACACTTGTTATATAATGTGTTTCTACTCTTCAAGAAACAATGCAGAAATTACAGATCCAAATTACTATATCCGTTTCAAAGTAGCTGACCTGACAGACTATACATTTATTCCAGCAGTACTGCCATTTCTTAAAACAGTTATAGAACTCCTCTTGAAATTGCTTTCAGAGCCTGAAGCTAATTTCTTTGACTATCTTCAATAGTGGCAAATCTTCATCCCTTGACAGGGGATTTGATTTTTTAGAGCTTGCCAAAAGTCAAGACTAGTGAATAAAGTCATTGGTTAAATTGGATTGTAATGTTTGGGTTTCAAAAATAAGGTGAGCTACAAAGTTATAAGCCTGGTTTTCTCATGTAGCTCATAAACCAGTTTAGAAGCCAATCACAAAAGGGAATTTTTAAAAGTATATTTTAGTTTCTTCCTTTATAAAATAAGTGGATACTACTAACTGATCTCTAAATTCCCTCCAGCTTTATGATTGTTTCAGTAATTTATTTTAAAAAACTCCATATGATTGAATTTTTTTTATCTTTTAAAAAAGGCCATTCATCATACTAACATAATACTGGCATACTTTATGTTCTTAATTATCACTGGGATTCATTTTCCTCTGCTGTCAAATGAGGAAGGGTCTTGAACTGATAACTCTTCAGCTGTACAATGCTGTGCTATGTATTAGTAACCTATGATTTCACAACCAATTATTCCAAATTAAGTGGCTTAAACAACATTTATTATTGCGGTTACTCTGAGTCAGGAATCTGGGCCCTGCTTATCTGTGTTGTCTGCTTCAGGTTTCTTACAAGCTACCATCAAGGTATCATCTGAGTTGCAGTAATTCCAACGATCAGCTGTGGAAGAATTTGCTTCTAAGTTCACTACATGATTGTTGGCACGGTTCCATTCTTTATTGGCCTCAGTCCTTGTTGGCTGTTGGCTGAAGGCTGCACTTAGTTCCTTTTTCACATGGGCCTCTTTGTAAGGCATCTTAAAAGCAAGCAAGCAAACAAGGAGGACCAGGGAAAGAGAGTGTTAAGTGAGGCAGGATAGGTAGTCAAGGAAGTGACCATGTTCTCGAGGCACAGCAACCATGGTGACTTCACAATCCACACAATAAATGACATTCGCAATGTAGGTGAGCTCATTCAAGCAAAGCTATCTTCAGTAGGGACTTTCCGGTCTAAAGAGCATGCACATTTTTATTTTACCTATCCTCAAACTGACCATTTGCTCATTTTAATAGTAAAAAGCACACCTCTGGGTGGAGATTTAAGATGCCAATGAGACATGCGATGTATGAACAAGCATGTACAGCTATTGTGCATGTGCACCCAGAGGACAACCCAGAACATGCTTACTAGTAACACCTCTTTCCACCTCTTTATGAATAATCATGTAGGTCTCCATAAAGGGAGCCTCCCTAGTGCCAGTCTTTGCTGTCTTGTCCTGCTCTGAATCCTCTCTCTCTCTCTCAGGGTATACTGCCTATTCTGCACCTAACCTTTGAAATACTCTTTTTCTTTTTGAAATAAATTACTCTATACTACACCCCCTTTGCTGGGTGTCTCTTGTTTAAATTATTTTTAGAAGACAAGAACCAAGGTATCGCATCAGCCATCAACATAAGCAAGATGGAAGTCATAGTTTTTGTAACCTTATTTCAGAATTGGCATCCATCACTTTTGCCATGTTCTGTTCTTTGGAAGAGAGTAATGAAGTCCAGCCCATACTCTAGGGGAAGGAGTCACACATGGGACTGAATACAAGAAGGTAGGGAAGACAGGGATTCAATTTATAAGCAACCTACTATTGTCTTCCCTCTGGCCCCCAGTGATTCTCATTTCTTCCATATGAAAAATATGTGTACCATCTCTCATGTCTCTGTAAAACTCACACCATTATGGCATCAGATGAAAGTCCAGTATCTCCTCATCTAAATTATGTCCAAGTATATGAAGGAATTTCCTTGAGTGTAGTTCTTTAAGTACAGCTCTAGGAGTACAGCGCCTCTGTATCTGTGAACTTGTGAACCCAGAAAGACAAGTTATCTGATACCCAACAAACAATGATGAGGCAGACATAAAATAACAGATGCAGACATTTCTGTTCAAGACAGCAGAAAATTGGGAGATGCGATGCATTTTGTACTGCTTCTGTTCATTTCAGCCCATGCTGGCAATGTTTTTGCTTATATACTTTTCTCAAAAATGTTGTGGGTCTTCTGTGAATGTCACTGGCATTTTGCCTATTAGACAAATCACATCCATACATCTTCTGGGGTGGGATTGGGGAGCCTTTGGGCTTCTATTGAGATTCCTGAAGAACAAAGTTCTGAAGCTTCCTGGAGGCCCTATTGTTCAATAAAAAATCTGTGAGGTATGCCCATAATCTCTAGAGTCTTTTGTGTGACTGAATAAAACTCTGATCCTTTTATCTTCTCTTTTTTAAAAGGTAGTATAGTCAAATCATTAATACAGCTATTTTTAGATATCCCACAGCTACGCACTCCGTATCTACCACTCGCACACCAGAAGATAAATATTTTAAAAAGAGTATACTTCTCCACTGTATTTGACCTGGCCTTATTCTATAACTCTAGGAGTTCTGGGATTATGATTTTCCTATTACCACAAACTTCACGGCTACCCTAACACAAGTGCCTCTGTACCACAGGGCTTGCTGCATCTGGACCTACTGCACAGACTTTATCTGCTCTGGTTCCACTCACAGCCGGCAGAGCAGTATTCCCAAGTATGCAATAAACTGCCTCAGATCCCAAAGAAGAAACCAGGTATCATGTTTTCTTGCTTGATGAAAGATGTGAGGATGTGATAATTTATCCTTTACTTTGAAGGGGATGTTCTAGGATGCCCCAGACCAATGAATCCCTAACATTTAACTGATTGAATCAGGTCCTTGAACCTTCAGAATGCTTATCTCCTACCCTCTTACCTAGTCTTCCAATATACTTACCTTGCCACTTTTTGATGATCTGATCCAACCAATATGATGCCATCAATATAATGGACCAATGGGATGTTGTGTACATAGCTGATCTGTCTAGATCCCTCCAGAAAATATCATGATAGAGGGTAAAACAGTTAACCTAGGTAACAGTTAACTTAGGCAAAATTATGCTTATTACATATGAATACAAACTGTTCCTGATCCTCCTTTCCAATAGAGATTTTTAGAAAGGATAAAACTGCTACATTAATGACTTTATACCATGTACCTGAAGTTGTGGTAATCTGCTCTAACAAAGATGCTTCTGGAAGAGCAACTGCAATTAATGCAACATTTGGTTGAGTTTGCAGCAATCTACTTTCATCTTCCAGATCCATCTGGGCTTTCTAAGAGCTAAAATAGTGAATTAAATGGAGATATAATGGGGCCATGACCCCTGCATCTTTTAGGTCCTCTGCTGTTTCTCCTGGGATGCAATATTGCATGTGAGGAAGGGGCATATTAGAAATTTCCACTTGCTCTTCCCACTAGAGTAACTCTTATTCTGCAATGTAATAAATCATTAACTACCAAGCATTTCTATTCCAATTATATATCTTGGGACCAAGGAAAACAATAACTTTGTGAGCCTTTGAACCCAGTGAACCCACTACTGTGAGCTGGACCAATGCCAGCATTCCATTTATCATCTGTCTTCTGTATACCCTCACTTTAACATGGGGATTATGATGCTTTATGTCTCCAGTTTTCAATGTCAACTCAGGCCTGACATCAAACAGCTCTCGAAATGTTTGGGTATTCCCTTTTCCCCAGAGTTTAGTTATACGTGTAAATGGGTATGATTCCTGTTGGACAATGACTTGTCTCTGTGTTACAGGGTCCCTCTTTCAATTGATAAGTTTAGGATATGAAACTGACACAAGTATGGAAATGGAATGTGACTTTGTAATATTTTATGTAGTTTATTTCAGACTTCTGATCATCTATTTTTGACTTATATTAACTTATAGTTTGAACAACACCCTGATTGGCTGCTCATCTCCCTTGCCTTCAGGGATGTTGTGTACCCACTGTGATAACTGAACTTTGGTGAATATACACCAATGAGTTATAAGCTTATATAAGGCCCTCCAGTTGACTGCAGGTGGAAACTGTGACTTGCTTCTGACCCCCAGAATATGGTAAAGATGATGGGATGTCACTCCCTCAATTCAGTTATGTTTTATGGCAAAGGTAATGGATGTTACTGCCATGATTATGTGACCTTACATGACTGTCTTAGCCAACCGAAAAACAGAGACTCTCTGGCTGGCCTTGAAGAAGTAACCTGCTGTGATGTGAACAGCCATGGAGAGGGCCACATGGCAGGAAAGTGAGGTGACCACTAAGAACTGAAAGCTTTAGTCTTACAACCACAAGGAATTTGGAACAAATAAAAATGGCACAACTCATGTCTAGATATAGATAGAAATAGTGATTATATAGATATAAATGTAGATAGATGGATAGATAAATAGATAATGTAATGAAGTGAATTATAAAGAAAGGCATAACTTACTCTGGTGTGGACCATAAATCTTTTCTCATGAAGGGTTTTTGGAAGCACACTTATATCTATAATTCATCTGTAATAAATTTTTCTGAGTGGACTGTGCTAGAGACTTCAGTTAATTTTTTCATACATGGATATGAAAATTTATAGGCCTAAATGTAAAATTCTGACCACACCAAGTACTAGCAAGAACATGTAGCAACTGGAACTCTAATATACTATTGAAGAGCGTGAAAACTGATATAACCAATTTGGAAAAGCTTTGGCAGTACTGACTAAAGCCAAAGTCATACTTCATGATCTACAAGTTCAATGCTAGGTATATATCCTATATAAATGTATACATATATGCACCAAAGTACATGTACATGAATGTCTATAGCAGTACTAGTCTTAAATGCAAAAAGGAAATATTTAAATGGCTACTAACAATATAATCAATAAATAAATTGTGTATTTCTAAAATTAGTTATCATATTGGAATAAAAAAGAGGAAACTTCACCAACAATATGGATAAAGCTCACAGACATATGATGAGTTAAATAAACCAGACAAAGAATATATGCTATGCAATTTTGTTTGTAGAACGTTACAACTCAAACTAATTAATGGTGAACAGAATAGTGATTAATTTTAGGAGGGCAAATGGAGGGAGCATGAGGAAGTCTTCAGAGATATAATGTTTATAATATGACCTAGTTGGTTGTTACAAGAGAATATTTACTTTGTAAAAAAGATTCATTGAGCTATATATTTACATATGTAGTGCACTTTACAATATGTTGTACTCCAATGAAAAAAATATATATCTTCCATAAACAAATAGTAGTTTAGAGAAGAAATGAAAAGGTCCCCTGCATATTCAAAAACTTGTTCAATTTTATTCATAATAAGAGATGCAAATTCAGCCATATATTGTGATACCGCTTCTTACCTATCAGATAGGCAAAGAGCCTATACATATTGGATATATTCTGTTGGACAGGCTGTGGGGAAACAGGACCACTCCTATGTTGTCAGTGACAACGTCAAATGGTATAACACCTATGAAGGTGAGCTTGGTGATATCTAGGAAATTTACACAGCCATTTACCATTGATCCAGCAATCACACTTCTAGCAATCTACTTCTAATACACACTGTCATAACGTGAAATTACTTTTTATGCTGAATAGCTTTTGTTTGCCACTCCAGATCTCTTCTCCACCCTTCCCCACTCTGCTCTGAGCCTGAGAGACTGAACTTTTTGACCTACGTCAATGGTCAGCAAACATTTTCCGTAAAGGGCCAGAAGGATAACTGAGGGCCATATAATCTCTAACTACTAAACTGCTGTTATAGTGTGAAAGGTGAAAGCATGCACAGATAATACATACACAAATGAACATGGCTGAGTTGTGATAAATCTCTGTTCACAAAAGCAGGCCATAGTTCATTAACCGTTGGACTACATTAACTAGATTCCTCTGGCTTCGACATAGGTTTGGCCCATAGGAGGCATCAGCCAGAGACTGGAAAGCAGGAGGAAAGTTAAGTTTGGGGTATTTATTTCTCACCTCCTTCTGGGCCAAGTCAATATTCCTCTACCTAGGGTCCAGCTTCTATCAGGCAGCGCTGTCCAACAGCTACAGCTACCACTTCAATGATAGTAGTTTTCCAGATTTCAGTAACTACTCTTATAACTTCAGGCCAAATGGAGGGGAAATGACTCTCAAATGTTACTAGCATTTGTCTTAGCACTTTTTCTGTTTCCCTTGACCGTTCTTTATGTCTCTTTGAATAATACTTTTATTAGCCTCTCCTCAATAACCCAGTTTGAGTGTGCCATCTCTTTCCTGCCAGTACTCTGACTTATTGATAGGTTATTATTATGGCATTTTTTAAAGCAAAATTTGGAAACAAACAATATTTATCACCAAGGAACTCACTGAATAAATTATGATTGATTCGTGTGTGTGTGTGTGTCTGGCATGTATCAGATATCTTTGTTTTTTCCCTTTCTTTTCTCCTTATCATATAACATAAAATTTACTGACTTTTATATTATAGTATTTAAGTATTGTAAACTTTACACCAAGTAATACAACGTTATAAGATATCAAGGAGAAGAGTGAACTTCTTCTCCTTGATATCTTGTAACTAAATATAACCAATAAAATATATTTTTATTTGGAGAGTAAGTATAGTTTAAGGAGATGTGTATCAGTGTCAAACTGACACGGAGTGGACTTGTGTTGGTTAGTTTTATGTGTCAACATGGCTAGGACTAGATATTGCTATGAAGGTATTTTTAGGTGAGATTAACATTTAAATCACCAGACATTCACTAAAGCTGATAACTCTCCACAATGTGCATGGGCCTCATTCAATCAGTTGAAGACCTTAAGAGCAAAAGGACTAACGTCCCCCAAAGAAGGAGGAATTCTGCCAGCAGATTGCCTTTGGACTCAGGTGAAATAACTCTTTCCTGTGTCTCCAATTGACCAGCCTGTTCTGCAGATTTTGGACTTCTTAGCCTCCACTTTCGCATGAGCCAATTTTTTTGAAATAAATCTCTCAGATAGATAGACAGATGGGACTGGCAAGGGGAGGGGGCATGATGGCAGATAGGCAACAGGTGGGAATGTAAACTAGCATAACCGCTAAGGAAAACAGTATGAAGATTCCTTAAAGAACGAAAAGAGAACCACCATTTGATCCAGCAATCCCACTACTGGGTATCTACCCAGAGGAAAAGAAGTCACTATATGAAAAGAGACTTGCACATGCATGCTTACAGCAGCATAATTCACAACCGCAAAAATACGGAACCAGCCTAAATGCCCATCGACCATGAACAAGTCGATAAATGAAATGTCATGTATATACACCATGGAATACTACTTAGCCATAAAAAGGAATGAAATGATGGCATCTGCAGCAACCTAGATGGAAGCGGAGGCCATTATTCTAAGTGAAGTAACTCAAGAACGGAAAGCCAAATATCGCATGTTCTCACTTAAAAGTGGGAACTACGCTATGAGGACACAAAGGCATAAGAATGATATAATGGACTTTGCGAACTCGGAGGGAAGGGGGTGAGGGATGAAAGACTACATGAGTGTATACCGCTCAGGTGATGGGTGCACCAAAATCTCAGAGATTACCACTAAAGAACTTATCCATGTAACCAAAACTACCTTTTCTGCAAAAAATACTGTAATTTTAAAAAAGACAGAAAAAAATAGCATTTAGAATACATTCTTTAAAAATCAACATGTAGACTGGGTGCAGTGGCTCACACATGTAATCCTAGCACTTTAGGAGGCCAAGGAGGGAGGATCGTTTGAGCTCAGGAGTTCAAGATCAGCCAGGGCAACTAGCCATGGCAAAATCCCATCTCTACAAAAAATAGTCAGGTGTGGTGATGCATGCCTGTAGTCCCAGCTACTCAGGAGGCTAAGGTGGGAGGGTCACTTGAGCCTGGGAGCGCAAGTCTGCTGTGAGCCATGATTGCATCACTGTTCTCAAACCTGGGTGACAGAGCAAGATCCTCTCTCAAACAAACAAAAAAACAAACAAACAAACAAAAAATAACATGTAGAACAAAAAGTTAATTATTTACTAGAACAAACACAATCCTCAGAAAATGATAAATTTCAGAGTTGCTGGAATGTCCAGTTTTCAATCAAAATTTGCTAGACTGGCAAAGAAATAGAAGAGTTTATCCATTCTCAGAAAAACCAAAAGCAATCAGTAGAAACAGATTCTAAGTTGGCCCACATGTTGTATTTTGCAAAATCTTCAAAGTAGCTATTATCAACATATTTAAAGAATTAAATAAAAATATGTTTAAGTAATTAACAGATATGCTGTTAATAAGTTAAAATACAGGTAGCATTAACACAGAAATAGAAATTACCAAAACAGAAATTCTAGAGATAAAAACACAAAAACTAAAGTAAAAAAATCACTAGATAAACTTGATAGCAGATGTGAAGTGGCAAAACAAACAAAAAGTGATCTTGAACTATAAATTTCTAGATGTTGCTAAAAAAGGAGAAATGGATTCCGTAAGTCTTTTAGGACACCACTTTCCTTTTAAACCTTTACTTTCCCTATCCTAGCTTCTCTCTTTTCTGATGACAACAAAATCTAGGAAGTTATGCACCTATACAAGAAAAATAGTTCCTCTCGCATCTGCAGAAAAGGCTGGTTGTGTATCTGAAACTTAAAAGCCTTATCTAAGGCCCTGTGCAGTGGCTCACATCTGTAATCCCAGCACTTTGGGAGGTTCAGGTGGGCTGATCACTTGAGCTCAAGAGCTTGAGACCAACCTGGCCTACATGATGAAACCCCACCTCTACAAAAAATACAAAAATTACCTTGGCAAGGTGGCCTGTGCCTGTATTCCATCCCAGCTACTCGGGGGCTGAGGCTCAAATATCACTTGAGTCTGGAGGGTCGAGGCTGCAGTTGAACTGAGATCAAGTCACAGCCCTTCGGCCTGGGCAACAGAGTGAGACCTTGTCTCAAAAAAGAAAAACAAAAAAACAAAAAAACTGAAACTAACTCAAAGCCTTATCTATATTGTAGCTGCATGGCTCTTTCATTACTCTATATTTGTCATCACCTTGTTCAAGATTTCTCACATCTGCCTCTCCCCCAACACTGCTGTTCTTTGATCTCAACTAACTACAGATTAGAAAGTGGCAATCTACTTTCTAGTCTGTAGACAGGTGGATCACAAGGTCAGGAGTTCGAGACCAGCCTGATCAACATGGTGAAACCCCGTCTCTACTAAAAATACAAAAATTAGCCGGGCATGGTGGTGCATGCCTGTAATCCCAGCTACTGGGGAAGCTGAGGCAGGAGAATCGCTTGAACACAGGAGGCGGAGGTTGCCGTGAGCCAAGATCACACCACTGCACTCCAGCCTGGGTGACAGAGACTCTGTCGCGAAAAAAAAAAAAAAAAAAAAAAAAAAGAAAGAAAGTGGTAATAGAAGTGGCAATAGTAGTTTGTCATTAGTACTGCTCTCCAAATATTTGTATTTGTAGTAGTATGCTTTCTCATGTCTCTTGAAGTTATTTGTGGCCTTGAACTTACTTTAGACAACAAAGTGTGAGTGGAAGGTTAACAAAAGGGATGTGTGTTACTCTGCACACAAGCATTAAACGCCAGTATGTAATTCATCACACTCTCTGTTCACTTTGTATGACTTGCAGTGTTACAGGCAGTAGCATCTTGTTCAATGCAGATCCTGTAGTAAAATCCATGGAGAATTGGTACCACTTCTTCGTTGGAAAACCAACCAAACAAACAAAACAATGGGGAGTGGAAGACACATCCAACTTGCAATGGACATATAATGTGAGCAAGAATTAAACTTGGTGGTTTTAAGCCATGAAGATTTTCAAGGTTTTTGTTACTTCAGAATAACCTAGGCTATTCTGACTAGCATATGTATTAATACTTTTCTCCACCTCTCTCACTTTTATTATCTAACCTACCCAGAGGAATGATGTCACTGCCTCTGTCCTTGAACCCATGCCTTATCTTTTAAAAGAAGGTGGTGGCAGCAAAAGAAACTACCATCAGAGTGAACAGGCAACCTACAGAATGGGAAAAAATTTTTGCAATCTACTCATCTGACAAAGGGCTAATATCCAGAATCTACAATGAACTGCAATGAATTTACAAGAAAAAAACAACCCCCATCAAAAAGTGGGCAAAGGATATGAACAGACACTTCTCAAAAGAAGACATCTATGCAGCCAACAGACAAATGAAAAAATGCTTATCATCACTGCCTATCAGAGAAATGCAAATCAAAACCACAATGAGATACCATCTCACACCAGTTAGAATGGCGATCATTAAAAAATCAGGAAACAACAGGTGCTGGAGAGGATGTAGAGAAATAGGAACACTTTTACACTGTTGATGGGACTGTAAACTAGTTCAACCATTGTGGAAGACAGTGTGGCAATTCCTCAAGGATCTAGAACTAGAAATACCATTTGACCCAGTCATCCCATTACTGGGTATATACCCAAAGGACTATAAATCATGCTGCTATAAAGACACATGCACAAGTATGTTTATTGCGGCACTATTCACAATAGCAAAGACTTGGAACCAACCCAAATGTCCATCAATGATAGACTGGATTAAGAAAATGTGGCACATATACACCATGGAATACTATGCAGCCATTAAAAAGGATGAGTTCATGTCCTTTGTAGGGACATGGATGAAGCTGGAAACCATCATTCTCAACAAACTATCGCAAGGACAGAAAACCAAACACCGCATGTTCTCACTCATAGGTGGGAATTGAACAATGAGAACACTTGGACACAGGAAGGGGAACATCACATACCGGAGCCTGTTGTGGGGTGGGGAGAGGGGGAAGGGATAGCATTAGGAAATATACCTAATGTAAATGACGAGTTAATGCGTGAAGCACACCAACATGGCACATGTATACATATGTAACAAACCTGCACGTTGTGCACATGTACCCTAGAACTTAAAGTATGATAATAAAAAAATTAAATAAAAAGAAAAAAGAAAAACTACCTATTGGGTACTATGTTCACTATTTGGGTGACGAGATCAATAGAAGTTCAAATCTCAGCATCATGTTTAATATACCCATGTAACAAACTTGCACATGTACCCTCTGAACGTAAACTTTTTAAGAAAAAATTTAAGAAAAAGAAAAAAAATAATAAATAAAAGAAGGTGGTGGTTGTTTTTCATTCTGCATGTACCTATTCTAATTTTTTTAAATCTCTCCAGGTCTACTGACCTGAAGTTTTAACATAGTATTAGCCATGATTAGCCATATTTTTAAAATCCTATTAATATATATCTAGTGGGTTACTTTTCTAAATAAAGGAATAGAAACAATATTCTGAGGCTTGGAACAGTAAAAAGCACCACAGAGCCTATTTCTAATTCTAGTCCCCCAAATACCATATTGAATCAGTTATATCAGTAATATTTGGATGCTCATATTCAACCAATGCTACATGTTACAACCTCAGAAGAACTTGTATATTAAGAGTGTACTTTTCAGCCCATTAAGGTGAAGCCACAGTATGATTTAGTTTTGATCTCACCTAAAAACTACATGAAGGCATTCTGTGTTCTGCCAATGAGCCTGCTGAAAGACAACAAATGCCACAGGATTCCAAGTGTGTCCTAGTTTTTTTTGTTTTTGTTTTTGTTTTTTTTTTTTTTTTTTTTAAGACAGATGATAGCATGCTATAGAAAACTTTCGCATAGAAATTAAGTTATCTGTGACCTTTCCTAGCTCTACTTACGGTGATTATGTCTCAACTTCTTCAAGAAAACTGATGTAAATCAAAGTTCCCAATCTCATCAAGATCCCCTAATGTGCCTTAAAGCAACAATGTGACTTATATTCTTGTTTCAGAAGCTTAAATGTAAATGATATATTATCCAAAAGATTATCTTTTGAATCTGACACATATTGCCTTTCTGAAATCTTATATGACCTACATAAGGTTTAATAAAAATAGTAAATTTTCCCATGTAGAAGCTAATATATAATTATTAGTTTCCTCCATTTGAAATTGCCAATATTTAACAAATTTGACCTATAAAAGTGGCACTTTATGGTTTAGTCTAATAACTTTCCACATATTATTTTGTTGCATTTTCCTTTATATACATGATGAAAATGTACAAGAAGAAATTGGTCATTTTCTCCCCCAAACTCTGCTCCTACTTTTATATTCGTTATCTTGATGAATGCACCATTGACTACCCAGTTGTCCAAGTAAACGTGGAAGTTATAATTAAGTCTTCCATCTTCCTTTCCTTTTACATCCAATTGGTAGTGAATGCTATTATTCCTTAAAATATCCTGAAGTCTACACTAGCTCCATTGCTACCGCCTTGGCTCAATTTGTAATCTGCCACAGATGGGGTTCCCAAGGAAGCAGACTGAGACAGGGATTATAGCCAGAAAGAAGGTTCTTAAGGCTGCAACATGCTGAAGGGAAGGGAGTCAAGCAGGACTGAGCAGCGGGAAAAGTTGGGCTGTGATGCACTCTCAAGAAAAGCTTCAGCAGATTCTATAAGGAGTTTGTTGGGGTTCTTTGTTTTGTTTGAAGAGATAGAGTCTTACTTGGTCACCCAGGCTGGAGAACAGTGGTACAATCATGGCTTACTGCAGCTTAGAACTCCTGGGCTCGAATGATCCTCCCACCTCAACCTCCTAAATAGCTAGGACAACAGGTACTTGCCTGTAGTTTGCATCTGGCTATTTTTTTTTTTAATTTTTTTTTATTTTTAGAAATGGTTACCCAGGCTGGTCTCAAACTCCTGGCTTGAAGCGATACTCCTGCCTCAGCCTCCCAAGTAGTTAGAATTACAGGCATAAGCCACCAAACCCAGCCCACAAGGAATTTTACAGTTGAGATGGCCATTCTGAATTATATTAAATTGGAGCAAAGGGATGAGGCCTTTATACCTCTGCATCAACAAGTCATCAAACATGGTCTGGGAAAGAAGTATGGCATTAAGAGAGGCCACGCTCTTCAGCCTAGGCAGTCTCTAAGATGTCTGGAAGCTAAAGGCCTTCTGCTGGCAGCATTCCCAGAGGGGAGAGGAAACTTTTCAGTTCTGGAGGGGCATCTGGGTAGCACATCACAACATCCACTAAAGTTCGTCCCCTGTAATGCTCATATCCACTTCTTCACCATAAGTTCCAGAAGCAGTTCCTCCAGGATTCCATGAGCATCTTTTCCTAAAGAAACTTACAGGAGGAATGTCAGTAGAACAAAACATAACCTTTATCTCTGTAGTTTGTCTCCAGACCACAATTGATACTCACATCTCTCTTTTCTATTATGCATTCTAGATTCCTTTTGCCTTCAGGTAGCATTCTGCTAGCCTCGATGTTTTTCGTGGTGGTGTGACTGAGACCTTCATCCTCAAAGGTCTAAGCCTACAGTAACTGTGCCTTTCCCAGGCCCCAAGTGCTGCCCTTGTCCTTTTAAACATCAAAATTGGGGAAGCGGTTACCAAGAGACGATGCTCAAGTAGATATCTAGAAGCCAAGTGTATTTTTCTTGCCCCATGAAGTAAAGACAGCCGTAAGTCCTTGTAGAAGTCAAGTGTATTTTTCCTACCCCACTAACTAAAAATGGTTCTAAGTCCTCATGATGATTAGGGTCAATTACCCCTGCCAAGAGAGTCACTCCTCCTCTTGCCTGCTTCTCCCTTGGTAAGGTGAGCCTGAAGTGCCCAGGAAACAGCTGTAGCTTTTAGTCCAATAAGACTCTTGTGTATTTGGAAACCAAACCTCTAAACTCATGAAGCCCAGAGTTGTAGAAATGGGAAACACTCCCCGAGAATGTCAATGGTAGTGATGGTCAGTGGGGCTCCTTGGCTTTTAACTCATGAGTCCCAGATCAATGAATTTCAACTGTAGGGAAACAGCATCATGTAAAGGTCATTGGTTTAAAGCAGGGTTTTTTAACCTTGGCATTATTAATATTTTGAGTGGAATAATTTTTTGTTGGGGGGGGGCGCTGTTCTATGAAGTGTAAGATGTTTAGTATACTTCTTTCCTCTATCCACTAGATACCAGTACAACACAACCCACCCCAGTTCACCTCCCCAAGACCCCCCACTCCACTACATTATGACAACCAAAAGATGTCTCCAGACATTGTCAAATATTCCTCCAGGGACAAAACTGCTCCTGGTGGAGAACCACTCATTGAAATGCATACAGGAGAGATATACTGGAGGATGGTGTCCCACCATTGCTAGGCATTGCCTCTGAGTTGACATTTCAGCTATGCCTTCAGTAGGCCATTTTATTGCTCTATAAGGTTGTCAGCTTTCTGGGGGGTGCGGTATGTAATGTGCCCAGTGGGTCCAGTGGTTATACACCCACTCCCACGCTTTGTTTGCCATCAAAATGGTTCTTTAGTCTAACACAATGTAGGTTAGAATGCCACATAAATGGAGAAAATGATGTAAACCCTCAGATGAGAATGCCAGTTTAGGCTCTGTAACCAAGAAAGGGAAATCAGTACCTGGATATATAGCTGCTCCTAGTGTTGTGAAGGGGGACTAATGTAATCAACTTGTTACCAAGTAACTGATTGATCTCCTTGAGGGATGGTGCCATATTGACAGACTCAGTATTAGGTTCTGCTACTGGATGATTGGGCATCTGTAGCAACAGTGGCTTCGTAAGTCTTGGTAAGTGAGAGTCTACACTGCTTGGTCCACGCATGGCCTCCAGCTTTGCCATCATGGTCACCCATTCACATGCCCATTGTAATAGCACTAGTGTAGGGTGAAGAAGAGATCAGTTGATATCAACTAGGTGAGTTTTTGGTCTGATTGTTTAATGCCTCCTCCATGGTGAATGCTTTCTAAGTGCATGACATGTGATAGAAATATTTTCACATTTGGTGCCCACTTGCATATGTCTCTACTCCAGAACACCACAGAGCATCTCTTCCCATTTCTGATACCTCTAATACAATAGGGAATCCAAGATTGTATGGCCAAAGAGGTAGGGCTACTATCACCACAGCACGGACTTGCTACAAAGCCACTTTCTTCCCTAAGCTAGTAGCTTTTCCTGTCACCTAGTATGCGGGTTGGAGCAGTATTCTCAGCTGTGGAAATTTTCTGACAAAAAAGGGGGGCCTAATAAGCCTTGCGTTGTCCCCCTTCAAGGTAGGAAGTTCAACATGCAATAATCTGTCATTTTACTGGTGTCTTACAAAGGCCTCTTGATGTTATGTATCACTGTTAAGTGAAAGAGTGTGATGTTCTGCAAGATGTCCAGCTGGTCCAGGTTTGTCCTGACTATATTATAAGAGAGGGAAGAAGAGTTGATGTAGTCCTGGGGCAAGACTGTGAACGTATACACCTGTCAGTGAGCGGTGAACGAAAAGTTTTCTGATTCCCCTCATTACGCTTGTTTGTTAGGAGAAAAGGCATATAAATTTGTTTAACGTGCATACACAGGAAGAACGACAGTGATTATCCCTGATTCTGTTTTTGATAGGGGTGGGAAAAATACATTTACCAACTTGTTAGCTATATATCATTTACCTGAAGCCACATCAATACATAGCAAGCATTCCACATTGATGCAGAAGCCATAATTGGGAATATAATTATTTATTTATTTATTTATTTTTTGAGACAGAGTCTGTCTCTGTTGCCCGGGCTGGAGTGCAGTGGCGTGATCTCAGCTCACTGCAACCTCCACCTCCCTGGTTCAAGCAATTCTCCTGCCTCAGCCTCCCAGGTAGCTGGGACTACAGGCACCCACCACCACGCCCGGCTAATTTTTTGTATTTTAGTGGAGACAGGGTTTCACTGTGTTGCCCAGGCTGGTCTTGAATTCCTGACCTCAGGCAATCCACCTGCCTTGGCCTCCCAAAATGCTAGGATTACAGGCGTGAGCAGCCACCGTGCCTAGCTGGGAATACTATTTAGTAGAGTTTGTGGTAGACAACTGTCTTCCTCCAAAATCTGTCTAGTTTCTACAGGGGCCAGACTGGTGAATTAAGTGGAGATATGAAGGGGAACATCACTCTTGCATTCTTTAGGTCTTAAAGGGTTACACTAGTCTGTGCCATCTCTTTGGGATGCAAGATTGCTTTTGATTTACTATACTGCCTGGGGAGGGGAGCAGTTTCAGAGCATGTCCAATTCTCTGAGCCTCTTAAATCTTTTCTTCCATTGCCTACTATGGCAATTCTGGTATTTAATACTTCATTTACTGTGGGTCATCACTTTTCCATGCTTCTAGGAAAAACTACCATACTCTAGAGTCTTTTCCAAGTATTAAATCCCGTATATTGGAGAGACCTGTCAAATCAATAAACAACTTTATGTTTGTCCCTTTAATCCAGCACTCTCACAATCCAGTTCCATATGTACTCCCCAACTCCTGTCGATATATTTTGGCTAAGTCCTGCAGCAGTTTAAGGGTTATTTTAGTTTTCTATTTGCTGTAAAACAAATTTCTACCAACTTAGTGGCTTAAAACATGACCCATTTTTTAACTCACAGTTGTGTAGGTCAGAAGTCCAGCACTGTGTGACAGGGTTCTCTGCTTAGGCTATAACAAGTCTGAAATCTAGGTGTAAGCCAGATTAGGTTCTCTTCTGGGGGCTTTGGGGAAAAATCTGCTTCCAAGCTCAGTCTTACAATTGGCAAAATTTAATTTCTTGAAGTTGTAGGACTTAGGTCTTCATTTTCTTGACGGCTGCCAACCTGGAGCCTCTCTCAGCAACTAAAAGCCTACTACATTCTTTGACATGTGGACTCCTTCACCTTTCAAGATAGCAACTTGCTGTGTCAAAGCCTTCTCTTTCTTTTAATAACTGACTTCCCCTTCATCATCCAGCTGTAGAAAGCTTTCTTTTAAAAGGTTCATTTGAATAGGTCAGACTCACCTAGATAATCTATCTTAAGGTCAGCTGATTTAAGACCCTAATTATACCTGCAAAATTCCTTCCCAGCAATACTTACATTAGTATCTGATTGAATAACTGGGAGAAGGTGTGTATATACCAGGGGCCTGGAATCTTGGGGACCATCTTGGAATTCTGCCTAGTACAGGAGGAAAGGGGAAGGGTTTTTATTCATTTGCATTAACCAGTTATTGGATATGGGCTGTCATGAGAGGGCAAAATGACCTTAGGAGAGAAATCTATTTAGCTAAGGCAATTATGTAGAGGGCTGACAGCTGAGAACTGCCTGTCAGCAGCACTCCCAGGAGCTAGGGGGACAAATTCTTCTATCCAATAGAAGGGAATGGATGGTTTATCTCATCTATTGCATCATCCTTCTTGTCCAGATTACCATACCACTTCCGGTTTTGCCCTCTTCCAATATGCACTTCACACAAATGACAGACCACATTTTCTACAACACAATTCTGATGATGTAATTCCCTTCATTAAAGTAACTGCCTAGTTATGTACAGCATTCATACCTTTACTCTTACTACCATGTAATACAAATTCTTCATGATCTCATCCTTTTTTGCCATCCAGTCAAAGGCTACAGACCTTCCATTTCTTGTTCTTTCTTCTTGGAAAGCCTTGATCACCCAAACACTGTCCTTTTTTCCCAAGTTAACTGTCCTATTCAAAACTGGCGATATCACCTCCTCCACATAGCCACCAGAGAGCCTTCATTTATGGCGCTGCCATCATCTCAGCTAAGTCCATGTCCTCTGTGCTTTCCAGGGAAGTCCATGCTTACCTCTATGACAGCATGTGTCATTCTATTTAGTAGACATATATATTCCTTTAATTTTTTATTTTCAGTTTTTGTGGGTACATAGTAGGTATATATGTTTATGGGCTACAGGAGATATTTTGATACAGGCAAACAATGCATATTAATCACATCAGAGTAAATAGGATATCCATCACCGCAAGCATTTATTCTTTGTGTTTCCAACAATATAATTGTACTCTTTTAGTTATTTTTAAATGAACAAATTATTTTTACTATGGTCACACTGTTGTGCTAGCAAATACTAGATCTTATTTATTCTAATTGTATTTTTGTACCCATTAACCATCGTCCCTTCCTTCCCCCCACCCTCCAACTACCCTTCTCAGCCTCTGTTAACTATCCTTCTACTCTCTATCTCCATGACTTCAACTGTTTTAATTTTAAGCTCCCACAGATAAGTGAAAATACGTGATGTTTGTCTTTCTGTGCTTGGCTTATTATACTTAATGACCTCCTGTTTCATCCATGTTGTTGCAAACGACCAAATCTCATTCTTAGTTATGGCTGAATAGTACTCCACTGCGTATATGTACATTTTCGTTACACATTCATCTGTTGATGGACAGACACTTAGGTTGCTTCCAAATCTTAGCTATTGTGAATAGTGCTGCAATAAACTTGGGAGTGCAGATACCTCTTCAATAGATTGACTTCCTTTCTTCTGGGTATATACCTAAAAGTGGGATTGCTGGATCTTATGGTAGTTCTATTTTTAGTTTTTTGAGGAAGCTCTAAGCCGTTCTCCATAGTGGTTGTACTAATTTACATTCCCACCAACAGCGAATGAGGGTTCCCATTTCTCCATATCCTTGTGAGAATTTGTTATTACCTGACTTTTGGACAAAAGCCATTTTAATGGGGTGAGATGCTATCTCATTGTACTTTTGATTGCATTTCTCTGATGACCAATGATGTTAAGTACCTTTTCATATACATTTTCCATTTGTATGTCTTCTTTTAAAAAATGTCTATTCAGATCTTTTGCCTATTTTTAATCAGATTCGTAGATTTTCCCCTCCAGAGTTGTCTGTACTCTTTACTTCTTGATTTCTCACATTGTTCACTGTTGGCATACAAAAATGCTACTGATTTTTGTATGTTGCTGCATACACAAATGCTACTGATTTTTGTATGTTGATTGTGTATCCTGCAACTTTACTGAATTTGTTCATCACTTTTAATGTTTTTTGGTGGAGACATAAGGTTTTTCCAAATACAAGTTTATATCATCTGCAAATAAGGATAACTTGACTTCTTCCTTTACAATTTGGATGCTTGTTATTTATTTCCCTTGTCTGACTGTTCTAGCTAGGACTTCCAGTGCTATGTTGAATAACAGTGGAGACAGTGGGCATCCTCGGTATGTTCCAGGTCTTAGAGGAAAGGCTTTCAGTTTTTCTCCATTCAGTATGATACTAGCTGTGGGTCTGTCATATATGGCTTTTATTATGTTGAGGTGTGTTCCTTCTATACACAGTTTTTTGAGGGTTTTTATTATGAAAGGATGTTGAATTTTATCAAATGCTTTTCAGCATCAGTAGAAATGCTCATATGGCCTTTATCCTTCAATCTGTTGACATGATGTATCACATTGATTGATTTGCATATGTTGAACCATCATTGCATCCCAGGGATAAATCCCTCTTGGTTGTCATGAGTTATCTTTTTAATGTGTTGTTGAATTCTGTTAGATAGTATTTTGCTAAAGATTCTTGCATCACTATTCCTTAGTTGATATTGGTCTGTAGTTTTCTTTTTTTATGTGTCTTTGGTTTTGGTATCAGAGAAACACTGGCCTTGTAGAATAAATTTGGAAGTATTCACTCATCCTCTGTTTTTCAGACTAGTTTGAGTAGGATTGGTATAAGTTCTTCCTTAAACGTTTGGTAGAATTCAGCAGTGAAGCCATCAGGTTCTGGGCTTTTCTTTGCTGGAAGTCTTTTTATTATCCAAATCGGTAAACAGAAAGTCAAACTGTCGCTGTTTGCTGATGATATGATTGTATACCTAGAAAACCCTAAAGACTCCTCCAAAAACCTCCTAGAACTGAGTTCTAGGAGTTCTAGGAAATGAGTTCAGCAAAGTTTCAGGATACAAAATTAATGTACACAAATCAGTAGCACTGCTATTCACCAGTAGCGACCAAACTGAGAATCAAATCAGGAACTCAACCTCTTACAACAGCTGAAAAAAATAATAAAATACTTAGGAATATACCCAACCAAGGAGGTGAAAGATCTCTACAAGGAAAACTACAAAACACTGCTGAAAGAAATCACAGACAACACAAACAAATGGAAACACATTCCATGCTCATGGATGGGTAGAATCAATATTGTGAAAATGACCATACTGCCAAAAGCAATCTACAGATTCAATACAATTCCCATCAAAGTGCCATCATCATTCTTCATAGAACTAGAAAAAGCAATCCTAAAATTGATATGGAACCAAAAAAGAGCCTGCATAGTCAAAGCAAGACTGAGCAAAAAGAATAAATCTGGAGGCATCACACTACCTACTTTCAAACTATACTATAATGCCATAGTCACCAAAACAGCATGGTACTGGTATAAAAATAGGCACATAAACCAGTGGAACAGAATAAACAACCCAGAAATAAACCCAAATACTTACAGCCAACTCTTCTTCAACAAAGCAAACAAAATCATAAAGTGGGGAAAGGACACCCTTTTCAACAAATGGTGCTGGGATAACTGGCAAGCCACATAGGAGAATGAAAATGGATCCTCATCTTTCACCTTATATAAAAATCAATTCAAGATGGATCAATGATTTAGACCTAAGACCTGAAACTACAAAAATTCTAGAAAATAATATTGGAAATACACTTCTAGATGATGGCTTAGGCAAAGACTTCATGACCAAGTACCCAAAAGCTAAGGCAGTAAAAAGAAAGATAAATAGGTAGGATTTAATTTAACTAAAGAGCTTTTGCATGGCAAAAGAAAAAGTCAGCAGACTAAACAGACAACCCACAGAGTGGGAGAAAATCTTCACAATCTATGCATCTGATAAAGAACTAATATCCAGAATCTACAACTAACTCAAACAAATTAGCAAGATGAAAACAATCCCATCAAAAAGTAGGCAAGGACATAAATAGACAATTCTCAAAAGAAGATATACAAATGACCAACAGACATATGAAAAAATGCTCAATATCACTAATGATCAGGGAAATGCAAATCCAAATCACAATGTGATACCACTTTTCTCCCACAAGAATGGCCATAATAATAATAATAATAATAAATACATGTAGGTGTGGATGCAGTGAAAAAGGGAACACTCTACACTGCTGGTGGGAATGTAAACTAGAACAACGACTATGGAAAACAGTGTGGAGATTCGTTAATGAACTAAAAGTAGAACTACCATTTCATCCAGCAATCCCCCTACTGGGTATCTACCCAGGGGAAAAGAAGTCATTATACAAAAAAGATACTTGCGCATACATGTTTATATCAGCACAATTTGCAACTGTAAAAATGTGGAACCAACCCAAATGCCCATCAATCAACAAGTGAATAAAGAAACTGTATTTATATATGATGGAATACTACTCAGCCATAAAAAGGAATGAATTAATGGCATTCGCAGCATCCTGGATGGGACTGGAGACTGTTGGAAAACCAAACATCATATGTTCTCACTCATAAGTAGGAGCTAAACTATGAGGATGCAAAGGCATAAGAATGATACAATGGACTTTGCAGACTTAGGGGAAAAGGGAGGAAAGGGGGTAAGGAATAAAAGATGATAAGTTGGGTTCTGTGTATACTTCTTGGGTGATGGGTTCACCAAAATCTCACAAGTCACCACTAAAGAACTTACTCATGTAACCAAATACTACCTGTTCTTCAAAAACCCATGGAAATAAATAAAGTAAAATAAAATAAAATAGTCATAGACACACACACACGCACACACAAAAGTTAAAATTAGATACTGTGAGTGTTCACCTGATTTCTGGTTCTTATGAAGGTGCTTTTTCTGTGTAATTAGTTGTTAAATTGGTGTCCTTGCAGGGGGACAATAAGTGGAACCATCCATTCCGCCATCTTGCTCTGCCCCTCCAATGGTTTACTTTTTTTTTGTATCCATTGAACTAAGAGCTACTTGAAAGCAGATAAATTTTTTTGTCTCCATCCTCATCATATCTCTAAATTTCTTTCATCCATCCCTGCACTTGCTACTTACTAGATGTTCACTACACATAAATAGGTTTTCAATTACTGTTTTTGTTTTAACAAATATCAACAGAATACTCTAAAAGATACATATTAATATATTAATATTGGTTGTCTCTGGGTAGTGGGATTATGTAATTTTTCTTTTTGTCTAAGTTGCATTTTCAAATTTGTAATTAATTACCAGAAAAGATTAGTAAAAGATTACTAAAGACTACTAAAATCAAGACTAATCATAGCATCCACTTATCTTCCTGTCCAGAATTCTTCTAGATAACAGAAAATGCATCTTTAAAAAAGTATTTCGGCTGGGTGTGGTGGCTCATGCCTATAATCCCAGCATTTTGGGAGGCCAATGTGAGCAGATCACTTGAGCCCAGGAGTTCAAGACCAGCCTGGGCAAAATGGCGAAATCCTGTCTCTACAAAAAATACAAAAATTAGCCAGGCATTGTGGCGCACACCTGTAGTCCCAGCTACTCAGGAGCCTGAAGCGGGAAGATCACATCCAGGAGATGGATGTTGCAGTGAGCTTAGATCACACCACTGGCCTCCAGACTGGGCGACAGAGTGAGAGCCTATCTATGCCCCCAAATAATAGTAATTTATTAAAAAAATGTATTTCCATCACAGTGCTAGAAAACAAGGGTGCCATCAGTGGAACAGAAAGTCCTGAGTAATAGAAAACAGACAGGATCATGTTGACAGACAAACAAGATTGAAAAAAACATGTTCAAGAATATCTGGAGAAATAAGAGAAAGTCAAAGATGTTCCAAGCTTAAAGTGAGCAAATACAAAGAGAATGGGAAGGCATAGAAATATCATCAGGGTATTAATTAACTGTGTTTGGAACAGCAGTGGAAAGAATGGATATTGCTCTCCAGGCAATATTCTGATAACTGCTTTCTAAACCTTGCAAACTGTATGCTCAGACATTTTCCTGGTATGAGTGCTAAGGGTGAAGAAAGATAGAAAGGTAACTCTTTGTTACCTATAGTCCTCTATAAGAAGAGCAGGACTAAAGAAAAAGTGAGAGAGAATTTGACTTCTCCCTAGTCTAAACTCAACTATTAGTGTTATTTTCTAAAGTAGAAATGTTCAAATAGGAGGTGCACAGAGTGGGTACCAGAGATGGAGGAGGAAGCCAATGTCCTGGTAACTGAGGATCTCTGGGGGGAATGCACACTCAAAGCTCTGATGCCAAACCATCCCCATGTGCCTAGCCTGGCTTCAGGTACTGCCCTCCCCTAAAATCACCAAAGGCAAGCTTCTGTAAATGGAACCTACAGTCACCAAAAAGGAAAATAAGAATTTTCAAATACTAGCACAGAGGAAAAAACAGAATTATAAAACACTTAAGGAAAAAAACCATGAACTAGAGGTGCAAGATTCAACGAAAAACTCACATTCAAAGGTACAGTTCATAGAGAAAACCAGACTAAGTGACTATGCAAAGAATGAGTAGAGATCATAGAAATGAAAAATATGATCCCTTAAATAAAACATTCATTAGAGAGGCAGTCTAGCAAAGGAGGATGGAAACAAATAAAGATTGACTTACTGAGGGGGCCAATTGACCTATCATTCTTTCAACCATCCCTGCACTTGCTACTTACTAAATGTTCATTACACATAAATAGGTTTTCAATTACTCTGTTTTTAACAAATATCAACAGAATACTCTAAAACATACATATTAATATATTAATATTGGTTGTCTCTGGGTAGTGAAATTATGCAATTTTTCTTTTTGGCTAAGTTGCATTTTCAAATTTGTGATTTGAGATCTATATGATTCTCATGAAGTTCAGGAGAATGAAGCAGCAGAAAGTACAATAGAAACGTTAAGAATGGAGAATACATTGAGATGTTCCCACAGCATTCCAGAGAGAGAAGGAAGAGGAAATAAATGGGAGAAAATTACATTTAAAAGGAGAGGGGAGAAGGAAGAAAAAGAGAAAAGCAAGGAGAAAAAAGGTTAGGAAACGGAGGAGATAGGGTGGAGGAAAAGGTAACTTTCCACAGGTAAAAAGTCCACCATGTGTCTGAGTACTGATGTTAAAAAAAAAAACCCACATGGCCAGGTGCAGTGGCTCATGCCTGTAATCCCAACACTTTGGGAGGCCGAGGTGGGTGGACTTGAGGTCAGGTGTTCGAGACCAGCCTGGCCAACATGTTGAGACCCCGTCTCTACTAAAAATACAAAAATTAGCTGGGCGTGGTGGCGCATGCCTGTAATCCCAGCTACTTGGGTGGTTGAGGCATGAGAACTGCTTGAACCCGGGAGATGGAGGTTGCAGTGAGCCAATATCTCGCCACTGCACTCCAGCCTGGGCAACAGAGCAAGACTCTGTCTACCAAAAAAACAAAAACAAACAAACAAAACACATACGGACACATTCTAAAAATATGTCAAAGCCCTAAGTATAAAAGAAAGCATTCAATGATTTTCAGAAAGAAAACAAACATGTATCTATGAAGGAATGAAAATCAAGTTAGTGTCAGACTCAAGGTCCCCACAATTTTACAATCCCCATCATGCAGAATTCACACTGTGCTGCCGAGAGGCCGATCCAACAAGACACCAAAGTAGACGGTCCCTCCTGCAGTTGCAGAATATGGCACTCCAGCCAGACTTGTCATTGCTAACAATAAAAGCTAGAGAACAGAGCAATGACTTCAGAGTTCTGAAAGTTATTTCAAATCTAGAATTCTATACTCACTGGATTTAGTGTGAGAGCAAAATAAAGACTTTTTTTTTCAGACATACAAGGCTCAAAAAAGTTACTATCTACAGGTTCTTTCTGAAAGAATTCCTAAAGGGAAATTCCAGTAAGAGAAAATAAATACAAAATTCCATTTCACAGAGGTAAGAAAAGACACCTGAATGGTTACTGTACAATATTTTAAAAAGCTAATTTGACCATGGGAAATGATGAGAAAGGAATGTAGGGTGTAACTAACAGCAAACTATTGTTGTCTTGTTCAAGGAGAGGCTGTATAATTAAGAAACACATTTGGCTTCAAATACTAGAGAAATCCAACTCACAGAGGGAATTTTTTTTTTTCATAACAATTCTGGAGGAAAGAAGTTACTGGATATTGATCCAGAAACTTGATATGTCAGAACAAGTGTTTCTGCAATTCTCTTGGCCTTTCTCTCAGGCTTAGCATTTCATGGTTGTGAGGATGCCTGTTGCTGCCTCTGATGATATAGCCATGTTGATTATAACAAGAAGAAGAGATGGCAAGTCATTTCTGTCTCTCATAGCATGAAAGCCAGAGAAGATTTCTAATATGCCTTATTGACCCCAATTCATGTCATGTTGTTAGCTGTGGCAAATCCATATGAGTCTGCAGCAACCTCAGTTCTTGCCTTCTGAGAAGAAAGAATTTGAGGGGCAAAAGGCAGAGAGAGACAGAGGCAAATATTGGAGCAGGAGTGAAAGTTTATTAAAATGCTTTAGAGCAGGAATGAAAGGAAGTAAAGTATACTTGGAAGAACACCAGGCGGGCATCTTAAGAGATTCAAGTGCGCTGTTTGACCTTTGACTTGGGGTCTTATACACTGGCATGCTTTTAGGGGGTTGCATCTCTTCTCCCTTGATTCTTCCCTTGGGGTGGGCTGTCCACACGCACAGTGGTCTGCCAGCACTTGAGAGGGGCCCAATGCGCAGTGTGTTTACTGAAGTTGTGCACATGCTCACTTGAGGCGTTTTTCCTGTTCAGTGTTCCCAGAGAAAGGTCACCTACCAGTTAAACTCTGCCATTTTGCCTCTTGGTGCGCATGCTTGAGCCCATTTGCTCAGCTCCTGAGATCTTATCAGGAAGCTGCTGATCACCAGATTCAGGTGTTGCTATCTATTGGGAGACTGCCTTTCCCTGGCACTGGCTGCAACCAATTATTAATACTATTTTAGAGAGACAGTATAACAACCACCTGACCATCACCTGATGGGCACCAGACATTTCTGGTAGGAGGGGTCCTCTCCTGCCCTGCACATATCTGACTATCTACTATTAAAAATATGGCTGCTCCAGCTTTAAGGGATCCTGGGAAAAGAATATTTAGCTTTCACCACCCTATATGGAAGAAGAGTAGGGAGAGGGCTTGGGGAAATGTTGGTGGATCATTTGACCAGAGTGTCTACCTGGAAGTTAAATGTGCTGATCCACTGTAGATATTGATAGTGAAAAGGATCAAGATATGCCACTCCAAAATATGCCTCTTTGGCCTAAGGATTATTTGGAGTTAGAGGTAATTAAGCATAAACAAATACAGGAAGGGTTCTGTGCTCTCCTCTTATCTGTCTAAAAGTAAGGCATATATTTCCCTTTATGAAAATGGCATATTAGTCGGGTGTGGTGGCAGGTGCCTATAGTCCCAGCTACTCGGGAGGCTGAGGCAGGAGAATGGCATGAACCTGGGAGACGGAGCTTGCAGTGAGCCCAGATTGCGCCACTGCACACTCCAGCCTGGGCGACAGAGCAAGACTACTTCTCAAAAAAAAAGAAAAAAGAATGAGATGGTCCCTGAAATATCTCCTCAAGAGGGTAGAGTAAGTTAACTACAGGCCTTTTGTTTTGCTGAATGTCATATACAAAGCTGAATTGCTCAGAATTTTGAGAACCTGGATGACAGGAAAGGGAAAAGGGGAGAAATTAGAAGTGTAGGTTTCTATGTACTCTCACCATTCATCAAGTAAGTTTCCTAGTGCTCTGAACAGGTGAACTCCAAATATGCCGGCAGCATGGCCCTATCTATTAATATAAAAATATATGAGCACTCTCCCTTTGTTGTATGTGTGTTTTCAGGTTCGAAATATATGAAATGCTGCACTGGTTATTACGTGAGGACACCAGTGTCAAAAGGTGTTTTGTTACTAATAAAGCCTAATTTCTTCATTTTTTAAGACATAAAATAACTATAAACATATTAAATTTTCTTATTCACTTCATTCTTCCACCAAATTTGGAAACAACGGTATATTTCACTTGGAAAAACACACTGTTTGCATATCCTGCCTGACGGAAAAACTCTGGCATAGCACAACGTGCCCACGCTGCTCTGAGGAGGTGTTCTGATCCCAGTGATACAAGGCATTAAGATGGGAAGGCTGCCTGAAAACAAGATTGTTTGGGGATTTCTTTATACTGTGATTGTTTACCCTGGTGATTGTGAATGGAATTCAAATCATTTTAAGCAAGCAGAAGAGTTGCTGAATCACCACCTTGACTGCAGGCTTCCAAACTTGTGGCAACAACCAGGAAGGGGGAGAGGTTAAAAATTCAGTTGAAATGTGTACTTAGAAAAAATTTAAAACTGAATTAAAAATGATCTAATCATAATGAATTATAAATATAAAAACTATTACTTGATGTTCTTGTACCTTGTAACAGATCACAGGCAAATTTATAAAGATCTTTTAACAGTACTAATATTTTTTAAGAGAGGTTCCCCCTTTTAGATTTTGTTTATGTGATGTTATCATTTGAGTTTATCATTTCTGTAGCATGAAACAAACATAACCCTTTTTGGAGCACATTTAAATGATGTCAAAAATCTAATAAAATTAATGGCCCTGTTCTTTGCAATTGCTGCAATACATTTTCTTTCTTACACTAAAATTATGAGTAAAGATGCTGTTGCTTTTTAAGTGATTTCACATAATAAAAATATGAAGTCTAGATTAAATTGATCTTTCTACTACTGTTCATTCTGCTATATTCCCTCTATGAAATTGATGTTTCATCTTCAATTGTACAATTTCAACTAAAATTGGAAGACCAAAGCAACTTAGGCTATAAAATAATAAAATTACCTTACTCTGGTACAGTTTCATATTTTTCAAAGCACTTTCCCCTTATTGAATTCTGTCTCACAACAAATCTAGTTGTTATTATTTTTCTTTTGATATATGAGGAAAATGAGACACAAAATGTTAAGTGGCTTGTTTTTAGTTACACCATTTAATTAGTTATAAAGCTAAGGCTGGAACAGAATGTTTCTGTTTCTGAGTTATTTTCTTCTGTGACTATTCCATGAGACCTGATGCTTTCATGGAAATGTCAGAAGTGTACCCTCTCCAGATAAACTCTAAACTCCTCACAATGAAGAGTTCAAGGAGACTGTCCGTTCTTAGAACACCCTTCCAAATTCCACAATTTGGAAACTATAATGATCATGGAAACTATAATGAGATTGGTAATCTAATATTTTCTGTTCTTCAGCAGCTGAAATAGGACTATACAGCAATTATCTATTAAGCCAAAGCTATATGTTACTGAAAATATAAGCATATTCAAGGCACCTAGGACAGGGACTGAAGGAATGGTTTTTTGATTAAAATAAGAATTTCAAGGCCTGGCATTCAGAATTGTTGAAGATCTCAAGGCCTGAAATGCCTCCTACTACTTCAAACAGGTATCTGGGGATACAGATATCCAGGAATACAGGAATTTCCCAGGACTGGTATGCCAATTCTGACTATGCAATTAGAAGAAGGAAACAAGACCTCAGCCCATGTACCAGAACTAGAGAGACTGTCAATATGGATTCAAACCCAGATGCTATGAGACAAAGTCAGAAAGATAATCCCAATAGCTGTGGAGAGTTGCTATGGTTTTAATGTGTTCCCCAAAAAGCTTGAGGTGGAAACTCAATCCCTAATGCAACAGTTCTGGGAGGTGGGACCTAATGGCAGGTGTTTAGGTCTTGAAAGCTCCACCTGTATGAATGGATTAATGCTGATTATTAAACAGCTTGAAGCTGTGAGTTTGATCTCTTGCTCTCTCTCACCTTCTCTTGGCCCTTCCTCCATGGGATGACATAGCAAGAAGGCCCTCACCAGATATTAGCCCCTTGATTTTAGCCTTCCCAGCCTTCAGAACCCAAAACCAATTTCTGTTTATTATAAATGACCAAGTCTCAGGTATTCTTTCATAGCAGCACAAAATGGACTAAGACAGTAGTCGCAGAAGTATAGTGAAATTTTTCTGAGGAAGCTCAGATTCCCTAAGCAGCAGAAGCAATGTGGGAAAGAAGTTTGCCAAAATTTCACTATTAATGAAGGTAATTTAGAAGGACAAAGAGAAAGGGAGAGTTCTGGCTGCTTTTCCATTATAAAACCAAAAAAGTAGTTTGCATAGAGAATTACTAGTCCAGACTTGGGGAACAAGGGTTGCATGTTATGATTCATTCTCCTAGCTCCAGTCCAATTCCCCACAAGATTTCTGAAAGAGAGGAAAAGCAAGCCCCAGAAGGATGCACAGAAAAAGCTTCAGACCTGGTTTGCTTTACTCACTAATGTTCAAGTAGTGTAGTCCTGGCTATTCACTGACAGGATAGGTAAACACTAAGAACCAGTTCCCTGGTATCTTTGCTTGTGTTGCTATAACAAATTATCATAGACTGGGTAGCTTAAATAATGAACATTTATTCCCCACAGTTTTGAAGGCTGAAAAGTCCAAGGTCGAGGTGCTGACAGATCCAGTCCTAGTGAGGGTTTGCTTCCTGGTTTGCAAATGGCCATCTTCCTGCTGTGTCCTCACATGTTGGAGAGCAGAGAATAAGCTCTCATATCTCTTCTCTTAAAAGCACTAGTCCCATTCATGACTAATTACCTCCCAAAGGCTCCATGTCCTAATATCATCAAATAAGAGGTTAGGATATCAAATTATGAATTTTAGGGAGACACAAATACCTGGTTTTCCAAGAAAAATAATCCCAGCATTTTGGGAGGCCAAGACGGGCAGATCACGACGTCAGGAGATCGAGACCATCCTGGCTAACATGGTGAAACCCCATCTCTACTAAAAAATACAAAAAATTAGCTGGGCATAGTGGTGGGCACCTATAGTCCCAGCTACTCGGGAGGCTAAGGCAGGAGAATGGTGTGAACCCGGGAGGCAGAGCTTGCAGTGAGCTAGATTGCACCACTGCACTCCAGCCTGGGCAACAGAGTGAGATTCCATCTCGAAAAAGAAAAAAAGAGAAATGAAGGAGTACTGGGGACTCTGTTGAAAGTAACATCAGGATTTGTTTCTACTGTGGGAAGGATAGGCATCTCAAAGTAGAGCATATCTGTGAGGCAAACTCTACCCTAGTCTTCCAGAAATTGAGGTAGGAGCTGGTATAAGAAGACCATGACCCTCAGAGACAACAGAAATGGGGATTAAGGAGGGGATCATGGAGACAAGAGTCCTGGGTGTGGGGTAATTGAAGATCCAGCCTAGGCTTTGCACCTACTCTCGCAGACAACTTTGTGTCCCAGGATACCTGTGATGAACCAATAAAAACTTATTATGCATTCCATATTCTCCAGACTGGGAAGGATCATGGTGGGGAAGATGCCCAACAAAAAGAGGTGAAAAAATGTCCTGTATCTACATATTTGCCCATCTTAGGAGGAGTGGCTGAGCCCTGAGTTGAATAAGACTTGAGAACCACATATAAGCCTTGTGTTTTTCTTCCGTTCATTCGACCTAAAGGGAGAGAGTTAGTATAATTGATTTGTCAGGATAGCCAATATTTTCTCAAGGGAACATATAGTAACTAGAGAACATGTTTTTCAGTAGCTGTTAGGAGAATCCCATCACAAGAAAAGACACAGATTTGTTAGAGAGATGTCAGTAGTAAAGTCCAAAGAAGCTTCCTGTTGGCCTCCAAGTTTTATTGGTAAAAAGCTAATTTGAATAATATGAAGGGAGGGGAAGAGCTTAGGAGCTGAGAGAGGCAAATTTCCATAAAGAAGAGCCCAATCTAACAGGCTTTGGGGAAAAGACAAACTTCTAAGACAGTATTATTGAATTGTTGGCTAAGTGACATATAAAGTAAAACTCCTCCAGCTCTGTTATAAAATCAATGTTAAATCTTACATTTCCAATTAATGCCTTCATGGCAGTTGTTCTGTTTTTTTTTCGTTTGTGGGAGGAACTCAGAACAAGTTGTCTGCCAGGTAATTGAGTTACCCCATGTGATGGTTAACTTTATGTGTCAACTTGACTTCTCTAAGGGGTGTCCAGATAGCTGTTAAAACATTTTTCTGGGTGTGTCTGTAAGGGTGTTTCTGGAAGAGATGAGCATTTGAATCAGTCAACTGAGTAAAGAAAATTGCCCTTACCAATGCCAGTAGGCATCATCCAATCCCTTGACAGACCAACTAGAACAAATTAGTGGAGGAAGAAAGAATTCACTCTGTGCTTGAGCTGGAGTATCTGTTTCCTCCTGCCCTTAGACATCAGCATTCCTTCTTTTCCAGCCTTTCAAATTTAAACTGAGACTAACACCATTGGGTCCCTGGTTCTCAGACCCCAAGGCTTAGACTGGAACTACACCACCAGCTTTCCAGGGCCTCCAGCTTGCAGATGGCAGGTTATAGGACATCTCAGATTCCATAACCACATGAGCCAATTTTTCACAATAAATACATATATATATATATATATATCTCCTATTAGTTCTGTTTCTCTAAAGAGGCAAGGCTAATATACCCCATGAGAAATATAATGCTTCAGAAATACAGCCATCAATCCCTGTTTCATCATTTGTTTATAGGATGCCTTATAGCTTTAAAATATTCTCATAAAATTATTATATTCTGAGTTTTTCACAATAAAATAATGTAGATGAGTAAATAGAGTGGTATCATCCTTTCTTTTTTGCAGATGAGGAAATGGGCTTTGCAGAGAATAAGTAACTTGGCCAAGTGATAAGTAACTAGAACTCTGATTCTTGTCAGTCAGTTTTTTGGTTTCAAGGGACCAAAACCACTCATACTTGGTAAATAATGGGTCTCAGTGGTGTGCTAGTAAATGTCTAAGAACTGGAAAAAAAGGTCAGTTTGTAACATTTGCTAGATCTCCATGGTGTAAATACTTCTCACCTATGGCTAATTTCAACCTGCTAATTTTGATGTCACCGAATGAAGAGCTGGGAAGAGATGCATGTGACCAGCAAGAGCAGGTAAGAACTGGCTCCAACACACCACTTCCTGAGAGGCCATCCAAGGCCAAGAAATGAATTATAGTTAGGACTTCTTTTAAAGCATTTGATGAGCAATCTTCCACCCTTTTCCGATTTGCTTTGGACACATTCATTTATCTTAACTATGTCTTTGGTAAGTTTACTTTGCTAAAGTTCGACTTTCAGAGTCCAAGGAAAAGTAAAATAGTATGCAGTCTCTTTCCGTGGTATCTTTCCTCTCACGGAGTCTGTGAAGGGGCAAGTTTTTGCAGCTAATGGAGAACAGAGGTAGAAAACATCAATGCTCTCCTGTATAACTCAGTGGTGCCCCATGAGGGACAACCATCTGGTAAAATACAATTTATGAACATGTAACAACAAAAACTAAAATTCTCAGTAGGCAATTTTTCTTTCATAATTTCTGGAACTTCTATCACAGATATGGGGACATTTCTCTAGAAAAAATTCTGTTGCAAATCTCTTGAGAATGGATCATTTCTCTATTAGAATGATGTTATGAAGGAAAACAAAGAAAGAAAGAAATAGAATTAACTACCTTGGAAACTTCCACTGACACAGATTGTAAGAATTAATATTTTGTATCTAATTAATATTTTATATCACATTTTGGGGCAAATAGCAGATTATCAATAAATATTTTTGAATTGATAATTTTTCAAATACTAGTACATAAAATATGTATTTTATTTATAATAGAATTTTAACGTGGTCAATTAAAATATTTTAAAATTCCACGTATAACTTGAAATAAATGATCTTGCCTTTCTAACATCTACCTTCCCACATCTTGTTCCTCAAATCAACAATGAACCAGGTTAAGGGCTAGCTGTTGCACAGACAAGGATTCATAGAACCCAGCACTTTAAGAGATTACAGACTAGCTTAAATCTTCAAATTAAAAGTAAAAACAAGATTATGAAATACTATTTTCAAAAATAAATGTAAATAAACCCAAAGCCATTTTGAAAATCATCTTCAGGCCAGGCGTGGTGGCTCACGCCTGTAATCCCAGCACTTTGGGAGGCTGAGGTGGGCAGATCATGAGGTCAGGAGATTGAGACCATCCTGGCTAACACAGTGAAACCCCGTCTCTACTAAAAATTAAAAAAAAAAAATTAGCCGGGCGTGGTGGTGGGCGCCTGTAGTCCCAGCTACTCGGGAGGCTGAGGCAGGAGAATGGCGTGAACCTGGGAGGTGGAGCTTGCACGCCTGCCTGGGTGACACAGCGAGACGTCATCTCAAAAAAAAAAAAAAAGAAAATCATCTTCATTTTCTGTGTTTAGGAGCAAATATCTGGTGCTAATATACTTTTTATTGACTTTCATTCCTTCCTTGGGAGAATAAAAGGAGTGATTCTTAGAAAATGCTTAGCACAGGTGCCCGGAATGCCATGCATATGTATATTGCTTATTCAGCACCATTATCAACTGGTAACCATTTTCAGAAAACAGAGTTCAGTGTTGCTGTGGCCTTTCTGAGAGAATGTATATAATACACCTCAGAACTGTGCCATTACGAGGTGAGTCCCAAGCAACCCCTTCCCTTATTTGCTGAGAATTGTATTAATACTACTGGCATTAACTCTTCAGCATCTCTGGCTGGCATAGGCAACCCTCTCCCTGTTGCATCCCATTGCCTGAGGACCACTGAAAAATCTCTCCTGGGGCTTCACAAAACAATGTTTGCCCTCCTCAAGATCTCCTTTCACCTCCTCTCATTGCTTTTAGACAAATGACTGGGGTCAGGTCTCAGCATGGTTCAAGTGGGGAATTACTGTCCCTGTTATTTAAGTAAATAGATAATTTACCCCCAAAGTCTCAGAACCTGGCTAGTGGGTATTAGCAAGAACCAACAGAGTATATGTGAGATATATATATATATATATATATATATATATATATACACACACATACATATATATATACACACACATACATACATATATATATATATATATATATATATATATATATACACACATACATATATATATAAACTGAGAGTGTTGAATGGGGAATGAGGGTTGAGGTGGGACAGAATATAGGGAATTCATTGATATCGGACAGTCTCCTGAGACTTAGATGATAATACCTTGACAAGGTTGCCTGGAGTCAGTTCTAATACACTGCTGGCTGGCTCCTTGAAGTCTGGAAATAAGGATGGTCTATAGTGGAGATGCCAGCACTGCCTTGGCAGAGTATTGAGGAAGGGGTCTTAAAGACATGGGCTCATTTCATAAGACCTGAGAACACACTAGCTGATTCTTACCTGGAAGGACCTGGCTAGGCACTCCCCTAAAACTACAAGGAATGCACTAACGAGGGAGTGCTGGCATCATTTAAAAATGAATGATGATAGATGTCATCTCTAGACCAGGGTTGATAGGAGAGGAGATGGCTATAAAATTGAGCTTCCTAGTGATAATGGAGATGTTATAAGATTCTGAAATAACAGAGGCCAGGTGGCACCACTTAACTATCAGAGGTAAGGCTGACATAATTACTATAACAGACACAGGCCATAATGTCACCAAGGAAACTTGACCCACAGGGGTCTGTGGTAATGGCAAATTGACCAGGGTGTTCCTTGGGGTTAAATAAATTAGCAACTAATAAAGGTTATTCCTTGATTTCTATAAACATAAATAATCAAGAGCTGGAAAGCAAATGGTTGGCGTTGGCCACTGCAATGGCCATTGCAATGGAAAATCATGCTCCCTTATCTGCTGTCTAGATCTGAGCCAATTCTTAGTCATACGGCTCATCAATTGAGAAAGAAGAGGTCAGGTTCCCCTTCAAAAGGTCTTTGCAATGCTATAGCAAGTATATGAAGTAAGTATTTCACTAATCCTTAATCAAAAGAATCTTGGGCCTTTCATCTTCTTAACTGTACACTGGAGAAAGGATAATACAGATCTTTCAAGGGCTTCTGAAAATAGAGAAAAAGATGACGCTGATATTAGGAGGACACATAAGGTCATGATGGCCCCTGTTAGAGTGTGGCTCTATGGGGGCAAGGTGACAAATGGGTGTCCTATCTCAAGTCTATCTCACAGTGGGTCTAATGAGTCTAAGGCCTTCAAGATGAATATTTTCCTAGTTATAAATGCAAAATTGGATATTCCTAGTAGCTGGCAGAAGCCTCACATTAGTTCCTTCACCAGCTAGATAAGTGCCACAGTGATAGAAAAAGCCAAGTGGAAGTTTCTGAAATCACCGTTGCAACCTGGCCAAAATAATAAATCAAAAGCAATCTATAGGTCAGTTGGAATGGCAGAGACTTGTGCCATCTTCAAAGTCTAAAAGATTGATGAATGATGGACCCCATCATATTCCCACTTAATTCACTGATATGGCCCCTACAAAAATCAGGGTGATCACAGCAAACAATAGTGGACTACCATAAAATTGACCAAGTGGTAGTGTTAATCATAGCTGCTATGTTGTATGTAGTACTGCTAACAAAACAAATCAACACAGCTGCTATTAAACTGGAAAATGAATTTTTTAAAGTTGTTATCAGGAGAAAGGACTGAAAGTCCTTAGCATTTACCTGATTGGACAGCAGTGCAAGTTCAGAGAGTTGCCCCAGGTCTATGTTAACTCTGCTGCTTTCTGTTGCAATAGAGTCTAAAGGGACACTCCACAGAATCTGCTGGTCCACGAGTTAAATGACATTATATTAATCAAACTAGTGAGCATGAAGTAGCAAATGCTCCAGATGTTCTGACAAGCCATATGTGAACTGCAAGGTGGATAAACCATAGAAAATTTAGTCTCTACTAAAAATATAAAAATTAGCCAGGCCTGGTGGTGGGCACCTGTAATCCCAGCTACTCAGGGGGCTGAGGCAGGAGAATCATAGGGTGAACCTGGGAGGTGGAGGTTGCAGTAAGCCAAGATCATGCTACTTCACTCCAGCCTGGGCAAAAGAGCAAGACACCATCTCAAAAAAAAATAAAAATAAATAAAAAATAAAAATAAAAAAGAAAATTTAGGGTACATTAGTGACATTTTTTTTGACAGGAAGTAGAATTTATTGGTGAGTATTAAGAGGGGGGCAGCACATTGGAAGCCCTCATGAGTGCAGGGCCCGCCACTTGTCCAGAGGGTCACGATTGGGATGTACTTGACCCCACAGCCATCTGGGATGAGCTACTTCTCAGCCACCATGTCTTCAAATTCATCAGCATTGAACTTGGTGAAGCCCCACTTCTTTGAGATGTGGATCTTCTGGTGGTCAGGAAACTTGAACTTGGCCCTGTGCAGGGCCTCAATCACATGCTCCTTGTTCTGCAGCTTGGTGCGGATGGACATGATAACTTGGCCAATGTGAACCCTGGCCACAGTGCCCTGGGGCATTCCAAAGGCACCTCGCATGCCTGTTTGGAGCTACATTGGGGTAGCGCAAGGTCAGAAACATGAACATCCATTGGAAAGGCCTGTCTCCAAGGTCCCTTAGAGCAACCCATACAACCAACAGGCTGTGTACACTACCAAGGAAGCTGCTGTGTGCAGCCATTGCACACTGGGCCCCCACAAGGAAAGGAACTCAGTTGGCTTAATTGGCTGCAGAACATTAGTGACATTTTTATAGTCCATGTTTTGAGGCAAGCTAGGACATTCCTTCAATGTAAAGGACAAGTTATTACACCATGCACCTCCTATATTAAAGAAAAAGGCACAGTGCTTCAGTTCTCTTTAGATATGGGAGATATTCTATCACTTGGGTTCCCTGTCTCAAGTTTCTTGTGCCCCTTGGTGTCACAATTCAGAGACATGTTCTACTCAGTCTCTCAGAGGTTCCCTAGCAAGATCGAGCCTGGCTGTCTACAATAGTAACCACCTCATTAACACTAAATCTTTAATGGGCTTTTCTCCTTACTCCTATCTCTGCACTACTCTCTACAATGCTCCCTGAGATCACCTCCTATAAGTTACACTGAAATCCTTGTTCAGGATCTGCTACTGGAGGAACCTAAACCAAGAGAGTGGATAAAGGTAAAAACAAGGACAATATTTACCAAGTTATTGCAATAATCCAGGCAGGAGATGATGATGTATGAATGAAGGTGGAAGCACCAATAAGAAATTGGGAGGCCATTAGAATGAGGCAGCTCCAGCACCATGGATTCCCACTTAAGCAAACCAAAACCTACTTCAGTGTAAACACTCTTAACCAATCTGAAACTGTCAACTAACATCTAATCTAATGAAAAGAACCTTGGGCCTTTCATCTTATTAACTGTACAGTGGAGAAAGGATAATACAGATCTTTCAAGGGCTTCTGAAAATAGAGAAAAAGATGACACTGATATTAGGAGGACACATAAGGTCATGATGGCCCCTGTTAGAGTGTGGCTGTATGGAGGCAAGGTAACAAACGGGTTTCGTATCTCAAGTCTATCTCACAGTGGGTATAATGAGTCTAAGTCCTCATTAGAACATTCTATTACTTATACATATATACATATGTATATATGATAGATATATATATAAGAAGAACATTCTATTACTTATGCATAACCAACTGAAACCATCTAACTAACTTCTAACTAGATCACTTTAACCAATCAATTTTTTTACCCTGCTTCCTCATTTACCTTTTTGTGTGTGTGTGTGAGACAGAGTCTCACTCTGTCACCAGATTGGAGTGTAGTGGCACTATCTGGGCCCACTGCAACCTCTGCCTCCCAAGTTCAAGTGATTCTCCTGCCCCAGGCTCCAGAGTCGCTGGGACTACCGGCACATGCCACCACGCCTGGCTAAATTTTGTATTTTTAGTAGAGACAGGGTTTCACCATGTTGGCCAAGATGGTCTCGATCTCTTGAACTTGCGATCCTCGTGCCTCAGCCTCCCAAAGTGCTGGGATTACAGGCGTGAGCCACCATGCCCGGCCTCGTCTACCCTGTAAAAGCCTTCCCTTTATGCCCATTTGTTGGAGCCCCAAATTGCTTGCAGTCTTGAGCTGCCCCATTTGTGAATTGTCGTCTGTTCAAATAAACTTTAAAAAATTTTAATGTGCCAAGATTTGTCTTTTAACACACTGGAGGTAATTGGAAGTGGTCAAGTGTGATTGAATTTTGGATGTATTTTGAAGTTAGAGGTGTGAAGTTGGATGTGTGATGAGAGAAAGATGGAGTCCAGGATGTCTCCAAAGCTTTTGCCTGAATTAACTGGAATGATCAAGTTTCTTTCAAGTGAGATGGAAAAAGACTTCAGGAAGAACAGATTTTCTGGGGAAGATACGGAGTTCAATTTTGGTCAGCTTAAGTTTGAGATACCTAGTAAATATTCAAGACAAGCTTTCAAGTAGGCAGTCTGTGTGCATGAGTCTAGTGCTCAGGAGAAAGGCTCACACAGGAGATATAAATTTGGGACTCACTGGCATATGATGGTATTTCAAGCAATAAGACCAAATGAGATCACCCAAAAAGTAAATGTAGAGAGAAAGAGAAGAGGACCAATGCCTGAGCACTGGACCCCTCCAATGTTAAAAGCTGGAAAGAAGGAGAGGAAGAGACAAACGAGATTTTAAAAATTCTATCAGTGAGATACGAAGAAAACCCAGGAAATGGGATATCCAGGAGGCTAATGGGACCAAAAAACACGGTATATAAAAAAGGATGTGATCACATGTTTTTTAAAGGTTTGCTGATATGTCAGATCAAATAAGGACTGGGAATTTATGAGTGGATTTAGTGATGGGAAGATCAGCTGAAGCCTGGGGACATGTTTTTTGGTGTTCAACGATATTATGAAGTACACTTCATTAATTCCAGTGAGGTTCAGTGAATATCTGAGCATTCCTGAGGCTGAATACAATGCAGCCTTTCTCAAAAAGATGGGGGAAGGTATGCCTGAAAAGAACTCTTAAAATGAACTTTGGATACTTTGCAATTTTGCCAAAGGTCAGCCATGACATTGGCAATAAAACATCGGAAATAACATGATTATAATAATAATATTACAGATGAGCAAACTCCCCTGGGTGCCCTGGTGGGAAAAATACAATAATACTAGAATCTCCTTGCAGTCAAACTAGTTAATTTACTGAATGCTTTTCGTGATAATTTTGCTGTAAAATAGACAGTAGATTCTATTGAACAACAGTACCTACAATTTCCAACTGCACAGTGTTTTGGCTTGTTATAATCAACGGGAGGCCCAAATGATGGCTGAGTTCAGGCTGGTACAGCCACCTGACAATAATGCTGAAAGTCATCTGTCAGTAAGCCCTAATTGTTCAACGAGAGCCCAAGAGAGATAATGCCAAAAAAGCCTTATACACAAAAAGCAACTGACTCCCAGACAGGTAGGGGGCAAAAATAAGTCCATTTCATCTGTTCTCTCTCTGGCGAAAAGTTGTTCTGTGGCTAGTTTTACCTTTGTTACAAATAATAGATTTTTTTCTTCTCTTATGATAGCATTTGATTTGGGTCTAGCAATTACCTTTAGCTTACTTCACCAGTGCTCAGTGTCATTTTCTCTCCTGATGGAAAATATTGCCTAATCAGTGTTTGCATTTCTTCATCCACTATCCTTCCCTTGCCAACAGTCATACTTGTTATAAAAACAGCATCTACCTATAGGATTGTTAAAAAGATCATGGAACTTAATCTAGCTAAATCACTTAGGATGGTACTTGGAAAAGAGCTTGTGCTCTGCATATGAGTGTTACCTCTTGTTTTCATTATACATGATAAATGTTTAGGGGGAGAAAAGATTTCTTTTCCTCATCCATTGCTAGGTTCATGGCTGAGGGTCCTATAACATAAGACACATTAACAAGAGAAAAACACACAAATGATTTAATATAAGTTTTATGTAACACAGGAAACTTTGTAAGGAAATGAAGACTCAAAGAAACAGGTAAACGTGTGTATTTTTATGCTTAGGTTTGATGATGAGTGTACCGTCATAGGCAAATATGACTGGAACAAAAAAGGGTATGATCTAATGGTAATAAACTGGGGAGAACTTAGCAAAGGCTGTTTGTACAGATTCTTTTCTGAATGTCTGTGCTTCAGAGGTAAATATGTTCCTTTGCTCTAGGTATAGAAAGGGTACCTCAGAAATGAAGGTCTTATGATCTGCTGCAGGGGAGAATAGTGAAAGAAGGTCAGAGGGTGACTTTTCCAGGTTTTATGACCTGCTTCAGCAGAGAAGGGTGAGTGGAAGGTAAAGGTGATTTTCCTTCTGCTGATTTCTCAAATGCTAAGGTGTCATGTTTAGGGGTAGTATTTCCTCAACTCCATCAGGTTTTACTTTTGTATGGCCTATCTTTACATGAGTTTCTGTTACTTGTGACTATAAAAAATATGGAACTTATCAAATCATTGTGAGCATGGATTTTTCTAATCTTTTTCTTTTTCTTTCCTTCTCCTTCTATTTATTTATTTATTTATTTATTTATTTATTTATTTATTTATTTATTTTTGAGGCAGGATCTTGCTCTTTTGCCCAGGCTGAAGTGCAGTTATGTGATCATAGCTCACTGCAGTCTCAAACTTCTGGGCTAAAGGGATCCTCCTGCCTCAGTCTGAGTAGCTGGGTCTTATAGGCATGCACCACCAGGCCTGGCTCATTTTTTAAATAGAGACAAGTTCTTGCTATGTTGCCCAGTGTATTAGTCCATTTTCACACTGCTATAAAGAACTACCTGTGACTGGGTAATTTATGAAGAAACGAGGTTTAACTGACTCACAGTTCTGCAGGCTTAACAGGAAGCATAACTGGGAGGCCTCAGGAAACTTATGATCATGGAGGAAGGCGAAGGAAAAGCAAGGCACATCTTCCCATGCTGAAGCAGGAGAGAGAGAGAATAAATGGTGAAGTGCCACACACTTTCAACCAGATATTGTGACAACTCACTATCACGAGAACAGCAAGGGGAAGGCCCACTCCCATGATTCAAATACCTCCCACCATGCCCCTTCCCCAACACATGGGGATTACAATTAGAGATGAGATTTGGGTGGGGACACAGAGCCAAACCATATCACCCAGACTGCTCTCAAACTCCTGGGTTAAAGTGATCCTCCCACCTCAGACTCCCAAAGTGCTGGGATTAAAGGTATGAGCCACCACACTTGGCCTATACTTCTAATTCTAAATGTATGAATGTGTAGGAAATAATAATACTGAAACCTTCGGAAATCCCACAAATTCTGGAGAGGAGAGTAAGTATGAGCCATTCACATTCTAAAGGCTTGGACCAGACCTCAGAGTCTTAGGATCTCTGAGTCTAAGCTAAGCAACTGACATCTCCCAAGTGAGCTGCTATAGTTTGGATAGGCTTTGCTTGGCTCCGCCAAGTCTCATGTTAAAATCTGATCCTTAGTGTTGGAGCTGGGGCCTGATAGGAGGTGTCTGGATTGTAGGGGGAGATCTCTCATGAATGGCTTAGTGCCATTGTTGGGAGAGTGAGTGAGTTCTCATTCTTAGTTCCCACAAGAATAGGATGTTGAAAAGAGCCGGGTACCTCCTCCTATCTCTTGCTCTCTCTCTTGCCATACAATCCCTACAAACCATGAGCAGGAGTAGCCTGAAGCCCACACCAGAAGCAGATACTGGAACCATACTTCTTGTACAGCCTTAAGAATCACAAGCCAAATAAACCTTTTTTCTTTATAATGTACCCAGCCTTAGATATTCCTTTATAGCAACACAGATGTACTGAGACATAAATTTGGTCCCAGGAGTCAGGTGTTCCTATTAAGATACCTGAAAATGTGGAAGAGGCTTTGGAACTGGGTAATGAGCAGAGGTTGGAAAAGGTTGGGGGGGCTCGGAAGAAATAGAAAGATAAGAAAAAGTTTGGAACTTCTTAGACACTGGTTAAATGGTTGTGACCAAAATGCTGAAAGACATATAAACAGTTAAGGCTCTGCTGATGAGGTCTCAGGTGGAAATGTAGAAACTGTTAAGAACTGGAGCAAAGGTCACCTTTGTTACAATATAGCAAATAATTTGGATGCATTGCATGCATGCCCTAGAGTGGCAATCTACAGTATCCAGCAGAAGAGATTTCTAAGCAGCGAAGTGTTTAAGAAGTGATGTGGCTGCTTTCAACAGCTTATGATCAGATGTGGGAGATAAGGAATGACGTGGAGTTTGAATTTATAATTAAACGAGAAGCAGAGCATAAAAATTTGAAAAATTTGCAGTCTTGCCATGTAGTAGAGAACAAAAGGAGCATTGTCAAGAGAAGAATCCAAGGGTGTTAACAAGCAACCATTTGCTAGAGAGATCAGCACAGATAAAAGGTAGCTGGGTGCTTCTAGTCAAATCAGTGGGAAAAAGGCCCAAAAGCCACTTCAGAAATATTTGAGGCAGCCCCTCCCATCACAGGCCCAGAGGCCTAGGAGGACAGAATTGTTTGGGGTACACACCTGGGGCACCACTGCCAGATGCCACCTTAGGTTGCTGCTTCCTGCATGCCAGCTACTCTGACTCTAGCCATGGTTGGAAGGGCCCCAGATACTGCTCTAGCTGCCACTCCAGACGGTGCAAGCCATAAGCCTTGGAAGCTTACATGTGATATTAACTCTGCAAGTATGCAAAATTTAAGAGTAGTGGAGGTTTGGTAGCTTCTACCTCAATTTCATAGGACCTATCAGATAGCCTAGGTGCCCAGGCAGAAGTCTGCCACAGGGGCAGAGCCACTGCAGAGGGCCTCTACTAGGGCAGTGTGGGACCAGTATGTCAGGCCTCTGAGCCCAAGCCAAGCCATCGCATCCCCTGTGACTTGCATGTATACCCCCAGATGGCCTGAAGTAACTGAAGAATCACAAAAGAAGTGAATATGCCCTGCCACACCTTAACTGATGACATTCCACCACAAAAGACGTGTAAATGGCTGGTCCTTGCCTTAAGTGATGACATTACCTTGTGAAAGTCCTTTTCCTGGCTCATCCTGGCTCAAAAAGCAACCCCACTGAGCACCTTGCGACCCTCACTCCTGCCCGCCAGAGAACAAACCCCCTTTGACTGTAATTTTCCTTTACCTACCCAAATCCTATAAAACAGCCCCACCCTTATCTCCCTTTGCTGACTCTTTTCGGACTCAGCCCGCCTACACCCAGGTGAAATAAACAGCCATGTTGCTCACACAAAGCCTGTTTGGTGGTCTCTTCACACAGATGCGCATGAAATCTGGTGCCGTGACTCGGATTGGGGGACCTCCCTTGGGAGATCATTCACCTGTACTCCTGTTCTTTGCTCCATGAGAAAGATCCACCTATGACCTCAGGTCCTCAGACCAACCAGCCCAAGGAACATCTCACCAATTTTAAATTGGGTAAGCGGCCTCTTCTTACTCTCTTCTCCAACCTCTCTCACTGTCCCTCAACCACTTTCTCCTTTCCACTCTTCAATCTCTCCCTTCTCTTAATTTCAATTCCTTTCATTTTCTGGGAGAGACAAAGGAGACACATTTTATCCATGGACCCAAAACTCCGGCGCCGGTCACGGACTGGGAAGGCAGGCTTCCCTTGGTGTTTAATCATTGCAGGGACGCCTCTCTGATTATACACCCATGTTTCAAGGGTGTCAGACCATGCAGGGACGCCTGCCTTGGTCCTTCACCCTTAGCGGCAAGTCCCGCTTTTCTGGGGAAGGGGCAAGTACCCCAACCCCTTCTCTCCTTATCTCTACCCATTCTCTGCTTTTCTGGGAGAGGGGCAAGTACCCCTCAACCCCTTCTCCTTCACCCTTAGCGGCAAGTCCCATTTTTCTACAGGGCAAGAACCCCCAATTCCTTATTTCCATGCCCCAACCTCTTATCTCTGCACCCCAATCCCTTATTTCCGCACCCCAACCCCTTATTTCCACACCCCAACCTCTTATCTCTGTGCCCCAATCCCTTATTTCTGCACCCCGACCTCTTATCTCTGTGCCCCAATCCCTTATTTCTGCACCCCAACCTCTTATCTCTGTGCCCCAATCCCTTATTTCCACGCCCCAACCTCATATCTCTGTGCCCCAATCCCTTATTTCCGTGCCCCAACCTCTTATATCTCTGCACCCCAATCCCTTATTTCTGTACCCCGACCTCTTATCTCTGTGCCCCAACCCCTTTTCCCACTTTTCTGGAAGGTAAGAACCCCCGAACCCCTTCCCTCTGTTTCTCTATTCTCTTTTCTCTAGGCTTGCTTCCTTCACTACGGGCAACCTTCCACCCTCCATTCCTCCTTCTACTCCCTTGGCCTGTGTTCTCAAAAACTTAAAACCTCTTCAACTCACACCTGACCTAAAACCTAAATGCCTTATTTTCTTCTGCAATGCCACTTGACCCCAATACAAACTCGACAGTAGTTCCAAATAGCCAGAAAATGGCACTTTGAATTTTTCCATCCTGCAAAATCTAAATAATTCTTGTCCTAAAATAGGCAAACGGTCTAAGGTGCCTGACGTCCAGGCATTCTTTTACACATCAGTCCCTTCCTAGTCTCTGTACCCAGTGCAACTCGTCCCAAATCTTCTTTCTTTCCCTCCCACCTGTCCCCTCAGTACCAACCCCAAGCGTCGCTGAGTCTTTCTAATCTTCCTTTTCTACAGACCCATCTGACCTCTCCCTTCCTCCCCAGGCTGCTCCTCACCAGGCCGAGCTAGGTCCCAATTCTTCCTCAGCCTCTGCTCCTCCACCCTATAATCTTTCTATCACCTCCCCTCCTCACACCTGGTCCGGCTTACAGTTTCGTTCCGTGACTAGCCCTCCCCCTCCTGCCCAGCAATTTACTCTTAAAAAGGTGGCTGGAGCTAAAGGCATAGTCAAGGTTAATGCTCCTTTTTCTTTATCCCAAATCAGATAGCGTTTAGGCTCTTTTTCATCAAATATAAAAATCCAGCCCAGTTCATGACTTGTTTGGCAGCAACCCTGAGACACTTTACAGCCCTACACCCTAAAAGGTCAAAAGGCCGTCTTATTCTCAAAATACACTTTATTACCCAATCTGCTCCCGACATTAAATAAAACTCCAAAAATTAAATTCCCGCCCTCAAACCCCACAACAGGATTTAATTAACCTTGTCTTCAAGGTGTACAATAATAGAAAAAAGTTGCAATTCCTTGCCTCCACTGTGAGACAAACCCCAACCACATTTCCAGCACACAAGAACTTCCAAACGCCTGAACCGCAGCGGCCAGGCGTTCCTCAGAACCTCCTCCCACAGGAGCTTGCTACACGTGCTGGAAATCTGGCCACTGGGCCAAGGAATGCCCGCAGCCCGGGATTCCTCCTAAGCCGCGTCCCATCTGTGTGGGACCCCACTGAAAATCGGACTGTTCAACTCACCTGGCAGCCACTCCCAGAGCCCCCAGAACTCTGGCCCAAGGTTCTCTGACTGACTCCTTCCCAGATATTCTCGGCTTAGCGGCTGAAGACTGACACTGCCAGATCACCTCGGAAGCCCCCTAGACCATCACGGACGCCGAGCTTCGGGTAACTCTCACAGTGGAAGGTAAGCCCGTCCCCTTCTTAATCAATATGGAGGCTACCCACTCCACATTACCTTCTTTTCAAGGGCCTGTTTCCCTTGCCTTCATAACTGTTGTGGGTATTGACGGCCAGGCTTCTAAACCTCTTAAAACTCCCCAACTCTGGTGCCAACTTAGACAATACTCTTTAAAGAGCTCCTTTTTAGTTATCCCCACCTGCCCAGTTTCCTTATTAGGCTGAGACACTTTAACTAAATTATCTGCTTCCCTGACTATTCCTGGACTACAGCTATATCTCATTGCCGCCCTTCTTCCCAATCCAAAGCCCCCTTTGTGTCCTCCTCTTGTATCCCCCCACCTTAACCCACAAGTATAAGATACCTCTACTCCCTCCTTGGCGACCAATCATGCACCCCTTACCATCTCATTAAAACCTAATCACCCTTACCCCACTCAACGCCAATATCCCATCCCACAGCACGCTTTAAAAAGATTAAAGCCTGTTATCACTCGCCTGCTACAGCATGGCCTTTTAAAGCCTATAAACTCTCCTTACAATTCCCCCATTTTACCTGTCCTAAAACCAGACAAGCCTTACAAGTTAGTTCAGGATCTGTGCCTTATCAACCAAATTGTTTTGCCTATCCATCCCGTGGTGCCAAACCCATATACTCTCCTATCCTCAATAGCTGCCTCTACAACCCGTTATTCTGTCCTAGACCTCAAACGTGCTTTCTTTACTATTCCTTTGCACCCTTCATCCCAGCCTCCCTTCGCTTTCACTTGGACTGACCCTGACACCCATCAAGCTCAGCAAATTACCTAGGCGGTACTGCTGCAAAGCTTCATAGACAGCCCCCATTACTTCAATCAAGCCAAAATTTCTTCCTCATCTGTTACCTATCTCGGCATAATTCTCATAAAAACACACGTGCTCTCCCTGCCAGTCGTGTCTGACTGATCTCTCAAACCCAAGCACCTTCTACAAAACAACAACTCCTTTCCTTCCTAGGCATGGTTAGCGTGGTCAGAATTCTTCCACAAGAGCCAGGACTGCACCCTGTAGCCTTTCTGTGCAAACAACTTGACCTTACTGTTTTAGCCTAGCCCTCATGTCTGCGTGCAGCGGCTGCTGCTGCTTTAATACTTTAAGAGGCCCTCAAAATCACAAACTATGCTCAACTCACTCTCTACAGTTCTTATAACTTCCAAAATCTATTTTCTTCCTCATACCTGACACATATACTTTCTGCTTCCCAGCTCCTTCACCTATACTCACACTTTGTTGAGTCTCCCACAATTACCATTATTCCTGGCCCGGACTTCAATCCGGCCTCCCACATTATTCCTGATACCACACCTGACCCCCATGACTGTATCTCTCTGATCCACCTGACGTTCACCCCATTTCCCCAAATTTCCTTCTTTCCTGTTCCTCACCCTGATCACGCTTGATTTATTGATGGCGGTTCCACCAGGCCTAATCGCCACACACCAGCAAAGGCAGGTTATGCTATAGTACAAGCCACTAGCCCGCCTCTTAGAACCTCTCATTTCCTTTCCATCGTGGAAATCTATCCTGAAGGAAATAACTTCTCAGTGTTCCATCTGCTATTCTACTACTCCTCGGGGATTATTCAGGCCCCCTCCCTTCCCTACACATCAAGCTCGAGGATTTGCCCTACCCAGGACTGGCAAATTAGCTTTACTCAACATGCCCTGAGTCAGATAACTAAAATACCTCTTAGTCTAGGTAGATACCTTCACTGGATAGGTAGAGGCCTTTCCTACAGGGTCTGAGAAGGCCACCGCAGTCATTTCTTCCATTCTGTCTGACATAATTCCTCAGTTAAGCTTTCTCACCTCAATACAGTCTGATAACAGATGAGCCTTTATTAGTCAAATCAGCCAAGCAGTTTTTCAGGCTCTTAGTATTCAGTGAAACCTGTCAGGCCTCTGAGCCCAGGCCAGGCCATCGCATCCCCTGTGACTTGCACGTATACATCCAGATGGCCTAAAGTAACTGAAGATCCACAAAAGAAGTAAAAACAGCCTTAACTGATGACATTCCACCATTGTGATTTGTTCCTGCCCCACCCTAACTGATCAATGTACTTTGTAATCTCCCCCACCCTTAAGAAGGTTCTTTGTAATTCTCCCCACCCTTGAGAATGTACTTTGTGAGATCCACCCCTGCCCACCAGAGAACAACCCCCTTTGACTGTAATTTTCCATTACCTTCCCAAATCCTATAAAACGGCCCCACCCCATCTCCCTTCCCTGACTCTCTTTTCAGACTCAGCCCGCCTGCACCCAGGTGAAATAAACAGCTTTATTGCTCACACAAAGCCTGTTTGGTGGTCTCTTCACACGGACGCGTATGAAAAAACCTTTATATCCCTTACGGTCGTCTGTCTTCAAGAAAAGTAGAATGGACTAAAGGTCTTTTAAAAACACACCTCACCAAGCTCAGCCACCAAAAAGGACTGGACAATACTTTTACCACTTTCCCTTCTCAGAATTCAGGCCTGTCCTCGGAATGCTACAGGGTACAGCCCATTTAAGCTCCTGTATAGATGCTCCTTTTTATTAGGCCCCAGTCTCATTCCAGACACCAGACCAACTTAGACTGTGCCCCAAAAAACTTGTCATCCCTACTATCTTCTGTCTAGTCATACTCCTATTCACCGTTCTCAACTACTCATACATGCCCTGCTCTTGTTTACACTGCCGGTTTACACTGTTTCTCCAAGCCATCACAGCTGATATCTCCTGGTGCTATCCCCAAACTGCCACTCTTAACTCTTGAAGTAAATAAATAATCTTTGCTAGCAGGACTATGCTGAATCTCCTTAGGCACTCTCTAATCAGATATCCTGAGTCGTCCCAATTCTTAGACCTTTTATACCTGTTTTTCTCCTTCTGTTATTCCATTTAGTTTTTCAATTCATACAAAACCGTATCCAGACCATCACCAATCATTCTATACGACAAATGTTTCTTCTAACAACCCCACAATATCAGCCCTTACCACAAGATCTCCCTTCAGCTTAATCTCTCCCACTCTAGGTTCCCACGCCGCCCCTAATCCTGCTTGAAGCAGCCCTGAGAAACATCACCCATTCTCTCTCCATACCACCCCCCAAAAATTTTCGCCGCCCCAACACTTCAACACTATTTTGTTTTATTTTTCTTATTAATGTAAGAAGGCAGGAATGTCAGGCCTCTGAGCCCAAGCCAAGCCATCGCATCCCCTGTGACTTGCATGTATACCCCCAGATGGCCTGAAGTAACTGAAGAATCACAAAAGAAGTGAATATGCCCTGCCACACCTTAACTGATGACATTCCACCACAAAAGAAGTGTAAATGGCTGGTCCTTGCCTTAAGTGATGACATTACCTTGTGAAAGTCCTTTTCCTGGCTCATCCTGGCTCAAAAAGCACCCCCACTAAGCACCTTGCGACCCCCACTCCTGCCCGCCAGAGAACAAACCCCCTTTGACTGTAATTTTCCTTTACCTACCCAAATCCTATAAAACAGCCCCACCCTTATCTCCCTTTGCTGACTCTCTTTTCAGACTCAGCCCGCCTGCACCCAGGTGAAATAAACAGCCATGTTGCTCACACAAAGCCTGTTTGGTGGTCTCTTCACACGGACGTGCATGAAACAGTACTGCTGTCCTCCAGGTTCAAGAATGGTAGAGCCACCAGTAGCCTGCAATCTTAGCCTGGAAAAGCTACAGGCATTGGATTCTAACCAGTGAGAGTGGCCACATGGATTATGCCTAGCAAAGCCATTGGGCCAGGGCTGCCTAAGGCCTTGGGAGCCCACCCAATGAACTAGTGTGGCTATGGGACATGAAGTCAAAGATTAATTTGGGTCTTTAAGGTTTAATGTCTGCCCTGCTGGGTTTCAGATTTGCCTGAGGCCTGTTACCCCTTTCTTTTGGTCAAATTATCCCTTTTGGAAAGGGAATGTTTACCCAATGTCTGTTGCACTATTGTATTTTGAGAGTATGTAACTTGATTTTGATTTTACAGACTTACAGCTTGCTTTGAGTCTCAGAAGAGATTTTGGACTTTTGGCTTGGTACTGGAATACGTTAACACTTGTGGGAACCATTGGGACAGAATGATTGCAATGTGGGAAGGACATAAGATTTGGGAGCCCAGGGGAGAAATGCTATAGTTTGGATAAGGTTTGTTAAAAGTGTCATGTTGAAATTTGATCCCCAATGCTGGAGCTGGGGCCTGATGGAAAGTGTCTGGATCATGGGTACAGATTTCTCATAAATGGGTGTTATGCCCAGACCATTAGTTCCTCAAAGAAGACCACCAGAGTCCAGAGTCAAAGCCAAGCGGCAAGGATCTTTACTACAAGTTCCAACCTGGTCCCTCCATTCCACAGCATACAAGAGGGCCCTGAACAATGCGAGTGTTTGCTTTTTATAGCCTGAGAGTTACAGGGGAACAAAGGAATTCTTTTGGTTCCCGCTTTTTCAGTAAAACTTTGAACGGCTGTCCTTTTATCGGAGACTTCCTTGGTGGTGTCTGTACTGGGCTCAGGAAGTTTGAGAGATATATGGCGATATGTGGTGAGATGGGAAGATGGGATGTGTTTGTACTGGGCTCAGGAAGTTTGAGAGATATATGGCGATATGTGGTGAGATGGGAAGATGGGATGTGTTTGTACTGGGCTTGTTTGTTTTGAGCCTGGGGCTGAGGAATGTGCCCGGCTCCTTTCATTGGTTGGTGCTATTCTTGAGTTCAGTAAGTGAGTTTTCACTCTCAGTTCTCGCAAGAACTGATTGTTGAAAAGAGCCTGGCACCTCCTCTTCTCCATCTCACTCCCTCTCTTGACATGTGATCTCTACACACCATAAGCAGAAGCGGCCAGAAGCCCTCACCAGAAGAAGATGCTGGTGCCATGATTTTTGTACAGCCTGAAGAACCATGAGTCAAATAGACCTCCTTTCTTTACAAAGTACCAGCTTCAGGTATTCTTTCATAGCAACACAAATGGACGAAGACATGAGTATTTATAGCAATTGCACGCTTCTAAGAAAAACAAAACATATATCCCCCCTCTCAATCCCATCTCCATCTTTCTTAGTTTCACTGGGTCTTACCTTTGGCCCACCCAGGGCACAGCTTATATTCCAAGTCTTAATTTCCTTTGGAAGGAGGCTTTGCTGGTGAAGGAAACCAGAATATGTCACCCCAAAATATGCCTAATTTACATAAAAATTATTTTGAGCTGAAGGTAATTAAGCAGCAGCAAATGCAGGAAAAGCTCTCTCTACCCTCCCCCTTTCCTGCCTAAAGGAAAGATATAAATTCTCCTTTACCAGAAACAGCTCTAGACACTTAAACCAGCCTAGAGATAACACCAGAGAAATCTGCAAACAAACATTACTTCATTCATTTCCTCACATATTTTTACCTTCCTACTGTTTGCCACCCTTGGAAGCCTAAAACCACTTTTCTTTGTCCTGTCATTTCTTGACAAATTTGTTGTTCTTTGTTTGAAGATGGTATATCAGCCAGAGTTCTAAGCCACTGATTTGAGTTACTCTGTTGAGGCTTCTCCTGTGTGATGTGCATTGCATGCATTATAATAAACTGTTTTTCTCTTCTTAATCTGTCTTTTTGGTTAATGAGTCCCAGCTAAAAACCCACGATGGGTGGCCAGGTGCAGTGGTTCACACCTGTAATCCCAGCACTTCGGGAGGCCGAGGCAGGTGGATCACTAAAGGTCAGGAGTTCAACACCAGCCTGACCATGGTGAAACTCCATCTCTACTAAAAAAAATACAAAAATTAGCCAGGTGTGGTGGTGTGTGCCTGTAGTCCCAGCTACTCCAGGAGGCTGAAACAGGAGAATTGCTTGAACCTGGGAGGTGGAGGTTGCAGTGAGCTGAGATCGCGCCACTGCACTCCAGCCTGGGTGACAGACAGAGACAGTGTCTCAAAAAAAGAAAACCTCAAGATGGGTAGAGGTAAGTTTGCTTCCCCTGTCCTGGTAACACGCTCATGCACTGACATCCTTTTGGAGGGTGGCAGCTTTGGTAGTTGGGTCCAGTCATTCTTGGAGCCCCTGACACCTCCCTGGGATGCCATGAGGAGATGGAGTAAAAATTTGCTGCTTCCAGAACCTCTAATCACCAACCCTTCAAGATCTGGAACCTTTTTCAGTTTTTGTCGTGTCTGGTTCCTGATCTTAGAGTCCCAAAGCCCATCTCCTTTGCTGGACTATGTTCTTTTACAAACTTTTCTTAACTCTGTAAGACAAGCCCCAGCTCTCCATTCACCCTAAAGCTGAACTGAGACACAGGGGTATGAGAGAGAAAAATAAATACCTCTTGTGTTTCTCACATGCCTAAGCTGTGCAAACAAAACACAAATTCATATTTCAGTGGATTATTCTGGAACACAGTAATAAAATGGATCATACCATCTCTTGCCTCTGGCCTTGGCATATACTGCTGCTTCTTCCTGGAATATGCTGCTTCCCCCTCCTCTTTAACTGGCTACCTCCTACTCTTCACATCTTAGGTTAAACATCACTTAGCAAATTTAAACTATGCCTTAATTCATTATTTCAAAGAATCAACACAGATTAAAGATTTCAAGAACACAAATGTACTTTCATATATGATATTCACTACCATAGCTTAAATTAAGGAGAGAGTGGCCTCCCAAGACCTGCAAATAAAGAGAGATTTCCCTTCAGGGGTTCCTACTTCCTTCCTGCAACCTCCTCTTAAAGGCATCCACCTTTTCAAGGGTTGTGGGCTCCTGACCCTTTCCATTACCCTTTCCCAAAGTCTTCCCACAGAAAAGGATCATTAATTGCTCATTTCCATCTTAGTGCAAATGTAAATCAATGTGTTAAGTCTCCTGGGGTTTTCAGGCTAAGCCAAGATACTCTGGTGGAATGAGAGACTTTGTTCCCAAATAAAGTGATGTTAAGCTGCAGGAAGAAGGATTTTACTTATTGCAGTTTAATATTAAGTGACTTTGGGCCTGCCCCAACCTCTCTCTATCAGTAAAATAATGCTGCATGTATTCTGATTTTCCCAACAATTACTTTGGAAACTAAACGAGATAATGTATCTGAAAATGTCTACAAAGTATTACATAAATGCTATTGCTATTATTAGTTAAGTTTTACCAGCTTAACATCCATTGGCATTCAAGGCAAATCTGGACACCCTTTATTCATAATGCCTGGATCTCTCTAAGTTGCTGCATTCAGTATACTTCCATGTAGATTTACAGACAGTTTCAGACTAGTTTCATAAAGTAAGAAAGCATATTTCTTTAAGAATAAAACAATACCTATGTCTTGCAATAATTTTTCTTGTAATCTTTTTCAAAATCTTTTGTCTCAGGGGAATCTTCTATGTTTTTCTTACTTTTGCACTATAGAGCATTTTATTTGTCTATATAACTTAAAATATTTTTTCTCTCTGCTCCAAGAGCTAAAATGTGATATTAAAATAACTCATCTCTTCATTTTCAATGAAAATGAATTAAATCCACCATTATCTTTTAATTAATTAGGGGAAAAGGTTTTACTTATTATACTGATCTCTAGAGTCTGTGAAATTAAGAAATTCAAACTTAAGGCTGTTGGAACTTTAAATTATTCTGAGCTTTGAGAGAAATGTGGCTATGCAGTCTGAGTCACATGGCATGCAGCTGCAACTTCTGACTTTTTTTTTTCCTGAAAATAATTATGACCAAAGAGTGCCAGAGATTAGAGTCCCTCAGATTACTGTCCACCCATCCTTAGGAAATAATAAAGTAATCTTCCTTAGAATGTAGCAATCTATAACCAATCAAATCACTGTAACATATGCACTGGTCTCATATGAAGCATGTAATCTGCTAAAATTTCTCTTTCTGCCTATATAAATGAAACTTTACCTTTCCCACTTTAAAACACTGATCTCATTTGTTTGGAGTTGTGTCTCCTGGATGGCTATCCTTAAGCGTTGCACTGGAATAAATGCTATTCTTAATAATCTTTTCTGACTCTCATTATTTAAGATTGACATACCTTAAGTCAACAACAAAACAAATAAAACTACATTTTTCTGCCATATCAAAGATGTACTGTTCAATCATTAGTAGCATGCATTTCATACTTCCTGCATATCACCAAAACACTACATTTTTCCTTTGATCAAATCTTATGAATTTGGATGATTAAAAATGATCATTGCTCACCCATATTGAAAGTTTAAAGATTTCCAAGCTTATTTAAGCTTTCCTGTTACTGGTTCTTGTGAATCTCTTTTCCCATGAAGTCATCACATAATTTTGAAAAGCAGGCAGCCAATAACGCTAGGAAAAAAGAAATAAAAGAATCTGTAAATTTATTTTCTACTAAATTGATATACACTAGGCAAGAGTATGGCTGCTTACGTGGCTAGGCAATACCCTGTGAACTCAAATCAAATAAGCCACTGAGTTTTTCTCACAATGATACCCTTAAGAATAATCAATCATTTTTCTTTCTCTTTTTAAAATTTATATTTATTTATTTATTTATTTATTTACTTATTTGTTTACTTTTGAGGCAACGTCTCACTCTGTCACCCAGGCTGGCGTGTAGTGGTGGGATTTCGGCTCACTGCAAGCTCCACCTCCAGGGTTCAAGTGATTCTCCTGCTTCAGCCTCCCGAGTGGCTGGAATTACAGGTGCACACCATCACGCCCAGCTAATTTTTGTATTTTTAGTAGAAATGGGGTTTTGCCATGTTGGCCAGGCTGGTCTCGAACTCCCGACCTCAAGTGATCTGCCTGCCTCAGCCTCTCAAAGTGTTGGGATTACAGGTGAGAGCCACTGCTCCCGGCCAATCAATCATTTTTCAAATTCAACCAACTGACCGCATGACCTTAATCATATATATATATAAAATCTAAAAAGTGCCTGGCACTTTTAATATATAGTAGTATAGTATATTGTCAAGAAACACTTGCTGAATGAATGCAAAGATGTATAAAATACAAAATTTTGGGTACATATGCTCATGAAAGGCATGAAAAAGGCAACTACGCATCATAAACTATTTAGAGATGTGTTAATAACACTTGATTATTAGACAAATGGTACCAAAAAGCAATGGTGAACCTGTAACAGCAGGCTTCTGGAAGACATATAGTTTGAGAATCACTCGGACAAAATAATTCATTCTGAACTGTAGTAAAAACTAGATTCAGTTATCAGTTCTACACAAATTACTTAATTTGGGACTCTGAAACACAAATGTCTAAAGCAGCCAGTCAGGAAATAGCTGAGCAAAGGTACTGGAACCATTGGGAGTGTTGAGCATGGACTAAACTAGAGGACACTTGCTTGGTTCAGGAGCAGATATTTCTCAGCAATTTCAGTCATTATCATATTGGATTGAGAGTGCCATATTGCCAGATGTTTCCATTTTTCAAGACTTTTAAACCCTGGTGATTCCATTATTCGGAAAATGCCACCTGGCCAAATTTGGCTCTTGGATTCCTAATTCTGACCTTGGATTTAGTCTTCCCAGGCCTCAGATGATGTAATTACGTGGCAGTGCTATGTAAACTAAACACCATTTTTTCGGTGGTTCATAACATCTTGGGTCACACACCTTTCCAAGATTCTGATGAAATTATGGATACTTTCCTCAAAACAACTTGACATAAGTGACATTTTGGATAAAATTTCAGGATATTCATGGGCCCCTTGAAGGGTGTTCATGAACTGTTAAGGATTACATGGACCCAGCTTAAGAATCCCTGGGTTAAACAAATACAATATTAAAATATTATACTGATGTCTCTTTTTTTTCTTTAACTGCCAGGAAGCTCAGACCCAGATCTGTGGCTCTAAAATAATGATTGTGTAAAATCCTAAAATGTCTACTTTTCAGTTCGATTTTGCTCCTTGGTCTTGACCTTCTAAAATTCCTTCTATTTCTTCCATTCTATGAAATGATAGACTCTTTATGTTTTAGTTGTAGTTGCCTATTTTATTGCCTGCATTTTTTATAACCCACCTAAAATTCCTTGAGCAATAAATAAATAAGAAATGATAGTAAACTGTAACAGGAGTAATACTAATGGACACATATTTGTTCCAAATGAAGAGTAACTGTGAAGTAAAGACAGTTCTCTAGTATCCTCCTAGCTCTCTCTTCTCTCATTTTCTCCTTATAAGTTATTCTTCACCCTCTTCTGATTGCACTTATGCTACCTTGGTTGCTCAGAGTTCCCCAAGGCTGTCTTCTACCCAAGTCCATTGTCTCATGGTAACAATCTATGTCTTGCATCTGCCTTGGGCTAACTACCTTAGACCTCTGCTGACATCTTCCTCTTAAGGCAGAAGATGTCTGAAGATGTCTTTCAGAAGAACTGTCTGACTGTGTCTCATTTAGACAATCACAGTCTGCTTTACAATGTTATTAAATGTTTTGCAACATGATTGTGCCATAGGGCTACATAAAGTTTGGTGTCTTGTCCCTCTTTTATAGGCTCCATGGCTTAGCAAAGTGGTGAGTATAGATAACGGCTTAATAGACACAGATTAAGTTTGATTGTACTACTTGTTATTCAAAGCCTGCTGTTTTTTTCCATTTTTTCAAACAGGCAAATCTCTCAACAAAAATGTCACTTTTTCAATAAGCTTTCACCAGGTGATGCAATGAAACCTGGATCCACAAGTGAACATCGGGATTTGGGCAGATGAAGAATATTTCTGTCTGGAAGCCATAAGAATTAGTGCTATAACTAATCTGACTGAATTCTAGGGATGATGAAGTGAACATAGATCACCGGGAAGTGGAAGATTAACAAGAGAATATGTTCCTTGCTACACAGTTATAATCTGGGAGCTTATGGTTTCTGATAATTTCTCAATCCATTTTAAACTTTTATTAAATCTGTGTTATTAGGTTACAAGTTATTAGACTTAGATGTAGCCTGTTGTTCATTGCAAAACATGGCCTTCAAGTAAATGCTAATATGGCTTCTAAAAGGTTAATGTCACCAGAGTCAGATTTTTCTAAGCAGCAGTTTAAAAGGTTTGACATTTTCTGAGTTGCCCCTGAGAAAGTGCCTCTCTAAAAGCACACCTCCTGCCAGAATGTAGCACTTTCAGAAGCTAGACTCATTTCAACAAACGCTGAGTGCCTACTATACACTAGGCACGCTGGTATGGTGGGAAAAGGAGGGCTTGCCTTCAAGACAATAGAGATAGTGATTAGATCTAAAACAACCAAACACTAACCCCATCCTCTCCCCACTGTTTACTGGCGAAATAGCACAGCAAGGACAGGTAACATGAGAGTATAAAGGAAGAACTCATTAGGGGAACTTGGGAGCACAGAAAGACTTCCTGGAGGGGGCGATAAAGCAGCTGAGTTTTCAGACATGAGTCAGGATTATGGAGTTTATATTTCTGACATCTAACAACACCATGTATTAATAGTCCATCATCTCGTATTTCTTGAATTTATATCGTGTAATCTTGGAACAAAAAAAAGTAAATATAATCATCCCTTAATGGATCCCTGTGGACACCAAAATCGTCAGATACTTATGTCTCTTACATAAAATGACATAGTATTTGCTTATAATCTACACACATTCTCCCACATACTTTGAATCACCTCTAGAGTACCTATATTACCTAATACAATGTAAATGCTAGGTAAATAGTTGTTATACTGTATTTTGTTTTAGTTTGTATTATTAGTATTATTGCAGTTTTTTTCGGAATATTTTCAATCCATGGTTGTGTGAATCAACCCATGGTTCAGACATGGAACCCACAGACAGGCACACAGGATCTACGGTATAGACCTAGCATGAAATTGTGTGATGGCGCTCAGCTATAAGGTAGCCATCCCAGTGATCCATAACATGTTTGTATCAGTTGATTTTTCAGACTATCACATTATTAGCAGGCACCCAGGACTGGTCTAACAGTTACAGAATGAGAATCAGAAGGTCTAGTTCTACATAAAGAACTTCCTACGGAAGTGCCTTTTAAAAAGAGGCTCTGGGCCTGGTAGGCAGTTTCTCAGCGGTGGGCAGTCTAATTGCAAGTTTAATTGCATAATTTCTTCAGTGAAAGGAGAATGGATTCTTTGACTCTATGAACCTATAGAATAATAAGGGTACAAATAATTACAATTGAGGAAATATGATAAATCCAAGGGAGAATACCCAAATTTATTAAATCTTATTCATTATCAGTTACAGCTGTATACAGCAAGGCTAAGAGGATTGCAAAGTGCTTAGGGTAAAGAGGAAGGTAGGCTGACTTTAGGAAAACTATCAATGAGTTTTTATATCTCTATTGATTTTCTTGCAGGAGTTAAGGTTCTTCCCTTTGGGAGGAAAGGAGGGGGAAAGGGCTGGGGGTAGGAATAAATGCAGAATCAAGTAAAAGTGAGAGAATCACGTTAAGAAAGACCAAATTGCAATTTGTCCGATTTATGCAAACAAATTAAGTTGGAGCAAAGCAGATGTGAAGATTGAATAGAAATTTCTGAGTATGGTGACTTCTCTGAGTGGAAGCCCAATTTGAAACCCCAGAATCCACATCCACAATTCAGGGTTCTTTCCATCATAATCTGATGCCTGCTATTTTTATGGTCATGAATTTGAAAGCTTCAGAGAGGTAGAATAAAATGTCAAGGAGGTCTTTTCCGCTCAGGGACCCTTTCCTCTACAGAGGAAGCTGTTTCTCTTTCTCTTCTACCTATTAAACCTCCACTCCTAAAAGAAAAAAAAAATGTCAGTGGTTGTTTGCAATCCGTAGAGATTGTCTGGAGGAAAGACATGGCAGTTACTTTGGTCCAGAATTTTCATAATCTTTTTTTTTTCATGCACCTCTCATAGTAATATACAATTTTTCAATCCCCCTTGGGAACTTTTAAATCATTCGGTAATTTTTATGTACTAAGTTTATATGTGTGTGTGTGTGTGTGTGTGTGTGTGTGTGTTATATAATTCATACATATACATATTCTAAAGTTGTCTTCAGTGATCAACTTTAATCATTCCTGGTTGAGAAAGGAAGAGGACCCTTTTGTCTTTATAAATTTATGTCTTGCTTTTAGGCAAATTAAGGAAGGGCAGAGAGCTTTTCTTATACCTGCTTCTTCTCAAATGCCATCAGCTCAAAATAATAATCCTTATGCCAAAGGAGTATATTTTGAGGTGGCATATTCTGGTCTCCTATAATTATAAGATCATAATTACATTTTAAATTGTCTTAATTTATAGTTATATTTTCCCTATATATACATATAACAAAGTTTAGGAAGGTAAAATCTCTAAGGGTAAAATCAAAACATACTTCTAAAAGATTGTGTTTCTTTCATATAAAAATTTAGTTATTTATAGGATGTTTGGAAACAGGCCATTCTTGACTATTCAGAGATCAGAGTGAGTTTTCATAATCAAATTCCTGGATTTATAAAACATAATACAAAACTGGCCACTTACAGAATTAGTCATCAAGTAACATGGAATACTCTCTGTCTCTCATTAGCCTCTATAATTCTCATTGCTTAAAGCACCAGTACCTGGACAGTATGATATAAAATACAACGCATCAAATTCAAAGTTCAAAATACAAATATTGCACAAGATGCAAACTTTCTTAAAGTCATTGAAAGTGATAATGGAGAATTATTAGAATCATAAGCAAATAAGAATTAAACCACTCAACAACTAAAGAGAAATGCAAGAGCCGTGATGACAAGTTAGGAGCATCAAAAGATAATAATTTGAGTATCAGAAGATTAAGAGAGGCCCTTAAGAAAATGGGGATTAAGAATGTCATGTCTTACTATCAAAAACATTGTTTTGGCCGGGTGCAGTGGCTCATGCCTGTAATCCCAGCACTTTTGGAGGCTGAGGTGGGTGGATCACAAGGTCAGGAGTTCAAGACCAGCCTGGCCAAGACGGTGAAACCTTGTCTCTACTAAAAATACAAAAAAATTAACTGGGCATGGTGGCGGGCGCCTGTAGTCCCAGCTATTCGGGAGGCTGAGGCAGATAATTTCTTAAACCCCGGAGGCGGAGGTTGCAGTGAGCCAAGATCACCCCACTGCATTCCAGCCTGGGCGACAGAGTGAGACTGTCTTAAAAAATAATAATAATAATAAAAAATAAAAAAACATTGTTTTGCAATGTTACACTCCCAAACTATGGGATTTCATTTTTAATTCATTGTAAAAATCAATACATAATTGCAGTTATAAACCAAATATTATTAAATATTAAATGTAATTTATTTTCACAATTTTTATTTCCTTTTTCAAGCTAAAGAGCTATCAAATATTTTAAAATCTTCTTGTCCTTCCTTCTTCTCCTCTTGTTCCTTCTTTTCCCATTTGCTTTCTCCAGTATTTAATATAAAATTTTGGCCCAGCAGTTAAGATGGTCCACCTTAAGTGAGCTTTTCCCAGTCCCAAATAGTGTCAGATCATGAGGAACTTCTGTGCAAAATCGGAAAAAGGAAATCAGCCAGAGCCATCCGGAATCTCAATATTTGGAAAAAGATGAAAGAGCAGGCACCTTTGGGACAGAAATAATTATACTTGCTCCAAATTCTGTGGCCTTTTCTCAGTTCTCAATCCCTAAGCTGTCTTATCACTGGAGGAGGAAGCCTTTTAAAAGGAAAAATATAACCAGCAAACATTTTCAGTCTATTTCTCCCTGCACCATTTTCTTCACCTAAAATCCCAAGTCTTCTTCAAAATAAGGGTTTTCAAGCCTAAATAATATTCCTTCTATGGCTTATCCTTGAATGAAGTTTTTTTTTTATTATTATTTTAATAGAGATGGGGTCTTGCTTTGTTGCCCAGGCTGGTCATGGACTCCTGGGCTCAAGTGATCCTCCCACTATGGCCTCCCAAAGTTCTGGGATTACGGTTGTGAGCCATCACTCTGTTTTTTTCTTTTGAAATCAACATCTCTTGGAAGTTCTCTTAGATGATCATGCTACTCCATCCAATCTCCTAAATAGGAGTAGGTGTTTCTGAAAGTGCTTGCCCTTCCTTTTCTGCATACTTTCTCCTGGAATGTCCTAGAAATCAGAAACCATGCTTTTGAATTGCTTATTTATCATTTCAGAGACCTTTCTGAACACTTTCTGACCAAAACAAACAAAAAATCTTATTTTTTTGTTTTAAAAAATCAAGTTTTTAACCAATCTAACATGTATAATGTGCAAAAATCTCAGAAGGCATTTCTTATTGTATTATTACTCTGTGGTGTATTAAAACAAATCTCTTTCATTCTAGGTTTGAAACTTGATCTCTTCCCTATCCAATGTATTACTATTTTTTTAAAAGTCTAGGTATCAGAGAACCCCACTGCCTGAATGAATTTTCAGTCTCTTTCTGGCTTGAGTAATTGAAAAGGGGTATATGACTGAACAGCCTTGTTAATTATGATTCAGCCAATGCCATCCATAAAAGTGAGGAATAAAAAATATTGGTACATATCTTCCCAGTTCATTTTAATGAACTATAGGTAATTAGTACTTGACCTTTTGGTCATCTCTGCTTCTAGTATAGACGCATAATAGACATGAGTATTAGGCATAAATTTTAGGCTAAGTTTGAAACTTGAGGAGCTATATTTGTAAACTGTATTCCTCAGACACTTTACAGTTGATCTTAATAGATTATTTTAAAGAAAATCTCACCAGTAATATAGCTCCAAATATGAAATGATTACTCTTTACAAAAACATGCCTTATAAGATTTTAAAATTATATTTAACTTAAATAATTAGGTAAAATGTAGTTCATCAACTGTGATTAAAAAATGTTTCATGATATTCTTCATTTCACTTATGCCGAATATGAGTAATGGGTTATGGAAAAGGAGCTGTCATCCTCTGTAAAGTCATGTCAGAAAGCAATTTAAAAATTGTTTATTATTTTATTTTTTTTGAGTCAGTGTCTTGCTCTGTTGCCCAGGCTAAAGTGCAATGGTGCAATCATAGCTCACTGAAGCCTTGACCTCCCGAGCTCAAGTGATCTTCCCACCTTACCCTCCCCAGTGGCTGGGACTACAGGTGCATGCCACCATACCCTGCTAATTTTTAAAGTTTTCTTTTGTAGAGACAGGGTCTCACTATGTTGACCAGGCTGGCCTCAAACTGGTCTCAAGCAATCCTCCTGCCTTGGCTTCCCAAAATGTTGGGGTTACAGGTGTGAGCCACCACATCCGGCCGGCCCATGTTTATCATTTTAAAAACAAATTCACAATTTTAAAGTTATTCTTTCTGTACTTAAATTTCTGTGAGCTAAAATATTGATTTTCACATTTTCAACTTACATTAAAAAATGCCAAAACTTGTAAAATAATGAATACTATATTTTTATTTGAAGTCTCTTGTAGGTATTTTAATAAATAAACCATTTGTACTAAGTATCACATGAAAAACATAACCTGCGGAGTTATTTTAAAACATAGAGGCTGCTGTGCAAGTACTCGGAATATCGTTGTACTTCCCTTCTTTTCCATAAAGCATGGTGGCATTTTTCACCTTAAGTCTTTCCTTTAGGAAGTACATCGTTTGGTCTTTATTGGGATTTTGTAGTCAGGGAAAGAAAAAAAAGTGTATTGTTGGTAATTCATATTTCTCTCTTAGCAAGGCGAGGTTCTTTGTTGCTCTGACAGAACATGAAAGTCTTGATTCATGTTTGCATAGAAGTAAGCTATCAAAGTATATCATATCACTACCAAAACTATTTTACTAGCTTTGTCACATTACAAATTGATTTTAAAATGCACTTGTCTTATAAAGTAAAAAACTGCATTACTCGTGTTTAAACACCGCATAAACCAAATTTAATGATCTGTTTATTTTTCATGCTTGCATGGACCAAGTTGTTTGCACTTCAGAATGTTGTGATCTGCAATTATTTACTGCAGAAAAACTCCTATTATTTCTACAATCTGTGACTCTTTAATCTTATAAATTTAAGAATGAGTCAGTTTAACCTTATATCCTAGTATAATAATATATTTGTATGTATGCCCTATTATATTTATATACATTTGATTTTAGTTGTAATGTATAGTGGTTTTGTTCTAGGCTTACTTATAAACTTAGGTAAAGTACAACAGAGAAATGCATCTATGAACTGACTTATGGACAAAAACTACAAACATTTCAGCTTGTGTAAAAGAAGATGATGTATTTATCTATTTTATTGTCTTGCGAGGTCTATATTTGTATCCTTTATTTTCAAAAGTTAATTACTTTATTTAGAAGATTAATGAATCAAATACCCTTTAAGCTGGTATCACCACTACTTCAAAACTGGTGTGGCTTGTCAACAAGTAAAACTTGACATTCAAGAAATACTCAAGTAACACTTCACAATTTTTGAATAATTACAAACACTTAGCAGAGCTAAGCTTGTCAAAATTGTTTCATCTATGAACATATTACTGCTGTAATTTGATTTAAAGACATGTAGTATATAAATGAGACTAGAAGGGGACATAGAGCTATGATTCTGTTTGATCCAATATTAAAATTATCCTCTGAATGGGCAGATAAAATGGTTATTTTAATTCAATATTTTAAGAAATTATCCTTAGATATGGATTTTTTTACCATCTTGTACTGATGTTGTATGATAAAAAAAATTACCTTAAGTCTTAGGACATCTTTATTTAAATTATAGGTTTTTTGTTTTTTTTTTTGGCTGCAGTTTACCTACTGGGACAGAATGAGCTAGATTTTGTGATTCTCACCCAATGCTTCAACCATTTATTCTGGTACCCTATAATTCAAGAAAGGAAATTTAATTCCTACTTGGAAGTGAAATATAGAGGAGAAATTTCAAAGCAAGCCACATTATCTATTGATCATAATGGGAATTACACAGAACCTTGGTAGGTTTTTTAAAGAAGGTATTTTTTTCTACGGAGGCAATTGTGCACTGACAATTGAAGTTAATAATTTTGTTTTAATTTTCACAAATGTGAGGTTGGCTGAGTACCTCTTATTTTGAGTTTGGACAAAGAGAAGTATAATAACCTCTCACATGTATGCTTTACAGACTACTTTTACATAGGTATTCTCATTTGATCCTCACAGCAACACTATGAGAAGGCAATTATTATTTTTTCCATTTTAGAGTTAATAAAAGGGAAGCACAGTCAGGTCAGTCTTATTCGCCCCTGTAATTCCAGCACCTAATATAGCAACTGGCGTATGATAAGCTCTCAGGAACCATTTGATGCATGAGATTAATTGGAAAGATTTTAGCATTAAATGGCTTTTTAATGCTAAGACTTTTTCTTCTTCCCAAGGTCGCTCCACCTGATAAAACTTTCAATGGTTTAAAAAAAAAAAAAAAAGTAAATGGGAGGGCCAGGGCTTGAATAAACATGTTACAGCTCCAAGAACACTGCTGCCCTAGTTTTTCTTTTTTTTCCTACTCATTAGTAGTTATCCCATCCCTTTTGTTTCTCTTTTGTCCCCCTCAAAATGCTTATAAATTCTTTTAAAAACATATACATTTTAAAATGTATTTTTCCTTTTATTTTTAAATACTCCTAACCATTAAAAATAGTTGGAAAACAAAGAATATTTTTCCTTTTTCTGTTCTTGGTTTTTATAATTACTGTTATCACAGCATCCTTCTTCACCTAAAGCAATAAGCTGGAAACATGTGAAAATCTTCGACATCAAGCCACTGAGTGTGAAAACAGAACTCTATTGAGAAGATAATATGATCAGAAACAAATTCAGGTAATATGTTTTACCCATAAGGACTGTCATGTCTTGCCTCTGGAATGATAAGCATGCATTTCACAGGCTGGCTGGGCAGTTTGGAGAGTGAGGTAAATAGAAACCTGAAACACCTCATACCATATCTATCTTGCCCACCTTGTTTGGGAGCAAAACGTTTCCCCTTGGGAGCAGGATGTATTGTTTTTCTGATATTAAAAAACATAACCAAAAAATAGAAGCCTTCACCCAGTCTTACTGAGATAAAACAAAAGATTGGATTTCAAACCTGGCTCTCACAAATCTGAGCTTTCAGCAGGCACCATCTTTGCTGGCAATATTACTTTCCCAATTATTTCCAGGTTCTGGATTGCTGGGTCCTGCCTCCCTCCTTTCTTTTCTTTTCTTTCCTCCTTCCCTCCCTCCTTTCTTTCATCACATCATGATGAGCTATATATAATGTATACAGCCACTTCACTTGTACAAAAGAGGCCTGGTGAGGCAAGAAACATCTTCACCTTTATACTCAGTTACATGGCTAACATGGCATTTTCCAGGGGCCAGCCCTCATAAATCCATAGACTTCAGATTTGTTTCCATAGCAATCCTATATTCTGCTAAAAAACTTTCCATAATTAAGCACTCTTGTTCTTAAAGTTCTCAGCCACCCCAATCCTGGGATTTTCCCTGGCTGCTTTTAATCGATTCAAGTCCAGTCTATGATTATGACATATTGATTCCTCTCTCTGCCCCACCACCCTCTTTCCTCTCTTCCTCCTTCCCATGGCTTAAACTTAATTTCTCTCTTTGCCTCATGGAAAGTTACTTTGGGTTCTGCTAATTCCCCTCTTAGCCAAGCATCTTTTTTTTTTTTTTTTTTTGAGATGGAGTTTTGCTCTTGTTGGCCAAGTGGAGTGCAGTGGCGTGATCTTGGTTCACTGTAACCTCTGCCTTCCGGTTCAGGTGATTCTCCTGCCTGAGCCTCCCGAGTAGCTGGAATTGCAGGTGCCCGCCACCATGCTCAGCTAATTTTTGTATTTTTAGTAGAGATGGAGTTTCACCATGTTGGCCAGGCTGGTCTCGAACTCCTGACCTTGTGATCTGCCCACCTCGGCCTCCCAAAGTGCTGGGATTACAGGTGTGAGTCATCACACTCAGCCTTAGCCAGGCATCTAATCAAGAATTTTCCCAAACCATCTCACAAAAGAAATCTGGTCTAACATGTTAAGAACATGAGTTTTTTTAAACTTTTGATTTTATACACTCCTAGGTTTTATTTTTCTTCAGACAATGGGAAGAGAAGAAGTAGATTGAATCTATTGGGGTGCAGAAAACAATACCCTAAAATATGCCCCATTGGCAAGCTAAGTGCTTTGAATTAAAGAAAACTGAAAGGCCTCAGAAATAAGCCTCAGAACTAAGGTCTCTCTCTGATCTTCCCCAACCACCCTCTCTCTCTGACCTTTTTCCTTGCTCAAAGCACCAAGAGAGATTCTAAGATTTCCTTATCTGACTAAGGAAGCTTCTTTCCAACAGAAATGCAATTGTCTTAAGACCCACTTCCTACAAATCTCATCAAATGACCAGGAAAGTTCAACCATTGAAGAAGAGAACTGACTGGGAGTCAGCACCATGCCTAGGCTTTTCATCTCTTCTCTGACGGCAGCTCCAAGAGATTACTTACCTACAAGACTATTTGCATATTTTCCCAGTGAAGTTCAGCCACTCATCATCATCCTGCCACCTCCCCCAGAACTCTGAGAAACTTCATCCCAGGCCATTGTTCTTGGGGTTCATTAATTTCCCCTGAAAATCATTTACTACTCTTCACGATTGACTATATCTCATATTTCCTTGTCTATTATGAAGAGGGTAGTATCAACCATCTGGCTCTTCTTTGAATCTCGTATTTTAAATGTTTCCTATGTTTATGCATGTTCAATAAATTTGTATGCCTTTTTATCCTATTAATCTGTCTATTGCAGTGGAACTTCAGCAGGTGGAGAGGAAGCTTTCTCTCCACCTATACAAACCTAAGCAATACTCACCAAGAGCCAGAAAAATTTAGTCATTTTAGAGAACTTAAAGGGCACAAACCATCCCAAAAAGGGTTGGTTATCTGGAAATCTCTGGGGGCAGTAGGGAAGCCCTCTCCTAAGAGGAAAGAGCAATTTTGGTCTGGAAATAATACCTTAGCATCTAAGGGCCAAGCTGATTTTGATTATGGCATGTGTCTTCACTCTGTCCTCATTCATTCATTCCTACACCTATTACATCCCTGGTGCTGTCCTGGGTACGGGGGATATAGCAATGTACAGACAACAATTGATGCTTTCTTGAAGCAGGTGTTGCATAAATAAATATAAACAATAAATTACACAAGTTAAATATATAATGTGCGAGTTGGTGAAACACATAAAGAAGGAAAAGTGGGGTAGAAAGTGTTCCTCCAAACCAGCCCCTCATGGATTTGTGATATGAATGGAAAAAGCACAAAACCATAAGAGCCAATTTTGCACGCTTCTGAGAAATAATGAAAGCATTGGCAGCACTAAATTATATGAGTAGACACAAAAATGGGGAAAAGCCACAATCCCTATTTTAGTAGAGCTGTGTGGAAATGGAGTACCTTGTAAAGGCAGCACCTAGGGAGAGTTTTGGACTGGAGGGGTTGAGGGGCTTGAAGGAGCGAGGAGCTCATGACCTCAGAGCATGCCAAGCTTCAAGCTTCTTTTATTTATTTATTTATTGAGAAGGAGTTTCACGTTTTGCACAGGCTGGAGTGCAATGACATGATCTCGGCTCACTGCAATCTCCACCTCCCAGGTTCAAATGATTCTCCTGCCCCAGCCTCCTGAGTAGCTGGGATTACAGATACGCGCCACCACGCTCGGCTAATTTTGTTTTTTTAGTAGAGATGGGGTTTTGCCATGTTGGCCAGGCTAGTCTCGAGCTCCTGATCTCAGGTGATCCGCCTGCCTCAGCCTCCGAAAGTGCTGCGATTACAGGCGTGAGCCACTGTGCCCAGCCAGCATGCCAAGCTTCTGAGTCTAGGCAGTAAACATCACTATGGAGCTCAGTGACAGATCCTGAGAGGAGGCAAAGTCTGGATCCCATGTTGTGCCAACAGCACTGTGTTTGCGACTAAATGTCAAACACAGCCTGAGATTTCCACACGGTGGTAGGCAGGGTAGACACAACCGGACATAATAGGTAGATGCACTGACATTCTGGTAAATGTTGAACAATGAGCATTCTGAGTGTAGTTGCAACATATATGTTGGTTGATATTTGTATTAGAGTCAGACAGAAGTGAAACTTGTTCATCAATGATGTGACTTGCTTGCAAGTTGAATACTGAAAGAATATGTCACCAATTTTAGGCTGTGTGCAGTGGCTCATGCCTGTAATCCCAGCGCTTTGTGAGTCCAAGGTGAGGGGATCACTTGAGGTCAGGAGTTGGGGACCAGCCTGGCCAACGTGGTGAAACCCCGTCTCTACCAAAATACAAAAATTAGCTGGGTGTGGCGGCAGGTGCCTGTAATCCCAGTTACCTGGGAGGTGGTGGCAGGAGAATCATTTAAACCCAGGAGGCGGAGATTGCAGTGAGCCAAGATGGCACCACTGCACTCCAGCTTGGGCGACAGAGTGAGACTTCCTCTCAAAAATACCTATATCTATATCTACCTATATAGATAGATATAGATGTATATCACCAATTTTTGTACCTATTCACAATACAACATCTATAGACATGACATACTTTATAAACATTTTTAAAATGCATTTTATTTTATTTCAATAGTTTTTGGGAAACAGGTGGTTTTGGTTACATGAATACGTTCTTTGGTGGTGATTTCTGAGATTTTGGTGCACCCGTCACCCAAACAGTATATACTGTACCCAATGTGTAGTCTTTTATCTCTCACCCCACTCTCACCTTCCTCCTGAGTTCCCAAAGTCCATAATATATTTCTTTTGCCATGGCAGACATGACATATATTTAAAAGTAACCTGCATTATTACATTTTTCTCATGTATGTTTAGAATAAACAATCAATGAAATATATTAAGCCCTAATTAAGCCTTACACCAATATTCTTGGTGTAAATACTCTCACCATGGCTGCTTTCAAGATACTGAAGTAAATGTATTCTGTATTATTACATTTTATTCATCTATGTCTGGAATAAACAATCAATGAAAGAATATATTAAGCCCTAATTAAGCCTTACACAGATATTCCTGTTGTAAATACTCTCACTGTGGCTGATTTCAAGCTACCAAAGTGATGTCACTGAATGTGAAGTTGATAAGATGTGCAAGAGCACACTATCATATACTACAGCATTTGTACTATAGGGATAAAAAAATGTAAATAACTTCAAGAGCATAGATAATAAGTAAATGCAGTAAAATATTTAGGAAGTGAGTTTTTAATATTACCTTTGTTTTAAAAAAGTTATTCTAAATTCACATAATATAATTTTAAATAATGACAACATTTAACAAACAGCTGGAAAACTCCTAAAAATTCCTGAAAATTTAATAAATGGCTCTTGTGAGCCTAAACATGCCAGCTAGCACACACCACTGGTGGATGGCAAAGCTATATAAATGTGGGTTGTTATTAATAACGTGACTTAATATTTACTCCCTGGCTCAAGTTGCCCTGAAAGGCAAGCTTTTAAAAAAATATTTCAGGGCTTTAATTTTACTCTATTTGCTTGGTCGCAATGGGGCTTTTCTTTGAATAGCTAAGCACCATATTTCCAAATCTCTTAGGGTGGCATATATGAACAGATAAAAATCTCAGCCATTATTTATTGATAGCTGCTAGCTTCCCTCTCAGAAAGTGACTTTTCACTGATCCTTCCCCAAATGCTAGGAGTTCGTTACTACATTTAGCTGTGTACTAACTATAATCACTACTATATAATAGGTATTAGGTTGAGCCAGATGAAATTGCTGTTGTCTGACCATTTTTGACCTACAAAACCAGTAATTTTATATGTTTCAATCAACACTTTTGCTCTAGTCAAACCGGTAGTGATGTTCCCCTATCATTTGTGTGTCTGCATTCCTATGATTTTGCCCATCTAAAATAATTTTCCTCCTCCCTTCTACTACTCAAACCTAAGACTTAACTCCCACTTTCACCTCTCCCACAGATATCCATGATCGTTCCAATCTTCATTAAGCAACTGTAAGGATTCTTTCCCATGACCTTTTGTGATACTTTATGTGGATCACAGAATTGAACACTTAATTATAATGTCTCATATTATTTATATTGTGTCTTGCATAGTCTTAATAACTAGGAACTAAATTCTCTGAGAGGAAAGACTATAACAAACTTTTTCTGTAATTAACAATGTATAATTGTGCTGAAAATGGGTATGAACTCGTATTTCAGCTGATTGGGATTTAAATAACATCCTTTTCTGAAGTTGAACGTAATTAAAACTAGGTTATGTGCTACTTATGTGCTTGGGCTTTGGAGTCAGGCAAACCTGGAACTATTTCCTTGCTCTGCTCTCTGTAAGCTATATGTTTTTAGGAAAGTCACTAAATAGCTTGAAGTCCCTTTTCCTCTTCTGTCAAACGGGGTAATGGTGTCTATACTACTGGGCGATTGTTAGGATTATATGATGAATCTGGATTATACAGACTTTTTTCTAGAAAATATAACCAAAGCAATATATTTTTCTCAATGATGTGAGTAAAATCAGGGAAGGAAAGATGATCATGGTGTTTGGTTTAAGAATAAAGAGAACACAATGTTATATTTATTTTTATGATAGTATTTTTTGGTTTGACTCGGCTTCCAAATTTCCCAAATTAATACCTAAAAATGGTATGTGTGTATTGTGTGTGTGTATACATATACTGTATTAGTCTGTTCTCAAGCTGTTAATAAAGACATACCCAAGACCGGGTAATTTATAAAGGAAAGAAGTCTAACTGACTCACAGTTCCACACGGCTGGGGAGGCCTCACAATCATGGCGGAAGGTGAATGAGGAGCAAGGTCACTTCTTACATGGCAGCAGGCAAGAAAGCTTGTGTGGAGGAATGTCGGTTTATAAAACCATCAGATCTCATGAGACTTATTCACTATTACAAGAACAGTATGGGGGAAGCCACCCCCATGATTCAATTATCTCCACCTGTCCCCACCTTCGGCACGTGGGTATTATTACAATTCAAGGTGAGGTCTGGTGGGGACACAGCCAAACCATATCATATACACATACATATATACATATATACACACACACTTATATATACATATATACACACACACTTATATATACATATATACACACACATACATATATACACACACACATGCTCTTATTACCTAAAAAAAAATTCTGATCAATTTATTATTCTTTAACCTAGAGTTTTTTGTACAGTGGTAAATGCTAGCATTTATTAGGAACTTAATATGTTCCAAGCACTTTTCTAAGTGTATTAGCTTATTTTATCCATATAATAGCAGTAAAGTATTTTCTGTTATCCCTACTTTACAGATGAAAAAATATGTAAGCTATATTTTGAGATAGTGAGAAAAGTAACTAAAGGCATGAGCGAAATTTAATAGACTATGTCTGATAATTGTAACTAAATTTTAAGTCAGCGTTCTAAATTCTAAATATACTGCTGAAGGGCTCTTAAGGATTATTACCAATAAGAGTAAAATGAGTCCAATATGAACAAGGCATAATTTCTAAAAGAATATATATGGATGAAGAAAAATTAAGCTGAAATGCATGTTATAATTGATCATTGCTTTTACAGATAATGGTATATAGTCATTCTTTTTTTTTATTCCCATATTTATTGAACACAAATTGTATATGAGGCATATTTAAATATATTGGTTACTTCTCACTTGTGCTTTGAATGAAATTTAAATTATTGCATGAATTTTGATTAAACTGATTACAGAATTTTGAAACACAATGGAAGCCAAACTAGGGCCAATGCTCATTTCCTAAATGAACATTTTATGTGCAAACAAACAGCTGCTAGAATCCAACAGAATTTAAAACAAGCTGTTTATAAATTTTACTGACAGCTGTTTTTGGTGATTTTTGTCAACAGAATTTTCCTGCTTTGCATCACAGCATCCTTTTATTATAGTATCCCCTCAAAGTATAACTTGCTTGCTTTAATCACGTTTACAGAGATTTATGACTTGATGCTTATTCAGTGGTAGAGCTTCTCAACACAAAATGTCAGTGAGCCTGTTATAAATTGCTTCTGGCATTCCTACTCTATCTTTTATTTGGCTGGGAGTATTTCCACCTGAAAGTGATAAATTCCTGTTATAACCACTTTATGTGCTTCAGTAATTACACTGTACAGAAAAAGAGGATTTCTACTGAGGTGTCTCCTTAAAAATAGCAAGCAATAAAAGGCAGTGGAATGGGCTGAACTCTGAAGTCTATTGAACAAAAAACAATGACCAGTGAAATATCTGTGTCAAACTGAATTTGATAAATGATCAGGAAGTACAGAAGATACCAAAACCTTTAAAACAACTACTGTGGGGTCATAGTAATGTAACTATGTCCTTAGACTAGTTACTTTTAAGCCTGTGACAGAAATTGGGCAGGTGCCCACGAGAATGGAGTTAACATCCTTTCAAAAACAATCTTAAAATATCTAGATGCTTCTAGAGACTTGGGTAATTCTAAACTAAATGCCAAGGTGTACATGACCTAGGGACTGAGTTTGTATGTACTAGTCAGAGACTGTGGCATGCTAAAACGTTTCAGTACAGTACACTGCAGCCAATAACTTGATGAATACATATACACACAATTGAACTGATTGAAATACACATTAATCATGATATTCATGGGTGGTTTGTTTGCTTCATATACGCTGTCTCTAGTACATAGGACAAAATTACTGTTTTTAATTGCTTAGGCTTTTTTTTGTTCTTAAATGAGCAACAAAATGATGTAAATAAAAGATGTTTAAGTTAATGAAACAAAATTATAAACATTTGCATTGTCACGTCCTAATATTATGCCAACGATGGTGTTAGGAATCAGGTAGATACTTTATCTGAGATGATACTAAAAGAGATTACAATCAGTAAATTGGATTTAAGCTTCCTTTCAAGGTGATTGCATTATATTTGCATAGGAATTGCTACTGCAAGTATCTCTGTTCCAATAGCCACAGAATAAGTGGTTCTTTGCTTAGAATATGTACTCTTTCATAGGAGAAATCATAAGCAAGTGTAGCTGGCTTCATGCAACTCAACAATGCCAGTCCTAACAATGGAAAAATAGGTTGTGCACTTATTGTGTTTTAAGCTTTAATATATATATTAAAGTTTAGGACAGTCCATTGCAAAGGGATGTCCATTGGTTGTGCTGCACTTCTGGTTTAGGACAGTTTCATAAACTGTAATTCCTTTCTCACCACAACCCTTTGAGTATGAGATTGACATACATTAATCCTAAATTTACAAAAGATGAAACTAAGTTCCAAGATGGGTTACACAATGGACAAAATTGTAGGAAATGTCAAGGCTAGGTTTATAATTCAGTTCTGCTTGACTCCAGATCACCGTATACTTAATCATTACGCCACATTGAATTTCAGAAAAAAAACAGCACAAAGCATATGACTTTACCTTAATAGCATCATATAAAGGCAAGCTCAGTCAAATGTGCAGAGCACACACCACAGTCCTAGATGCTGGGATGGTCTGCTCTATTCCATCAATTACCATACTTAATTGCTCCTTATCAAATGTTTCAAACTGCATTTTTTTGGGGGGGGACTATACTTCATAGAGGGGTGCTTGCAAACAAAATTTGTATCTGACAAAAAGAATGCTCTCAGGAAGTCGAAGTGGCCTATTCCAGTGCATAATACCATAATTAAAAATCAGAGAAGAATTAATATAAAGGTAAGAATTTGTGAGATATCTTTACACTCCTTGGGAGTAGAGTCTGGGTATTATGGATATCCCATTTTGCTTGTTATATATGTTTATCCAAGTGAATATGAGGAAGATTTACCTCTTTGTAAAACACTTCATAACACAACAGAAGAGAAAACAGCATTTTGACTGTTTTCAACAAACCATTATATAAGCCTGAAGATCAGAAAAGAAATCAAGGCTGGAGATGCCTTCATAGCATGGTAACACTACAGAGGGTAACTGAAGCAGTCGGGGGGATGAGGGTTTAAGTGGGCCTGGAGAGGGGAGGATGGGTAAATAAGGCTGAAGCAAGCTTATCTGCATGCCTCAGAATCCACCCAGGACTAGAGTGTTACAGTGGGGGAGGGATGGATGACTTTGAGTCTAGGATACTTGGGAATACTGCTTACTAGGAAGAGAACAGACTAGGAGTGAAATGGAGCAACAAGTCTAAACTTTTATGTACACAGGAGGTCCTTGCAGGGAAAACTCTGAAAAAGAAATGATACCATTTAGCCCTTTTTAAAGTGAGAAGAAGAGGACATTGTTCATGTCCTAAACCATGGCTTTACTGAGACCCTGCTGATGGCTGGAGTTCCCTGCAGAACTTTTTCTCTGGGACAAGAATTCCAGGATTTTACACATTGTTGGATGTACCCCATGGGAGAAGGAATTTGCCCTTGAAACTCAGGATCCAGGGTTAAGAGGAAGAGTTGGTTCAAAACAAACATCTCATCTCCACTAAAGGCAAAGCACCAGCAAGCTAAGCTGTAGAAAAGCAAGGCTGGAAGGAAGAAAATGGAATGGGAAGTTGCACATCGGAGAGTAATCCTGCTTATTCTCTTTATGAGTTTCATTATGGCCACTATTAAACAGCTGCCACGAATGTCATGACCCCTGGGGAGACGAACAGGACAATGGCAGAAGAAAGGAAAAAAGCAAACAAACAGTAGAAAGAACTAATTGTATCTGCATCATAATTCATTTAATAGCATGGTAGGAATATGCCAATTATAAGTGTTTGGTCCCAAATCATTTTACCAAAATGTGAAATTTTCATTTACTCTGATCACAGTTAAATTGTGCCCTAAGTATAGTGGCGCACGCCTGTAGCCCCAGCTACTCAGCAGGGTGAGGCACGAGAATCGCTTGAACCCCTTGAATGCAGGAGGCAGAGGCCACACTGAGCTGAGATTGTGCCACTGCACTCCAGCCTGGGTGACAGAGCAAGACTCTGCCTCCCCTGCCCCCCCGCAAAAAAAACAACCGTGCCCTTAATAAAAAAAATAATTGATAAAAATGTTCAGTGTTATTCTTTAGTAAATAAAGCATTAGCAGTACTGATTATATATAATCATCCTCAATCAGTTACCATTTATTGAGTACTTATGGTGTATGTGATTTTACATTTAATCTTATTTAATAGTCCTCCAAATCTACCCGATAAATATTATCCCCATTTTGCAGACAAGGAAACTAATGCTCAGAGAGCTTAAGGCTTGGTTTAAATCACACAATTATTTAGTGAAAGTGGGATTATAAGTAGGACAATCTATCTCCTGAAATCCTCACTTTACCCCATTAACACCATAGTATCTCTCCAGGTTTTAACGTTTTAAGTTTTCGTTCTTTTTCTTTTTTTTTTTTTTTTTTTTTTTTTGAGACAGTCTCGCTCCGTTGCCCAGGCTGGAGGGCAGCGACGCCATCTCGCCTCACTGCAACCTTCACCTCCTGGCTTCCAGCTATTTTTCTGCCTCAGCCTCCTGAGGAACTGGGATCACAGGTGCATGCCACCACACCTGGCTAGTCTTTATATTTTTAGTAGAGACGGGGTTTTACCATGTTAGCCAGGCTGGCCTTGAACTCCTGACCTCAAGTGATCCACCTGCCTTGGCCTCCCAAAGTGCTGGGATTACAAGTGTGAGCCACCGTGCCTGACCCATTTTAAGTTTTCTAGAACTTGATTTCTCCCAAGCTCAACAAAGAGTAAGCACTGGCTTAACAGGACTAATAAGGACTAACTTCTTAGGTGCCTCTGAGTTAAAAAAAAAAATTTGGTTCGTTTGTGTGCTATCATAGTTTCAGTTAAAACATTTAATAAAGCCTTATTTAGTTGTGCTTATTCTAACTAACCAAGTGTGTGATTTTGGCCAAGTCATTTAAACTCCTTGAGTTTTCATTATTTAGTGGAGCTACAAGGCACAGTGGCTCACACCTGTAATCTCAGCATTTTGGGAGGCTGAGGCAGAAGAATTGCTTGAGGTCAGGAGTTCTAGAGCAGCCTGGCCAACACAGAGAGACCCTGTCTCTACAAATAATTTAAAAAAAAATTATCCAGGCATGGTGGGGTGCACCTGCACAGGTTCCAGCTACTCGGGAGGCTGAGGTGGGAGGGTCACTTGAGCCCAGGAGTTCAAAGCTGCTGTGAGCTGAGATCGTACCACTGTACTCCATCCTGGGCAACAGAGTGAGACCTTGTCTCAAAAAACCCCCCAAAAGACCAAAAATATAATTTACTGGGGCCATTAATAATCAAAAAGATCTGGGTTAATATTCTGCCACTGTTGTTATCTGTGCCTCCATCCTGGGCAAGTATGCTTTTCTTTTTACAAATCTTATTTTTCTCTAAAGATGGGGGTCTTGCTATGTTGCCTAGGCTGGCCTTGAACTCCGGGGCTGAAGTGATTCTCCTGCCTCAGCCTCCCAAGTAGCTAGGACTACAGGCATGTGCTGAGCCCCTTGGGCAAGTAAATTAAGATCTCTGAGCCACATCTGTCTCCTCTTATTAAAGAGCACTGTCTTAGCTGTTATAACAAAATACTATAATCTAGATGGCTTAAGCAACAGAAATTTGTCATATTTCTGGAGTCTAGAAGTCTGAGATTAGCGTGCCAGTATGACTGGGTTTTGGGGAGGGCCCTCTTCTTTTGCTTTCTTGCTGTGTCCTCATGTGGTGGAGAGAGAGAGAACTCTCTCTTCTTACAAGGTCATTAATCCCATCATGGGGGCTCTGCTCTCATAACCCCATCTAAATCTAACTACCACCCAAAGGTCCCCTCCAAATACTATCACGTTGGGGTTACAACTTTTAATATATGAATTTGGGGGTGACGCTACAGATACTAATGCCGATTTCATAGGATCCCTATAAGGCTTAAGGCAGGTATTAACATAGGAAAGCACTTAAAGCTGGGTCTGGCTTGGGTAGGTAGTTCAATGATTCAACAAACACTGAGCACCTACCTGGAGCCAAGCACTGCATGTGCCACATGAAGCTATATTGGGAAATGAGTCACATGTAGCCAATCTCTGACCTTTTGGAGGTTTTGAACTAGAAGGGGACACGCACATAATCGTATGTGTGTGTATCTACACACACAGGTGATATGATGCACCTGAGAGAATCCAGTCTAGGAACTAGGAAAACCTTTAAGGAGTGATATTTCAGCTGTATTCTGAAGGATGAGGAATGGAGAGGAGGCCAATTCCAGGTTCCAAAGTGAATCTTTGTGCAAAAGCCATGAGGCAGCAAGGTGCAGGGGCTTTTAACGACCTAAGGGAACGCATTGTGGGGTTGGGACCATGATGGCCAGAGGAGGTTTTGACAAGAGGCTAGTCAAAGAGCAGAGAAAAACTTTAAAGAGTTTTAAGAAAGGGAAGTGCCACGATGAGTTTTGTGTTTGGAAATGTTTTAGGCGGCCACACCGCAGTCTCGGGACTGGCTGGGACCTGGATAGACACTTGGATATCAGCTAGAAAGCTACGACAGGAAACCAGGCGAGGACGAGGCAACTGGGGATGTTGTGGAGCAGAGACGGAGAGAAAATGGGTGCATTCGAGACAAGTTAGGAGGAAAAATGCAAGGATTTGGAAATGAACTTGGGGCGCGGCAGGAAGGCATGACGGGTTGCTCTGTAGGTCTTATCTGTAAATTACGGCGATCAGTGAAAGATCTGGAGGAGGAAGGTGGACACACTCTCTAACAAAAAAAACCCTTTTTGAAATTTTATACCAATGTTTTAAAAGTAAACCAGATCTTTTCAGACATGCCTTTGAGCTGATATTTGTAACTAGTTAGAATTAGAAACTTTCCTTATTTTCACTCAGTTACAATATACGCCACAGCTGAGGTGAGAGGAAAGAAAAGGTTGCTTTCTTAGGAACAAAGAGTGGTACCTTCAGTATCGTGGGCAAAGCTTTTCGAAGTCCAACAGTAGTCAAAACAGCGCTTTTTATAAATAACACTCAGCTAAAAGTTTCTGGGTTTGTGATTGTTCCAACGGTTAAGCTCGGATGAGGGTCTCTGGAGTCGTAGCTCCCGGGAAACGTCGACGGGCTTTCCACCTGGACTTCATCCGTCCAGGCAGCCCAGAGGGGCTTCAGGACCCGCCCGCTCTCCTGCCAACTTGAGCCTCGCGACTGCGCTCAGCCCTCAGCCCTCAGGCCCCGCCCCTTCGGTCAAGCGGCGTGCTCTCACTGCACGGCGCCTGGGCCCCGCGCGCCGAGACCTCGGTTTCAGCCGTCCTGTCCTGCCCCGAGGCCCCTAGGCCCCGCCCCTGGGCCCCGCGCGCCAGGACTTCGGTTTCGACCGTCCTGTCCCGCCCCGAGGCTCCCAGGCCCCGCCCCCTCTGTCCCGCGGCGTGTTCTCACGGCTCCGCCCCTAGGACCCGCGCGCCGGGACTTTGGCAAGTTTCAGCCGTCCGGCCCCGCCCCCTCGGTCCCACGGCTCTCGCGGCCCCGCCCCTGAGTCCCACGCGCCGGGACTTTGGCAAGTTTCAGCCTCCAGCCCCACCCCTAGGTCCCGCCCACTCGGCCAGCGGCTGGCTCTCGCGGCCCCGCCCCTGTGCCCTGCGCGTCCCTATTTTGGGAGCATTTCGGCCGCCGTGCCCCGCCCCGCCCCGCCCCGCCCCGCGCACCCCGCCTCTCTGGCGGCCCGCAGTCCCAGACGCGGGAAGAGCTTGGCCGGTTTCGAGTCGCTGGCCTGCAGCTTCCCTGTGGTTTCCCGAGGCTTCCTTGCTTCCCGCTCTCCGAAGAGCCTTTCATCCGAAGGCGGGACGATGCCGGATAATCGGCAGCCGAGAAACCGGCAGCCGAGGATCCGCTCCGGGAACGAGCCTCGTTCCGCGCCCGCCATGGAACCGGATGGTCGCGGTGCCTGGGCCCACAGTCGCGCCGCGCTCGACCGCCTGGAGAAGCTGCTGCGCTGCTCGCGTTGGTAAAGACGGAGCCTCGAGGGGGTGGCTGCGAGGGCACGGGTCGCCCAGTTTCTGGGGGCGGGAGAATCTTTTCAAATCTCCCGTTTCCTCCTTCCGTTCCCGCGCTGCAGTCGGGTCGGCGTGCGGTTAGCACCTGCCCGGGGATATAGTATTAACAACTTCTGCTTCTCATTCACTTTATTTTTGGGCGACTTACCAGCCTCCCCTTGCCCTGAATCCAACTGAAACGGTAGTTTTTGAACTTCAGCGGGTTGAAGAACCGTCTGGAGGTGTGGCTAAAAAAATGTTCATCCTGGCCGCGCCTCCAGAGTTTGAATTGGGCTGGGGTGGGGCTGAGGCTTCTGCATTTTTTACCCGGCCCTGGATTACCCCGCTGCTTTCCGGGAGCTGTGGCGCTTTGGGCTGGCGGGCCGCCCCGGAGACCCTCTAAATTAGAAGCAGCTGCCACTCTAAGTTAAACTGGCCTTTTTTACATTTTCTCCGTGCCAGCTTTTTCGAGTGAGATGGGATGGAGCATCGGATATCTACCATAGTTGTAGATTGAAGATGGCACGGAATTTCTCATTTTCTTAGTTTGCTCAAAAGACTGTATGTCTGGTGTCCCCGCTCTTAGTGATGTTGTTTATTGTTTTCCTTCATGCTGTCACATTATGGGAGTCCTCTCAGGGTTTTCATTCCGTCCAAAGACATTTTCATGAGTGTTACTTCTTGCTTTTTTTCGTGTAGCTCTTTCTAGTATACAAACCAAGAAGGTTTGTAAAACCCAAGAAAGGTTTGTCTCATTTTCATTTCTTCTAAAAAGCATTTTTATTGAGCACTTGCTGTGTGTACAGCTAAGTATTTCTGTATGAAGATCACTGGCAGTTTTTTTGTTATTTGTAGCTGTCAAAAGTTTATATCCTTTTTGGACTTTTTTTCCCCTTTGATTTCTAACTTGCAGAACTTAAGTTACCTAGTTGCATAAAGTATAAGTAACACAACTTTTTCTTTTCTTTCCTTTTTTGAGACGGAGTCTCGCTCTGTCGCCCAGGCTGGAGTGCAGTGGCACGATCTTGGCTCACTGCAAGCTCCGCCTCCCGGGTTCACGCCATCCTCCTGCTTCAGCCTCCCAAGTAGCTGGGACTACCGGCGCCCGCCATCATGCCCGGCTAATTTTTTGTATTTTTAGTACAGATGGGGTTTCACCGTGTTAGCCAGGATGGTCTCCGTCTCCTGACCTCGTGATCCGCCCGCCTCTGCCTCCCAAAGTGCTGGGATTACAGGCGTGAGCCACGGTGCCTGGCCAAACTTTTTCTTTAAAAATGAAAAGGACTTAACTGTCAGAGTTTTGCACTTATATTTTCTTTGACGAAAACTTTCAATATCTGTGACAAAATGACATTGCACTTCTTAGAAAAGTGACACTCAGATAAGTGAGTACATGAAGACATTTGAGTTGTGTGTTTGTTTTCCTGTAGCACATGGGTCATCTGAGAATAGGAAATTTAAAACTGGCACTGCTAGTTGCAATAACAGAAGCATTATAGTTCACACCTTAATATTCCAACGAAAGTTAGACATTCCCTTGGCACATACCTATGTGGAACCATAGGGCTTCACTTAGACTGTAGTCAGAATGCCTGAGTTCAGGTTCTAGCTTTGACACTATTGAGTAGGCCAAGTTATTCATCTCTCTGAGCCTCATTTTCCGGATATGAGTAATACTAATGATTAGCTTATTTTCTTGTGAGGATTCATTAATAATCATAAATGTATTGAGCACCAATAAAGTGCCAGACCCTATTCTGGGTATTGGGGATTTGTTAGTGAACAAAGCAGACAGTAAATTCCATCTCTTAGGGAGCTTTTATGGAAGAAACAAAATGAAATTTTACATGTATGTAAAGTATTGAGTTTGGTGGTTGTGATAGAATAAATGATAAATAATGTGTGTCTTAATCTAAAAGAATGTAGTGTTTGCTTGCTACATGATTTGGGAGAGACAAAATAGATGATATATATGAATATATGTTGTCCTGAAAAATAAAAGAGCCGGTTTCACTTTTTATCCCCTACCAAATATTTTTCCAGTTTCTAGTTGAAGTGAGTAGACAGTAAGAGGCAACGGAGTGTAAGCAGACATCAGTAACTAGGCCCAGACTTTTAGCATGGCTCAGAATGCTATTGATTTTTTTTTTTTTTATCCGAACCTCTATGGATGAACTGAATCTTAACTCTTAGACTGCATGTTTTCACGTAGGGGTCTGCAAATTTTTTCGGTAAAGGGCCAGGTAATTAATATTTTAGGCCTTTCTGCCTGCAAATAGTTTTTGTTCTTATTTATTTTTACATCTCTTAAAAATGTAAAAACCATTCTTTCCTTAAGGGCTGTACAGAAACAGGCTGCTGGCTTGGTTTGGCCCACAGGCAATAGTTGCTAAACTGTCAATAAAGTCTTGATAAACTTAATGTCTCAAGTTTAAAAATCCTTTTTGGTATACAATTTTATATCACATGGGCTGGGCTGCCTTTTTTTTTTTTTTTTTTTTCTAGACAAAGTTTCGCTCTGTCACCCAAGGTGGAGTGCAGTGGCATGATTTCAGCTCACTGCAACCTCCTTCCCCCGGATTCAAGCAATTCTCTTGCCTCAGCCTCCTGAGTAGCTGGAACTACAGGTGCATGCCACCATGCCCGGCTAATTTTTGTATTTTTACTAGAGACGGGGTTTCATCATGTTGGCCAGGCTGTTCTCCAACTTCTGACCTCAAGTGATCCGCCCACTTTAGCCTCCCAAAGTGCTGGGATTACAGGCGTGAGCCACCATGCCTGGCCTTTACATGGGCTTTAATATTTAGAAATGATTTTGCTTTCCTCTGTAGATGTCTCTGCAACTTTGGCACTATCTATAGTGAAAAAAGCATGCCAGCTGCACCTTACTCAAGGAGGAAAAGCATTGTTCCTACCTCTGCCTTTGCCCTGGTAGCCTCCTGACATTGCTGGCAAGGAGCAACTCAGAATGGTCTGCTTCTTCCATTTGCTACCCTCCATTCAAAGCAGTGTCATATTATTTGAAATCGTGTCAGTATGTCCTTTTACAGAGTTTCAGAGTTCTACCCAGTGGGCTAGTGATTACCCCGATTACCCTCACATTCAGCTTGCAGCTGACATCTGTCTTGTGTTGCACATGGATCTGTTTTGCAGCAGGCATTACTTGCTGGTGAGGGTGGATTGGTACATAACTGGGCATCCTTTCTTGACCTTTAACATGAATATGGCTTCAAGGTGAAGCCGATGAAAGTGTTCAAGAGGCCACATGTGACATTTATATTAGGACCAAGCCTCACAATCGGAAAGAAGCTATTTAAGGATTTGGAAAAATGAGACAGGAAGACCATATTATTTGAGAGGCTGGCAGAAAGCACAGTAATAATGTGTTCCTAAAGGAAGCAGGAAATGGTAATAGGAGCTGCAGTGTAGATGCCCCAGGTGTCATATAACACTGTTTTGTGAATTAATAGATACCTCTTGGCATATTTTTGAGGGTGAGAGTGGGATTAGACATCTATGACAGTTGTAACTTGGGCCATTTTAATCAACTTTTTGTGAAAAGTTAGAAAGTAATCTTTTAACCTTTATGATAGGTATTTTTTTTTTTCTGAGTTCTTGTTTAGGAGATGATCAAGCTTAATTTTGTATTCTCTCATACTTTGAGGCAGCATAGTGTAGATGTTAAATGCGTGGAATCTGGAGTTAGATTCCCTGGGTTCAAATCCTGGCTCCATTATTTAGGTTATTTTATCTTTTTGTGCTTCCTTTTCTTCATCTGCACAAAATGAGTTCATATTCATAAGATGCCTTGAGCAGTGTCTGTTATGTACTAAATACTATATGAATATTTGTGAAATAAAGGATAGGTTTTCTGACTCCAGGTTCAGCTTTTGCCTTTCTTCATGAGTTTTGAATGTTCAGAGGCATTCTCACAGAGCAGTGATCCCCAAATGGAATGATTTCTCCCTGGCACTGGTTATTCATTAGAATAACAAGAAATCACTGAGACACTGTGTAAGGGGTGATAAGGTGATGCATTTTCTACTTCTGAATTTAAGGAGTGTATGCTTAATATAAGGGATAAAATAAATACAAGTTCAGGGTAAATTGTCGTGCAGGTCAACATAGTGCTGAGAAGAGTACTTGGGTAAGGCCAGTGGAAGGAAGCTTCATGGGCTTTTAAATTGAGATATGAATAGATTTTCTTTTTTCTGAGACGGAGTCTCCCTCTGTCACCCAGGCTGGAGTGCAGTGGCGTGATCCCGGCTCACTGCAACCTCCGCCTGCCAGGTTCAAGTGATTCTCCTGCCTCAGCCTCCTGAGTAGCTGGGATTACAGGTGAGCATCACCACACCCGGCTAATTTTTGTATTTTTAGTAGACACGGGGTTTCACCATGTTGCTCAGGCTGGTCTCGAACTCCTGACCTTGTGATCTGCACTTCTTGGCCTCCCAAAGTGCTAGAATTACAGGTGCGAGCCACCACACCAGGCCGAGATGTGAATAGATTTTTAAAATGGAGCCAGGTTGCGGGGAGCTGGGGTGGTGGGTGTTATTTGCAAATAACTAGCTATAAAGAATTGTAGGGTAAAGGGGGACTGGGACTGGGTCAGGTGAACAGAGAGTTAAGACAGGGTCAAATCAGTGATTAGTAGCCTAACAACAGAATACTCAGTTGGTTTACATAGTTAACTTCCTAAAGAGAGCAATTTGTATAGCTTTCCTGGACTCTGGTTCCTCATCTATAAAATGAGGAAAATGGACTCGTTGATTTGTAAAGTTCTCTCCAGTTTGCAGATTTCATAGTTATTTGTGTCCACTGGATGAAGTTTAACATACATACAGAAAGGGCACAAATCGTTGGTGTTCAGCTTGTATCGTATCTTCCAAGTTAGAATTTATTTGTGAGATTTATTTATTTATGGAATATTTTGAGTGATGTCTGTCTCCTTCAGTTATATGTTTAGTAAAACTAGGTTCACGTTTGTAGCCACAATGCCAGACACACAGTTTCTTAGTGTATGTTAAATTGATGTATGAAAGAACTTAGGTTAAGGTAGGATCACATTTGAAGGGCCTTTGCAAGTGGTAATACCAGAAGACCTAGTTAATTTACATGAATCGCTAAGAATCCCCTATAGGTTCCATGTCGTTATCCATATACTTTACTTGTTAAACACTTCATTCTTCTAAAGATAAACACAAGAAAAATTGTTTAATTGGCTTGGTGAGCCTGCACGTTTGGATGTCAACATGTTGGTCCACACGTTAAAATTACCTTGAGGATTCTTTAAAATGTAAGAGCATTGTGGGAGCTGTCTTGCCTAATATTAAATAGCAGTTGATATTTCATGGAGATATAGGGCAGCCATTCTATTAAGAAATAGATCTGCCTTGGTATTATAATCTCAGATGGATTTACCTTCCTTTTTTTCTTTTCGAAGAAAATTTTGTATCAGTAAGAACTTTAAAAAAAAATTGTTCTCACTACTTAATTCTTCCCTGAGTTATCCTCTGACAGCACTGATCTGAAGGTGTTGTGGAACGAGAGACTTGGAAAAGAAAAAGACACAGAGACAAAGTATAGAGAAAGAAATAAGGGGACCGAGGGAACCAGCGTTCAGCATATGGAGGATCCCGCCAGCCTCTGAGTTCCCTTAGTATTTATTGATCATTTGTGGGTGTTTCTCCGAGAGGGGGATGTGTCAGGGTCACAAGACAATAGTGGGGAGAGGGTCAGCAGACAAACACGTGAACAAAGGTCTTTGCATCATAGACAAGGTAAAGGATTAAGTGCTGTGCTTTTAGATATGCATACACGTAAACATCTCAATGCTTTACAAAGCAGTATTGCTGCCCGCATGTCCCACCTCCAGCCCTAAGGCGGTTTTTCCCTATCTCAGTAGATGGAAGGTACAATCGGGTTTTATACCGAGACATTCCATTGCCCAGGGATGGGCAGGAGACAGATGCCTTCCTGTTGTCTCAACTGCAAGAGGCATGCCTTCCTCTTATGCTAATCCTCCTCAGCACAGACCCTTTATGGGTGTCGGGCTGGGGGACGGTCAGGTCTTTCCCTTCCCAGGAGGCCATATTTCAGACTATCACATGGGGAGAAACCTTGGACAGTACCTGGCTTTCCTAGGCAGAGGTCCCTGCGGCCTTCCACAGTGTTTGTGTCCCTGGGTACTTGAGATTAGGGAGTGGTGATGACTCTTAAGGAGCAAGCTGCCTTCAAGCATCTGTTTAACAAAGCACATCTTGCACAACCCTTAATCCATTTAACCCTGAGTTTGACACAGCACAAGTTTCAGAGAGCACGGGGTTGGGGGTAAGGTCATAGATTAACAGAATCTCAAGGCAGAAGAATTTTTCTTAGTACAGAATAAAATGGAGTCTCCTATGTCTACTTCTTTCTATACAGACACAGTAACAATCTGATCTATCTTGCTTTTCCCCACACTGATCTTTCTAAATCAACTACATGTAAAGTTACAGAACTATGACTGTAGATGGGGAAAAAGTAGAGTAGCTGAATTTTCAAGGTACAGAAATCCTGTTACCATGCACATGTCTTCTCTTATTTGTTTGGATTTTTTCTATCTAATATATATGTATATCAAACAGAAAATAGGGTAAGGATAAAATGGAATTGTTAATACAAATGCATTTTTGTATATAGGCTTCCATTTGGTTCATTCACTAAGAACTTACTGAAATCCTGCAGTTAATCTAGCACCATGCTAGGTAGGTAATGGTGGGCTGGGGAGCTCAGAAAAAATGAAAGTTAAGATCTCTTGTCTGTAGGGCTGGAGTCTAATTTCAAGACAAGAGAAATAGAAAATCAGGAAGTTAAAATACAGATGCTCCTGAACTTGAGATGGGGTTATGTCTGGATCAACCCACTGTAAGTTTAAAATATTGTATGTCGAAAATATACTTAATATACATAACCTACCAAACATCATAGCATAGCCCAGCCTACCTTAAACATGCCCAGAATACTAACATTAGCCCAGTTGGGTTAAATCATCTAACACAAAGCCTATTTTATAATAAAGTGTTTAATAGCTCATGTAATTTGTTGAATACCATACTAAAAGTGAAAAACAGAATGAGTTCCTGTTATGGCCCAGCATTGTACTGCATATTGCTAGCCTGGGAAAAGATCAAAATTCAAAGTGTGGTTTCTATTGAATGTGTATTACATTTGCAGGATAATAAAGCTGAAAAATTATGAGTCGAACCATTGTGAGTCAGGGATCATCTGTACAAAATATTTAGTTTTCAAGCCTGGGCAACATGGCGAAACCCCACCTCTACAAAAAATTAGCCAGGTATCGTGGTGTGCACCTGTAGTCTCAGCTATGTGGGAGGCTGAGATGGGAGGATTTCTTCAGCTCAGGAGTTCAAAGCTCAGTGAGCTGTGATCATGCCACTGTACTCCAGCCTGGGCGACAGAGCAAGATCTTGTTTCAAAAAAACAAAAACAACCCCCCCCTGCCAAATATTTGGTTTTCAACATTGAATCCCAGAACCACAACTAGATGCTCTCTTCTTTGTAACTTTAGAGCATTTTGTACATCTTTTAAGTCATATTAATTTGGTTTATATAATTAATTGGCCAGGTTATAAGTCCCTTAGAAAAGAGTGGAACACAGTCAACTTTGTTTTTTAGATGTTACATGGCATGAATTTTGCAGAAGTGATGGCTGGAGACTGAAATCCAAGAGTTGGACATAGGCTAATAATAGTTGTAAGAGACACTGGCCTGACCACAGCAGAGTTTTTGTTGAGGAGCAATGAGAGAAAAGGTTGCATGGCTTAGGTGTTACAGATTGTGAAGAACTTTTTAATAGTAAATTTTTTTTAATGGTAAACAGTGTGTGAAAAGAATTAAAATAACACAGTATATGGCCATTCAGTATTTGTTAAATGAACGACAGATAAGTGTGAATCTTCTTCAGTAACTCATAATTATCAGTTTCTTGTGTATCCTTCAAGAGGTTCTATGTTCATATAAGCATTGTACTGCCTCAGAGAAGCAGATACTAAACGCCATGTAGTTGTTGCATGATTCATTTAACCATTTCCTTATTGGAAAAATTTAGGTTATTTGTGGTCTTTTGCTGTAACAAGCAGTGCTGGAGTGATACTGATGTCATGTGCCTTTACATTTAAAATGTTTTTAAATGAAGTTATACATGAACATAGTTGACAGAGTCAGTAGGACAGACTATTAATGAAAACATTCTTTGCTTCATCCTTCGTCACCCCTGAGTTCTATGCATCGGAAACATCTTTTATCTTTTTTTTAGTTTTACAAGCATGTACCTCTACATTTCCAAATATGTTTATATTGCTATTTATTTTTTTTTCCATTTTAGATGTTATTAACTTCCTGACTATTCTCAAAGATGAATTTTCTTACTACTGTTAACTTTGACAGTGGAAGTCAGTGGATGTAGAATTCAAAGTACAAAATAATTTTCAATAATTATTTTGAAGGCCTCGTTCCACAGTTCTGTAGCATCTCTTATTACCCTTGAGAAGTCTTATGCTATCCTGATTCCTTTTTTTTAAAAAAGTATGACATTTAATTTTATTGTTTCTTAAATCTCTGGAAGGTTTTAGAATCTTGTCTAGATATCTTCGATGTTTGAAAGTTTCATTTTTGCAAGTATCTAGTGTTGCTGAAGGATAAATTCCTGGCAGTGGAATAGCTGAGTTAAAGTTGGATGCATTTATATTCTTGATAGGTATCTCCTAGTTGTAATAATTTAAAAAAAATTTTTTTCTAAAGATACATGTTCTTGTTGTGTTGTCCAGGCTGGAGCGCAGTGGCTATTCACAGGCACGATCATGGCACACTATAGCCTTGAACTCTTGGGCTCAAGCTTTCCTCCTGCCTCAGCCTCCTGAGTAACTGGGATTGCAGGCATGTGCTACTGAATTTGGCACTCCCTTCTCTCTCAGCTTGGCTCACACACTTCCTTCTTGTTCCCTCCCCCAATACACACAAGTGCACATACTTCTCATTCACGTTTCCATTATCTTTCCTTATCCGTTAACAGCAACACAAATATATATTCTAACTCACTAATTAGAATAATTAGTACAACTGATCAATTATTCCCACATGTTAAATCATTACTAATATGTGATAGCACCTTATTGCTAGAGTGAAGGTTAAGAACTATAGCTAAAGAGTTCAGTCATCTTAGGAAGGAAATTTAAAGTTGAGAAACAGAATCAAGGCGTTGAGTCAAGTATTGCCAGAGAAAGCCGGAAGGCTATGGACTGCATCCTGGGGGTATGCCTACATGGAGAGGTAGGAAAAACAGCTAAGGAAATGCTGAAATAGGCAGATCAATGTATATAAAAATATTAAAATGCAGTGGAAGGAAAGGTTTCAGGAAAGAAGATGAGGTCAGTGCTGTTTCCCAGAGTGGTCAGAGAGAAGGGGACCAAAAATGCTTTGGAGAACAGTTTCAGCAGAGTGGAGGGAGTTAAAGCTAGGAAGGTGTGGAGATGGGAGTAGCTGGTATGGAGCACTCATTTAAGAACTTTTATCTGTTCAAGAAAGGGAAGAGATGGAGCAGAAGGTAGAATGGGAGGTATGATCAAAACAGTGTTTTTTCTGTGTCAAAGGAGAGATTACCTGTTCATGTGTAGATGCAGATGAGAGAAGAAAGGCAACTATTATGAATATCTAGTGCTTTGGGAGGCAGAAAAGATATGGGAACTATAGATAGAATAGCACATTTTAGGAAAAGTGACTAAAGGAGATCGAATTTTCCTCTTAGACTCTAGGAAGGGGTAAGATGACTGGTGAAGAGATAAAAATGTATTTAGGTGTTAAAAAACTTACACCATTAAGTTCCAGTAAAGTTAATGAGATGAGGAAGCATAGAGATTGTTTTGAATAGCCATCTATTCATTTGTTTGTTTATTTATAGAATATCAAATACATGACTTTGGTAGAGATACAAAAATGAAGAGGCTACCAAATAAATTTTATGTCTTTTATTTTATTTTATTTTATATTTTTGAGACAGAGTCTGGCTCTGTCACTCAGGCTGGAGTGCAGGGGTGTAATCTCGGCTCACCTCAACCTGTGCCTCCTGGGTTCAAGTGATTCTTGTGCCTCAGCCTCCCCAGTTCCTGGGATTACAGGCGTGAACTACCATGCCTGGCTAATTTTTATATTTTTAAAATTTTATTTATTTATTTCTGATACAGGGTCTCGCTCTGTCACCCAGTCTGGAGTGCTGTGGCCCAATCTTGGCTCAGTGCAACCTCCACCTTCCAGGTTCAAATGATTCTTGTGCCTCAGCCTCCCAAGTTGTTGGCATTACAGACATGCACCACCACACCTGGCTAATTTTTGTATTTTTAGTAGAGACAGGGTTTCACCATGTTGCCCAGGCCAGTCAAGCTCCTGGCCTCAAATGATCCTCTCGCCTCGGCCTCCCAAAGTGCTAGGATTACAGGCCTGAGCCTCAGTACCCGGTTGCTACCAAATGAATTTATAGAGAGAAGTTTATTCATCTTTCTTTCCTTTTTTTTTTTTCTCTTTTTTTAATAGCGGTTATTCGCAGCCTGAGTGGGCAGGAAAGAAGTAGACTCTGGGGCCTATCTAGCATTATAGATTGGCATCCATGAGTGTCTAAGAGGTCAGCACAATTAGGTAGTGGTGAAGATGGCTTGGAAATAGTTAACTCTGGCCTGGGCTGGATAGGGAATCCAACGTGCTAGGAAACTGAATGGACTTCTTTCAAGGTAGAGAGCAACCTGAAGGTGGAGGTTTGGCCAGGGCGATGTAATAAAAGAGGTAAAGGAAGGATATTATGATAGGAGGAGCTTGCCACGAAATAGAATTCAGTACACTTGATGGGGAAAAGGAGGTTAGGTTTGGTAGGTCAAATAACAAAAATTATAGACACAGTATGAATGTTAAAAGAGATCATGTTAATTGGCAGAGTCACAAGTCATATTTTTATCCGTACGTTTTACATACTGTGATACAAAAATCAGACATGGTGAGTTTTTAAAAAGTAATAGGTTTTGTAATGTCAGTGAGCACCATTTTCAGTATCTTGAGAATAACATTGTGGGTGTGTACTCTGTTTTTCGCAATCTTTCTGAAAAGCTCAGTTTCACTTGAATGTTCATATCTATTAAGATGTGCAGTGTGATACTTTCAGTCTTTCAAGAAATGTGAAGAATTGTTTTTATTGATATGTGGTATGTGTACAGAGGTAATTTAATAATAATGGTGTAAATATGTAAAGGTTTTAGAGTTAGTATAATAAACCAAGCACAAAAAGTGCTCGTCATTTAAAAGGCTTTACTTCTCTGGGTACATTACATCCATTGAGTATAATGTCTTGGTGTGTATTTATTAGTATCATTACCTTGTTAGGATTAACAAATGTAGCAGGTATTTTGATGGACAGTATTAGAAATATTTTGTTTCTGTGTCTCTTTGCTCACTCACTGCAGGGAACTTCATTCTGTCAGCAGACAGACTGCTAATCTGATGGTTTCTGTTTACATTTGCTTAAAGAACAATTAACTTTCTGTGAACTGAAAGAATGGCTGCATTTTTCACAATATATCTGTGAAAAATTGATGGCTACTTTACAGTAGTAAGAAACACATGTTTTTTTTAATTAGGAAACCTTGGATTCTTATGGTCAAAATGAGTAGATATCCTGGTTTGTCTGGGGCAGTCCTGGTTTATTCCTGTTGTCCCAGCATCCTATTCAATTATCACTCCTCTTCACTCTCAGAAGTTTTCTCATTTGGATGATACGTTATATGGTCATTCTACGTGTGGGTCACATTTTGAGGTATATGGTTTACACTTTGAATCATAAGGGGAAGATACACGTTAGTAGTTGAAAGAAGCAGCCAGTAGTTGGTTTTGTCTTAAGAGGTTTAGAGATACTTGAACAAAATTGTTCCTTTCTCCAACTTTCTAGAAAATACATTTTAAAATGTATTACAACTTGTACCCAGTTTGGTAGTTACTATTTAAAATCAGCAGGTATGTTATGGTATAATATTTAACCAGGGAGTAACAGCCTTTCAAATGAATGCATCTTTAATACCTTCTGCTTTGAGAAAGTGAGAAATATGGTAGTGTTGGGCCTTGGATGAAATATTGGGTGTGAGATGTTTATCTAACGATGACTCAAATCTTGATTGTTTTAATTTCTTCAAACAGTACTAACATTCTGAGAGAGCCTGTGTGTTTAGGAGGATGTGAGCACATCTTCTGTAGGTAAGTAATTATGGTTTGATGTATATAGTACAACTGTATTTTTTACTAGATAACAATCATGTAATCTTGTTGATAATAATGGTACTTGATGTTTGTGTAACTTTCAAAGTCTGCAAAGTAACCTACTGTACGTTATCTTAGTTTGATCTTTAAAACTGTGTCTTAATTTACAAATAAGAAAACCAAAGCTCAAAGAGGATGACTTGTCCAAGTTACAAAGCTTAGTAGACAGCTTTGCCAAATTGGAGGAAAAAAATTAATACCTTTTATATAATTCAAATAGATGTTTTTAAATTTTCCAGTTAAACTTTGAATCTAGACTCAAAATTGTGAAAGTATAGGTCTTACAGTTATTATATTAGTTTCCTAAGGCTGCCATAGCAAAGAACCAAAAACTGGGTGGCTTAGAACAACGGAAATGTATTGTCTCTCTAGTTCTGTAGGCTAGGAGTCTAAGATCAAGATGATGACAGGGTTGGTTCCTTCTGTGGGCTGTGAGGGAGAATCTGCTCCTTGCCTTTCCCCTAGCAATCTTTGCTGTTCCTTGACTTGGAGATGCATCACTCTGGTCTTTGCTTTCATGTACACCTGGCATTCTTCCTTGAGTGCTTGCTTCTCTCTGTGTCAAATTTCCTCTTTTCATACGAATACCACTTATATTAAGGGCTCACCCTAATGTTCTCATCTTAACTTGATCGTCTAGAGCCTCTTTTTCCAAATTAGGTCACATTCACAGTAACTGAGGGGTGAAGACTCAAACATCTTTTTGGGGGACACAATTCAGTGCATAACAGTTATTGTGAAATTATATCCATGTGACGGCCCTGGCTTGTAGGTCAGAAGATTAGATTTTTATCTCTTATTTCTTGTTCAGGAGAAATCAGTTGAGAGATTAAGTGTCTTAGTTTAATTGCCTATGAGACAGGGAAAATATAGTCTCCTTTGAATTAATCTTTTAATTATTTCCAGTTATGAGTATGTTACTGTCTGGCATGAACAAATACATTTGGAAATTTGAGCATATATGAAAATAACCTTGTGTATTCAAGGGCTAAGGTTGTCTGGGAGGCAGCTATGTTTTGGGTCCCAATTTTGTTCCTGGAAAAACAGATCTGTTATATGAGGGATATCCAGCAGGAGGATGGGGGGTAGGAGATGGAACCTGTTGCCTACCAGATACATCTGTTTGGATGATGAACGAAAAGGCATTTTAAAGTTGGTGTGTTCAGAGCTGACCTCTTGATCATCCTCCTCTTCAGCCTTTTCCTGCCTGGGTAATCTTCATCACAGTAAATGGTACCAGTTACTGCTAGGTTGCTTATCCCACATCACTAAGTTCTGTCAGTTCTGCCTCAAAATGTGTCCTGAATCTTGAATTTTTTCACCTTTTTTCTGAATTCTCTACAGTTTATGGTTTGTTCCAAGCCATCATTGTATTATCTCTGCTCATACTATTGTGATAGGTTCATAGCTGGTCTTCCCTTTTTGGCATCATCACCCCTTCCTCATTTTCTACATTCTTGACAGTGATCTTTGAAAAATCACGATAATATCCATATCATTACCCTGCTTAAACTCTTTAGTGGGTTCGTATTGCAGTTAAAATAAAATCCACTGCCCTCTGGTCTGCAAAACCCTGTATGGGACCTAGAACCTGTCTTCCTCTTGGACATCATTTACCTCTGGCTCACACTGTTCCAGCACTTCTCCTTTTAGCTCATTGAATACACCAAATTCACTCCCGCCCCAGGACTTTGACACTTGCTATTTCTTCCACGTGAAATGTACTTATGCCAGATTTCTGTGAGGCTTACTTTTTACCAGTTATATATCAGCTGAAATGTCACTGCCTCCAAAACGCCTCCCATGGATCTGCTTACGAAATGATGCCCACTCCCTGTCCCCACTCTGTAGCAAGCAGATGTATTTTGTTTCAGCTGACGGATGATGGGTTTGCTCACTGTATACAATAGGTCAGTCACAAAGCTGCTAGAGCATAATGAACTCCATGACGTTTTATGCAAAGTTGGTTTGTGTGTGTGGTGGGGTGGGGGATCCATACGTTTAATCAGATTCTAAAGGACTCTGTGACTTAAAACAACCAATAAAAGATTTGAGACACGAGAACATCTTAAAAGAGAAAATGATTATGTGTATATGACATGAACATAGGAAAGAGTTCATTCAGTGCAGTTTTGATTTCTTTTGATTATATAATGCCAAAAATTATGGTAGCTGTTTTTATTCATGCAGATTTTGAGTTAAAACTGCTCAGCAGTGAGGTTTTAAAATGATTTTGACATAGCTCAGTTCAACTGATAAAAGTAATTCATCTACTCTCTAAGATACAATTTAAGACATGTGGCAGGGGTGCTCAGACATTTTGGTCTCAGACCACTTTGCATTCTTCAGAATTGAGAACCATAAAGAGCTTTTGTGTGTTCATGCATTTACCGTACAAAACTGAGACTTTTTAAAAAAAGAATTAATTTAAAAATAATAAACCCATTAATACAAACACAAATAACACTTTGTAAGGAAAAATAACAATTTTAACAAATCAAAGAAAAAAATAGAGTGGCACTGTTGTACATTTTTGCAAATCTCTGTCTTGCTGAATGGAAAACAGCTACATTCTCAACTTATATATTCAGTCTACTGTGATATTTTTTTGATTGAAGAAAATCTGGCTTTATACATAATTGTAGTTGGAAGAAGTATTGAAATATTTTCAGTAGCTTTTTTAGATAATTGTGGCTATTCTTCTTTAATACTACACCAAAACTTGACAAGTGCTTTTTTATTTTTATTTTTTTGTGAAGACAAGAGTCTCACTCTGTCACCCAGGCTGGAGTGCAGTGGGGCGATCATGGCTCACTACAGCCTCAACTTCTCGGCTCGGGTGATCATCCAATCTCACTTTCTGAGTAGCTGAGACTACAGGTGTGCCCCACCACGCCTGGCTAATTTTTGTAGTTTTTTGTAGAGACAAGGTTTTGCCATGTTGCCCATGATGGTCTTGAACTCCTGGGCTCAAGCAATTCTCCTGTCTCGGCCTCCCAAAGTGCTGAGATTACAGGAATGAATCACCATGCCTGGCCAACAAGTGCTGTTTTCTTTAGGTTCATCACAGTGTGGAATCTGAAACTATATCAATAAATTTTTATACTCTGTTACGTGAAATTTCATTGGTTTATCTAGTACTTTGAATTTATCTTTTACTCAGCATGATTTTATGACATCACACACGGGTCATTTGAGAAATACTCACTGAGCTATACAGATCCACTGAAAAATGACATTTTTTTCAGAATTCCGAATTAATGTATATAAAATAATTTGGGAATAATTTATAAAATGTTATAGAAATATAAAATACTAGTCTGATCTGAGTACTAGTGCAGTGCTGGACAAGTAACTTAAATAACTGGATCTCATTTTCTTCATCCAAAAATGAGGTGGTAGTTCTTGATGAGTTGATTTCAGATTGTATTTTACTGATAATTAAGTATTGCACAAGTGATTTAAATTGCATGAGTAATCAGTTTTGCATATTTTTTTGTGTTGGGGTTCCAAGTTAGAGTTCTTAACTACTAGCAAACAAATGTACAGAAGATCCTTTGCTAAAGAAAGTTGACATTTATTGACCCCAGTGACATTTTTTGAATTAGATGGTCCCAAAAGTCTCTTCCAGCTCTGGTATGGGTTACAGATTCATTTTACAATTTTTTTTTGAGTTACATTCTGTCAGGAATCATGCTAGAAGCCAAGGATACAAAAATTAGAAATGGCATAGGTTTTGTCTGAAGATGGTTCATATTGAGTCAGAATCCTCTCTGCCTACAGAGGATTGGGTCCTGTAACAAGGAATGTCCTGTGGTGCTTGGGGAAGATGTGGCTTTTCAACTGTTACATTACTTACTCAGTCCTACTGGAACCCATCTGGTGAGGCCAATGAAGGAGGAGATTTATAGAATTCTTATTCTGGAATTCACAGATGGGCTTGTGGGGGGGGATCGTGAATCCCTCTTTTTACATGAGTATGTATAGATTTTCATCAGATTTGCAAAAGGTCTATAAACCCCAAAATTAGAAAAACTCTTCTAACTCTGAAACTTTAGTCCTTAGATAACCCAGGTAATTGAGTCTACAGGTTTTAAAATTGTCTGAAAAAGTCAAAGATCTTTTCCCAAAAGCTACTTTAAAGCCTTGAGATACTAGTCCCAAAACAAAACAAAAGGTCTTTCCCAGTCTCTGCAGTAGTTTTGGGTATTTTCATGGAATGTTAAGATAGAAAAAGTTAGGATGCACGACTGCTATGCATTAGGCATTCTATCTTTCTGTTACATCTCTGTAACCTTTAGAAGCTACAGATTTATTTGTAGGGAAAATTATGCAGACTAATATCAGGCTAAGTAAAGTCTCTTCATAGCAAATTACATGAGCAACCTTAGATTTGATGTATTTTACTCTTTAAAACAGTATTTAACAAGGATATTACAATTGACCATTGTATGTTAGAATAACCTCTGCTCCATTTATTTCTGTTCAAACTGTTTAGTTTTTGGAATTAAATTCTGCTGAACGGGTTGCTTTTTTTTTTTTTTTTAATTATTTTAAAGTAATTGTGTAAGTGACTGCATTGGAACTGGATGTCCAGTGTGTTACACCCCGGCCTGGATACAAGACTTGAAGATAAATAGACAACTGGACAGCATGATTCAACTTTGTAGTAAGCTTCGAAATTTGCTACATGACAATGAGCTGTCAGGTAAGAACTATCCCTATCTCTCTTAGTTAAATTCATCAGTTAAAAACTGATGAATTCATATTCATAAAGTATATAAAACATCTATCTGGGGTTCTGGAATACGTATTTCAGATTTTAAAATCTGTAGGTTTTTTTTTTTTTTTTTTTTTAATAGCCATTGAGTCTCTCTCTCTGTTGTCCAAGCTGGACTTGAACTCCTGCACTCAAGGAATTCCCCCCACCTCAGCCTCCCTGGTACATGCATGTGACACACCCGGTGGTTTTTTGGAAGATCATTTTGAGAAATGATGGGAACCATAGAGATAATTAAAGTCTAACCCCCTTATTTTATAGTTGAGAAATCAAGGTCCAGAGAGGTGAAATAACCTTGCCTACAGCCGCATGTGTAGTTAGTACTAGAAGCTGGAGAAATAAAGCCCATTTCTGACTGTAAATCCAGGAACTTTTTTGCTGCTTTACACTGCCTGCTTTTTACATTTATGATAACTTCTGCAGAATATATATGGAATAGTGATTTTGGCCTTAATAGCACTTAACTCACTTAAATACACTTTCCCAAGATAGAATACGACATTTTTCCGTGGATCACTTTTCTAGACTGAATTAATTAGATGAGCACATTTTGAAAGAGCAGAAATCTAATATTCATTTTCTTTTCTATTTAAGTGGGGGTTAACGTTTTTCAAATTGTCCTTAGACTCTGTGTATTAACTATGTATCTTTCCATTGTGCTTTCTGCTGAGAACTAATTAACTATGGAAAGAAAGTAAAATGTTTTGTATCTTCATAATTGGATATTAGAGTTGTCTTTTTATTGACCAGATCATGCTATTTTAGTGTGTGTTTGTAGAAGAACCTGTTCTTGACTGGCAGGATGCCATGGATGATTGATAATGCTCATATAAAATTGTTAGATTTCTGTTTTTAAATCTTTTGTTCTTAGAATCCTGCCATGATGTCTTATTGTCAGCTAAAGATGAAGTTGATTATACAAAATAAAGAAATGTGGCAAAAACTTTGAGTCTTACCACAGGTCCATATTTTTAAGAATTAGAACTTACATCACTTTATACCTATGAAAATTGTCCTTCAGCTAGTTATCTGCATCACTGTATTCAACTCCATTCTTTTATGATAAAATGTGCTGTAGTGCAGAAGTTTTTCTTACTTTCAGATGTAACTATACACACACATTTTTAAAAGTTGCCCTTTTTTAAAAATGATATTGTAGTTGTAAACCTTTTTAAGAACACACTGAAGAAAAATTCTGTCATTAGTTCATCTGAACTCTTCTTATTTAAAGACAGTACTGACAATGTTTATTTTCTAGTTAAAAGAGATTGGTGTGTGATCTAGCTTTCTCTCCCCACGTAGATACCAAGGGTCAGTGCAGGGGTTCTTAATCAAGGGCCCATGCACCTTTGGCAGTGTTCAGAGTTGAAGTGGGTAAGGGATCAGTGAGCTTCTTGAGTTAATTGTGCAGTATAAAAACTGTTCATGTTTGTGTGAAAGTGACTTTTGTTAGATTCTTAGGAGTGTGTGGTCTGTTCGGATTATTGGCTTTGCATTGAAATTTGGAGTGCTACTTTGGGATTTGTGGCTATGATGATATTTTGATTTGGTTCTTCACCAGTTGCTGTATAGTAATGTATTCCTTTGCTAGAACTGCTGTAACAAAGTATCACAAACTGAGTGGCTTAAACAACAGAAATTTATTGTCTCACAATTCCAGACACTAGAAGTCTGAGATGAAAGTGTATGCAAGGTTGGTTCTTTGTTGAGGTCTGTGAGACAGAACCTGTTTTAGGCCAGTCTCCTTGTCTTGTAGATGGCCATCATTATGTTAACATGGTTTTCTCCTTGTTTGTGTCAAATCGCCCCCTTTTTAAAGGACAGGAGTCATATTGCGTTAGGGGTCCACCCTACTCCAGTATCACTTCATTTTAGCTGGTTACATCTGCAATGACCTTATTTCCAAGTAAAGTCACATTCTAAGTTACTGGGGGGTTAGGACCTCAACATGTGAATTTTGGTGGGGGAGGAACACAATTTATAACAATATAACATTTTTAATGATGATAAATGGAGAGCAGGGTAACCCTTGATGGATTTACCGTTGTCAGTTATGGCATACCATAGGGGTGCAAAAAAGAGTAAGATAGACTCCTTTCCAGAAATTTTATTCTAGCTAGTGATGTTTGAATCATTTATATTTGGAGGACTATGGAATATGAAATGCTTTCTTCATATTTCATCATTAAAGATATTTAGGAAAATTGAGTTTAGAACAAGTTTCTGAGGCCTTTAAGAATGCGGTCTTTCTCATCTAAGTAGAGTTGGAGATTGGAGAGGTAATTCTACTGATTAATTTCCCAAAGGCCATTTTGTGTTTGTTTTCCTTATTATAATTAGGAATAATTATTTTAGTCCTTACCAGACTTAAGCACTGCTGCCTTCAACGTTACTTATATTAAACTGAGTTGAAGTTCACTGTTTAGATAACACATAATCCGAAATTTAGGAACACGAAGGTCATCTTTAATCCCGTTATTCTGTAGGTAAGGAAACTGAGGACCCAGGCTACACAGGGCAGTTATGTTGTAAATTTCTTACTGTTTTTCTATTTTACACAACTTTTTGGTTAGAAGTGTAGGTATTCATTATGTTTGTTGAATTGAGTTGGATAAAAATTGGCAGTGCTAATTTATATGCTAGAGACTAAACTTAATTAAAATCATTTATTTATTTTGAGACAGACAGTGTCTTGCTCTGTTGCCCAGGATGGAGTGCAGTGGGGCCATCATGGCTCACTGAAGCCTTGAACTCCTGGGTTCAAGAGATCCTCCCACTTCAGCCTCCCAAGTAGCTACGACTACAGGCACTCACCACCACATACCCTGCCAATTAATTTTTTTTTTTTTTTTAGAAGAGATAGGGTCTTGCTGTGTTGCCCAGGCTGGTCCTGAACTCCTGGCTTAAATGATTCTCCCACCTCGACCTCCCAAAGTGCTGGGATTACAGGCATGAGCTAATTGTGCCTGACCTAATTAAAATAATTTTAAAATACATTCTTAGGATTTGGTTTAAATAATTTCATTTCATAATGATAACATCTATGCATTCATAGGCCTTCTTAAAAAATTATAATGGTAATATCTTTCTTTGCTACTTTGATAGGAAATGACAATAAATTTAGAGTATAAACATACTGAATTATAACCTTCTGTCCAGATCTCTAAATTCCATGGTGTAGAGCTTTTTCTACTTTAATATAAGTTGTATAGACCCCCAACTTTTCATCCCAAATTCTTCCCAAAACAAACTAGCCTTGAAGGGCATTTGAGATTTTTTTCTGGAACATTTCCCTTTGTTTCTTTATAGTTTGTCTGTTCAGTGTATTTTATGCAGTACCTTTGTGGTAATTGATTATCTAGTAAGTACTTCTAGAACTAAAAGTTTAGAAGGTAAACTATATACCAGGAACTGATAGTTGGGGACAAATGACAGTTGGTCTTCTTTATAATAATAAGGAGATTGGAAAATGATCTCATTAGGATAAGGGTATTAGATTAAGTGATTCCTAAGCTGTCACTCCAAAATTGTATGATTCTGTTAAATGGTCATGTGTAGAAGATGATGAATTAAGTGGAATGGTGAACATCTCTCACATTTTCTCTTTTAAAAACCCTGTAGTTCACAATTTATCTTTCAAATGAACCTTGTTACTTGCATTTACTATAATATATATAATTACTGTAATTAAGGTGGGCAATTAGGAAGAACTTGTCAAATCATGGACACAGTGTATGGTATACTGGAGATAAAGAAGCCTAATTTGTAGTAATATTTCTAAAATGAGCTTCTAAATACTTGAACAGATTTTTCTTGGTTCAGTGTACTTTAAAGAGGAGATTGTCAAATTTTGCTGACAACCATTTATGGATAATTTTACCTTATCCTTTATAACATAATCTTCTTTTTACTAATGGAGTTAAATTTAAAAGTTTTTATTTTCTCTTCAACCCTATCATATTAAGTCAGACCTTGCAGGTGCTGGTCAGGTTCTGTGAAACATGTCGGTGTTGGTGACATTAAAAAAAAAAAATACTTTGATTATGCTTTTATAGTATTACAATTTCCTTTTCTATTTTCTGCTTTAGAGAGAGATGCTTGTCTTTCTGTAACGATTACATAGTGTTTCATATATGCTATGACTTTTTTATAATAGAGGAAGATGAATGTTTGAATAGCTGTGTTGCTGTTGTTTTTCTTAAATAGAACTAAATGCTTCCTAACTTACAAAATAATCATTCTTCAGTGAAGGCGTTAATGTTGCACAGATGGTAGCAAAGGACTTTCGTTTGATTTTTAATAAGGGACTGGTTCGTCAAAGAGATTTCTCAACTTCTGTTGTGAAACCTATAATAGAGAATAACTTGAAAGGCACACAATGTACATGATTATAATCCTTTGATGTAGATTAATGATAGCTAAATCACATTTTCTAATTGCCTCTTTTTTCTATAGTTGATTATTAAATTTTAAGAAAAAACTTGGCCAAGCGGCTCCTTAGTAACACATGCATCTCTGTTCCTCAGTATTTTGTGATATACTCTGAAATTCAGAGAATAGAATTCTTTTAAATATTATCATTAAGGAATTTTCTGTGCAGAGGAAGGACCAGTATTTTTCTTCATGAAATGAATATGATGATTTATCATGCTGAGAAGCATTCACCCATAAAAATTGTTGGTAGCTGTTAATAATGTGATTTATGTTCCAGCAATAGTGTTTTGCTTTTTACAGTTTTATCTTAGAATATTATCTTAGATATTCAGAATATCTAATAAAATTCAGAATATACAGTCATCTTTGTTGTACTCCTTGCTTAGTTATGCAAGATACATAATTAAAATCTTCTTGAGTAAAGTTATTATTACCAGATGAATAGTAAAATTGTGTTCATATCAATTACATTGAGTATATTATCTTCATTTACTCATTTATAAGGTAGGAAATATGTACACCTGAGTATGAAATTTCTTCTTTTTATATTGAGGTTTTTTAGTCAATTGAGTATGTTGCTGCTATATATAAGCCTTAATTTTCCTTTAAAAGCTCAATTCTACATTTTTAAAGTTTTTCAAACATTGAGAACCTCAGGGTTTGACATGGTTTTAATTGAAAATGTCATCTGTGTTTAAAATAATTAAAAAAAAATCAAATACAAGTTATTACAGACTATCAGAGGATTAACCTTTATGTCTTTGTAATCCTGAGTCTTTCTTGAAAAGTAATCCTGGTAACATTTCATTTTGACCTTTCCTATAGACTTGAGATTATATCAGAAGTGACTTGGTTTTGAAATCTACTTACCACTGCAAAGAAAAGACCTTGTTGAATCTAGACATAAAGTCTCTATGTGAATGGATACGTCATTCTGATACTTTCCAAGATCCTGTCTTAATAACACTTTGTGAACCAGGTCATGTTCAGCTATGATATTTAAAAGTTTATGTAGGAGAATCTGCCCTTATTCATATATATACTCCTGCCTTCAGTAGGTTTATCATTTTACTGCCTTTTCAATGTAGTGCTTCCATTTCATCTGCAGGAAGTGATGGTACACTTCGGAGTAGAAAATCTTTACTCTTTTGCTAGAGAGGGACCATGTCTGAAATTTCTAGAGTTAAGTACTAATTATTTTATTTTTCAAAGCCTGTTTCCCATTTCTTGTTACCTGTTTAAGGTTCTTTTACCAGGTAAATATATTTTTAAAGATAGGACTTTTGTACTCAAGAAATATGAGGTGAAAGAATAGGCAGAAGAAGCAGTTTTGAACTTGAAAGAATTGAGATGATCATTAACAATCTTCTGGTGTATTAATAATTTTAAGCTGGTAAAACAATAAAACAAGCTGTTCTATGTGAATAAAAAATGACTAAAAGGAAATGAAAAATAATCGATGATGTACTTTTCTTTTGCTAATAAAGACATTAGAATGTTGAAAAGAAATTTATTCCCCAAAACGTAAGAAAATGAAAATAATGTTGTATCTCTTAAGTATTAAAAGTTCTCAAGAATAATCACCATTTGAAAATGTGATTGAACACCTTATAACATCAGATGTTTATTTCCTATATGGTGGATGTTATATCCCTTAGGAATAAGACTAGTGGCCGCTGGTTTTCTTCTTAAAGTACCTTAGGTTTAGAACTCCATTCCATTAAAAGTTTTCTTTGGTTCTGTAATATAGGTAAAGTTTTATGCAGAGTTCTTTTCGATTTGAATGAAGAGTGACTTTTAAGGAGGAAAACAAAATTTGGGTAGTTTCTTTTTCTCTCTTTGTCTCTCTCTCTTCTCTTTCTTTTTAAAATAGGAATAACAAAACATATTGTAAGAAGCCTGGTTGGTCAGAGGAGATTGTCTATGTTAATTAGGAGAATGTTTGTGAGGCAGCATGAAATCATTTGTTAATTATTGTTTTTAATCTTAACAGATTATTGTTATTTTTCCAACTTTCCTCCGTTTCTAATGTTCTTCTTTTTCTTTCTTTCTTTCTTTTTTTTTCTGGGCCTGAAATTACCTTTTGCTAATCCAGTTTGTGTGGAGAGATAGAGCGCCAGATTGGGAGTTAGGGGACTCCTTCCTTCTTTTTGTTTTAACTTTAGTCCTTCATTGTTAAAATGAAAGAATTAGACTAAATTATTTTCAAGTTTTCTTCTAGCTATTCAAATTAATTCTCACATCTCTTACATAAACATTTGGAAAGATTTAAGAGAATATCAAATAATTTATTCACTAGTACTTACTGAGTACTGTCTATTCATGTGCTCACCACTGTTCTGGGCTGGGCTGGGTTGATTTTACCTATGTTTTCATGGGGTGGGAGAGAATTTTAAGGCAATTTTTTTTTTTTCTTGAAGAAAATGAATATCCCAAAGACAAAAACAACATAAGACAACTTGAAGGTAGTTGATCGTCAAAATCAGAAAAGTGGATGACTTGTATGATTTGTCAATGAAGAAAAACTTTTCCTCTACACTCTTAGGTTCATTGTATGGAGGCCTGTGAATTAAACTGTAAAACGATTAGCAAGAGAAAAGATAGATTTTTATTTATGAATATACATGTGAGTTCACAGAAAAATGTGACTCTCCAAACAGGTAAAAATGGGAGTTTATAAACCTAAATTAAGGGGAAGAGGTAGAGGGAAGAAAAGGCTTCTATGGAAAGAACAAATGGCTTTTTTTTTTTTTTTTTTTAAACTATACTTTAATTTCTGGGATACATGTGCAGAACATGCAGGTTTGTTACATAGGTTTGCACGTGCCATGGTGGTTTGCTGCACCCATCAACCTGTCATCTACATTAGGTATTTCTCCTAATGCTATCCCTCCCCTGACCCCGCTCCATCGGACAGGCCCCAGTGTGTGATATTCCCCTCCCTCTGTCCATGTGTTCTCATTGTTCACCTCCCACTTATGAGTGAGAACATGCAGTGTTTGGTTTTCTGTTCCTGTGTTAGTTTGCTGAGAATGATGGTTTCCAGCTTCATCCATGTCCCTGCAAAGTACATGAACTCATCCTTTTTATGGGTGTATAGTATTCCATGGTGTATATGTGCCACATTTTCTTTATCCAGTCTGTCATTGATGGGCATTTGGGTTGGTTCCAAGTCTTTGCTATTGTGAACAGTGCTACAATAAACATACATGTGCATGTGTCTTTATAGTAGAATGAGTTATAATCCTTTGGGTATATACCCAGTAATGAGATTGCTGGGTCAAATGGTATTTCTGGTCCTAGATCCTTGAGGAATCGCCACACTGTCTTCCACAATGGTTGAACTAATTTACACCCCCACCAACAGTGTAAATGTGTTTCTATTTCTCCACATCCTCTCCAGCATCTGTTGTTTCCATGACTTTTTAATGATCGCCATTCTAACTGGCGGGAGATGATATCTCATTGTGGTTTTTGATTTGCATTTGTCTAATGATGATGATGAGCTTTTTTCGTGTTTGTTGGCCACATAAATGTCTTCTTTTGAGAAGTATCTGTTTATATCCTTCGCCCACTTTTTGATGGGGTTGGTTTTTTCTTGTAAATTTGTTTAAGTTCTTTGTAGATTCTGGATATTAGTCCTTTGTCAGATGTATAGATTGCAAAAATTTTTCTCCCATTCTGTAGGTTGCCTCTTCACTCTGATGATAGTTTCTTTTGCTGTGCAGAAGGTCTTTAGTTTAATTAGATCCGATTTGTCAATTTTGGCTTTTACTGCCATTGCAGTAAAAGACTTCAGGACATTGTTTTAGTCTTGAAGTCTTTGCCCATGCCCATGTCCTGAATGGTATTGCCTAGATTTTCTTCTAGCATTTTTATGGTTTTAGGTCTTATGTTTAAGTCTTTAATCCATGTTGAGTTAATTTTTATATAAGGTGTAAGGAAGGGGTCGAGTTTCAGTTTTCTGCATATGGCTAGCCAGTTTTCCCAACATCATTTATTAAATAGGGAATCCTTTCCCCATTGCTTGTTTTGTTAGGTTTGTCAAAAATCAGATGGTTGTAGATGTGTGGCATTATTTCTGAGGGCTCTGTTCTGTTCCATTGGTCTATATATCTGTGTCACGATGGTTTGCTGCACCTATCAACCCGTCTTCTAGGTTTTAAGACCCACATGCATTAGGTATTTGTCCTAATGCTCTCACTCCCCTTGTCCCCCACCCCCTGACAGGCCCTGGTGTGCGATGTTCTCCTCCCTGTGTCCATGTCTTCCCATTGTTTAACTTCCACTTATAAATGAGAAGATGTGGTTTTTGGTTTTCTGTTCCTGTGTTAGTTTGCTGAGAATGATGGCTTCCAGCGTTATCCATGTCCCTGCAAAGGACATGAAGTCGTTCTTTTTTATGGCTGCATAGTATTCCATGGTGTATATGTGCCACATTTTCTTTAAAAATCACTTTCTTCTGTGGTCTCTGTAAGTGAGGTATACTGGCCATCCTTTAGTTCCTTAAATTTATTATAGTTGCCCCTTGAATAACATAGGCTTGAGCTGCATGGGTCCACTTATATACAGATTTTTTTTGGTCAAATGCAGATGGAAAATACAGTATTCATGGAATGCAAAACCCAAGTATACAGAGGGCTGACTTTTTCTACACTCTGCTTCTCCAGGAGTGAGTACAGGAATTGAGTGTATGGGTATTTTGGTATCCAAGGGAGTTCTCGAACCAGTCCCCTGATAATATGGAGGAACAACTTTATATGCTCTCTGCTATTGGGCTTTTGAACATTTTATCATCTTGCTCTTGCCTCTTGGTCTAGGTAACTTGTGATCTTTTAGAATGCTTTTTACCATTTCTATTACTGTAACACTTGTCAGAGCCAATATATTTCCTCTTGGATGATAGCCACATAATTGGCTGTTGTTTCTACTCTTTTCTTTCCAAAGTTCCTCCTCCATATGGCAGTCAGAGTGATAATTCTACAATATAAAACATTGTATCCCTTTTCTGCATTGGATGTGAGATCCACAGGACTGCTTCCTTTACATCATTTACTTCTCAGCTCAAAAATCAACTTCTCCTTGATGTCTTCCTTGATGACCTTAACTAAAGTAGCAGGTGATTGTAAAGAAGAGTATCTCTCACAAAATCTGGCACTTTGTGTACATAGAGACAATTTTTTTTCTTTTTAAAAACTCTGCTTAATCTTTGTATATTCTGTCTACCCTCAATGGAATCTTTGTGTTTAAATTCTTATTATAAATCTATATTTTTCAAATTTTTAAAAAGTATTATATATATATATATGTAGAAAAAATATATATTTTCTAACCATATAGTTTAATGAATTTGCACAAACTGAACTCACCCAGAACAAAAACAATACTCTGGAAGCCCCTCTTGTGCTCCCTTTCAGTCACTACTTTTCCCTATAGGGGTAACCAACTACTATTCTGACTTAACACATTAAATTAGTTTTGGCTGTTTTATATTTGATGTAAGTGAAAACATATAATGTGTATGTAGTTTATTTTATTTTGCTTAAGAGATTATGTTTGAATATGTAGTTATTGTTCATTTATTCTTACTAATCTTTGGTTATACAGCTTGACGTTAATATTAGATGATACCTAAAGGGTCATGACTATTGTCTTTAATCCCCTTTATTCATTTTGTCAGAGATACGTCTTGAAATCATATAGTATGAGTCCTCCAACTTCAGTTCTTCAGTATTATGTTGGTCATTCTAAGTCTTTTGCCTTTCAAATTGTACCTTTCTTTTTCCGTGTAAATTTTATAATTGCTTGTCGAGTTTTACAAACAAGCCTACTGGAAATTACATTGGGATTTGTTATATCTGTAAATCTGTTTGGAACAATTGGCATCTTAACAATATTGTTATAGTTCATGAACATGGTATATCTCTCCATTTGTGTAGAATTCTTTAATAAGTATTTTGTAATTCTTAGCAAACAGAACTTATACATTCTGTTAGATTTGTATTTTATGGGTTTTTTTGGGTACTATATTTGGAATATAAGTTTCATGTTTTGTTCTCTGCTATATCTTCAGTGTCTAGGATATGGCACAAAGTCGGATTCAGTAAGTATTGAATGAGTGAATATCTGCCATCAAAGAGTTCACACTCTAGGAGCTGAGAAAGAAGTACATAATTAAAAGATGATACACTTTAGGGGAACTGTAAACAAAATTCTTCGGGAGCTCCATGTGGGAGCAATAAATTTCATGTAACAGATTTCTTTTTCTTTTTTTCTGTCAGATTTGAAAGAAGATAAACCTAGGAAAAGTTTGTTTAATGATGCAGGAAACAAGAAGAATTCAATTAAAATGTGGTTTAGCCCTCGAAGTAAGAAAGTCAGATATGTTGTGAGTAAAGCTTCAGTGCAAACCCAGCCTGCAATAAAAAAAGATGCAAGTGCTCAGCAAGACTCATATGAATTTGTTTCCCCAAGTCCTCCTGCAGATGTTTCTGAGACGGCTAAAAAGGCTTCTGCAAGATCTGGAAAAAAGCAAAAAAAGAAAACTTTGGCTGAAATCAATCAAAAATGGAATTTAGAGGCAGAAAAAGAAGATGGTGAATTTGACTCCAAAGAGGAATCTAAGCAAAAGCTGGTATCCTTCTGTAGCCAACCATCTGTTATCTCCAGTCCTCCGATAAATGGTGAAATAGACTTACTAGCAAGTGGCTCCTTGACAGAATCTGAATGTTTTGGAAGTTTAACTGAAGTCTCTTTACCATTGGCTGAGCAAATAGAGTCTCCAGACCCTAAGAGCAGGAATGAAGTAGTGACTCCTGAGAAGGTCTGCAAAAATTATCTTACATCTAAGAAATCTTTGCCATTAGAAAATAATGGAAAACGTGGCCATCACAATAGACTTTCCAGTCCCATTTCTAAGAGATGTAGAACCAGCATTCTGAGCACCAGTGGAGATTTTGTTAAGCAAACGGTGCCCTCAGAAAATATACCGTTGCCTGAATGTTCTTCACCACCTTCATGCAAACGTAAAGTTGGTGATACATCAGGGAGGAAAAACAGTAACATGTCCGATGAATTCATTAGTCTTTCACCAGGTACACCACCTTCTACATTAAGTAGTTCAAGTTACAGGCGAGTGATGTCTAGTCCCTCAGCAATGAAGCTGTTGCCCAATATGGCTGTGAAAAGAAATCATAGAGGAGAGACTTTGCTCCATATTGCTTCTATTAAGGTAGGATGCTTACTTTGAAATACCATCTCAGAATGAGGCCAACTATAAAGCAATTTCTTTGGAGTTTGTGAAAAATGGCATAGGATTACTAGGATAATTAACCTTTCACAGACATGATACTTCCTCTGAACCAGAGAAGCCAGATTCACAGGGAGAGCATCTCTACTTCAGTTGGAGCAGTGGCCCCTGAGTCTGGGCAGCATGATCTTGTAGGAGAAAACCAATATTTGAATATTTCAGCTTTTATTTTGCCAAGTGCTTTTGCTTTTGTCTATTTTACCTTCAGTTTTTATCATTTTGTTTACCTGTCTTCATGCTTTATGAATGTAGACAATTGCTAAGTTATTACAGGCAACAATGTTTACTTAGTAAAAAAGCCCATATTTACCGTCCAAATTCAACCAAAATTTGGAAGGTTGAAAGATGTGGTCTGTACATTTCTCCAATGACCGGGACATTTGACTATCAGAAATGGCTCCTCCAGTTCACCACAAAGGAGCTGCTTTTTGCGCTACAATCAGCCGTTCCTTTTACTGACCTGTTCATTGACGTTCATTCTCTTTAATTATTGCCTCAACACCTAAGATGTGGCAGCGTTTTATGGAACCTGGCCTGTTTTCTGAACACTTGGCAGTGGTTAATCTTTGAAATTGACACAAACACTACATGTGAAATAGAGCAGTAGGCACCATAGCTTTATAAGCTTTGCTCTGTGATTTCATGCAAGTGTTAGGAAAGTATGATATGGTAGACCTTAGTACTAAATTAGGATAGCTTTTATGCAGTCTCAGCGACTGTACATAGTCAATTCACCCAGGAAATCCTTTTGTCTTCTGGTTGGGTAGAGAACTTTGGGACACCTGGGAGGAACCACTTGGAGGCCCACAAACATGAGGCTGGTGGGCAACATAAAACATTTGAGAAGAACATGGAGTAGACATTGAGTGTGGTCCAAAGATTCCCGTATTTCTGTGTGGAGAAAGGGAATAGCATAAACTGAGCTTATCCCAGCTGCTGCTGGTTTGTTTTCCTTGCTTTTCTTCCAGATTAATGAGGAATACAGTCAGCTCTGTGTATCTGTGCATTCTATGTTTATGGGTTCAACCAACTGCGAATCAAAAATATTTGGGAGAAAAGCCAATAACAATACACAATAAAAAATGCAAATTAAAAAATATCTATAACAACTATCTACATAGCATTTATATTGTATTAGGTATTATAAGTAATTTAGAGATGATTTAAAGTATACTGGAGGATCTGTGTAGGTTATTTGCAAATACATCATTTTATATGAGGAATCTGTGGATTTTGGTATCTGCTGGGATTCTGGAACCAATCCCCCACAGATAACTGAGGGATGACTGTACTCTATTTCTGATACCAGTGAGGCAGGGACCTTACAACATGACCACATATCCTTTGGACATGTTGAATTTTTGCACTTGGCTCTGGTTGTGTTTTAGTTTGATGTTTGCAAAGCCTGACTTACAAAATTAGACATTTTTTGTCATCTTTGTTATATATTAGACATTTTTTGTCATCTTTGTTATATATATGTATATTATATGTACATATAAGCTATTGTAAACATAAAGTTAAAGACATAAGTAGCTAGTGTAATGATTATTTTTGTTCATTTTGCTGGCTAATACATAGTAATTTATATATTTTGCTTTCTGGGAAATTTTTGGACTATCAGGCAAGCATTTACTTATATTGGTGGCGACTTTTTCTTCTAACCATAAGAATAATTTATCTTTATTAATGAGGATCCCTAGGGTCTAGGCCAGAGTTTTGTAAGTTCTTTCTTAAAGGGGCAGTTAGAGTAAACGTTTTCATCTTTGCAGGCCGTGAAATCTCTATCATAGCTGTTCAGCTCTGCCTTCTTAGTGCAAAAGTAGCCATAGACAATATGCAAACTAATAAAACTTATGTACAAAATTGGGTGACTGGCCCATAGGCTATAGTTTGCCTACTCTTGGTTTAGGCATGTGAAGAAACCGTAATAGAATATTAAGTCAGGATAAAATGATGGCATGCTCCTGTCTGGGTGAATTTTCTCTATTAATACGTTCAAGATTACTTCATATGAGTTTTGTCAGTTTACTTAGAGTTTTGCCGGAATTATTAAATCCATTTTTATTTCCTTGAACTTAATTATTAAATGCAATTATTGTCACCAGTTGTCAGATTATGTTATGGTACATTTTTTAAACGTTAATTTTTATTGTTTTTAAAATCACCAATTAATAGTGTCCTTTTAAATTTTTTTATGAGTTGAATGTATGCCTCTCGCCTTAGCTTTATTTTAATAGACATATCCTTAAAATCAGATTTGCTTATATAAATATATTTACATATATTTATATATTTTTTCTTTTTTGGGGGTGGGGGGAGGGGCGGGGGACAGAGTCTTGCTCTGTCACCCAGGCTGGAGTGCAGTGGCACAATCTCAGCTCACTGCAACCTCCGCCTTCTGGGTTCAAGCAATTCTTCTGCTTCAGCTTCCCGAGTAGCTGGGATTACAGGCACCTGCCATCACGCCAGGCTACTTTTTATATTTTTAGTAGAGACGGAGTTTCACCATGTTGGCCAGGCTGGTCTCGAACTCCTCACCTCAGGTGATCTGTCCTCCTCGGCCTCCCAAAGTCTTGGGATTACAGGCATGAGCCACCATACCTGGCCAATCTTTTTAGAAACAGTTTTCATTTCATTCCTATCCTAATTTTCTCATTTGCAGCCAAGAATGAATAAATCTATGTGTACACATATTGCAATTCTGCTATCTTATTTATATTTTGCACCCACCTGCCTCAGAAAAGGATTTGAAGTGGCTCTAAAGTTAACGCTACTATAAAATGGAATAAGGAGTTGGTAAAGAGGAAAGAGTTACTGCAGCTGGAGTGAATTTAGTTTTGGTGACCTTTAAGGCAGCCAAAGCAAATAAGGGGAAGGACCAGGTTTTGTGCTGTCAAAAGATAATGCATCTTTTTTGGTGGTGATTATTTATGTTTTGTACCCACCTACTTCAGAAAAGGATTTCAAGTGGCTCTAAAGTTATTTAGACTTGCATTGTATTGTTTCTTAAGCATGTTGGTAAACTTGCAGTTTCTACAGTTTGAGCACATGTTTGTGCTGAGCATCCTTGGTGTATGCACCGAGGACAGAGAACCCAGCAGGAGTTTGTTCTCCTGCACTAGTTACCTTTCCCCACTGCAGGTAGGGCTTTACTGATTGATTTCTGAGCTTGGAAACATTATTAATGAACATCGTATAATACCTTGCCCCAAACTACCTCTGGGCATCATCATTGGCCATAACCTTTCCATAGATACCACCCTACTGGCAGCTACTTCTCTTTTCTTGCCCCTACCACTTGCATTAGTTTTCTATTGCTGCCAAAACAAACTACCACAAAGTTAGTGATTCAAAGCAATGCAAATTAATTTTCTTACAGTTCTGTACACCTGAAGTCTAGTATGGGTCTCATCACGCTAAAATCATGTTGTCAGCTGTTTTCAGGAGGTTCCAGGAAAGACCCATTTCATTTTTGCTTGGATGGTTGGCAGGGACTTCATAGTTCTTGTGGTAAGACTGAGATCCAGATTTCTTGCTGGTTTTCAGCTGAGGGTTGTTTCCAGGTTCTAGAGACTGTCACATTCCTTTAGTTCGTGGTCCTCTTCATCTTCAAATCCAGCAGCAGCAGATTGAGTCCTTCTCACATCTTATCTTTCTGACATAGCCAGAAAGACCCTCTGGTTTTAAGAATTCATATGATTAAATTGGGCTACTTGAGAAATGTGGAATAATCTCCCCATCTCAAGGTGTGTCCACTTAATTACATTGCAGTGTCCCTTTCACCACGTAAGGTAACATAGTCACAGGTTCTGGGGATTATTCGTGTGTGGACATTTTTGGAGGTCGTAATTTTTTGACCGCACCACTGAAGTAGCTTCCTAACTTCCCTTTGTATTTCCTGCAGTCAGTTCTCTATGTAACAGCCAGAGTAATCTGACCGAAATCAAAATTATCATTTCTCTGCTCTCCTATCAGTAAGTCTTTTTTATACCCCTCTTCCTATTTGAATATCTTCATAACTCATGTTCCTATTTGAATGTCTGCATCACCTATGTTAAACTGCTATTGAGAACACTGTGTCATGAATGGGAGAGTTTATGAGAAAGCTTTGTGCCTAAGTAGAAACTAAGATACTCATTATTTATTCTTCTGATTTATTACCACAATTACTTTTGCACCAACCCAATAGAAAACAAAATACTAAGGATATAGAGAAAATTTTTTATTTTCTATTATGTCAGCTTTGCTTGAGAATTTGTGCCATACTGACGTTCCCCTTTTCTTCCCCCACACCCCCCTACCAAGTTCTCTAGCACAAATTCTTAAAATGGCAATGATTACTCATAATTTATACCACAGCAATGACTTACTGTGGAATAGAAGAATGGCTTGAAGCTGGCATGCCATGATTTATTAGTGATGTAGACATAATAGATAATGTTTTGAATGCAACTTACAAGGCATGGTATGCTTAGAACATAACAAAGGTGATGAAGATCCCCTGGAGAGAGAGAAGATCCCTTGTGAGGAGTCTCATTTAGAGTTTAACTTTGTAGTTTATTATACTTGAACACAGTCATGTTATATTGTATGTGAAATTATGTATCCTTCATAGTAGCTTCATGAGAAGGTAGCAAAGGAAACAAAAGCAGCCTTGGCATATGTGATATTTTCAAGAGTTTAATTTCTAAAACACCTCCTGGAGTCAGTATCTATTTTTCTCCTCTGTCACTCACCACGTATGTATAAGTCTGCTTTTGTAATACCAGTAACTTATTGTGCCATTGACCAGGTTATCAGAATTATCTGCTGAATTACAGGCATACCTCATTTAATTGCACTTCACTTTTTTGTGCTTTGCAGAGAGTTTTGTTTTTGTGTTTTTTGACAATCCTGCATTGAGCGAGTCTGTCAGTGCTGTTTTTCCAACAGCATATGCTCAGTGTGTCTCTGTGTCACATTTTGGTAATTCTCACAATATTTCAGATATTTTCACTACTGTTGTATCTGTTACGGTGATTTGTGATCAGTGGTCTTTGATGTAACTATTGTAATTGCTTTGGGGCACCACAAACCCTGGCCATGTAACATGGCAAACTTAATTGATAAATGTCTTTTCCGACTATTCTACTTACTGAGAATTCTCACATCTCTCTCCCTTTGAATCCCTGTTTCCTGGGACACAAGAATATTGAATTTAGGTAAACTAACAACCCTACAATGTCCTCTGAGTTTTCAAGTGGAAGGAAGAGTCACTCATCTCTTACTTTATATAAGAAGCTAGAAATGATGAGTGAGGAAGACATGTTGAAAGTTGATATAGGCCAAAAGCTGGGTCTCTTGCCAAACAGCCAATTTGTGAATGCAAAGAAAAAGTTCTTTAAGGAATTTAGAAGTGCTACCCTGTTGAATACACAAATGAGATGAGAAGAAAGCATAACCGCCTTATTGCTGATATGAGGAGAGTTGGAATGGTCTGGATAGATTATCAAACCAACCACGTTTCCTTAAGCAAAACCCTACTCCAGAGCAAGATCCTAAATCTCTTCAATTCTGTGAAGGCTGAGAGAGGTGAGGAAGCTGCAGAAGAAAAGTTGGAAGCTAGCAGAGGTTGGTTCATGAAGTTGAAGGAAAAAAGCTGTCTCCATAATATAACAATGCAAGTTGAAACAGCAGGTGCTGATGGAGAAACTGCAGCAGGTTATCCAGAAGATCTAGCCAAGATAATTATGAGAGTGGCACACTAAACAACAGATTTCAGTGAAGTTGAAACAGCCTTTTGTTGGAAGAATATGCCATCTGTGTCTGTCATAGCTAGAAAGGAGAAGTCAATGCCTGGCTTCAAAGGACAGGCTTTCTTGTTAGGGGCTAATGCAGCTGGTGACTTGAAGTGGAAGCCAATGCTCATTTACCATTTGGAACAACAAAGCCTGGGTGAGAGCACATCTTGACAGCGTGGTTTGCTAAATATTTTAAGCCCGCTGTTGAGACCTACTGTTCAGGAAAGATATTCAAAATATTACTAATTGACAGTGCCACCTAGTCACCCAAGTGTTCTGATGAAGATAAGGACATTAATGCTGTTTTCATGTCTCCCAACAAAATATCAATTCTGTAGCCCATGGATCAAGGAGTAACTTTTACTTTCAAGTCTTGTTACTTAAAAAAATGCATTTTGTAAGGCTATAGCTGTTGTAGATGGGGATTCCACAGATGATTCTGGAAATGACTCACCATTCTAGATGCCATTAATATCATTGATGATTCATGGGAGGATGTCCAAATGTTAACATTAACAGTAGTTTGGAAAAGAGTTGATTACAGTTTTCATGGATGACTTTGAGAGGTTCAGAACTTAAGTGGAGAAAGTAACTATAGATGTAGTAGAAATAGCAAGATAACTAGAATTAGAAGTGGAGCCTGAAGACGTAACTGAATTGCTGCAGCCTCATGATCAAACTTCAATGGATGAGGCATTGTTTGTTATAGATGAGAAAGAAAGTGGTTTCTGCAGATGGAATCTACTTCTGGTGAAGATGTTGTGAACGCTGTTGAAATGACAACAAAGGATTTAGAAAATTATATCATCTTAGTTGATAAAACAGCAGCAGGGTTTGAGAGGATTGGCTCCAATCTTGAGAGAAGTTCTATGCAGATAAAATGCTACCAAACAGCGTCACATGCTACAGATAAATCTTTCATGAAATGTCAGTGGATGTGGCATACTTTATTGTCCTGATTTAAGAAACTGTCACAACCACCCAAACCTTGAGCAACTACCTGCTTGCTCAGTCAGCAGCCAGCAGCATCAAGGCAAGACCATCCACCAGCAAAACGATTGTCACCATTTTTTAGCAATAAAGTTATTTTCAATTAAGTTCTGTTCATTTTTTTTAAAAAACATAATGCTATTGCACACTTAGTAGACTACAGTATAGTGCACATATAACTTTTATATGTGCTGGGAAACCAGATTCGTGTGACTTGTTTTATTGCAATATTTGCTTTATCGCAGTGATCTGGAACTGAACTGACAGTATCTCCGAGATATGCCTGTATTTTATTCAGTAAATTCTAAGAAGCTAGAGAAATATTTAACATTTTAGAGCTTCATTCCAGATGGTTCATTTTTGTTTGTTTGTTTTAATGGCATCTAATTGCCAAGAAGGGAAGTCTTTGGTTCCTGGTCAGTTCATTTACATGGAAAGGCTTAACCATGCTAGGCAAGTCATTTGTCTTATACTTAATTGTAATGTTCTGTATTGTTTTTATGAATATGTTTATTAATGGTATTTTAGAAGAGCTAACATTTATAATAAGGAAAAGTTTTGTTTTTATGTGTGTTTTTGGAAAGTTAATTTATATTGCTGGCATATGTGTGGATCTGCAATATGTACAAATGTGTGAAGGATCTTTCCTTTGATTGAAAGATTAGCAATAAAAGATTCAGTGGGACACACACACACACTTATTTTCAGCCTTCAGTGTATTACTTGAAAATACCAAATTCATTTAAAATTTTTAATAAGCCTTGGCAAATACTTTCCTTAGATAAATTATTTTTGCTATGGTTTAAGAAAAGTTCAATTATTCTTTCAAGTTGTGAGGAGCCCAAAAGTGAGTACTTGAAAGTAATTTAAAGAAGCCAGAATCAAAACTTAATTTATTTCCTGGCTACTTCATATCAGTTCAAGCTATTCCAGTTACTGTAGACTCTATCTAATTATCATAATTTTATTTATGTGCATGACATTACATTTACATGAAGTAGAAAGATGAAAATATGACAAAACTTTCAAGTACTAGAGAGGAGAAAGCAGATTGGTTATAAAAAGCAAGCCGTTTGCTAATCAGCTATACAGTTCGGGGGTGGGGAGAATGTTAACAGAAGACACTTTGATAATATGAAGAGGTGACATGAAAGAAAAATAGCAACTGTCTAACAACCTTAAAAGAGAGTCTACTCGTATTCTTTAAATTGTCACTCCGTTTCTGTTTGACTATTCCCTTGAGACTCTTCCATTTCACAATTCTGTTTATATTATTTTTTAAGCTTCTTTAATATTTTTTTTTTGCATTACCATGTAGAATTAGAATGGGGAAATCTTTGAGAAGGTTTTTGTGTGTGAGTACTTTCATGTTAAAGATAGGGAATGTGTGTGGTTCTGGCAGTTTATCTGCTCACTTGTTATAGGATTGTTTTGGAAAAAAAATCAAATTTGTATCTTGGCAGATATTCCTGCATTCATTTGTAACTGTTATGAATATAAAGCAAAAGTTGCAGGGGCTCACACCTGTAATCCCAATAATTTTGGAAGCTAAGGCAGGAGATTGCTTGAGTCCATTAGTTTGGGCAACATAGTGAGACCCCCATCTCTACAAAACAATAAAAAAAAATTAGCCGGGCATGGTGATGTATGCCTAGCTACTACTCAGGAGGCTGAGGCAGGAGAATTGCTTGGGCCCAGGAGCTTGAAGTTACAGTGAGCTATGATCATGCCATTGCACTCCAGTTGCTAAATACATGATAACTTGCTCTAGAAGTAGAATTTGCACTGTTAAGAAATCTGGGAAAATGTTGCCCTTTTTTTTTTTTTTCTTGAAACTGGGGTAATTAATTTGAAACCTACAATCCTTTTAGACCCATTGAGCATTTAAGGTCATTTTGTTAATTTAGGAATATGAAAATGTATGTTGCATGATAATTTACTTTTTTAGAAAACTGAAGATTTGAGAAACAGCCCAGAGCACAGAAACAGAGACAATTAGATATAAAAAGCATTTTTTTTTTTTTCTGAGGTAGAGTCTCGCTCTGTCGCCCAGGCTGGAGTGCAGTGGCGTGATCTCAACTCACTGCAACCTCTGCCTCTTGGGTTCAAGCAGTTCTCCTGTCTCAGCCTCCTGAGTAGCTAGGATTACAGGTGTGCGCCACCATGCCTGGCTAATTTTTGTGTTTTTAGGAGAGACGGGATTTCACCATGTTGGCTAGGCTGATCTCAAACTCCTGACCTCATGATTTGCCTGCCTCAGCCTCCCAAAGTGCTGGGATTATAGGTGTGAGCCACCGTGTCCGGCCAGCAAAATTTTTTAAAAAGAAAAAAAAATCAAATATTATATTTAGGAGAATTAGTGATTTCTGCATTATCAAACCAACAGAGGAAAAAAATTTCAGAAAAAAGTATTGGGAGAGGGGGTGGGTGGGGAGAGATTTATTCACTAAAGAAGCACTCACGAAACTCATTGAACACAATATTATGCATGTAACTTCTGTCTATAGCTTTTTATTCAGTCTTTTTTGAGAGTATGCTCTGCTAGTTATTTTTGCTTTATCTTCATGGACTTAGGTACTGTACCCTGCCCTGTTATCCTAAAAGAACTGATTAGTTACATTTGCAGTGAGTGGTGATAATAATGTAATTTCAAGAAAATTTTTACCTTCATCCCGCTGCATAAATGCCTCCTTTTTCCTAAAGCCTGACATTGTTTTACAAAGGGGCAGTATCTTTTATATTACTGCTAAAGATTTTTAAAAAGGCTTTAAGAGTTAATGGATACTTAAAATGTAATATGTAATTAAATATAAATGATAGATGTCAGATCTTTCCACATTACATGAAGGGCCAAATTTAAGAGACCCTGGTATTAGATAGCTGGAGGATTATTATCTCTCACTTCTAGGAAAATGAATAAAAAAGAAGAGTGGGAGGGCAGACTACCTGAGACCAGTTCCCCAGAACTCCTTTGCCACAGTCTACCTTCGCTGGAAGCTGGCAGCAGAGGGAAGCTATTTTTTTTTCTTACTTGAAGACAGCTTTAAAGTGACCTTAAAAGTCTACTCATTTATAGTAGGATTTAGTTGGATCATGACACACAAGACACAGAAAGTTCAAAACTGGAAGGGGTCTTCAATTTTAATGCTATTTAATAATTGACAGTGTCTTAATATGAAAGTCGAATTAATATTGTCTGCCTTCAGAGTATTTTCCTTGCCTTGTGCCTCATTTTAATTCACTTATTCCCCAGATCTTGTTCATCTGATTTAAAAAGGTTGTGATTTCTAAAGTAAAGTTATTGTATTTCTTACTTTTCCTCATCTGCCTCCTCTCTCCGTTGCATCAGTGTGCTACTGTTGCTACTGTTACAACATTGTTGCATAGCTCTCCAGAGTACTGGAATAGAGAAATAGAGAAATTGAAAACCACTTGTTAGAAAAGACTTGTAAGGCTACATCACAGAAGCTCTATTTCGTATAGTTGTATTAGTTGATAATGGGTGGTGATTTTAGTCTTGAACTGGGCGGGGAGCAGGGGGATAAAAATTTAATGCTGATTGTGTGGGATGATTTGAATAGGTTGGTACTGATCTCTTTTTTTGCCATTTTAAACAGAGCAACTGTTGCTTCCTAGAAAATGTTGAACAAATAAGGTGAATATAAACAATGTATTAGGATGGAGTAACTGCCAATAAAATGGCAGTTTTTGGCTGTTTTTTAACTTTGGTTTCACTGAGTAGTCTTCTGGGCTAAACAGTTTTGGTTGTTTTAGACAATACTCAGAAGCCATTTACAAATGCTCAAAAATTGTTTTTTTCACAAATGAAATTATGGCTTTTAAAACTTCATTATGAGCACATGATCTTTGGCCAGTGTCCTTTATTTGGTACCTTGAAATGAATTTTGAATATGGCTTTCTAATAGATTTTGTAGTCTATATTCAAGCATGACTGTACTTCTTGATATCTCAGAATAATTTATATGCAGACAATTTCTTTTTTGAGACGGAGTCTTGCTCTGTGGCCCAGGCTGGAGTGCAGTGACATGATCTTGGCTCACTGCAACCTCTGCCTCCCGGGCTCAAGTGATTCTCCTGCCTCAGCCTCCCAAGTAGCTGGGATTACAGGCTGGCACCACCATGCCCGACTAGTTTTGTATTTTTAGTAGAGACGGGGTTTCACCATGTTGACCAGGCTGATCTCAAACTCCTGACTCAGGTGATCCACCCGCCTCGGCCTCTCAAAGTGTTGGGATTACAGGCGTGAGCCACCACACCTGGCCTAATAATTTATTAACTCATCAACAGTAGCCTTAAGAGAAAACGATTTAAGTTTTACTTTATATTGAAGAAGACAGCATTTAAAAAAACTCAATATTTTCCTTTCTTTCCTTAATGCTTTTTAATTTCCGTTTTGTTCATTTTTCTAGGGCGACATACCGTCTGTTGAATACCTTTTACAAAATGGAAGTGATCCAAATGTTAAAGACCATGCTGGATGGACACCATTGGTAGTTGTCTGGTTTTTATTCTCATTCTTTCTGTGTTTTACAGTTCTTATAGTTTATAGTTATGTAGTTGTCTATATATCATCCTCTGCCACATACACTCTTTTTAGTCTGAAGAACTTGTTTTCATCAAGTATGAGAACATGATTACTTTCCTTCTAGCTTTTCATTTGTGACAGGCGAGAAATTGGTTACCTTTTGACAGACTACCTTTAGATTTAGGAATCCATTTGTACTGTACTGCAGAATTTAGCTAATGTCTAGAGGTAACAGCTACAGCTGACATCAGGCTCCATTCTGTAGCACTGCATGTCACTGGAACCAAATTTCTTGGAACAAAAAGAGGTCGGAGGAACTGAGTATAGGAAAGTGATCACAAGGAAGTAATTCTCACTGAGGGTCTATCTTAGCCTCACTTATACCCTATCCAATTGTAGATATATAAGGCAGTAGAAATCTTTGCTTACATTAAACATTTTTAAAAGTCTTTGCTTATTATTACTAAAAATAAAAGTGTGAAGCATAATCTGGAAACAGAATGACACAAATACTTGGAAACAATTGGTATGTAGGCCAATTACATTAGGACAAACATGAGATTTGAATGCAGCCACAGAAGTGTCAGCAAATGAAGTAGATGCCTTCATCCTGTAAACTAGAAATTCAGCCCAGAAATTAGGAGACTCTCAATAGGCTAGGTGCAAGAAAGCTGGGAGAGTTTAGTCTAGATCAGTCGCTTTGCTGGTTGGACTCTACTGGCTGGCTAACCTTTTCAAAGAAAGGTTAATTTTATTTCTTTCTTCAAAGCCACTAAGGCAAGTTGTAAAGATTGGTTAGTGATTTAGAGGGTTTAGTGCCTAATTTGGATTCCTTTATCCTAAAAATAGACCTACAGATGTTGAGTGTGATATCACTTATTATGAATTGAAATTGATGTACTTAAAAAGTATAGAATGCCAGAGGTTTATTAGAAAACAGCATTGTTTGTAGTTCATTAGACATAAGGAAAGATTTGGATGTAAGTCATCTTTGAACACTCCATTGTTGCCGTTTCTGTCATTCAGCAAGCTCTTTTTGTATTCCTACTCGTGTTATTTCTCTTATCAATAACAGCAGCCATACAGCAATTTGTAGGTTCAGCAAATAGCTTGTCTTAAAAGCATTCCTTCACGGATACTTACTTTGTTGCATGATATGTGTATGTACTGGTACAGATTTTATGTATCATCTTGTTATTAAATATGTAGCCTTTTTTTCTTAATGTGTTACATTTATTGTAGAACATTTAAGGAGCTACCGTTGGTTTAAAACTACATTTTCTTCTAAAAAAAAGAAAAGTGCTTGACCCAAGGCTCAAATGAGAATAGCCTTTCTTTTTTCATGAGTTACACAGATCTTGACTGAAAGATTATTAATAGTAACTTTCACTCTGTCAGCAACTTACAGTGTTTTTGAGTATTTAGGTAACAATAAATTTACTGCCTGACGTTTACATTTATTTATCTAAAGTGTGATATTATAATGTCATCCATTGCTCTTTCTTATCACTTCTTTCACTTCTTTTTCAAAAAATTTAATTAGCATGAAGCCTGCAATCATGGGCACCTGAAGGTAGTGGAATTATTGCTCCAGCATAAGGCATTGGTGAACACCACCGGGTATCAAAATGACTCACCACTTCACGATGCAGCCAAGAATGGGCACGTGGATATAGTCAAGCTGTTACTTTCCTATGGAGCCTCCAGAAATGCTGTGTAAGTAGTTCAACGTAAAAATTATTTTTAAAATTGACTTATATTCTTGAATCAAGGTGTGTGATAAAGCAGACTTTAATAGTCAAGTTGATGGCTTTCTTCACTTTCACAACTAAAATTAGATGTGATCATCACATTCTGCACTCATAATCAGCATTCATGCCCTTTCTCTTTATGAAACAGTTGGTCCATATTCTTGGGTTCTACACTTGAGGATTCAGCCAACTGCAGATCAAAAATAATTGGGAAATATCAATGACAGATCGGATAAAGAAAACGTGTTACATATATACCATGGAATACTATGCAACTACAAAAAAGAATGAGATCATGTATTTTTGTGGGCACATGGTGGAGCTGGAGGCCATTATCCTTAGTAAGCTAACGCATGAACAGAAAACCAAATACCACATGGTCTCACTTATAAGTGAGAGCTAAATGATGAGAATTCATGAACACAAAGAAGGGAACAACAGACACCAGAGTCTACTTGAGTGTGGAGGGTGGGAGGAGGGAGAGGAGCAGAAAAAGTAACTATTAGGTACTAGGCTCCATACCTGGGTGGTGAAATAATCTGTACAACACACCCCCGTTACACAAGTTTACCTATATAACAAACCTTCACAACTTAAATAAAAACCTAGAATACAAGTTTAAAAAGGGAAAAAAAAATAACCCTATGACAATAAGTAATATAGGTAAAACAATATAGTATAAATATTTATACAGCATTTCATACGATTAGGTATTACAAGTAATCTGGAGATGATTTAAAGTATACGGGAGGATGTGTGTAGTTTACAAGTAAATACTATGCCATCTTTTATAAGAAACTTGAGCAGCTGCACATTTTGACATCACAGGGGTTGAGGATCCAATTCCCCATGGATAGCAATAGGGATAACTGTGCTGACATATTTGGGGGAGATTTACTTTCTTAATTCAGAAACAATTGTCAATTTTGGAAGCTTTCATTTAATGGAAAAATTTACTTAGTGTTTATATTCTGTAGATTGATTTACACTTTAATAAGCAGTTATTGTAGAAATAATTATTTTGTATGCTTCCTGATAGTTTGGAATTATTTTAAATATTTCATTCCCATTTTATTTTTTCTGTGTATTTACTATTACAACAGGTAAAGCATATAAGAATTTATATATTGGGCCGGGGCAGTTGAATTATTTCTTAAATTTTTTACATCATTCACATGAGGTTCTGGGTGAACTTTTTGCAGTGTCAGGACACAGAGATGCATTAGTGAATGCCAGCAGCTGGATTTTAAAATTGGCATTGTCAAGAGTGTCACAAGCAAATGCTGTATGTAGATTTTGTATCTTTAATCTGTAACTTGGTTCATGTCTCTCTATGTAGTATTTTATTCTTTTCAGTTAATTAAGTAGTTGAAATGAAAATGCAGGTATTGCGTCTCTGCCCTTGTTGCTTCTATAGGTTTGAAAAGGGCACAAAAAAATTAAGTTTTCAATGGTGACAGATGCAAATAAGAATTATAAAATGCAGGGCTTCTAGGTTGTAATTTTTTATTGGTAACTATTTAACATAATTGAAAACCAAATTAGTAATGCAAGAATGTACCATACCTTGGTGCTGTTAGTTTCAGTAAATGTGTCTAATCTCTTTTATCTCTCATCACAGGTTATAAGATAATTGGGGCAAATTCAGGGAATGTGTATATTCTTCCGGTTTTTATTTGTGTGTGTGTGTGTGTGTACACGCGTGCATGTTTGTGTGTGTCTCCATATACCTGGACCTATTTCTTTGTAAGGACCTAACCGATATGACCCTCCCATATGTGTTGCAAGCTATTTGGTAAAGCAAATTATTGCTTGGGTCAGGTGAAACTGACTAGTTTTCATTCTAGGGTTCTTAAATCAGCCATGACTACTTTAATGAATGGAGCACTGGTCAGGGCATTAGGGAATCTAGCTTTTATTTGTGACTCCATTACTGACTTTATAGCTTCAGGCAGGTTAATTTCTGTGCCTTGGTGTCCTCACCTATAAAACATGGGTGATGCCTGCTGCTTTTCTATTTCTTCAGAGCATAGTGAGGATTAATGAGCCAAAACACAGAGCCTGTCTTGTGGTTTGTACACTATGATTCGTCACTGCACTGTGAGGGCTTATTAATATACAAGGAGTGGCATGAGACAGTGAGTGAGTCCGCCTTCACAGGTGCCTTCAGTGTTGGTTTAAGTAGGACTACCTAGTGAAGTGGCAAATTTAGGTATATCTGTTCCTCAGCACTGTCCAGTAGACCTTTCTGTGGTGGTGGAAATGTTTATATCTATGCTGGACATTCAGTAGCCACTAGTCACCTCTACTATTGAACACTTGAAAATTAGCTGTTGCTACCAAGGAATACATTTTAAAATGTATTTTATTTTAACCACATGTGCCAGTGACTACTGTGTTGGACAGCTGGTTGATACAGCTGAGTAGTTGGGAAGTAGGGTTTATTTCACCCAAGAGGTTGGGATTGATATTGGATACAGGATAGTAGGGCAGATGAAGGGACAGATTTAATCCTAGGGTACAAGAGTATGGTAGCTGTTTCTAAAAATTTCCTTTCCAGACTATTGGTCTTCATACTTTTTTCCTGTGTTTTTTGCCTCTTAAAAACATGTCGTAGTCATTGTTGTTCATCTGATTGGCTTTACAAATTTCCTGACTGTTCTCCTCCTTTTCAGGTTACTTTTCTTTATTCACTCTCCATACTGCAGCCAGAGCACCTGCAGAAAAACACGAGTCTGGCCAAGTCATTTATTTGCTTAAAATCCTTCCATGGCTTCCTCTTAATGTTTTTAAAATAAAGGCTAAATCCCAAAATATGGTTTATAAGACCCTGGATGGTCTGGTGCTACTTTCCTCTCTGTTCTCATCAGTCTTTCCACAGCTTCTCCTTTCCCCCTTTCCTTCAAGCATTTTTTGCACCAGCTTTTCTGAATTTTTGTTTCCTTAAAATATGTACGGTCTTTTACCTCCTAGCCTTTGTACATGTCTTTGCATTGTCTAGAATATTTGTTTTTGGTAGCCAGTTTCTCATTTGAGTTTCACCTGGGTTATCCTGTCCTTTTGGCCACCTTTCCTGATGTGGTACTTCTCCCCAGTCGTAGGACTTACTGTTTCCTCCCTTCTCGTGAGGCTGTAAGCTGTATGGGCCAGGGATCATGTCTGCCCTCCCTAGTTCTGCCAAGTGCCTAATGTAGTCTGTATCCACATTTGTTTGTAGAGTGAATTAGTGTTTGAATGAATGAAGATTATGGTATACTTTTTCCTCTTTTTTGATAAAAGGTCAGATGACATGAAAATGGGAATTGCCTCCTTCTGCCACTACCTTTACTGTGTGACAAGATGTCTAAAACCAAGTTTCCCTTATCTGTGCCTTTTCTAAGGTGGTTGAACTGGTTCCTGGCAGCTTTTGCCCAACTGGCATCCATGGCATGTTACTTTTTGTGGGATTGTGGCTACCCAAAGTAATTCCTATAGCCTTCACTTTTAAGTGCATGCTGTCTCAATGTTCTAGATACTGTCTTCTAGAATTAGGTAGTAACAGGTGAGAATAGATGAAATTTATTCCTGCCCTTTCCTCCATTTCTTAAGGAGATCATGGGAAGGGGGTCTGGAGCATGGAGACTATGGGATTCTTACTATTCTTCTATTTCTTCCTGAAGCTCTTACTCCTTATAAGCCATTAACATCTCAAATTCTGGAATCTGAGTTGGCAAACAAACTTTTTCTGTCTCTGCTTACTGTATCTCTTTTACTCTTGGTGGAACTCTTTTCTCAATAACCAGGCCTAAACTCTTCCCATGGAAGAAGGGTAAGAACCAGCAAGGGCAAACACCATTCTGTCTGACCCTCTTCAGGGTTTGCTACTTTGGCTGATTGAAGAAGTAAAGTCCTTTTTGCTTACTGTAAATTTCTAAGTTGCCTCCTTTAGCTCTAGCATAAACATTTTGGCTATGTTCTTCATGACCTCAAGGTTGAAGTTTTCTCTTAGATGCCTTCCTTTCTTCTTAAGTCTTCTCATAGTCCCTCCATTGCTCCTTTGCCTCATCATCTCCTCAGTTGTCTGCCTGCTTCTGTTCTAGTAGGAGTGAACAGTGAACAGTCTGTTAAAGCACTGATTATAGAATGGTGTGAGGTATGCCTTCATAGCACGGTGCTCACAGTAGTATGAAAGTCTCAACTAGGGCTGAAAGTAAGACCAGAGGAAGTCACAGAAGGCTTTCTGGAAGAAGAAGAACTCCAAGTTTTGAAAAAATAGAACGGGAGGATGGGATTTTGAGAAAGATAAGATATGGGTGCTAAGGTACTCAAGGCCAGACTGCTTCTTCATTCATTCTAGGAACTTCCGTTAGTGATGTAAGTGGAATAAAAGGATGGAGGAGGATGAGAGGCCAGAGAAGATGGGCAGGGTCTTTGAAAGGCTGTGTGTGCTAAACAGAGTGCTGATTTTAAATTGAAAACCTCCTCCTTCACACTGGGGGGGAACTCAGTTAAGAGGTTTGTCCAGTAATCCAGGAAATGAGTGATGAGAGTCAGATCAAAGTAGTGACAGTAGTGGTGGGAGGGGGGTGGGGTGGAGAATTAGCCATATTTATTAATTTATTCTTTCAAATGAAGTTTGATTACTTTGTGCTGTTTCAAAAATACCATATTAGGATGTTTTGAAGTTGGGTACGTACATAGATTCTAGTGGAGTACCGATTAGGATGTTGATTGAAATTGGTAAGTATATACAGTGGATTAATAAAGTTGGTTTCTATCAAGTCGATTGATAAACTTGATGTCATGTGTTATTCTTTAAATGAATACATCAGTTTGCTAGGTTTTTATTTAGGAATTTTGCATTTTAAAAGTTAGAGTGATTTGTGATTTTATCTTTCACTTCTTGCTGGTAGATTTTGATATCAAAGTTACACTCATAGCTTCTAAAAAGTAATCAGGACCAAGCTGCGTGTCTCCATTTGTTTAAGCATTCTGTTATATATATCTTAGTAAAGTTTTTAGTCTGTTTCATATATATGTATGTAGGTATACACATGCATGTAACTATTAATTGAGGTTATTCTAGGTATAGACTGAGTATCCCTTGCCCAAAATGCTTGGGATCAGAAGTATTTTGGATTTCTTTCAGATTTTGGAATATTTGCATATACATAATGAGATATCTTAGGGATGGTTCTCAAGACTAAATGTGAAATTTATCTATGTTTCATAAACATTTTATACACATAGCCTGAAGGTAATTTTATACAATATTTTAAACAATTTTATGCATTAAAATGGTTTTTTAAGTACTGTGTTTGGAATTTTCCACTTGTTGTGTCATGTTGGTGCTCAAAAAGTTTCCAATTTTGGAGTGTTGCAAATTTCAGGTTTTTGGATTAGCAATACTCAACCTGTATAGTATTTGATTATTTGTTGCTAGTAAACTGGATATTGTGTTAATAAATATAATTTGTTATTCTTGATATATAGGAGAGCTGTTGATTTAGTACATTTCTATCCAGTCAACACCTAATTCTAAAGATCTAATTATCATTTATTAACTTCTATTTCTTATTGCATTTGTCAGTGCTTCCAGAATGATACAATAATGATGATAGTTGGCTTGCTTGTTTTGTTCTTCCTTTTTTAAAAAAGTACTGACCCATAGAGTTATAGTCAATACTAGTATCCATATTAAATACAAAGATTAATGTTCTTTATTGCCCTGTGGAAGCTTTCTTCCCTTTATTATTTTCTAACAAGACTGTATTTTATTTTATTGAATGATTTTCAGCTTCTGCAGAGATGATCTTATACTTTTTTCGTTTTTGTTTTTGAGATGGGTCTCACTGTGTTGCCCAAGCTGGTCTTGAACTCCTGGGCTCAAGCAATCCTCCCACCTCAGCCTCCCAAAGCTTATGCTTTTTTGACTATTGATGTTGTTAATACATTTAAAAATATTAAATAATGCTTGTATTCCTGGGATAACCTTGACTTGGTGGTGTGTATCATTTAAACACAAATTTTACATGAATTTGCTAGGGTTTTAGGAATTTTGCATTTATGATTATAAGTTAGAGTGATTTGTGATTTTTATCTTTCATTTTTTTGCCTCAGATTTTGATACCAAAATTATACTCATAGTTTCTAAAAAGTAATCAGAATGCTTTTTTTTTTTTTTTTTTAACTTTTCCTCTTCTCTGGAACATGAATAGAATATCTTCTGGAAATATCCTGCCCCCTGCCAACTTAGCATAACAGTATCTATTTTGATAACTCACATATTATGTAATTTTTGGAGATCTCTCTAGTTTTGTTATTAGTAGTAATCACTCTGATATACCAGTGTATTCATAATAAAATACAGACACTAAAGAGAAAATGGACTTTTTCTTTTTATCCCATCAAGTTCATCCTTAAAAAGTCCCTGTGGATTGAGAAGCCGAGGCGGGTGGATCATGAAGTGAGGATATTGAGACCATCCTGGCTAACACGGTGAAACCCCGTCTCTACTAAAAATACAAAAAATTAGCTGGGCGTGGTGGCGGGCGCCTGTAGTCCCAGTTACTCGGGAGGCTGAGGCAGGAGAATGGTGTGAACCCGGGAGGCGGAGGTTGCAGTGAGCCGAGACCGCACCACTGCACTCCAGCCTGGGCGACAGAGTGAAACTCCATCTAAAAAAAAAAAAAAAAAAGTCCCTGTGAACTGTAAAACTTTTACCTATTTTGACGTTTTATCTGAGGTTGTGATTTTGATTAACTTTATAACTTTCCTGTTACTGTAAGAATATTAGTTTGAATTAGAAGAGTAAATATTTTTGTAATGCAGCCCTAGGAGAGAGAAGAAAAACTAAGACAAAATCCAGCCATAGAGTTAGTCTCGGATGCCACTGGGAGAGAGGAAGGCTTGTATAAGAGGGCTAAGTAATCCAGGTTTTATCCTGATACATGTTCTGGCATTATTAATAAGTTATGGGCCTGGCGCAGTGCCTCATGCCTGTAATCCCAACACTTTGGGAGGCCGAGGCGGGTGGATCACTTGAGGTCAGGAGTTCGAGACTAGCCTAGCCAACATGGTGAAACCCCATCTCTACTAAAAATACAAAAATTAGCCGGGTGTGGCGGCGTGTGCCTGTAGTCCCAGCTACTCGGGAGGCTGAGACACAAGAATCGTTTGAACCTGGGAAGCGGAGGTTGCAGTAAGCTGAGATCGTGCCACCACCCTCCAACCTGGGGGACAGAGCGAGACTCGGTCTCAAATAATAATAATAATAATAATAATAATAATAATGTATCATGAATGGTGCTAAGTAAGATGTGACTTTAAATATTGGAGACCAGGCTTAAGAACTACCTTTTCAGTAGTGACATATAAAATATAAAGATAACTGAGAGCTTTTTTTGTAGCCCAGGAAGTGGGGACAGTAAGCAACTCAGTCATATAAGTTAGACATTGAATGTGTGTGGAAGACTAGACGTAGGAAAAAGAATGGAGTATTATCTGCTGCAAAGCCAAGTGAATTTAAAAGCATCCTGTTGAATATTGGTGGAGGGAAATCTTGAAACCTTATAAGGCAAGGCAGAATAGCTAAGAATTAACCATATTGTGGTATGAATTTAAAGTCAATGATACTCTTTATTTGCCATCTTCACTATTTAATTTTAAAATAAACGAGCTTTTATAGTTCACCAGTGAAGTCTCCCAATCCTATTTTTTCCCATAGAGGCTGTGCTCTTTATTAATTTTCCTACTGCAATGTTTTTGGGCCCTAAATCTGTATAATTATGGAGGATTCGAATATACAGTGGAAAGTCATATATCTACTTCAGACTTTCTCTTTTGTTTTGATTTAACTCTAATATTCTGGCAACTTACTGTTTTTATATGTCTTGCATTTAAATAACAGTATTAAGTCATTTAACCCTTAATTTTTTTTTTGCATAAAAAAAGTACCTTTTGTGAGCTAAAACAATAAGAAAGTCAGTTCTGTTTTAACCCTAGATCATGAAAAAAAGATTTATAATCTTTGTTGTCTGGGAGTATTTATAACTGTTCAAAACATCATTGGTAATCTATCTTCCCCACTGCCTTCTGTACATCCCAGTGTGAAGCTAGAACCACAGGTCTTACGGTCACATGAGAACCATTTTGAGTGTGTGGCGAATAACATGTGCTTCTTTTCTTTTTATTTTTAATGGATATGTAGGATTTTAGAATGTGGTACTTGATCTGCCATTAACAGTTTTCCTTGGAAGGATGTTGAATTTTGAAGTAGAAAATATTACATGGACCATTGGACCTATTAATTGTCCCACTGCCCTAGGTTAATTTTAAAAAATTAATTGCCAGAGATAATTTATGTTTTATAGCTTTAAAAACCCATGTTGCTAGTTTGAATTACTCTGCTTTATCCTGCTCCATAGCAAGCAAAGTGACTTGAAAAATTAAATCTGTGTGTTTGCGGTTTTGTAGTTATTCATGAAGGGTTTCATTCATGAACTCTCTTGGTATCCTGTCATGCGTGATAGATTTAGTATTAGTAAAAACGCCTTTTTGCATATGTTTTTGCAGTTTGGATGGTCTGTACATGCAAGTACAAGTTTAAATTTGCCCATCTCTCCTTTCTCTCTTTTATTAGTGGTGTAGTGAATTCAGATCACCATTGTAGGCAGGTGTCTGCCATATTATTACTGAGGGGAAAAGGATATTAAAAGGTTATACTGCATCCTGAATGTGGCCTTTGGGACAAAACTGAAACATTGAACACCACAGTTTAGCCCTTTCATAAGTACTTCCTTTTCCTCATCTTCAGGATCAGAAAGATTCCTAGTTAGGAAAAGAATTTTCAGAGTTATGTGGTTCATACTCTTTAGATTGTGCCATATGGGAAAATGAAAATCTACTCTTAGAATGTTGTTAAGACATAATTCTATACTTTCCCTTAGTAAACTTCCAAATTATCATGAAAAACATGCATCAATTGTATCATAAAATTGGGGAAAATGAAGATAAGAGGTTAATGCTCCAGACATAACTTATTTTGTTCCCTTATCTTCATTCTGTATCTGTCTTCCAAAAATGCAAATCCAGTACAGTAATATACTGGCAGTTATTGAGCTATTCGTATATGCTAGGTATTGTTTTAAATGCTTTTGATGTATTCATTTGATTCTGGCAACAATCCTGTAAAATAGGTAGTGTTATTATTTCCATCTTATAAATGAGGAAACAGGCACAGGGGGTTTAAGTAATTCATGTAAAGTCATAAGACTTTTGAGTGGCAGGGCTGAAATTTAAGTTCACGCAGTCTTATTCGGTAACCCCAACTCTTAACTACCATGCTACATTGATGCCATCCCACCTGCTTACAATGATTTAGGAAGCTGTTCAGGGTTTCTTATTGCCTTTGGGAGGAAGTCCAACTCTTTAACACCTCCTCTTTGTTCTTATATAATCTGACCATAGCTTACAGTTCGAGAGTACCTCATATTCCTGTGGTACATTCCCTCTCTTTCTCTCACTCTCCCTTTCCCCTCTTTTTTCCTTTTTTTTTTTTTTGGTGGTTCTAAAAAGTTCTAAGTGCTATCTCACTTAAAGTCCTTCACACACTTTTCTGTCTGCTAGGATATTCTTATTCTGTTTGTGTACCCGCTTTTCTTCCTTACCCTTTCAGGTCTGGGGAGCTTTACCAGACTGCATAACCTTTTCTGTGTGCCTCTCTGCTTTCCTCCTCTGAGTTCTGTGAGGACATTGTTTCTATAGTGCCAAAAGTTTGTTGTTACATTTTTTTCAAAGTACTTGCTGAATAATGACTATTTTCCAAACTAATTGCAAAACAGAGTTTGTGACTTTTCCCCCTACTTGTTTATACAAATATACTCATTCCATGTGTGTTAAATAAATAAACGATTATTGCTACTTCTGATGTATGCAATATGTATATCATGCATTATATATATTAATACATATATCCATTTTCACATAGGATCTATCAACATCAGTAACAAATCATCCAGTATTTCGTACTACATTTTAGATAGCAAAAAGCAATGACACATGAACACCTGGATTGTCTGTTCAAGATTTTAAAATTTAAAATCTCCAGTCATATCTTTAAAGATTTTATAAAGCATATTTTCCACATTATGATTTAAAATCATAGGTAAAGGAATAGCGCAAGAGTACATTAGAAAAAAAAAACTGGTGAAATCTGCCAGTTTACTGTGTTGTCAAGGAACAGAAAAAAAATTAGAACCTTCGAATTTTTAGGATTCAGTATATGTATTAGTCCCTTTTCATACTGCTGTGAAACACCTGAGACTGGGTAATTTATAAGGAAAAGAGGTTTAATTGGCTCATGGCTCCCCAGGCTATACAGGAAGGGCCTCGGGAAACTTACAGTCATGGTGGAAGATGAAGGGGAAGCACGCACATCTTACGTGGTCAGAGCAGAGGAAGAAGCGAGGAGGTGCTACAGCCTTTTTATTTATTTATTTATTATATTTTTTTATTTCCATAGGTTTTTGGGAACAAGTGGTATTTGGTTACACAAGTAAGTTTTTTAGTGGTGATGTGTGAGATTGTGGTGTACCCATCACCCGAGCAGTACACACTGAACCCAATTTGTACTCTTTTATCCTTCACCACCTTCCCACCTTTTCCCCCTGAGTCCCTGAAGTCTGTTGTGTCATTCTTATGCCTTTGCATCCCCATAGCTTAGCTTCCACTTATGAGTGAGAACGTACAATGTTTGATTTTCCCTCCTGAGTTACGTCACCTAGAATAATAGTCTCCAGTCCCATCCAGGTTGCTGTGAATGCCATTAGTTCATTCCTTTTTATGGCTGAGTGGTATTCTATTGTATATATACATCACAGTTTCTTTATCCACTCATTGATTGATGGGCTTTTGGGTTGGTGCCACGTTTTTGCAGTTGCAAATTGTGCTGCTATAAACATGCAAGTGCATGTATCTTTTTCATATCATGACTTCTTTTCCTCTGGGTAGATACCCAGTAGTGGGATTGCTGGATCAAATGGTAGCTCTACTTTTAGTTCTTTAAGGAATCTCCACTGTTTTCCATAGTGGTTTTACTAGTTTACATTTCCACCAACAGTGTAGAAGTGTTCCCTGTTTACCACATCTATGCCAACATCTGTTTTTTTTTATTTTTTAATTATGCCCATTCTTGCAGGAGTAAGGTGGTATCAATATGGTTTTGATTTGCATTTTCCTGGTCATTAGTGCTACACCCTTTTAAACAGCCAGATCTGGTGAGGACTCAATCACTATCACAAGAACAGCAAGGAGGAAATCCGCCCCCATGATCCAGTCACTTCCCACCAGGCCCCTCCTCCAGCATTGGGAATTATAATTTGACATGAGATTTGGGCGGGGACACAAATCGAAACCATATCAGTATAGGTAAAGTATATTATCTACATATAATCATTTGCAATTCACTGAATTCGTGACTGTCTGTTGATAAGGCATTAAAAGAACTGACTGTCGAAAGTGGTACATGTAAAAGATATTAATATACTGTCGTGTACTAGATGTAAATTCAGCAGTTAAGATCTCGACATTTTCATATATTCCAAAATAGTTTTAAATATTTTGGTGTTGCATTGACCCATGTCATTTAGCTAGTAGACACATGTGCCTTTCCATTTTCACAGCAACATACACTTTGTGTCTGTAATGTTCATTGCTTTATACCTGATTTTTTCATTGGTTTTTCATACTGTGTTTGGTTTCTACACATGAGCACACAGTGCCTAGAAGGTTTGATAGAAAGCTTTCTTCCATCAGTTCCATCCATTTCAGTAATCATGTTGCTTATTCCCTACACGACCCCTTAACAGTTAACCACCATATTCCAGTTTCTAGTCCTGGGCTCAAGTCCATTTAAATCTTATCTTCTATTTCACCTCATTACTTGTTTGGGTTTATACTTTATCAGTTTGATACCTGTTTGTTGAATGAACGTTTATCCTCAGTAGGATTATAGGCAAGGACAGTGTTTTTCTAAGTCTTATGTATCCCTCCAAAACACCTAGTTTGGTAAAACTTTAGGTTAAATCATGCTAGAAAAGAGAGAATTTACTATATTTAAGTGTATTTACAGAAAGCCATTTTATAAGCTTCCCCAGTAACCCATTCTAATAAATATCAAATCAAGTTATTGGTGTCTATTTTGAGTCCATGATGTAGTAAATCTAAAAAAGAGTCTTCTTCCCTTGTATAGTGATGAAGAATAATGTATTTATCACTGACTTCTCTATTTAGTAATAAGTCATGTTAATAGTTCCTGAGATACGTTTCAACATAACTTTTCCTGTATGTAGTACCTATTAGTTTTACAATGGGAATAAAATCCACCTCTGTGTATTTTAAATTGATTTTTCACACTAATTCTCTAACTAAAGTGTTAGTCTGTTAAAATACATCAATGGGAAGAAAGCACACATTATTGTGCCCAAATAATAAGAAATCTTACACATGCCCCATCTTCTCTTGCTATGGTCTTTGAACGTCCCACATGTAAACTTAGTCTACTTCCAAATTTTAATGGTTCATGACAAAGCAGAAGCAACATGACTGGATTTAATAGGCTCTATTTCCCATGATGCAGGACTGAGGTTAACTGATTATCTTTCCATCTGTAGCACTTGTAATGTGCCATTCAGTTCATCAGCGTTACAGGAGGGCTAAGAGTTCAGTGAATTGTGTGTGAGCAGAAGCCATCCATAATCCAAGCAGAGAAACCACATGTTTTAAGACCATATGACATAGTAAGCTTTGTATAGTAAGGATCCTAAATGTAAATTGGAACTCTGGTAGTCACTTTGTAAAATCATCTTACTGGCTTAGACCATGTTTTACTGGTTGATTTTTGGTTTATATTCCTCCCTAGCTGATGGTGGTACTTTGAGAAGCACTTGAACAGTTTTTCATGTTGTCATCATGGACTTTTTTTCAAATATGTGTAAAATAACTATGCTAATGTGATTCAGTTGCTGTGCATTAAAGTGCACTTGATTGGGCTCTTATATTTTATTTTTTTGAGGTGTAAGGTCTATGTTTGTCTCTGTCAAAAAGTCCTAGTGTATGCATGGATTTTTTTTTCTCATTTTTTCTTTTTTCATTGAAACAGTATCTCTTGCTCAGGCTGGAGTACCATGGTGCAATCATGGCTATGCAGTTATTATTATTTTTTTTGAATGGCATATAATGTGGCCATTATATGTTGTTGTTGTTTTGTTTATTCATTTTTGCACTTGGTGGTTTAAGACCTAGAACATTGGTTCTTCAACTCAGATTTCTATTTTTTGATTGTCATATGTATAGTATATGTGTGTGAGGAGATTGTGTAGTTGGTATATGAGCATAATAATTTAGAGAATGAATTAGGAAGTATCAAGAATAGTGGATGAGTTTCTTTTAAAATACCGTGAGATTGTCTGCTGTAAATGTATACTGTGACATGTGTCACTTTGTTTTAAATTATAAAGCTGAAATGCAATCCACTGTATTATATCTTGGCTGGAGAAAGACTGTTGCCAGAGGAAGGTTGTTGGACTTGGACATAAAGAAGAGTCAGAATACAAACTTGTCAGTGTTTACCCAGGACTGTCCAAAGAAGAAAGCAACTGGACCTGATAGTCACGAATTGCAGTCATTAGAGAAACATTTGCTGTGGTTCATTTCTTATTCTAATACATTAGCTTTCTTTTCCCACTCTGCCATCAAAACAGTTTTCACCAAGGTCATTAGTGACCTTGTCTGTGAACTCAGTAGATGCTTATATCCCTCATCTACATGATCTCTCTGCAGCATCAAACAGAATTGGCATTTTTCTACCTTTCACTTCCCCTAATGTTTCTCTCTGTTTCCTTCCAGATCTTTTTCTATACATTTGATACAATTTACAGAATTAGTATTATTCCATGTTTATAACTTCATGTCCCATTTACCACATTGGATTTTCACATGAACTTCTGTGGCCATTATATGAATATAGCATAATCTTTAAAAAAAACATAGAAGGCTATAAAAGAATTGCTCATTTTGAAAACTTATTGCCATGGTATAGTGTATTTAAATCATATTCTGAAACCATATGTAAGGAAACAGAATAGTAGACAGAAGTCCTTTAGTTTTAACAAGTTACTTATAATTGAAAGACTTTAGGCTGGGCAATATTTAATTTCAGTGAAATTGAACAAGGAGAATATGACCTTAGTTAAGCCATTGGAACTTGTTCTTCTCTCTTTTTTTTCTTATCTTGAACAGGATCAAATTGGGATCTCTAAAATCTCTTCCAGCGTAACATTCTGTGACTTGTGAATTAGTACATGCTGAGAAGTTTGTATCTCTCTGAGCCATAATAGTTTGTTCTGCGATGGTTGTGATTATTATAGGTTATTGTATGCATACATGTTTAAATTAATTTTTAAAGTACCCTGTTCACTATATTATTAAACTGTTTGTTATGTGGCATAATTTTCCTTCTAGTAGAACAAAATCTCTGTCCTGTGAATTTATCTAATTTTTTATTGGTTTATAAAGACTATACGGCCTATAATAGCTATAGTAAATGATTTTTATTGGCATTTGAAAGTCTGTCACTCATACTGATTGGTGATTATGAAGCCATATTTTAATATGAATAAAAATGCAGAATACAGTTGTGAAAAATTCATAATACTATATTCAGTAAAAACAATCCCTATAATCTGATGTCAAACTGAAATTTTACATCATTTCTCCTTTGAGTTCAGCAGCTTTTGATTCTAGATTCTTTTGCCTAATGTGAGTTCTGAGTAATTTATTTTAGTTAAAATTGTATATTATTAAGGATGTTCAAAAATTGAGTCGAGTCACACATTTGACTTACTTAAACACATCTGCACTTATTTTACCAGTAATATATTTGGTCTGCGGCCTGTCGATTATACAGACGATGAAAGTATGAAATCGCTATTGCTGCTACCAGAGAAGAATGAATCATCCTCAACTAGCCATTGCTCAGTAGTAAGTATGGATTTAGCTTTGGGACATTTATATATTTTATTGAAATTGGTTATGAAAGGAACATAGTAGAAAAATTTCCATTTGACCGATTGCTTACATTCACCAAACAATTATTGAGCACTTCCTGAGTATTAGCTACTGTGGATTCAAAGACATAATCACAGTACGACCATCTAGAAATACTTACTGAGCCCGCTCTGTATTTTAGGCAGCATTCATAAAACAATGAATATGACTGGTAGAACTCTTATTCTCAGGGAGGAGCTTACCATCTGGTGAGAGGTAGGAAAGAGACAAACTGTAAACATTGAACTAATATAAATAAAATAATTTCAGACACTTAGACATGAGTGCTTCGAAGAAGTTGTAGAGTGTCGTTGGATGGAGGTAGTGGGCTTCTGCAAGGCCATTGCTTTAGCTAGGGTCACAGAGGGGAGCCTTAAAGCACTGATTTGAATTGAAACCTGAATGTTGAAGTGAGGAGCCTGCCAGATGACTATCTGGAGGACACAGTGTATAGGCCCTTCAGTGAATGAGGCTGGTATGTTGGAAGGTTAGAAAGAAGTTTGTTACTGCTGGAGACTAGCGAGCATCTAAACGGGACTTTCGGTTAGATTACATATGAAGTGTGGGAAAAGAATGGAATAAGTATGACCTTAGCAGGGAAGTAGATGGTAATGCCATTTGTTGCAATGGAGAAGGAAATCAATACTTCTATGTGCCAATTTGATGTCTGTAAAACATCAAATGGAGATATCGAATAGATCATTGGATATGAAAGTCTGGAGCTTAGGAGAGAGGTACAAGGTAGAGATAAAGTGGAAAGAATGCCTGTTTCTTAGGAACCCATAGCTTAGCAGGGATTTCAGATGTAAAAACTTTTACTGTACATTGTAATAAATTTGTAAAATAAGCTATAAAAATATACAGTAGAATCAAAGTAAGTAGAAACTACAGGAGATGTCAGGAAAAATTTCACAGAAAGGCCAGGTGCAGTGGATCACACCTGTAATCCCAGCACTTTGGGAGGCTGGGGCGGGTATATCACTTGAGGTCAGGAGTCTGAGACCTGTTTGGTCAACATGGTGAAACCCCATCCCATCTCTATGAAAAATACAAAAATTAGCCGAGTGTGGTGGTACGCGTCTGTAGTCCCAGCTACTAGGGAGACTGAGGCACAATAATTGATTGAACCCGGGAAGTAAAGGTTGCAGTGAGCTGAGATCACGCCACTGCATTCCATCCTGGGTAACAGAACAAGACTGTCTCAAAAAAAAAAAAAAAATATCTATATATATATACACATACACACACACACACGTATGTGTATATATATATATATATACAGAGAATTTCACAGAGGAAGGTGTCCTAAGTCTTTCAGGGTAAACATTTTAGCAGAGTGTCTAATAGAATGCTGTTGGCTGCCAGTAACAGAAAACCTTTTCTCAAATGCTTGAAGACAATTTATTACTTTATATAGAATTAATGCCAATGCAGGATAGCTCTGCATTTGCTTAATTTAGCACTTAGTGGTTGCATCAAGGAACCAAATTCTTTCTATCTCTTTACCTTGCCATCCTCAGTTTGGGGGATTTGTCCTCACTAAGAAGTTTCCTTTAATGGTTGTCGAATGATTGCCACAATTCTAGATATGACAGTGGCCAACTGAAAAAGAGACACTAAAGTCTTTCCCTGAAGCCTTTCCGTGGACTTCACCTGTGTCTTATTGTCAGAAATTGATTTTGACAGCCCCTCCTGGGGCTGGAGGATAGGGTCAGTCTTTGAAAGGGGGGCTACCTGAACAAAACTGGGCTTCTGTTAGTGTGGAGGAAGTGAGCAATAGATTTTGAGTGTAACAGCCAACATTCCCCACTGCAATCAGGTGTACAAAGTGAGAATGGCAGCCCAAATCTAAGGAACAGCTGCTCAGAGACAAGGAGGCATAAAGGACCTCAGGAATTTGAGAAACTATAGCATTTACTGTGAGAGGAGTATGACGTGTGTTTAAGAGGGATTCAGGGTAAAGGGCTAGGTTGGGACCAGACTGTGAAAAGCCTTAAATTCCCTGATACGAGTTTAGACTTAATAGGGCACCTTCAGTGTGTTTATAACTGAAATAGGACTGTCTGCAGGCTAGCTGGGAGTGGGAAGAGACTGAAGGCTGATTGGGAGGCTGCAGTAGTGGAGACCAGGTTTGAAATGCTTAGGACTGGAATTATAGATGGTAGTTATGTGGGGATGGAGAGAAGAAGAGGAGTTTTAGAGAGAGTTGGTAGACTCACCAGATCCCAGTACTGCTCAGATGGGGGAAAGTAACAGATAGGGAGGAGCTGAGTTCAAGGATCATTCACAAGAGTAGTAGTAGATGCCATTGTTTAAGATAAGGAGGTAGCCTAAGGTAGCTACAGTTTGATACTCTCATAGATGCTTTCATGAGCTAGTTGCTTTCATATCTTGAAAACCCTACGTCTTCTGCTTTAGACTTCAGCCTTATAAATCTGTTCCAAACTATAGTTTTGGTAATGAATTGGAAGAGAAGCTAGAAATCAGCAGTTTAATTTTCTCACTTTACAAATGAGAAAAGTGAGACCTAAAGAGGCTATGATTTGCCCCAGGGTTAACCAGCCATTTAAAAAAAAAAGGTTGTTTTTTTCTTTATTAATGGACCAGTTAGAACTCACATTTCTTAAAACTTAGGTCGGTACTCAATTCAGTCCCACCATACTCAGCAACTATAAATTGACTTGTTTTCTTCATTTGTACTTGAAGTCTGACAGAGCATAGCATAACCAAGTTGTCCTTTGCTGATGTTCCTTTTATGTAAAAGCTGGAAAATGATTATTTTAAATGTGTCAAGAATAAAGATATCTTTATGGTATTCTTGGAGTCTGGGGGTGGCAGTGCCTTTCAGAAAAGGAGGGTTTTTATTACATGGAAGAGACCTATACTTTGGGCATGTCATGTAGACATGGCCTTTTGAGTATTACTATTTACTGTCTTAATGGTTGGTACTTGGCTAAGGAAAAGATGATACCAAGTCCTTCAGGTTTAAAGGGTAGTTTCTTAATGTGCAGTCCTTAAAGATGGAACCTCTGGAATGTACCTTCCCCCAGCCACTACCAGTCTCTTCTTCACTCACTCTTTTTCAGTCACGTGGGCTGCCTTACTGTGTCTTGAGTCCACCAAACATACTCTCATTTCAGGTGTGCAGCACCACTTGTTTAGTTTTTTTTTTTCCAGGAACTAGATGTTCCCATGGCCAGCTTCCTCACACCCTTCAGACCCAGCTCTAGCATCGTCTTAGCAGAGAGGACTCTGTGCCGTTGCATAGTAAATAGCAACCTCCCAGTGCTGTCTAACCCCCTTCCCCTGGTGTGTTGTACCATACTATTTCTCATTTGATGTAATGTATTTTTATTTTCTTGTGTTGTTTTCCCCTCTCAACTAGAATATAAACTGTGTGAGGGCAGGGGCTGGCTCTTTTGTTTACTATAGTAGCCCTAGCATTGAGAACAGTGTTTGGCACATACTGAGTGTTCAGTAAGTGTGTGCTGAATGCATGAAGGAGCATTAGAGTATTCTTTATGATACATACTTGCCTCTGAAACAAGCACAAGTGCTTGGTAGCGTCATTTGGAACCCTTTAAATCAGTGATCTCCAGTGAGCTGCTTTAGGGAAGCTCACTGCTTCCCTAAAGGAAGGGGTTTGAATTTCTCTCCTTTCTCTTTAGAATTTTTGTGTTTTAAGTAAAATTTAGTGGCTGTTGGAAATCTGCTTTGAGAAGCAACCTCTAATCTTTTAAAAATTTAAAAAACTCCTTATCATTCTTTCATTTTGAGACTTCTCTGTTTGTGATTCATTTTAAGCAGCATGTTTATCTTTTTAATTTTTTTTCTAGATTTTTTAACCCCATTTTTGATGAACTTAAGAAAAACTAATGATTTTATCTAAGAAAAAGTACCCTATTTAATTATTCCTTTGAATTTAATGCTGATGAACATAGTATCTAATCTCTATAAAATCAGGGTATTAAACCTTTGGGGTGTTTTTTGTACCTCTTTTGAGCCTCATGGGTCAGAGACCTATGCTTATTCAAGTCAAATCCCCAGCCCCCATACCACCTCACCCCAAATCAGACATGTGGCTTTGGCAGCTGTTTGCTTTATGTTTTATTATAGCACTCTTTAACTGTGAGAAATTAGTGCCAGTTTCTATTTTTTATGCAAATTTTTAAAAGTATGATAGGAAAATACTTGACCCACTTTGGTGCTTTCCTTGGGTTGGTAGAAATAGTATCATATGCTATATTTAGAAGTGATATCTTTTTCACTCTTGTGTTTTGTGCAGAGAACTAATGTAGCTGAAGTGGAGTTATATAAATTGAGAAGTAATGTGTTCTGTTTAGAGCTATTTTTATGGTATTTGTGTAACTTAAGCATTTTTGAAATACTCTAGTGTTTTTAAATATTATCAAAGAGTGATTGAACAATCCATAAGGTACACTGAATATTTTCCTTTCTAAATTTTTTTTATTTTTTATTTTATTTTATTTTATTTTATTATTATTATACTTTAAGTTTTAGAGTACATGTGCACAACGTGCAGGTTTGTTACATATGTATACATGTGTCATGTTGGTGTGCTGCACCCATTAACTCGTCATTTAGCATTAGATATATCTCCTAATGCTATCCCTCCCCCCTCCCCCCACCCCACAACAGTCCCCGGTGTGTGATGTTCCCCTTCCTGTGTCCATGTGATCTCATTGTTCAATTCCCACCTATGAGTGAGAACATGCGGTGTTTGGTTTTTTATCCTTGCAATAGTTTGCTGAGAATGATGGTTTCCAGTTTCATCCATGTCCCTACAAAGGACATGAACTCATCATTTTTTATGGCTGCATAGTATTCCATGGTGTGTATGTGCCACATTTTCTTAATCCAGTCTATCGTTGTTGGACATTTGGGTTGGTTCCAAGTCTTTGCTATTGTGAATAGTGCCGCAATAAACATACGTGTGCATGTGTCTTTATAGCAGCATGATTTATAATCCTTTGGGTATATAACCAGTAATGGGATGGCTGGATCAAATGGTATTTCTAGTTCTAGATCCCTGAGGAATCGCCACACTGACTTCCACAAGGGTTGAACTAGTTTACAGTCCCACCAACAGTGTAAAAGTGTTCCTATTTCTCCACATCCTCTCCAACACCTGTTGTTTCCTGACTTTTTAATGATCGCCATTCTAACTGGTGTGAGATGGTATCTCATTGTGGTTTTGATTTGCATTTCTCTGATGGCCAGTGATGATGAGCATTTTTTCATGTGTTTTTTGGCTGCATAAATGTCTTCTTTTGAGAAGTGTCTGTTCATATCCTTCGCCCACTTGTTGATGGGGTTGTTTGTTTTTTTCTTGTAAATTTGTTTGAGTTCATTGTAGATCCTGGATATTATTAGCCCTTTGTCAGATGAGTAGGTTGCAAAAATTTTCTCCCATTCTGTAGGTTGCCTGTTTACTCTGATGGTAGTTTCTTTTGCTGTGCAGAAGCTCTTTAGTTTAATTAGATCCCATTTGTCAATTTTGTCTTTTGTTGCCATTGCTTTTGGTGTTTTAGACATGAAGTCCTTGCCCATGCCTATGTCCTGAATGGTATTGCCTAGGTTTTCTTCTAGGGTTTTTAATGGTTTTAGGTCTATGTGAGGAGGGTTTATAGCGTTTACGTTAGATGTGGTTACATCATCTTACAATTTAGTGACTAGGAAAGATGAGCTGAACTTTTAAGTGCTGAATTCTGTCATTTACAAACACTTTTATGGAAATATATATATATGGACATATATTGTTTCCTTGAGTCTTTCACTTCTCAGCTTTAATGCTGTCCACTCTTACCTTCTCTTTATTTTTGTCTTTTTTGTCTTCTGTGAATTCTAAGTCTAGATTTTACAGTGAAACTATTAGTCTTTGTTACAGCACTACTTTCTTAGTCGTGAGCTGCATGGACTTCTTACTATTTATGGATCTGATCTCCTAAGTTTTGAATTAACTTGTGTGTTTTTATCTTTTCCTAGTTTTGAGGAGTTACTATTTTGATGCTAATTTGTTTTCTGTCTTTGAGGTCAGCACTGTTCTAGAAGCCTTGGCATTCTTTGATTTTTCAGATAATGTCAGTTTAAACTAAACAGACCAAGTTTGGTTTTAACTCTGTTGGGACAAGTTAGTGGAGGTGGAATAGGGAATTGCTGATTTTAAGTGGATATTTTAAGTTACTTGGGAAAAGAAAAAGACTTACTGGTGACAGAATGAAGTAAAACCCTAGAGAGACCCAGTTTAAAATTGAAGAAATGAGATGCCCTGGCTATAGAGAGCTATCACAATTGACATTTTCTTGAGGGAAAAATAAAGAGAAAAAAATTATTTAAAAGGTTCTGGGTGTAGATTAAATGGAAATTATTGAAAATTATTAGAGTAAACTAAGTAATGAAATTCAAGCTTATATCAAGTAACAGTCTGTTTAATGTCTTTGTCTAGTCGTCTAATGTCTTTAACACTGTGACATCTCCTTTTATATTAACAGATGAACACTGGGCAGCGTAGGGATGGACCTCTTGTACTTATAGGCAGTGGGCTGTCCTCAGAACAACAGAAAATGCTCAGTGAGCTTGCAGCAATTCTTAAGGCTAAAAAATATACTGAGTTTGACAGTACAGGTGAGGATTTTGAATTTTGGGAGGGGGGGTAGAAAAAATGTTAAATAGATGGTCCTTTTGGAGAACTACCTTTGATAATTTACATATGTTTTAACCATTGGGAGATGGCTGTATACTTTGCATCTTGTAATAAATCTAAATTTTTTTTCAGTAATAAACTACTTATAGACAACAACGTAGTTAGGAAATGTAAAGTTTAAAGGTTTGCATATATTTTAGGACAAGACAGTATTTCAGAAGAGGAAATTTGTGACTTTTGCTAATGACAAATAAATTGTTGTGCAGTGTAATGTCATAATCCCTTAGCTGTAATTTGAAAATAAAATAAAAATTTGTGTTTGCCAATATGGCTTTAAGATATATGGTTTATGATCTGATTTTTCATATTGATGGCCAGGTTAGAGATCTAGATACTAAATAGAAGTGGTCTTACACTTAAGTGTAAAAATTGTTACAAAATATAGATGAGTTATAAGAAGCAGGCCAAAGAAATACTTTGGCTTATATCTTTCTTTCTCTTACTGCTTTTTTTGTATTTTAGTAACTCATGTTGTTGTTCCTGGTGATGCAGTTCAAAGCACTTTGAAGTGTATGCTTGGGATTCTCAATGGATGCTGGATTCTAAAATTTGAATGTAAGTGTTGGATTTGAGAGAATTAAGAAATGAATTAGACTAGTTTTGTTTTTCATGGTTATTAATGCCTGTGATTAAGGAACTTGATGTTAATTTTCTTACCTCTGGTTAGTCACTGCATTTTGGAAAAGCTTCTGGCTGGGCGTGGTGGCTCAAGCCTGTAATCCCAGCACTCTGGGAGGCCCAGGTGGGCGGATCACAAGGCCAGGAGATCGAGATCATCCTGGCTAACACGGTGAAACCCTGTCTCTACTAAAAATACAAAAAAATTAGCCGGGCGTGGTGGCAGGCGCCTGTAGTCCCAGCTACTTGGGAGGCTAAGGCAGGAGAATGGCGTGAACCCGGGAGGTGGAGCTTGCAGTAAGCCAAGATGGTGCCACTGCACTCCAGCCTGGGCAACAGAATGAGACTCCGTCTCAAAAAAAAGAAAAAAAGAAAAAGCTTCTCATATTTATGGTGTCATTTAGATGTCCTTAGTAAATGTATATACATATGTTCTGGTTTTAAAGTCTTTTTTCCTACAATACCAACTATTTCAATGAAAAGTAAATGGAGTACATAGTACACTTTTAAGCCTAAGCGATTCATGTTACTGTTAAATGATATATTGAATTTAATAACACATGTTTTAAATATACTGCATGACATGTCTGTGAAATGAAAGCAATTTATTGCTTTTCCTTTATGATTACCTGCATAACACCCTTTTGGTCTTAGTTAATTTAATCCAGTATTTTTAGGAAGCCGTTGGGAAATTGACTGCCTTTTACTACTTTAGTTGGCGTCACTATACCAGCTATCTCAACCTCGACTGAAAATGTATACCTGTTCCCCTCTTCTTGCTGATAGTCAACCCACCATCACCTTCAGAGCTGCCTGTCACCTTCCCTGCTGTCACTAGTTTACATTTCTACTTGGATTCTCTTGGGACTTAAAATGAAAAGAAAGCTCATACATGATTATTTTCTACTCCTTAATAGTTAACATATCTACTTTTGATACTATGGCTAACATAGAACAGTGGATTGACCTTTTTTTGTTTATTAATTGTTTACAAAAGATTAGTAGTTACAAAAGATTAGTGGTTACAGAGGAGGAACGTGGGGAGCAATACAGTTGCGTATCTTGATGTTAGTGGTGGTCATGTAACACAAGACTACCTGAGATAAAATTACGCAAACAAGTGCATTTATAACCAGTGAAATCAGGCCAGGCACGGTAGCTCAGGCCTGTAATCTTAGCACTTTGGGCGACCGAGGCAGGCAGACCAGCCAGGCCAACATGGCGAACCCCCTTCTCTACTAAAAATAGAAAAATCAGCCAGGCGTGGTGGCACATGCCTGTAATCCCAGCCACTTGGGAGGCTGAGGCAGGAGAATCACTTGACCCCGGGAGGTGGAGGTTGCAGTGAGCCGAGATGGCGCCACTGCACTCCAGCCTGGGCAACAGAGTGAAACTCCATCTCAAAAAAAAATAAATAACTAGTGAAATCTGAATAAGCTCTATGGATCGTATTGAAGTCAATTTGTTGGTATTATGTTATAGCGGTGTTAGATGTTAACATTGGACACTGAAGGAAAAGTACGTGGGACATCTCTGTACATTCCTTTGAAACTTCCTGTGACTATAATTATTTTTAAATAAGATGTTAAGAAAGAACAGTGGGTATATTTAATGAAACTCTTTATGAAGCAACTGATGGATTAAAATTAGTTTATAAAAATGGTTTTATGGCTTTGTGCTTTGAAGGTTTTATGGTAGAATGCCTGATTTATCAAGATCTTAATTATGTTATTAAGTTAATCTGTAGTTTGAAGTTGATTTGGTTTGTAAAACAGTTTCCTTTCATCAATTGGTATTCATGTCATTTTCAAATACAGCTACCACTTCTTTTCTTGTGATGCTTGTCTCAACCAGTGCAGTCTGATCCAGCTAAGAGGCTGTGACTAGCAATGCCACTCCATCTGTTCTCATCAATCCCTATTAATTAGTCCCTCCTAGTTATGATGAGTTTGAGAAGTATAAGTAATTGGACTAATTTGTCTCACTTAGTTTTGAAGTTTCTTTTTCCTTTTAAATCTGTGAAAGTCTTATTGAGCCTCAGTGTTTAAGAAATTCATTTAAAATGGTTTCATGATTAGGGATGCTTTTGTATCAAACCTGTGCCAGAAACCTTTCCAGTGGTTATAAGAAGAAATAGATTTTCATCATAGTAAGGTCGCGGTAATAAAGAAGCCATACGAAATTTTGAATGTTAAGACATTTACCACTTAACTTTTGAGTCTAGTTCTTGTGAATATGCTGAAGTGGCATTTGGTTACATATACAGGCTACATGATTTATTTCCATAAAATATGCCTTCTTTGGGAAATGTAGGTTTTGTCACTTTAATATCTTGGCCGTGTCATCTTTATAGAACCACTGATGGACTCGGACTAACTTAATAGTGTGCTATTTGGTGATTCTGACAGTAGTGAATAACATCCTCTAATATCAATGGTTCTTTTAGGATAAAGGATGGATGGAATCCCTTACTGAAGCTCATATCGTCATATTTTCTAATATAGAGTACAAAGAGAAACAGATTCAAAGTTTGAGATACTTCCTTTAAATAGTCACTGGGTTTACAAAAAGAAGGCAAGAACCTTCAAATAGTTCTTTCCTAATATATATTTCTCATAGTTTCTATACTGTTCTCAGTGTCAAGCATCTCAGTTTGATTCTTTGTTTTTTAAGAGACAAGGTGTCACTCAAGCAATCCTCCAGCTTCAGCCTTCTGAGTAGCTGGTACTACGGGTGCACATCACTGCACCTGGCTCAGTTTGATTTTTAAAAATGTTTCAGAGCTATTTAAAACTATTTGAAAACCATTTATATTAAAAGATGATAGGTGGACCAAAGCTTTCAAAATTAATTTTAAAGATTTATGACTTTTTAAAACTAGGTCTCATGTTTGAGTCTGTCCATTAACTTGCTGGTAGACAAAACTTCAGGATTAACTATTAGGAAACTTTCATATTAACTTTTCATGGGATTTTTCATAAACCAAATAGATTCAAGCAGAATTTTATTTGTAATTTTCTCTATAGATAATCAACTCATTTTATAAACTAAACCATTTGACAAAAAGAATTATACAAAAGATTTGGATCCATTGGGTCCAAATTTAACTATGAGAAGTTTTCTGTTGAAGTGTTCTGTCTTAATTGGTTAATATCTCTTATTTTCCTACATTGTTTATACAGAGTATCTTACAGTGCCATAATTAATGAACTTAGCATGAGGATTCTGAGACTAAGCCATAATTTTACAGACCATCCAGTCTATCTTATATTTCTTTTACAGATATTTTACAGAATGATACTTATTTTATATTTTACAGAAATAGGAGCTATAGATAAGAAAAGTCCCTCCTTCAACATCAAAATGGTGAGGGAGACTCTACTTTAGTCCTAGTCTGGGTGCTAATTTCTCACAGGCCTCATACAAGGGTGATTTTGGTATTAAAGAGGTGATAAGAATGAAAGAATAGAAGGTATATAAATAAGTCATCTTACTAATCTCATAGAGTATGAATAAGATGAAACTGTATCCTAAAGATGCAAACTAGGCCAAGATAAAATGTTTTCTACTGACCTTTTAGTACACTGCTTTCAAAATTTTTTTCTGTCTTAGCCTTTTTTCTAAAAGAAATTTAATTCTGCATCTTCTTTTCTTATCTCATTATGAAGGGGAGAACAGATGGCTGTCATCTTTTCTTTAATAATCTTTCTCTCTTCCCCACTCTCATCTAAGTTTAAATAAAATTGCAGCTGTAGAAGTTGTAAAATTCACCAGTACCTAAGGGAATTACTGAAGGAATGTGCCAGATATTTTACACTGGATTTACGTCTGTGAGATGGGGAAGGGCTAAATTGAGTGTTTTTTCATTTTTGTTTTAACTGAAGAGAGATGGACCCTAGAAGACAATCATTACATCATCATTTAATAAATAACCTCATGATCAGGCTAACACATTAATTCTTTTCAAACAAATTCTAACAAGTTTGCTTCTTTAAATGGATACTGAGCGTACTATGGAATTTTAAAATTAAATGCAACTTTTATTCTATACAAACTTTGCTAATTATTAAAAAAAACCAAAACATTCGTATAAATTAAGATTGATTAGGCAACTTTATGCTGACAGAAGGCTTCCACCAAAGATTGTCTAAGAATAAAAAAAAATAACATCCTTTGATCTAATAGTCCCAGTTCTGAGAATTTACCCTACGCAAGAAATACAGATGAAAGAAAAAGTATTTGCAGTGTTACTTCTAACAGCAAGAAGTAGAGAATATAACCTACATATGAAAGATTAGGAAAATTCTGAAATGCTTGAAGATACTCTCTGGAAAAAATGCATATTTTTAATATAAATATTAAGACTAAAAGATTATGAAAAATAGAATTGTTTAAATTTTAAACACATCAAAATTATATCTTCACTTTCAACAATATATAAATGTGTGCATGCATGTGGGTAAAAAAATAATCCAAGAAAGAGCAGTAAATTGGTGGGTTACTGAAGAGGGCTATTTGTTTATAACAGTTTTAAAAATAGTGTGTGCCTGTTAGATAAAATTTAAGTTCTCTAGGAATAAATTAATACGTTGAAATTTTCAAGTTGTAATAATAATTGGAAGTATTTTCACTTTTCTAACGATTAATTGGATAGGGAAAGGCTTTGGTCTTAATTAGGGAAATTAGAACCTGCATGTATTTATTCCTCCCATCTGATACAACAGGTCTTTTATGCCTGTTTAATGGATACCCAGCAAATACATTTGAATATGGTGATTGTCCTAATCAGAACAGAATTTTTTACATAAAAATTTGAACTTTTAATATATTGGCTTCAAAAGAACACTGAGGATGAGTTTTCTAATAATTAGGAGAATTTTTGGACGTTAGACTGTGTTTGGTTTTCAACCATACCTATATAGAGACAGACAATTTTGATATTATTCATAATACAAGAGAGACTATTTTGATATTTTGATATTATTATGCATAATACAAGGTCTTAGAATTGATACCCAAGTTTTGCCTAAGAAAAATTTATGATATAATAATATATTTTTGCAATAGAATTTAACCTGCTTCTCAATGCATTAAGTAAAATAGCAAATTACACATATTGTCATGTGAAGAAATATATTTCTACATATAAATATGCTGATAGCCAGAATTTTTACTAACATGTCAAAAATAAATAATTGCTAAATGATATTTATATGGAGCCAGAATTTAATGACCGTTGACAGTATTTAATGAGATATCTCAAATCTTAAATGGAAACATTTAGCCTTTATTTTATATTTTCAGCCTTTATTTCATTGTCCTTTCACTTTTCGCTATGGAAGTTTCAAATTTCAAACTCATTTCTCTGTTCTTTTACTTAAGTTTTCCAAAAATTGCAGTGATAGTATGCTACTGTTTTTTCATTTTTGTCATTGTTGTAGGCTGCCTATTGTGATTTCCCTTTTTACTAAAGTTTAGTGCTGTTATAGTTTACTCGACTAAAAAGTCTAAAATATAATCATTTGCAAAACACTTGTTTTGCTTTTACAGTCTGGGTGTTGATTTTTAATAGAATCAAAGGAAATTCTGTAATTTTTATTTTACTTACATACTGTTATCTTGAGTGACACACATCCCTAATTTAAACATCTTTAGTTTAGATCTAATGACATATTGTATTACAACATTTGTTTTCATATAGAATAGTGATATTTGATTCTGTATTTTAATTTTTTTTTTTAGGATATTTTGTATTGACTAAAAGTGGTTAATTCTGATTCCCATAGCTATTTCAGTTACAAATAGCCATTAATTCCAGAAGAATAACAACCCTTTTTTCCCCTCCCTCACTCTGTCACACAGGCTGGAGTGCAGTGGTGCAATCATAGCTCTCTGCAGCCATGAACTCCTGGGTTCAAGTGATCCTCCTGCTTCAGCCTCCTGAGTAGCTAGAACTACAGGCACTCACCACCATGCCTGGCTAATTTTTTTTTTTTTCTTTTTAGTTGAGGCAGAGATCTCACTTTGTTGCCCAGGCTGTTCTTGAACTCCTCGTTTCAAGCGGTCTTCCTGCTTTGCCCTCCCAGAGTGCTAGGATTACAAGTGCGAGCCACCAGGTCTGGCCTAAAAATTCTTTAAAATGTGGATCTGTTTACTACTCTGGGATTTGAAGAGTGAGAAAATTCTAAGTATGGCTTTCCATGCAGAGTTAATAATCGTCTCCTCCTTTGGACATTTAACAGATCTCCATTTTGAAGTTTTCTTCCATCTTCATTGTATTCTCTCATCATTTTTGTATAACTGTGGATTCAGGAACACCCCACCTTTTTTTAATTTCCTTGCATTTGTGTTATCTTTTTTTATTATAGGAAAAGTAAGCTTAATATAAATCCATGACCACCATCAGTGGTCCATGCAGCTAAAACAGAAATATACATCTACTGATGTATATGCTTTTATGAGGTAGGAGGAGAGAGTGGTTATTAGCAATTTAGAATAAAAGAATACCTTCTGTACAGTACAAGTTTCTTTATAGAAAAGTGTTGTAGCCCTGGAATTCATAAGCTTCATTATTATGCAAAAATTCCAGGCTTTGCTAAGGTAGACAGAGCTACCTTAATGACTTTGGGTTAATCAGTACTTTAGAAATGGGGCTGCTTACCTATATGTAAAAAATTAATAAGATCTCAGGAAAAAAGGAAAGCTTACATGAAATGGAGAACATGATCAGGAATACACCTGGGCTAAAAGAATCTCTGGTTTTAATAGCTAAGTAGTTCATCGCTTTGTTTCTGCGAAGTGATAGCTTCAGTCAAAACCTTCAACTATAAAGGAACATATGAAAAGTAACAAAGATGAAATAAAGCATACATTTTATAAGGTTAGTGGCTTGACACATTTTCAAGTATGTATCATTCTGGCATATGCAAAAGTTATGTTTACGTAAACTTACTCATGCAAGGTAATTTTAGTAAGGAAATTATTAGCCAAGAAAGCTAACTAAAATGTGGTCTTATATCTGTATTTTTGCTTTTTTTTTCTTCAAAAGGAAGTAGAAGAGTTCATCTTTCTACTAAACTGATGGAATAATTATGGACTTTATTAACTGTTTATTACAAATATAAAATAGTTTAAATCTTAAAATGTAACTGTGTTTTAAATGGAAAATAGGTTAAGAATTCTTGCTGCAGATTGCTTAACTTTTATTCAGTAAATAAAACCTTAAAATGTTAGTCATTATTTAGGCTTGGGTTAATTAAGTAATGTTTGGCTGGTAGATTCTTCCAGTGCATTGATAATGTATCACCATTTGAATTGCTGAAAGTTTATTTTAAAGCATTTCATTCTTATTTACTTTTCAGTAAATCAACTCAATTGATTTGTCTTAAAAAAAAGGTTCAGTAGGAAGTTGATATGAATTTGTAACTGTGGTATTGTCTACGGAGTAGGTCATCATTCTGAAACTCACAGTTTCAGATAACAAGTTAGAGAGTGGCAACCTTAGCATGTCGGATTGAGTAAGCACATTGATCCAACTAAAAAATAAAGATGAACAAAAAAACTTGATCTGTGACATGGAGGATATTTCAGTTCTCATCTCAGTTATGTCACTGAGAAAGCCACTTAAATCTCTTGGGACTTAAGTTTCCTTATCTATAAAAGAGGTTGATTAGACAAAGCATCAAAAGTTTCAAATCGGCAGGCTGAGGACTCTGAGGGCTGAAGGAAATAGAGTGTCTGTGGTTTTGTCTAACATAATTAATTTTTATATATTTAGGTATGATGTTTGTTACAGTCTCCATAGCTTCCTACCACCTCACACCAGGTTCTTCACACATTTATGTAATCTACCTGGCTTTTGTAGGCATTTGAGTCGCAATGCTTGAAGTAGATGTCACTCCCAGCTTTGAAAAAATTCTAGAGATTTTCTGTGCTATAACAGCAACTTCAACAAAACACTTTGCCACCCTTCAAATGTAGTTGTAGACCTGGAAACATCCTTTGTTTTCAGGAAAAGAAAAAGAGCTACTTTCATTCTTCCTTAGTTAGTCTTAGGTGACACAGGATTCTGCAAATTGTTGCTTGGAGTAAAAGCATATTAGAGAAATATATTTGTTTAACTCAATCATTGTAACTAGAGCATTGGATTTGCCTTACTTTACAGAAACTTACTACATAACTCCCATGAAACAGAATATTTAATGAATTAAGACTTACACTGGCTCCTTCTCATGGAAGTACCATGCTGCTCTGTTGGTATCTGCCATCTCATTTTTCTTGATGCCATACTTACTGGACTGTAGTATCTATTAAGGTTAAATTCTGTTGATTGACTAATGCCAGCATGTTTTCAGGAGCAATAGATGCCATTTTAATGTGTTTCTTGTAAATAATCAGTCAAATAAACCCATAAAATGGAGAAGCAGCTGGCGTAAGCACAGCCTACTTAATTCTGCAATTAGACATTAGCCATTCATTCGATACAGTAGATATCATAAGAATGTTCAGTCCTCGGCTTTCTGTGCCACCATATGCAGTTAAAGATACAATTATGAATACTCTGTAAGTACCATTGGGAAGGAGATTTGGGAAGGGGAATACCTGCTTATGTAATGAGGAAAATAAAAAAATTACATATAAAATAGTGAATTTGAGTTAACCATTTCACTGGATTCCTGATGGTTTTTGATTTGATTTTTAATATAGAAACAATATATGACATAATTCCAGCACACTGGCAGTGCTTCTAGTATGGTATTTTGACCCAGTCAAGAATTTTGAGTCTCATTTTCAATGTATAATAATGTTAATATTTATATTACCTTTATTAGAAAGGTTTTTAATTCAATGAGTGGTTATTAAAATTTATGCCCTTTTTAGAGTATAATTTTTATTATATGTAAACAATTTTCAAAGCACATTTATGATAATTTAAAATTATAAGATTCAGAAATTCAGCTTAGCAACCTTGGGTGAATATGACTTTTATATTAAAAAAATGGGGGAGAGAGATCTGAGAGCCAAATAAAACACAGATAAAACTAACAAATTAAGATTGACATGATGGGTAATCATAGATGTCCTGAGTGTGAGTGTTGAATTTGAATTTGCATTAATGACCCAATTCAGGAAAGACTCAGTGTCTTGACAAACCTCTGCTTTTGGAGAGATGGAGTGTTCAGTTGTTAGTCTTCTGACCTTTTATAATAAACAACATCTTAGAACACTCAGTTTAAGCAGCTTTTAAGCATTTGACATATTCACATCATGCTAAGATAATACCCAAGGTTTATCTTGTGTACCACTAAGTTATATTTCAGTGTGAAATGCACAGCCTTTAGAAAACTAAGCAGATTTAGGTTCAAATTCCCATTCTGCCACTTAATGGCTGCATTCAGCTTTAAGCAAGTTGACTTCTTAGCATTTCAGTTCCCTCCCCTGAATTGGAAGTAATAAACAGTAAATCCTCATTGTTTGTGGATTCTGTGTTTGTGAATTTTCTTACTTGCTAAAATTTTTCTTGTAATCCCCAAATCAATACTCACAGTGCTTTTGTAGACATGTACAGAGTAGTGAAGAACTTTAGTTGACAAACAAGTGTGTCCCCAGGTGAGGTCAAACAAGGTGATACTTTGCCTCCTCTTTTCAGCTCTCACGCTGTCAACAAGTGGCCCTATCACAGTCTGTTGATGCCATGTTTTTTGCATTTTTGTGTTTTTGTTGGTGATTTTATTATTTAAAATGGCCTCATAATACAGTGCTGAAGTGCTGTTTTGTGTGTCTAAGCTCAAGAAGATGGTGATGTGCCTTTCAGGGAAAATATTAAATACTGTGTAGGATAAGCTTTGTTAAGGCCTTAATTGTAGTACTGCTGGCCCTAAGTTTAATCTTAATGAGTCAACAGTATACAATAAATAATGTGTATAAACAGAAACATACATAAAACAAAGTTAAGTATTGATCAGTTGATGGAAATGCTGGAGCCACAGGCCCACAGAAAAGTAACCCTGTATTTCCTTTAACAGCAGTGGTTCATTATTCACTAATCGGTGTTCATAGCATCTTTATAGAACATAACTACTGTAGATAATGAGCATTGACTATACTACTCTTGCTGGATTTGGGGAAGGATACAAGTACTTTTGGTAGCTGTTATCACAGTAATTTTGGTCAGGATCTTTTCTTAGAACAAACAGTTGTGTCCTTGGTCATTTAAAGTTGGAAAAGTAAAAAGAAAACAGAATAGAATAAATTGGTATTTTAAGAATTTTTTTTTTCTCCTTTGACCAGAAAATATTGGTGTGTGATTTTTAGCATTGGATTGGTTAGGCCTTATGATTTATGAGTATTTTATTCTAGATTATGGAAAAATTAAAGTTTTCAGAGCACTGCACAATGTACACGTTCAATCTATAGTAAAGTATTTTGCTCATTGGATGAATATTAGGTAACATAGCATTCATAGTTTTTATAAAATGATACTGCTCTCATGGTTCTCTATTAATTTATAAGAAGAGAGTTCTGTCTGATAGTATTTACAGGTGTAAAATAAACTTATATACAATGAAATAAATTCTGCTCAGGTTCTACTCAATTTAAACCCAGAGAAGTAACAATGGAACAACTTACTCCATATTTTCTTAATGATATTCTACTTTTTCTTTTCATATTTAATATTGTGATTTCATATTTGTTTAACAAGAGCTATAAATGGCTAAAACTCTGGCTGTGTATTATTTCCTGCTTTATTAGTATTTTTGAATACCACTTCACTAATACATGTAAATCATTAATATTTATTCCAGAAATGTAATAAATATAATATAATATAAATATAATATTCCAGAATATTTTATTTTTTTAATATTTAAAATATATTGGTCCTCCATTATTTTCAGAAACAACTTTGCATTCAAACGTTTTATTCAAAAAACCTATTATCTTTGCTTTTAACATTGAAATAAATGCAAAATATAAATGCAAAATATAAAAGAATATTTTATTATCTTTCTGGCAATCAAATCTGCTCCCACATTTGTTATTCTTTGAAAGGTTAGCCATTTTAAATAGGAAAAGAGGGAAAAGCTGAATCTGAAAAATGAATCTTCTCATGTTTGTCTATGTATAAGCTATTAACCTTTTTTCTTTCATTGACTTTGTAACAGAAATTTACGTAATGTGAAGTTCTTAGAATTTCTGGACAAGAGTAGGGCGTTTTCTTGTTATTAGATATACCATGATTGAGATTATCTCAGTGGCATCCTTAATATCTTTAAAACATGGATGTAATTTTAAATGTGCTTGAAAAATTAAATTTGATAGTGGATTGCTTGTTGACAGAGGAAAATAAAGCAATAAAATTTCATTTAAAATTAAGCACTCTGAGATAGAGCATACAATATTAATGAAAGTTCAGGATTAGATTATTGAAATAAAGTGACAGGAAACAGCAGGAATTTTCTTCTTAGGGAAGAGATTATGACTTCTCTTGTACATAATAGGTGTTTAACACAGTTTGAACATTCCTAATCTGAAAATCCAAAATGCTGTAAAATACTAAACTATTTGAGTGCCAGCACAACATACATGACCTAACATGATGGCTCACAGTCTAAACGCAGATACAACTTTGTTTTATGCACAAAATTATTAAAGATAGTATATAAAATTATCTTCATATATGCTTTACCTGCATAAAGCATATATGAAGCATAAATGAATTTCTTTTTTAGACTTGGGTCTTGTTGCCAAGATATGCCTAATTATGTACATGCAAATATTCCAAAATCCAAAACAAAATTGAATTTTAAAACACTTCTGGTTTCAAACACTTCAGATAAGGGATACTTGGCCTATAAATATGATATAGGAAGAGTGCCGAAGTGGAAGTCTGTTGCTTTAGGAAGTGGTTCACTTTAACTTTGCTATTAGTGATCTTAGCAAGTCACTTTATGTTTCTGCACTTGACTGTGCAGATCTTTAAAACAAGAAGGTAGGACTAGCTCTTCAGGGTCTTTTCTACCTCGTAAGTTATTTGATTCTAGGTATTTTCAAAATTCAAGTTACAAGATTAGAATAAATAAAACATTTTATAAAGAGGACTCAAACACATTTTTTTCCCTCAGAAAGTACCAGTTTTTTCAATTCTGTCGCTTACTCCAGATGTGGCTCCTGGAAACAGTTGAAGTTTTGTTATTGTGTCAGTGTGGGGTAATAAAGAAGAAAGTTTAAAACCGATTATGCCATAAAGTCTGAGTCAGTCTAAAGTGGACCATTACTCACTCTTGGAAAACATTGCATTTCTTTATGTTCTCCAGTATAAGTTTTTGCTCTCAAGATAATCATTATAGGCTGGCGGGGTGTGGTGGTTCACGCCTGTAATCCCAGCGCTTTGGGAGGCTGAGGTGGGCAGATCACGAGGTCAGGAGATCGAGACCATCCTGGCTAACACGATGAAAGCCTGTCTCTACTAAAAGTACAAAAAATTAGCCAGGCATGGTGGCGGGTGCCTGTAGTCCCAGCTACTTGGGAGGCTGAGGCAGGAGAAAGGTGTGAACCCAGGAGGCGGAGCTTGCAGCGAGCCGAGATTGCGCCACTGCGCTCCAGCCTGGGTGACAGTGCAAGACTCTGTCTCAGAGAAAAAAAAAAAAAATCATCATAGGTCAAAAGAAATTTTACTCATACACAACTGAATCTTAATTTATATTAGATGCAATCGCAGGACAGTTCTGGGTAGCAGATTAACTGTTGGTTCTTAGCCACCCTTTAGTCAAGAAAGGAGCCCTTTTGCAGGCATATGCAGAGTTTACATGCCGAGTAGTGGTTCTGCTCCTGTGTGGAATCAATTTACTGTTGAAGTAAGTAGGGATCAGCTGGACAAAACTTTATCACTAGCATTTTTCAAGAGGTTTCCAAAACACTGTAGTATATCCAACATATATGTCTAATCCTCAATCTAAAGTATATGTTTATGCAGCCATAGATTTTTTTCTGATCATTTTAAGCCATTAGATATCAAGTGATAACAGGATGTAACAGTTTGATATTCAAAACTATGTGTAACTCTGAACTCTTACAGGTGCTATATAATTATTTATTTTTATTGGTGTGGATACAATCTGTCAATGCTGTGTCCATAGTGAATTTTTAAAAACTTTTGTTCCTTTATGTTAACAACACTAGACAGTGAAGGGGATACCTGAGTTATTGTTCCAACTTTCCCGATACCTTCTGCTATTAAACTCCTGTTCTGTGGGAAAGTGTATGAAATTCTGAAGAACGCATAAGTGAATAATATATGGTTCCTACCCTCAGTGATAAAATGAAGTATTGAGCAAAACAACCTCAAAGACAAATAGGAAATTGTATGGAGGGTTTGTTTTTATGATGAAGATAATTCATTGTAGTATCTAGTTTTTAGAATGCTTCTTGCATTTTATCCACAGAAGCCCGGTGAAAAACATTGTTTTCATTTTTTATTTCCATAGGCAAGGAAGCTTCCAGAACAAGTAACTGGGATAGCCAAGTCCTTCAACTTCAAATCTCAAATTTAGTTTAGTTATATGCCATCAGAACAGAAGCATGATAAATATATATACATGTCATCAGTTCCCTCGCGTGGTGGTGAACAGGCATTATCCAAGATGTTGTCTCTAGCTGAAGCTGACCATGTCCTTCATGATTGGTCCTGGGCATCCCAAGGGTTCCTTTCATTTCTAGAGCCTAGCGAGACAATTGGTACTGGCTGCCAGCCAGTGGCCCTACTTAGGGATTCCCCACCCAGGTGCCAAGCAGTGGAATGACTCTAAACAGTGCCAGGCTGAGCTGTCTCTATTGCTTTTGCTTTTTAACCTGAAGCTGTGAACAGACTTACTCAAGCCATCAAAAGAATGCTTTTTTTTTTCCTGCAAAGCCCAATCAAGTCATCTCTAGACTAGCAACCTCAGTTGTGTACCTGTCACATGCCAAACCTATTCCAAGCTCTGCTTGTTTATTTTAGCAAGCACTGTTGAACCCCTCTTGTGTGGCTAGCTGAGCTTGGTGCTGTAGATAGACTAAAGCACATTCCTTCATGTCAAATCACTTACAGTTTAACAGACGATTAGACATATAACTGTCAAAATGAGCAGTATAGATGGTAAGTGCTCAGTTTAGGTTATTGTGTCATGGACTTTTTATTCACCTTAATTTTGGGTAATTGCTATGAGTGGAAATGTAGACTTTTATTTTTTGTCTCTGAAATAGTATCCTGGCTTAGGTTTTTCAGAAAGGAGATTAAAATTACAGTTAGTGTTCAGTACTAACTTATGGCTTAATCCTCCAAAGAAAGAGTTTTTTAAAATATTTTCTTTATGTGGGAAAACCAGTTGTATTACGTTTTGTTTTGGCATAAGTAAGATTTCTGTTTGCATTTTAGAATAATACTTAAAAACTGCCATGAAGAAGAAAAACCACTTAGGTAAATTGCTTGATTTTAATGAGAGAGATATAATGCTCACTTGATACTTAGTTTGCTTTAATTCTTGTGTTTTTTGTCAGGGGTAAAAGCATGTCTACGAAGAAAAGTATGTGAACAGGAAGAAAAGTATGAAATTCCTGAAGGTCCACGCAGAAGCAGGCTCAACAGAGAACAGCTGGTATTTTTCTTTTAATACAACTTTCATTGTTCTTATTATGACATACTATTATTATCACCATCAGGAAAAACTTCTTCTGCCCTTTCAACAGCTACAGGTGACTGATTAAAATTTTAATTGTGCATATTTCAAGCACTTGATTCTGAAAGATGATCACGATGAGCAGTAAAATCCAGAAGGTAATAATTTCATACTGTTAATGGATTTTTGGCAGCTTGAACATTGCCATAAACCTTTCAGAATCTGAGGTAAATCTCAGATACAGGAAGTAGCTTGAAAGAAGACTTACAGCTGCTGCTTGGATTTAGTTACCATATGTCTCTATGGCCACATATTGTAGCTTTAATGGATAATATCGCATTATCCTTTTGATATATATAAGTATATTAGAAGTGACAAAGAAAATTTCCATAGAAGGGAATTATGAAACTTTTTTTTATTTCCAACGAGCATACGGAAGTATGTTTCATAGCTAATTGGATCCCTAGCCTCAGCACAATAATCTTTTGCGCCCTGTGAATACATTTCTGGAACCCCGGAGGGCACACCCCCATGGTGGCTGCCCTGGAGACCTTAGGTTGGTAATATGTAAGGACCTGAATGTGGATGGGCGGAATTGGATAAAAGTCCACGGAAAAGATGTTACTCTTGTAATTTAATAATGTTTAGCCTGGTGTCTCTGAAGCCTGTTTCAAATAAGCTAGGAGTTGTGGAGGCTTTAAGTCCCACCAAATAAGCATAAACATCCTGATGAAAAAAGTTTGATGAATAGTTTTTGTTTTTTTCTTTATACCAAGCATATCTAAAATTTTAGAAGAGTGAAAAGGAACTGAGATGGTGACTGAATCTTAGGGAAAAAATTGTAAATAGGAAGCCCCTATTTGCCTAAGTATTTTTCTTGATCCAGTTAGTATGCTTGAAATATAACTTGTCCCAGCACCTCATTAAGTAGCTTCTTAGCTGCTCATAATTGTTACAGATGGAGCATTCCTAATCCAACATCTAAAATGCTCCAAAATCCAAAACTTTTTGAGCTTTGACATGATGCCACAAGTGGAAAATTCCACACCTGACCTCATGTGACAGGTCACAGTCAGAACACAGTCAAAATTTTGTTTCATGCACAAAATTACTGAAGATATTGTATAAAATTACTTCAGGCTATGTGCATAAGGTGTACAAGAAACAAACGAATTTTGTGTTTAGGCTTGAGTCTCATCCTTAAGATACCTCATGTATATGCAGATTTTCCAAAACCCAAAAAATTTCTGAATCTGAAATGCTTCTCGTCCAAATGTTTCAGGTAAGGGATACTCAACCTGTATTTTTATTTTCCTCATTCATATACAGTGTTTTTGAATACAGTATTTTGATCTGCCTTTAACAAATGTTTTCTCATTATTTCAGTTGCCAAAGCTGTTTGATGGATGCTACTTCTATCTGTGGGGAACCTTCAAACACCATCCAAAGGACAACCTTATTAAGCTCGTCACTGCAGGTGGGGGCCAGATCCTCAGTAGAAAGCCCAAGCCAGACAGTGACGTGACTCAGACCATCAATACAGTCGCATACCATGCGAGACCCGATTCTGATCAGCGCTTCTGCACACAGTATATCATCTATGAAGATATGTGTAATTATCACCCAGAGAGGGTTCGGCAGGGCAAAGTCTGGAAGGCTCCTTCCAGCTGGTTTATAGACTGTGTGATGTCCTTTGAGTTGCTTCCTCTTGACAGCTGAATATTATACCAGATGAACATTTCAAATTGAATTTGCACGGTTTGTGAGAGCCCAGTCATTGTACTGTTTTTAATGTTCACATTTTTACAAATAGGTAGAGTCATTCATATTTGTCTTTGAATCAAAAAAAAAAAAGTCTAATGCCAGATTAGGAATTCATGTTGTGTTTACCATTTAGATGCTGGGATTGCTTTTAAAGGTTTTTCTTTTCAAAATTGGCATGTTTTTGATTTATCATGTCTTTCTATTCAGATTATTGGGTATCAAAGATTAATGAGGACACCAGAATCTTGGTTAAATAGACAAGTGGTATCATTACTGTTTGAGTCTTTTAATATTCTTTAATAAAATCCATACCTGCCACCAGTGAAAAAACTTGCCTTTTTTTTTTTTTTTTTTTTTTAGTAAACAGAATATTATCAAACAATTTATTTTGGCTTTATTGAAAAAAGAGTATTTGGTCTAAATGTGCCACCATAGGTGTTAAATTCTCCTATCTGCAATTGTCTTTATCCTATATTGTGTTCATTTCTTTTCTTAATAATTTACTTTGTTGTGTGTTTCTACACTTTTATCCCTGTTTTTTATCTTGTATATCATCAGGAAATCGTGATTTAATCATTAACATTGGTTTTTTTGTGTGTGTGGTAAAAATCAACACTAGGCTCATGGTACATATTTTTATTCTGTACATTTGCTTGTAACTATCAATTTATAACTCTGTTTATCTACTACATACGTATATATACTTAGAGCATTTTCTCTAACACATTTTAATGTTAGTATTTTTTAAAAGGTCTGACCAGTCTAGCAAATTGTCAGTCCAACGTCATTACTTTAAATTAAGAAGCAGTCTTCTGGTAAACTTTGTTGGTATTTGTAAAATAATTTTGAAGGTCTTAATTTCTTCCTTTGTAAAAGGAAAAGTTTTTTTTTTAAAGTTTTTAGGTTGGCATGGAGGCAGAAGTTGGTGATTACTTGATTTACAACAGATTTTTTCCAGATCATACAAAAGGCCATACAGTAAGTATAGAAGTAGGTATGGGGAGGGCTTACTAATATCAAATAGGCAAGGCCTCAGTGAGTGGGCAGGATACCACCTGAGAGTGGCCAGATCTGGGGAGGTTACTCTGCTCTGGGTGCTCTCATTCACGAATCGACAAGGATACATTAGATTATTTTGAAACATTTTTTTAAGAAGCAGAATTCTTTAATAATTCCTTCCTAGACATTGAATATACTTATAAAATTAAAGACTTGGGGAAGGAGACACTGAGAGACCTGCCAGTTTGGTTCCTCATGAACAAAAGAGGACAGTTTGATAACTACCAGAATAGAATATCCCTAGTTTTAAAATACTGAGAATCTCTGAAGTTCATCAACATCTTAAGATGCACTTACTTGAAAGTTTGAGATTCTGTTTATCATTTGAAAACACATTTTGCTTTAATTCTTTCTTTGACATGTTGTTTTTTCATATCAAGAAATATATGAACAAAATAATAACCTTTTGACCCTGACCTTGCTGGGTGAATTAGCTCTGAAACACTGTCTACAACCAGTAATGCATTTGTCCCACATTTCATTCTGATAGAAAATGATGAGCACCGTAGCACCAAACAAAAATCCAAGGGGTTAGATAATGTCTGGATTAAATAATTTAAGACTCTCCAGGATTTTGGTTGTCATTTTTTATTTGTAACGGACTTTTAAGTCACTTTCTCTTGCCTCATAGGTCACATTTTAGACAGGTTTGTGTCTGTTCCTTGCATCTGAATTCCTGATTGTAAAGACACCTTTGAGGTCTCTTGCTTAGTTTTTGTCATTCATTTTCTTGGTTTATCACCCCTCCCTTCTTTTTGTTGTTTTTCCCTGACTGTTAAGCAGTTTCATCTTTGCTTTTGTTAAATATTTGACAGCAGTTAGTTTGTGTTAAGCTCTTGAAACTTGCGATTGTACTTTCTGTGTAGATATACATGTAATTATTTTTTATTTTTCAATCATAGATTCAAGCTTCCTTCTTTTTTACCACAAATCATTAAAGTTATTTGTGTTTCCATATATCTGTGTCTTGTATAAAATTGGCTTATTCTGTGCTGTTGAATGAGGCTCAACATGACTTGGTGAGGAAGTCTATTAACTAACAAAAGCTTATCTTTTTTAACATAACGCTTTTTAATTAATTTTGAATAAAAATAATTCTAAAGTGTACTAGATACTTTATTACCTTAGATTATTCCGAATACAGTATAACTTTGATAGTTTGGAATAGTCATTAAGAAACAATTACACACTGATTCCTTTGTGTCTCTATAAAAGTGAGAGGCTGGTAGCTTTTCCACATTCTCATGGCTATTTTCTAGTTCTACTTGAATTTATAACTGTTTCCCTTTTTCCTTGACAGCTGCCACTTTGTAGCTATTTTTCTGTCTCTGCTAATACTTTACCATATCTATCTCAATTGTTTTTTCTTTTGACTTGCTGAAAAATAGAAACCAGATGGGAAGTATATTAGAATGATTGAAATAAGGGTAAATGAGCAATGTGTGAAGGTTTTCACTGACTTCACCTAAAAGGTAGTTTAGCTACTTGAATTTTAGTAAATAGAATTTTTCCTTTATTTCATCGGTCCCCCCCCCCCACCTTTTTTTTTTATTTTTTTATTTTTTTTTGCACCTGCCTTGTAAATTTAATAGTTAAGCGACCTCTGCCTAGAGGATGATATTTGGGGAGGTTTGATGTTTCCTGTGGGAATAAGACGATTCACAGGTGAGAGTGGGGCCACATTAGCTGTTATTGTTTCCATGGGTCAGTGTGGAAAATGCATTAATCATATTCTAAACGTTCATGGACCTCATTACAGTCACAATTGTCTATTCTGTTTCCTACCCTGAACACATTAAAATGGCAGGAACTAATGCTTGTCTTATTTAATTACTAAAAGCCACCATTTTCTTTGAAGATAGATTGAGCTACAAATTGTAAACTTCATGTATGTCTTTATAAGACAACCCTTTTCAAAGATATGCACATCAAACTAAATAAATGAATAAATAAATACTGAGAAGTTGTCTTCGTTTAAGAGCTGTAATTTTTTTTTTTTTAGTCAACTAATAGTCTTATGCCTGGCTAATTAAGCTGCAGACATTCTTATGAATTAGGGATTGTTGATTATTTGTGTAGCTTTCTAAGGCACAAGGTGCACTTTCTGATACCTGTAAGTTTCTATTAGAATGGTGATGTGAGAGAAGTGGGAAAAGCGTGTTCTTTGACTAGGCTTAAAGGGTTAATGACTAATACTCCAGCCCCAGGGAGGATCCTGAATCGGCTTTGAAGTTAGACATGGGTTTTTTAACAATCTAACCTGTATCATCAGTGATAAAGGGGGGAATACGGTTCATTTCACCTGAGTATAAAGATGTGTGAAAGTGCTTAGCACACTGTAGGCATTCACAACTCGCCTTCCAGGACCCCTGTGAGCAAGCTCGTGAAAAAGTGACTGTTGATAGCACAGCTTATGTCAGTCCTGAGTATCCTGGCTCTTGTATCCCATGCACAAGACTGCTGGGTGTCCTCCTGTATTCACTTTACTGGTTTTAGCCTGAACAGCAACCAGAGCCAGGCCCTAGTTTCTTATTTCTGACTTCTCACCATCCCATCTGCACTGGTAAAGTTTGCCCATCTATGTAGCCACTCCTGCTCATTTAACTAAAATGTTTAGCTTTCATCCCCTCAGTGTATTTACTGTGGATACCAAGATTGCTTAGGCCTCCACACAGAAGTGGGGCACCTTGGACAGCACTGGCAAAGCTTCTACAGTTATCATAATATCATAAACCCTTCCGCCACCTCCACTTGAGGCCTAAAACAAGAATGTTTATCTTTTCTGCCTTAGTTCATAGTTTGTGAGACTCATATTTTCATTAATACCACGAATTTGTCAAAACACACCTCATTTGCCTGCTGTGTAAGGTAATGTAACCTAAAAATAAAGGTCTTTTTCTGAATCTTACTAATGTAAATGTTTGAGCTTTTAAACAAATCTGTTTACAAAAATATTACATAGTTCAGAAATACAAAAAGAATTTCTGCAGAATACAAAAGCACAAGGAAGAAAACAGGCACAAAATCCAGGGACCATTAAACTGACAAACTATTTTGTGTGGCCTTCATAGTGTTAAAAGTACATTGAATGCTGTTGACAGGGGACATGAGCTTCCATTCACCACATCCTCACCACTTGTCTCTCACCCCTTACATTTATTCTTTTAGTTGGGCCTTGGAAACATTGACTTAATCCACAACTCAGGAACAACAACTATTAACATTCTTGTCTCTTTTTCTTTCCCCATAAGTTATTGGGGTACAGGTGGTATTGGGTTACATGAGTAAATTAGTTGTGATTTGTGAGATTTTGGTGCACCCATCACCCGAGCAGTGTACACTGCAGCATATTTGTAGTCTTTATCCTTCGGCCCCCTCCCACTCTTCCTCCCAAGTCTCCAAAGTCCATTGTATTATTCTTATGCCTTTGCATCTTCATAGTTTAGCTTCCACATATCAATGAGAACATACTATGTTTGGTTTTCCATTCCTGAGTTACTTCACTTAGAATAATAGTCTCCAGTCTCATCCAGCAAATGCTGGAAGAGCAAATGCTCTTCATTCATTGCTTTTTATGGCTGCATAGTATTGCATCACACACACACACATATATGTATATGTATATATACACACACCACAGTTTATCCACTCATTGACTGATGAGCATTTGGGTTGGTTCCATGATTCTGCAATTGTGAATTGTGCTGCTATAAACATGGGTGTGCAAGTATCTTTTTCCAGTAATGACTTCTTTTCCTCTGGGTAGATACCCAGTAGTGGGATTGCTGGATCAAATGGTAGTTCTACTTTTAGTTATTTAAGGAATCTTCACTGTTTTCCATAGTGGCTGTACTAGTTTGCCTTCCCACCAGCAGTGTAGAAGTGTTCCCTGTTCACTGCATGCATGCCAACATCTGTTTTTTGATTGTTTGATTATGACCATTCTTGCAGGAGCAAGGTGGTATCACATTGTGGTTTTGATTTGCTGATCATTTCTGATGTTGAGCATTTTTTCATATGTTTGTTGGCCATTTGTGTATCTTTTGAGAATTGTCTATTCATGTCCTTAGTTCACTTTTTGATGGGATTGTTTTTTTTCTTACTGATTTGAGTTCATTGTAAATTCTGGATATTAGTCCTTGTCAGATATACAGATTATGACGATTTTCTCCCGTGCTGTGGGATGTCCATTTACTCTGCTGACTGTTCCTGTTGCCATGTAAAAGCTCTTTAGTTTAATTAGGTCCTAGCTATTTATCTTTGTTTTTATTGCATTTGCTTTTGGGTTCTTAGTCATGAAATCCTTGCCTAAGCCAATGTCTAGAATGGGTTTTCCAATGTTATCTTCTAGAATTTGTATAGTTTCAGGCCCTAGGTTTAAGTCCTTAATCCATGTTGAGTTCATTTTTGTATGAAGTGAAGAGATGAGGATCTAGTTTCAGTCTGCTACATGTGGCTAGCCAATCATCCCAGCACCATTTGTTGAAAAGGGTGTCCTTTCCCCACTTTATGTTCTTGTTTGCTTTGTCTAAGATCAGTTGGCTGTAAGTATTTGGGTTTATTTCTGGGTTCCCTATTCTGTTCCATTGGTCTATGTGTCTCTTTTTATACCAGTACCTGTTTTGGTGACTATGGCCTTATAGTATAGTTTGAAATCAGGTAGTGTGATGCCTCCAGATTTGTTCCTTTTGCTTAGTCTTGTTTTGGCTATGTGGGCTCTTTTTTGGTTCCATATGAATTTTAGGATTATTTTTTTCTAATTCTGTGAAGAATGATGCTGGTTTTTTTTAAATTTAATTTTATTATTATTATACTTTAAGTTTTAGGGTACATGTGCACATTGTGCACGTTAGTTACATATGTATACATGTGCCATGCTGGTGTGCTGCACCCATTAACTCGTCATTTAGCATTAGGTATATCTCCTAATGCTATCCCTCCCCGCTCCCCCCACCCCACAACAGTCCCCAGAGTGTGATGTTCCCCTTCCTGTGTCCATGTGATCTCATTGTTCAATTCCCACCTATGAGTGAGAACATGCGGTGTTTGGTTTTTTGTCCTTGCGATAGTTTACTGAGAATGATGATTTCCAGTGTCATCCATGTCCCTACAAAGGACATGAACTCATCATTTTTTATGGCTGCATAGTATTCCATGGTGTATATGTGCCACATTTTCTTAATCCAGTCTATCAGTGTTGGACATTTGGGATGGTTCCAAGTCTTTGCTATTGTGAATAGTGCTGCAATAAACATACGTGTGCATGTGTCTTTATAGCAGCATGATTTATAGTCCTTTGGGTATATACCCAGTAATGGGATGGCTGGGTCAAATGGTATTTCTAGTTCTAGATCCCTGAGGAATCACCACACTGACTTCCACAATGGTTTTTTGATGGTTTTTTGATGCGGATTGCATTGAATTTATAGATTGCTTTTGGCAGTATGGTCATTTTCACAATATTGATTCTACCCATCCATGAGCATGGGCTGCATTTCCATTTGTTCGTGTCGTCTGATTTCTTTCAGCAGTGTTTTGTAGTTTTCCTTGTAGAAGTCTTTTGACTCCTTGGTTAGGTATATTCTTAAGTGTTTTATTTTTTTTCAGCTGTTGTAAAAGGGGTTGAGTTCTTGATTTGCTTCTCCACTTGGTTGCAGTTGGTGTATAGAAGAGCTACTGATTTGTGTGCATTAATCTTGTATTCAGAAACTTTGCTGAATTCTTTTATCAGTTCTAGGAGCTTTCTGGAGGAGTCTTTAGGGTTTTCAAGGTAAATGATCATATCGTCAGCAAACAGTGACAGTGTAACTTCCTCTTTGCTGATTTGGATGCCCTTTATTTCTTTCTCTTGTCTGATTGCTCAGGCTAGGACTTCCAGTACTCTGTTGAAGAGCAGTGGTGAGAGTAGGCACCCTTGTCTTGTTCCAGTTCTCAGAGGGAATGCTTTCAACTTTTCCCCATTCAGTATTATGTTGGCTGTTACATTAAGCTGTGTCCCTTGTATGCCATTTTTGCTGAGTGTTTTAATCATAAAGGGATGTTGAATTTTGTTGAGTGCTTTTTCTGCATCTCTTGAGATGATCATGTGTTTTTTGTTCTTAATTCTGTTTATGTGGTGTATCACATTTATCATGACTTGCATATGTTAAACCATCCCTGCATCCCTGGTATGAAACCCACTTGATCATGGTGGATTATCTTTTTGATAAGTTGTTGGATTTGGTTAGTTAGTATTTTGTTAAGGATTTTAGTATATGTGTTCATCAAGGATACCCGTCTGTAGTTCTCTTTTTTGGTTATGTCCTTTGCTGGTTTTGGTATTAGGGTGATGTTGGCTTATGGAATGAATTAGGGAGGATTCCTTCTTTCTCTATCTTGTGGAATAGTGTCAAAAGGATTGGTACCAATTCTTTGAATGGTAGAATTCTGCTGAAAATCCATCTTCCTGGACTTTTTTTTGTTGGTAATTTTTAAATTACCATTTCAGTCTCACTGCTTGTTATTGGTCTGTTCAGGGTATCTAATTCTTCCCGATTTAAGCTAGGAGGGTTGTATTTTTCCAGGAACCTCTCCCTCCCTTCTAGGCTTTCTAGTTTATGTGTGTAAAGGTGTTAGTAGCCTTCTGTGATCTTTTGTGTTTCAGTGATGTCAGTTGTATTATCTCCTGTTTCGTTTCTTAGTGAGGTTATTTGGATTTTCTCTCTTCTTTTCTTGGTTAATTTTGCTAATGGTCTATCAACTTTATTTATCGTTTCAAAAAACCAGCTTTTTGGTTTTTGTATCTATCTTTTGTATTTTTTGTTTTGTTTTGTTTCAATTTCATTTAGTTCTTCTCTGATCTTGCTCATTTCCTTTCTTCTGTTGGGTTTGGGTTTGCTTTGTTCTTACTTCTCTAATTCCTTGAGCTGTGACCTTAGAATGTCATTTTTTGCTCTTTCAATCTTTTTGATGTAGGCAGTTAGGGCTATGAACTTTCCTCTTAGCACTGTCTTTGCTGTATTCCAGAGGTTTTGTTAGGGTGTGTCATTACTGTCATTCAGTTTCAAGAATTTTTAAATTTCCATCTTGATTTTGTTTTTGACCCAATGCTCTTTCAGGAGCAGGTTATTTAATTTCCGTGTATTTGCATGGTTTTAAAGGTTCCTTTTGGAGTTCATTTCCAGTTTTATTCCAGTGTGGTCTGAGAGAGTGCTTGATATAATTTCAATTTTCTTAAATTTATTGAGGCTCATTTTATGGCCTGTCATATGGTCTATCTTGGAGAAAATTCCAGGCACTGTTGAATAGAATGTGTATTCTGCGGTTGTTGGATGAAATGTTCTGTATATACCTGTTAAGTCCATTTGTTCCAAGGTATAGTTTAAATCCATTGTTTCTTTTTTGACTTTCTGTCTTGATGACCTGTCTAGTGCTGTCAGTGGAATATTGAAGTCCCCACTATTATTGTGTTGCTGTCTATCTCATTTCTTAGGTCTGTTAGTGATTGTTTTATAAATTTGGGAGCTTCAATGTTAGGTGCTTATATGTTTAGGACTGTGATATTTTCCTGCTGGACAAGGCCTTTTACCATTATATAATGTCCCTCTTTGTCTCTTTTAGATGCTGTTGCTTTAACATTTGTTTTGTCTGATATAAGAATAACTACCCCTGCTCGCTTTTGGTGTCCATTTGCATGAAGTGCCTTTTTCCACCCCTTTACTTTAAGTTTCTGTGAGTCCTTATGTGTTAGGTGAGTCTCAGCAGCAGATAGATGGTTGGTGAGTTCTTATCCATTCTGTGGTTCTTTTAAGTGGAGCATTTAGGTCTTTTATAGTCAATGTTAGTATTGAAATGTGAAGTACCATTGCATTCATCATGCTCTTTGTTGCCTGTACACATTGTTTTTTTTTTGTTTGTTTTTTGTATTTGCTTTTTAATTTGTATTTTGTTTTATAAGTCCTGTGTGATTTATGCTTTAGAGGTTCTGTTTTGCTGTGTTTCAAGGATTTGTTTCAAGATTTAGAGCTCCTTTTGGCAGTTCTTGTAGTGGTGGCTTGGTAATGGCGAATTCTCTCAGTATTTGTCTGTCTGAAAAAGACTGTATCTTTCCTTCATATATGATGCTTAGTTCCGCTGGATAGAAAATCCTTGGCTAATAATTGTTTTGTTTGAGGAGGCTGAAGATAGGGCCTCAATCCCTTCTAGCTTGTAGTGTTTTTTGCTGAGAAATCTGCTGTTAATCTGATAGGTTTTCCTGTATAGGTTACCTGGTGCTTCTGTCTCACAGCTCTTAAGATTCTTTCCTTGTGTTAACTTTGGATAACCTGATGGCAGTGTGCCTAGGCAAAGATCTTTTTGCAATGATTTTGCCAGGTATTCTTTGTGCTTCTTGTATTTGCATGTATAGGTCTCTCGCAAGGCCAGGGAATTTCTCCTTGATTATTCCCCCATATATGTTTTCCAAGCTTTTAGAATTCTCTTCTTCTTTAGAAACACTGATTATTCTTAGCTTTTGTCATTTAACATAATCCCAGACTTCTTGAAGGCTTTATTCATATTTTCTTATTCTTTTTCCTTTGTCTTTGTTGGATTGGGTTAATTCGAAGAGCTTGTCTTTGAGCTCTGAATTTCTTCCTTCTACTTGTTCAGTCTTATTGCTGACTTTCCAGAGCATTTCACGTTTCTAAAAGTGTCCAATGTTTCCTGAATTTTTTATTTTTTCTTAAGCTATCTATTTCCTTGAATAGTTCTCCCTCCACTTATTGTATCATTTTTTTGATTTCCTTGCATTGGGCTTTGCCTTTCTCTTGTCCCTCCCTGATTAGTGTAATAACTAACCTCCTAAATTCTTTTTCAGGTAAATCAGAGATTTCTTCTTAGTTTGGATCCCTGGCTGGTGAACTAGTGTGATTTTTTGGGGGAGTGTTGAAGAGCCTTGCTTTGTCATATTACCAGGGTTGCTTTACTGTTTCCTTCTCATTTGGGTAGGCTCTGTCAGAGGGAAGGTCTAGGGCTGAAGGCTGCTGTTCAGATTTTTTTGTCCCATGGAGTGTTCCCTTGATGTAGTACTCTCCACCTTTTCCTGTGGATGTGGCTTCCTGTTGAGAGATGAAGCCAGCTGGACTTCCTGGGTCAAGTGGGGACTTGGAGAACTTTTCTGTCTAGCTAGAGGATTGTAAACGCACCAATCAGCATTCTGTGTCTAGCTAAAGGATTGTAAATGCACCAGTCAGCACTCTGTGTCTAGCTAAAGGATTCTAAATGTACCAATCAGCACTCTGTAAAAATGCACCAATCAGCGCTCTGTGCCTAGCTAAAGGATTGTAAATGCGCAAGTCAGCACTCTGTAAAATGGACCAATCAGCGCTCTGTGAAATGGACCAATCAGCAGGATGTGGGCGGGGTCAAATAAGGGAATAAAAGCTGGCCACCCCCAGCCAGCAGCGGCAACCCGCTCGGGTCCCCTTCCATGCTGTGGAAGCTTTGTTCTTTCGCTCTTCACAGTAAATCTTGCTGCTGCTCACTCTTTGGGTCCATGCCAACTTCAAGAGCTTTAACACTCACCATGAAGGTCCACAGCTTCATTCTTCAAGTCAGTGAGACCAAGAACCTACCAGAAGGAACCAACTCCTGACACACTGTGAGCCGAGCTGCAGTGATTGTTGTCTCTCTTCTGGGTCTAGCCACCCAGCAAGTCTACCTGGCTCCAGTTGGTACTGGGGGCTGTCTGCACAGAGACCTGTGATATGAACAGTCTATGGGTCTCTCTACCTTGGATACCAGTGCCTTTTCCTGTGGAGGTGGCGGATGGGAGGAGGGCAGTGTGTGCAATAGACTCCTTGAGGGTTCTTAGCATTGGTGGTTTAATGCTCTATTTTTGAGCTGGTTGGCTTCCTGCCTGGAGGTGGCACTTTCCAGAGAGCATCAGCTGTGGTAATGTGTGGGTGAAACAGCAGTGGGCAGGGCCCTAAAACTCCCAAGATTGTGTGCCCTTTGTTTTGTGCTACCAGGGTGGGTAGGACCATCCGGTGTTTGAGCTCAGACTCTCCTTGGGCAAGTCTTGCTGCGGCTGGGGATGGGGATGAGATTCCCATGTCACTGGGAATCGTATACCTAGGAGTTGTATACCTGGGAGGATTATAGCTGCCTCTCCTGAGTCATGCAGGTTGTCCGGGAAGTGGGGGAAAGCTGGCAGTCACAGGTGTCACCCAGCTCCCACGCAAATCGAAAGTCCAGTCTCACTCCCACTGTGTCCCCCGATGAACAGCCCTGAGTCTGTTTCCAGGTGGAGGGCTAGACAGGCCTGAAAATCTGCCCCAGGCTACCCGCCTCCCAGCTGGGAAAGAAAAGGGTTTGGTTCTATCCCCACCTGTGGCATCTGCACACCAGATTTGCGCCCTCCCCCAAGTTCTGGCCAGGAGGTTTCTCACCCTGTTCAAATTTTTACAACGTTCTGCTGGAGGTTTCCTTCTTCCTGTGGAGTTTTAGCCCCTGCTTCTCTGGCTGCCTTCGGTATGGATCCCTGTTTTAGCCAGGCAGGAATGGGCTGTTTGGGGACCCAGTGAGCTCCCAGGGTCTTTCTGCTGCTTCCTCTACCCCTGTATTTCCCTTGGCCGTCCAAATTGACTCAGCTCCAAGTAAAGTCGGTAACTTCTCCCACAAACAGACTTCCAGCTTCTCCAGTGGGGGTGTGTGTTCAGGAGAGGAGGGTCTCCCTTTCCCACTTCCACAGTTGGGGCACTCACAGTATTTGGGGTGTCTCCGGGTCCTGCAGGAGCAGTTCTCTTCCTTCCGAGGGTCTGTGGGTCTTCTCGGATTGCTGGTTTGTTCTTGCAGTCAACCTGGAGCTAAAATTCATGATGTGAGCCTCTGCATGCTGCTCTGTCCAGAGCTGCAACCTAGTCCTGCCTCCCGCCTGCCATGATGATCCGAGAATTTGTTTTCCTTTTTAGGGAAATAGGATTCTGAATCTTTTTTTTTCCCCCCTATTTAAGCACACATATATAGGTTTTATAACTAAGGCATTAAAGCCTGTGTATGCTTTTATTTTCCATGTTTTTCCATGTAATTAAGTATTCTTATACACAATTTCAAAAAGTGTAGTATCCTATCAACCAGATGTATCATAATTTATTTAACTGAATCCCTGGTGTTGAATATTTGGATTGTTTCTATTATAGAAACAATTACTATATTATTATCTTTTTTTTTTTTTTTTTTTTTTTTTTTGAGACGGAGTCTCAGTCTCACCCAGGCTGGAGTGCAGTGGTTCGATGGCTCACTGCATGCAGCCTCCGCCTCCCGGGTTCAAGCGATTCTCCTGCCTCAGCCTCCCAAGTAGTTGGGATTACAGGCACTTGCCACCATGCCCAGCTGATTTTTGTATTTTTAGTAGAGACAGTGTTTCACCATGTTGGCCAGGATGGTCTTGAGTATTATTATCTTTATAATAAATTTGGAGTGGGAGGGGACAAAGTTTCTTTAAAAGGTCAAGCTAAGTCGGTATCCATGGCTACCATCTCTGCAGAATGTGGTGCATAGCCTACATATTTAAATTATAACCTGTAGTTACACCTAAAATACAAAAATTAGAAAAGGAGCCTTAACTGACTGCTGTGATTCTCATGAGTTGGTGAAACTTTACCTGTGTGATTAAAAACACCTTGTGGGTTAAAAACTAACCATAAAAAGAAAAAAGAGAAACAGTTTGCTTGTTGGTAGAGACCTCAGAGATTATCTTGCTTGTGAGAAGTTATTTTGTTAAGATGAGGAAACTGGTCCAGAGAACTCACTAGTGACTCACCCAAGATCATTCTACTCACAAATGGCAGGACCTACAACAAATGCCTGTGTTTTTTCTCTATCCCATACTACCCCCTGGGGCACCTGTGTCTTTAAGGCTATTAAAGCATTTGCTGTTATGCTTTAATAGAGCCTTTGATCTGATATCTACTCGAATGAACTTACTGGACTGTTCTAGGACAAGCATAAGGGAAGACTGTCTGTCCCACACTTGGGGCAACCCCACCTCTACCTCAGCAGACATTACTAATCACTGTACTTTGTTTTTGAGACTGCAAAGGATCTTGAGATCTTTCTCAATTTTTGTTTCAGACAACCACATCTAATTGGTCAAGTTGGTTTATCAGCTGGAATACATTTACCATTTCTAAACTAAGCCATGCTTAAAAACTCAAGTAATTTTTAAGTGTACGTGTGTGTTGCTTTCCTCTGCAGCAGACTAGAAGTACGTAATTTTCCAGTTAATGATATTCCAGTCAGTAACTGTGGCTCAGTACAAGTGATTTTCAACTGGGAGGCTACGCCCTTCTAGTTGAGGATAGAAGGGGTAAAAACAAACGAAAAAACACTATCAAAGGGTAAGAGAAAGAGAGTGGAAAGAAGGAATATGGTTCAAAAAAATTCTCTAGGTGATTTTTCTGCCTGCATTTGCCACAGTTTCAAGTCACTACTGCTTTAGCACCATTTATTGCTGGAATTTACTTGTGACATCATCACACCATTCAGAAATTGTATTTTTGATTTTAGCACCTATTGTGATGTGAGAAGTATGTACGTACGTGTGTGTATGTGTGTTTGACTAACTCTATATTATGTATGCAATGTGTCTGATTACCCATCACACACATTTCTAAAGCTAAGGGATGTAGAATAAGATGATGTGCCTTAAAGACATTACCATCCTCTTTGTAATAATTCTTTCCTTTTTTCTATAAGTGCTGAAATTTTGGCATCTGGTAGTAAATTCAGATTAATTTTCTGGGCTGTAGAACTAAGGATTAACACTTATGGCATTTATATTAAAATAAAATTAGTACATTCTGAAAAATAAATGAAGTCTGTTGAGTTTTTTGTTTTTTTTTTTGTTTGTTTGTTTGTTTGTTTTTGTTAGACAGGGTCTTGCTGTCACCCAGGCTAGAGTGCAGTGGCACGATCACAGCCCACCACAGCCTCGAACTCCTAGTCTCAAGCAATCCTCCTGCCTCAGCTTCCCAAGTACCTGGGACTACAGGTGCATGCCACCATGCCCAGCTAACTTTTGTATTTTTTGTAGAGATGGAATCTCATGTGTTGCTCAGACTAGTCTCAAACTCTTGGCCTCAAGCAATCCTTCTATCTCAGCCTCACAAAGTGTTGGGGTTACAGGTGTGAGCCACTGGGCCTGGCCGAGATATTATTTTTCTATTGACCTTTCTTTTGCAGATATGTAACAGAAAGCACAAAGACTAGGCATTTGACTTTTTCAGTAAGTATCCTCTTATTTAAACTGCTATGCAAAGATTCACTTGCAGTGATACATATGCATTTTATCCTTTTCCTTCCTAAAGATCTGGCTTTACATTTTAAGAGGGTGAGAAAGAATCTGATACTAATTAACCCAGTAATTTGTACTATGTTGATTCATTGACTATGAGGACCTACTGGGTATCAGACTGTGTTGCTCACCTGGAGGAACAAAGGTGAATAAGATGTAGCTCCAGTCCTCAATGGGCTTACTACACTCTAGTAGAAGAGCCAAATGAATAAACAGATGATTGCACAGGTATTGTTTTTGGCAAGGCAGGCCCCTACTTTTCCTGTCCAAGAGAAACATCATGTTGGAGACCTTCTTGCTAGCGGGTATTGCTGTGTTTCAACAAAGTCTACCTTGCTACACATGACTCACTTGTTAAAAGAACCAAATCAGTGTTTGCTCTGGATATAATCAGGTATTTTTTGGCAAGGTATCTAGGATTTATCTTAGGATCGGATGAGTTAATATTCACCTTATGTACTAAACATTGTTTGATTCCTCTTGAGTGGTACTTCTAGTCTTTTGCAGAAGAGAATGGCATTTTATCAATATTTTATTAGCCTTTTTTTTTTTAATTAGGAATTCAAGTCAGAAATAGGAAATGCAGTTTGCTGAAACCATGAATGGGAAATGATTTTTTTTGCCGTCCGTATTTAATTTGCTAAGTTAGCAAATTTAATGTGAAGATAATTTAAACAGTAGTTAAATCTATCCAGATTTATTTCATCTACCTTTCTAAAAAAATGTGTCTTTTTAATATTCATGCTGGTTTTCTATGAAGTCAGATGTAGTCATTAGAAAGGGTTTTTTGTTTGTTTGTTTGTTTGTTTTTTGGCTGGGCGGTGGCTCACACCTGTAATCCCAGCACTTTGGGAGGTTGAGGCAGGCAGATCTTGAGGTCAGGAGATCAGGACCATCCTGGCTAACATGATGAAATCCCATCTCTACTAAAAATACAAAAAATTAGCCAGACATGGTGATGCATGCCTGTAGTCCCAGCTACTCAGGAGGCTGAGGCAGGAGAATCCCTTGAACCTGGGAGGCGGAGGTTGCAGGGAGCCAAGATCACGCCACTACCCTCCAGCCTGGGTGACAGAGGGAGACTCTGTCTCAAAGAAGAAAAAGGGAGGGTGGTTGTTTATGTCAGAGAGATTTTTAAAACAGATTATTGGCATTTAAAATCTTTTTATTTTGTAGCAATTTGTGCATGTAGTTTAAAAATTCAAATATTGCTAAAAGATTTAGACTAAAATGCATGCCTTCTCTAGCTCTCTCAACTTCTGCCCAGAAACACTTAGTACTCCTGTAACAGTTTTCGGTATTTTACCTTCTACTTAGTAAATATGTCTGTACTGCATTTTCTTGACTCATTCATTTTAAGCATCTATTGATTCCCTGTTGGAGTAGATGATGATTTTGGCACTCAGATTCCTTCTGTCTCCCTCTCCCCATCTTCCTAGTGGGTAATTTAAATCTCTTTCTGGGGTTTTCACCACAATGACTATGGAAATATTCATTGCTCTTCCAAGTCATTTGCAATAATTGCACTTTTGTAAACTTTTTCTTCATTTTAGTTTTTCAAATTTGTCTAAATTTTTGAACTCATATCTAAATCTTCCATGGCTTTGATATTTCTAAAAAGTCTCACAGTCTTACAATACATTTTTTTCTGCAAGACAAACCTATTCAGGCAGTAGATGAATAGTTTCATTTTTTTTTCCTGGAAATACTTCTCCTGGCACCCCCATGCCTTCCCACTCCCATCTTGACTGGCTGCCAGTGAGACCTGCCACCTCACCTTCATCCTGGGACTCCCCTTCTTTCCCAATTGCTGGGAACCCTGTTGCTTTTCTTCTCTATTGGATTCGCTGTTTTCTGCTTTACATGTATATTTTGATGGAGTGTATCAGTTGGTTTGTAAGAAAGAATACAATCAATAAATATTTTGTCTGGAAAAGGTTTTCATTTGGCCATCACACCTGACTGTTTGGCTTGGCAATTATAAGGTGGCAGTTGTTTTCTCTTAGTGGGGTTTTGAGGGGTGAATCAGCTTCTTCCTTATGGTCTATGTTCCCAATGCTGGCACTTGGGTTTGACCGTACCTCCACCTAAGTCATTTTCACTCATCATATGTTGTATTGAGAGTTACATCAGGTTGTTCATCATGTTATTTTACCGTGGTTTTCAGGCAGAGAAAGGGACAGTCAATGGGAACAACACCTTTAGCATCCATACCCATTCTTCTGAAAACCAGAAACTCATTCTATCTATCTATCTGTATAAAATGGTGCATTGGATTACATTTGCCATTTGAAAATAATTGGCATAGACTTGTTTAAAATGGTGTAACCTGGCCCTTTGAAAGGAATAGTTGATAAAATAGGGCAACTTGGTCATTTGAGGCTTGGGACAACTTGCAGACAAAACTTAGTAAGCATTTTCCTTTCCAAATGAGACCTGGGCTCATGAACGATCACTGTAAATGACTAGTCATCCCCTGCCCAAATGGCTACTGCTTTATCCATAGTATTCTATACCAAAAAAACTGTACATTGATAGTTAATCTTTTTAGCAGCAAGTCTTTGTAATGTTTCCTGGCCGGACGCTCTCTTTTTGGTAATGCTATAGAGATGTATAAAAATCTTGGTATTATAACCCAAAAGTAAAGGCAGTATTCATAGGAAATCTGCTAAAATGCAAATGTAAGCCATGTAGGTGTAGAGGGGGTGATGGGGATTTTTTAAAAGGCATAAGAAGAATATACTCTTAAAAGCCATGTTAATTATGATACAAAAATATAAGGCTATCAATTGATGATTATCAATTAGACATTTGGGGGGAGCGGATATCAAGTAGAAATCCAACCAATTTCCTATGACCATAGTCGAAAGAGGAAGAAAGAACAAACAAATGGAAGTATATATAATAATTGCTTTATGTCTTTTTATGTTATTCTATAATTTCTTAAGAATTGACAGGTAAGCTATTTTGCTTCACTGAAAGATAAGCTTGTGGTTTTGTGGTTTTTTCATCTGCAAGAAAATACAGCTCTTCAATTTTCATTATATCTGTACATTGTGGGAATTAGAGACAATAAACCATTTATCCTTCTTTGAGTAGTAAATAATCTATAGAAATATTATACTCAGGTGGTTACCTCTGGGGAATATTTTAAATATTATAATATTTGAAGGAAAAGAATTCATGTAACAAAAAAAAGGAATTTAAGAGTTTGCTGTCCTCAATGGGATCAAGCCTACTAAAATCTTCAGCATGTGCTTAGTGTCAGGAAACAGTGAAATAAAATATCAATCCTGAGCCATTTCTTTCTCTTGTTTTGAAGCTTTTCCAAAATTTTATTTCTTTATAAATCTTCTGCATTTGTAGGTGGTCATCAGGATTACTAAAGATAACAGCCTGCTTCAGTTGTCTTCTTATTTTAAATATTATATCACATGTAAGCTAAAAGGCTATAGAATTGGAGCTCAAAGTTTTTTTTCTCCCTTGATTATTAGATTTTCCTTTTTTCTCCATCTTAAATTTGGGTGTTTTCTTCTTGCTTTTAATAGGGTCTTCCCTCATAAAAGGGTTTCTGCCTTCATCCCTGTCTTAGCATCTTGAACAGAAGGCTCATCACATTGTCTTTGGCTTACCATTATTATTTTTCTGCTGGTGCTGGACTTCCATTCACCCCATACCACCATTCTCCTGCCTTGCTATGTATTTTTACCCCTTACTGACCCTTCAATGGCATTCAGTCTTAAAATCTCTGAGCTTAGATGCTCTCTGGTTATTTTCCAGCTTTGTCGTCTCACAGGAAAAAAAAATGTTCTGCAGAATTCTTGGAATTGCCTATTTTATAAGCCATCAGAAGTTCATCCACTTCAATGAATGCAACATGACTTTTTTTTTTCCATTTGCCCTTTACATTATTAGCTTGTTTTCTTTCTCTCTTCTCCCCTCCTTGCCCCCAGAATTTGGCTTTTACTTCAACATTCACTCACTGTCACTATCAAAAAGTTAGGAAAATTTTTATTTCCAGTTAGTGTTGAAAGTAAATGGCCCTTTGGCTTTTATTAGTAAAGCAACTGTGCTCTAATTTGTATTAACTCCTTAAAGCTAGTACTGTATAGTAATCATAGATAGCAACGAATGCTTTCTTGTTGCCTGCCTAGTATGAATAGACACTGTTTTCATTCTTTTATATGTATTAAATAATTCTCACAACAGCCTTAATTTTCTTAGTAGTGTTTTTGTCCCATTTTAAAGATGAGAGTTTAAGTAACTTAGCTCTCAGGGTTATGCAGGTAGTCCTCGTCTTGCTGAGAGTTGAGCCCAGATTGTCTGACTCAAGAGCCCAAACTGTTGACTACCACTTTATCCTTCCGCAACAATTTTGAACCTAGATGTGGTTAGGAAAGAGTCTGCCACAAAGAATCAGCCCCTGATGTCCCTGAAGCAACATCTAACGAGAACTAACTATGAAAGGCAGTGTCAGAGGCTGCACATCATAGTGTTTAATACTGGGCTAACTTTGTCAGAAAAATTAACTTGCATGATTGTGACCAGCAGCTTCACATCTGATACTCAGTCTCCTCATCTGTAAAATGTGGAAAGTGATATTTCGAAGCGCTATGAAGATGAAATGGGAACCTATAAAGTGCTTGGCGTAAGGAGGGCAATAAATACTTGGTGTATCTCAGATCACTCGCATGGATCTGAAAGTCAGCAGCCTAAAGCAGATAGGGGATTGTTTTTCTCTGTGTAACATGAAGTCTAGAGGCTAGGGCAGTGGCTCCCATTTTCTACCTTGTATCATTGTTACATGGTGTCCACTGAAACTCTGACCATCACGTCATTTGAGACTGAGAGGCAGACAAAAGAGCCCACTAGTTCTGTCAGCCACACCCAAAAATTACTTTCTATATCTTATTGGCTAGAAAGGCAAACGATCACTAACATCAAAGTGTTGACTCTAACAACAAGAAATGTAACTATTAGTGAGAAAGAAGGTGTGTGTGTGTGTGTTTACATGGTGATTATATGTGTGTATTATATACCAAAGAAGGAGCAGAAAGAACAAACAAAAAATGGGGGAAAAGAGAAGGGCCTACCACCAGTAGCAATCCTAAGCAGCTAATAAAGGCTGGAGGGAGAATGAGATGTTCCTGCTACGTACATTAAAATATGTTTAAGACAGGAAAATATGAGCTAGGCCCTTTCAAAAGAATGGCATGCAAATATATAAAAGAAGGTCATGTTCAGGTCTTAAGAAGTTACCTTAATTGGTTAGACAGAGTGATAACAAAGCCTCTGTATTGGGCTTGGACTCTGCAGGTACTAATTACCTGCCCCCTTACCCTTTGAGGGTAAGTCCAGACAATAATTTGTATTTTTTGTTTTTCTCAACCTCAACAGTGCTTTTCCACTCCCAGGGGAAAAGCAAACCAAAACTATAGAACACTCACTTAATAGAAAATGGCCGATCGCATCATTTCCTCTCTAAAAGACAAGAGTTAGTATATGGTGATGGGCTGACATAGTTGGCTTGTAGTGTGGGAGCCATCATAGGGGGCCCATTTGTCATCAGCCCGCTGCACACTGGAGTGACCCTTTAACTTCACAGGTCTCCTTAACCCTGAGTTGATCTGGTGAATTACTTGGCATTTCACCTGCAAATGGTTGATTTCATTAGCTTTATTGATCTGCAGTGGAAAATAAAGACTTTCAATGCTCAGACTCCATTGTTCAGACCAAGTATATAATCAAAGGTTAATTTAACCTTGAATGCATGATCGGAGTACAGTTAGATAGACAGCATTTTGGTATCATTTTGTTTGGCAAAGTTGAATTCATGTGAGGACATATGCAGATACAGTTATTCTAAGCACATTTCTAAGGTTGAGATAAACAAGAAAATGGCAACTCTAAGAACAAGGTAATTTTTTAATGATACTGAGTTTCATTTGAAAAATCCAGTTGTCAATATTTAATATGTAAGATGGTAAACGATATATAAATGGAGTTTTTAATAACTGTGTAATTGTAAAATTAATGGATTTTAAAAAAAGAATCTTCAGGAGTTCTGATGGAAGACAAATGAAACAGAAATATAGCCATGAAGGATAGTGTCCAGGTTCACTGCTAAGAGTAGATATCTTATAATGTTCAGGTGAATGGACTGGATGAAAAATATAACTATGATTTTCCCCCATCTGCTTTAAAATATGAAGGTAATGTGATTTTAATATGCCCGAATTTAAGAGAGGAGAGTGGCCTGGATTCAACGGGTTTTTTGTGAGGTTTTTTTTTTTTTTTTGCTTCTGTGCCTCTGGTCTGATAAAGTTCATTTTTGCCATTTCACAAGATAGGACATTTCAGAGAAGATTCTTGCTTATTAAGTTAAATGTACTAGTGACAAAAGAATGTAGAAAGGAGACAAAAATTTCTATCTGGTGCAAAAGAACATTAAAAAATTTGGAGAACGATTTAAATGCTGGGTTGCCTTTCAGTTGTACCAAAAGTTGTCTACATCTGTACCACCCTGAATGTGCCTGATCTTGTCTGAATTGTACCAAAAGTTCCTCACTAAGCCTTTAATGTTGCAGGTTTAAGAGTCATTATTGCCCTTGGAGGAAGATAGGCATTTGTGTCCTGCAGTTAACAGTTGAGCCAGTTTCACTGTGGCGTTGATTGACTTTGCTGGCTTCAGCTGCTGGGTCTTTGCCATTATAAAGATAAGAGCTGACGCAATCATGCAGAGGCTTCTGATATTTATGTAGACGTACTTTCTGTGGCTGAAGAATTCTACTTTACCTAATTTCAAATCGCTGTTAGGCATGATTGGACCAGTACAATGTTTCTCAATTTCTTGGAGACTTGCTGCATATTACTGTCACATAAAAATCAAGGATTTTTAAATTAAATCTCTATCTCCTAATAATGAGATCTGTGACTGCCACTCATATCAGAGCACACTCCCACATTCATTACTTGAGATGTCAAGCATTTTTGTCTCTATCAGGATAAATTCAGGTATTTCTGAAACAGGGTTCAAATGTAACATTTTGCCAAATATTTATGTGTATTCTTTACATTAAGAACATAGCATTGGAAACATTAAAAAAAAAAGGGTTCCTCTTGCCTTGTATTTCATTGCCAACAATGGTGACTGCAATCAGAATTTAGTCAGCGATATTTTTGATTTATGAAGCAGAATAGCATGTATTTTGCTCTTCTGTAGTGATATTGGTTCTGCAGGGCAGACGGTAGTAAAATATTTATTTTTCTGAGTAAACTAAGCAGATATGAATCAGAAGACACGTGGGAAGGAAATAAATGTTCTTCTGAGACACTGTTTTGCAAAGGCTCTTTTTGACAATAACCACACTTTATATCTCTGTCCTTTACAATATTCTGTAATTTCTAATACACCATAAAATAAATTTATACTTTCCTTTTAAAGACAGCAGTTGAGGTTCTGCTATCAATCCCTCAAGTTAAAGTATATTGTGTGATCGGAAGCAGAGTGATATAGCAGTAAGTGCATTAGCTGCAGGTTTTGGAAGTTCTGGATTGAGTCCCCACTGGGTCATTTACTGTCAACTTGAACAAGGCTTTTTAGAGTCTCATTTTATTGACTTATATTACAAAAATAATAATCTTTAACCATCTTGTGGGGTTACTTTGAACATCAAATAAGATAATACCTGTATAAATTATTAGGTCCTCCATGGACATGCAGGATGATAATTTAGGACATTTTTGACACCGAACTATCCATTATTCAGAGCTTTTCTACCTAAGGACAAAAAAGCTGATGGATGTACTTGACCAAGGCAAACAGTTTTTGGCTGTCATGAGAAACAGGAAGAATTTTTGACTTAAAATAAATCTGACATCTTAGAGGTGAGTAGCATCTTCAGAAACTCCCTAGTTCTGAGATGTAGACTTGCAATAATTATAATATTACTGTCAGAATATTTACAACCTATCTAAATTTTAAAATATTTTAACACTTTTTATTAGATACAGAAGTATACATATTTATGGGGTTCATGTGACATTTTGATAAATGCACACAATGCATGATTAAATCAGAGTATTTGGGATATTCAGTCCTCAAATATTCATCATTTCTTTTTGTTGGGAACATTTAAAATCTTATTTTCTAGCTATTTTGAAATATACAATACATTATTGTTAACTGTATATCACCCTACCATGCTATCAAACACTAGAATTTATTTATTCTATTTAATCGTATGTTTGTACCCATTAACCAACCTCTCTTTACACCCCTACCCCACTTCCCAGCCTCTGGTAATCGTCATTCTACTCTCTACATCTGTGAGTTTCACTTTTTTAGCTCTCACATGTAAGAGCATGTGATATTTGTCTCTCTGTGCCTGGATTATTTCACTTAACATAATAACCTCCAGTTTCATCTGTGCTGCTGAAAATGACAGTATTTCATTCTTATTTGTGGCTGAATAGTATTCCATTTTGTATACATACCACATGTTCTTTATCCATTCATCCATTGATGGACACTTTGGTTGATTCCATATCTTGGCTATTATATGAATAGTGCTGCAATATACATGGAGGTTCAGGTATCCTTTGATATCCTGATTTCCTTTCATTTGGGTAAATACACAGTAGTGGGATTGCTAGATCATATGGTAGTACCATTTTTAGTTTATAGAGAAAACTCCATACTGTTTTCCATAAGGGCAATAATAATTTACATCCCCACCAACAGTATATAAGAGTTCCTTTTTCTCTGCATCTTCACCAGCATTTATTTTTTGTCTTTTTGATAATAGCCATTGTAACTGGGGTGAGATGATACCTCACTGTGGTTTTGATTTGTATTTCCCTGGTAAGTGATGTTGAGCATTTTCCCACCTATCTATTGGTCATTACTATGCCTCTTTTGGAAAATGTCTATTTAGATCCTTTGCCTAGTTTTTAATGGGATTAGTTGAGTTTTTGCTGTTGAGTTGTTTGAGTTCCTGGTATATTCTGGATACTAGCTCCTTGTCAGATGAATAGTTTGCAAATTTTTTCTCACGTTCTACAGGTTCACTTTCTTGATTGCTTCCTTTGCTGTGCAGAAGCTTTTTAGTTTAATATAGTCTCATTTGTCTATTTCTGTTATTGTTGCCTGTGCTTTTGAAGTCCTAGCCATAAAATCTTTGATGAGATAAACGTCCTGGAGTGTTTTCTTCTACTAATTTTGCAGTTTCAGATCTTACTCTTAAGGCTTTAATCCTTTTTGATATGGTGGGAGATAGGGGTCTAGTTTTATTGTTCTGCAAATTGATACCCAGTTTTCTCATCACCGTTTTCTGAAGAGGAGGTCTTTTCCACATTGTATGTTCTTGGTGCCTTTGTTGAAAATCAGTTGGCTGTAAATATGTTGATTTATTTCTAGGTTCTCTATTCCATTCCATTGGTCTATATGTCTGTTTTTATACCAATACCATGCTACTTTGATTACTATAGTTTTGTGGTATATTTTGAAGTCAGGTAGTGTGATGCCTCCAGCTTTTTAATTTTTGCTCAGTATTTCTTTGACCAGTTATGGTTCTTTGTGGTTGCATAAAAATTTTAGCATTTTTTTTTCTAGTTTTTTGAAGAATGCCATTGGTATTTTGATAGGGTTTGCATAGAATCTGTAGATTGCTTTGGGTAGTACTGTCATTTCAATATTCATTATTGTAATCCAGGAGCATACGGTATCATTCCTTTGTGTTCTCTTCAATTTCTTTCATCAATGATTTATAGTTTTCATTGTACAGGTCTTTCACATCCTTAGTAAAATTTATTCCTAGGTATTTTGTGGGTTTTTTTTTTTTGTAGTTATTATCATTGGGATTGCTTTCTTGATTTCTTTTTATGCTAGTTTGTTATTGGTGTATAGGGATGCTACTGATTTTTATATGTTGATTTTGTATCCTACAACTTTACTGAATTCATTTATCATTTCTAAAAGTTTTCTGGTGGAGTCTTTAGTTTTTTTAATATATAAAATCATGTTGTCTGCAAAGAGGAACAGTTACTCTTCCTATTTTCCAATTTTGATGTCTCTTTTTTGATTTGTTTGTCTCGATGTCTATTTCTTTTTCTTGCCTGATTTTTCTGGCTAAGACTTCCCGTGGTATTTTGAATAAGTGTTGTGAAAGTGGGCATCCTTGTCTCATTCCAGTTCTTAGCTTTTCAATTTGTCCCCATTCAGTATAATGTTAACTATGAGCTTTTCATATATGGCCTTTATTATGTTGAGGTATGTTTCTTCTATGCCTAATTTGTTGAGTGTTTTTATCATAAAGGGATGTTGAATTTTACCAAATGCTTTTTCTACATCTATTGAGATGATCATATGATTTTTCTCCTTCATTCTGTTGATATGATATATCACATTTATTGATTTGTCTATGTTGAACCATCCGTGTGTCTTTGGGATAAATTGCACTTGAACATGGTGTATTATCTTTCTGATGTATTGTTGGATTTAGTTTGCTTTAATATTATTTTGTTGAGGATTTTTGCATCTATGTTTATCAGGGATATTAGCCTGTAGTTTTCTTTTTTTGTTGTGCTCTTATCTGGTTTTGGTATCAGAGTAATGCTGGTCTCATAAAATACATTAGGATTTCCTCCTCCTTAATTTTTAAAAAAATAGTTTGAGAAGAATTGGTGGTAGGTCTTCTTTATAGGTTTCGTAGAATTCAGCAGTAAAACCATCCTGTCCTGAGCTTTTCTTTGATGATAGACTTTACTACTGATTCAATCTCATTACCCCTTGTTGGTCTGTTCAGATTTTCTTTCTTCCTGGTTTCATCTTGGTATATTGTATGTCTCTAGGAATTTATTCATTTTTTAAGTTCTCCAATTCATTAGCAGATAGTTGTTCATAATAATCTCTAATGATCCTTTGTATTTTTGTGTTATAAGTTATAATATCTCCTTCTTTGTTTCTGAATTTATTTATTTGGATCTTCTTTTCTTGGTTAATCTAGCTAGCAGTTTGTCAATTTTATCTTTTTCGAAAACTAACTTTTTGTTTCACTGATCCTTTGTGTCTTTTTTAGACTCTATTTTGCTTATTTCTGTTTTAATCTTCATTATTTCTTTCCCACTACTAACTCAGGGTTTGGTTTGTTCTTACTTTCTTAGCTCTTTGAGGCGTATTGTTAGATTGTTTATTTGAAATTTTTCTACTTATTTGTTGTAGGTGTTTATTGCTATAAACTCTCTTAACACTGCTTTTGCTGTATCCTATTAATTTTGGTATGTTGTGTTTCCATTGTCACTGTTTCCTTAATTTCTTCATTGACCTAGGGATCATTCAGGAGCTTTTTGTTTAAATTCCACATATTTGTATCGTTTCCAAAGTTTACTTATTACTGATTTCTAGTTTTATTCCATTGAGGTCTGAGAAGATACTTGATATGATTTAGATTTTTAAAAATGTGTCGAGACTTGTTTTGTAGGCCAACATGTAGCTTATCCTGGAGAATGTTCCATGTGCTGATAAGAAGAGTGTGTATTTTGCAGCTTTGGATGAAATGTCCTATAAATGTCTATTAGGTCCATTTGGTCTCTAGTGCAGATTAAATTTGATGGGATTTTTTGGTTTATTTTCTGTCTAGATGATCTGTTCAATGCTGAAAGTGGAGTGTTGAAGTCCTCAACTATTATTATGTTATGCTTTATCTAACTCTAATAATATTTGCTTTATATATCTGGGTACTTCAGTGCTGGGTGCATATATATTTACATTTGTAATATCCTGTTGCTAAATTGATCCCTTTGTCATTATGTAATGACCTTTTTTGTCTCTTTTTATGTTTTTTGACTTAAAGTCTATTTTGTCTGATAAGTATAGCTACTTCTACACAATTTTGGTTTCCATTTGTGTGTAATATCTTTTTCCATCCCTTTACTTTTAGTTTATGTCTTAACAGGTGAAGGGAGTTTCTTGTAGGCAGCATATAGTTGGGTCTTGTTTTTGTTTTTAATCCATGCAGCCAATCTATATCTTTTAGTTGGGGAATTTAAACCATTTACATTGAAGGTTGTTATTGATATGTGAGGACTTACTCCTGTTATTTTGTTGAAATTTTTCTAATTTTTTAAAATATCCTTTGTTTCTTTCTTCCTCTTTTACTGTTTACTTTTACAGTTTGGTGGTTTTCCACAGTGGTAACATTTCAGACCCTTCTCTTTCTCATTTGTGTATCTATTCTACCAGTGAATTTTATACTTTTGTGTGTTTTCAAGATAGTAGATATTGTTTTTTTGCATCCAGGTGTATGACTCTGCTATAGTTTGGATGTTTGTTCCCCAAATCTCATGTTGAAAGTTGATCTTCAAAGTTGGAGGTGGGGCCTGAAGGTGTTTGGGTCATGTGGGCAGATCCCTCCTTAATGGCTTGGTACCATCCTCATGGTAATGAGTGAGTTCTTATTCTACCAGTTCCTGTGAGAGCTGGTTGTTAAAAAGAGCCTGGCATCTACTTGCTCTCACTCTTTCTCTCTCACCATGTGATCTCTGCACATGCCAGTTTTTTGTTGTTGTTGTTGTTGTTTCCTGCCATTGGAGGAAGCAGCCTGAGTCCCTTACCTGATGCAGATGCCAGTGTCATGTTTCTTGAACAGCTTGCTGAACCAAGAGCCAAATAAACCTCTTTTCTTTATAGATTATCCAGCCTCAAGTATTTCTTTATAGCTGCACAAATGGACTAAGACAGGCTCTCTTAAGCATTTCTTTTAGCACTGATCTAATGGTGGTGAATTCCGTCAGTTTTTGCTTGTCTGGGAAAGACTTTATTTCTTCTTCGGTTTTGAAGAATAGATTTGTTGCATGTAGTATTCTTGGCTGACAGGTTTTTTTTTCTGCACTTTGAGTATATCATTCCAGTTTCTACTGGATTTATTTAAGTTTTCTGTTGAGAAATCTGCTGTTAGTCTGATAGGGATTCTTTTATATGAGACTTGACACTTTTCTCTGGTTTTTAGAAATCTTTATCTTTTTTTGACAGTTTGATGATGTGCCTTGGGAAGAGATTTTTGAGTTGAGTCTATTTAAGAATTTTTGAGCTTCCTGTATCCATATGTCTATATCTATTGCAGATATCTTCAGATATTATTATTATTATTATTATTATTATTATTATTATCTTTTTTTTTGAGACGGAGTCTCGCTCTGTCCCCCAGGCTGGAGTGCAGTGGTGCAGTCTCCGCTCACTGCAAGCTCCGCCTCCCGGGTTCACACCATTCTCCTGCCTAAGCCTCCTGAGTAGCTGGGACTACAGGCACCCACCACCACACCTGGCTAATTTTTTGTATTTTTAGTAGAGGTGGGGTTTCACTGTGTTAGCCAGGATGGTCTCAATCTCTTGACCTCGTGATCCGCCCACCTCGGCCTCCCAAAGTGCTGGGATTACAGGCATGAGCCACTGCACCCGGCCATCTTCAGATATTATTAATTATATAGGTTCTCTGTACTTTTGATCATCTCTTCTCCTTCCAAAACACCCAAAATTTGAATATTTAATCACTTTACAGTGTCCCATATCTTATTTGGCTTTCTTCTTCTTTTTAAAAATTCTTTTTCTTTGTCTGGTTTGTTTCTATAAACCTGTTTTCAATGTCAAAAATTCTTCTGCTTGACTTCGTCTATTGTTGAGCTCTCAGGTGCATTTAAAAAAATTCATTGATTAAATTATTCAGTTCCAGGATTTCTGTCTAGCTTTTTTATAACTTTTGTTGAATTTCTCATCTAGATCATGACTTTTTAAAGTTTATATATGTAATAATATGACATATCTATGTGCAACATTGCTAGGACCATTGAAGAAACTATACAGTGATGCTCAGCATTTTCCCTTTCCCATATGGACTTTAGATTAAGGGTGATAGCATGAGGAAATGGAGCCAGAAATACAAAAATTATATACAAGTGACAGCCAAGGAGTTTAGGGGCCAGGGACTCCAGAGATCCTGCTCTCTTCATTCCTTCCTTACCAACTTTCTCCTGTCGAATCTGAATGACAGCCTGACAATTGAATGGCCAGTCAGAAGAGAAGTACATACACACCTTATCCCCCTACATGCCCATCAGCTAGTTCATCAGACATTCTCACTGGGCCAAATGTTTAGTATATTGGAATTTGTGATGTAAGAGGGCAAGGGAGGATTACAGAATCTTGCTCTCTTGAATAGTTAGTTCTCACCCTGGCCTTCTCTGTTATAACTAGCAGGTTGTATTCAGTAAGATTCAGTGCAAGCTGGCAAACTAGATTGTAGATGCTGGTCCCTTTCAAGTCCTTTCCTCCTCCTGTTCATGAATCACCAGCATTGCTGCTTCTCCACATCACATAAGAGCTGGGTTGCTGAGTTCTGGGAAGGCAGAGATTTCTCAGTCTTCCTCGTCTCCCTAAACACTTTCCCCAGCTTCTTCCAAGGTGAATCATCTCCTAAGTACCTCCTCATCCAGCTCCTCTGTAGTAATAAACCTCAAAGGCTAGTTCAGTTTATCCCTTTTCTTCCTTTTTTCCCAAAATACACCTGGCATCATATTATATCTGACCCATGGGTCAGCACATATGCAGGCATGATTGAGCATGTCTTCTTCCTAGGTGCACAGTTCTGCTGCCAGAGCAGCTTTTAAGAAGCTAAGGCCGCGATGTAGACTGGAAAAGTGGACTGGGTCAGAGGTAAGAAGCTTCCATGGGTAGCTGCTGCTGCTGCTTTTTTTTTTTTTTTTTGGACTCTGAAGACCATGCCCTATATGAGGTTCAGGTTCACTTGCCTGAATTTGTAACTCCCAAATCTCAACTTTCTCTCTCCTCATGTAGCCTCAAATGGTTTCCCTGTGTAATACTTTCCCAGTATTTCATAGCACCACAGTATTACTTCATCACCTGTTGGCCTTCCTCACTTTTAATTTTACAATGATCAATACAGCGTTTTTCTGCTGGAAGTTATAGGGCTTTAGAATCAGAATCAATTTTATATATATTTAACTCTATTTTAGCGATGAGGAAATGGAAATCCAGAGACGCTAAATGACTTAAAGGTTATACATGAGCTCTGCTGAGATGAAGTAGAACTAGAACCCAGATGCCTTGACTCCTAAACCAGCGCTTTTCCCATTATCCCACTATATTTTCAAAAGCAACATGCTGGAAGAGAGAGAGAAAAAGTGCCCATTTTCTGTGAGTAATGTTCATCAATCTTTACATTATTTGAGAGCCAGGGCAAACTGCAAGAGATACTAAGTAAAGGGGGCTAAGTGGACACTGTAGTTTTAGGCAAGCAAGTCTGTCTTTCTTTGTAAGGATTTTCTAAACCTGCCGTAATGGAAACATGAAGCAATAGCAGCATAAGGGACAAAACACTTAGAAGCACAAAAACATGTCTTATTTAATCTACCTTTCCCAACTATGTCAGGTTAGCTTTTGGATGTTAAACCTGCCGTATTATTCCCAAGGCTCAGCTTAATCAATTTTGGGATATTCTCCTCCAAAAGGAGAAATCACATCTCTCCAGTTTCTCACAAAAGAGAAAGCATTTGCAGCATTATCCAGTCCTAGTCTTTCCTATTTCTGGGCCCTACCTGGATTATAGGGAGGATGTAGGAGTCTCAATTTAACCAAAGAAATGGACTCAGAGTCCCCCTTCAACTTACATTACCTTCTCAGAAGCCACTAGGAGAATCATAGTCATTTCTGCCTAGTAACTGAGATCTGACTAGGTGTCCATTTCATCCCTGCCTATAATACATAAACATCCAGTGGGCTGAGGAGTAGGAGGAGAGGGCAGCCTGGGTTACCCTGCAAGCTTGCTGGTGATAACCAAGGACTTTCCCTGGGGCAGAATGTGGTCACCAGTCACCAGGTTCTTCTTTGGTTCTGCACTTGGAAGCTGCTTACTCTTCATCTTGGCTTTGGCCATGTTGTAGTCTCCTGAGACAAAGTACCTTTTCCCTTTCTGTAATCTCTTCATGAGGAAGTTGGAGCCTCCAGGCTCTTGTCCTAGGCTTAGGTATTTGGACTTTAGCTTTGGCTCCTCAACTCTCTCAGAGAGAATACCTTCTTTATCCTGCATCTTCGTTTCTCCTTGTTGGTCTTCTCCACAGGGTTCTCTCTTTCTTGTTACTGGGATGTGGTAGGACTGAGTCTCTGGGGCATAGGAGGGCCCATATAGTCCACCTGACAAGGGAAAGGGGAAGGGAAATGGGGACAACCTATGCTGCTGCTTTGGCTCCTGTCACTAGGGTTGCTCAGTCAAAATAGCCATAAATTGTTTTTTCTGATTTATTTGTATTGCTTATCTGTGTTCTCTTGCATCTCACTTAGTTTCTTTAATATCATTATTTTGAATAATTTTTCAGGCATTTCATAGATTTTCTTTTCTTTGGGATCTTTTACTGGAGAAGTGTTGTTTTTTCATTGGAGGCATCATGTTTCCTTGCTTTTATGTATTTATTGTGTCCTTGTGTTGATATCTGTGCATTTAGTATGAGTTACTCCTTCAAATTTTATGGATTGGTTTTTGTAGAGAAAGACTTTTTCATGTATTTATAGCATTGGTTAGGTAGGATGTTTTGGCTTTGATTCTGAGTGGCTGCAGTAGTATAGTGTCCGTATAATATTTTTCACTACAGTCAGCATCTGTGAGTTCCTCAGTGGCTTAGCTTGCGGTGGTTAGCAGAGGCTATGGTGAGGTTTTGCACAAGACAGGGATGCCAGGAGGGACAGTCCTTGGGTGTCAGTGGTGGCAGCAGCGAGCTGGGTGTGCAGGTCTTCGGGCCCCTGAGTAGTGTATGTGAGTGCCACCGATGGTGGGCCTAGGCAGACCAGTCCTTGGGCCTCCAAGCAGCTTGCTTGGGTGCTGGCAGTAGTGGGCCAGGTAGGCCTTGTGTTCCTGGATGGCATGCATGGCATTGGTGGTGGTACATGAGCTCTGCTGAGTGGCATGCACAGGTGCCAGCAGTGGTGGTGGTAGGCTGGATGAGCTGGTCACCAGGCCCTAGGGAGGTTCATGCGGGTACTGGTAGTGTGGGTAAGGTGGTCTCATTTCTTATGTCCCTGGACAGTGCATGTGTGCACTGGTGGCAGCAGCAGGGCAGGCCTACCCCCAGGCCCCCAGGAGCATGCACAGACAGCAGTGGTGATGGAGTGGGACTGTCCTCAGGACCCCCAGTAGTGTGCGCAGGTACTGAAGGCCACAAGTGGGGCAGATTTATCCCTGGGCACCTGGATGACATGCTCATTCATGCCAGTACGTAGGCCCCTTGAAGACATGAGCAGTGGCTTTGCTGCTAGAGGAAGGGAGGTTGATTACAGTGGTAGCAGCAGCCCTGGGCATGCAGCTCTCAGGCTCTGGGAGGTGTATGCTTTAGCTCCCCTTGTCCAGTGGCAGCCTCCTTGTTGCATTTCACCTCCTGTTCTTTGGGGTCTAGGATATTGTGTGGCTAGAGTGCTAGACAATGTGCTGTACTGCTGGGTCCAGTTGGCATCATAACACTGCAACCCTCTGAGGGATGTCAGTGGGGCTCAAGGGTTGTGGAGATGCAGGTAGAGCAAGATGTAGTCAGTTGGAAGGTGGGGTCTCAAAATGGTGCTGTGCTGCAGTTGCTTGGGTCTCGATAGTGTGTGGAACCCAATGCAAAGTCCCTCTCTGGAACCAAGCTCTTGTGTGGACTCCAGGCAGCTCCCTATACTAGTCTTGGGGCCCATGAGGGCTGAGAGGCTCTCCCTTGGCTGGATTGCCGGAGTTTGCATGGGAATGTGGCTCACTGGGGATATTTTGCTTACCTTTTTCCCTCAATGAGGAGTTTCTCCTGGCTCCAAGCCAATAGTGACTAGGCTGACTGCTTTGATTCTCTATCCTTTGGTGATTCAGAGGTTTCTTGTCATTTCCTTGCTGAATTCCTGTGTTCTGTCTTAGAAGGTCCATTCAACATGGGGCTATCTACTTGCTCTTTTGTCCTTCTTTGTGGAGGAGGTGAGTGCTGGGTACCTTTAGTCAGCCATTTCGAAGCTATCTAAATTGAAATGTTTTATAGATGCCATGCAATCAGTGATATCTTTAATAAATGCCTGAAATTCTATTAAAATCATGGAATACATTTGTTGCATACAAAGGTACAATGATTATGTAGTTCTGATAATAGTTCATATTGTTTATTATATTTTTATATGGTTTTAAGGTATGAGTAATTTCTAGATTACTCATACTCTTTTACTCAAGAAATTAATTTCTTGAAATAAATTATTTACATTCTTAAATAAGGAGATATTCTTAGATGAAATGTCTTTATTTCTAAGCCACATAATTTTTGTAACTTTAAGAATATAAAGAATATTCTCTTGAGCTGTTTTTCATAATTACATACTCTCAGTAGTATAGAAGAATTATAAATTATAATTAAAATTGATCTTTACATTGAATTCTTAGTCATGCATAGACTCCATATCACCTTTTAGAATTAGAAAGGGGAGATTTAAATTGTATAGACTATTAAATTCACAAAGTAATCACATGAGGGGGATCTAAAAAATGTCTGTAGTCTAAAGTCTTGTTCTTTACAATGTAGTAAAAATACATGCAATACAAATTTGGCTCTGAACTTTAAACTTGCAGAACTCTACAAACAGTACAGGAAATATGTTTTGAAAAATAGCCAGAAATCAAAGGTCAATTTAATATGCCTAACAAAATGAGAGATTACCAAAAGTGGTTTTCTTTTTTATTCCTTCCTTTTTTTTATTGAAGGAAAACATTCTATCCGTAAATGTCATTCACCTTAAAACGCTCAAAATAATTTCCAAAAGAATAAATCTTTTATTGAGATTTTTACACTGCTTATCAAAAAGTTTTCATTCTTTATACCTCACTTACTTTTGACATACCTCACTTACTTTTGACATTATAAATGTGTATTTCTTGAAAAGAATCTTTTATTAAATAAATATTTACATGTGACTCAGTCTACTACTAGTCCATGCAGTATGGATTTAAAGGTGAGAAGGCATAGTCTTGATTCATAAGGAGCAATTGGCATTTCCTAATGATTTAACAAGTTTAAGAATCATTATTTCAGAAAGACAACAAATATTTTCAATCTAATGCCATATGAAAACAAATTGTATTTTATCACTGATTTAATGTGGGAGGGTGTGTGTGTCAGTTTTGTGTGTGTGTCAGTTATATATTATTGTATAACAAATCTTAGTGGCCCAAAAAATGTACCATATTTCATAAGGTTTGACAGGCTCATCTGGATTGTTTTACTCTATTTACTCTTTATCTCAGCTGAGGGCAGATCTGACTGGGCTCCATCATCCAATATAATTCATGCACATGACTGGCAGTTAGCATTGGCTTGTATTTTGTTCCTTCTACGCATGGCTTCTCAACTTGGCTTAGACTTCTAAGTATATGGCAACTGAGTTCCAAAAGAAAGTATTTCAAGCAATGAAGGAAAACACTGCAAATCCTTTGAGACTTAGCGTCAGAAGTTACATAGCATTTCTTGTACTGCATTCTGTTAATGGATGCATATTACAGGGGTAGCCAGGTTACTGAGAAGAGAGGTAGAATCCAGCCTCAATAGAAGGAGGAATCAAATAATTTTTAGCCATCTTCAAGCACCTACAGGGGGAAAGGTCTCCATGTTTGTTGAGAAATTGACATGGTACCCTATAATCTGTTTCAGACTCTGCCATTACTTAAGTGATTACTTGCTTTTTCTAAACATTGCTCCTTTTTGCACAGTGATTGAAAACAGAGTTCATTGTGTGCATTGAACATTATAACTTTTTGATCTGGCACACAGCTTTTGAAAAATATATATGAGTAACATGGCTGCAGGATAATTACCATTGGCACATAAAAGTAGAAGAAAAACTTAAAAGTTTACATTTAATTTATGGAAGCTCATTGAAAATTTCTAAGTGCAGTTTATAAATATAACTTGTTTATGCTCATTGCTTGGTTAGACTCGAAATGACAGAAATTTTGATGATTGTTACACCACTCTTATAGCAGAGATTTCTAGGTATTGCCTCCTTTTCACTCTCTCCTCCTTCCTTAGTGTAGATTTATATATTTTTAGCTTAACTAAAGGATTACACTTCCAAGTGTCCATTGCAGTTAGTTGTAAGACTAAGTGCTGGTGATCAGTCGTAAGAAGTGTTGGGTGAGCCCTTCTTGTCTTCTTTTATTTTACTGTTCAAAGTAGATAATACTGCTGAACAAGGATCACATCCAGATATGGAGTGGGAAGCTGATGAAAAGAGTCTGGTTTCCTGATGACACTGTGGAACACTTATGCCAGCCCTTGACTGCCAACCTCAGGATTGCTTTTATGTGAGAAAAACAAACTTCTGCTTGTCTAGCTACTTTTATTTGGGATTTTTGTTGTCGCTGTTTTTGTAAGGAGCCACGCCTAATCCAAACTGATTCACCTGCTAAGCAAGTACTCTATTCTGAACTTAATGAAAATATAGTCAATTTTGAGAGTTATCTTTTCTATGGGTGATGTTTTAAACATGATTCTTGCCTTTTTTTCTTTTTTCTTTTCTTTTTGGCCTGCCACTTACTTGGTGGCTTCAGTGAAAGAAATATTGTATGTGTGCACATGTACTCATTTACATGCAAGGAAAATTAAAGAATTGTTAAAGCTGACCTCAGATAATATTCTGGTTGTTGTTTGCCAAGTACTAATTGGCCAAAAGCTACACCAAAAGAAGTGAATTCTTTTATGTCTATTGTTTTGATTATCAGAGCGCTATTGAGAATCTCAAGCAAGAAATGAGTAAGTCTAATAAAAATCAAGTAAAAAGTTAAATACTTTAACATTACTATGACTAATTTGTAATCAATGGTTGATACAAATAAAACTTTACAACATTTTATATAAATAGAAATATTTAAAAATGGCTCTGAAAATTTGTATACAAATCTTCGTCAGGACATATGTTTGCATTTCTCTTGGGTATATCCCTAGGAATAAAATTCTGGGTCATATAGTAACTCTATGTTTAATAATTTTAGAAACTACTAGACTGGTTTCCAAAGTGGTTGTACCATTTTATGTTGCCAGCGGAAGAGTATGAGGATTCTGCTTCCTCTACATCCTTGACAACACTTACTACTGGACTTTTTGATTCAAGACATCCTAATAGATGTGAAGTAGCATCTCATTGTGGGTTGTTTTGTTTTGTTTGAGGCACAATCTCCACTCACTGCAACCTCTACCTCCAAGGCTCAAGCAATTCTCATGCCTCAGCCTCCCAAGTAGTTAGGATTACAGGCATGCACCACCACACCAAGCTAATTTTTGTATTTTTAGTAGAGACAGGGTTTCCCCATGTTGGCCAGACTGGTCTCGAACTCCTGGCCTCAAGTGATCCACCCACCTCGGCCTCCCAAAGTGCTAGGATTAGAGGTGTAAGCCATGGTACCCAGCCTCTCATTGTGGTTTTGATTTACATTTCCCTGATAACTAATAATGTCAAATATCTTTTCATGTGCCTATTGACCATTTGTTTATCTTCATTAGAGAGGTAGGCCTATTCACCTCTTCGCCCATGATTTGACTGAGTAGTTTGCCTTTTTATTATTGAGTTGTAAGTGTTCTTTGTATATGCTAGATACAAGTGCCTTGTCAGATATACAATTTGCAAATATTTTCTCCCATGCTGTGAGTTGTATTTCTACTTTCTTGATGGTATTCTTTGAAACAATACCTGTTAAATTTTGATGATGTCTTATTTATCTTTTTTTTGTTGTTGCTTTTGCCACTTGTGCTTTTCGTGTCATATCTGAGAAACTGTTGCCTAATCTGAGGACATGAAGATTTACTCCTATAATACCTTCTAAAAGTTTAATGGTTTTAACCCTTATGGTTAGATCTATAATCTACTCTGAGTTAGTTTTTGCATACGGTTTCAGATAGGAATTCTGCTGAATTCTTTTGCGTGTGGATATCTGGTTGTCCCAGCACTATTTGTTGAAAAGATGATTCCTTCCCCACTGGACGACCTTAGCATCCTTGTCAAAAATCAATTGACCATCAATGTAAAGGTTTATTCTTGGACTCTCAAATTCTATTCCTTAATTTATATGACTAGTTTTATGCCAGTATCATACTACCTTGATTACTGAAGTCTGTAGTAAGTTTTGAAATTGAGAGATGTTAATTTCCCAACTTTGTTCTTCTTTTATTATATTGTTTTAGCAATTCTGTCTTTTGAATTTCTACATGAATTTTAGAACCAGCTTGTCCATTTTTGCCAAAAAAATAAGGCAGGTGGAGTTTTTTTGGGAATCACATTGAATCTGTAAATCAATTTGGGGAGTATTGCTATCTTAACAATATTAAGTCTTCCAATTTATGAACATAGGATGGGTTTTTTATTTAGTTACCTTTTATTTTTTAATTTATTATTTACTATTTATTATTTTTATTTTTATTTATTTATTTATTTTTGAGATGGAGTCTCACTCTGTTGCCCAGGCTGGAGTGCAATGGCATGATCGCGGCTCAATGCAACCTCCGCCTCCCAGGTTCAAGTGATTCTCCAGCCTCAGCCTCTCGAGTACCTGGGATTACAGGAACCCAACATCATGCCCGGCTAATTTTTGTATTTTTGTGGCAATGGGGTTTCACCATGTTGGCCAGGCTGGTCTTGAACACCTGAGCTCAAGTGATCTGCCCACCTCAGCCTCACAAAGTGCTGGGATTACAGGGGTGAGCCACCGGGCCTGGCCTAGTTAGTTTTTAAATACTTACTTCAATGATGTTTTATAGCTTTTTCAATGTATAAGTCTGATACATCTTTTGTTAAATTTATTCCTCAATATTTTTGATGCTACTGTAAATAGAATTGTTTTATTAACCTCATTTTCTAATTTTTTATTATTAATGTATGGAAATACAGTTGACTTTTGTGTATTGATCTTGTATCCTGCAACCTTGATGAGTTCATTTATTAGTTTTAATAGTTTCTCTGTGGATTTCTTATGATTTTCTATATACAATATAATGTTGGGTATGAATAGAGTCAGTTTTACTTATTTCTTATACTCTGATGCCTTTTATTTATTTTTATTTTATAATTGACCATACCAGAACCTCCAGTACAATGTTGAATTAAGTGGCAAGAGTGGACATTCTTGTCCTGTTCCTTATCTTAGGGTGAAAGCTTTCAATCTTTCAGCACTAAGTCTGATGTTAGCTGTGAGTTTTTAAAAAATTCATGTTCTTTATCAAGTTGAAGAAGTTCTGTTCTCATCTGTACCTAGTTTGCTGAGTATTTTTATAATGAAAAGGTTTTGGGTTTTGTTGAATCTATTGAGATGATTATGTGGGTTTTGTCCTTTATTCTATTAACATAATGTGTTACAGTGATGGATTGTCATATATTAGAAAAACTCTTCATTCCTGGGACAAATGCCACTTGGTCATGATATATAATCCTTTCTATATGTTTCTGGATTCAGTTTGCTAGTATTGTGTTAATGATTTTTCTGACTATATTCATAGGAGATGTTGGTCTGTTGTTTTCTTGTGATGTCTTTGTCTGGTTTTTGTATCTGGACTCATAAAATGAGTTGGAAAGTTTTTCCTCCTCTTCTATCTTTTATGGAAAAGTTGGCAAAGGATTGGTGTTAGTCTATTAAGTGTTTGGTAGAATTTATCAGGGAAGCCATCTGGGCCCAGGCTTTTTCTTTGTGGGAAGTTTTTTTGATTACTAGTTCAATCTCTTTTCTCTTAAAAGTTTACTAAGATTTTAAAATTTCTTCTTGAGTGAGTTTCAGAGATGTGTTTTTTTCAGAAATTTGTCCATTTCATGTAGGTTAATCTAATTCTCTGTTATACAATTGTTCCTAGTATTTCCTTATAATGATTTTTAATTTTATAAACTCAGTAGCAATGTCCCCTCTTTTATTCCTGATTTTAATATATTTTTCTCTTAGTCAAGCTAAGCAAATTTTTGCCAATTTTCTTAGTCCTTTCAAACAACGAATTTTGGTTACATCGATTTTCTCTATTGTTTTTCTTTTTTTTTTCATTTCATTCCTTTTTTTTATTATACTTTAAGTTTTAGGGTACATGTGCACATTGTGCAGGTTAGTTACATATGTATACATGTGCCATGCTGGTGCGCTGCACCCACTAACTCGTCATCTAGCATTAGGTATATCTCCCGATGCTATCCCTCCCCCCTCCCCCCACCCCACAACAGTCCCCAGAGTGTGATATTCCCCTTCCTGTGTCCATGTGATCTCATTGTTCAATTCCCACCTATGAGTGAGAATATGCGGTGTTTGGTTTTTTGTTCTTGCGATAGTTTACTGAGAATGATGATTTCCAATTTCATTCATGTCCCTACAAAGGACATGAACTCATCATTTTTTTATGGCTGCATAGTATTCCATGGTGTATATGTGCCACATTTTCTTAATCCAGTCTATCATTGTTGGACATTTGGGTTGGTTCCAAGTCTTTGCTATTGTGAATAATGCCGCAATAAACATACGTGTGCATGTGTCTTTATAGCAGCATGATTTATAGTCCTTTGGGTATATACCCAGTAATGGGATGGCTGGGTCAAATGGTATTTCCAGTTCTAGATCTCTGAGGAATCACCACACTGACTTCCACAATGGTTGAACTAGTTTACAGTCCCACCAACAGTGTAAAAGTGTTCCTATTTCTCCACATCCTCTCCAGCACCTGTTGTTTCCTGACTTTTTAATGATTGCCATTCTTACTGGTGTGAGATGGCATCTCATTGTGGTTTTGATTTGCATTTCTCTGATGGCCAATGATGATGAGCATTTTTTCACGTGTTTTTTGGCTGCATAAATGTCTTCTTTTGAGAAGTGTCTGTTCACGTCCTTCACCCACTTTTTGATGGGGTTGTTTGTTTTTTTCTTGTAAATTTGTTTGAGTTCATTGTAGATTCTGGATATTAGCCCTTTGTCAGATAAGTAGGTTGCGAAAATTTTCTCCCATTTCGTAGGTTGCCTGTTCACTCTGATGGTAGTTTCTTTTGCTGTGCAGAAGCTCTTTAGTTTAATTAGATCCCATTTGTCAATTTTGTCTTTTGTTGCCATTGCTTTTGGTGTTTTAGACATGAAGTCCTTGCCCATGCCTATGTCCTGAATGGTAATGCCTAGGTTTTCTTCTAGGGTTTTTATGGTTTTAGGTCTAATGTTTAAGTCTTTAATCCATCTTGAACTGATTTTTGTATAAGGTGTAAGGAAGGGATCCAGTTTCAGCTTTCTACATAGCCGGTTTTCCCAGCACCATTTATTAAATAGGGAATCCTTTCCCCATTGCTTGTTTTTCTCAGGTTTGTCAAAGATCAGATAGTTGTAGATATGCGGCGTTATTTCTGAGGGCTCTGTTCTGTTCCATTGATCTATATCTCTGTTTTGGTACCAGTACCATGCTGTTTTGGTTACTGTAGCCTTGTAGTATAGTTTGAAGTCAGGTAGTGTGATGCCTCCAGCTTTGTTCTTTTGGCTTAGGATTGACTTGTTGATGCAGGCTCTTTTTTGGTTCCATATGAACTTTAAAGTAGTTTTTTCCAATTCTGTGAAGAAAGTCATTGGTAGCTTGATGGGGATGGCATTGAATCTGTAAATTACCTTGGGCAGTATGGCCATTTTCACGATATTGATTCTTCCTACCCATGAGCATGGAATGTTCTTCCATTTGTTTGTATCCTCTTTTATTTCCTTGAGCAGTGGTTTGTAGTTCTCCTTGAAGAGGTCCTTCACATCCCTTGTAAGTTGGATTCCTAGGTATTTTATTCTGTCTGAAGCAATTGTGAATGGGAGTTCACTCATGATTTGGCTCTCTGTTTGTCTGTTGTCCGTGTATAAGAATGCTTGTGATTTTTGTACATTGATTTTGTATCCTGAGACTTTGCTGAAGTTGCTTATCAGCTGAAGGAGATTTTGGGCTGAGACAGTGGGGTTTTCTAGATATACAATCATGTCGTCTGCAAACAGGGACAATTTGACTTCCTCTTTTCCTAACTGAATACCCTTTATTTCCTTCTCCTACCTAATTGCCCTGGCCGGAACTTCCAACACTATGTTGAATAGGAGTGGTGAGAGAGGGCATCCCTGTCTTGTGCCAGTTTTCAGAGGGAATGCTTCCAGTTTTTGCCCATTCAGTATGATATTGGCTGTGGGTTTGTCATAGATAGCTCTTATTATTTTGACATACGTCCCATCAATACCTAATTTATTGAGAGTTTTTAGCGTGAAGGGTTGTTGAATTTTGTCAAAGGCTTTTTCTGCATCTATTGAGATAATCATGTGGTTTTTGTCTTTGGCTCTGTTTATATGCTGGATTACATTTATTGATTTGCATATATTGAACCAGCCTTGCATCCCAGGGATGAAGCCCACTTGATCATGGTGGATAAGCTTTTTGATGTGCTGCTGGATTCGTTTTGCCAGTATTTTATTGAGGATTTTTGCATCAATGTTCATCAAGGATATTGGTCTAAAATTCTCTTTTTTTGTTGTGTCTCTGCCTGGCTTTGGTATCAGAATGATGCTGGCCTCATAAAATGAGTTAGGGAGGATTCCCTCTTTTTCTCTTGATTGGAATAGTTTCAGAAGGAATGGTACCAGCTCCTCCTTGTACCTCTGGTAGAATTCGGCTGTGAATCCATCTGGTCCTGGACTCTTTTTGGTTGGTAAGCTATTGATTATTGCCACAATTTCAGCTCCTGTAATTGGTCTATTCAGAGATTCAACTTCTTCCTGGTTTAGTCTTGGGAGAGTGTATGTGTCCAGGAATTTATCCATTTCTTCTAGATTTTCTAGTTTATTTGCGTAGAGGTGTTTGTAGTATTCTCTGATGGTAGTTTGTATTTCTGTGGGATCGGTGGTGATATCCCCTTTATCATTTTTTATTGTGTCTATTTGATTCTTCTCCCTTTTTTCTTTATTAGTCTTGCTAGCGGTCTATCAATTTTGTTGATCCTTTCAAAAAACCAGCTCCTGGATTCATTAATTTTTTGAAGGGTTTTTTTGTGTCTCTATTTCCTTCAGTTCTGCTCTGATTTTAGTTATTTCTTGCCTTCTGCTAGCTTTTGAATGTGTTTGCTCTTGCTTTTCTAGTTCTTTTAATTGTGATGTTAGGGTGTCAATGTTGGATCTTTCCTGCTTTCTCTTGTGGGCATTTAGTGCTATAAATTTCCCTCTACACACTGCTTTGAATGTGTCCCAAAGATTCTGGTATGTTGTGTCTTTGTTCTCGTTGGTTTCAAAGAACATCTTTATTTCTGCCTTCATTTCGTTATGTACCCAGTAGTCATTCAGGAGCAGGTTGTTCAGTTTCCATGCAGTTGAGCGGTTTTGAGTGAGATTCTTAATCCTGAGTTCTAGTTTGATTGCACTGTGGTCTGAGAGATAGTTTGTTATAATTTCTGTTCTTTTACATTTGCTGAGGAGAGCTTTACTTCCCAGTATGTGGTCAATTTTGGAATAGGTGTGGTGTGGTGCTGAAAAAAATGTATATTCTGTTGATTTGGGGTGGAGAGTTCTGTAGATGCCTATTAGGTCCGCTTGGTGCAGAGGTGAGTTCAATTCCTGGGTATCCTTGTTGACTTTCTGTCTCGTTGATCTGTCTAATGTTGACAATGGGGTGTTAAAGTCTCCCATTATTAATGTGTGGGAGTCTAAGTCTCTTTGTAGGTCACTCAGGACTTGCTTTATGAATCTTGGTGCTCCTGTATTGGGTACATATATATTTAGGATAGTTAGCTCTTCTTGTTGAATTGATCCCTTTACCATTATGTAATGGCCTTCTTTGTCTCTTTTGATCTTTGTTGGTTTAAAGTCTGTTTTATCAGAGACTAGGATTGCAACCCCTGCCTCTTTTTGTTTTCCATTTGCTTGGCAGATCTTCCTCCATCCCTTTATTTTGAGCCTATGTGTGTCTCTGCACGTGAGATGGGTTTCCTGAATACAGCACACTGATGGGTCTTGACTCTTTATCCAATTTGGCAGTCTGTGTCTTTTAATTGGAGCATTAAGTCCATTTACATTTAAAGTTAATATTGTTATGTGTGAATTTGATCCTGTCATTATGATGTTAGCTGGTTATTTTGCTCGTTAGTTGATGCAGTTTCTTCCTAGTCTCGATGGTCTTTACATTTTGGCATGATTTTGCAGCGGCTGGTACCGGTTGTTCCTTTCCATGTTTAGTGCTTCCTTCAGGAGCTCTTGTAAGGCAGGCCCGGTGGTGACAAAATCTCTCAGCATTTGCTTGTCTGTAAAGTATTTTATTTCTCCTTCACTTATGAAGCTTAGTTTGGCTGGATATGAAATTCTGGGTTGAAAATTCTTTTCTTTAAGAATGTTGAATATTGGCCCCCACTCTCTTCTGGCTTGTAGGGTTTCTGCCGAGAGATCCGCTGTTAGTCTGATGGGCTTCCCTTTGAGGGTAACCCGACCTTTCTCTCTGGCTGCCCTTAACATTTTTTCCTTCATTTCAACTTTGGTGAATCTGACAATTATGTGTCTTGGAGTTGCTCTTCTCGAGGAGTATCTTTATGGCGTTCTCTGTATTTCCTCAACCTGAACGTTGGCCTGCCTTGCTAGATTGGGAAAGTTCTCCTGGATAATATCCTGAAGAGTGTTTTCCAACTTGGTTCCATTCTCCCCATCACTTTCAGGTACACCAGTCAGACATAGATTTGGTCTTTTCACATAGTCCCATATTTCTTGGAGGCTTTGCTCATTTCTTTTTATTCTTTTTTCTCTAAACTTCCCTTCTCACTTCATTTCATTCATTTCATCTTCCATCGCTGATACCCTTTCTTCCAATTGATCACTTCGGTTCCTGAGGCTTCTGCATTCTTCACGTAGTTCTCAAGCCTTGGTTTTCAGCTCCATCAGCTCCTTTAAGCACTTCTCTGTATTGGTTATTCTAGTTATACATTCTTCTAAATTTTTTTCAAAGTTTTCAACTTCTTTGACTTTGGTTTGAATGTCCTCCCGTAGCTCAGAGTAATTTGATCGTCTGAAGCCTTCTTCTCTCAGCTCGTCAAAGTCATTCTCCATCCAGCTTTGTTCCATTGCTGGTGAGGAACTGTGTTCCTTTGGAGGAGGAGAGGTGCTCTGCTTTTTAGAGTTTCCAGTTTTTCTGTTCTGTTTTTTTCCCCATCTTTGTGGTTTTATGTACTTTTGGTCTTTGATGATGGTGATGTACAGATGGGTTTTTGGTGTGGATGTCCTTTCTGTTTGTTAGTTTTCCTTCTAACAGACAGGACCCTCCGCTGCAGGTCTGTTGGAATACCCTGCCGTGTGAGGTGTCAGTGTGCCCCTGCTGGGGGGTGCCTCCCAGTTAGGCTGCTTGGGGGTCAGGGGTCAGGGACCCACTTGAGGAGGCAGTCTGCCTGTTCTCAGATCTCCAGCTGCATGCTGGGAGAACCACTGCTCTCTTCAAAGCTGTCAGACAGGGACATTTAAGTCTGCAGAGGTTACTGCTGTCTTTTTGTTTGTCTGTGCCCTGCCCCCAGAGGTGGAGCCTACAGAGGCAGGCAGGCTTCCTTGAGCTGTGGTGGGCTCCACACAGTTCGAGCTTCCCAGCTGCTTTGTTTACCTAATCAAGCCTGGGCAATGGCGGGCGCCCCTCCCCCAGCCTGGCTGCCGCCTTGCAGTTTGATCTCAGACTGCTGTGCTAGCAATCAGCGAGACTCCGTGGGCGTAGGACACTCCGTGGGCGTAGGACCCTCCGAGCCAGGTGCGGGATATTATCTCCTGGTGCGCCGTTTTTTAAGCCCGTCGGAAAAGCGCAGTATTCGGGTGGGAGTGACCCGATTTTCCAGGTGCCTTCTGTCACCCCTTTCTTTGACTCAGAAAGGGAACTCCCTGACCCCTTGCGCTTCCCAAGTGAGGCAATGCCTCGCCCTGCTTCGGCTCGCGCACGGTGCGTGCACCCACTGACCTGCGCCCACTGTCTGGCACTCCCTAGTGAGATGAACCCGGTACCTCAGATGGAAATGCAGAAATCACCCGTCTTCTGCCTTGCTCACGCTGGGAGCTGTAGACCAGCTCCTCCCCCTCTCTACTGTTTTTCTAGTCTCTCTTTCACTTATATCCACTCTCATCTTTATTATTTCCTTCCTGCTTGCTTATGACTTAGTTTGCTCATCCTTTTTTAGTTTCTTAAGGTATGAGGTTAACTTACTGATTTGAGATCTTTCTTTTCTTCATATAGGAATTTACAGGTATCAATTTCCCCCTAAGTATTGATTTAGTTGCATCCTATAAGTTTTGGTACATTGTGTTTTTATTTTCATTAGTATCAAATTATTTTCTAATTTCCCTTGAAATTTCTTCTTTGATCCATTGTTTAGTTAGGAGGGTGCCTACCATTGATGTCAAATTATAGTATACAGGGGAAAATATTGAAAGGAAATTTTAATAATTTATAGTGTGAAGTAGGTCCTACTCTGAAAACAAATTACTTGCATTTAATAGAACATACCATTGCTCATTTTCACCTCACGCCTGTGTTTATTATCACATATTCCAAGATGGTGTGGGTAGATCTTCTCAAGGTTTTCATTATGTTTTCACCACCTACAATATCCTTTATTTTTTCTGATTCAATTTCAGTTTCTCTAATTGTTCAGCAATCAGTGCAACACGGTGGTTTTTCTCCTTCATCTTCAGGAGGCCGTGTGGTTAGCAAAGAAAGTCAAACATTTATTATATTTTCTATTTTCAGCATAACAAAGTTCCAGCAGAAGAAGAGTGACATTTAGTGGACCTGTAATGTATTTATGGGTTATTTTGAATTAATTATTTCAAAAGAATATGGTAAAGAAAATTCTTCCCATTTTCCAGTTGAGACTCAGGAAATGTCAGTAGTTGTGCAAAAAGTCAAAATGATAAATGATAGACATGGGATTTAAACCCAGTTTTGTGCTATGTTAGTGCTCATACTCTTTCCACTGCATCTGCTTCCTGAGGAGCAAAGAAGGCCCATCACTGCTAGATTTGGGGAGTTTTATAATTAGCACTAGAAACATAGTAGCTATGTCAGGCTCTACAATCTTTCTTTACTTTCTCAAAGTTTTTACTTTTTAATTATCTGTTAATTCTCAACTAAATGTTCTCCACCAGATGATCCACTTTAAAATGTGTTGGTTTCCAGAGTGTTTGATACTATAATTCTTCTTCTTTCTATTAGATCTGTTTATTGCATTATCCACATTCTAGCCATGATTTACATGCCACCAAATCTTGGGGATACCTAAGATAGCATCTGTAATTTTGCTGTAAAATCCTATGCCTGTTATTTTTCATGTTGTATCCCAGTAGATTTGAAGTTAATAGTATTATTCCTATCATTTTACTCTATCCTTCACCTATTCTTATTCTTTTTGTCCTAGCTGTTGACCTTCCCTATCTTGTCATATTTTTATGGTGTTTTCTCCATTTCCATGGTCAGCATAAAGCTTATAAGTTTAGTGGTTAAGATGGATTCTGGTGTGCATAGAAGTAATTAAGGTACATTATTATTGTAGTTTAAAGGTTGTACATAATAAGACATTTTGTTTTTACTGTATGTTTTTACTGAGTGATCTATTTACCATCCCAAGGCAAGCATGAATAAAAGTAGGTTAAACGTGAAAAAAAAAAAAAAGATGGATTCTGAAGCCAGACTGTTAGATTCAAATTCTTTCTCTGACAACTGACCCGAAATGTAAGAACCTGGGGATGTTACTTTACCACTTAAACCTACCTTACAGGGTTATTGTGAACTTAAATAAGTAGACACATGTAAAATGCTTCATCAGAGTTCGGCATACAGTGTTCAACAGCTTTAACACTTATTTCTCTTATTAGTATTATCCATTAAGTCAGTCACTATGATTCACATATAATTTTCTTTCAGTAAGAGCGTAAGCTGGAACTTAGTATTCTAATATTTTTTAAAGAATTTCTGCATGATTAGCCATTAGCATCCTACCATCCTCTCACTTTTTTACTATCACATTCATAGCTTTTCTTGAAGAAATTTTTATAAATTCTGGGTGTCTGGCAGCATGCCATAGTAGAAGAATTTAGAATATTTGGCTAGAAAAGAGATTTGTCAACTTAATAGGGTCTGATTTCTCCTTGTTTAATCAAGCACAGGACAATCAATATCCTTCCAAAGGTTTGGGTTGCCTTTAATGAATGGGATGCATCCTTATATGATTCCAGGAGGGCACACTTCCTACTCTCTTCCACTAACTAACCTCTCCACCATATTTCGCTTTTCCTGGAACTCTGCATCTTCTATAACAAAATGCACTTCTCAAGTCTTGTCCTTTTGCAGAGAGATCTTTCTCAGAAAAATAAAGCATAAACTCTGCAGGATATTGGATCACCTCTCTTTAGCCTTGAGGTGAAATATAAGCTTTTTTGTTTCCTTATGGTACAAGTTTTACAGGATATATGGGTAGAGGATCAGAAGAGAAATGCTTTTGAGATGAGTACTCAGCTTTTCTGGTTCACCAATTTCCTTCTGTTCTCTATGCCTTCTCCTACCCAACCTTCTAATTGAAGGTAATTTCAAGTAGCATCAGCTTTCTTCAGCAACTGCACTGGAATGAAAATCATATGAGACATTTGTAAAATTATCGTTATCAGGGTCTGACCTTGAGTTCTTAAATCAGAATCTCTGAGTTTGAAGTTATACAAATCTGTATTTTAAAAAATTCCATCCAGTATATACACATTTTCTCTGTTTTTTTCCTTTATATACCTGATAGTAAATATATATGTGTACATGTATTTAAATAAATATATATATGTTTAATGTTAATGGGCATCTTACTATATTGCCCAGGCTATATTATCCAGGCTGGTCTCAAACTCCTGGCCTCAAAAACCTCAGCCTCCAAAGTAGCTGGGATTACAGATTCAAGCCACTGCACAAGGCGTGATAGTAAAATTTGAACTACTGGGTTTATTTTTTTATTTTTTATTTTCATTTATGTATTTATTTTATTTGTTTTATTTTATTTTTTTTTGAGATAGAGTCTTGCTCTGTCACCCAGGCTGGAGTGCAGTGGCGCAATCTCAGCTCACTGCAAGCTCCGCCTCCCGGGTTCACACCATTCTCCTGCCTCAGCCTCCCGAGTAGCTGGGACTACAGGTGCCTGCCACCACGCCCGACTAATTTTTTGTATTTTTAGTAGAGATGGGGTTTCACCGTGTTAGCCAGGATGGTCTCCATCTCCTGACCTCGTGATCCACCCACCTCAGCCTTCCAAAGTGCTGGGATTACGGTGTGAGCCACTGCGCCCAGCTATTTTTTTATTTGTTAAAAACAGTTTTCCTTAAATTATTCAAACTTCTGTCTGTTAGTTTACCTTCTGGGAGATTTCCTTGCTTTATTTCTATCTTTTTTATTTAAAAGTTTATTTCAAAAACCGATTTCTAGGCACTCTTCTTGTTTTCCAGATGTTACAAATTTCTTGTTTTATGCAGGCAATATCCTCTTCCCTATCTTTGAAGATACAAAATAGTTTCAGTTTCATCTGGGGTCAGTTTTCCTGTTTGCTTATTTTGGTTTTCTTCTTTAATGTTATATATTATTCTCATTTTCTGGTGACCTTGGATATTGAGTCAAATTTAATATCTAAGAGGGATTATTGGGTAGGAATTCTGTTTATGGGTAGAGTTAGTAACACCAGGCTTCTTTCAGCCTGAGTGTTAAGGGAGCTGCCTATTTTTGTCAAGTGTCAGAAACAGGAGGGCTGTACTGAAAGGCACTAAGACACTCAGTAGCTATACTAGTTATCTCTAGATTTTTAAAAAACCATCTAACAATTGTATCTTCTGTTGTGTAATTTCTGTTATGTAAGCCACCCAGCCTGTGGTACTTGGTTATGGAAGTCCTGGCAAATGAATAGACAAGCTATTAATTGAGACAAGCTCTTGTCTTAAGGACATTAAGATACAGCAAAGAAAATGGCTAATGAGTGGGGAAGATAGACTTACACTCAGGGCTTCTGACTCCCTCCTAATTCTCTTTTGTATTACACTACCCCTGTCTTGCTACTGACTGGTTCCTAGAACATATATTATCCCAGGGTCACTAATACCATGGACCACAGGTCCTGTATCAATAGTTCATTCCATGTATCTTTCAGTCTTACATTCTGACTGTTGAATTTCTCTTATTTATGTTGAGCTGAAATTTGTAGCCCAGTAGCTAACACTGGTTGGTGCTGGATTTTCCTTGAAGAAACAAGAATAAAGATAATTATTTTCCATGTAGTAAGTCTTCATTAGCATACTTTCCCCTTTCTTTATCTTCCACCCCATAGTTGCTTCTCTTTTCTGATTGAGCAGTTTCCTTCAGCAGCTTCTTTTTAAAATCTTTTAAATTACAGTAAAATATATGTAACATAATATTTACCATTTTAGCCATTTTTAAGTGCACAGTTCAGTTTTACTATGTACAGTCACACTGCTGTGCAACCATCACTAATATCAAATTTCAGAAATCATTTTTATCTTGCAAAACTGAAACTCTATACCTATTAAACAACAACTCCTCATTCCTCCTACCCCCAGCTCCTGCCAACCACCATTCTACTTTCTGTCTCTATGTTTTGATTTCTCTAAATACCTCAAATAAATGGAATCATGAATAATTTCTCTCTTTTTATGTGTGACCGGCTCATTTTACTTCACTTAATGTCCTCAAGCGGTTTATTTTATAACAGGATTTCTAGCTCCTTCCCAATCTCAGTCATTCTTCTCTGAAAACTGTTTATTCATAGCCCATTCAAGAAAGTGGAGTTCAGACAGCACATATTAATCAAAGCATAGTCTGAGAGGCAGAGAAGAGAATTCATTCTGGATATTACGTTTCTAATAAAGAACGTGTGCTATCTTTTTGATTGCCTCCTGCCACTGTTGACTCATTGAGCTTTACTATCAACTCAGAGCCCTAAGTCCTTTAAGGTACTTCTTCCCACTGTCCGGCCCCCTACCATTGTGTATCACCAGGCACAAGGAACATTAGCAATTGCATATCAAGGTCATAATGAGATCGAAAAAAGGATCTGCATAAAAAATGAATTTTCTTATGCAGTTTCTTCTACAATAGAATTTCACATTCCCGTTAAATTCTAATCCATAGGTAGAATCAATGCAGTGACTTTGGGAGATATAAAGTAATAAAAATTATTAATATATACTGACCCTACTTTCCAAACGCACATTCTATAATGACTCAGAATTACTATGCTGAGCAATTTTTTTCACCAAAAGCACAAACATATAAAATTGAACATTTTTTCTTTTACAAACACACACTAGTTTGCATTTAATAGACAGTTCTCAAAAATGATGCCAAGCCACACTTATATGTATGTGATAAAATAGGTTGTGAACCAAGGTATGGTCATTTGTTATTAATGAGAATACTGAAGTTTTCTAAATGAGATACCTTTTGTTAAAACTTAAGGTGGATCCAAGTATATCTCTCTCATTTGTTTTCTGGTATGGAAGGAAAATGATTGAGTTATAATTAGTTAGCTAGGTGGAAATTGTTCATAATTCAGTCTTCATGGAATGCAACTGTTATTAATGTACTGATAATACTTGAGGGATTATGAATCACTTAAATTCTTTTAAGTTGCAATTTTAATTATTTTTTATTTTACCAAGTGGATAAATTTATTATAAGGAAGAAAATTATAAAGAAAATGTAAATAGGAATGTGAATCTTACATCTACATTACATCCATAGGACTATTTAGAAATGCTTTAGTTCCCAGCTGTTTCTTTGTTTCATCCAAATCTGTGTAACCATGGGAATGTGAACATGTGAATATCACCCATCCCATATATTAAAACCATATATATATGTGTGTGTGTGTGTATGTATATATATATAGACAGAGATAGAGAAAGAAAATCACTAATGAAGGCAATTTGGATAATATATAGCTGGGAATACAAATATAATATTTTACATTATAAAAAACCTTATAATATATAAGATTATATTTTACAAGACACTTGAAGTATTGATATTTAGGCAAGTGACTATCTCATGCTAGTCAAATTCCCTAAGTATATAATTCACTGGCTCCTACTGGGACAGCATTTTAGTAAAGTAGTCATCAAGATAGATGGCATTTTGACCTTGAAATGGACAGACTATATAGTATTAAGTTTAACTTTGAAGTTGGAAAATTGTTTAGTGGTATCATAGTTTGCTAACAGTTTCCCCCTAAATACCTATACCTTCTTAAAGCTATAGGAGACTTTCAGACAATATCAGCACCTTCAGAAAATACATATTACTCAGGAAATGATACATTTGCTAATAAAAATAATTTATATATGCATTTATCAATAAATAGGTTCAGAGAATCATCCTGTACTTTCTGTTGAGAATCATGTATAAGGATTGTAGTCAAGATACTCAAATTATCTTTCTAATAGACCATTTCTTATCAGCTTTACTTGGTCCATAATTTTCAGTGTGACTAGCTTTTTTTCTGATCTTTAGGTCATACTTCAATTAAGTAGTATTTTATTAATAAAAGCTTTTTCTAATTAAATTACAGTCACGTGCTGCATAGCGGGTTTTGGTCAACAACTGACTGCATATACGATGGAGTCACCTAGTAAGCTAAGGTTAATTTATTATTGAAGAAATAAAAATATTTTAAAATAAATTCAGTGTAGCCTAGGTGTGTAGTGTTTATAAAGACTAGAATAGTATATGGTAAAGTTCTAGACTTTCACATTCACTCACTACTCACTCACTGACTCACCCAGAGCAACTTCTAGTTCTGCAAGCTCCATTTATAGTAAGTGCCCTATACAAGTGTACCATTTCTTATCATTTATATAGTATTTTACTGTACCTTCCCTATGTTTAGGTATCTTTAGATATGCATACTTTCCAGTGTGTTACAACTGCCTGCAGTATTCAGTACAGTAACATGCTCTACAGGTTTGTAGCCTAGGAGCAGTAGGTTATACCGTATAGCCTAGGTGTGTAGTAGGCTACACCATTTAGGTTTGTGTAAGTACACTCTGATGTTTGCACAACGACAAAATTACCTAAAGATGCATTTTTCAGAATGTATGTCATTGTTAAGTGGCATGACTGTATTCTACTTAAACTGCATAAAAATCTCAACTTTCTCTTTTAGGATGAATATAGATTTTACTGCTTCTTGTCTTTGTTCTTTTGCTTTGTGCATCCACCTGTGTACCCAATTGTTTTAACCCACTGTATCTTATCATTTATTATTTATTATTATTATTTTTTGAGACAAGGTCTCCCTCTGTTATCTAGGCTGGAGTGCAGTGGCATGATCTTGGCTCACTCCAGCCTCAACCTCCTGAACTCAAGCAATCCTCCCACCTCAGCCTCCCCAGTAGCAAGTAGCTGGGACTACAGGCACGTGCCACCACTCCTGACTAATTTTGTTTATTTTTTGTAGAGACAAGGTCTCACTATATTGTCCAGGCTGGCTTCAAACTCCTGGGCTCAAGCAATCCTCCCACCTTGGACTCCCAAAGTGCTGGGATTATGGGCGTGATCCACTGTGCCCAGCCCCCACTGTATTTTAATTTATCACTGCCTGTACCCTCTTTAGCAGCTATAATCTTAATTATTTCCAAGTTTGAATTGACAGAATTTAGCTTGCTACTAAATGACTGGAAATTCACTTTCTCATATATCAAATGTCCCCAGGTTTTGCTAATAGGTAGCGAGGTTTCAGTGTGACACTATTTGAGGTTCTGTAGGCAGTTAATGAAGTTTTTCTTTTAAAGAAATCTTTTCCTTTTCACTAAATGGCCTCCAGATTGCTGGTCTGGCTGGACTGGTGTGTTCTTAGCAATACCCTCAGGGCCTGATATAGGTGGAGCTTGCCCCTTTCCTGTGCTACTGTGGTTGGTATCCTCCTGCTGTTGCTGGACCTGCTCCCATTATTACTGCCTCAAGCCTCTGCAGTCAGTTCTCTTAGTTGCTCCCTTGACACTTCGCTGTACTCATCTTTCCCACTCTTCTTGCTACTCTTCCAACTAATCTGCCTTTGGTGATGAAAGGCCTGACTTTTTCTACTTTTTTTTTAAAGATTTTACTTTCTTTATCCAGGTAGGAAGTTAGACATTTTACCAAGGTCTAACAATGACTGATGAAGGCACAGGGTCTGTCCTTTTCTTTCCAGAGGTCTCCTCTCATAATGCACTGCCAGTTCCTGTTAGGCCTGACTTTTATAACAATGTTATTTCCTTCCTTATGGTTATGAAACCAATCAACTGCACACCAGGTGTGTAGCATTCCCATACTAACTTTCAGCAGCTGACATCACCACTGATGCAGGTGCATGCCATCTTTGGGCTATGCCACCTTTAGCATGTTGATTCTTCTTCTCATATTGGCCCCAGCATGGACACAAGATGACTGCAACAGCTCCGGACATCACACAGTAACTTTCAGTGTCTGAAAGAGTGTCCATCCTTTTATAAGAGTCGAGAACACTCCTTTATAAGTCACCCAGCAGATTTGCCTTCACATCTCAATGGTCAAAACACCATTGTTGGACCCACTCTGAAACTGGGAAGGGAAATGGAGTTGCCTTAATTGGCTTATGCTACACAAGATTTATCCCCAGAGTTGAGGAGGGGCCTAGGTTCTCCTGAAACACATGGATTCTTACACAGAATACAGGCTCCATTAGTAAGAAAAGTCCAGGGATAAGATTGGCTATAGAGTAGGCCCCAGCCATGTCTGCTGCTGGAATGAAAAACTTTGCTTGAACAGGTAAGAACTGGGCCCAAAAAACTGAGACTAGCCTTTGGGAAATAGACTATCCAAAAGGCCTTCTCCCAGACTACACTAGCAAAGTGTTCTTTTGATTCCTGTAGCATTTGTTAATGTAACACTTATTGACACTTAGCACATCTGACCTTTTGGGGTCAATTATCCTCTCTATGTTCTGCTTCCCCAACTAGACGGTAGATGAATATGTTAGCAGGTCGAGATTCATGAAAGGGCAGTGCAGAGATTAGGTGTCTCACCATGTTTCTAATCTCAGTTGCACTTCCATGTGCAGAGCAGGGACTGGCCCTGAGCACTGGATGAAGTCAGGTGACTGGTCTTGCCTTCCCCTAGTGTAGAGCCTGCAAACTGCCAGTTGTGGGCTGTCAGGCTAACAGACATGTTGTTTTAACTTTACAATGTTTTTTGATTTTTTTTTTTAAAGAAAACCGAATAGTTTTTAATATTTAAAAATTGGAAGATGGTCTATAAAATCTTGATTTCTCTTTTTTTTTTTTTTTTTTTTGAAAAATCTGATGCTATGACACCACTGAGTCCATATCCTTTTAGAGCAGCAGCTGGCTTGGGCTGCCCAGTGCTGGCCTTTTTGGAGTGGAGCCTGGGCTCTCCTGTCCTCCGAGGTGCTGCCCGGATCTTGTTCTCCCCATGATAAGAGCATTTAAGGTACCTATTGGGCTTCTGTAACATTTATATTTGAGATTCCTATTGTACATCATCCCGTATATTGATGCCATGTTAATTTTAAAAAATCTTCTGCTGCACACTTCTGATTGCTTTCAGTTGTCTTTTTTTTTTTTTTTTTTTTTTTTTGAGACAGAGTTTCACTCTTGCTCAGGCTGGGGGGCAGTGGCGGTGATCTCGGCTCACTGCAACTTCCTCACCCCCGGGTTCAAGCGATTCTCCTACCTCAGCCTCCTGAGTAGCTAGGATTACAGGAGGCCGCCACCATGCCTGGCTAATTTTTGTGCTTTTAGTGGAGACAGGGTTTCATCATGTTGGCTGGGCTGGTCTCGAACTCCTGACCTCAAGTGATCCACCCGCCTCAGTCTCCCAAAGTGCTGGGTTTACAGGTGTAAGCCACCGCACCCTGCCTCAGTTGTCTTTAAATAAAGTTTTCAGCCTCCTTGGTAGTGTTTTGCCCATCACATACATGGAGGTTCCCTATCTCCACTGCACATTGCCATTCCTCAAACAATGGTATCCCTACCTGCTTCCATGACTTTGTTAGAAAACTCCCTAGGTCTGGAACACCTCTGTGGTAAGCTAAATAATGCAGCTTCTGTTCACCGAAGATGTCCATGTCCTAATCCCTGGAACCTGTGGACATGTTACCTTCCATGGCAAAAGGAGATTTTTGCAGATGTGATTTAGTTAAGCATCTTAGGATGGGGAGATTATTTTGTATTACCTAGGTGAGCCTGATATGATCACAAGGATCTCCTTATAAGAGGAGACCAGATTGGAAGAAGGTGATGTGAAGTCAGAAGGGGAGTTATTAGAGTGATGCAGTTACAAATTATGAAACGCCAGCCAGGCACGGTGGCTCATGCCTATAATCCCAACACTTTGGGAGGCCAAGGTGGGTGTATCACAAGGTCAGGAGTTCAAGACCAACCTGACCAAGATGGTGAAACCCTGTCTCTACTAAAAATACAAAAATTAGCCGGGCGTGGTGGCAGGCACCTGTAATCCCAGCTACTCGTGAGGCTGAGGCAGAGAATTACTTGAACCCGGGAGGCGGAGGTTGCAGTGAGCCAAGATCGCGCTGCTGCACTCCAGCCTGGGTGATAGAGTGAGACTCCATCTCAAAACAAAAACAAAACAAACAAACAAAGAAAGAAATGCCAAAGCAGCCATTAGATTCTGTAGGAAGCATGGGTTGTCCTCCAGAAGGAAGCAGACCTGCTGACATTTTGATTTTAACTCTCTAAGATGAAGTTTAGATGAAGTTTAGACTTCTGCCCTCCAGGACTACAAGAGTAAATTTGTGTTGTTTTTAAGCCACCAAGTTTGTGGTAATTTGTTATAGCTACAAGAAAATCACTATAACTTCCTTCCTTTATCTTTCCCTATAAATATTACCTTCTCATTGAGATCCTTGGAGATCATCAAAACATGCGCAGTCTCACTGATTTTATGTGCATACATATCTTAATTCTCCTACTAGGTTGCAAGCCCATTGAGAATAGGCCCTTTGTGATTCAATATGGTGCTTTTCCCAGAACTTATTGTTATTATTTTTGAGATGGAGTTTCGCTCTTGTTGCCCAGGCTAGGGTGCAATGGCGCGATCTCAGCTCACTGCAACCTCTGCCTCCCAGTTTCAAGCGATTCTCCTGCCTCCGCCTCCTGAGTAGCTGAGATTACAGGTGCCTGCCACCATGCCCAGCTATTTTTTTTTTTTTTTTTTGTATTTTTAGTACAGATGGGGTTTCACCGTGTTGTCCAGGCTGGTCTCCGACTCCTGACCTCAGGTGATTAGCCAGCCTCGGCCTCCCAAAGTGCTGGGATTACAGGCATGAGTCACTGTGCCCAGCCTTCCCAGAACATATTTAAGTGCTTGATCATGGCTAATAGTTAAGAAATATTTGTTGAGTGAAAGAAAAGGAAGACTAGGAGTATTAGTGGCCAAAATGGCCATGAGGTGCAATTATAGGTAAGTTTAATAGTATGCTTAAATAACAATTGTTTATATGGCTTGGCATCTTGGAATTTTATTACCTCTAGATTAGTTAAATTGGCCTAATGAACTTTCAGGAAAGGATAAAAGAAGGAGGAAAGAAGAAGAGAGGAGAGGAGAGGAGAGCTTGACTAAAACTGGAAGAATAGACTTTCTCAAAAGGATGAAAGAAGAGAGGAGTGGTGAGGGGAGGGGAAGGGAGGGAAGAGCTTGACAAAAACCAGAAGAATAGACTTTCTCTGCTTCCTCTTTATTTTGGATGTGGTGTGGATCACAGAAAGACATTTCCTGTTGGAGCACTAGGATAAGCAACTTTTCTCATTAAGCTTTAAATTCCACTTCTGTTGATGGCTCCTCCTAAATGGTATAGATTACAGAATTCTAAAGCATGTTTGTCTTATGAGACCTTTGGTCAAGAATGGCATTCTACTCTAGACATTGTAGATTCCCTTAGCAAATGAGGTCAAGATAATTTTTCTTTGCTTTTGTGACACATATTAGAGTAGGTCACAGCTGTCTAAGTGGACAATGTGCTATTTCAGTGCTACTTACACATTGGCATCCAAGCAGTTCGTCTCCAGGGAAAGTTACACGTTTGCATAATGTCACTGAAGTTTTGTGTTCCTGAATTAACTGACAGAGATGGGCAATGACAGGATACCAGGCAGCTGTGTTGATGACAGAGCCTCTGAAAATAGAGAGTGCACATTCTTTCAAGCCTTCAATTAAGGGAAGGTAGGACATCAGCTTTCAATTAAGGGAAGGTAGGAAGATACCCAAAGGAAGGAGAATGGGGAAAGGAGAAACAGCGAGCTACTGAAGAGCTGGAATGATAGAAGGTAGCTTTGATTACTGAAGGAAGGAGGGAAGCCAATATTTTCATTATGTTGGACTTTGAATGACAGAATGTGATACTTGGTGCAAATGGATTAAACATTTTATTTAACTAAAGGATTAATGAAAGAGGAGAACAAATAGATTAAGATTAGGCTAATGTTATTACTGTTGTTTTTCCTTGTGGATTACAACTTAAAATCTTGTCTTTCGTACGTGTAACCACAGTGAAATGTGACCTTACTGTCTGTCCCTGTGTAGCTTCATGAGAGCAAACTTTGTTTATACATCTTGCGCATTCTGATGGAGAACCCAGCACTTGAGCTAATTCTTCAAAAAATCCACTTCACATGTGAACAGTTTAAAACGAGACATGAACATTACTTATTATTTTATAGAAGGTATGATTTATATGTGTGTATGGGGCATTGGTGGTGGTGGTGGTTATATCACACAAATCACCAGCTCTGCCTCAGCAACTACTATGAAATGTATATTCTGAAACTCACTGAAAAAAAAAAAAAAGGTCCTCCAATTAATAGGGCCTACCAATTTTAAAAGGCAGATAGCGATTACCTTTTGGTACTTATACATTCCTTGGGGGTTGCAGCCAACACCTAAGTAGGTCAATGTCTTAGGGTGGATTCCCTAGAAGCAAATGCTGAGATGAGGATTTGAGCACCAGTGATTTATTGAAGGTGTTTACAAGAGAAACTGGAAAAAGAGTGAGGGATGCAGAATGCGGAAGAGGAAGAAGCCAAGCAAAGGTACAGCCTTAGGTTAAGTTCTAGACTTGCCCCTATCCAGTGGCATATAAATTACACCTCATAGTTGGTGATTTGAGGCAAGAAAGCTGGGCTTCCATGCTCTGGTACCATTAATCATTGGCCAAGAGCCAACTCAATGGGCTATAAACCCTCATGTATTTGAGGCTTTCCCTGTGTACAGTTTCCTGAGGGCCATCCCTCAAAGAAGAAGCACTGCTGTGGGCCCTGACAGGCAATTGCACATTGAAGCTGGGGAAAATGAGGGACAAACAAACAGGAAGAGGGATCCAAGAGAATCTTAGCTAAACGCTGACACTGACTGCTACACTTATCAAAGTACTCTTTTCAAATACCAAGTGCCTCTTCAAGGGGAGTTCTTGATAACAACATCTCTTTCTCTCACTTTATTTTTATTGCCCTTCACTAAAAGATGTTCCTGCCCCTGCTTACTATAACAGGTATTAATTAAGGCAAATTGCCCTGTAAAAATGGTACAGAAAATGAAATGGGCTATACAGGTCAAAATTTGCTATCAACATGAGCTATTTATCCCCTTGACTCCATTTGAATACTTTGCCTAAACTGACTTCCTGGATTCTGGTCCCGTGCCCTAAGGACTTAGTTATGGTATTTCTGTGGCCTCACTGGTTTTGAAGTGATATGTCAACAAACTGCTTTCCTTCCATTAGCTCCCTAGGTTTTAACTCTGTTGTGCATTACTGAGATTTATTCCTAGCTTATTAATGATAATGACCACAGTAGTAAAAGTGACAGCTATCATTTATTGAGTTCTTTTGTGTATCATGCAATTTAGAAATAAATTCTTACACTGTCCGTGATAATTGGGTATTATTATTTTCTTTTTATGAATGACAAAACTGAAGCAAAGTGGGAGAAAAATAAAACTTTCCCAAGGACCTCTCCTTTTTTTTTAACATGCTACATTGGGGTTAGCATGTCAAAAACCCATACCCCTTCTCCCCTCACATCACCACTCGCTCTCTCTGAGCAACTTGAATTTTACAAAATTGGGGCAAATTAAAGACAAATACCTGTTTGCTTTTTTAAGGTCAGTAGCAGGTTGTCTTCTTCAGTGAGGCCTGCTAGTATTTAAATGGCAATTCATTCTTCAACTCCTACATATAGACAGTCAACTAACAGCAAAAGAGATAGTAGTTCTTTTTGCAGCTTAATGTTTTTTGAATTAATTTTTTCTGTCCTCATTAAAGGCTCTTAGCATATCAAAAAGGTGTTTTAAAAATCACTCTGAGAATCCAAAGAGCAAACCCAAGCACAGTTTGATATATTCATAATGAGGCCAGCTACCTCAGTTAATAAACAGGCCACAGTGCTATGAACAGAAATGTCCCCAAAATAGTCCACAGGGATGAGACTAGTGACGTCAAAGGCCCCTGGGAGTTTGGAAATTCTCCAAAGTTCTGATTCCTGTGATGCCATTGAGAGGTAAGAGGGAGGAGATTATCTGCACTGGGACCTGTCTAGGCTGCTTTTAAATCTAGGTTAAATGTTTTAGGTTATTTTTATTTTCTTTTTAAAATCCAGATTGGACTTGTTTTATCTGTCTCTCAATGTAGGAACTTCATTTTGTATTATCTTGGGAAGATCTGGTTGGTTATCCATTGCTGTGTAACAAAGCATGTCAAATTTAGTGGCATTTTTAAGAAAAAAATTTATTAAGTAGGGAATCCTTTCCCCATTGCTTGTGTTTGTCAGGTTTGTCAAAGATCAGATGGTTGTAAATGTGTGGCATTATTTCTGAGGCCTCTGTTTTGTTCCATTGGTCTATATATCTGTTTTGGTACCAGTACCATGCTGTTTTGATTACTGTAGCCTTGTAGTATAGTTTGAAGTCAGGTAGCATGATGCTTACAGCTTTGTTCTTTTTGCTTAGGATTGTCTTGGCTATACGGGCTGTTTTTTGATTCCATGTGAAATTTAAAGTAGTTTTTTCTAATTCTGTGAAGAAAGTCAATGGTAGCTTGATGGGAATAGCATTGAATCTATAAATTACTTTGGGCAGTATGGCCATTTTCATGATATTTATTCTTCCTATCCATGAGCATGGAAGGTTTTTCCATTTGTTTGTGTCCTCTCTGATTTCCTTGAGCAGTGGTTTACAGTTCTCCTTGAGGAGGTCCTTCACATCCCTTGTCAGTTGTATTCCAGGAACAGAAAATCAAACAGCTCATATTCTCACTCATAAGTGGGAGTTGAACAATGAGAACACGTGGACACAGGGAGGGGAACATCACACACCAGGGCCTGTTCAGGGGTCGGGGGGAAGGGGAGGGATTGCATTAGGAGAAATACCTAATGTAGATGACATGTTGATGGGTGCAGCAAACCACCATGGCACATGTATACCTATTCAACAAACCTGCTCATTCTGCACATGTATCCCAGAACTTAAAGTATAATTTAAAAAAAGAAAAAAATTTATTATATCAATTTGTGTGTGTGTGTGTGTGTGTGTGTGTGTGTGTGTGAGGGATATTGTCTTATACCATGTGATGTCTATTAGGATCACTCTGTGATCTTCAGTTAGTGTCTGAACTATTAGAATAATAACTCAATGGATGGGTTGAAGTGTAGAATGCAACTGAGGTAAGAATTAGTGAATTAGAGGATCAAGTTGAGGAACTCCCTCTGAAGACATAAGAAAAAGGTAAAAATAAAGGAAGGAATGAAAGAAAAATTAAGATATATGAAGGGTAGAGGTAAGAAATATCAATGCCCCTTTAATATGAATTCCAGAAAGAAAAAAGAATTAATGGAAGGGAGAAAAAATTAAATAAACAATGATGATTACAAGTTCAACATACAAAAATCAACAGCACTTTTCTACAAAAGATGATATAGCTAAGTAAGAAATATAATAAAATAAAATACTTTTGGTAATAGCAACAGAAACTATGAGATATTCAGGAATAAACCTAACAGAATGCACAAGATCTTAAGCAGAAGAATTTTTTTAAAATTACTGAAGTTAATAAAAAGAAAAATTAAGTAAGTCAAGAGATATGGTATATCCAAGGATGAGATTACATAACATACGAAAGACCTAATTTTCTCCTCCAAATTAATCTTAAATGTAATGCCATTCTAGTTAGAATTCCTGGAGGATTTTTCATGAAATTTGAGAAACTGGCTTTCTAAAATTGATATGGAAAAATAAAAGCCCATAAATAAATGTAAACTTTTTTAAATAAAAAAAAGGGGAATGTGTCATATCAACACTTGGGATCTAGTACAAAGAGTAAAAACAGCATGACACTGGTGTAGGAAAAGATAACTGACTAAAGGAACAGTATCAAAGGTCCAGAAGTATCATGTATTAGGTTGGCACAAAAGTAATTGCGATTTCATACCATGAATTTTAAATCATTATAACTAGGTTAAAACACATTTTTATTAATCAAAATAGGAACCATTACAATCAACATATTTTTGCCATTGAGAAAAATGTTGCTTAAATATCTGTGCTTTGGGATTCCATTAACTCTTGGAAAGCATTTTCTGCATCCTGCTGGTTGTGGGAGCATTTTCTCCACAAAAAGTGTTCAGGTGCTTAAAGAAGTGGTAGTTGGTTGATGAGAGGTCAGGTGAATGTGGCGGATGAGGCATAACTTTAAAGCCCAATCCGTTCAACTTTTGAAGTGTTGGTTGTGCCACGTAGAGTTGGGCGTCGTCGTGGAAGAGAATTGGGCCCCCTCTGTTGACCGATGCCGGCTGCAGGCATTGCAGTTTTCAGTGCATCACATTGATTTGCTGAGCATACTTCTTGGATGTCATGGTTTCGCTGAAATTAGAAAGCTGTAGTGGATCAGACCGGCCGGTGGCAGACCACCAAACAGTGACCATGACCTTTTTTTGGTGCAAGTTCGGTTTTGGGAAGTGTTTTGAAGCTTCCTCTCAGTCCAACCACTGAGCTGGTCATTGCAGGTTGTAGTATAAAATCCACTTTTCGTTGCATGTCACAATCCAATCAAGAAATGGTTTGTTGTTGTTGTGTAGAATAAGAGAAGATGAAACCTCAGGACAACGATTTTTTTTTAAATTTTTGCTCAGCTCATGAGGCACCCTCTTATCGAGCTTTTTCACCCTTCCTATTCCCTTCAAATGCCAAACGGCCATAGAATGGTCAACATCGACTTCTTCAGCAACTTCTCATGCAGTTGTAAGAGTATCAGCTTTGATGGCTGCTCTCAATTGGTTGTTGTCAATTTCCAATGGCCAGCCACTATGCTCCTCATCTTCAAGGCTCTGGTCTCTTTTGCAAAACTTCTTGAACAACCACTGCCCTGTAAGTTTGTTAGTGGTTCCTGGACCAAATGCATTGTTGATGTTGCGAGTTGTCTTTGCTGCTTTATGACCCATTTTCAACTCAAATAAGAAAATCACTTAAATTTGCTTTCTGTCTAACATCACTTCCATAGTCAAAAATAAATGTAAAATACACAGCAAGTAATAAGTCATTAGCAAAAATCATAAAGCGAGAAATGCGCATTAAAATGATATGTAACATAACCACATTTATTTAAGAATGTATCTCAATATCAAACGGCAAATTTCAAAGTGCAAAAATCGCAATTACATTTGCACCAATCTAATATATACAGAGTTCAGTGTATGATGGCCGTTACAAATCAGTAGGTATACAGTGGATTATTAATGGATAATGTTAAAGAAATTATCCATCTATGTAGAGAAAAAATAAAATAGACTTGCTAATTAACACCATATGGCCTTCAGATGGGTTAAAGACTTAAATAATAAAGATGAAGTTACAAAATTAAATAACATAAAATATATGAGAATATCTTTATTATCTTGAACTGTGGAAGGATTTAAAAAATTAGATTCTCTAAAGTAAAAACCATTAGGTAAAGCTTCATGCTTTTTGCTTTTACCACAGTTTTTTCTGTTTAAAAAAGTTTACCAAGTTAAGATATGCTGCTAGACTGGGAGAAGATATTTGCAATATGTAAAATATAAAAAGGGATTAAATATCTAGAACCTAGAGTAAATATCCAAATTAGCAAGAAAAAGGACAGCCAATAGATATTTGGGCAAAGATGATGAGGTAATTCAGAGAAGAGAAAACCAAATGGCTAATAAGTACATAACAAAAAGATGTTCAAGAGAAATGCAAGTTCAATTTATGACTAATCACTAATTTGCCAAATGTCAAATATGAGAAAGTCATGTTGAAGTTGAGGAGATCAAGGGGGAGGGAATCCTCGTATTCGGTCATTTGGGGGAATATCCTGGCAGTGCTTAGTGATATTAGATATGGATGTACCATTAAACCCCACAAGTCCATTCCAGTGTATATACCTGATAGAAACTCAAGCAGAGACCCATAAGGAGCTGTGCTTGAGGACGTTCGCAGCAGCATTTCTACCAGGCAAAATTTTGTCTGAGATAGATGACTGTCCTTAGGGAAACTGGCATTTAAGCTGTGTTATCGGCCGGGTGTGGTGGCTCATGCCTGGAATCCCAGAACTTTTGGAGGCCGGGGCAGGTGGATCACTTAAAGCCAGGGGTTCAAGACCAGCCTGGCCAACATGGCAAGACCCTGTCTCTACTAAAAATACAAAAAAAAAAAAAAAAAAGAAAGAAAATAATTAACTGGACATGGTGGCGCACACACCTGTAATCTCGGCTACTTGGGAGGCTGAGGCAGTGAGCTGAGATTGCACCACTGCACTCCAGCCTGGGCAATAGAGCAAGACTCTGTCTCAAAATAATAATAATAATAATAATAATAATAATAATAATAATAAAGTGTGTTATCATCCCATGGTACAATACTATACTGTTATCAGAATGAATCTACTGCATTAACAGATGACAATGTAGCTAGAACTTAAGAATAGTATAAAGTAAAAAAGAAAATATTTAAATCCAATATCATTTATAAAACTTTATAAATTCTTAAAATATATTTCAAGAATATACATTTATTGAAATACAAATAAAATGATGTATGAGAGCACATATTTTAAATATAATAAAGCAGAAGGCTAGAGATAGGGGAGGGGGGACAGAGAGACAAAAATAAGGAACTAAAACAGAACAAAGTCTATCAACCAGTGCTGACAGTATGCCATGAGCAGAGCAGCATTAGCTTCTTTAGCTTCTTTCTATGCACCAGAGGGAAAGTAAATCAAGATGGAAAAATAAGAAGAAAGAAAGAAAAGAAAAAAGGAAGGAAGGAAGGAAGGGAGGGAAAGAAAGAAAAAAGAGCGTGAAACAGCATGAAGGGACCTTCTTTTTTTTTTTTTTTTTGAAGTGGAGTCTCGCTGTGTTGCCCAGGCTGAAGTGCAGTGGCGCGAGCTCGGCTCACTGCAACCTCCACCTCCCGGGTTCAAATGATTCTCCTGCCCCAGCCTCCTGAGTAGCTGGGACTACAGGTGCAGACCACCACACCCGGCTGATTTTTTGTATTTTTAGTAGAGATGGGGTTTCACCATGTTAGCCAGGATGGTCTCGATCTCCTGACCTCATGATCCACTGCCTTGGCCTCCCAAGAAGGGACCTTCTTGAGGGGGAAACATGAGCCACAGTCCAGGCACTGTGCTGACCCGCAGAGCAAATCACCAATTTAGAATTCCCTAAACTTTGACAGTTCTTTTCATTCATTTATTCGACCTATAGATAATTTCCCTTCAGAGTAGTTGTTGGTGATAATGATAATGGTGATGTGACAATGACTATACTTGGTAGAAATAGCATTGACAAAACGTGAAATAAATGCAATACGCTTTTAACTAAAGCCTCCAAAAAAAATAATCACAGAATTCCATTGACTGAATTTCAACTTCTATTAAAAGTGAATTGTTTTTGAATAATTATTTTCTCATTACAGTCATAGGCAGAATAATCTATTTTAAAATTGTTTGTAACATAAATATTCATTTAATCGTGGACACCAAAAGAATGAATACTGTCAAACAAAAAACCGAAAAGTCATTCGAGTGTAAAGTCGCACCTATTCTATATTTTCTAGTAAAGACTCTGCTGTCACCTTGCATTTGGAAACTTGGATCTTGATTGACATAGGTGCCCAGAACCTCTCCTGATGAAAAGCCATTGGCAACTGTTTTGGGAAATGTAAGATACTAGATTTCTTTCCAAATAGGAAACAGACTCAGAGAATTGATTAGTAATATTTGAGATTTTTCAAAACTTATGAACTACATGCCAAAATTCTGATGATTTTTACAGCAATTGCTTGGCTTCAAATTCTAGAGTAAATATGACTGTAATGCTCACTCCCTTCTATTTTGGTATAACCATTTGGTGAGGATTACACTTATATTTACCCATTTCATGGGATTATAATGAAGGATATAGCATATTGCTTCTGAAACATACTCCTTTTGGGGATTGCTTCATATAAAGAGGGAGGCTTGGGGATTGGATATATAGAGAGCAGAGACCTGGATACATTTACTGTGGCTCCAGCTTTCAGGGCACTCTTATTGCCTACTCTCACCTCTGACCTGATAGAGTTTTGAGAAAATCTTGAGGTTTGCAGTTTTCATGCTGTATCAAATAATGAGCTGGATTCCATAAGGAAGACAAATAATACAAGTAATAGAATTATTCTGCCTTAAAAAGTCCCTCATTTTGTTCTTCAGTCCTTGTGTCTTTTGAGTATGAAGTGACACTAGAAATGCATCTTCAGCCATTCCTAGTGAAGACTACATATCTGAAGTGATTATCAAATTATTTTTTTACAAACCCTCAGCAGCAGATTTTATTTTGATTTTTTAAAAAACAGGATATATACATGCAATACATGTATGTATACACACATACGTTAAAAAAGTTTGCAACAGTTTGCTTTTATATACATATTGAGGGAGTTAGAATATGCTATCTTAGCATATCGACTATTTAAATAGACTCTTGAAAAGCAGCAGGTGCAAAAAGATCACTTTGACCTTCATGCTCTTTCATAAGAGCAAAAGATGAAATTCCCATGTGAAAGACACTCTTCCTGTACCAGAAGAAAAGGCAACATCCTTATCTTCCAGGACAAGAAGTTGAGATTGAGAGAACACCATACAGACCTTGTTATAATAACTCTTATCTTTTAAGCCTCCCCACATAATTCAGTCACATTTTCACAGTTTACTATTCTTTGTCCAATTCAGTATAAAGCAACTGACTCTAGATGCTTTTTTGGTCTTCATTTCTTTATGAGGGTACCTGTGCCATGTAAAATGTGTATTAAATAAATGTGTATGCTTTTCTCTTGTTAATCTATTTTATCTCAATTTAATTCTTGAACCTAGCCAGGACCCTAACAGGATGGAAGTAGAATTTTTCTGCACCTATAGTATATACATACAAGCATATATATTACACAGACATACACAGAGTTCGTAAGAGAATTTGTATATATATGCAAATATATGTATACATGCATGTATGCACATATACACATGTATATGCATATACATACATGTGTATACGTGTATACACATACACACAGGACATATATGTGTATACATATGTGTGTATATATACACATAAATTCCAACTGTTAAAAACTGATGTAAGCCCATTTGGTCTGTCAGAAATTATTTCCTGGATGCTGTCTACAGTGTCCAGTACTTGGAAGTAGGTGAGGGGCTATTGGTTCAGTTTGCTTGAAGCAGACTTTGTGCCTATTATGCTGGTGTCCCTTTCAGTTTAGTAGTTTAGCACTCTTAAAAGTGTCCTCGTTTGGCTGATAAATTATATGGCTACCTTGCTCTGGTTCCTCCTCTACAAGCTCTTTACCAGGTAGTGTATCACATTGAAAACAAATTTTAGACCCAATTTTGTCACATATACAAACTTTTGTTAGCAAGCGCGTTCAAAGACAGCCATATGACCCATTTCAAAAGCTTAATGAGGGGCCATCTCTGTGTTTTCACAGGTCCTCCAGCAGCACCTTGTCTAAAGGTCTTGTGTGGCATAAAGCTTAAATAATTCTGAGGGCTCTCTTTAAGAAAAAAGTGATACAAAATTTCAAATACAAAACTGGAGATAAAAATGAATATTTACTTAGAAAGAGAAAAGAAAACACAACAAATCACACATTTTGTGGAGCTGACAGATACCACAAACATCAAACAATTCAGACATATACCCTAACATCCTGCTGGGTTCATCACTATAATAGTTTTTTTCTACTTTTGTTGTTGTTGTTTTTACATTGACTTTGGTTACTTCTTCCTATATTGGCAAATTAAAAATGATTTGTTATTGTTTCATTTTCTCACCAATATTTAACTTATATTTACCTCTTTAAAAAATTTTGTTGGCTATTCTAGAATTTACAATACATATTTTTGCTTTATCAGAATCTCCTTAAAAATATTATACCACTTTGGCCAGGCACAGTGGCTCACGCCTGTAATCCTAGCACTTTCAGAGGCTGAGGCAGGCATATCACCTGAGGTCAGGAGTTCGAGACCTGCCTGGCCAACATGGTGAAACCCCGTCTCTACTAAAATTACAAAAATTAGCCAGGCGTGGTGGTGCACACCTGTAATTCCAGCTACTTGGGAGGCTGAGGCAGGAGAATCACTTGAAGCTGGGAGGCAGAGGTTGCAGTGAGCTGAGATCGTGCCACTTGCACTCCAGCCTGGGTGACAGGGTGAGACTCTGTCTCAAAAAAATAAATAAATAAAAAATATTATACCACTTTAAGTAGTGTACTTTCCACAGACCAGTGACACTATAAAACAACCACACAAACAAGTCTGCATAATAACCAGCTAACACCATGAGGACAGGATCAAATCAATACATATCAATACTAACCTTGAATGTAAACCGGCTAAATGCCTCAATTAAAATGCACAGAGTGGCAAGCTGGATAAAGAACCAAGACCCAGTGGTATACTCTTTTCAAGAGACCCATCTCATATGCAATGACACACATAGGCTCAAAATGAAGGGATAGAGAAAAATCTGCCAAGCAAATGGAAAACAGAAAAAAGCAGAGGTGTGAGTCCTAATTTAGGACAAAACAGACTTTAAACCAACATAGATCAACAAAGGCAAAGAAGGGCATTACATAATGATAAAGGGTACAACTTAATAAGAAGACTAAGTATCCTAAATATATGTACGCTCAACATAGGAGCATCCAGATTCATAAAGCAAGTTCTTAGAGATCTTCAAAGAGACACAGACTCCCACACAATAATGTTGGGAGACATCAACACCCCACTGACAGCATTAGATTACTGACACAGAAAATTAACAGAGATATTCAGGACCTGAATTCAGCACTGGAACAAACGTATCTGATAGATATATACAGAACTCTCCACACAAAAACAACAGATATACATTCTTCTCATTGCCACATGGCACATACTCTAAAATTGACGACACAATCAGACATAAAACACTCCTCAGCAAATACAAAAGAACTAAAATCGTAACAACCACTCTCTCAGATCACAGTGCAATAAAATTAGAAATCAAGACTAAGAAATTTGCTCAAAACCATACCATTACATGGACATTAAATAATCTGCTCCTGAATGACTTTTGGGTAAATAATGAAATTAAGACAGAAAACAAGAAGTTCTTTGAAACAACCAGAACAAAAATACAACAAACCAGAATCTCTGGAACACAGCTAAAGCAGTGTTAAAAGAAAAACTTATAGTACCAAATACTGACATCAAAAAGTTAGAAAACTCTCAATTTAGCAACCTAACACCACAACTAAAAGAACTAGAGAACCAAGAGCAAACCAACCACAAAGCTAGCAGAAGACAAGAAATAACCAAAATCAGAGCTGAACTGAAAGAGATTGAGACACGAAAAACCATTCAAAAGATCAATGAATCCAGGAGCTGGTTCTCTGAAAAATAAAATAAAATAAAATACACTGCTAGCTAGACTAATAAAGAAGAAAAGAGAGAAGATCCAAATAAACACAATTAGAAATGACAAAGGGAGTATTACCACTGACCCCACAGAAACACAGATAACCACCAGAGATGATTATGAGTACCTTTATGCAAACAAACTAGATAATCTAGAAGAAATGGATAAATTTCTGGACACATTTACCCTCCCAAGACTGAACCAGGAAGAAATTGAATCCCTGAACAGACCAATAAGTAGCTTCAAAATTGAATTAGTAATAAATAGTCTACCAACCAAATAAAGCCCAGGACCAGAGAGATTCACAGCTAAATTCTACCAGATGTACAAATAAGAACTAGAACCATTCCTACTGAAACTATTCCATAAAATTGAGGAGAAGGTACTCCTCCTTAACTCATTCTATAAAGCAAACATCCTCCTAATACAAAAACCTGGCAGAGATATGACACAAAAAGAAACTTCAGGCCAATATCCTTGATGAACATTGGTGCAAAAATCCTTAACAAAATACTGGCAAACCAAATCCAGCAGCACAGGAAGAAGCTTATCCACCACCATCAAGTGGGCTTTATCCCTGGGTTGCAAGGTTGGTTTAACATACACAAATCAATAGATGTGATTCGTCACATAAACAGAACTAAACACAAAAACCACATGATCATCTCAATAGATTAAAAAAAAAGGCTTTCAACAAAATTCAGTACTCCTCCATGTTAAAAACTCTCAATAAACTAGGTATTGAAGGAACATATCTCAAAATAATAAGAGCCATTTATGACAAACCCACAACCAACATCATACTAAATGCGCAAAAGCTGGAAGGGTTCCCCTTGAAAACTGGCACAAAAAAAAGGGATACCCTCTCTCATCACTACTATTCAACATAGTATTGGAAGTCCTGGCCAGAGCAATCTGGCAAGAGAAAGAAATAAATGGTATCCAAAAGTCAAACTATTCCTGTTTGCAGATGACATGATTCCATATCTAGAAGACCCCATAGTCTTGGCCCAAAAGCTCCTTAAGCTGGTAAACAACTTCAGCAAAGTCTCAGGACACAATATCAATGTATACAAATCACCAGCATTCCTATACACCAACAATCATCAAGCCAAGAGCCAAATCAGGAATGCAATCCCATTCACAATGGATACAAAAAGAATAAAACACTTAGGAATACAGATAACCAGGGATGTGGAAGATCTCTACAGTGAGAACTACAAAACACTGCTCAAAGAAATCAGAGATGAGACAAACAAATGGAAAAACATTCGATGCTCATGGGTGGGAAGAATCAATATCATTAAAATGGCCATACTGCCCAGAGCAATTTATAGATTCAATTCTATTCCTATCAGACTACCAATGAAATTCTTCAAACGACTAGAAAAAACTATTTTATAATTCATATGGAACAAAAAAAAAGCCCAAATAGCTAAGGAAATCCTAAGCAAAAAGAACAAAACTGGAGGCATCACCATCACATTCCCTGTCTTTAAACTATACTACAGAGTTACAATAACCAAAACAACATTGTACTGGTACAAGAACAGACAAGTAGACCAGTGGCACAGAATGGAGACCCAAAAATAAGGCTGCAGACCTAAAACTATCTTATCTTCAACAAAGCTGACAAAAACAAGCAATGAGGAAAGGACTACCTATTCAATAAATGGTGCTGGGATAACTGGCTAGCCATATGCAAAAGATTGAAACTGGACCCCTTCCTTACACTGTATACAAAAATAAACTCAAGATAGATGAAAGACTTAAACATAAAATCCAAAACTATAAAAACCCTGGAAGACAATCTAGGCAATACTATTCCGAAAATAGGAACAGGAAAGGACCTCATGACCAGCATGCCAAAAGCAATTGCAATAAAAGCAAAAATTGATAGATGGGTTCAAATAAAACTAAAGAGCTTCTACACAGCAAAAAAAAGAAAAAAAAAGCTATCAACAGAGTGAACAGACCACCTACAAAATGGGAGAAAATATTTTCTATGCATCTGGCAAAGATCTAATATCTAGTATCTATAAGGAACTTAAACCAAGCTACAATAAAAAAAACCCATTAAGAAGTGGGCAACAGACATGAACAGACACTTTTCAATAGAATACATACCTGCAGCCAACAATCATAAGAGAAAAAGCTCAACATCACTGATCATTAGAGAAATTCAAATTAAAACCACAATGAGATACCATCTTACGCCATCTCACAATTTGAATGGCTACTATTAAAAAGTCAAAAAATAACAGATGCTGGCAAGGTTGCAGAAAAAAATGCTTATATACTGTTGGTGGGAGTGTAAATTAGTTTGATCATTGTGGAAAACAGTGTGGCAATTCCTCAGACCTAAAACCAGAACTACCGTTTGACCCAGCAACCCCATTACTGGGTATATACCCAAAAGAATATAAATTGTTTCATCTTAAAGACACGTGCACACATATAATCACTGCAGTGCTACTCACAATAGCAAAGACATGAATCAACCTAAATGCCAATCAATGGCAGATTGGATAAAGAAAGTGTGGTACATATACACCGTGGAATACTATGCAGTCATAAAAAGAATGAGATCATGTCCTTCGCTGGAACTTAGATGGAGCTGGAGGGCATCATTCTTAGCTAACTAATGCAGGAACAGAAACCCAAATACTGCATGTTCTCACTTAAAAATGGGAGCTAAATGATGAGAGCACATGGACACATAGAGGGGAAAAACAGACACTGCGGTCTACCAGAAGGTGGGGGGTGGGAGGAGAAATAGCATCAGGAAAAATAGCTAATAGGTTCTAGGCTGAATACCTGGGTGATGAAATAATCTGCAAAATAAACCCCCATGACATGAGTTTACATATATAACAAACTGCACATGTACTCCTGAACTTAAAATAAAACTTAAAAAATGTGTACCTTCATTTCTCCCTCCTGCCCTTTTTGCTATTGTTTTTATCATTATATTTCTTCGTGTCTAATGAATTTCACAATGTGTTATCTTATAATTATTTTTTAACAAATTAGAAAATTCGAAAATATAAGTAATATATTATCCACATATTAGCCTTATCCACTGTCTTTATTCCTTTGTGTAGATTTAGGTATTCATGGGGTACCCTTTTACTTGAATCAGAAAAAACTTTATATAACATTTATTGTGTACAAGTCTGCTAATGACAAGTCTGTCTCTGTTTTTGTTTATCTGAAAAAGCCTTTATTTTCACTTCTTTTTAAAGTATATTTTCACTGGATAGCAAATTGATAGTTTTTCTTCATCTCTTTATATATGTCATTCTATTTTTTGTTTGTTTGTTTTGGCTTGAATTAGTTCTAACTAGACATCAGTGTAATTCTCCTTTTGCTTTTCTTTAAGTAATGCCTTTTTACTCTGGTTGCTTTTAAGGCTATCTTCTTATCACTAGTTTTCAGCAATTTGACTATGATGTTTGTGCTTGAGATTGGTTGAGCATAGTGAGCCTCTGTGGGCTTATAGTTCTCATTAAATTTAAAAACATTAGTTTATTCAATTCCTCTTCCTCCACCCTTTTTGATTCTTGAATTTAAGTATTTTAATTTCATAGATCTCAGAATTCTTGGTATTGTCCCATAAGTAAATGCTTGCCCATTTTGTTCAGGATTTTTTTTCCTTTCTGTGATTCAGTTTGGAAGGTTTCTTTTACCATATCTTTAAGTTATTATAGTGTCTAAAATTTGATGTTATGCACATATAGTAAGTTTGTCATTTCTGACATGTAATATTCATTTCAAGAAGTTTCATATCTTTTTTTAAATAGGTTTCATGTCTTTCTTCATTTTGTTCACATTTTCCTTGGTATAGTTGACCCTCGAACAACATGGGGTTTAGGGGTATTGACCTCTCTGTGCAGTTGAAAATCTGTGTATAACTTTTGACTCCATAAACACTTAACTGCTAATAGCCAACTGCTGACTGAAAGCCTTACCAATAACACAGTTGATTAACACATATTTTTGTATGTTATATGCATTATACTGTATTCTTACAATAAAGTAAGGTAGAGAAAAAATGTTACTAAGAAAATCATAAGGAAAATAAAAGTATTTATTCCTCATTAAGTGGAAGTGGCTCATCATAAAAGTTTTCATCTTCATTATCTTCACATCGAGTAGGCTGAGAAGGAGGAAGAAGAGGAGGCATTGGTCTTGCTGTCTCAGGGCTGGCAAAGGCAGAAGAAAACCCATTTATAAGTGGACTTGTGTAGTTTGGATTCATGTTATTCGGGGGTCAACTGTATCCTACCATGACTTTTTCCTTTTATTTAGTTTTTGTTGGATACTAATCACATTCTGCTACTTCTTTGCACATCTTTATAATTTTCGAATGGATGCTAGACATTTTCAAGAATCAATATTTTGCTGTCTTTTTTTTAAAATGTGGAATTTTATTTTATCAGTCAGCTGAGATAGGGCTGTAGTTTTGAGGCTTGTTCTGAATCTTTTTTAGTATGGATCTTGAGTAGTCCTTACTGTAGCCCTAGTTAGTCCTATTGCTAGGGCAAGACCCTTTTGGGGTCTCTATTCAATGGCCTAGTGCTTCAATAAAGTCTTTGCTTTGGCTGATTGGAACTTGGATATCTCCCAGCGCCATGTGAGCATTGAAAATTACTCAGCTGGGTGGCGGGTGAGGGGAGGGAGAGCGTTAGTACAAATGGCTGATGCATGCGGGGCTTAAAACCTAGATGACGGGTAAATTGGTGCAGCAAACCACCATGGCACACATATATCTGTGTAACAAACCTACATGTTCTGCATTTGTATCCTGGAATTTAAAGTACAATTTTTAAAAAATTACTCAGCTTACAGTTGCCCTATGGTTTTCCTACTCAAGAGGATACCTTTGTTTAGAATGTCCTCTCCAGTATTCTACTCTTTCAGCTGCCTCCATGTACTCTGAACATCCTCTCTTCCTGTCAGCAAGCCCACTGTGGTTTGCTTAGGTTTTCTCCATTTCTGTGCTACTGCCCAGAAATTACTTCTATGAAGCAGGCCAGGTCAATTGTAGGGCTCACCTTGTTTGTTTACTTTCTCCTAGGCCTTACTGTCCTGTACTTCCTGTGTTTTAGTCTCTGTAAACTCTAATTTAATATTATGTTAAGTTTTCCAATTGGTTTTGTTTGGGTGGAAGTCAGGTACTATTTAATTCATCATGGCTAGAAATAAAAGTCATATCTTCTAATTTCATCCATAAAGAAAACCTTTAAAAGGTATGTTAGATCACTAAGAGAGTAAGAATTTTTATTCTGTTTGCCAATATAGGCCAAGTGCTAAAATGCTACTAATTATGTAGTTTCTCAATAAATATTTGTTAAATACTTGAATAGATGAATAAAATCTATTTTTAACCAATTTGACCTCTGCTATAGCTCAGAAAGCAAGACTGATGATGTGATTATGTTGGCCTATTTCTGGAATGTATACTTTTTATCACCACTTTTAAGTGCTAATTATTATTAATAATTATTTAGTGGCATATTCGTGATTAGGGCACTTCAAATATTAACTAATATTTGAAGAGTACAAGAATAAGTTAAAAATATTGAATATGTACACATATACCACCCTACCTATGTTGAAGTATTATTTTATTTTAATTTTTTGAGACAGGGTCTCCCTCTACTGTCTAGGCTGGAGTGCAGTGGTGTGATCTCAGTCACTGCAATCTCCGCCTCCCAGGCTCAAGCGATCCTCCCACCTCAGCCTCCCAAGTAGCTGGGACTACAGGTGCACACCACCATGCCCAGTTATTATTATTATTTTTTGTATTTTTGTTAGAGATGAGTTTTCGCTATGTTGCCCAGGCTATGTTGAAGTATTTTAGACAAAACTGCAGATGACATATAACACAACACAAAAAGGCAATAAGTAAAAATTCTCCTTCCAATGCCCGATTCTTACTCTCTCAATCCCCTTTTCACAATTGCTCTTTTTAAAAATCAGCCAGGCCGGGTGTGATGGCTCACGCCTGTAATCCCAGCACCTTGGGAGGCCGAGGCGGGCAGATCACGAGGTCAGGAGATCAAAACCATCCTGGCTAACATGGGAAAACCCCGTCTCTACTAAAAATACAAAAAAAAAAAATTAGCTGGGTGTGGTGGTGGGCACCTGTAATCCCAGCTACTCGGGAGGCTGAGGCAGGAGAATGGCATGAACCCAGGAGGCGGAGCTTGCAGTAAAAAATCAGCCTATGCATATACAACTTACATATACATGTCCTTCTGTCTCACAAATGATCACTTATTAAATATACTAAACTGCATCTTTCTACTTTAATATATCTGTGAAGAAGAGTTTCATAAGCCACCTCACTGGTTTATGAAATAGTTGCCTAATATTTCACTGAATAGTTACATCATAATTTATTTAAAACATGTTTTTTGATGAACATCTAGTTTTTCTGCAGTTATTTGCAGTTATAAGCATTGCTGCAATGAACAGCTTTGCATATGTCATGGTGCTTTTTACATGCCACAGTTCTATACAATTATATAAAGTAACAATAAAAACTACCCCAAACCAGGTAATGAACAAATAATCCTTCTATAAAACAGTTCTTTATTACTGGACAATAATTGCATAGCCCCAGTTAAAATTATTATGATAAGAAACCTCAAGCACACAAAATGACCCAAAAATATTAACACTGCTTTGTAATACACCATTGCCTCTTCTCAGCTGGCTCTGTGTAACAATATGTGGTATTACTATGGTAAAAGTTGTTTTTATTAAGGAAAGAAATTACATCCTTACACTTCTTTGATCTTGGGATTAGAAAAAAGAAATTTCAAACCTTGAGCCTTTTTGTGTGTGTGTTCAAAAAAAAAAAAAAAAAACCACACAGAAACGAAAAACAGAAAACGCTTCACGTAAATGAAGAGCCAGAATCTTGTTTGCATTTTCTGCATTTAAAAAAATCTACTGTGTAATTTGTTAAATTAGCTGTTTGCATTCATAAGAGAATTGCATTTCTCTTGCCTTCATTTTCTCATTAAGTTGTCTTGGGACACCCCCTCCAATAGAGAGAACTATTGTTCACAATTCTAAAATGAACAATAGTCTTGTGCTGATAGAATTGTGGCTACAATGAGTTATCTCGGAGAAGATGAGGCACAAATATTCTTTCATATGTTAAAAAAATTCAACTTTCCCAAAGAATAATTGTGAGTCAGGAAGTCCTTCAAATACTTTTCTTGTTCTCCTATTAACATCTTTGTGTATTGAAGAAATTCCCAGTGGAAGCCTAAAGACATTATTAAAACAAAGCAGGAGCTTGGATTTTGTAATGTAAAGATTCTTGATAGACACATGGGAGCCTGGACGTGGAATAATTCTTAACTCCTCACAATTAAAGGTCATTTTATATGACATTGAAAATGTAATTTTTCTTAAGGCTTTGATTCTTAATTGTTTTTTTCCTTATCAATACCTGGAGGGTTTCCCAGATCTTCCATACTTCACAGTGTTCCTTTTATAATAACTACGCAAAACGTTCAGAACAGGTGATCTTCGAAATGTCTTGTTAAGAGGGAGAAAAGCCAGAGGACCAGTTCTCTGGGAGATTGTCAGCTGGATTTGGGGTTCAGGCCACAGCACATCTCAGCAATACGATGGCTACAAGATGAGGGAAGAGAGATAGAGAGCCAGGTTTTTTTGGAAAGCTAATGGATTCTCATGGCTATGAGAAGAATAATAGGGTGGCCCTGCAGGAACTGCTTCTGATGACAATCCATTTATACCGTCACTGTCTTAGAGTCTGGGGTAGATTCTGATTTGACCGGCAACTGTGACATGCAAATAATTGGAACTTATGGAATAAAACCTCTCCCCTGATAGCTAGCTCTACAGTAATGACAGCTATAAGGAAGTAACTGACAGCAAACAATTGTTATTATTTAACATTTATAGGATGTCAACAGCAGGCTGGGTGGTGTGAAAAATGAGGAATACAATACTGAGATAGCTTGATGAGTTTATGTTGTCAAGTAAACAGTGGCAGCTAGAACATTAGGCTATCCTCATGAAAGGGACAGGACAAATTTGCTGAATTCAATGGTTTGTTTCTTTTCTCCTCTCTTTCTTAGTGTTCTTCTTCGATGACTCATATCCCACAGCTCAGGGGTTTGAAAACTTGGTTATGCATTGGAACCATCCAGAGAATTTTTAAAAACACTACTCCCTGCTTCTCATCTTAAAGACGTTCACCAATATAGGCCAAGTGCTAAAATGCCTGTGCTAAACTACTAATTGTGTAGTAGTTTAAAACCTGGGGCTCTATCACTCTTCTTTCATCCTGTAGCCATTTTACTGCTGAGATGTGCTATGGCCTGAACCCAAAATCCAGCAGGCTGTGTCCCAGAGAACTGGTCCCGTGGCTTTTCTCCTTCTGAACAAGACATTTCGAAGATCACCTGTTCTGAATGTTTTGGCCAGCTATTATAAAATATCAAGCTATATAATAAATCAAGGGCATTTTCTGGGCATCAGGATTTTGACAACCTCCCTATGTAATACCCACTGGTCTCCTGCTCCTCTCCCAGGTGGATTTCAACGGGAGTCTTTTGGAGACAATACCTTATCCCTTATCTATAGCAAAGGATCTAATGGTATAGATTTTTGGCAAATTGTTTGATAACAAGTCTCTAATTAACTTGTGAATCACATTTTAGCCATTAGTCTGTTCGCTTGGGATAGATATGTGAGAAAGACCCCTGTTAAGGTTTCCATGTCACACTTCCCAACCAGCTTTAGCTAATTTATTCTGGATCAAAGGTATATTCTTCCTTTACGCAGACATAGAGAGTCCAGATTGAGTTATAACTGCTCCTGTCGCCACCCCACATCCTTCCTCCTTTTCTCCCATCATCTAAAAAGCCTATCGGATATTTTGCAGGCTCTGGGATTCCACCCTGGAAGTAGCTATTAGGTCAAGGCGTGGCTCCCCCAAGACCACAGACATACCAAATGTGCGCTATGTCTAACTCTCAATGTTCTGCAGTAAGTTGATGTATTAATTATTTACTGCTTTATAACAAATTACCCCACAACTTAGCATGTTTAAAACAACAAATATTTATTATCTCAGTCAGTTTCTGAGGCTTGGGAATCCAGGAATGGCTTTGCTGGGTGGTTCTGGCTCAAGGTCTCTCAACAGGTTCTAGTCAAGCTGTCTTCTGAAGTTTTAACTGGGCTGAGAGGATTTACTCCCAATCTCACTCACATGGCTGTTGAGAGGCCTCAGTTTCTTGCTAGCTGTTGGTCAGCAGCCTCAATTCCTTACTAGTCGGGTTCCCCGTAAGGATGGTCATGAAGTGACACTGGCTTACTCCAGAATGAGTGTTAGAGAAAGAAAGAGAGAGACAGGAAGATATAAACTGCAGAGCCTTTTATAACTAATCTTGAAAGTGACATACCTTCATTTATGCTGTATTTTATTGGGCGCTCAGACCAACCTTGATGCAACGCGGAAGGAGATGTAATCTTTGTGACACTCCACTAGAGTGTTAGTACCAGGATTTTGGATCATTGGGGGCCAGCTTGGAGACTGCCTACCACAATTGGGCTGGACCAAGCACAGCAAACTCATTAGCAAGATTTAATATCCTCTTCTTGGTTGGCTTTTGTTTATTGCTCATCTTCCATCACTTGGATCTCTCATTTCATGCTATCACAATAATAACTTACTTGTAGTTCCCCAAATACACCATGCTATTTTATTGCTGTGCTTGGTCCGGCCCAACTGTGGTAGCCAGCTTCCAAGATGGTTAGGGATGGTGGACTCAGGAACGATGGGAGAAAAGAATTGCAAAAGACCACTAGGAAAGTTTCAGGAGTGGTAGATATATTCATTATCCTGATTTTGGTGATGATTTTATGTGTGTATACGCACACCAAAACTAATCAATTTGTACAATTAAATATGTGCAGTTTATTATTTGTCCATCATGCCTCAATAAAGCTGCTTTACTAAAAATAAAAAAATTAAAGTGATAGAACAACAACTATAAAAAAGAAATCCCTAGGGTATGAGTCAGAGGTCTGAACAATCCTCTCTTACTGAAAATACCACATGTATTAAAGGGGTTAAAATGTAGCTTCAGAATGTCATCATGATGACTTGGATAATCAACAAGTTTCTTTTCCCAGCATAATTCATGGCAAGGAATAATCTCTTGCCACTTCTGATGGTGGATTACCGTTGAACATAATATAGTATAATTATAAGGAAGATTCAGAAGCCAAAATGTGGGTGAGGGTTAGATACAAAGCACAAAGTATTTATATTTCAAATAAACCAAAGCAGAACGGGGATGATGAACATTTAACATTGTTTATCTGTCAGTCACTGGGAGAAAAAATCTGCTATACAAACTAAGTGACTTGTAGTTGTCCATTAGAATAGATGGGTTTTGTGGATTCTACAGAGCTGCCTCTAAGAAATGCCCAATTGTGAGAATATTGACTTTTACATGCCCCCTTTAGTTGGCCAGGATGATGACAATTAGACACTGAGTAGAGTATTAAATGGGAGTAGGTGGTAAGTATCACTGAAAGTCACTAGTGAAGTGTTCTAAGCAAGAAATACAAACTGGTTAGTGTTTTAGAAAGATTGCTTTGGTGCCAGAGTAGAGAATTGATTTAAATGCCTGTTCTCGTTACTGAAGTCAAGGGATTTTTATTTCATCAATATTTTATTGTTTAATTGTCATAAATTAGCATTGATTTGCACAATTATATTTCATTACTAAATGACGAAAAATGACTCTTAAAACAGAGAAGTAATTCCTTAACATAATTTCAATTTAAACAGACAGATAAATATATAGAAAGTTTTTTTCTTTTAATGTGGCCTTAATTCAGTAATGACAGTTTGAAACTACTCCCTGCCCACATTAAAACATTAAAAGTCTCTTGTGGCTGAAGAATGGGTGAGTGGGAGGGTGAGCCACGATAAACTAAACAGTTCCAATGTAGTGAGCAGAAGAAGCCGTCTCCTCTAGAGAGAGGTGAAGGGACAAGTTGCCCTTTAGAAATGAGACTCATAGACTATTCTGTACTAAAGAAGGAAGCAGGCCTCACAGGCTGCAAAATGTCATGCCACATTTTCAGAAAAATAACAATCCCAACTAACAAAGATCTTTAATATTTTATTCTCCTGGACAGACATTGAGACCTCTTTACAGATCTGGAATATCCTCTTGTCCTAAACAAACACTGTGACCCTTTATAGATCCTAAATGTCTTCTTGCATCAATCCTGAGATCTCTTTTCAATGTATGTTATCATTATCATTTCATGTAGCCTTTGTGTAGTTAGCTAAATTGTAAAAACACATTCTATCTTTTACTTCCCTCTTGAATGTCTTGAGATCTCATTTTCCTTTCATAAGTTTCATGTCATTGCCCTTCCCAGCTGACCACATGGCAAATCATGAAGAGTTTTGAATTATACTCATGTATCAACCAAAGCTTGCCATACTGATGTTATAGAGGTAGGGTAGTGTGGTCCCTTCCTTCAGTGCTCCTTTCTGACTGTAGGGTAGCTCTTATACATCGCAAAGTCTTATTTTCATATTTTGAATCTGGATTGATTTTTCCTCATCAGTACTTGACTTAGCCTATGGTGTGTTAGGCCCTTCATTATTCTGGAATGGAAAATTGGGTACTGGAAAAATGAAGCAAGACTAGAAGAAAGAAATTAGCATGACAGAAAAATATCTGAGTACGCAGGAATGAAAGAGCCTAGCCTGAATTCTAGGCTTGCTGTGGGATATACCTGGAAACTCAACTTTTTCTTTAGTCCGTTTCACATAAGTACTTAGGGCCATGTAGTATACTTTCTTTGTAACTGTTGAGTACATAATCAGAGACTTAAGAATAGGCAGGTAGGAGAGGAGGCCATGAGGATATAAAAGTTGCCCCAAGACGATCCAAAAGCAAACTTACATGCCTGGTTGAACCTCTAGGGAGGGGGGTAGGTGGCATTTCATCTGTTATTCCCATGGCAAACTTTGAAGACCTGGGAAGCACCCAGGAGGGTGCCCATAGTTTTGTCTTTAGGACTTTCTCTCTCTGTGCTGTTAAAGGACTTCTCCAGCCTCTATTCATGACCATAGTTACTTTCTCTTAATCAAATCATCATCCTGTTGAAACACACATGTACCTGTCATATGAAGTGAATAGAAATAATCAGTATGCTAGGAAAATGGTACTCCCAAAATGGGAACAAGAAAACATGATAAATGCCTTCAAATATTTGATGGACCACCAGGATCTAGAAGGATTAGGTCATTTTATGTGGTTTCCAGTAGTAGAATTAGGAACAGAAAGAAGACATAGGTCAAGATAGGGAAGACTTTTTGTACAGTAAACAATTTAAGCTGGTCATAAGTAGCTTTTGACTATTCAATGTGTTTGCACGGAAACCAGCTGCTGTCCAGTTAGATCACAAAGGATGCTTTCAAAATTCAGTCAAGCTAGATATTTTCTATGTCTCTTTAAACTGTAATATTCTAGAATTCAAACAGTATGATAAGCTCAATATCAATATTGTGAACCACAATTTTCATAAAACTTTTGTTTTCTATCATTGAAGATAATTAAGACTCTACTCATTTTGTTCTGCATTATGAGATGTTCTTGCTTCTCCCCTGTGATTGTTGCCATTTTTTGTCTGGCATCTATTTTAATTTGTTATTTCATGTGTTTATTTGTTTATTCAATCAACCATTTATACAACAAATATTGTCGAACTATTCATCTATACTAAATATTATGCTAAGGACCCCAGAATGGAAATGACATAGTATCTCCCTTGTGCTCATAAAAACATGAGTCTCTGCTCAGCTGCTACAAAAGTTGGAGCTTTACCCTTAAATGTATGTGATGCTTCTACTTTTTAATGGATTGTTTAGGCCCTTAAAAGGTACTATTATTCATTTAACCTGCTGTTTCCAAGCCTGGATGAACTTAAATATCCCAAGAGTCAGGTGAGAAGGCATTTGAGATACATCATTTGGCTCCATATTTAAATACTGTTTTTTGACCACAACTGAGTGATTGAGCTTGTTTATGATCAGTGCTTGCAGGCATGGGATACAGGTTCAAAGAGCAAGTTTCAAATCCTGCTTCCTCTGGTTATCACCTATGAAACCAAGTTACTTAACCTTTCTGTGTCTTGATCTTCTCATCTGGAAAAGGGAACTGTAGCAGAACTTACCTGTGAGGATTCTTATGCACAATAGAAATAATGTTTGTACAACTTGCCACAGGACTTCATGTGTAGTAATTACTGAACAATGAGAAAAAATTATTATGGTGCTTTCAATGAGGCTCTCCTCTGTGCTTATTATTTTAGCACTTATTGGATTGAATTTTGGTAACTGTAGTTCTTTGCTTACATCTCTGTCTCCCTCACTAAACTGTGAGGTGTCTAATTCCCTGACCTTACCTTAGTCTTCACTAGATCAGTGTTAAGAGTGCTTTCCAATCTTGTTCATGCCAGGAAAATACTGAAAATCTTAATGTTGAAGTGACACACCAGGGAAATGAAAAAGACTGGTCTGGGTGAAGGTGACCAACCTGTGAGCTCTAATAACCCTGAACTGCCCAGCCTCCCTGAGGGCTGAGAGCATCTGTTGGACACCAGGAACTATGGCACGGTGGCTGGAAAGCTCTGGCCTCATCCAGTGTCTGATGGAGTGATAATCAGGGAATAGTTGGTGACTGCTCTGTTGACTTTTTTGCTTGGATTAGAAAGACTTCCACCTCCCGGCTCCATTATGGTGCTTTAGAAATGAAACATTCTATTTATGTTTTTCCGCTTTTTGAATGTAAATCCTATATCCTGAAATATTGAGCTTTTTCACCAAAATTTCCTTCACAGGGATCTACAGGCCCTTACTGAAAGGTACGTGGTTCATCTGGTAAGCTGTCCAGAAGACTTGGAGTTTCCAGGGTGTTTTACGCCTCAATGTGTTGTTTTATTATGAATTACTTGCATGTACATATGAATTTTATAATGGATCTCCAGGAATAAGCTATAGGGATATACAATATCTAGGTACAAACTTCTATCTATTTTAGTTTAGATTTTTGTAATTGTTACAGAGAAATGCTTCTTTCCCTAACATTCTGTAGTTCACGAAGAGGGGTTTTTTCTTAAATGTTTTAAGCCTTTTGCCTCACCTGTTCTTGTCATGGAGGTTGAATGAGCTTGTTGGTTGGTGGGTGAAAATTATTTATTCACAACTCTCTATTGGGTAAAGCCAAATATTGATAGTTCTTAGGCATGGAGAATCCTGTCTCTTGTTGCTATCCTCCCTTCTCCTGAACAGTGTGCAGCACTCATCCTCAGGAAGTGTGTGTGTATTCAGACTCAAGCTTTTTTGGGGGGTCGACTGCTCTAAGGTATAAACCAGAAGGGGACAAGATTAGGGTGTTTTAACAATTCCATTTGGCTCTTCACTCAGCCATTTCCTTCAGTATAACTTTATCAGAAATGGCTTCTACCTCTCCGATTCCAGCATCTGATCTCACTTGGTTCTGAGTTCAGGCAGAAAAAAAGTGTTATCATTGATCAGACCCCCTAGAATGCCAACAGCAGTTACTATTTATTAGTACTCAATCTGGACTTAAAAACAAATCCTTAAAAGAGAAGTGAGACATGTATATGGTAAAATAATTCAAACATATACATGAACAAAGTGAAAAGTAAAATTCTCTTTCTTTTCCCTTTGTCTCTCCTCACAAAGTTACCAACTATTAACATTTCTGTGAGCTTTTAGAGAAAAAAGCAGTTATGCTTACATATGTATTTACGTGCTTTAGAAAATGCACAAAAAAATGTTGGGTTAGGCAACAGTTTCTTAGACACAACACCAAAAGTACAAGTTATAAAAAAAGATCGATAAGTTCTATTTCAAAATTAAAAACTTCTATGCTTCAAAGGACGTCATCAAGATAGTGAAAAGACAACCGATAGAATGGGAGACAATATTTGCAAATTATAGATCTGATTAGGGATTTGTATCAAAATATATGAATAACTCTTATAACTGAATAATAAAAGACAAACAACTCAATTGAAAAATGGGCAAAGGATCTGAATAATTTCTCCAAAAAAGATATAAAAATGGCTAATATGCACATGAAAAGATACTTAACATAATTAGCCATTAGGAAAATGCAAATGAAAACCAAAATGAGATGCCACACCACATCACTAGGAAGGCTATAATAAAGAAGATGGAAAAATAACATGCACTGTCAAGGATGTGGAGAAAGTGGAATCTTCGTGCATTGCTGGTGGTCATGTAAAAGCCACTTTGGAAAAGAGTCTGATGATTTCTCTAAATGGTAAACACAGAGTTACCATTTGATTCAGCAATTTTATTCCTAGATAAATACTCAAGAAAAATAAAAATACATGTTTAGGCTGGGTGCAGTGGCTCATGCCTGTAATCCTAGCACTTTGGGAGGCTGAAATGAGAAGATCATTTGAGGCCAGGAGTTCAAGACCAGCCTGGGCAGTATAGTGATACCCCATCTCTACAAAACATAAAAATTTAGCCAAGCATAGTGGTGTGCACCTGTAGCCTTAGCTACTCAGAAGGCTGAAGAGGGAGGATCGCTTGAGCCCAGGAGTTTGAGGCTGCTCTGAGCTATAATTGCGCCACTGCACTCCAGCCTGGGTGACAGAGAGACCCAGTCTCTAAAATAATTCTTTTAAAAATGACTACACAAAAACTCGTACATGGATTACAACATGATTGAACGTTGAAAACATGCTAAGTGAAAGAAGTCAATCACAAAAGACCACATATTGTACGATTCCGTTGATATCAGATATTCAGAATGGGCAAATCTAGAAAGAGAAGGTAGTTTAGTGGTTACCAGGAGCTGGTGGTAGCGAGAATGGTGCATGACTGCTAATGGGTACAGGACTTCTTTTTGGGAAAATGAAATATTCTGTAATGAGATTATAGTGGTGTGTGTACAACTTTATAAATATACTTAAAATTAGGGAGTAGTTTAGTGGTTACCAGGAGCTGGTGGTAGCGAGAATGGTGCATGACTGCTAACGGGTACAGGACTTCTTTTTGGGAAAATGAAATATTCTGTAATGAGATTATAGTGATGTGTGTACAACTTTATAAATATACTTAAAATTAGGGAATTATGCACTTGAAATGGGTAAACTTATGACATATGTAAATTATATTTCAATAAAATCAGAAAGAGAAAAAGGTACACATATAAGACCCTTTTATACTAAACACATTTTAGGGTGTCCCCCCCAATATAAGCACATATAAAGCTGGTATGTTTTTACATGGTTATGAAATATCCTAAATTATGGGACAATTGATTGTTTTCTGTTATTTGACTTTCTATCAAAGAATTTCCTGAAGTTAAAAAGAGGCTTGTTCTTGGCCTGTTCATATCCTACAAATGACCACAGTTAGGGCATGAGAAGCATTTAGAACGGATACAGCAGAAGATCGGGGAAAGAGGTGAATAGGCTTTGATTCAGTATATGCGGCTTGGAGTTCTGGAGAAGAAGCAGAACAGCTGTAGCCCAGTCGTTGGTGCCTGAGAGCCTTTCCTTGTCTGAATCAACAGTTTTCCGGATATTAAAATTGGACCACCAGGCCTGCCCCAAATATGATGAACTTCTTCAGAGTTAACTCAATGCACCTCTGTGGCTGATGAGTTTGCTTTTTGATTAGGTTTCCTTTGAATTTCTTTGTGGGAGTCAGTAGGTCATTTAATATTTCATACCTTACTTTAATATTTTTGCTTCTCTCCTATCTCAGGCTTGTGAGTTTATTTTTATTCATAACTGAGAGCTTGAAAGGTGTACCTTTTATGAATATTTACAAATATTCATATTTTTAAATGAATAGAAAAAGAAAAAATCTTTCTTTTATGAATACTTGCAAATATATTTTGCTGTTGGTTTCTGATAAGTTCTTTTATCAGGTTAATGTTATTTCTTCTATTTCTTGATGAATAAATTTTCTTAAAAATCAGAAATAGATGTGGAGTTTTACCTGATTTGTGGGGACATTCATCACGATGGTTGTATATGTATTTATTGTTGCTTCTTTAATCCATTCACGTGGTTAATTGCATTAATGCATCTCCTAGTCTGTTTTTGATCATTCATTTGGAATTCATTTCACACATATTTATTTAGTGCCTTCTACATAGCAGATGATGTTTTGAGCACTGATGATACAGTAATAAGCAAAACCGACATTATTCTTTAAAAACTGTTAAATGCAATCTGCTAGCATTTAGAGGTTTTTTTGTATTAGATGTTAGAATCCATCTCAAGAAATATTTAAAGCTATGAACAAGGATATATTTATTGATAAAGAATGATTATTGCAACATTGTTTATAAACATTAACATGCTCATCCATGGGAGAATATTGAAGCATATTTTAGTTCTTCCACCTATTGAATAATATGTAGTAGTTTGTTTATAAACATTAACGTGCTCATCAATGGGGGAATGTTGAAATGTATTTTAGTTCTTTACCCTACTGAATAATATATAGTAGTTAAAAAGAACGAAGTAGCTCAGTATATACAAATATGGAAAAAAACCAAGTTGCAGGATCTATGTTTCCATAACATCATGTCATTTTTGTAAAAATGAAAAAAATTTCTGTGTGTTTGTACTTTCTATAGGCATAAAAAATACCTGGAAAGATATGAAACAACAAACTATTAACCGTGGATTCCTCTGGGGTCTAGGATGAGGGGTAGGGAGCATGAGGACTTATTTTTACTTATTAATGTGTCACTATTGTACTGCTTGTTTTTTAAAAAACAACAGGCAGTTATTGTTGGGATTACAAAAGGAGAAAAATTAAATGTAGAGCTTGAGGACTAGAAGGAGAGCATAGAAAAACATTTTGAACACAACTCCATGGGTTAGTGCTCAATTGCAAGCAAAGAAACTGTCATAGCTAGTTTTAAGCAGAATGCTACTTATTACTATGTATTAGATGATTTGTAGTATCATTGGAAAAGCCAGAGAAGCAGGTGGTAGATGGAATTTCCAGAAAAAACTTCCAGCCCCAGAATCATATGGTCTCTGCTGTGATCAGGGTAGTTGTCACCACTGCTGCAAGCAGCTGCAGACTCAGGAGGCTGATGACTCCAGAACCACCCCATTTCTGCTGTGATCTGCCACCATCTGTGACACATCCCCTGCCTCCCTCCCCATTCAACTCACTTCCAAATTCTAGCCTCACAGGAATGTGTCTAACGGGCAAAACTGAAGTCTGATCTTGAATCCTAGCTGCAAAGGAGTCTAAAATTGTAATTTTGTGCTTTCTGAAAACCACAGTAAAGGAAGATGTGCTAGAAGAAGTCTTCAATAAATATTAAAAATGCAAGCCAAACACAGCATCTACCTCAATAAGCAAATAGCACATTGCTTTTCAAATACAATAAATAGTTGTTTCCCCACAAAGACTGAGAAAATCTTTGATTCATTGGCAAAATTTTTTTGATATGTAAGAAATATATGCTTATTGTTGAAAAGTGGCCAAGAATCACATAAGAAAAAGGTAGATAAAAATAATCTGAAAGCACATCCTCCAATGTTAATATTTTGATTATTAACATTGTTAGTATTTTTACCTTTGAAACACCCAAACGCACAGTTCCTGGCCCCACACACTTAAAAAAAGAATCATATTAAATATCGACAGAATCTATTTTAAATGTGTAGCAAAGCTGGATACAATGTATAAAAAGTAAAGTTAATTAAAAATCATAAAACATGTATTGACTTAATAACTTAGTTTAAATACTTATTGAATTAATAGACCCTGAGTTTATAAAATGAAATTCAGTTTTAAATCACTTTCATCAGATCAAAAATAGGCTATCTTTTCTTCATTTTTAATGAACTCTAATTTTTGATTCCAAAGGTTTTGTTTTTAATTAACTTTTTAAACAAATTTTGAAAATATCTCCCTCAATACTCCCACTGGCCCTCAGTATTCAGAAAATTCTGTATACTGTTTAGTTTTAAAACAGTGGAAAGATCAGTCATTAACCATCCTCATGACCCACAAAAGTCATGAAATCTATCAGTACCTTTGTTTCCACGTTTGCAAAGCCAAGATGTTGAACTAAATTATCTCTAAGGGTTCAGAACTATGAGATTGAACATTCCGTGAAGAGATTTCCATCCTTAGGGAAAAGTTTCAGGCTGCAAAATCCTGGCTTTGATTTTCAGGACTGCTTTTCATGTACCGGGTGACCTTGGGCTCATTATGAACTGCTGGATGCCTCCACGTATGAATCTGAGCACTGAGATGAAAAGTACCTCCTATTGACTTCCTGGAGTTTGATGAGGACTGCCAGCTCCCTTGCAGCAAATGTCCTATATGCATATGATACCTAATTAAAGTAAGGACAGTAATGTGGTCCAAGAGATAGCTAAACAGAGTTCTTTAATTTCAGTGTAGATTTTAATCTTGAGATGACTTTGAGAGATGTGAAAACAACAGTGACAGCATTTTAAGACAACAAAAGAGCACAGGAATTTATTTCAGATAATGAATGGATTGTATGATTACTTCAAATAAAAAGTTTACCTAGCAATATATATTACTCTGTCTATAAATCTACCAGTGTAGAAACATGTATTTCATATATCCTCCTATATCTGAAAAAGCTTATACAAATTAAATGTGATTATCCCTGGGGATAGAATTACAAATTATATTCAGAGTTTTCCAAGTTATTAATTGAATTACTTTTATTAAGCCAATAACATTTTCTATGTCTAGAAAAAATACGATTCAGTGCTTTTTAAAAAAAATGTAAATGAAAGTTGTGCTTTGTTGCATATATTCTGAGGCTGGAGCAGGTAGGTGGGATAACAAGGAAAGAAAGAGTACCTGTTAAATTATTCTGAGAGAGAGGGATTGAAAACGCTAGTAAGTAGAAAGTTCAAAGACCCTTTCAATCATTCATGACCCTAACTTCTCACCTGTCAGATGACCTTAACTTTTGCTTCCAGTTTAAGATTTACCTTTAGGAATCAATGTTGTCCTTTCTGGACAATCACTTAACTTCATCTTGTTTAGCACTTGCAGTGGTGGGTGCCAGGAACATAAAAGGCAAAGGGTGACGTATTCTCAGGCCAGGCTGTCTGCAGATGTCACTGGGACTATTTCAGTAGGCTTGTTTCTCACTGTCTCCATTTCCTCCCCTAATCCATTTTACACTCTTCTTCCCATTGTTTTCTAAAGCACAGCTCTGATATTTGCATTCCTTTGCTTAATAATCATGAGCACTCCCCTAGCACAAAAAAGTAAGAAAAACAGAAACAGAAGATCCTCCAAATAACTTAGGTGGATTTTCAAGGCCCTCTTTCTCTGTGCCCCTGCTTACCTTTCCAACCTTATTTTTCCTTCAGGCTGCAATCCCTTCCTTTACTGCTCTTTGCCTTTGCTTTTGCCAGTCCCTTGGATCAGCCTGCTTTAGTTCTATGCCTCCATATCCCTGTCATTTAGATTTTAGCTCAAACCTCTAGAAGGCCATCCCAAATTCCCTTCCCTGAAACACTCTATACCTTCCTCTCAGCTCCCATAACACTCCATCTTTTCTTCTCTTGGGCACTTACTACAGTCCACCCTGTGGCTATTTGTGCTCTCTGGGAGCTCAGCCATCAACACATTCTGTCTCAGCTCTGAGTTGGTATTTTCTATTGTAGGATTGTAATAAATATGTGCTGTTGAAGAATTGGGTCCAACATTTGTTTCTGGGCTAGATCCCACCAGAGTAGCTATACAACGAATACCTATTAAGCTTTTGAAAAAAATTAACTTCCCTAGGCCAGAAGCACCATTTAGTGCACTGGGTTATGATTATTAAATAATCCTTTACCAGACCCAGTTATTTTTTTTTAAGATGAGTCACTCATAGTTAACACTACACTGTCTTTTTGGGGGATTGTGAGCCCTTTCTTGGTACTAGCCCCTAAATCCACATTGATGTCTCTGAGGCTGTAAAATGGCAAAGTAGTTAATCAATGGCAGTTGAAACTGTAGGCAATGGAACAAATTTTCAACTTTTCGTCACACTTAGCCCAGTTTTTCTTCTCTGCCTTCTTGCCCCTTTGATTTATTTGTTTATATTTTTCTTTCTTATATAGGTGGGATATAGGCTATTTTTCCGAGTGATTCAATTGGAGTAGCTGCCAATCTCTATTAATGACAACGTGTGAGTGTTTGGGAGGTGACTGGGAGTTTGGGGAGGAAGAGGTAAGAAAGGCTTCCCCCTCCCCGGGGAGTGGGGGGAGTGGGTGTTTCATCAAGGAGAGCAGAAGACCAGATTGTCTTTCTCCAGAATTATGTAAACCATCCCACCGTCACCTGTGACTTGATTAAGAAAACCTAAAATCAACAGATTACCATGAAATGAGTAGTATTAAATTTCTCCACTTAGCAGCATGAAGTCATAAAATCGAAGCTAAATTCAAATAGGAAACATAACTAGTAATATTTCTTGAACAACTAGGTTTGTGATCTAAGATTTGTATTCTATATATATATATATATGTCACTCTTAGGTAATTTTGTTTGGCTACCCTGAGTCTGATACATTCTCGCTGCCCTCATCAAGTTGAATTTCTAGAGTGAAGAGCTGTGGTTAAGTAGATAATTGTGATTTCCCCAGCGATGTGCTATTCTTGAAAACCTTTTCTGGGTAGCCTTGTAGACTTGCCTTAGTAAGTCTGTGGTCTTATCACCACGACTCTTTAAATTATTAATACAAGAAATATAAGGGAGAGAGGAGAGAAGTGGCATGATGTGGGCATAAGGACATGTGAGTAGAGTTGCTTTGTTCTGTTTATACATGTGGCAAAATTCTAAGAAAAGCTTGTACATATTTTTATAACTACAGATTTCAAGGAACTTTTCCTATGATTGACTTAGTTAAGAAATAATGTTTAAACATTTTGTTGAACCAATCTATATACAACTGTTGCCAATTTCTTTCCACAAAATTAGCACTGAATACTCACAGAAAAAAAAACACTCATTTTTTTCTTCTAATAATCAAATAATTCATGTGAATGTAGAAAAATGAGAAAAGAGAAAAACCTACAAGAGTGAATAATGCAGCAGCATGTTAAAACGGTACTTTTAAAAATTATATCATTGAATTTCAGCAGAAACGGCAAAGGCTACAAATAATACAATAGGTTTCATGTACCTCATATTCTAAAGTGCCATGTGGACCCTGTATGCAGGATGCACTAAGAGATAAAGGAGTTGACACATTTAACCTTGGGTGGTCTTCCATCTTGAGAGTATACAAGAATTGCTTCTTTCTCACCTTAGCCAAATGAGATAAGGGGTTTGAGAACATCTACTTGGAGGGATTGACATTTGTTCCCTGTTGTTTGGCGAGCTCGGTACTGGGGTCTGGTTTTTTCCAGGAGGAATCTCAAGATAAGAAACTGACTTGAGTTTCTGAGAGTGAGCTGTGCTTTCTTTGAAGGTGGAACAAAGGTATGTGTTTCTTGTGGAACAGATGTAGGTCCCACTGAAAGGAGTGGCCTGGAATTATATTAAAATAGACCCTGTCCAGAATACTATGTGAAGAAGCAATGTGACCCCAATGCGGATGTGGAATGCTGCAAGTTCAGATGTTGAGGGGGTATCCGATGTGTGTCAGAGGAGATGCTGCGAACATGTGAAAGGAAATTATCATTAGAGGTGCACAGAGATGAATCTCAAAAGAATTTGCAAAAGATCTTCATAAAGCCAACAGTCAGCTCTGGACTGCCGTTTCTAGAGAACGTAGACACCAGATCACAGATGACTCGTTCAAAGAAAACTGACCTGGCCGGGCGCGGTGACTCAGGCCTGTAACCTTAGCACTTTGGGAGGCCAAGGTGGGCAGATCACTAGAGGTCAGGAGTTCGAAACCATCCTGGCCAACATGATAAAATCCCACCTCTACTAAAAATACAAAAAAATGGCCAGGTGCAGTGGCTCATGCCTGTAATCCCAGCACTTTGGGATGCCAAGGCGGGCAGTTCATGAGGTCAGGAGTTTGAGACAAGCCTGGCCAACATGGTGAAACCCCATCTCTACTAAAAATACAAAAATTAGCTGGGTGTGGTGGCAGGCACCTGTAATCCCAGTTACTCAGGAGGCTGAGGCAGGAGAATTGTTTGAACCTGGGAGGTGGAGGTTGCAGTGAGCCGAGAACATGCCATTGCACTCCAGCCTGGGAGACAGAGCAAGACTGTCTCAAACAAAAACAAAAACAAAAACAAAAACAAAAACACAAAAACCCCAAAAACCAAAAAGCAAACAAACAAACAAAAACAACGAACATTGTCCCTACACCTTTACATCTATTCACCTTTTTACCCTCATCCAACTCTGGAGAGGCCATACCTTTCAGCTAGCAAATGGTGGAGAATGCAAAGTGAGACAGAGAGAAGCCAAGTTGTTATCTTTTTTCCACTGTAGCATTTTTAGTCTAAAGTGGGCTCAAGCATTACTGCTCATTACAGGAAAAGTGACACAAATTGGATAAGAATTTGGAGGAAGATCTACCAAGCAAATGGAAAACAAAAAAAGGGAGAGGTTGCAATCCTAGTCTCTGATAAAACAGAGTTTAAACCAACAAAGATCAAAAGAGACAAAGAAGGCCATTACATAGTGGTAAAGGGAACAATTCAACAAGAAGAGCTAACTATCCTAAATATATATGCACCCAATACGGGAGCACCCAGATTCATAAAGCAAGTCCTTGGAGACCTACAAAGAGACTTAGACTCCCACACAATAATAATGGGAGATTTTAACACCCCACTGTCAACATTAGACAGATCAATGAGACAGAAAGTTAACAAGGATATCCAGGAATTAAACTCAGCTCTGCACCAAGCGGACCTAATAGACATCTACAGAACTCTCCACCCCAAATCAACAGAATATACATTCTTTTGAGCACCACACCACACCTATTCCAAAATTGACCACATAGTTGGAAGTAAAGCATTCCTCAGCAAATGTAAAAGAACAGAAATTATAACAGACTATCTCTCAGACCACAGTGCAATCAAACTAGAACTCAGGATTAAGAAACTCACTCAAAACCATTCAACTACATGGAAACTGAACAACCTGCTCCTGAATGACTTCTGGGTACATAACAAAATGAAAGTAGAAATAAAGATGTTCTTTGAAACCAACAAGAACAAAGACATAACATAACAGAATCTCTGGGACACATTCAAAGCAGTGTGTAAAGGGAAATTTATAGCACTAAATGCCCACAAGAGAAAGCAGGAAAGATCTAAAATTGATACCCTAACATCACAATTAAAAGAACAAGAGAAGCAAGAGCAAACACATTCAAAAGCTAGCAGAAGGCAAGAAATAACTAAAATCACAGCAGAACTGAAGGAAATAAAGACACAAAAAACCCTTCAAAAAATCAATGAATCCAGGAGCTGGTTTTTTGAAAAGATCAACAAAATTGGTAGACTGCTAGCAAGACTAATAAAGAAGAAAAGAGAGAAGAGTCAAATAGACGCAATAAAAAATGATAAAAGGGATATCACCACCGATCCCACAGAAACACAAACTACCATCAGAGAATACCATAAACACCTCTATGCAAATAAACTAGAAAATCTAGAAGTAATGGATAAATTCCCGGACACATACACCCTCCCAAGACTAAACCAGGAAGAAGTTGAATCTCTGAATAGACCAATAACAGGATCTGAAATTGAGGCAATAATTAATAGCTTACCAACCAAAAAAAGTCCAGGACCAGATGGATTCACAGCCGAATTCTACCAGAGGTACAAGGAGGAGCTGGTACCATTCCTTCTGAAACTATTTCAATCAACAGAAACAGAGGGAATCCTCCCTAACTCATTTTATGAGGCCAGCATCATCCTGATACCAAAGCCTGGCAGAGACACAACAAAAAAAAGAGAATTTTAGACCAATATCCCTGATGAACATTGATGCAAAAATCCTCAATAAAATACTGGCATACCGAATCCAGCAGCATATCCAAAAGCTTATCCACTATGATCAAGTGGGCTTCATCCCTGGGATGCAAGGCTGGTTCAACATACGCAAATCAATAAATGTAATCCAGCATATAAACAGAACCAAAGACAATAACCATATGATTATCTCAATAGATGCAGCAAAGGCCTTTGACAAAATTCAACAACATTTCATGCTAAAAACTCTCAGTAAATTAGGTATTGATGGGATGTATCTCAAAATAATAAGAGCTATCTATGACAAACCCACAGCCGATATCATACTGAACGGGCAAAAACTGGAAGCATTCCCTTTGAAAACTGGCACAAGGCAGGGATGCCCTCTCTCACCACTCCTATTCAACATAGTGTTGGAAGTTCTGGCCAGGGCAATCAGGCAGGAGAAGGAAATAAAGGGTATTCAATTAGGAAAAGAGGAAGTCAAATTGTCCCTGTTTGCAGATGACATGATTGTATATCTAGAAAACGCCATCATCTCAGCCCAAAATCTCCTTAAGCTGATAGGCAACTTCAGCAAAATCTCAGGATACAAAATCAATGTACAAAAATCACAAGCATTCTTATACACCAATAACAGACAGCCAAATCCTGAGTGAACTCCCATTCACAATTGCTTCAAAGAGAATAAAATACCTAGGAATCCAACTTACAAGGGACGTGAAGGACCTCTTCAAGGAGAACTACAAACCACTGCTCAGTGAAACAAAAGAGGATACAAACAAATGGAAGAACATTCCATGCTCATGGGTAGGAAGAATCAATATCGTGAAAATGGCCATACTGCCCAAGGTCATTTACAGATTCAATGCCATCCCCATCAAGCTACCAATGACTTTCTTCACAGAATTGGAAAAACTACTTTAAAGTTCATATGGAACCAAAAAAGAGCCCACGTTGCCAAGTCAATCCTAAGCCAAAAGAACAAAGCTGGAGGCATCACGCTACCTGACTTCAGACTATACTACATGGCTACAGTAACCAAAACGGCCTGGTACTGGTACTAAAACAGAGATATAGACCAATGGAACAGAACAGAGCCCTCAGAAATAATGCCACATATCTACAACTATCTGATCTTTGACAAACCTCAGAAAAACAAGCAATGGGGAAAGGATTCCCTATTTAATAAATGGTGCTGGGAAAACTGGCTAGCCATTTGTAGAAAGCTGAAACTAGAGCCCTTCTTTACACCTTGTACAAAAATTAATTCAAGATGGATTAAAGACTTAAATGTTAGATGTAAAACCATAAAAACCCTAGAAGAAAACGTAGGCAATACCATTGAGGACATAGGCATGGGCAAGGACTTCATGTCTAAAACACCAAAAGCAATGGCAACAAAAGCCAAAATTGACAAATGGGATCTAATTAAACTAAAGAGCTTCTGCACAGCAAAAGAAACTACCATCAGAGTGAACAGGCAACCTACAACATGGGAGAAAATTTTTTGCAATCTACTCATCTGACAAAGGGCTAATATCCAGAATCTACAATGAACTGCAATGAATTTACAAGAAAAAAACAACCCCATCAACAAGTGGGCGAAGGACATGAACAGACACTTCTCAAAAGAAGACATTTATGCAGCCAAAAGACACATGAAAATATGCTCATCATCACTGGCCATCGGAGAAATGCAAATCAAAACCACAATGAGATACCATCTCACACCAGTTAGAATGGCAATCATTAAAAAGTCAGGAAACAACAAGTGCTGGAGAGGATGTGGAGAAATAGGAACACTTTTACACTGCTGGTGGGACTGTCAACTAGTTCAACCATTGTGGAAGACAGTGTGGTGATTCCTCAGGGATCTAGAACTAGAAATACCATTTGATCCAGCCATCCCATTACTGGGTATATACCCAAAGGATTATAAAACATGCTGCTGTAAAGACACATGCACGTGTGTTTATTGCGGCACTATTCACAATAGCAAAGACTTGGAACTAACCCAAATGTCCAACAATGATAGACTGGATTAAGAAAATGTGGCACATATACACCATGGAATACTATGCAGCCATAAAAAATGGTGAGTTCGTGTCCTTTGTTAGGGACATGGATGAAGCTGGAAACCATCATTCTCAGCAAACTATCGCAAGGACAAAAAACCAAACACTGCATGTTCTCACTCGTAGGTGGGAATTGAACAATGAGAACCCATGGACACAGGAAGGGGAACATCACACATCAGGGCCTGTTGTGGGGTGGGGGGAGGGGGGAGGGATAGCATTAGGAGATGTACCTAATGTTAAATGAGGAGTTAATGGGTGCAGCACACCAACATGGCACATGTATATGTATGTAACTAACCTGCACGTTGTGCACATGTACCCTAAAACTTAAAGTATAATTAAAAAAATAAATTAATTAAAAAAACAAAAAAGCATTTGGAGTTTTAATATTACACCTGACAGTTGTGTGTGATCCTTAGATTAGACTGCACTTTTTATTATCTGGAAAAAGAGACCATTTCTTTGTTATTTAAGATAAACCAGAAAAAATTACAGGAACCCTTTGAAATTTAAGCTGAAGGGCAGGGCACAATAAAGTCACAGAGGGCATTTGTGGGAATATAACTGAGAAAATATGGTTAGTTTCTGCTTACTGTTATAATAACAATCACCTGAGTTGCTCTTATGATAACAATCACCTGAGATTACCCAGAGATAGCCAGTGTGTGTTGGTTTATTTCTTCCCAGTCTTTTTTCTTTGCCTCCATACATTTTCTAAAAACAAAAATCGGGATCATATGATATTGTTTATGGTACATATTTCCCATCTGTTTTCCCTACACCTTTATAAAGTCTTTAGAAAGTCAGACAACAGTAGCAAAATTATTTAGAAAATAAATTTGGGTGTACCTGGAAGACATAAGGCAATTTAATGCTATTAATTTTCTGTAAAGGTCAAGGCAACTGTATAATTGTCCAAGGACTGACATTAAGGACTATTACAGTGCTTTGCAAATCAGTTAGTTTTACTTGCCGCATTTTGTTGACAGAAGTGAGGCACTGCAGCATATGAGAGCTTTACACTCCATTTCCATCCTATGCAGAATGCAGGGGGTGTGAGTCCCTGGTCTATCCCCTTCATCACAAGTCATCAGTCTCTTTTGAAGTATCAGAAACACGTGGTAATTGCAGTGAGACAATAATCTTGGCACTATTTCGTTAATTATGCCTCCTTCCCAGCTGGTGTTTTTATTTCAGGAATGTTTTGTCTTCCTTCTGTAGGCTTCATGCCCCTTGGGCAGGGACTGAATTTTTCATTTTGTCTTGTCTTGTGATGTTGCCTAACAAACACTGAAATACAATTTAAAAAATGGATTTGGTTCACTTATAATTCATCTACAAAGATTGGCAATGCCACAGGTATTTTTCAGCCTTGTGTCTTGCAAAAATAATATGTTTCATTTTTAGTTTTTCCAGTGTCTCCTCCTGGCAGGGGCATGTGGGCAAAGGTGGTTCCTTCGGAAATGAAAACATCAGACATTAAAGATATTTATGGCAGAAGGGACCACTTATTTCAGCTAAGATGTGACTGAGAAATATTGGCAAACTTGCTTTTTTTTCCTATCACTATCGCATATTGATAGCCTATGATAGACTTTTTTTATTTGGTTTACACATTCTTTAAGAGTTGAATTAATTGATAACATGTACAAATCAGAAGACTGACATAAAATTCAAGATAAAGTGAAAAGAGCTGACAACTCAAGTCCCATATTCCTTTATGGTAATAATCAGCTGAGCAGCTAATTTGCTTTTGGATAAGACATGCCTACTCCATAATACTACAGTCTCTGTGACTGCCTAATGTGTTACCAACTATGAGCCAATGTGTTATTCACCATTTAACATTGTGCTTCTGTTGCTTCTCTCCTCTGTATTTAGCCTACTTTAGTCATCATATAGATTGCCTTACTCTGTAAGCATTTTAATTTTGCAAACTCTGCCCTTTCCACATGGTCTTCCTGATCTGCCTGTTCAGTAGCTATAAGGTTCCAAGTTAAGTATCCAATCAATCATTGGAGAACCCTTCAGACAATGATATCATAAAACAGTCTCTTTAGAAAGAAGTTGTTATGGTTAGGCTTTGTGTTCCCACCGAAATCTCATCTTGAATTGTAATCCCCATAATCCCTATAATCCCCAGGTGTCAAGGGAGAGACCAGGTGGAGGTAATTGAATCAGGGGGAGGTTTCCCCTATGCTGGTCTAGAGATAGTGAGTTCTCACGAGATCTGATGGTTTTATAAGGGGCTCTTGGCCTTTTGCTCAGCATTTCTCTTTCCGGCCACCTTGTGAAGAAGGTGTCTTGCTTCCTCTTCACCTTAAGCCATGATTGTGAGTTTCCTGAGGCCTCCCCAGCCATCCTGAACTGTGAGTCAATTAAACTTCTTTCCTTTGTAAATTATCCCGTCTTGGGCAGTTCTTTATAGCAGTGTGAAAACAGGCTAACACAGTAATTACTATAAAAAGATTTGAAAACAAAAAGCATCTTTAAAGCTCCTTACTAATAAGATAAAAACTAACTCCAGCTTGGAGAATAATACTGTTGGCAAGATCTGAAAAGCTAGTGGCTTACTGTGCTACCATAACTGAGCTAAGATGTGTAGCTCTGGATTCTAGTTAGAACAGATGCAGAAAGAGGCAGCTGCTGTATGTCTGGACAACACTCTGGTTGGTAACATGACGGTAAATTTTGCTTATCTCATTGTTTATTTAAATGGTTGGAATTATGTATTTCTTTTCAAGTCCCATCTGTCAAGAGATCATTTATCTTACAAGGACTTCTGAAAGGCACTCACTTGCTCTCAGGCCCTATTCTACCAATTCTGCCAGCTTAACTTTGCATTAGGAAGCGTAGACATCAGAATTTTGTCAAACTAGTTTAGATTTCAGGCGTGAAGGTTCTGTTTCATTCTTTGCTCGTCTCTTCTACCTCCAGCACCTTCTAGCTCAGTAAACTGCAACCATCCAGTGCAAGTCCGATGTTAGGGACTGGTCTTTGGCAGTTTTCTGACAACCACATCCAGTCAAGTCCTGTTCTACTTCTTAAATACTCCTGCCACATCTGCTTCTCTCCTGTTGCCACTCTCCTTCTCCAAGCCACCATCCTTTCAAGAAAAACCTACTAACTCATCCCTCTTGCCCTACTCCAGACCTCCCCAGTGCAACAGCAGTTTTCCATTACCTTCAAGATGAAGTCCACAGTAATGAACATCTCTCCAAGGCCCTCCATCTTCCACAACTGCCTTCATTTCCAGTGTTTTCCCAGAATCATTGTCTTTTTGTCCCACCTCCATACTCCCTAAGGACAGCATGCATGTGCTTCGTCTTTCTGGAATACTCTTAGCTCACACTTTATTTCATGTCTACTTTTCACCTTGAACTTCTTTCCTCAGCCAGTCCTTCTCTCTACTCCTAGAACTCTCATAGCATCCTATAATTTTCTTTTTGAAACAACTATTACCTTTTAATTTATTCTCCACTGGGTACTAAGGTTCAGATTCTATTTGTCTTGCTCACAGTTATAAATCTGATGCTTAGCACAGGGTCTGGAACCTGCTTCGTGCTCAAATATATTAAAGAAACATGAAGACGCAAGGCTCTGAATACATAAGACATATGTATGAGAGGTAAAAACCTGAGCAAATTGGTTATTTAGCATTTGTAAATTATGCAGTTTTATTGCAGAAATCAAGTAGAAAAATCATAAACAGGCAGAAAATTAAAGATAATAAAAATTTCTTTAAATTCAAGATAGGAACAACTATAAATATTTTTGTATAAATTATTCCTGTGTTTATCCTCTATACATGTAGGTGTAGCTTATAATCTAATTTTTTTCACTTACCACATTATGAAACTATTCCTGTGCTACTATTCTATGAAACATCATTTTTAATGTCCATGGGATGGATGTTTCAAAGTTAATGTCTGCATTCTTATAGGATTTTTAGATTGTTCACATTTTAATTTTTACTATTTATGTCTTAAGTTTTTTTTTTTTTTTTTTGAGATGGAGTCTTGCTCTGTTGCCCAGGCTGGAGTGCAGTGGCACGATCTCAGCCTACTGCAAGCTCCGCCTCTTGGGTTCACGCCATTCTGCCTCAGCTTCCCGAGTAGCTGGGACTACAGGCACCTGCCACCATGCCCGGCTAATTTTTTTTTGTAGTTTTAGCAGAGACGGGGTTTCACCGTATTAGCCAGATGGTCTCGGTCTCCTGACCTTGTGATCCACCTGCCTTAGCCTCCCAAAGTGCTGGGATTACAGGCATGAGCCACCGCATCTGGCTAAATTTTTAAAAGTTAAATGTCATGTCATTACTATATAGCTTTAGCTTTTGAATGGCTTACAAGAAGGGTTACATTACTGAAAAGTCTTAATACTGAGACACCATATAGCAGAGTGGTTAAGAGCATGGACTCTGGAGTTGTATTTCCCAGAACTTGAGTCATGGCTCTGTTGCTAACCAGCTGTGTGACTTTTAACATGTTACTTGTTTTCTTTTCCTTTCTTTCCTTTTTCTTTTGTGATAAGAACACAGCATGAGATTTGCCTTCTTAACAATGTTTTCATTGTAAAATGCAGTATATGTTAACTATAAGTACAAGTTTGTACAGAAGATAACTAGAACTTATTTATCTTGTATAATGGAAACTTGATGTCAGTTGATCAGCAATTTCCCATTTTCCCCTCCCCCCAGTTTCTGGTAACCACCATTTTACTCTGATTCCATGAGTGTAACTATTTTAGATAACTCATAAAAGTGGAATCTTACAGTATTCTTTCCTGGCCTATTTTGCTTAGCATAACATCCTCCAGGTTTAAGCATGTTGTCAGTATGGCAAGACTCCCTCCTTTTTTTAAATCAAGGCTGAACAATATCCTATTTGATGTGTATTTCACATTTTTGTTATTTATCCATTGATAGACGTTTACATTGTTGATGTGGTATGGCTGTGTCGCCACCCAAATCTCAACTTGAATTGTGTCTTCCAGAACTCCCCCGTGTTGTGGGAGGGACCCAGGTGGAGGTAATTGAATCATGAGGGCCGGTTTTTCCATGCTTTTCTTGGGATAGTAAATAAGTCTCACGAGATCTGATGGGTTTATCAGGGGTTTCTGCTTTTGCTTCTTCCTCATTTTTCTCTTGCTGCTGCCATGTAAGAAGTGTCTTTCACTTCCTGCCATGATTCTGAGGCTTCCCCAGCCATGTGGAACTGTAAGTCCAATTAAACCTCTTTTCTTCCCAGTCTCAGGTATGTCTTTATCAGCAGCATGAAAACGAACTAATATAGTTGTTCTTGCATCTTGGGTGTTGCGAATAGGGCTGCAGTGAACTTTCAGGTGTTACCTAACTTCTGTGTGTTTTAGTTCCTCATCTGTAAGATGTAACATCATCGAAAATCAGGCTTTCCTTAATGAATTGGGCTACTTCAATAAAATTTTTCCTGCTTTCCTTCAATCCTCCCTTCCAGTCCAATTTACAGTCTGCTTTTAATTGACCCTTAATGCCCAGCTTTGATATTTTTCAGTCTATCGTTCAAGAATCATCAGTGCCTTTCTAAGTAGAAAAAATATCTCTGGACTCCTTCCTTGAGTATTCAAGGCCTTCTGTGTCTCTGCACCAATCCTCCCTCTACAATAGTATTCTTTGTTCCTTTCCTGCTCTTTATCTTGGCTCTTCTTCTTCACCTCTACTTACTCCTAGCCTTGTGATTAAGGACTCAGCTCAAACTCCTAGGAAGCTGTTTTCAATTCTCTTCCCTTGAAGTGCCCTCTTCCTTTCTGTGAATGCTTGTAACACTTACTCTCTATTTCTCTCTGGTCGCTTAAATTGTTTTAAATGGCAGTTTGGTTATTTGTGATTTTAGGGGAGGTCAGCATGTAGTGACATGCCCACCATCAGTCTCTGATCTGGCTTGGTATTTGCTACAAGATCATGCCTTCATAGGCATGCAATAAATAAGGGCTAAATGACTGAATAGATTTCAAAGCATTTGGGGGCTAGGTCCCGCTACACTTTATTCATTTTATTTTTTTGAGACAGAGTCTTGCTCTGTCGCCCAGGCTGGAGTGCAGTGGTGCAATCTCTGCTCATTGCAACCTCCACTTCCTGGGTTCAAGTGATTCTTATGCCTCAGCCTCCTCAATAGCTGGGACTATGGGTATGCACCACCATGTATGGGTAATTTTTGTATTTTTAGTGGAGACGAGAGTTGCTCCATGTTGGCCAGGCTGGTCTCGAACCCTTAAACTCCTGGCCTCAAACAGCCTGCCTTGGCCTCCCAAAATGCTGAGATTACAGGTGTGAGACACCATGCCTGGCCCCCATTATACTTTAGAAGATAAATTAACTTTCCCAGCCCACAGTGCTTAAGCCATATGGTTGTGATGCAAATTAATGCAATAACATATGCAATTCACTTTTATCTAATTTGATTCTGCTTTATGAAATGCCATCTTTTCTTACACCCACTGTTTTCTTGCTGAAATAATCTACATCATGGATTAATTCCAGGATTTCTAGCAGGCTTTTTTCTTTCTCCACCTCCACATATAGCCCTTTTCTTGTAAACAGGTGCAGTTTATTGTGGCCTTTTCCACGTCTCTTTCCATTGCTCTTGCATGGTCACACGTGCTGCCACCTGTTGCATTCTAGAATATGCTAGCTGTCAATGTTAGCAAAAAGATGAGGGTAGGGTCAGGGTCATGAGCTTGGTGCTTCATCTGTCTCACAGAACAGTAGTCTCATGCAGTTGAAGGATGATTGCCCTGGTTTTGGTTGTCATCAACTTTAGAATGCTTGAGTCAGGGAGCAGACAGCAAGGAAAATCGACATGTCTTTTTACCTTAATTCATGCTGCCTGTGTTTCATAAGAGCCTCAATTCAGCATCATAGTCAGCATCTCAATCCACCTGCCTTAGAGTTAGGGCAGCTATCACTTGGATTGTGGTATTGGGTTATCCAAAGGTCTTAATTGTAAATGCTAACTATAAACACTGAGTTTAAGTGGGAAGTGAGAAAATCTTGTTTCAGGTGCTGTTAGGCAGATGTCTTTGTCAATTGGAAGCCGTCAGAGACAATGTTTAGAAAGTTTTCAATCAAAAAAAGTTTTTATAATTGCAAGTTTGTATATGTAGCTGGTATAGCCCAATATGCCACAATAGCAGCTTGTGGCACTGTTTATGACGTCTGAGCAACAGGCTGTGAAACCCCCTGTACAGATGGCATCCCACTTACTTCATGGCATCTGGATAAATATCCAAATAATTTCTACATGGTGTAGTTTTGATTGCGATAACAATAAGCCTCATTAGATGCATTTGGGAAGGGGACTACTCCTTTAGATTGGCATCAGAAATCAAAAGCCAGAAGGAGATGGAGGGAAAGAGAACGGTTTAGGCTCAGAAGGCAGAAACTTAGACCAAATTCAGCATATTTTCGGTGGCTGTGTTGTCAGAAGACAAGATATTGATTCAGAAACCAGGATTTTTCTGAGAACATAAACAAAGGACTCCAGGTATTTGTGCTTCGTTTTATTAGGATCCCATATTACTGCAGAGAATGAAGAGAATGTAGGTTCGTTTTAGAATATAGGAGTCTGATTTATTTTCTCTTAATCATCACAAGCCCTGAAGCTTGCTTCTTGCTGTGCTTAGTGGAATCATAAAACATACATAAATTTCTCATGGCATAAATATTTCTCAAATATTAGCATATGGACTAACTAATGGTACTGAGTTTAAAAATTTAAAATCAAGTAATCAAGAGAAACGAGGACGTTGACATTGCTTTATAATGAGCGTTTGAAACTAGTAATTATTAACTGATTCATGATTGCAAAACAATTGGAAAATAAAAAGCACAAGGAAAAGGCTTTAGAAGAAATGCAATGAGGTCAGACAGTGCCTTTTAAGCACATCATAAAGATAATGTATGAATGTGATTAGGAATTTTCCTTTTTATAAAGAAGGACTTTGGAAATTCTTTGCATTTTGCCCCTTCAGTGTAGATCTTCATCTTCTATCTTTCATCACCTACCCATCTAGCCTTGACTTCACTGAAACTAATGAATAGCTGTGGGAGTCAGCTGGCACAATAACAGCAGCGCCGATCCTCCTGAGATGCGATAGGCATCTACCCTGTGCAATGTCATGATTGGGAGGCCTTTTCTACCACACACATCCAGGGCAAAACATCCAGCTTCTCCTGTTGCCTGTTCCTTTGGCTTCAGATTGCAATTTGCAAATCTGGTTTGGCCATGGCTTAGGATTCTTTGCAGTACCTCTGGTTTGCATCTGGATTTCCCTGGACTTGTTCAACATTCACCCAAGTTAGGTCTTGTACCATCTTCCCCACAATCCTCTGGGGGAGTCAGTGAATGTGAAAATTCCTAGTCTCCACCCCAGACCCACTGAACCAGCACCTCTGGCAGTAGAGCCCAGGAGTCAGCATTACCAACAACCCAGGTGATTCCTTTGGAAAGATTTTTGTAAAGCTCAAGAAAGTAAAATAATTGATCAAGCATACATATAAACCTAACCAAAAAAGACATAATTTTTTGAGTTTTTCATAAAAGATAGCAAATTGCAGATACAATTTAAGCTTTTATACCCATCCCTCTACCCCTTCTTCGTAGTAATCACAGTCAGAAATATGGTATCTCCTTAGTCCATATTTCATAGTGTATATTAGGCTTTCCATGTGGGAATTCCCTTCCAGGGTTTTTTTTTTTTTAAATCATTTTTGCAAATCCCAAATCTTGAGAAAAAAATTGAGAAATTGGGAAAATGGGAAGAAGTATTATAAATTCTACTACAGGAATTAAAACTTAATGATCAACATAGAGGTATTGCTGGTTGGAAGGAAGGAATTCATTAATGTCAAGTAGAAAGCAGAAAACACAAGCAGAGCTGCTGATCCCTTTAGGAACCAGGATAAGGGTGTGTATGAAAGAAGTGGTCACAGGCAAAATACAGTTTCTCATGCTTTTGGGAGACCAAGGTAGGAGGATAGCTTGAGACCAGGAGTTTGAGACCAGCCTAGGCAATAGAGCTAGACTCCATCCCCACACACATAGACACAAAAAATTTTTTTAAAAATAGCTGGGTGTGGTGGCATATCCTGTAATCCTTCCTTGCTACTTAGGAAGCTGATATGGGAAGATTCCTTGAGCCCAGAAGCTCAAAACTGCAGTGAGCTATGATTGCTCTACTGTACTTCAGCCTGGGTGACAGAGCAAGACCCTGTCTCAAAAACAAAACAAACAAAAAACCAACAAAAAAACCCCCTATAGTCCCAAGCTCATAAGACAGTCTTGCTTGCAACTGTGGCCATATTAAAAGTGTGTGTTCATGGTTCTATCTGCTATAACAGCGAGTTAGTCTTGTGAATAAAATAAATGTCTAGAAATTTATAGGCATAGTGTACTTTAGATAATCTTATGAGATTTATTCTTCAGATAAATCTTTAGATGAATCTTATAAATCTTGCATTCTAAGGAATAGCAAATTTTGGAAGCAAAGGTCCTTAAATTGTCAGTTGTGGTATATAATTCTGTGTAATGCTGTTTACTTTGCTAGGAGATTTAAATGCAATTTGAATACTGTCCAACAATGTTTGCTGATGTTTTCTGCTATATGAATCCTGGACAAATATTTATGAAATATTTTCCTTGTTAACAAAGGAAATTAGTTCACATTTAGCAATTTGTACCCTAAAGTCCAATTTGAAGGTGCTGTTTCTTGTACATACATGCTCATAAAATTTAACCAGCGTCAACACAAAATGAAAGCATTTTATTTTGCATGTGGAATATTTATCTTTTCTTTGAAAATGACTTTTATTGGTATTTTTTGTGTCAATGTCCTTCTTAAAAATATTTTCTTCTATCAAATCTGTATAACAGGGCCAAGCACGGTGGCTCACGCCTGTAATCCCAGCACTTTGGGAGGCCGAGGTAGATGGATCACCTGAGGTCAGGAGTTTGAGACCAGCCTGGCCAACATGGAGAAACACCATTTCCACTAAAAATACAAAAATTATCCAGGCATGATGGCGGTGCCTGTAATCTCAGCTATTAGGGAGGCTGAGGCGGGAGAATTGCTTGAACCCGGCAGGCGGAGGTTGCAATGAGCCAAGATTGTGCCACTGCACTCCAGCCTGGGTGATACAGTGAGACTCCATCTCAAAAAAAAAAGAAAAGTATAACATGTAGATATCATTTTTATGGCATTGAAATATATTTGTGTCATAAAAATGGGTTAATAGTAAACCCTGTATTTTTTTTTTCAAGACACCTCTAAAACATTTAATATAACCCTATTACATAAAAACTATTCAGTTTCTTCTTGTGGGTACTTATTACTTTTAAAATGTGTAAAAAATTTTAATAAAACACAGAATAAATCATGATTTTAGGAATTCCTGAGAATTTCTTGTTCCACAACTCTGAAGATTAATACATGTCCAGAATATAGAAAGACTAGATAATACTTGGGGTGCTTCTGCTACTTTTTTTTTATTTTTTATTTTTTGAGAGGGAGTCTTGCTCTGTCTCCCAGGCTAGAGTGCAGTGGCACAATCTGGGCTCACTGCAACCTCCGCCTCCTGAGTAGCTGGGATTACAGGCACCTGCCACTGCGCGCAGATCATTTTTGTATTTTTTTAGTAGAGATGGGGTTTTGCCATGTTGGCCAGGCTGGTCTTGAACTCCTGATCTCAGGCGATCCACCTGGCTCGGCCTCCCAATGGGCTGGGATTACAGGCGTGAACCACCAGGTCCAGCCGCCACTTTTATTTTTAATGTAACGTTTTTCAAGTGTATGGTATCAAGAACAGACACGTTAAGGGAGCTTTATGTAAGTGCTCTGTGTATTAATTCCTTTAATCGCCATACCAATTCTTTCTATTAGACAATTTACCATTATTTACCACCATTTTCTGATGAAGAACCAAAAGGATTAAATAACTTGCATATCATGGTCACTCTGCTATATATATTGATAAAAATAGCCCTAGTTCATTTACTTTAGCTACTATATAATATTTTATATGATTACACCATGAGTTTTCTATTCCCCTGTGAATGGACATTTATTTTGAATTTTCTACTTCAAGACATGATGACATCCTCCTATATGTATTTATAGGATATGTAGGTACATATAATTATTATCTGTATCTCTGGCTTATGAGACACATATGTTTTCAATTCTGCCAGTTTTTACCAACTGTTTGACAAAGATTAAATCAAGTTACCCTTCCATGAGCTCTGCTGGGGTATTCTTATCTTTCTGTCTTCTCAGCAACACCTGACATGGCCAGAGTTTTCAGACTTGATGTGATCTGATGAAATGATATTTTACTGTCTCAATTTGTTCATATCACATTGTCATTAAAAAAATGAAGACATTAAACCTTAATAATTTGCTCAAGGTCATAGACCTAGCCAAGATCCCTGGAGCACAGAAACGGATAGTTGGATCATTGAAATAAAATTTTTCCCTTCTGGTAATTCACTCCAAGCTTGACTTTGCAGTTGTATCTAGCAATTTATAAAAGAAAAGTTGTCCCCAAATAATTTGACTTCTGGAAATTTCCAATCCCTAGTAGCCTCCTGAAAGGGTATAAGTGGTATAATTTTTAAAAATTGGGCTAGGTTAGCTAAGAATTGGGCACTACATCTGATCGTAGCAACAGAGAATTGTAGAGGTGGTTAAACAATCTGTCTGGTACTTAATTTTCTCATTTGAAAAAGGAAGACGTTGGATGAGATAATTTTCTATCTTTTTCAAATAAAATTTTATATTTTTCCTCAATTTATAAGACAAGTAAAAGCTGAGCAACTTTGGTTGCAAGGTGGTGAAGGCCTGCCTGATCTTTCTTTTTTTTCCATGTCATCCACAACACTTCATGAAAGTTCCCCAGGGCTCCAGGAAATATATTTAAAAACCACTGAACATAATGATCTCTGAGACCTATACCTAGTACTAATAGCAAAAGTGCGTGTACCTAATCAAAAACTGGACCAACGTTGTCAAATACAAATGCTCCCTCAGCTTGCGATTGCTTTTATACATGATCTTGATATGCCACAAACCAAATCCTATCCTTTAAACACCAGACAGCAGTTAACAAAACTGATAATCTTGCTGTTTGTCCCCATTGCAAGTTTCATATGTACAGTGGTAGAAGTCTTAGGGTAAATGTTCTGAATTAACCGACCCATGAGTGATACATTTTCATACATGAGGAGTCATACTGAATGTTTAAGTATTGGTTACTACTGGTTTACCCAAATAGTTATAGCAATAATGACTAACTTCAAAATGTAGTCTGAGGAATTCTGGAAGCATTTTCAGTATCATGTGATTGTTGGTTTTTGGTCTTTCTGCACATGCTACTTTAAATGTCTTTTCCTCGAACTCTTCATTGAGAAGGAAAACCAAAGCAGATTCAAGGAAGCCAATTAGAATATATTTCCTTTCTTTTGCCAATTTTCTTTCAGCTTATACTATCTGTTCTTATGAGAATAAATCAGTTTACATTTTGCATAGAGAGATCTTTTGCATTTTTAATATTCAATTCCCAGCAAAATACTCCTCAATGCAGTAGAAAGCTTATAATAATTAATCCCTTGGATTTGATAAGCATATTCACGCATTTAAACCCAGCAATCAACACACCAGCACACACATTTATTAACTGGTATCTGAAGTATTATGGAGCAGGAAAAAGTGTATGTGGAAATTATAGGAAAAATTAACCAGGGATTTAAGATTAAGCAACATGATGAATAATTTATTGCCTTTGGGTAATTTTATTATTTATTTTTGAATCCATAAAAGCATGAAAAATTAAGCCATTGAACTATTTCCCTCTGCTAAGGGAAAGAAAACAACCAAAGCCATTAGGATCACGTCAGTTTAAAAGAAATAGACCTCAGCTGGAAGTGCTTGAATTTTCTAAACCAAAGCTTGAAAATGTATTCAGTAATGATGGTTAAACTCTCGGACTGGGCAATTGGATATAGACGGATGCTGTATGAATCTTCCTGTGTTGATTGGGTGACAACCAAGGCATAAAATAATGGGAAAGGGCCAGTTGTGGTGGCTCATGCTTGTAATCCCAGTACTTTAGGATGCTGAGGTGGGTGGATCACTTGAGATCAGGAGTTCGAGACCAGCCTGGCCAACATGGTGAAACCTCGTCCCTACTCAAAATACAAAAATTAGCCAAGTGTAGTGATGCACGCCTGTAATCCCAGCTACTAGGGAAGCTGAGGCAGGAGAATCACTTCAACCCGGGAGGCGGAGGTTGCAGTGAGCCGAGATCGTGCCACTGCACTCCAGCCAGGGTGACAGAACGAGACTCCGCCTCAAAAAAAAAAAAAAAAAAAACAAACAAACAAACAAAAAACACACACACACACAACTTTTTTTCTAGAAATTTAGAAAATCTCTAATTGGCTATTTACAATGTCTAAGATGACTTTCACACAAGATAAACAAGCAAACACACTGAAAAAGTTAAAATATATTGAATAGGAAAGATTTTAAAGAAGCAAATGAAATTTGCACTTTGTACAAGTATGAACGTGGAGAGGACATGAGCTAAGCTTGAAAGTCATATTTTGGAGATGAGTTTGGGATTCTAAGTATCAGAAAGCCTCTTTGCTTGAATATATTTTCCTCCTCTCTTTTCTTGAATAATTGAAAAAGTTGAATTATTTCTGCCCTAGGACTTTGCTGCAGTTTATTAAAAGTACTGTTTTATAATAGAAAAAAGGTAAAGCATAAACATTAAACAATTGGGGAGTAATAAAAATATTTTGTGGCTCAACTATATGCTAGAATGTACCTGTTAAAATTACATCCAAAGAGCTAAGAATTATTTTTTAAGATTATGTTTAATGAGATGGAAAATGGAAATCTGGTTTTTTAAAATTTATTATTGTACTTTAAGTTTTAGGGTACATGTGCACAATGTGCAGGTTTGTTACATATGTATACATGTGCCATGTTGGTGTGCTGCACCCATTAACTTGTCATTTAGCATTAGGTATAGCTCCTAATGCTATCCCTCTCCCCTCCCCGGAAATCTATGTTATATGAAAAAGAAGCAGACTACAGAATGGGATAGAAACTCTGTTCTCAGTTTTATTTAAAAATGCATATTTACATATGTGTAGGAAAAAAGGACAGTCAAGAAACAAACCACATTTTCTAATCAGTAAATATAAACATTATAGAAATATACAAGCAGCTTCCTATGGTTATTATTTCGTTCTTTTATAAGATCCCTTACACAAACATTTCTTTCCTTTTCCTTTTTAAAAAATTTATCAGTGCCTGATAGCTACTAGATTCTTAGTAATTATTTACTGAATTTGCCAGGATATTGTGAATTTAAGATACTTTAAATTCAAATGAGAAAAAAATATTACTAATTCCTTGGTCCTGTAAGTGGGTTATTTTAATGAGAGGATTATGGATTTTGTAGTGCTTAAGATTCCATATGGCTGGGTTTAGGTCCAGTCTGATACTTAACTGTGTGGTCTGGAACACGTGGCTTAACCTTTCTGTTAGGACTAAAGTTTTATGGCTGTGTTGGAAACGCTGAATGAGATGATCGTTTTAAAAGCAGTGAATGTGATGCCTGACACATTGTAAATGTTTAATATATGTTATGGCTTTATAACAGAAGTTAGACAAATAATTCAGATTGTTTAAAATTAAACTGGAAAAAGCTCATAGGTCATAAGCACGATGATTTTAATGAGAAATGAAGTGACTAGATTATTATCACAAATATTTTACAAATTTGACATATAATCATTATTCTCTTGTAAAAAGTGATTCTGTAAAACAGTACGTGAACATAATTCCACTTATATAAATATTTTTCTATTATCTCTTTACCACTCATTTTCTCTCTCTCTCCATCCACCTATGCATCCGTACAGAGAGATAATCTAGAGTGATATTAACACCAGTTATTTTTGAGTGGTGCTCTTTGATGTGATTGATTGTCTTATTCTTTATACTTTCCTGTAATTGTTGAAAATTTTATGAATATGTATTTTTATGAAACTACAAAGGTATTCTAAAAATCATAGGATAAAAATGAATGTCAACTCATCTGTTATAATAATTATAAATCCAATTTAGTAGAAACAGAATTAATAAAATCATACTGTATTTATAAGCTATAGGCAAAGAAGTTGTGGAATTAAATATAACTACTATTTTTTCATGACAGAGTAGAAGTAGAATAAATTTAACAGAATTTATAATTAGGAGAGATGATGCTTTCACACATTTCAAAGGGTTCATTTTGCATAAGAAGAGAAATATGCCTTAGGTTTTGAGAGAGTTTGGGCAAATATGTCCTAATTGCTTATGGTTTTACAGAGAGTCTATTACAAAAAGATATGCTAGAAAGAATGACTTGAAAATATTTCTGTGCTATTTCTAACAGTAATATTTTTAATATAAACGAGAAAAAAACACCTCGGAGCTACCAAATAACATAGAAAATCTACATACAGCAAACCCCAATGATTGAATTTCCTTTCTATGAAGTTGGAGGTATTACCAATCCAGCCACTCCCTATGGTGGAGGCTGGAGTCCATCACACAGAGCCCCACCCCGGGACTGCAGTGTTCTGCCCTCCAGCTGCTCAGCCAGAAGGGCTTGCCTCCCATTCAAGAGAGCTACCTCAAAAGAGCTCGTGCCCCTTCCTGGGAGCAATTGGGTGTCTCTTGGGCTCCCTTCTCACTCCCACCTCCTCAAAAAAAGTTGATTACTTCAATAATGCTACATTTATACCCCTCTTTGTTGATTTAATGACTTTAAGTAACATTTATATACTAACCACTAGAAAAAACGGGGAATTTAGTATACATATGCTACTTTCCACTCCTTTCTGAATTTTATTTGTAGTATTCTTTCTAGTTTTGTTTCCTTAGAACCACAAATTAAATACCTCAACTTCTGGATTTTGAACCATTAATCTTAAGCAGGGTCTAGTTATATAAAATTAAGAAATTAGTATACCTACACACTCCCAAGTCTCTTTCACTCCTTCTGCCCAGTCATTCCATTGACATTTTTTTCTTTTGAGAAAAAAATATATGAAAAAAACCTATAAATATTTTTATATATTATATATATAGTGTGTATATATACTTTATATATATATAAAACATATATAATATATAAAACATATATATATATAAAACATATATATAAAATTTTTTTTTTTTGCTCTGTTGCCCAGGCTGGAGTGTAGTGGTGCTGTCATGGCTCACTGCAGCCTCAACCTCCCAGGCTCAAGTGATCCTCCCACCTCAGCTTCACAAGTAGCTGGGACTACACATGTGCACCATCACGACTGGCTAATTTTTGAATTTTCTGATGGAGATGGGGTTTCACCATGTTGCCCAGCCTGGTCTCAAACTCCTGGCCTCAAGCAGTCTTCCAGCCTTGGCCTCCTGAAGTGTTGGGATTACAAGTGTGAGCCACTGCACCCAGTTTAGTACACTGATTTTACAGAGGTGATTTATATAAGGAAATGTTTGTGTGTGTGTCATTCACATGTACATAGAATATAAGTGTTTATTTTTCTATACTGATAGAGAAAATATATGTATTTGAGAGCAAAACAGTGTAGTGAGAAAGAGACTCATTGCAGGCTTTTAAGATTTGTCCATAGGTTGATTATAAAACAATAAACAGTACATAATACGCTATGATTATGTAGGTTTTCTTCATTACAGAACTAAGATTTTATGATTAAGTCCAAGGAGAAGGAAACATAATGCTATGTCATTTAACCTGTGCCATTTGAAGGAGAAATTATCGGTATTACGATCAAATGGATTCTTCTTTCTTTTACTCAATAGTTGACTTCGTATTTGGATAACGACTTCATTATAGAGCTTGTCTCAAATTTCCGAACTATTTTCTAAATGCATTTTTTTTCATGAAACTCTCAAGATTTTTCCACATTCTTTCAGCAAAGTAATTGAATTATTCTTCTAGAGGCTTCTAACTTACTATAATCTGGCCTGTTTTGATAACATAATCCTAGGATATCATCTCATTGCCCTTTTAAGTTGATTTACTGTTTTATAAGATCTCATTTATTTTTCTTGAATTTCTTTTTCCTTCTTGCTAGAAGATAACTTTAACTGCTGTTTTCAGAAAGGGTCTTGGAGTATAAGTTTTCTGAGTCCTCTAAAAATGTAATTATTTATATTGGCTTGATAGTTTGGCTAGACATAAAATTACACGTTCATATCGTTTTCCCTCAGACATTTGAAGGCATTCATTCTCTTTTAGAATTCAGCATTAGTAATGTTAATGTGATTTTAATCTGATTCTTCTAGTTTTCTTCCTCTGGAGTCCAAAGCTTTCTTTTCAAACTTAAAATTCAGAAATTTCACCAGATTACAGCTGTGTGAGCCTTTTATCAATTCCTCTTCTTGACATCGGCAACTTTTCCATCTGAAAGTCTATGCACTCATTTTAGGGAAATTTTTTTCTTATCTTGCTCATGCCTTGCCTTTAATTCTCTCTCTATCCTCCTTATGGAATGCCTCATAGACAGATGTTGTGCCTTCTGGATATAGCTTCTGTGTGCTTTAATTTTTCTCTGCTTCATCATTTTGTCTTTTGGCCTTACATTCAGTGTGATCTATTTTTGTGTTATCTTTCAGATGTCTAACTTGGTCTTCAGTCGTATCCATTCTAAGATTCAATCTCTGTAGTGAATTTTATATTTTAGCAATTAAATACATAAATTCCAAGAATCCTTTTTTGTTCTTAGATCTCAACTTTTTTTTTGTAATAGCAACCTATGCTTATTTCATGGATTTAATATCCTCTCTAGTATATTTGGGGATAATTGTGGGTTAATTAGAATTTAATTCATATTAGAGTAGAAAAGTCATTTTTGACAACTTGTATGAGTTATGTTTCCTCCAGCGTTATTCTTTTTGTCCACCTTGATCATTCTTTTCTGCATTTATTTTCATCAAATGTCTGACAAGAAGAGTAGGTTAACTTGTATAGGCAGCTAGTGTAGGTTGCCTTTGTTGTTGAACAAATCTTTTATTCAAAAGACCTCTCCCTTGAATGCAAAGCTTTAAAATAGCCACAAATTTTTTGATAGTTTCTCTCCCTAGAGGTACAGTCCATGTCTCTATACCTACATTCTAGATAAGATAAGCTCTGTTGTGGCTTGACTAATAAAATACAGTAAAAATGTTGTGCCAGCTTCTTGGACCAGGCCTTCAAAGGATCAGCAGCTTCCACTCCTATTTCTTGCCTCTTGGAACACTCTTGGAATCCAGCCACCATGCTGAGGGGAAGCCCAAGCAGCCTTGTGGAGAGGCCTGCAGAAAGGGAAACTAGGCCTCTGACAGCCCTGCCCAAGCTGTCAGCTGGAAGCCAACACTAACTGGTGGGCTGTGTGGCTAAGTCATCTTAGAAGTGAATACTTCATCCCCAGTTGAACTGCCCCACCAATGTCATGGAGGTCCTGCCTGAATGGCTAATTTATAAGGAGAGTAAATATATTGCTTACTGCAATATTGTTTGTTGCTGTTTTAAGTTGCTAAATTCTGTGGTGGTTTGTTACACGGCAATAGATAACCAGGACAGAGGCTGACTACAGAATCTGAGAGTTGGCAAGTTCTGTTCAGAAGTCTTTCAAGGTATACAGCGGAGAAAAGCAAAGCAAAATGAAGCACAAGAAACATTATGCTGTGTAAATTAAGCCAGGTACAAAAGTGTGCATACTATATAATTCCACTTAAATACATCTGTAGAAAAGGCAAAGCTCATCTATAGTGATAGACATCAGATCAATAGTTGCCTGGGTAGGAAGTATAGGGATCGACTGGGAAAAATGATGGAAATGTTCTGGATCTTGATTAAGATGGTGGTTACATAAGTGTACACATTTGTCAAAACTCATCAAACTGGCCAGGCACGGTGGCTCACGCTTGTAATCCCAACGTTCTGGGAGGCTGAGGCAGGTGGATCACTTGAACCAAGCAGTTTGAGACCAACCTGGGCAACGTGGTGAAACCTCATCTATGCAAAAAATACAAAAATTATCCAGGCATAGCAGTGTGTGCCTGTGGTGCCAGTTACCTGAGAGGCTGAAGTGGGAAAATCACCTGAGACTGGGGAGGTCAAAGCTGCAGCGAGCAAGCGACTGCGCCACTGTACTCCAGCCTGGGGGATGGAGCAAGACTCTGTCTTAAAGAAAAACAAAATAATCATCCAACTATTCCCTTAAAACATGTGCATCTTCATTGGGTGTAAATCAATAAAGATTATATCCAAATTCCTTTCTCTTGGATTCCAGGCTCTTCATGATCTGGAAAATGTTCCTCCAGAGCAATCCTTGATTCATCCCAAGTTCCTGCTCACCAGTCCCATGCTCACCATTCCTAAACATGAGTGTTCTTCCTAGTATCCATGACTTAGCTCTCCCTATGCTCTCCTTGTGAAAGACTTTCCCACCATCATTAATTTTCCAAATCCTATCTGTCTTTGAAGGCTAAAGTCTAACATAAAATGTTTCTGGATTCTGCAGTCTGAATTGTTCTTCTTTTTTTGAGCTACCACAAGTTGTTTGAACCATTCTCATAGAATATATGTTAGTATGATTTATATTATACAGATGCTCCCCTGCTTATGATGGGATTACCTCCCATTGTAAGTTGAAAATGCATTTAATCTACCTAACCTGCCGAACATCATAGCTTAGCCTAGCCTACCTTAAACGTGCTCAGAACACTTCCATTAGCCTAGAGTTGGGCAAAATCATCTAATACAATACTTATTTTTAAAATAAATCATTGCATATCTCATGTAATTGAATACTGAAAGTGAAAAACAGAATGGCTGTATGAATACTTGAAGCACGGATTCTATTGGATACATGTTGCTTTTGCATCATCGTGAAGTTGAAAAATTATTTCAAGCCGTCATCTGTTATGAGATGTGTATGTTTCTCTTCCTCACCAGACCCAAGCTCCTGGAGAGCAAGGACTTTTTCTTCGACTTGGAACTCCAACAGTTCTTTGTCCATAGGACAATGTTCTATGTACACAGTTGAGTTCTCAACAATTTTAACAATTTTATCACATCTAGGTTAGGTCTCATTGCTAGTCATGTTTATATTCTTCTTTGTATAGCAATTTTTTGACATTACAAATTGGCTTTATTTCCATCTTGTCATAGTACTTTCTTGTCATAGACACCCCCACCCATCCTTCTCCAAGGCTCCATTTTAATGTCATTCACTGTTTATTCCAGGAACCTTCCTTTCAAAAACCATCTGTTCCACTGCTATGTGCTGGGCTGGTTTTTCTCTGGGTGTACTGGACTTTAGCTACTTTGGGACTTCCTTGCCTCCTGCCATCTGTCACACATGTTAACGCTGAGAACACTGGCTACCTCTGTCTTGTTTCACAAACTATCCCTTCATCCGCCTCTGCATTCTAGCAATCTGTGGAATCTCATCTACATACTGTCTCCTTTCCTATTCTAGTTGCTATTATCAGTTGATATTTTAAAATCTTTACTAATATTTTAGTGGTATAAAGAAGAAAGAAACACAGGGGTTCCATTCATTATCTGTAACAAAAAGTTCTATGTTCTAGGTGTCCCAATGCTGTATGATTATAAGTTTTGCTACTGTGTTACTGTCTGCAAAACAGCTTCTCTCTTTGGGACTTCACTTCCTCATCTATAAAATGATTGGGATGAATAAATATCAAAATAGTTCAGATTTAACATTCTTAGTGCATTGAGGTTCAAGCAGATAAAGACATATTTTTCCAATATTGAAAATTATTTGTGCATGCCTGCCATAAGATGCAATTTTTGAGTAGGTAACGTAGATTGAAGTGAATTTACAATATGTCATAGCAACAATGCCCACTAGTTTTTTAATGAGGTGGTGCACATTCTCTTTTGACAGAAGTCCTTGTGTCCATTTTGCACAGAGACTTGATTTGCCTTCAAGAAACCAAAACAGAGGTCAGGAAATGGAATCAACATCTCATCCCAAAATGGTTCAATATATATGTGCTTGTGCTCTAACATGTGTGAGAGCTTTTTGGAATGATATTTATGGTGTGCAAAATGGGGTGATCTTAATTATTCATTGAAATGCTTTAAAAATACACGTTGTAACATATAAAAATCTACTGTCCTGAACAAAGCATCCCGTGTTATTTATTGGTAATTACAGCAGTTACTCATATATTTTCTACAAATTTCCAAAGGCATGGACCACTAAAACAAGAATGTGTGGTGGAAAGCTGTGCTCATGAGAGTGGAAATCCTAATCATGGCAGAGTGGAATGCAGTTTCTCTTCTGGTGGCTTGTGTTTTTCTGGCAACGTTGTACATGCACTTAAAAATACTAATTATTTTGCACTTAACCTAATTAATGAAACCTAAACTCCCATAATTCAGGGATCTAGGACTGTTACTCTTGGAAATGGCATAAGTCAGCATAACTATGAGGATGGGGGAAATAAGAGAAGCAATTTTTAATAGAAGGAGAGAGAAGGAAGGGAAATCCCTGTGTAACTATGGAACCAAGTATGTATCACAATTGGAGGATGAGTCTGGACTCTTTCTGATCTGTAAAGAAAAGGAGGAATCTGCAGAAAAATGCTAACAATCTGATGCCTGAATTTCAAAGTCAGGAAACAGGATCAGAATGAAGGGGAGATAGAGTGCTGTGAGAACACCCTGGGGAGAAGAGTTGCTTGCTAAGGAAGTACACCTAACTCACTATTAATATTAATGTTCTGGTTACACAGAAATAGGATCACATTCCTGCACCTTAGAATTCCCCCAGGGTGTATTTTAGCTTGCCTTTCCTTTTCCATAGAGGCTCATGTTATCAATTTAATATGTAAACTGCTCTGTCGGGGTTCAGATCCCCCACCTGGAAGGGGTCAAAAGGGAATGTTTGCCAATTTGCCTTTTGGAAAAGAGAAACTTACAAGACAATACTTTTCATTGTCTTTAAAATGACACAACAAGAAACATAAATACTAACAACATCAAAAGGAAACCATAAACCACATTCATATATATAATCTAGTATACACTGGCGACATGAGACACATGCGTTCTGAAAACTCACAACTGGCAAATTAACAGTGTATTCCCTAAATAAATCCTTCCTTTTCCTGTTCTCTGGAGTTCTTATGGGATTTATGCAGCAAAGTTTACCTCTTTTGTTTTTCAAAACCTACAAATGGGAATTTTTGAGCCCAACATTGCTCAGTTTCCAGTTTTTAAAGCCCACTTTGAAATATTTGTTTCAAATCTCAGCAGCACAGTTCATTGTGAGGTTCTCAGGATGCATGGGTTTATTTGTGAATGTCCTCATGAGACTCATGGTTTTAGAAGCAGAGGTGCTTCCTAATAATTATTGAGGAAATGAAAGAAATGCTGTTTTTTCATGATGATACTCTGGATACTCTTGCTTGTCAATGGTTTCCAGGACACACAATCACCTTCAGCTACCCCTACATAAAACAAGACTCCAGGACCCATTTACAAGTAGGTCAACTGAAAGGAGCAGAGGTGAGGATAACTTAATAGCAAAGGACAATCTGAGCATTCTCTCAATGCTTAGAGATCAATTGCCTTTCCACATAAAATGAAATGGTCATATTTATAAGCGTGTTCTCAACAGCTTCATCGTACCCTTCATTTCCACCGTGACTGCACATGTCCTATCGTGTTTCATGGGTGCCTTATTTGTTTTGTATGAGCTATAGAGCATTAGGCTATTGGGGCAAAATATCATTAGGTCTGGAAAAGGACTGGGTCACTAATGCTTTGTCATCAAGTATCATTGGACACAATTTTTTTTGCAAACTTTCATGTGTTTAAGTAATAAATATCAAATAAAGCATATTGGTGTGTGCACATGCAAAGAAGTGGCATTTGAAATCTGTTAGTGAGGTGATATTCCAATGAAAAGCAAGATATGAGTGCAGAAGTGTTTGTCACAATTTCACTACAGGGCATCCGTGATTGTTGGTCTTCTCTATTTTTGACTCTATGGCATTGGTGTGAAAGATAATCTTGGCCTGAGTTTGCTTCTTGGAATATTTGCCCATGGGTTTAAGTGGCCCAGCAGTCCACTTAATGCTTTGCAGAAGAGGAGGGAGCAGGGTGGGGTGTAAGGAAGAGGTGTAGGTGTGTATGGGTGTTTCTGCCTATCTACACGTAATTTTAGAGGTGGAAGTTATTTCTACATTATATAATATATATTTTTATTCCTTCATGTAGTGGTTAATAGGACTTTCAGGTTACTTGGGTTTGGTTCTCAGCTCTTTGGCTTATAGCTTTAAGAACTTGGGCAGTTAATCTCTCTGGTTTTCAGTTACTTAATCATCACACAACTCTAAATTATTACTCATTTTACTGATGGGGAACCTTGGACACAGAGAATTCCATAATTTTCCTCAGTTCACACATTGAATAAAGTGGTAAAGCTGAGGTTTGCACAAGGTTATCAGTTTCCAAGTCCATGCTTTTTACACTACACTACTACCTTCAACTCATGTAAACACTTAGTAAATGCTTCATATAGCTGAGAAAGTTAGCTATCATTGTTATTATTCAAAACATATTTGTAGAGAACCATTATGTGCCAGACAAGCTGACAGTACCCCTATGGAAATGGTGGTAGATTGGCAGAGAATGACGCTTAAAAAGCGTACAAATGTGGCTCATGCCTGTAATCCCAGCACTTTGGGAGGCCGAGGCGGGCAGATCACGAGGTCAGGAGATTGAGACCATCCTGGTTAACACGGTGAAACCCCGTCTCTACTAAAAATACAAAAAATTAGCCGTGCGCGGTGGCGGGCACCTGTAGTCCCAGCTACTCGGGAGGCTGAGGCAGGAGAATGGCGTGAACCCGGGAGGAGGAGCTTGCAGTGAGCCGAGATAGCGCCACTGCACTCCAGCCTGGGCAAAAGAGGGAGACTCCGTCTCAAAACAAAACAAAACAAAACAAAAAAAACACAAAAAAAAACAAAGGCATACAAATTAGTATCTAATTATAAACTATGATTAAAGGCTGTAAAGGGAGGATACCTGGAACTCTAATAGGAAATAACTTGGGATTCTGACCTACACTAAGAAGGGAAAGGCTTCCCCAGAGAAGTGGTATTTGAACTGAGATTGAAGAATGAGTAGGAGTTAAGTCGATAATGCAAGTGGGTAAGAAAGAAGTGGTGGTTAGGGGAGGTGTTCCAATGAGAAGGAAAAACAGAAGAGTTCATTTGGGGAAACTAAATATGGTAGGTGCGTCTGGGGTGTCATGGCTGGAGGACATTGGAAGCACAAAATGGGATGGGAGAGGTTGGCAAGGAACAGATATTGCAGGACAAAATGTACACAATGTAAGAGTTTGGATTTTTTCTAAGTGTAATGGGAAGTCATCAAAGGCTTTTAAACTAAAGTAACAGGCTTGTGCTGTTTTTAAAAACATCATTCTGTCATTGCGATATTTACTCATCTCCTCCTTCACCTCTACAAAATCACCAGAAAGGGTGATGACTGAGAATACATACACGGACACTCAATCTACCCCATCCCTTTCTACAAATAACTTTTTAATAAACAGCATCAACTACTAATGTTGCAATGTTTGTTCCCAAAGCCCAGAAATACTCTAAGTGCAAATTTTCTCCTATCTTCCACTGAACTGTAAGCATGTGTTATAACTTGCTTACTCTGTTAGGAAATATTGTTAGGTTACAACACTGTCACAGTACTACTGCTGGTCTTAGATGTTTTCTTCCTCTTGCAAAGCATAATTTGTGGGTGTTACTTAATGTTCTGCCTTTGACCCATTTCCCTAATTTTTACACTCATTACACTTTGCTGTCTTTTTTCCATTGACTCAACTATAATTTTTATTTTACCCAACATAGATATCTTAAATAACTGCTCTTAGTAGGTACCAGATTATGCACTGAGTATTCAATGGTGAGGAAAATAAACACTGTTCCTGTTTGTGTAGAGTCTGCAGGTTAGATTTGGAGATGACTTCCTAATGCCCAGATCCACTGAGCCATTGGTCTGCTGAGCATATCGGAGGATCAACACATGGAAATTATGTAGCATGCTCCCAGCAAGCTTATGATTCCAGATTTCAAACTTCACAGCTTCTTAGGTGACACTCTATCCACTTGTACTCTCCTGCCTATTTCCCTGCTCAGAGATTCTCCCACTTGAGCCATTTGGCAGAAGCTTCCCTTGTCTTGTCCTCACATTCATTCTCTATTTCCAGAGCTACCGTCCTAGTTACATTTGTACTTAAATTATTGTTTTAACATCCTAACTGGGCTGATGGATCTGTGGTTACACTCTTCTTCAGTACTAGTTGCATTCTTGATAGCAGATTCATCTTCTTAAAGTACATCCTGATCATGTCGTCATCAAAACTTTTCACGGTGCCCACATTGCTAGGGAAAGAAATCCCAACTCTTCAGCTTCACAGTCCAGCTCTAAACTTTGAGTTCAGTTTTTGCCCCTCAGGCATCCCTCAGTTCAGTTAAACTGTATTACTGCTTTTCTCCAAACACACCGCATGATTTCTTTCTTTTGTGTCTTGTGCTAATGAGGTTCTCTCCATCTGGAATTTCTTCCTGAAATATGTCATCTGTCAAATTCCATCCTTCAAGACCCATTCAAAATGCTACCTACTTCATTAAGCTGTGCTTGAATTCCCCAGCAAGATAGGATCTCTCTCACTCTTACTTTTTTTTGTAAGGGGACAAATACTGATACAAACAGTTCATAAACAGATGTTCATTTCAGCAGCTATTTATTAAACTATCAGGTTAAAAGAAAACACTGCTCCAGGTATGCTTTTTTGTTTCTCATGCATGTATGTGTTACCTTCTATCTTATAACCCTGTAAGCTGAAAGCTTATCTATTGATGTTACAAAAATTTGTGCAATATTTTCTAAGTCTAGGCACTCAGTCCTTGAATGGACAAAAATGGAAGACTCTTGAGTCCATGAATCAGGTGTTTGTGAAGAGAGATTATCTCAGTGTGGGCCTGGCAGGATATTTAAAATGTGCAATGCAGACATATGTTCTCTAACTAGTGTAATTATCATTTTTATATATGAAATAATGTGTATCTGAGTGCTGATGGAGCTGGAGGTATAAGATGGCAAGCCCAGAGTACAAGCTCCTGTCAGTGGTGGTTAGTTCACTATGGGCCTCAGCTGCACCCATAAGTGGTAACAAGGGAGGCAATGCTATTTGTTTGTATCAGTCTTTGTATCTTTGTCTCTTGTATTTACCTTTTTATGCTTACTTGCTGCTTTAGAAGTAAAACAAAAACCTATTTTGAATTTTGTCCAGATGATCATTCTCACCAAGGACATATCTGACCAGGGACTTTAGTACTCTATTTTTGAACAGCCAAGTCTCACAAAGCTAGCAAGCTGCCTTTGGAACTGAGCGCCACAGGAAGCATCTTTGCCTTACTTCAGGAGCTACAAAGTCACACTGGGCCCTCCTGGGCCTTTCCAGCTTCAGAAGCAGAAACATCACACTTTTTAGATCAATGGAGAAAAGGGAATCTGGTCCTGTGACTTCGGTTCACCTTGCACATTTCTCCATATGCAGATAACCCCGAAGGTCACTCTTCTTTCAGGGGGACAATGATTCTCTTCATTTAGTTTCCATCAGGAGGAATTTTTCCTTAACTCTCCGGGATTCTGTGCACCGTCTCTTCTCTCCACAGAAGTAAAATGAGTTATGTAGGTGGTGGGTTGATTAGGGAAGTTAATTTATTAAAAATCTGTGCAAGGTGGATTTAGCATGACATGAATAAAACATTAGGCCCCTCATTTTCACAGAGCATTTCCAAGGCCCTGGCTAGAGACTCTTCGATTCAAAGAGTGTTTAAGATTAGTGGCTATAATGAAATATTTTAAATGCCCTAAAACCCTACAGCTTTTATATGAATAAAACCTAATAGAAGTTTCCCTAAATTCAACAACAACCCTACAGGCACTTTTTGTAAATTGTCAATAAAAAAAAATGACCATGCTAAAGATGAATTATAAATTCTCTTTCTCCAGAAAATATTAGAAAATTGTTACGTGGAAAGGCAATCAAAGGGTATTCTGTGGGAAAAAAAATTAAGGGGAAGGAGTATTGGAAAGGTGATTCTAATCAATTAGTTAATTAAAGTATTATGTTATTTTGTGGTTTGTGATATTTGCTAGCACTAAATGTTAAAATTTGGTATGATTTCTCTCACTCTAAATGGATATTTACTTTTGAACCTAATTTTGTATTTTTTTAAGGTCTGCAAATTTTATTAGCTTCAATAGACATAAAATTAAATAGACTCGGTCAAATTGGTATAAAAACATCAAAATGCTTAATCTCAGTTTCTATAATAGTGATTCTGATTTTCATCTCAACTACAGATGGATTACAAAGAGTTTGCAGACTAACACTAGGCCCTGGACCATACTTTGTGTAGCACTGTGGTAGAATAAATATTTGAAGAAACAATTTCAGGACTCTAGCTCTTAACCCACAATTCTAAACCCAAACTACCAATCAAGTGTGATGACAACAGGATAATGGAATGTTGAGACTTAACGTAAACAACTTGTCTTCTTGAATTCTTTCTTAGGAAGCTACTATGAGGCACTTAAGCATGATAAAGGAATAAATCAAGAAAGTACAAGACCAGGCCAGGCGCAGTGGCCCACACCTGTAATCCCAGCACTTGGGGAGGCTGAGGTGGGTGGATCACCTGAGGTCAGGAGTTCAAGACCAGTCTGGCCGACATAGTGAAACTCCATCTCTACTAAAAATACAAAAAATTAGCTGGGCATGGTGGCGCATGCCTGTAGTCCTAGCTACTCAGGAGGCTGAGGCAGGAGAATCGCTTGAACCTGGGAGGCGGAGGTTGTGGTGAGCCAAGATCGCACCACTGCCCTACAGCCTGGGCAACAGAGTAAGACTATGTTTCCAAAAAAGGGCAAGACGAGAGATGGGCACAGTGGCTCACGCCTATAATTCCAGGAGCCGAGTCAGGAGGATTGCTAGAGGACAGGAGTTTGAGACTAGCCTGGGTAAGACAGTAAGATTCTGTCTCTACAAAAATAACAAACTAGCTGGCTGTGGTGTAGTCCCAGCTACTACTCAGGAGGCTGAAACTTTATTCTTTTTTTTTTTTTTTTTTTTTTTTTAGTATATCTTAAAAGTATACAGGCTTCAAGCTCCTGAAAGCCTGGATTCACTCCTGGCCTCTCCACTCTAGACCAGCGTGTCTGCTCTGCAGATCCAAAGTTCCCCTGCATGGGCTATTCCAAACACTAGATCAGTGGGTCTCAAACTTTAGCTTGTGTCAGAATCACCTGGAGGGTCTGCTCCAACGCCCAACTTTCCCAGAGTGTCTGATTCAGTAGGGCTGGGTAGAAACTGATTTGTATTCCTAACATGATTCCAGGTGATGCTGAAGCCAGTACTCCCAGGGCCATGCTTGGAGAGCCAGTCTCTAAATCAAAAGTCCTCAACTCTGGCTGAACAGTAGAAACATTTGAGGAGCTTTAAAAGCCACTGATGCTGGGGGCATATCCTTAGTCAGTCTTCTGATTTAATTGGCCCAGGTAGGGAATATCTTACAAGTTTTCCAGGAGGTTCTAATGTGTATCCAAGGTTGAGAACCAGTAGTCTAGACTGGGGAAGGAGTCAGCTCACTTAGGTAGCAGATCTAAGCTATGCCTTTCAGTATGGCATTGTCAGTAAAAAGGGTGACATTTTATATATTTATTGTGATGTATTCCAATAGTGATAACACATGAAGTCTGTGAATGAAATCAATTAAGGGCCTCTGTTTTGTGAAACGATTGTACATATTACACTAGCTATAGCTCTTGATATTTTAGAAATATATCAATATATATTTAGAAAATTAATATTTTGTTTTGAAGTTACTTTTGGGTTATGATACAATTGATTAAATGGAAGACATTATACGGGATCTGAGTGAGTTCACAATCTTCATTTCTGACTAGAAGTTGGATCTTACAGAGTAACTAGTTTGGTGTGTGCACTCGTGTGCATAATTTACCAAGCTCTGGAAATCTGAAACAGTTTATTACTAACACTTTCTAAAATTTTACTTGAAGTTCCGGGGTAAATGTGCAGAACATGCAGGTTTGTTACATAGGTATACGTGTGCCATGGTGGTTTCCTGCACCTGACTTGTCCTCTAGGTTCCCTCCCCTCGCCTGCCACCCACCAACAGGCCCTGGTGTGTGTGTGTGTGTGTGTGTGTGTGTGTGTGTGTGTGTGTGTGTGTGTGTGTGTGTGTGTGTGTTTCCCCTCTCTGTGTCCATGTGTTCTCTTTGTTCAAATCCCACTTATGAGTGAGAACATGCAGTGTTTGGTTTTCTGTTCCTGTGTTAGCTTGCTGAGGATTCTTAGAATAATACTTTTTAACTTTTGATTTTATCTTTTTAATTTTATGCTATTTCTCTATTTGATCTGGCTTAGCAGCTGTAAGAAAATGTATTCTGACACTTATCTGTTTATTTATTTTTGAGATGGAATCTTGCTCTGTCGCCCAGGCTAGAGTGCAGTGGTGCAATCTCACTGCAGCCTCCACCTCCCGGGTTCAAGTGATTCTCCTGCCTCAGCCTCCGGAGTAGCTGGGATTACAGGTGTGTGCCACCATGACTGGCTAATTTTTGTATTTTTAGTAGAGACGGGGTTTCACCATGTTGGTCAGGCTGGTCTTGAACACCTGACCTCAAGTGATCCACCCGCCTCAGCCTCCCAAAGTGCTGGGATTACAGGCGTGAGCCACGGCGCCTGGCCTATAACACTTCTTAAAATACTCAATTTATTTTTTTCTCACTAGAAACGACCTGTTAGGCTCATTTGCTGAAAACCAAGAGTATTGTGGCATCTCTATACTTCTCTTTAGCAGGGCCCTGCACCAGGGCTCTGCACCAGCTGGCCATCCTGTAGTGATCGGTGGCTTGAGAATGAAAGTAATTTCTTCCTTCAAATATCTGGGTGCCTCATACAGATGGGAAGTCTTTAACTACATATTCTATCTCTATACTTATTATTCCATTTGGAAAAACATGTCACATAGGGCCAAAGAGATCCAGTTATGCTGCAGATTCTGGTTAAATGAATATCTGATGAAGCGATAAACCTGTTTTAAAATGAATTTGCTGCTCCCATCAATTCCTTCCTACTCTGTTGCAAGCCTGAAAATGTATCAAATAATGAAACTTGATGATCTGCTCCTGCTAAATGCTACAACTAATGTCCCCAGCTGCACATATGGTGAGCCCCTTATTTAATTTCCGATTTAAAAAAATCCCAAAACAGGCCGGGCGCGGTGGCTCACGCCTGTAATCCCAGCACTTTGGGAGGCCGAGGCGGGTGGATCACGAGGTCAGGAGATCGAGACCATCCTGGCTAACACGGTGAAACCCCGTCTCTACTAAAAATACTAAAAATTAGCCGGGCGTGGTGGCGGGCGCCTGTAGTCCCAGCTACTCGGGAGGCTGAGGCAGGAGAATGGCGTGAACCCGGGAGGCGGAGCTTGCAGTGAGCCGAGATCGCGCCACTGCACTCCAGCCTGGGCGACAGAGCGAGACTCCATCTCAAAAAAAAAAAAAAAAATCCCAAAACACTCTGTAGAGAAATGTCTTTTCCATCTTTCAGGTTAATGTATTAAATCTGGCTGTATATGGAACTTAAATAAATTGTATCAGGTTATTTAGACAAACATAGAATTAATTTACATGAAGTACAGTGTGACACTGCCATTAATTGTGATACAGTAGAGGATTACAGAGGGAGAAAAAAAATGCCTGATTTCTGTGGCTGACTCTACTGCTGGACAGATAATCCAAGGAGCACAAGTTTCAGATTGGGGAGTTCTGGAATTTGGCAGTTAACAGGTCACACCTGGTGAGGTTATCTTTTTCACAGGCTTTTGAACTCCATGTGAACAGTCCCTGGGGTGAGGAAACATATTTTGATCCCAAAGTCATTATCAAACTCACCCCTCCCAGAACTTTTATCCAAGTGCCTCATTTTGCCCTGGTGAGAGATTAGCGTGCCTCATAAGAGCATTGAAACTAATTGCTACAACAAATTAATTAATTACATGCACAAAAGGAGTTATTCCCTTGCATGGAGAGGGCTAGAAGAGACAGCATATATCACTCTTAATAATTATAATGAAATAATGTATCTTGTTTCTGTAGGTCTTCAAAAATTGAAGGCTTAGGTGTGATTTTATTGGTGACTGGGGATGAGTTAAACAACCTTTCAGTGTCACTCTTCATTTGCTGTTTTTTGATACCTGCACAGCAGATTTCAAATCATAACTGTGAGTTATAATTATGCAACCATATGAAAATGCAGTGTTAACCCATCAGCAGTAGAAAATGGATTTTCAGTTTATATTTTTTCCAGCTATGATGATGAGTTTAGACTGAGTTAGCCCTGCTTTCAGACCCCACCCCCTTGGTGACCAGTAGTATTTTTTTCTGAGATGACAGCTTAAGCCTTCAGTAATGGATGTCTATTGCTTTGCCTTCCACTTCCCTTCTGATAACAGCACCTCAGTGTTTCTGTGGAATATCAGCCTTTGACCATTTCAATCCCCATGATCGTGGGGGTAGGGGATGTTGATCCCCCTCTTAAGCTCTGGGCAGGTACATGGACCAAGCATGGTAGATGAGGGTGCAGCATCTACAGGGACACACTGACTGGGTTAGGAATGGGCATGGAATCATGAGACCTGGAATTCTTGCTGGGAATTTTAGAAAAGAGAAATGTTGTATTTTTCTTCTGGCGTCATTGCTAAACTAGCAGGATATAATTTGAGAGGCTCTGTTAGACCTCTGTGCCACTATCTGAAGAGCCTGTTGGAAGAAAGTAGACCGAGAAACAGAAGGGGGCAGATGACTCTGGATCCGGCTGTGCCTGAAGTAGACACCTGGACTTTAGACATTCGGAAGCTAAAAATCCTTTTTTTTATTGGATTGAACTGGGTTTCTGTTATGTGAATACAAAAGAGTCCTTTCACACACAGTTCTCTGGTCATCATTCCTACGAAATTTAAAAGGAGAAAATTGTAAATAGAGTTCCCCAAAAGTATATCTGTATCGAAGAGTCCAGTGCATTGTTCTCTGCAGTAAAATTCACAAGAATTCTAAGGCCCAAGGGTTCCTGAGGCAGGAAGTTGCTGAGAGTTTCTCACTTTAAAAAACAAAAACTTGGAAATTTGAAATGTGTTTCTGAGAAAGTGGGAACGTTAGCACTCTGTTCTGTATCTGAATGTTTTCATTTACAACCAAGATATGAGTTAACAAACAAAAAATGAGAGACAAACATTCATTTCTTTTTTGCAAAGTTTATAAATCGATTATTCTGTAGGATGCCCAATATTTTACAGAGGAGACAGATGGAATGGTTGACAAATGGAAATAAAATATTTGTAAGTAGAGTAGTGCCCCCTTATTCACAGGTGGTACATTCCAAGACCCCTAGTGGGTGCCTGAAACTGAAGATGTTGTTGAGCTCTATATGGAATGTTTTTTTTTCCCATACATACATACTTATAAAGTTTAATTTCTAAATTAGGCCCAGTAAAAGATTAACATCAATAACTAATAATCAACTGGAACAATACAATGACAGTCAATCTGATGACCAAGATGGCTACTGAGTGACGAAAGAGTGGGTAGCATACACAGCAGGGAGACATTGGACAAAGGATGACTCACATACCAGATGGGACAGAACAGGCTCATGGAAGGTTGCATCAAGCTACTCATAATGGCATGCGATTTAAAATTGGTAAGTTGTTTATATCTGGAATTTCCCGTTTAACATTTTTGAACTGCATTGACCATGGGTAACTGAAATTGTGAAAAGTGAAACCTCAGATAAGGAGACACTACTGTCATGATTATTCATTGGAAACGTATTTGGAACTATTTTAATATGAAAGTTCATTTAATTAGGTGGAAAACAAGTGTTCACATGAGAAGATTATTGTAACCCCAGGCTGCAGTATCTTCATATCTTTTATTTGAGTTTACCGTTCTCTTTCTTTGGTTTGTGTTGACTGTTTGAGTCTGTTAAGATTTTTATTTTTTTTAAGTGTTAATCACCTGGTCATGGAAGTCTGGAATAACATGAGAAGGGCTGTTTGAACTGGGATAAAGGTAGCCTTCCATTGCCTCTTTCCTGCTCGTAGATGACCATTTCTGGGACTCAAAATAGAAGTCATGTCTTTTGAATAGCCAGTACCCTGTTTTTTATTGGCTTCAGTTGTTCCCTGGGTCAGCGGGTATCAGCTAAGAGCAGTCTGTGTGTGGGAATGAGTGAGGCTAATTAGCTCTGATGGGAATCAAATGTAGGATCTTGGCCTTATTAGCATTATCCTCTATCCACCTGAGCAAACTGGATGTAGAGCGACAAATGAGAAGTTGGCAGGTCCAGCCTTTATTTTGGCCACAGGCTTCACCAACACAGGTGTCATATTATATCTGAAAAGGAAGGAGTTGAAGTCAGTAACCTCATTCTGCCATTTCTCAGACCTGCCCACTAACTTTTGACCAGTTAGATAATGCCAGTAAGTTAAAGTCACTTTTAGTTGAGGATGAGCTTAACCTTTAAAGGCAATATTTTTTCTTTTTATGTATTTTAGGTATCAACTATAATACTTTAGGTGTTGTAGATTGAATTGTGTTTCCCCAAAATTCTATGTAGGAATTCCAACCCCTAGCACCCCAAAATGGGACCACATTTTGAGATTGGGCCTTTATAGTTAAAACAAGGTAATTCAAGTAGGCCCTAATCCGACATGACTACTGTACTTAGAAATTTGCACATAGCTACTCACAGTGGAAAGATGATGTGAAGAGACAGAAGACAGCCAGCCGCAAGCCAAGGTGAGAGGTCTGGACCAAACTTCTCCCTCATGGCCCCCAGAAGGAACCAACTCTTCAGGAACCTCAATTTTGGATCTAGCCTCCAGAACTGTGAGGTAATACATTTCTGTTGTTTAAGCCACAGTGTGTGGTGCGTTGTTATGGCAGTCCTAGCAAACTAATACAGAAAGCCAGTGTCTTAGGCCTTGTGCCTCAGGATATCTCATTCACCCTTTCTCTGCAAGGTAGTTATTACCTTCTCATCTAAAACTCAGGAGGCTTGCCTATGGACTCACAGCTGCCTGCTGCAAGAGATTGGATTTAACCTGTGTTTGACTCCAAGTTGAGTGGTTTTCACTTTTCCAAAAACAAATCCAGGAAGCTAAGGGAAATGCACTACTTTCATTAAAAAGGAAAAATATGAACATTTTGAGTGTTATACACAAAAAATAATGTTATAAACACCCATGTACCTGCCACCTAAATTTAATAAATGTTAACATATATTTCCCTTACATCTTCTTAAATAAATAAACGATGACAGATACTTCTGTTATGCTTCTGTCTGTAGATCATTCCGTCTTCTCCTCCATAAAGGCAAACACAGCCACTAATTTGATTTATATTCAGTTCCTATTTTAATATTTTCATGATACATTTATCCATAAATAATGTGGTATTCCATGTGTTCTTATAAAACAAAATAAATGGTATCATACAATACATGTAATTCTATAACTTTTCACCTAGTATGGTTTTGAGCCTTATCCATGTGGACATAGATCTAGCTGGCCTACTTTAACTGCCCTGTCATATCCTGTGACATTTACTCTCTAGTAAAAATAACCTGCACAAAGTAATGCTGCAGCGGAAATTATTCAGTTTGTTCTTTGCGTGTGTGTGTGTGTGTGTGTGTGTGTGTGTTTTCCTTAGGTTACTATATATAGAAACCAAATTGATGGGTCATGAGTAGGTATTTCTCCATTTTCAGTAAATATTGCCAAATTGATCCTGAAGTAAGTAATGCCAAATCACACTTTCACTTACAGTGTATGAGAATTAATGTTTTCCCACATTTTTGGCATTGCACACTTTAAGCTTTTGATTATCTGATGTAATTTTAAAATGTTTTGTATATTTATCTACTTAAACACAACACACACACACGGACACATATATACATGTGTACACATAAATATATAGCCATAAAGCATATAATACTTCCTCCAGGTTTTAAAATTATATAGTAAAGGTGTATACATTACATATTATACTATAACTTGCTTTTTTCACTCAATGTATTCATGAGATTTATTTAAATTAACATGTATTGTTCTAGTTCGTTCACTTTCACCACTGTATAATAATCTACTGTATAAACATATCTCAATTTATTCATTCTCCTCTAGATGGATATTTAGGATGTTTCTGATTTTCTAGGACATCAGTCAATATTGCTGTGAACATGCTTAGGTATGTCTCCTTTTACCTACACGTGAAGGTTCTTCATATGCCCAGCAGCGAAATCGCTGTCATAGGATGAATATGCCTTCAGTTGTACAGATAATGCCACATTGTTTTGAGTAGTTCTATTATCTTATAATCCTACCAGCAGAGGAAGAAATTTCTCCTTATTTTATACTCTTGTCAACATTGGCTGTTGTTAATGTTTTCAGCTCGTTTGTATCTCATAGGTTGAAGCAATATCTCATTCTGAGTTAAAGTCAGTATATGCTGCCAAACTGGTAAATAGGCAAAGCAACCCTGACTTGTAGCATTTGTCCATTTCCATTGTGTAAAACTTCCCACATGGCCAGTTTCAGGTTACCAACACGACAGCACCGATGTGGCAATGCTGACTTGGGAAGAGATGGGAACGATCAACTTTCCCATGATGGTTCAACCTTGCCTACTTTGGGATGACAAATTTATGGTTAAATTTAAATTTAATTAAATTTACATTTCCCTGATTACATTGAACGTCTTTCCGCATATTTTCCACTATTTGTATTTCTTATTCTATGAAATTCATTTCTCATTGATCTAAAATGTTTCCACTCCCGTAAATTAAATGTGTAAGTGGTTTACAGGTGTTTCAATCTGTTTCACTGGCATATTTACTTATTTATTCATCAATTTCACACTATCTCAAGTTACAGTGATAAAAATATCTCCCCATTCACCTTTTCCTTTCTTGTTCTTCATCAGAATCATTTGGTATTCCTGACAGAATGGCATAGTGGTGTCAAGGGCAGGGACACTGGAGGCAAATTTGGGAAGAATCTTCATTTTTTATTACTATTTGTTTGACCCTGTGTAAGTTTTTACTCTCTCTGTGCCTCTGTTTTCTCAGGTATAAAATGGAAATGATAGTGGAACCTATCTTACAGTTAAGGTTATTGTGGACATTAAAGGGTTGTTATTTTTAAAGTTCTTAGAATGGTGCCTGATCAACAGAAAATACTATTAAGTATTTGCTATTATTCCATAAATACCTTTAGAATCAACCCATCAGGTTTCCTAAAACATAATACTAGGATTTTCTTTTTTTTTCTTTTTTTAAAATTTTTTCATTTCCGTAGGTTATTGGAGAACAGGTGGTGTTTGTATATGAGTAAGTTCTTTAGTGGTGATTTGTGAGATTTTGGTGTGCTCATCACCTGAGCAGTGTGCACTGCATCCTATTTGTAGTCTTTTATCCCTCACTCCCTTCCCACCCTTTCCCCTGAGTCTCCAAAGTCCATTGTGTCATTTTTATGCCTTTGCATCCTCATAGCTTAGCTCCCATTTATGAATGAGAATATACAATGTTTGGTTTTCCATTCCTGAGTTACCTCACTTAGAATAAGTCTCCAATTTCATCCAGGTCATTGCAAATGCCATTGATTCATTCCTTTTTATGGCTGAGTAGTATTCCATCATATGTGTATGCCACAATTTCTTTATTGTTATTATTATTATTATACTTTAAGTTTTAGGGTACAAGTGCACAATGTGCAGGTTAGTTACATATGTATACATGTGCCATGCTGGTGTGCTGCACCCATTAACTCGTCATTTAGCATTAGGTGTATCTCCTAATGCTATCCCTCCCCCCTCCCCTCAAATACTAGGATTTTCATTGGAATTTTATACATTAGCTTGGTGGACAATCACCATCTTAATAATAGTGGGTTTTCCCTTGCACACAAATAGTATATTTCTACATGTATTTAAGTCCTCTTTACTTTTTTTTTTAGTAAGTCTTTAAAATTTTCTTCAAAAATTTATGTAGATCTTTTGTTATATCTCATACAAGGTAACTTTTCTTCTTCATCATCGTTGTGCCTTAAAATTTCAGACATTCTCTTCTATATGAGTTTTAGACATTCTCTTCTATATGAGTTTTAGGGTCAGTTTAAATTTCAAAGAATTTGGAGGGAATTATGATAAAAACTTTATTGAATTTGTAAACTAATTTTGGGGATACTTTTCTCATATTCCCTTTATGAACATGTTAATTTTTATTTAGAATTTTTAAAGTTCTTGATGACCGTCATGCAAGACATGAGTGTTACGCTTAAGTACCTTATATTTTCTGTTGTCATTATAAATGAGATTTTTATTGCCATTACATTTTCTATTTATGACTTGGAGAGAAATGCTATTAATTTTTATATGTTCATTCAGCTGCTGAACTGCGTAAGTTTTTATTATTTGATATTTTCTTGATTTTTCTATGTAGATAGTAACATCTGCAAATAATGACAATTGTGTCTCTTTTTTTGTACAACTCGTGTTATTTCTTTTATCATTTTTTTGTTGACTAGGAACTCCAAGAAAATGTTGAACTATAGGAGTGGTAGAAGGTAATTGCGGATATTTCTTTTGATAGTACACCAAAACTAACAGTTCATGGCAAGAAGAAATCTGAAATCATATCAATAAGTTATTCTGTTACACATGATATCCATTGGTGTATCTTGTACCACTTTGAATAGATCTTCTACCTCTGCCTGATTTTGTAATACTATACTGTGGAAAAAATTACATTCATTAAGATAAACACTGATCTTGTTAGAACAGTCTTGAAGTACTGTAAAGCTATCAAGCTCAGGGTGGTGAATACAAGTTTTGCAAAATTCGAATTTTCCAATTTTCACTTGAAAAGTTGAGTTTTATCATTGGCAAGAGATACTACTAGCTGTCACTTGTTTTCCTTGAAGTGATAAGACTTGCTACATATATTCTTGAGAAAAATGTATGCAGAAAAATAAACTTTGATAGCTATAGTTTGTCCATCAGTCATTCTTACAAGTAAAAATCATGTTCCATGAAAAAAAGTGGTAGTTCGTTTTACACTTCAAACAATTGAACATAGCTTTTCCTTAAAGTAACTTGAGTACTTTAGTATGCAGCAGAAAGTACTTTATTTATAATTCCCATTTTGTCACACTGCATACTAAAAAGACATGTAGTCGAGGATTGAGTTTTAATATAATTACTATCGTTTCATGAAGGTAATTCTTATGCAAAACTGGCTTTTGGGAGCTGAATGAGGTGGGGGGTGGCATGTGTTTTCTGCAAGTGCATGTGAAAAATGCAGAACTCATGGCACATGAAACTTCATTCAAACTCTTGCACTTTGAGACCTGACAAAACTCTGGCATGGCTTCCAGTAGCATAACACCATGTCCGTCGGATGACCCCAGTCCTCCTTAAAATGCCTGCCTGAGAAAGTTCATGCTGCCAGAAAAGCTTACTATTTGTTCTAGCCAACACACACAGAATGATAGGCCTCTGACCTCCCTTTCTTAGTTCACTAACTAAAATGGGCTCAGGATTGTAAATACATAGCTCTTGTTGCTCACTGGGGGGCCATTCCTTTGAAATGCAGTCATCAAAAAGGATAAGGCCTCTCTCTCCCAGTCTCTGTGGGAGGATAGAACCTTAACTTAGATAACTACCTGCTAGCAGACACAGCTGGCCTACTTACCTTCACACTGACTAACCCTTTGTACTTGTTCACTTCTCTGATTCTGCTGAGTCCCTACACTGACCCCTTCCTCATCCTCCTTTTAAAACACCCAAACCACCTCTGCCCAAATTGAAATAGAGCTTGACTGTTTCCCCTACTGTGAGTAGTCATTGAATAAAACTTGTTTTCACTGTTTTAATTAATGTCCAATTGTGTCTATCTCTGACACATAGCAGTGAAAAAGACCACTAGTATAATTTAGTGCTACTGCCTTGGTTTGAGCAGTTTTACCCACTGTTGCTTTTGCAATATCGGTGCAAATGTCAACACAATGAAAACAAAATAACTTCCTAGTATTATAAAAATAATTTTTAGGGCCAGGAGTGGTGGCTCACACCTGTAATCCCAGCACTTTGGGAGGCCAAGGCGGGTAGATCACCTGAGGTCAGGAGTTCGAGTCCACCCTGGCCAACATGATGAAACCCCATCTCTACTAAAAATATAAAAATTAGCTGGGTGTGGTGGCACACACCTGTAATTCCAGCTACTCAGGAGGCTGAGGCAGGAGAATCGCTTGAACCCAGGAGGCGGAGGTTGCCGTGAGCTGAGAGCATGCCACTGCACTCCAGCCTGGGCAACAGAGCAAGACTCCATCTCAAAAAAAAATTTGACTTTGTATATCTTTTCTAGTCCCTTTATTTGAATTTTCAGTGTTTTATTTTAGGTGTTTTTCTTATAATATGCTGAATTGAAAAACATCTTATTTAATCTTTTATTAGGTAATTTTAATCCTTTATATTTGTTGTTACTACTGGTTAATTAAAACATTTTACTTTCTATTACCATGTTATTTTCTCTTACTCTCCCCTACTCCCTTGTTATAACTTGGATTGATCTTTTTTCTCAATTTTTTTCCTCCTGGTTTAGAAGTTTGATATTTGATTCTAATTTTCATTTTATATATTTTCTAAAGCAGTTTAATGTCATCATCGTTACTATACCTTTTTACTTTTATACTTATTTCTCCCTGTTTTATTCCAGGTGAATATTTTCATATCTACATTCAAATTATTACTTTGGCTATATCTAGGAAATAACTTAAAACATACTGAACTTTTTATTTTAATAGCTAATTTTTGATTTCCAAGAATTCTAATTGGCTCTGTTTTCTTAGCCTATTCTTGATTCATATCTGACATCTTCGGTTTTATAATTTCAGTTTTAGGTTTTTTTACAGATGTTATTAACTTCTTTGAGGATATAAAACATTTCTTCTTTAAAGTCATTTTAACATTTATTGATTGAATTTACTTTCCTTAGCAGTTCTGTGTTTCAAATGCTTAAAATTTTAGTTGGACAATTCCTTTTCACATTCTCTATACTTATTCTTTCCTGTCTATAGTCTGCAGACTCAGTATCTCCTATCTAGAGCCAGACTTCATACTGATGCCTCTGCATTTGTGTCCCGTGGTGATAATGAAAACGATACCGACCTAATCATAAGCCTTCAAGCTTGGCTCGGGTCCTACTGGCATGGCTGTTTATGCTCTCTATAGTTCCCCTCCTGCTGCCAAGTATAGTTTCATATAAGCCAGTGTCTTGGGGATTGGCACAGGCTCTCCATTAAAATATATGCGTGTGTGTATATATGTATATATATATGTATATGTGTGTGTATATTATATATATACTATGAACAATTCTGGAATCTGGTTGATCTAGTGGCAATAGCCTTTCCTCACCTCTGTCTATTCTATTGTATTACTAGCTCTTGTGCATGTTAATATACTGAAAAATATTCATGTTAAATTTTTTAAAGTATCCAATTTATTAGTATTTGTGTGTGTGTGTGTGAGAGAGAGAGAGAGAAGGTTGCAGCATTAATTCAAGGCACCAACTTGACTGGAAGCCTTTAGGCTATTTCTATAGTAAGTTCTATTAAATAAAAATGTCAACAAAAATGGTGATACAACAGAGATAGAGGCACTGGACTAATTAGTAAAATATTTAGAACAGAGACAATTATGCATATTGAATTCTCTGCAGCACTCGCCACAATGTCTTGCATATAATAAGCACTTAGTATCCATTAGATTCTTTGCATTCGCAGATTTGACACTTGTGGTTTTGAATTTTCCCAAGTGACCTCCAGAGGGCTCTGAAATTTTACTGCTCCCAGCATGTGCATCTCAATATGACTGCGGTTCTTCTTAATCAAGCAGTCTTTATTGTGCATCACTAAGTGCTTATAACTACAATTTTTGTATGTGTATAAAATAAGAGACATGGTTTTATAAAAATTTAGCAGTAAACTTAGGGGTTGAGAAGGAAAAGGAAACAGGTTATTTTCAATAGAATGTGATTTTGGAGAAAATCAAGATCCATGCAAAATGTTCTGGAATAGCAAATTTAAGGATATGTAGAGGACTCTGGAAGTATTGCTGATGAATGCCAAATGTCCACCATAAATATTTGACTTGAAGTAATTTGAATTCATTTTGGAATTTGCCTATGTGATACAATTTGAGAAACAATAAGATTGCACTGTCCCTACATTCCCAAATTATATTCATTGTGATATTTCATCTTGAGAGATTCATTACTTTGTGCCGAGTATTTCCCTTTTCCTGATGACATATCTTCACATTTATAAGCATCTGTTATTGTGAAGGGAGTGGGCCCATTGTCATCAACACTTTTGGCTAAAGGTTTTCAGGTCCACTCACCCCACATTTATTGAACATCTCTTATGTGCCAGAGACTCTTCTAGGTACTATGGTTAATACAAGGATGAAAATTGGCTGTCTTGCAGGAGCTCAAAGTCCTGGGGAAAAATGGATAGGATGAAATATTAAAATATAATGTAATAAGTACTGTTAAAATGTATGAAAAAAGCTCTCCTCTGATAGCTTATGGGAGGACACAGTAAGTGATTCCAGGAGAAAAAGGAAAATATTCAGAGAGGAGATCATATTTGAGTCTGCGAAGTACCAGTAGGAATCTGCTTAGTAGGAAGAGATGGGAATGACTCTTCTCAGCATGCTGAGGCTTTCTGAGGATGCTAAATCCAGGTCTGGAAGGTAGAAAGATGGGGAGAGAAATAGGGCTCTGGGAAAAAGGTTGGGATGTCAAAGACAAAGTCTGTTTTATAAGAAAACTTTTTTTACAAACGACCCCTTCAACAAGTGGGCGAAGGATATGAACAGACACTTCTCAGAAGAAGACATTTATGCAGCCAAAAGACACATGAAAAAATGCTCGTCATCACTGGCCATCAGAGAAATGCAAATCAAAACCACAATGAGATACCATCTGACACCAGTTAGAATGGCAATCATTAAAAAGTCAGGAAACAACAGGTGCTGGAGAGGATGTGGAGAAATAGGAACACTTTTACACTGTTGGTGGGACTGTAAACTAGTTCAACCATTGTGGAAGACAGTGTGGCGATTCCTCAGGGATCTAGAACTAGAAACACCATTTGACCCAGCCATCCCATGACTGGGTATATACCCAAAGGATTATAAATCATGCTGCTATAAAGACACATGCACACGTATATTTATTGCGGCACTATTCACAATAGCAAAGACTTGGAACCAAGCCAAATGTCCAGCAATGATAGACTAGATTAAGAAAATGTGGCACATATACACCATGGAATACTATGCAGCCATAAAAAAGGATGAGTTCCTGTCCTTTGTAGGGACATGGATGAAGCTGGAAACCATCATTCTCAGCAAACTCTCACAAGGACAAAAAACCAAACACTGCATGTTCTCACTCATATGTGGGAATTGAATGATAACACATGGACACAGGAAGGGGAACATCACACACCTGAGCCTGTTGTGCGGTAGGGGGAGGGGGGAGGGATAGCATTAGGAGATATAACTAATGTTAAATGACGAGTTAATGGGTGCAGCACACCAACATGACACATGTATACATATGTAACAAACCTGCACATTGTGCACATGTACCCCAAAACTTAAAGTATAATAAAAAAAAATCTCAACCCAGAAAAAAGATTTTTAACATGACACTAGGCCCTATTTCTACCCTGAGTGAGACCTCAGTAATGTTTTTGTTTTTTATAGGATGCCTGGGGTAGAGTAAAGATAATACTGCTCTAGAAACTGGGAGGTACTTAGCTTCTAGACAAGTTTCGCCATGTATTATATTATTGTGTGCTAGCTTTGTAACCTTTTGGAGCTTCAGTTCCCCCAATAAGATATACAATAACAGCCGCTTTGTTACTATAGTGAGTTCATAGAATATAAAATTAAATAGCATATGTGAAAATTTGTTGAAATTGCAAAATACTGTGCAAGTATATGATTAAGTATGAATGTTGTTCAGCAAGCTATTGAGTCTGACCAATGCAGGGATCACCGGAGATGATGTGTCCATGAAGGACAGGTGTAAGGCATGTGGGCTAGTAAAACAGTATAGGAGAATTTTTTCCCTGAGTACATTTTCTGGATTGCTTTTGATCTGCTGCCAGGATGAGCTCTCACATACTACATTCACGGTCATCCCGACTCTGGTTCTACTCCAAATCTGCCATTTTGCAGATAGAGCTATGAAAGGGGATATGGCCACTGGTGGAGATATGCAAATCTATTTTTATGATAAAGAAGCAGTCTAAGGGAATGCCACTTGGCCAGGAGGATCAGGGGCATTATCTTTATACATAATGACTATTTTAGTCATGAATAAAAGTTATTTAAGCTGTTTCTTCTTTAGAAAGTATTTGTAAATTCAGCAGAAACTGGAACCCACATCTCCCGTTACACTGTTGTCTATATTTTGGGAGAGACAGCATTTCTACTTTTGTTTCCTGTGCGTGATACAAAATTAGCTAAAGACTAATAAGCCAAAGCAGTAACCTTGAATTTTGTGAAAGTTACGGAAAACGTAATGCCAGGAGTTATATATCTGCAACTGAAATTAGTCCCAGTGCACCCCTTCCACTCTGATTCTGGGCATGCCGATAAAATACCAGAAGACATGCAATACAACGAAAATTTGTTCTTTGGGTATCTGAGCGTCTTGACTTAGAGGAGGTTTAACCTTGGCCTCATGCTTCCTGAGGGGCCTGTTGCTGACACTGCTTAAGTGCTGGAACTACCAAGCAGCATACAGAATTTTTCATGTGAGTGAAATTAAAAATGAAACCTTCGAAGTCCTATTGATTCTAGACGTGTTCTATATGCATTAAATTGAACCTAATGGACTGAAAAATGAACATTTCAGCATGTATAGGTAAGACTTACTTGTGTGAGAATATATTGCTCTCATACCCTTTATCCAGCAATATATGTTATCTACATTGATATGTAATGCTAAAGCATTCTGTTGAATCTTTCAGAGATAACAATCAATTTTCACTCAGGTTACTTAAATGTTGCTCATCATTAATCTGTCATTAGCCTTTGACTTTTCTTCTCTAAATATAGGTGGACAAGATTTAATGAACACTGTATTTTTGACCATTGGAAACACTGAGTAAGATTCTTAGCATGAAGAGAATATAGAAGAACGTATGGCTATACAGTATCTATAATCTGATCAGAGTCACAACATGTCTTCATTTGGATTGTTTCTATGTGTTATCGATATTCTCCCAGGTCTATAGTCTATTCTTACACAGTCTTACCTGCTTATGTTTCTGTCATCTATGTTCTTAAAACTCCTTCACTTGTGTTCCTATCTTGAGCTTGGCCTTGAACTTCAAACTCAAATATCCAATGGACTATTTGGGAGAGATACTTAGCTATCTTGCTGTCACTCAATGTCTAAAGCTCAACTCATCATATTCACACACACCCAAAACTATTCTTCCCTTGTTTTTCAAAGCTCACTCAAGTTATACTGCTTCTTCCCTTTAATTCCTTTATTCAGTTTCCAAGTTCTCATAATTTCATTGCTTAAATTTAGCGTAAAGGGTCCACTTTGTTTTGTCCCTGTGAAAACCTCTCTAGTGGCAGCTCTCACTATCTCTTGTTTTGAGCACAGCTACCATCTATCTAGTCTTGCTTACATTTAGTGTCACTTTCCTCAGGTATATTTTATGGTATAGCTAGAGTCAGAATCCTCTCTCCAAGGTGCACGTTGGGCTATGCTGCTCCTTCTTTCAAAACACTTAGTGGTTTCCTAACATTTAGAAATGAGAGTGTAATTTCTTTTTTCTTTTTGAGACAGTGTCTTGGTCTGTCACCAGGCTGCAGTGCAGTGGCGCGATCTTGTCTCACTGCATCTCTGCCTCCCAGGTTCAAGCGATTCTCCTGTCTCAGCCTCCCGAGTAGCTGGGACTACAGGCGAGCGCCACCATGCCTGGCTAATTTTTGTATTTTTAGTAGAGACAGGGTTTCACCATGTTGGCCAGCATGGTCTTGATCTCTTGACCTCGTGGTCTGCCCGCCGCAGCCTCCCAAAGTGCTGGGATTACAGGCATGAGCCATGGTGCCCGGCTCAAAAGTGTGATTTCTTAACAGAGCTCCCAGGGTCCTTGCTGGCTTGGTCTACACCTGTCTCCCTAAGTCCATCTCTCAGTCTGTCAGTACTGTGGCTGTGCATTTGAATCCGAACACGAGATGTTGGTTTATGCTGCATGTCTTTATTAGTGGCCCCTCTGCTGGATCTCTCTGCATCTGGTTAGCACTTGTTCATCTTTTCAGATTCAGCTGTAAATCTTTTTTTCTCGAAAAAGCCCTCTCTGAAACCTAATTTGAACTAACACTCTTTTATGCTCTATCCCATCGTATGCAAACCTCCATCTGTTGAAATTTTATTGATACTTTGTGTCTCTCCTTCATTGGATTATCAGGCTTTTGATAAAAAGACTGTTTTGTATTCATCTTTGTACCCTTAACATCAAGCCCAGTGCCTTCCATGTGGCAAATGATTAGGAATGCTTGTTAAGTTGTCTTTGGACTAAAATAATACATTCAATAGTTTTACTTAAGATTTCCTTTCCTTTGGCTGAGGGTTTCGGGTAATTGAGTAGGCTTTGGGAAAAACTTGAAAGAATTCTTAATTGGGATACACTATAGATCACTTATAGGATGAAAGGTTTTAACAGCAAGCATTGTGTTAAAAAAAAAAAAGGAGGGGGGCGGGTGGGCTGAAGAAAAGACACCAAAGTGATAATGGCTACAAGTTTCTGGGAACTGGTTGCACTTCCAAAATCACAGTATTTTTGCTTTCGCACATAAAAGCATGTACTATAAATAAGTTTGAAGTAGTAGGAATGTAAATACCTTTATTTGTAGACTGCTAATAATTAATGCCCATCACATTAAGTAACTCATAGACTTTGAAGCCCATTCTAGTTTTGAAATACTCCCACTGCCAAAAAAATCTCTGAATGAAATTTTATTTGACTTTATTATAGCTGCCAGATTGGACCATCATTTGGTCATGTTGGTCATCTGCAATTGCAAAGAGTGGTCCCATCGGATGGCCATCTGCGTCATTGAAGAAGAAAGCCCAAACACTTGGCGTTAACATATTCTCTTGATCATTTTCATAAATTTCCTTATGTTCTAAGAATCTCAGAAGTAAAAACGAAGCCAACAAGTCTAATTTTCCTGAAGAAAAGGGTAGGTTCTGATAAAAACATGCAAACATAAAAACATGCAACATCTTCATTATCTCCTCTCTCTGCCAAATGATTCCCTCTAAGTGGATCTACTAGATGTGAGGAGAAATATGCTCATTGCAAGTCTTTATAAAAATGTCAGTTTGACAGTCTACATTGATCCATTTGCCTGAGAGGGAGTAATGTGCCTCTTTCTGATCAAGTGTATTTGCTCTACTGACCTTCTATTCATTTGGTGGTCAAAATGCTGAGCAGCTGGACTTCTAATTTAAGAAAACTATAATATATATATTCCTGGAAATGAGAAATTTTGTTTGGAAAAAGTGGATTTATTTTACGCTAAAGATTGATTTATTTAGAGAAATTTACATATCCCTCCTAAAATAAGAACACCAAGAAGAAAACAAGTGAAAACGTTCAGGAGTAAAAATAATTTTGTGTCTTGAGGATGCCTGCAGTATTTATTTTAATTTTTTCCTTTATTCACTCATTCAATAAATACTAGTTGAACATCTGTGTGCCAGGCACACTAAGTGCCTCATCAACTTAAAGTTGGGTGGAAAGGACAGCTCTCTTTTTTCATAAAGTTACTTATGGAGTGATGAGTTTTTTTAAAAAAGAGAACTCCAGAAGGCTATGGGAGAACACCATGAGAGACCTGACCCAGTCCAGGTGTGAGTCTGCTGCTCCCTAAAATGGGAGCTGAGAAAAGAGATGGCTAGGAGGAGTGGGTGGTGGGAAGGTCAAGGTGATCCAGGACGAGATTAGGGCACACAATTCCTGCTAGGAGGAGCTGTTCTCAGGAAATGCTTTGGCACTCTCTCCAGTCTCCAGTGACCCCACCCTGGATGCCATGATGCTTTTTCCCCTCTCTATTTCAGGTCTGATTTTTCTGAGCTTGCCTGTCAGGGAGTCTTGCTTTTTTTCTAGGCCACTGAAAGGCTTTACTGAAGAGTGAAAGGAGAAAGTGATAATTGATGAATTCAGCTAGAAGTGATGAAATAATACAAAGAAGGGCAAGCCCTCTTCAAAAATAGAAACCTGGCCCCACATCTGCTTAACTTTACCTCCTGCCTAGAAGCAGCTTCCAATGGAGGAGTCTAGGAAACTCCTAAATTAATGTGTTACTACATTTGTAGAAGAAGAAAGTGTAAGTTTAGAGATTTCTCCCTGTTTCTTCATATTCTCTGATCTTTGGGTGAGATTTTAGTTTGTAAAATACTAATTATACCTCACCTAGGAAATAAAGGGTTGTAGCTCTGTCAATGACATCAAAATTTTTTTTTGTAAAGAAAAATATGGGCAAATCTCACAAGCAAAATTTTGCATGGAAGATGCTAAGTTCAAAAGATACACACTGCATGATTCTATTTACATAGTTTTATAGCAGGCATAAGTGAGTTTTGCTACTGGAAGTTGACCCATTCTTGTTGGGGTTATCCTTGGTGGCAGTGAGGGTACTGCCTGGGAAACAGTACGTGGGAACTTCTGAGGTGCCAGTGTTATACCCTATACACCCTATGTTATAGGTATACTTAGAGTATGTACACTTTTCTGTATAGTCTAAGTAAAAAGTTAAAGATGTTCATATATTCCCATGTTCATTACAACCCCATTCAGAATAGCTAAAAGTTCGAAGCAACCTAAATGTCCATTGACCAAATATTATTTGGCCATTAAGAAAGAAGGAAATTCTACAACATGAGAGAGCATGAATGAAAGTTGAGGACATTATGCTAGGTGAAATTAGCCAGTCACACAAAGACAAATACTGTAATATTCAAATACTGTAAGGTGTCTAAAATAGTCAAATTCATAGAGTCAAAGAGCAGAATGGTTTCCAGGGTTGGGTGGTGTGGAGAGGGAGAAATGAGGAGTTGCTAATTAACAGACATAAAGTTTCAGTTAAGCAAGATGAATAAGTTCTTGGATTTGTTGTACATCATTGTACCTATAATCAACAATACTGTATTATACACATAATTGTTTAAGAGGGTAGATCTCATATGAAGTGTTCTTGCCACAATAAAATGAAAAGATGTTCACTTAGAATAAATCCTTTATATAAAGAAGGAAAGCATTTGGCTTTGCACACATGATTCTGGTGATATCTACAGAGCCATTAAGAAGTAGACCTTTACGATGATCCAGCTTACACATAAATCAGGTCTTAAATTACTTTGGGCCAGATTATTCAGTTCAACCTCAGTTCTGGTGATGCTAAGTATGCAATTGTTCAAATTAACCAATTTAAAAAATCTATTTCATTGTGAACCTGAGAAGAGGGTTAGAAAAGATATTTCTAGTTGTATTTCAATGTAAACATAATGCATTTCCAATATACTCTTTTATTTCTCCAGAAGATAACTAAAGAAAATAGTACAGTGCTGTATACCCAGCCTACATGCTGTGGATTTTTATGTACTGAAATATAGATTATACAGTAAACAAAGAGTATTTTTCTGAGTTGACATCATTTCAATAGGCATATGAGTTTGATGACTAGCCTTCCATTTTCTGCTAAGTGAAAATCAATGGGATGGAATATATGATTACAGATATATGTTCTGGTTTTACTTCTGCAAGTGCAAAGAAAGGAAATGTATCATTGCATGCTACATTGGTGGTGTGAAATATCACAATTCTGTGCACCTCCCCCATTTTTTTAAGTTAGTTTATGCTTTTTCAGATGCTTCATTTCATAGCTTTGCTGCTGTGAGCCTGACCTCCCTGCTCATTGGAGGACAGTTGATTCCAAGGAGGTTTTTTTTAAAAAAAAAGACCCAGTTTTAATGGTCTACCAAAGCTATTACAGGCTGCTGACTCTGGAGTTTTGGTAGCCAGTGGCCTGGCTGCTGCTATAAGTCACTGTACTGGAGGAACAGGAGTGAGAAATAGGACCCTGACTCTGCTCTTACTTATGAGTGGTACCTTTTATACTATGTATATCCAAAGTGTGCCTTGCACAGTGCTCAGTAACTCATGAGCCAGAAGGTGCAGGTGGATATCTAAGGCAAACTCAGGCAATTAAAGTTAACATTCCTGAGAGGAGGATACTTTTCAGGCTGAGAAACAGGCAACTGATGGTTGAGAACCTCCTGGAACTTTGCTAGGTTTTCTGGGGAAACTGAAAGCAGCCCAGCCAACAGGATACAAGTGTGCCTTACATAAACAATAAAGTGGCTTGGATAATATTATCCTCCAAGTGCATGTTAAGTGTGCAGATCTGGATACCCAAGGAAGTTATTCCCTTTATCTTATAGAAGTAGTACCCTACAAGGCCACATCAGATAGTAAACATAGCAGGCAAATGGAACCTAAGCCCTCTTATGCAGAAATAACTGTCTAATTGCAAAAAATCCCAAACAAAAGCAAAAATCCCAACTATATGCTTATGTTAATATTTGCACATTTAATAAGAAATATTTTCTTTTTATACATCTATTTCATTGCCACTGCAATGATTTTAGGTTTCATGGCAGTTTGATTTTCATTCCCCTCTGCAGCTTTCCTTCGCTCATGTTCAGCCTCCCTCTGAAATCGATGAACCTCATGAGCCACAAATGATTAGGGATGGGAAATTAAATGTATGAACAAGCAGAACTAATAAAGTGCCTCAAGCAAGGCAAAGATGGGGTAAAATTACAGTAGGCTAAACAAGCCTGCAATTTTTAGGTACAAAAGAGAAGAGTTTACTAGGCAGATGGAAACATGGTGAATATTTGATCTTAATGACACAGCCATCAGTTCACCATAATGTTCATAACTTTTTACATTTCTATAGATACATAGACCTATACTATTTACACATAGATACAAATGTACACACACACCTTAGACATTTTTATACTTGCAATTTACAAATTATGTCTTATATTTTTTATAGCCCATAATCTCAATTTATCCACAAGATATTTTGTAGTATCCTTTTATCTGTAAAATTGTAACACAGAAAACTTCTTGACAACTGGTTTCAAGACTGGTTGTGTGAGTTTCCAGAGCACATGGTCATCCTCATATTGTTATTTCCATAAATTTGGAAAGGGATTCTTGCTCAAATACACATCTCTTGATTGCTTACTGATGCTCTACCAGGGGCCCAGCCTTCAGTTCTGCAGTTGAGCCTGGTACCAAGTAAGCTTTCAATAGATTAGGCCAACAGAACAACTACTATTGACGGATGGCATTACTCAAATTTCTGCGGAGATACAAGGACAATTCCTGACAAAATGCAGTGTAGCGGGAACCTGAAGTGGGTAGAGGGGAGGGGGTTCCACTAATCAGTAAACTGACTACAGAAAAGAAGGGTTGTCATCAAGATACATGATTTCTTCACGATATAGAGGTGACCCATCTTTGCTTTTTTTGGAATTTTCTCAAAGCCCCCCGCTTTTATGAGGCATATGTTTACTGATTTGAATGGATTTTATCATTAGCAAAATAGAGCAGTTACGTGATCTGAGCTGTATCAGCAGAAACTCCATCTTATAAACTGCCAAAGGGCATTGACCACTTTCTTTATTCTTACCCTGATCTATTTCTCTTTTAAAACTCAGATAAAAAATCCCATTTCCCAGAAAGCTGCCTCACAGGCTCCCAGTGTGCCTGTTCATATCTAACAGACAGCATTTGCCTCCCTCTCTGTTATTGTGGACTTGCCTTGTTGTGTGCCCCATCAGACTGTAAGCTTCTTGAGCACAGGGGAAAAAATGCATCATTCAGTTCAACCACAGTCTAATTTCCTAGGTAGAAAGTTGTTTATTGAATAAATCTTTTTATTAATATGACAGATAAGAGAAAAATATTTGATTGTAGGAATTGGGTTAGCTACAACACAACATGGAGAAGTCTCAGAAACTTAAGTGTCTAGTAACATACTTTAAAACCTTGAATCTATTTTTTTTCTGAATTAAGTGCTTTATAGTATTTTTCTCAGAGTTCCTGGTTTATAACATATGCATGATGAGCTTGCAGCAGATCTATCTCATAACAGAACCTGGATGAACTTTTGTTTAATAATTGAAAATACTGAATATGGTGACTTCTGAAACAAACACCAAGTCACCAGAGAAGTATGCGGTTGAGGGGAACTGGAAGCTAAATAACCTGCCTGTGTGGATACCTTTCCCTTGAGATGGTGGCTACTGGAAGCCAGAGACAGACCTTTCAACAAGATTAAAGAGATGCTATTAATTGCTATCGATCATGGGTCAACAAATTAAATTGCATCTGCAACTGCATCTCTGGAAGGTCTAAATGAGAAATGCAGTTAATGGGTCTGGCTGACCCAATGTTGTGATTAATTAAAAAGGGAATGCAACCAAAAAAAAAAAAAAAACAAAGGCAAAGAAATATATAATGGGAGAAGGGTGGACAACCTTAAAAATCTCAAGTTGAAAGCCTTTCCCAGGACCTAAGTTGTCATTTAACTCTATACATTCTGGGGAAAAAAATGAAAAACAGAAGGCCACAGTGAACAGCTAAATAAGTATTTTTTTGAATTTCTGGAATTCTGGTGAGCAACAATATGAAAAAGAAACCAACATTTTGTATTCCAAAGGGGCAAGTGAGGGAAGAGGTGCTGGAAACTTATAAGCAGTTTGTGTCACAATATGCAGATAAATTGTTTCACTATCATGTGAGATTAATATTTGCCACATACCAATGAAAGAATTCGGTTATTCTTGCCATTCCAAATTTGACCTCCATTTCAAAAATACCTTGAAAAAAATATGACCAGTGGTAAACTTTGGCTATTCAAATCGCTTTTATTCAAACCAAGATACAAATAGTGTTGACAAATAGTAACAGGGTGGGCTGCCCCCAAAGACTACTTTTTATCTGAAGTTGACTCTGAATATCTGATATATTGCCAGTATCTTCAGCATAATGTCCTAAAATATCATGAGCCGCCCCTAGGTAAAGCGTAAGTTGCATATTTTTGGTGGTGGTTTTATTAGCGTCAATGTCTTAATCACCTGGGCTAGAAAATGTGAGTGTTTTAATTCTTGAGCTCCCGTTTGATCCTCCATAAGGTCCTTTTGTTCCATCTGGTCTGTTTGAGTCTTTCCACTCCCAGAACAGACAATCATTCTTCTTCCTGGACTTTTGTGATTACCTCCCTCAGTGTTTCCACCTCTCTCTCCCTGGGCCCCAAAGCATCCTTCACTATATCAGATTTGTTTTTAAAATACAAATACGGCCACGTCACCCTGTTATTTGATGTCAGTTAATCAATAGTATCAACAAAAACCAAGTTGGATTTTCTTGGCATAATCTTCCAGGTCTTAACAATTGAGTTTTCTTCCCAGACACAATCTCCCACTGTATGCCCCCATCTCTAGCCTTACACTATAAGCACGCCTGACTGCTTCTCACACTCCAAATACTCTGTACTCTATTCATTTTTTTGTTGCTCTATAATATCATTCTCTTAAATATCTGCCCAAATTGTATCTAACTGACAAGATCCAAATTCAATATCACCTTATCCATGAGATCTCCTTTCTGATACTATAAATCTTAATAATGATAGCTTCTTGTGCTAGGCCCTATTCTAAACTATTTTATGGGTAGTATTCTGTTTAATATTTAACAACCCTCTGATATAAAAGCTGGTTCTGCCTCTTTCTAATCATGGAAGCCTGAGAAAATCAAAAAACCTCTCTGAACTTCAGTGTTGCAGTCTTCAAAATGGGATTACGAGTCCATAATTTCATGGTGGTTATAAGGATGGTTGACTAATGAATGCAAATTACTGTCTTGTGTGAAGTAACCAGTACAGTGTCTGCCACTCAGAAGGGGCTCAATAAATGGTCTCTGAACTTTGTATCCAAATTCTTCTCCAATCCGGCCCAACTCACAAAATTATTTAGGAGGTTTTAAAACTAAAACTTTATTTTAGAAATGTAGTTTTTTGAAAGTATCCCTACTCAAAACCAGGTTGTAATGTGAGTACTGGGATTACTGAAATTGGAGTTTGGGCTTCAAACAGTTAGGAGTTCAAGATTTTAAAAAATTAAGAAAGCCATCATATCATTACCACAACTGAAAATATTTGGAATATAAGGCAAATTTTGAGTTTCTAAAATTAAGTGAAAGAAATTCATTCAACTCAATCTATTTAACTCTCATGAAAGATACTATGGCGCTAGCTGTGTTTTGTTTCATCAGAATAACAGTATGCCTTCTAGGTGTACAAGGTTGATTAGGGAGAATCAAGTGTTCGTACTAGACAGTACAGTTTGAGGCTCACTGATAATGGTGTCACCCCAATTTAAGGTATAAATCCCTTATGAATTTGATAAGGTACAGGTGAGATTGCTGGCTCAGAGATAGCATTTTGTCTTTCAAACTCATAAAAATACTTTTATTTAAAAGAGTAATATTCCCAACATAAAACCTAAAATAGCAAGGAACCCAGGACTCTGTCTCAGTTCATAGCTTTCTCCTCTATACTTTGAGGTGTCGTCTCCATAAGACTTGAATCTGAATTGAACTGTAAACAGTCGTGTAAAATGGACATACAGAGTAGAGAATTTCTCTCTATTTTGACATGCAAGAAAGTCTAATCTTGTTTTAAGAAAATGGTAGTGGAGTTGGGGCGTGTATGATTGTGTGTGGGAATGCCATGCTGATGTTTTCTCAGTGGTTGCCCTTTCTTTTCTTCCTCCAACAATGCAGAAGATGATGGCAATTCATAAAATATTGTTCAGTTTTGCTCTGCATTAAGCAATGTGTTTGTCTCAAGGAGAAGAAAAATAACAGTTTACTTTTACTCTCTAAGGAGAGCTTACGTACACATCAAAGGCACTGTCTTCTGCGTTCTGGTCATCAGCAACAATTCTTGCTCCAGGGCTCTTTGACCCTTGGAGGTCAGTTGGTAGAAAGCCTCTTGCCCTGCTGTTTCCCTGCTCAGTCTAGAAAGAAGTTTACCATGGAGCTTTAAGAAACACAAATGCTCAGAACAATAAACTAAGGACTCTGTCAGAATTCATAGCTGAACTTAGGAGGCAAAACAACCACATCCAAAGTTATGGACTGTTTGAATCATGCAAACATCTCTTCTCTCTCATATTTTAGAAAATCTAAGAAGTTTTAATATGGATTAAATATTAAATGATACTAAGGATTTATTTTGTTAGGTTTAATAAAATAATGTATAACAATATGGTCTTGTAAGAAAATGTCACTTTTCTTAGATGATTACTGCAAATTGTAAGGGTAAAATCATACGATGCTTGATATTTGCTTAAAATAACTTAAGAGAGATTGGGCACAGTGGCTCACACTTGTAATCCCAGCACATTGGGAGGCCACAGCAAGCAGATTTTTTGAGCTCAGGAGTTTGAGACCAGCCTGGGCAACATGGCGAAACCCTATCTCTACAAAAAAATTAGCCAGGCCTGATATATCTGTAGTCCTAGCTACTTGAGAGGCTGAGGTGGGAGGATCATCTGAGCCAGGGAGGTCAAGGCTGCAGTGAGCTGTAATCGCACCGCTGCACTACAGCCTGTGTGACTGAGTGAGACCCTGTCTCAAAAAAAAAAAAAAAAAAGAAAAAAAGACTTAAGGTGGGTAAAGAATAAATGAAGTATTATACGGAGGGCATTATGTTAAGTGAAATAAGCCATACCAGAATGAAAACTACTGCACGATCTCACTGTTATATGCAAGCTTATTAGATTCTTGATTTGTAATTTAGGAATAACATTACCTCTTTAAAGGGGTTGCATGAGAATTAAGTGTGATGATATAAGTAAATTTGAAGTCATAGTCTCTGGCATATAAGTGTTAAATGAACTGTAGGTAGTAGCATTGGTTATTTAATAAACATTTGTTGGATTGTTAAAAAAATTCACAAAATCTTGATCACTGTTGAATCTGGGCAATGGGTAAATGGAGGTTCTTTATACTATTTTCTTTATATATGTTTGAAAACTTTTATAATAAAGAATTCCTGCTTTGCTACTTACTAGCCTGTGACTTTGCGCAAAGCATTTAGCCTCTTTATATTCCGGTTTCCTCAAGAACAAAGCAGAAATGACAAGAGTTCCTCTCTCATAGGTGTGCTGTATGGATTGAATACAATCCTGTGGGCGCAGAGCTTAGTACAGGGCCTGGCTCAGAGCCAGCACTCAATAATAATAGATTATCATTAGCATCGTATATGGATCTGGGGTCAGGAAAAGACTTTTCCTATCACTTACCCTGTCACTGCTGGCTTATTTGAGCCTCCTCTCGGATCCCCAAGTCAGCAATGCCTTGCGTTATGAAAAATGAAAATGTGTGCAGGCAAATGCAAAAGCTAATGCTTCATTCTAATTGAATACAGCTCTAATGACACATGTACTTTCAAATGATAGAAGTAACCGAGAATTAGTCATTAAATAATGAGGGTAGGGAGAAAGGAGAAATGTGGGAAGGAAAATATACCACAAACAATGTTTGCTGGTTAACACACTTTATATTTAACAAAATAATTTTTTAATAATATATTCTTTTACACATCAAATATTGTTGCTAGAATCCCCTTTTTACAGTTTAGTGTTTAGGTTTTTTTTTTTTCTCACTAGTTTTCAGGCACGCCATTTTTCAAAGATTTTAGAAACTGAATCGTTTTTAATAGGCATCAGCTGACAAACAAGATGTTGATCCCTTATTATAACATAGCTGTCGTTAAAGCCGAGAACCAAAGGCGGAGGAGAAATAGGAGTACAGAGATGACAGTGTGGCTGCAAACAAAGACTTCACAAGAAACAAACAACAGATGAGACCAGAGCTCTGTTGTTCAGAGTCTGGAAAGAATTTCTCAATGACCTGGGTAGAAGGAAGTTGTAAAATGTTTATCAGTTTATGAGAAATTGTCACAGTATAAGTTCATCTCTCCCTAAAGGGGGAAAAATGTCAGTGCTACAAAATCTTAAAGGAAACAGCCTGTAGTGAAACTTAGAGAAAAAGAAAATCCAACAACAACAAAACCAACCATAAAAATCCCTCTCTCTAGCTGGTTATCAGAGGCCACAGAACAGCCTGCTTTCTGCAGACTCTCTGAAGAGAGATCCTTAATGGATGTCCCATTCAATTCTAGTAAATTCTTGCTGTGACACTCGCTGTGCCAATACTTTGATGCAAAATTTCTGCACTTCAGCTTCCCAGTTGCACTCTCTGTTTTCTAAAAAAGGACATAGTAACTCCTTAATAATAGATAAGGTACTATGCTGCATGGCTCTATTAATGATATTTTCTGAGTTTCAAACCTTATTCCTGTCATTTATTATTATTATTTCTTTCCAAGAGTGTGGATTTTTGAAGTTGGCAACAGGCAACCTCGGGGCAAAGAAAGCTCTATAATACATCTCTGTCTAGACACAAGCTGAAGTGTGGAATGCCTTTACTTTTGAGTGCAGACATAAATCATGCAGCATTGCTCATGAATGATTCATGACTGTCTATATGATGTATCCATGGTGGCAACTGAAAGGCACCAACCTTGCTGCAAATTGGTGTTCTAAGGGAAGGTGGCTTGATGCTCTTCCTCAGGATGGTGCCGGCATGGCTATTTGTATCGTAACGCAAGCACAGTGTGCATAAGAATGTCAGGTCTGACTCGTCAGCACGTTAATTTTGGAAATGACAACTCTTTCTTGATGACAGGAGATGCTTCCAGGGAGGAGAGGCTGACAATTTTAAATGAAAAACCAGTTGACAAGACTCAAAAAATATGTTTCCTGAGGGTGGGCCTATAGCATTAGAAGCCTCACTCTCTATGGAGAAGACTGACCCCTTGGAAATGCTGACTGTGTATGTCCCATAGGGATCAGAAGCTCACAAAAGCCACAGGTGCTGCTAGAGCTTGCCTAGTGTGTTCCCTGCCAGAAACCACTCTATACCGATTATTCTAGACCACTGGTTCTCAACCAGGTGAAATTAGGCCCCTCACTCCCACTCCTTAGGGACATTAGGCAATGTCTGGAGAAATTTGGTTGTCACCAGCTGCTGGGATGTTGCTAGTGGATAGAGGCCAGAGATGGTGCTAAACATCCTAAAAGCACACAGGACAGCCCCCACCAACGAATAATGATCTGGCCCCAAATGCCAATCCTACTAAGATTGAGACACCTTGCTCTAGAATATGGCACTCCACAGGAGCTATGGCAAAGCCCAGGTTGGGGGAGCAGAAAAAGAAAGAACATTGATAAGACAACTGTAAAGTCTCTTCAAGGACCCTATCAGATCTGTGCCAGGGTTTTTAGGGCAGGAGCATGGAATAAGCAACTAACTATGCCATGTGGTTTCAGAATTGTTAATTTTGCACTTGAATCGAGGTGGCATCAGATACCCTGTGTGTTTTGTTTTTTCTGTTACTATACTAGCAGCATTACCAGGGCAACCTGGAGACTCTTCAAAGGTTCACTTTAATTTTTCAGTATCTAATATATACATTTTAAAAAATGTTCAACAAATGGAATTGTATTGTGCAAGACTCACTCTACCCTAATCTTTAATGTAAATCAGCACTTGAGGTGGAAAGAGTGTCCTGAATCTGTGTTTCAGACATAGGGCTGAGTGGTTGTTACTACAACATGGCAAACACAGTCCCGAACCACAAAAACTGCCAGTGTGTACTACTGACTTTTAGCCAAATCTGAACTCAAAAGCCAGAGATGTTCGTAAGGATTTGGATTCACAGTGGGTTTTCTCACCCTGGTTCTGGTATTTATATTGCCTGATAACAGTGAGTTTAGAGTGTGTTTAGCTACAAACCAAACTCAAATTTCACATCATGAAAAAGTCTGATGATTAATGCTACAATTTTAAAGATCTGTCTCTCTTTGGATTCTTTAGTTGAGCTCATGGTGTTCTTTACGTAATAGATTTTGATTGGCAGTTTCGAGGTTTTCCATATGAAATGTGTGGTTTGTAAGAATTAAATTGTGAGCCCCCATGTAATGGACAAAGTACTTGTTCCAACCCTGTCCAGCAGTAGGCCCGTCTATGTGCCCACCCCTCTTTCCTTAGTCTACAGGGCATGATTCACCCTAGGAGAGCAATTGACTGGATGCTCTTGTGTTTCCCAGCTCAGGAAAGATCTTTCCCCTGACATTCCTTTACCAAACTTTTTTTTTGACACAACTCAAAACTTTACTGTGCAGTCAAATTTAGCCCCTTAGACTCTAAAAGTGAAAAAACAAATATTACAGGAGAACAATGCCATGTACAATGTACAGAAGAGTAAAAATGAAGTAAACCAGGGGACAGTGAGCTGGTAGGTCAGAGGCATTACCAGGGAAGGAGCCTGTGCAAGGCTATTTCTTTCTTTTTGTTCCAGCAATCCAGTCATCAAGTCACCATCAAGCATTGGTAAATACAAAAGCGATTTAGATAGCTATATACTATATATATTTTATATAGCAAGAGAGAAAGAGAGAAATTTCCTCTTAGGAAAATATTCACTTTTGTCAACCCTAGAAAGTTTTGCTGGTGACCCTGTTGTAGCTGGCAGGAGTTTGTTTGTTTTGTTTTGTGTTAAACATGTGCAGTGTTGAAGCCATAGCATCCTTTCCTAAGAACTCATCATTGGGTGGAAGTTTGTCCTACACAGTCTGCTTGCCTTGGCATTCACGTTTTGAACACTGAGCAGGCTTCCACCAGTCCCCGTTGTGACAGTGACAGATGTTACATTCGTCCACTTTCACTTCAATGCCAGCTGGAATTATCGTCGTTCCTGCAAAGCAGTTTGGACCTGAAACACACAGATACATTGATTAATTGATTAAATCTGAGAGGCTCCCTTTCTCCCCACCATCCAAACCCAAGCCCCAAAGCCATAAATGAGTAAGTCAGACTACTCTACTGACTTATCATCAAGGAATTTTCTAGCCATCTCCTTGAAATTCAAACTTGCAACTCTGCTACCTTTTGCACACAGCTCATATTTCCCGTGTATATCGTGAACTTAAATAAAAAGAGACAATCTTCAAAAAAAATCGTATTTTCTGCTTCCTGAGTACATGCAGTTTTCTAAATTTAGGTTCTGTGGGTTAAACTGTATTTGTTTTGTCCTCTGAGGTGTAAAGGCTGCCAGCATATGCTGTGAAACACGAGGGAGGGCTGACATGGTCTGCCTCAGATGGTGGCACCCGTGGCCTGTCCTTGTCTTTTCCTGTGGTGGGTATGAGACAATAAACTTGCTCGTTCCCCAGTTTCAGTGCCTCCCCAGCCCAGTTCCTGGAATCCCCAGCTTGTTTCTTGATAACAATGAATAATTCATGACCAGATGATTTATTCATGTCCTGAACAAGCTTTGTTAGAGGTTCATTTGATTTTTATAAATGGACTTCCTTTAATCTGCTGGCTATCTCTTTTTTTTTTTTTTGAAGAATGACCCAAAATGGTGGGCTTTTGAAAGTCAGCAGGAATTTTATTTTACTTTTTGACATTCAAAAGCCTTATTGAAAATGTCCCCTGCTCATTATAGATGAATGTTGAAAAAATTCACCAATTTCAGGTTTTTAAAAATTTTTCTGTCTTTCCCTCCTTTTTCTTACTTTCCCCTTATTTTCTTGCAATTTTTGACCTTCCCAACGTAGGAATATCAGTGTTCAGTGTTAGTTGTTATTACTATAGTTTCCAAATTCAAATGGAAAAAAAATTGCTTCCCAAACTGCACTGGATTATAGTAGGGTGGTACAAATTGTTCTTTCTTTGAAGCAATTTGGTATTAAGTCTCTGAGGTACACATTTGGGTAAAGAGAGAGAATGTTGAGTTGTGTCTACCAATGATTTATTAACCCGGCATTGTTGGCCGCTCACCATAACCACTACAAAGTAACATGGCAATGCATATCAGTATCAGTGCCCTACTTTCACTTTGTTACCCCCTTGATAAGCCAGACTGTCTTTACCATCAAATAAATGAAATCTGGGGCTATGTGTAGTTCTGCTTCATATTTGGAGTCTTGCTTTTTATAAAATTATAATTAATTACAACATATACTTATCAACACAAGGCTATTCAATATGTTATGGTTTTAATTGCCCATTGTTTCAGAGCTCCCAGACCTCAATAGTGCATACACTTACCAGTGGTGGAGTTCCTATGCCTTTCTTCACTCTGTAACACAAACACTTGGCATGTGCTCAAGCGTGAAGAGCCATGCAGAGCAGGAGGGAAATAAGAGTCAGCTCTGACAAACAGCTAGCAAGCTGTCAGCCTTCACCCAGAAGGGTGCTTCTTGTTCATTTTGTTGTTGTTGTTGTTGTTTTTGAGATGGAGTCTCACTCTGTCACCTAGACTGGAGTGCAGTGGCGCAATCTTGGCTCACTGCAACTTCTGCCTCCAGGACTCGAGCAATTCTCCTGCCTCAGCCTCCCAGGTAGCTGGGACTACAGGCAAGCGCCATCACACCTGGCTAATTTTTTGTATTTTTAGTAGAGATGAGGTTTCACCATGTTGGGCAGACTGGTCTCGAATTCCTGACCTCAGGCGATCCACCTGCCTTGGCCTACCAAAGTGCTGGGATTACAGGTGTGAGCCACCACGCCTGGCCTTGTTCTGATTCTATGATTCTAAGCCACTGACCATCCTTATTGCTGATTATTTAAGGGCTACAATATTAATTCCGTAGGTCTTGGGATTTAAGTCATTGTTTGATAGATTGGACTGCCTTTGGGTCTACAGCTCCCTGGGAAAATTCAACACTAAACCACGAATTTGTTCTGGACTCAGAACTGAGGGAGTCTTCAGAGAACTTGGCAGAGAGGTTTTTCCAGAATGTAGCTCATTCTCCTGGGGCCGTTGTTGACAGACCTCTCTCAACCCAGCCAGTTCTAGGCCAAACAGGGTCTTGCCAGGGCCAACCTAGCTTTAATAATCATACTAGAGTGAACTACCACCTATTTGCCTGGAGTCAAACCGGAGGAGGCAGTGGTTCCTCTTGCCACCTGTCCCCTTGTAACCAAGTCTTTTTACCCCAATTGTATACTTTTAACTTTTCCACATGGGAAAATAAAATTCTAAATAGTGGTTTTAAAAGAAGTCCTTGAACCAGGCAAGATATTATCCAGTAAGAGTTTTCCCAGCTTCTTGAGAAGGTTTGGATATTCGACAGTCAGAAGAATCTTAACTGTGTGAGCGTGCGTGCATGCGTGCGTGTGTGTGTGTGTGTGTGTGTGTGTGTATGTGTATGTGTATGTGTAGAGACATGCTACTGGCTCACCGGAGGCTGGATAATATCAGTGGCACAATAAGAGAAAGAGGCAGGGAGGAATCTTTGTGAAAAGAGAATTCTTACAAATTTCTATGCTTATCCTGAAGGGATATTTTACTAGAGCTCTGGTTTTCATATCCACCCCTTTCTGCATACGCTGGTATCATACTATGGTCAGTGTGTATTTGACTAACCTCTATACACCGTTTCTTAAGAGTCATTTAGAATTTGCTGCACTCTCGGCTCAAGAAATATTAATGACTGTATATTGATTGACAGAATGCAAAGAAAGATCCTTTGCACGTGCCAGGCCTAACCAAAGGCACTTCTGTAAATTATATGGTAAGCTCTTACCTCTACCTGATGGCCAGAGGTATTTTACAGAATCAAAAATTCCTGTTTGATCTCATTAGCTTTAGTAGTACAGTGATTTTTTATTAGTACCCTTCTGAGAACCTTAGGTGTAACTACAGAAGTCTCAAGTTTGCTGTTAATAGTCTTATCTGCTTAAAAGTGATTTAGATAATTGTCAAGCAGAATGGTTGGCACTATTTAAAAATGATTCTGGTTTTAGCCCTTCTTCCTTAATAATGGTGACAGTAAATGCAAATTTACTTTGAGCATATGAAAGCCCACCATGAGTTCTTTACATAGGAAGTCTACCCTTCTATCTGCTGTCTACCTTGTATTTGGGGACTGATTTCTTTTTGTCTTGGTCGAAATAAGGGAATACGTTTCTTAAAAGAGTGAATTCAATGGCAAAGCAACATATTTTAATGCAGAGGATTTGGAGAGACTCCAGAGGGGAGCAATGAAAATGATTAAACTGAAGGCTGGCAAATAGGACCTCTGAGAAAAGGTTAAGGGGATTGGAATTATTTAATCTAGAAAGAGAAGATGGAGGAATAACTCAATAACTCTCAAAGAATGAAGGCTTATGTAAAAAATGGTTACCAACTGTTCTCTCCTTCTGGCGCCTAGAATAAGAGAAAATGGAGACATATTGATTCTCAATGAATTGAACACACTTACACATCATGTGAATTCTTCAGAGGACTGAGAACTGAATGTAGTAGTTGCCAACAATGTGGTGAGGGCCTCTCTTTTAGTGATCTTTAAGAATATAGGAGGTAGGCTGGTTGTGGTGGCTTACACCTGTAATCCCAGCACTTTAGGAGGCTGAGGCAGGAGGATCGCTTGAGCCCAGGAGTTTGAGACCAGCCTGGGCAACATAGTGAGACCTTGTCTCTACCAAAAACAGAAAGCCAGGAGTGGTGGTGTGCGCCTGTTGTCCCAGATACTGGGGAGGCTGACTGGGGAGAATTGCTTGAGCCCAGGAGGTCGAGGCTGCAGTGAGCTAAGGTTGTGTCAGTGCACTCCAGCCTGGGCAATACAGGGAGCCCCTGAATCGAGAGAGAGAGAGAATGAATATGAATGAAAGAAAGAGAGAATATGAATGAAAGAATGTGAATGAAAGAATGAAAGAGAGAATGAGAGAGAATATCGGTCTTATCTGTCAGGTATGGTTTAAGTAGTCAGATCCTTGAAGACAGGAACTGAAGGTTTGTTATTTCTTATGGTCCAGGTCTACTACTGTGTCTGACAAATATTAGGAAAGTATACATTTGTTTAACTGAATGAAATAGTATAAACTAGTTATATATTGGAAGTGAACTTATTTTCTGAACTTAGGAATCAGGCTTTATATATCAAGCCTAGTGTTAGTATTAAATATATAGGAGTATTTGATAATGAATGAAAACACATGGTGATAATTTCTTGAACATTTACTTCAAGCCAGGAATTTGTCTCGTTTAATTATTACAACAAACCACATAAAAAGTGCATGTTCTTATCTTCAGGACACTGAACCTTACAGATAAAAAGTAACTTGCCAGAAATCACACACCCAGGAAATGGCATCAATGGGATATGAATTCATATCTCTCTGAAATAGAGGATGCTTCTAATAGCCCAGGAAAAGAGACAGGTAGCTAGGAGTGCATTACTGTATTCCTTTGCCCAGATCCTGAGCTTCTGATCAGAATTTAGAAGTCTAGTTGGTTTTTGTGTTTGCATACTGAGGCAAGAAATTTGATGTGGCTAGAAACAAGTGAGATTGTTTTTCTATAGGTCTTTATCAGGTTTACTGGTTTTATATTGTGTATTTATATAGTCTTCAGAAAACATAATTTATTTTAAAACTAAAGGAAATTTCTTTTGGAGAAGATGCTTGGGCAGTTAGACTTCCCTTTTGACAGCAGTGAAGTTCTCACTGCTGCTGGACGTAGACCAACCAAAAAGCAGAATTAAAGTGGCCCATAACTCAGGAGACCTGGGAGGTTCTATGACTTATCAGCTCAAGTGCTCTGTAACCCCCATACAAATGGGGGCCTAAGTGGTCTAGTCTTAGGATTCATATTTGTGAAAATGTGATAAAATTGGAGATGGAATCTTTTACTGGGAGTTGGCACTAGGAGCAAAGAGGAAAAGGTAGGAAAATTCACACATGAAAACTTTTTTTTTTTAAATGAAACACGTAAGTAATTTTCCCTGCCGGGCATTGTGGCTCACGCCTGTAATCCCAGCACTTTAGGAGGTCAAAGTGGGTGGATTGCTTGAGCTGGAGTTTGAGACCAGCCTGGGCAACATGGCAAAACCCCATCACTATGAAAAATGCAAAAAATTAGCTGGGCATGGTGGTGCACCCCTGCAGTCCCAGCTACTTGGGAGGCTGAGGCAGAAGGATCTCTTGAGCCCAGGAAGTTGAGGCTACAGTGAATTAAGATCACGCCATGGCATTCCAGCTTGGGTGACAAAGTGAGACCCTATCTCGAATAATAATAATTTTCCATATTCTGTTTTTCTTTGAGCACATATTTTGCACATCTATAAAATGAAAACTGGTTGGTAAACATTTTTCCACAGTAGGAATCATTCAAAAGAAATATTACAAGGAAGAACAATGTGAGAAATATATAACAGCAGAGTTGCTCTGGTGAGGTGGCTGTGGAGAGCCCAGGGCTCTATCCTTTCAGCCCCTTTTTATTCCATCTTCTCACCTCAACCACCTCAAGATAGACCATAAAGCACCTTCCAGTGTATCTAGTAATCAGAGAAAAAGCATTTGAAGTGATCTTTTCCAGTTTCAATCATCCAGGATTCTACAAAACCAGCAGAAAATTGAAGGGTCTCTGTCATACTTGTGGTATTAAGAGCTGAGCAGTTTTTTTTTCCTGGTAAGCCCTGAAATTTTCCCATAAAAAGGTGCATAAAAATCGGATGGAAAAGGAAGTTGATAGCCACCCTAGTTACACCTCTTCCAGTCTGTGTTTACTTACGATGTTAAGCATTAAACATCACATGATTGCATTAAGGGGAGTAAATATATAACCTGAAATAAGTGCTCTAAAGGAGAGGATCACAGAGCTGTGGAAGGCTGTAGCAGAGAACCTTACCTAGACTACGGAAAGGCTGGGTGTGTGTCGGGGTGCAGAGGAGGAGCCATTGAGCGGCTGTAGAAGGCTAATGGGGTTGAAGTGATGAGTGAAGCATAACATGATGATGTCAGTGAAGTAGCCAGGAAGACAAGTTGGAACAGTTATGTACTGGAGCTGGTGCCTCATATTGGCTTGCAAGGGCAAATAGTTAACTCTTCAGGAATCCTATAACATCACTGACACTATTTGGATAGCTTGAAACTGGCCATGGTGGGTGTTTTTATGTCACCCAAATCAGAAAATGCTAAAATTAGGGTTTCTCCCTGTAGCCAGTTGTTAAATACTTTTGGACATATCCACTAGATTGGGGGCCTCATTGGCCATGATAAAGCATTGGGAAGTCACTGAAGGATTTTATGTAGGGGTGTGTGTGTGTGTGTGTCTGTGTGTGTGTGTTACCATGAAATACAGACATTGATTTCATTAACTGCACCATGGTTGCTATATGATTGGTCCACAGAGCAATCAACCCTCTTTCACCTCTTTCACCAAGTCCCTCTTTCACCTTCTGCCATGATTGTGAGGCCTCCCCAGCCATGTGGAACTGTGAATCCATTAAACCTCTTTCCTTTTTACATTACCTAGTCTCAGGTATGTCTTTATTAGCAGTGTGAGAACAGACTAATACATAATAATATAAATATTCATTCCAAACAAGACTTCTAGAAGCAGTAGTGATGTGGCAATGAATAAGAGTTTTTGCCTTCAGGGAGTTGACATTTAAATGGGGTAAATCAGGCAAAATGCACAAAAACAAATTAACAGGACCATTTCAAGTCATGGAGGAGATAAAAATGACACATAGTCAAGGTCCTAGATCCAGAGTGGGAAACTAATGTTTATAGAACATATTCACTATATTGCTAAAAAGTGGTTATCATGATCTCCTTTCACAGGTGAGGAAAGTAAAGCTCAGAGAAATTAAGGGACTTGTTAAAGGGCAGAGAACTAAACAATAAGAGAGTTTAAATTTCAGCCCTCACATTCCGTTTCCTAGGTTGAGTACTTGAGAGAATTTATGTGCTAATATTTACTTCATAATCATATATTTTCCTGTTCCTGACTCCCCAGTTTTCTCTTGTAGGAAGCTCATACAAAATCCAGACTTGGTTGATAACATGCAATTTGGTTAACACTTTGAAGATTCTTTTCAAGAGCTTTTTATACATGGCCTTATTTTCTCCTCATGAGTATTATTTTTTCTGTTTTACAGGTGAGACAATAAAACATAGAAATGTCAAGTGGCTTTCTCAAAGTCACACAGTTAATAAGTGCGTGGGGTGGGATACAGCACCATTTTTTTCTGTGCCCCATCCCAGAAGTCCATCTTTCTGTGAGTTAGAACTACTTTTCATTTCCTCCAAGTTTTGATAGCACCTGGGATGATGCTGTAGCAGAGGTAAAAGGCTATGATGTTTTAATTCTCTCTCTCTCTCTCTCTCTCTCTCTCTCTCTCTGTGTGTGTGTGTGTGTGTGTGTGTGTGTGTGTGTGTGTGTGTGTGTGTGTATGAAGGGGTGAATGGATGATAGGGGAAAGTCCAGCTACAAAATCCCCATGTGGGGCAGAGAAACAGTCTCTTGAGTAGCTCTATTCAATCTCTTCTCTAAACTGCAAAGCAAGATTTGCTCCTGTGAAGCACATATGGCCAGGAAGGCAATGTGGTTCTAGCAATTATCTTGGAAGGCAGCCAGGTTGTTACAGAGATCTGATCTTTCAGTACTAGATACCCTGCTCTGTTGTTTGTCGACCCAGATCCTTTTTAAAGCTGAGACTCCTACTTCCCAGAGACTAGGAAAGCCAGGCTGGTCAGGACCACTTTATTGATCTTTTATGATTTTAAATCCTCCTTGGAAACAACTTCATATTGCCTAATGCTCCTCTTTTGAGTATAGCAATTTTTGGCCTTGATTTGAAAATTTATTATTGACACTTAGTGTCTTTTAGAAATTGGTTGTAAATGATCTTTCTGATGCATAAATGAGGCAGGTTCCTATTGTGTAAAGCCATAAACATCCTATATTTATTTGGCAGAGCATCTAAATCATTGTTTCAGCAAATAGTAGGCTTGTAGGCCTTAGTCTGTGGGGTTGAATTGAGTTGGATTATGCCCTTTCTCTTCAATGATTTTAATTCTCTGCTTGGTGCAGTCTGATAGATGCTATTGTGCTATGAAAAATCAAATAGGATTTCTGATCAGGTGTAGCCATTTTCATCTATTAAAATATTAGAAAAAATGTTTCTAAAAACCAGTCATTAGAGCTGATTGCAGTTAAAATTGTACTAAGTGCCTTAAACCTTCTAGTATCATGCTCTGATGCCCTTTTGGTGCCTGGGAAGAGAGTGGTGATGAGATTGCTATTGCTGGAGGGAGCTTCCAGACCAAAGAGTAGAGGGCCTCTACCTGATTTTACTCACTCATCCCTGTGTTACTTCCGAACCCTTTTTATTAGACCTAAAAACAAAAAGCTTCCTTAGATTAAGGTGGCAAGATTCAGGAAATATTGTTTTCTCTAAGACTGCCTTAAAGGTGCCTGTTAATCATTTTATTTGAAAATTCAGTTTTGCTGAACTCCCACACAAATTTCAGTCTGAGAGCTCTAGAGAGTTTTCTGGCCCTTAAGTATGTAAGATTTATAGCCTGGTGTTCCAATTAAGTAAAATGCAAGGGCTGGCATGAAGAGAGGAAGGACGTGGTCAAGCTACACAATAGAAGTAAAGGTTGGCTGCTCTTTTTCTAATTTCAGGAAAATTCGCAGGCTCTGAGAACCTGGCATAGTTCGGGTCCTACGTTTGCCAGCTGTAGCTGTCTAGTCTCACATTCAGGAGGATGTTTGTGGTCAGAAAATGGTTTGATTTGCTGTGTTATAAAACATTTAATCTGCTTAGTTTTTGCTTTGAATGATGGAATAATCTCTCAGCCAAACTTCCCAAGCTGAAACAAGACTAACCCCACCTTGTTAGATATTTTAATGATTTTCAAATCACTGTCCTATTTCTTCTCAGCAATCCTAAAAGTAGGTTGTATCATTCCTGTAACACCCATTTTACAGCTGAGAACACTGTGGTTCAAAGAGATAGGAGTAAAAGGATAAAATTAGGACCCTGGAGCCAGACTGTCCACGTTTCAGTTCTGCTCCTACCATTTACTGGCTGCATGAACCCAATGTCAGCAGTCAAAAAGTGGGAATAATAATAAAGTGATAAGAGAACCTACTTTACAGTTTCCTTCCTTTTTGAAGGAACAAATGAATTCACATATGTAAAGCACTTAGAACAGTTCCTGTCACACAGTAGGGCACAAAAAAATGTTAAGTTGTTGCTATTTATGATTCTACTTATTGTTATTACCTGAGTTACAGTCTGTACTACTTTATAGAATCCAGGTCCTTTGATTTCTAATGTTTATTAAAAAAATTTCAAGACATCAATGAAGAAATTAATCTTGTTCATGTCATGAATAGTTTTTGCAAAGTGAGAGGGCATATAGCAGTGAAATCTTTTCTATGTGGATTTTCTGTTTGTAAGAAGCAGGACGAATGAAAACATCTGAATAGACAGCACATCATTAGGTAGGGTCAGGGGAGGTATATTAGTCTGTTTCAGTTGTTGACTGAGGAGGGAGTCATTAGGAAAATGAAAATGGTTTGCTGTGATTGCTAATGGTAAGTGCTTTCATTGGTTGAAAACAAAGGGCCCAGATATGATGGGAGAAAGTCTAAGTTAAGGGATAACAAAGAGGTTGCAAGCTCAATAAAAGAGTAGGCAAAGATATTTATCTAAATATCTATCTTTCAATCTATTTAAGTAGAGTGGTTTTTTAAGTTTTTTTTCTTATTGCTTAAAAAACTGAGAAAAAATGTGAATGCCTGCCAGTCACAGAAATACTGAATTATGGTACCCTTCTCCATGGACTCTTCTGCAGTCACTAGAAAGAATGAAGTACAACTTCCAGCTGACTTGCAGGGATTTCCATGAGTTATTGTTGAATAAGAAAGTGATTATGCAGATAAGTGGGTATAATAGGATCCTATTTTAGTAAAATAAATGTAGACAAACTTTGGTGCATATTTGTATAGGATTATATGAGAATGGAAGGAAAATAAAGAAGCTAAAGAAGCACGAATACCATGTTGGTAACACTGTCTTGCTAGGGAAAGGGGCTACTGATGAGGGAGGAGATGTGTAGGTTAAAGGGGCAGCAGAAAAAACAAATTAAAAACTGCACCAAAATAGGGCATCATGACATATATTTGGTTCGGGGCATAAAAATAAAGAAATTTTGATATTGGCATGCATTTTTAAATCAATGCATACATTTAATGTTGTAGTGCTTCCTTTCTTTCCTTACAATCTATTATTAAAATGATAATGTGTTTGGCAACCAGGCACATCTTAGAAGAGGAGATGTGCTGAAAGTCACAGGAAGGCCAAACAAAGCCTTCAATACTCCCCGTTTCTTTGACAATAAAGTTCTAGTGCTGTGCTGCCTATTCAGTAGCCACTACCATGCGTGGCTGTGGAGAATTTGAAATGTGGCCTGTCTAACCTGAGATGTGCTGGAAATATTAAAAAAAATACATCAATTTTTGTACCAGTACCATGCTGTTTTGGTTACTGTTGCCTTGTAGTATAGTTTGAAGTCCAGCAGTGTGATGCCTCCAGCTTTTTTCTTTTTGTTTAGGATTGTCTTCCCTATACGAGCTCTTTTATGATTCCATATGAATTTTAAAATAGTTTCTTCTAATTCTGTGAAGCATGTTAATGGTTGTTTAATGGGTATAGCATTGAATCTATAGATTACTTTGGGTAGTGTGGACATTTTCACAATATTGATTCTTCCTATCCATGGGCATGGAATGTTTTTTCATTTGTTTGTGTCCTCTCTGATTTCTCTGAGGAGTATTTCGTGGTTCTCCTTCAAGAGATCCTTCACTTCCCTTGTTAGCTGTATTTCTAGGTATTTTATTGTCTTTGTGGCAATTGTGAATGGGAGTTCATTCATGATTTGGCTCTCTGCTTGTCTGTTGTTGGTGTATAGGAATGCTTGTGACTTCTACACGTTGATTTTAGTTGTTCATCAGCTTAAGCTTTTGGGCTGAGACAGTGGGGTTTTCTTAGATATAGGATCATGTCATCAGTGAACAAAGACAATTTGACTTCCTCTCTTGCTGTTTGAATACACTTTATTTCTTTCTCTTGCCAGAGTTCCCTGGCCAGAACTTCTAATACTATCTTAAATAGGAGTGGTGGGAGAGGTCATCCTTGTCTTGTACTGATTTTCAAGGGGAGTGCTTCCAGCTTTTGCCCATTTAGTATAATATTGGCTGTGGGTTTGTCATAAATGGCTTTTATTATTTTGAGGTATGTTCCTTCAATACCTAGTTTATTGAGATTTTTAACATGAAGGGATGTTAATGGAACAGATTAGAGAACTCAGAAATAAGGCTTCACATTTAGAACCACTTGTTTTTTTTTTTTTTTTTTTTTTCTTTTGAGACGGAGTCTCGCTCTGTCACCCAGGCTGGAGTGCAGTGGCAGGATCTCGGCTCATTGCAAGCTCCGCCTCCTGGGTTCATGCCATTCTCCTGCCTCAGCCTCCTGAGTAGCTGGGACTACAGGCGCCTGCCACTACGCCTGGCTAATTTTTTGTATTTTTAGTAGAGATGGGGTTTCACCGTGTTAGCCAGGATGGTCTTGATCTCCTGACCTCGTGATCCACCCGCCTCAGCCTCCCAAAGTGCTGGGATTACAGGCGTGCACCACCGCACCCGGCCTACAACCACTTGATCTTTTACAAACCTTACAAAAACAAGTAATGGGGAAAGGATTCCATATTTAATAAATGGTGCTGAAAGAATTGGCTAGCCATATGCAGAAAATTGAAACTGGACCCCTTCCTTACACCTATAGAAAAATTAACTCAAGATGGATTAAAGACTTAAATGTAAAACCCAAAACCATAAAAATCCTAGAAGAAAATATAGGCAATACCATTCAGGATGCAGGCAAGGGAAAGATTTCATGACAAAATAATCAAAAGCAGTTTCAACAAAAGCCAAAATTGACAAATGGGATCTAATTAAATTAAAGATCTTCTGTACAGCAAAACTATCATCAGAGCAAACAGGCAACCTACAGAGTGGAAGAAAATTTTTGCAATCTACTCATTGGACAAAGGTCTAATATTCAGAATCTACAAGGAACTTAAATTCACCAGAAAAAAACAACCTCATTAAAAAGTGGGCAAAGGACGTGAACAGACACTTCTCAAAAGAAGATACACAGAGAAAAGCTCAACATCACTGATAGTTAAAGAAATGCAAGTCAAAACCACAATGAGATGCCAACCATCTCATGCCAGTCAGAATGGCAATTATTAAAAAGTCAACTATTAAAAAGATGCTGGTGAGATAGGAACAGTTTTACTTCTGTTGGTGGAAATGTAAATAAGTTTGACCACTGTGGAAGACGGTGTGCTGATTCCTCAAAGATCTAGAACCAGAAATACCATTTGGCCCAGGAATCCCATTACTGGGTATATACCCAAATAATGTGAATCATTCTGTTACAAAGATACATGCATGCGTATGTTCACTGCAGCACTATTCACGATAGCAAAGATAGGGTATCAACCTAAATGCCTATCAATGATAGATTGGATAAAGAAAATATGGTACATATACACAATGGAATACTATGCAGCCATTAAATGGAATGACATCACGTCTTTTGCAGGGAGATGGATAGAGCTGGAAGCCATTATCCTCAGCAAACTAACACAGGAACAGAAAACCAAACACTGCATGTTCTCACTTATAAGTGGGAGCTGAACAATGAGAACACATGGAGGGGAACAACACACACTGGGGCCTGTTGGGGGGTGTAGTTGGGGGAGGGAGAGCATCAGAAAAAATAGCTAATAAATGCTGGGCTTAATGCCTAGGTGATGAGTTGATAGGTGCAGCAAATCATTATGGCATATGTTTACCTGCATATTCTGCCTGTACATGTACCCCAGACCTTTAAAAATTAAAAGAAGAAAAACACATCAGATTTCAAAGACTTAGTGTGTCTTTGAACATAAGATAAAAAGAATGTAAAATAGCTCATTAATTTTTTATATCAATTACATGTTGAAAATATTTTTGATATATTAAGTTTAGATATATACATAAAATTATATATATGAAAAATTATATATATAAAATTATATGTGTGTGTGTGTATATATATATATATATATATAATTTTTTTTGAGATAGGGTATTACTCTGGTTGCCCAGGTTGAAGTGCTGTGGTGTGATCTTGGCTTACTGCAGCCTTGATCTCCCAGGCTCAGGTGATCCTCCCAGTTCAGCCTCCTGAGTAGCTGGGACTATAGGCATATGCCACCACACCTGGCTAATTTTTTGTATTTTTAGTAGAGACAAGATTTCGCCATGTTGCTCAGGCAACATGAACTCCTGGATTCGAGCAACTGGCCCATCTCAGCTTCTCAAAGTGCTGAAATTATAGGCATGAACTACCACGCCTGGCCAAATGTGTTCTTAAAATTAATTTTTTCTCTTTATTTTTACTTTTTTTAAAAATGTGGCTACTAGACACAAAAAATTACATGTGTGGCTCACATAGTATTTCTACTAAATAGCACCAGCCTAGAAGAATTATGGAAGGATGAGATGACAGGTGGCCAAGAGGAAACCAATTTTTGTACAATTTGGCGGGGAGGAATGCCAGGTGTAATGAACAAGGACATCTCTTTACGATAGGAGTTTTCAAAGGGTGGGCGCTTGATCAACTGCGTCCGTATCAGTGGGGATATCTTTGAAGGGCAAATTCTTCAGCCCCATCAAACACCTAATGAATCAGCAACACTGGGTATGGGGCCCAGCAATCTGCCTTTTAACAAACATTCCAGATAAGTCTGACGCAGGCTAAAGTTTGAGAACCACTGCTTTAGAATAAGGCAGTGCCTGGATGAAAACCCTAACATTGGGAACCAGGAAGAGAACATAGTCTGAGGTTTGGAAGAAGCTTCAAAATAGATGGAGCTTATCCAAAAGGCAATGAATTCAGCATGCTACAAGAACAGACTTTTAGCAAAGGGTCATTTCTGAGGAGAAATTCTGAGCAAGTACATGGTGGTTAAATGGTTCAATTACTTGCAAGTCTCAGCATCACCTTTTGAGCTGTCATTATTGTGTTTCTTTGATAAGTGTGATTTTAGCCCACATGACAGCTTGAGAATGAAGGAGACATGTGTGAAACTTGGCATTCGGAACCATTTTGGGTGCTTTAATGACCTCACTTACTGAAAAACAAGCCAGTTATCACTGGACAGAAAATAGTATATATTTATCTTTGGGATTGAAACAGGTTAAAAAAATAGTGTTACTCAGTTTTGTCCAACTTTCATATAAAACATAAAATTTATTTAAGCAACAAACCTTCTACTTCTGACGATTAATTTAGTATCATCTTTGAAAACTGCCTAGTTCCTTGATGAAAAAATTTAAAACCTATTTTCACTTCATTAAAATGATATGCTTGATATGCATAACACACCACAATGGAAGTCATGTTCTCACTCAGGGAAAGGGACATGGGACATGGAGTACACTTGTCAACAAAGTGGAACATTACTACAGACAGACACGCCCACCCACCCACACACCACAATGAAGCAGAAAACTTCCTATTTTTATTCTCTGTGTTCAAAGACACAAAATGCCTTATAACTAAAAAAAGATGAGTAGGTTATTTCATTACTGGAACATACTACCAAAGATGCCCTGCTAACATTTCCATGGTTTTTATAGTAACACATTATTACACATGCCGTTGGTAAATTAAGCAACAAAGTGGCATTTTCTTTAATGCATAAACTAACTGGCTGTAGATAGCTAACAACTATCAAACAGAAATAATAAGATCAGTATAAATAAGAGTCCACAAAATGTATAATGAGGCTAGTTTGTTTTAAATCATAATAACATGATAATTTAGAATTCTATAAGCAAATATTAACTACTCCCCATGTACCAGCCATTGTTTCAGGCACTGGAAATATAACTTCAACAAGACAAACATATTTCCTTCTTGTATGGATGTGGTATAAATAGATATTAAAAATTAGGCTGGGTTCAGTGGCTCATGCCTATAATCCCAGCACTTTGGGAGGCTGAGGTTGGAGGATGGCTTGAGGCCAGGAATTCAAGACTAGCCTGGGCAACATACTAGACCTTGTCTCTACAATTTTTTAAAAAATTAGCTGGGCATACATCTGTTGTTTTAATTACTTGAGATGCTGAGATGAGAGGATCGCTTAAGCTCAAGGGTTCAAGGCTGCAGTGAGCTGTGATCACACCACTGCACTGCAGCCTGGGCAACAGAGTAAAATCTATCTCTAAAAAAATTAAATGAAGAAAGAAAAGAATGGGATTAAATTTGTGAAAAATAAAGAGTTCGTATACTAAGGGGATTTAATCTAGTGTAGAAGTCCAAGACGGGTGCCTTGAGAAAGTGGTGGGAGAAGGAGGGGCCAGTGAGAGGCATCAGGCAGCAGAGCCCCACAGGAACAACTCCTAACTGCAGTGGAAGCTCGGGATATGGGAAAGCATTTGCAACACCCCAGGGTAGAGTCAGTGGGAGGGGGCCAAAAGATAAAAGTAGAGACCGATGGGAGCATGTTCTTGCTGTTTTTAAAAAACTATAGTTGGTACTTGTATTGCACCTAAGGCGCAGTTGCAACCATGACATAACCAATTTACTTTTTACATAGATTACACTGGTTTTAATGTGGATAATGAGTTGTTGCAGAGGCAGGGGCTGTGTTGCTAGAAGTAGAATAATTGAATCAATTTTTACACTAGTCCAGGCAAAGGTAATTGTGGGTGGTGGCCATGAAGAAGGGAGAGAAGTGAATGGGTGTGAGCAATATTTAGGCAATAGAGTCAGCATGATTCTATCATGTTGGTGGTAGACTTGAGTGTGTGGAATAAGGTAGAATATGCCCCTTAAGTTTCTAATTTGAACAAGTGTATGGAATGCTGGAGAAGGGGCAGGATTTGGAGAAAAGAGAATGAGGTCAATGTTAGAAAGTTTGAATTGATATACACATGAATCATCTAAGCAGAGATGAATAGGGGAATAGAACTGACTGAGTTGGGCATAGAGAGGTGGAACCCCTTGCAAATGAATGGTAATTGAAGCCAGGGGAGTGAATGAGCATTTGATGTCCTGCAAGAAGAAAGAGGGCCTAGGACGACATTGTCGTTTAAGGGAAGACAGATGAGATGGAGCCACCTAAGAAGACAAAAAAGATTTCAGAAAGGAATGAAAAAAATAGCAATACATGATAGCAGAGAAGCAAAGGAAAGGAAAGGTTTCTGGCAGGACTGTGACAGCAGTGTCAAGTGCAGCTGAGATGGGCGTGGAGATAAGGCAGAGACAAGCTCCTTGGTGACCTTGCTTGACAAGTACAATGTCTGCGGAGTGGTGAAGGCAAAGGCCAGGCTGGGGAAGACTGATGAATGGATGGGAAGTAAAAGCTGCAGAAATAAAAAGAGTTCAGTAGCTGTAAGAGACAGTGTGGAGGGAGGATAGTTAAAATGAGAGAGAAATATCTTTAAATGCTGGTGAGAAATAATCTGGTGGGAGAGAGAGGTTGAATGTAAAAGAGAATGGCTAGGGAGACTAGAGTACCTGAGACAGCAGAAAGGCACGAAATTCTGTGTTGTTAGATGGGACGTGAGGGCCCTCTTCTATAGTAATAGGCACTAGGAGCTGAAATAATTTCTGTCTGATAATTTCTATTTTCTCTGAGCAGTAGGAGGGTCCCTAATCTGCTAAGGGTGAAGAAAAGATGAAAAAAGGAAATGGTTGAGACAGTCACTGGGGAGAATAAAAAGTCTAGCTGACTGGGGACGCCTAATACATTTGTTTGAGTAGGGTTGACAGTCCCATGAGGAAGACTACTATAATTTGTAGTGGTATCAATTTGGTGGCTTGTGTGGTCTTTCCCATCAGAGCTCAGCAATATTGTGGAAGAGCATCTGATATGGTTTGGCTGTGTCCCTACCCAAATCTCATCTTGAATTGTAGCTCCCATGATTCCCATGTGTTGTGGTAGGGAACTGGTGGGAGATAATTTAATCATGGGGGTGGTTTCCCGCAAACTGTTATCGTGGTAGTGAATAAGTCTCACGAGATTTGATGGCTTTTATAAGGGGAAACCCGTTTAGCTTGGTTTTCATTCTCTCCCCTGCCACCCTGTGAAGAGTTGCCTTCTGCCATGATTGTGAGGTCTCCCCAGCCACGTGGAACTGTGAGTCCATCAAACCTCTTTTTCTTTATAAATTACTCAGTCTCGGGTATGTCTTTATCAGCAGCATGTAAACGGACTAATACAGCATCTGAGGCAAATAGTCATTATTTAATAGCAGTGTGACCTCAGGCATGTCACTTACTCCCGCTCTCTCCCCAACCCCGCACTGTTTCCTTATCTGTGAACAGGGAACAGTAAGAAGACTCCCTGCCCCTGTAGGGTTGCTGTAATTACTAAAGAGTCAATGCACACCATGTGCCGAGGATAGTCAGCACATAGTGTGCCCTGTACAAGTGTTAGCTATAATTTAGGCTTGAGGTTTTGGCAGGCATTTGGGATGCTAGGAGCAAAGGAGTGGAAGATATTAACAAGAGAGTGGTTGAAATGATAGACTAAGGAGTTAAATTGGAGGAATAAGGAAGTGAGGAGGTTGATTTTAGAGATCACTGGATTATTTTGTATTTACTGGAAGTCCTCCTGGTATGGATTCCTTGCCTCAGATTGTAGCATGCTAGATTTGCTGACAGAATTAGAGTGTGTATAAAAAATGAATAACATTACCGAGCTCTGTGACCTTAGCTCCTACTCTGGCTGTGGCACCCAACACATAAGGAATTTACATCAAAAGATATTATATTGTTGTAGGGTATTTTTTTGGGTGGGGGTAACTCTAGCTTGAAGTAGTTCCTGTGTGTGACCCTTCATGTTTCTAGATTCTCATGAAATAGGAAAGTTCTTAAAAAGAGAAATTATAAGGAGCAATATTAAGGGGATCCCTCAAGTTAAGGCAATTTTGTTTTAAGGCTGTAAACTTGCCAACTGTTTGTGTTTTTCTCCTTGAAGTCCATAATGCAATTTAAGCCAGAAAAACAATCAGTTTGGCCTAAGTTTAAATTGCTGCAGAATAAACCTCCAAAACTAAATTTTATTTATTTTTTGAGATGGAGTCTTCCTCTGTCACCCAGGCTGGAGGGCAGTGGCACAATCTCGGTTCATTGTAACCTCCGCGTCCCAAGTTCAGGTGATTCTCCTGCCTCAGCCCCCTGAGTAGCTGGGATTACAGGCTCATGCCATCATGCCCAGCTAATTTATATTTATTTTTATTTTTAGTAGAGACGGGAGGAACTCTCTGCATTGGTGATCTGCTGAGACTTGATGTGCTCATCTGAGTGTGCTGGTGAACACACTTGGAGGTGCTATTTTGTCTCAGAGAATACATTTTTGTATAGTCATTGAGATCATAGATTGGGACCTTTGCCTTTTATCATAAACACAAATGGGCTTTAGACAAGAACATTTATTTCCAAATAGAAGAATGATTGAGATTTTATATGATGAGAATATTACTGAAGAGCCCATAGAGCTTTCTGAAAATAGGAAAACAGCTTCATACACTAATGAGCAAATAAATAAAGTACAATTACTAGACTAGGGGATGGCCTCCAGGGAGTTTAGAAATCTTAGTTTTTATTCTTGCTTGTGAAAATGAGTTTTACTTGAATTTAGAGGAAACTTTTAGAAGTGGGGATGGTAGAGACAACAGCGATCAGGAGAAATGCTGCCACTCTTAGCTCAAAGATATCCCCAAACCTGTTCTCTTCCCAGAAATTGCCAGTTTTAAACTATTAAGAATAGTTAATTATTCATTTATTCAAAAACATGTATTAATGGTTTCATATGTGCCAGAGATAGCAAAATACTGGAAATAAAGTGATAATAAGATGTATTTCCAGCTCTCAATGGCCTTTATTGATGAAAAAGAATCAAACTCTAAAATATTTGAAGGAATTTATTCTGAGCCAAATGTGAGTGACCAAGGCCCAAGGCACAGTCTCAACAGGTCCTGATAACATATGCTCAAGGTGGTTGGATTACAGCTGGATTTTATACGTATTAGACGTAGAAGTTACAAGCAGACATCAATCAATACACAGAAGGTGTGCATTTGTTCGGCTGTAAGGGCGGGACAACTTGAAGTCAGAGAAGGGTCTTCCAGGTCATAGGTGGATTCAAAGATTTTCTGATGGCAGTTGGTAGAAAGGGTTACACTCTTCCTGAATAGTTAAAATCAGCAGAAAGAAATGTTTGTAGTTAAGATGGGGGCGGGGCTTGTGGAAGCCAAGGTTCTTGTTATGTAGCTAAAACTTCTAGGCTTCAGAAAATAGATGGTAAACGTCTTTTATCAGACATGTGCCAAACTTAGTTAAATGTGTCAAACTTAGTTAAATCTTTCCTGGATCAGGAAGAGACCAGGAAAGGGAAGGAGGATTCTTTAGAGAATGTAGATTTTCCCCACAAGAGACAATTTTGCAGGGCCATTTCGAAGTATGTCAAAGAAATATATTTTAAGGTAAAATACTGTTTCTTTCAGGGCCTGCTGTCTGTCATGTCATACTGTTCTAGAGTAAGGTTGGAATTTGGTATCTTATTGCTACAAAGAGTCTGTTTTGTCAGTCTTAAGATCTCTCTTTTAATGTGAGTGCTTTTCAGTTTTGCCTGAATTTGTTTTGTAGTGTTTTGTTTGTTTGTTTTGTTTTGAGATGGAGTTTTGCTCTTGTTGCCCAGGCTATAGTGCAATGGCGTGATCTTGGCTCACTGCAAACTCTGCCTCCTGGGTTCAAGCGATTCTCCTGCCTCAGCCTCCTGAGTAGCTGGGATTACAGGCATGCACCACCACACCCGGCTAATTTTGTATTTTTAGTAGAGATGGGGTTTCTCCATGTTATTCAGGCTGGTCTTGAACTCCTGACTTCAGGTGATCCGCCTGCCTCGGCCCCCAAAGTGCTGGGATTACAGGCAAGGCATGTCTGGCCCCCCAAACCCCTGTCTTTCTCATCACGGCCTGAACTAGTTTTTCAGGCTTACTTTGGAATAATCTTGGCTGAGAAGGGGGTTCATTCAGTCAATTGAGGGGCTTAGAATTTTATTTTTGGTTGACACCATACACTGTAGCAAACAGTGAGGCAAATACAAAGTTAGAAATAGGGTGTTACAGAAGAATGTACAGGGGACTTAATTGAACTGAGGAAGAGGTAGGTGTCCTAGAGGATATAAAGACTGAGTGGAGACTTGTGGGGTGAAAAGGAACTATTTTGGTAAAGAATCAGGATGGTAGTGGTGAGTGCAGAAAGAGTCCAAGATGAGTTAGTGGCCTGGGCAAAGATGGGCTTGTGGTCTATTGGAGGGATAAATGTGAGCAATTCTATGTACCTGGGATCTTAGGGTGCCAGCAGGAGTCTTGGGAATTGAGGCTGGAGGAAAAGGAGAGGCTGTAGCCAGGTTCTGCAGACCTTTAAGCACTGGGGAGATGCTGCAGATTTTTTGTATCATGTTTGTGCTGTAAACCAAAAATGAAATTCTAAGCCTCTCAGCCAGCTGATGGACCTTCCCCTTGGCCAAGGGCATTCCAAAGTTAACCTGAAAAACTAGTTCAGGCTGTGATGGGAAGTGGGGAGTCTAGACATGCCTCATTTTACTCTCCTACCTTTTGGAATCCAGGCGCAGCTGACCAGCATTAACATCAATATAGAGACATTAAGACTGAATAAAACATGTTCTTTAAGTCTGATCAAAATAAAACAAAAAACATTTACAATCTATTCTCTCTGAAGCCTGCTACCTGGAGGCTTCACCTGTATGATAAAACCTTGGTCTCCATAACCCCTTATCTTAACCCAGACACTCCAGGTCTTTAGATAAGAACTCTTTCAACCAACTGCCAATCAGAAAATCTTTGAATCTGCCTATGACCAGGAAGCCCCCACTTCCAGTTGTCCCACCTTTCTGGACCAAACCCATGTACATCTTACATGTGTTGATTAACGTCTTATGTATCTCTAAAATGTATAAAATCGAGCTGTAGCCTGATCACTTTGGGCACATGATCCCCTGGGGCTGTGTCATAGGCCGTCAGTCACTCATATTTGGCTCAGAATAAATCTCTTCAAATATCTTACAGAGTTCGACTGTTACTGTCAACAATGGCATTAGCCAGATCACTTCTGTTGCTCTGTGGGGTGGGGATAGAAGGCACCCAGACTAGAGGGAGCAAGAGCAGCAACTGCTTTTGGAAAGGGATGGGGAAGGACCACGTTGAACTAGTGGCAGTAAGAATGGAGAAGAGGGGATGGGCTGGGGAGGCACTGAAAGGAGTAGAGTTGATAGAATGTGGATACACAAGAGGTATGGAAGAGGAAGGAAGATGGTGCCCATGTTTCTTGCTTATGTGCTCAATAGCAGGTGATATCTTTTGAGAAGAGAAATATAAAAGAGGAAAGCTTAGGAGAAAAGTCTAGGGTTTAGTTATAGAGATAGTGCATTTTAAATGTCTTTGGCTTACAAGTGGAAAGCTTAAATTAAGCAGTCGAATATGAGGGTTGAGATCTCAAGGGAAATATTTGCTCTTGAGGCATCATTTTAGAAGTCGTCAAGAGAAATATAGTGATTGAATTCATGAAAGTGGATTCCTATGAAGAGAGAGAATATATAATAGGAAGATGACTAAGGAAGGAATCCCAAGGAACTAACATTTAAGTCGTGAGTAGAGAAATAGAACCCTGGGAAGGGAGCTGTGAATTAATGATTACAGAAATAGGAGTAGGATGATATAATACAAGTCAGAGAAAAAGAAGCTTGTAAGGTTTTAATAAGGTGTCCAATACTACTAGAATGTTGAATAGACCAAGGTTGGAAAGCATCCATTGAGTTTATCATCCAGCAGGTCCTGAATGGCATTGTGAGAGCAATTCCTATGTCATTGTGGGGATAAAATTGGACCTCTATTGTTTTGAAAGTGAGATGTGGGGAAAAAAAAGAATGTTGATTACACATTCAGGAAGGCTCATTTTGAAGAGAAGGTGAGATGCAGGGCTAAGTAACCAGAGGTAGGACTTACTGGTTTGGTATTTATTCATTCAGTCAACTTCTAAGGCCTATTTTTCTTTCTTTAAAGATCAGGGTCATGTGTTTATCAATATGCTGAAAGGAAAAAGCCAGTAGTGAGGAAAGGTTGCAGGTTAGGAAAAGAAGTTCTGAGTGTTCATGTAGAAAATGAGTTCCAGGAACTGTGAATCACAGTGAAGCTGATCTCCGGACCAGCAGCAGTAGCCTTCCAAGAGAGCTTGTTAGAAATGAGCAACATCAGGCCTTAAACACTAAACCACAATATGTTTTTCAAAAGGAAGAAAATTCTTTTGCAATACAAAGATAAGGATGGGGACAGGTAAGTTTCTTGATGTTGGCAATGAAGGAGTTAAAATGATGCTATTTCATTTTACTGTGAAGGAAAGACATCGTCTACTGGGGGTGAGTGCATGCAGTTAGAGTCAGCTCTTGAGGTCTGCATGGGTATCACTGACAGCTTGGCTGGGAGAAATACCCTGGCCTCTATTGTGGTATGAAGAGGAATATTTGTGTGGGTGCCTCTCAACAGCCAAAGGCTGGTATTGGAGGAGGCAGACATTTAGATTGATGCAGGTTTGGGATTTTGCTAGGCAAGTGGGAATCATCAAGAAAGAGGGTGGATTAATGAACTGCAGGTTTTAAGTTGGAAAGAGAAGTCAATAAAAATCACTAAGAGCTGATAGATTGGAATGAAATGGGAGTCAATCATAGTCATTAACAGAAATGAGAAATATTACACTGCCAGCAACAGTGGATGCTTGTCCAAAAAGAGCGATTATTTCTCTCTGAGTAATTTTTTGTTTGTATGCTTTGCAAATAATTTGTCTAAAGCATTCACTATTTTCTTCCTTCCCCTAGTCACTGATTATAAAATCTGAGACTGCTCCAGGCACTGAAACTGCCCACCAGCATAGTGTCTGTGGTACTAAATTCATTACAGCTCAAGGTGCTTAAAATACGAATAAGATTTGTAAAATTTGACTGAGACCTTTAAAAGATCAGAATGATATTCTTTCCTATCTTGAATGTCCTTTATGTTTTCTTCTTATTTACAGAATTTATACTTGCAGCCTGTTATGAATGCTACACTGATTCTCCCCTGAAAAATACTCTTTCTCTGACCTTCGAACCTCAAAGCACTTATTTCTTCCCTTATGATACCATTTAACTATCTTTTTCTTTTGAAACATAGTTCAACAGTTTTATTCCTTCCAAGAGACTGTAACATCCTGAATAGAAGGAACTGTTTTGCTAATTTTTGTTGCAGTGCTGGGCAAAGAGGAAGTTGTGTAGCTGAGTCATAGGGTTCATAAATGGAACTAGAGGCCCAGAAAGATAAAGTGGTGAAGAGAGGGCTGGTGAAGATTACAAAAGGCCTTTTGTAGCAAAATTAGTTGTTTAAATGTTAACCTCTAAGAAATGGGGAGCCACTGAAAAGTTTGAGGTAGGGAAGTGACATGACACTAACATTTCTGAACGTGAGCTCTGTTCAGAATAAAAAGGACTGAACAAAATGAGCAGGATCAAAGACCAGGATGTGAGTTACAAAGCTATTTTGATTGTCCAGGCAAGAGACAAGAGTCTGAAATAAGGCATATATTTATATATAAACAGGAAAAAATCTTTGTTTAGTACATTGTAGGATTTAATGACATTGGATATAGAAAATGAGGCAGGGGAAGACACTTCTAGCTCATTCCTAGTTTCTGAATGGGGTGATGGGTAATGTCACTCCCTGAGACGGAGAAAACAAAACAGGTTCAAGGAAGAGGAAGCGGAAAGAGATGATATGTGGCAGGTGGGGAGTGATGAGTTCAATTTTAGACATTTAAAAATATTTGATTTTTGGTAATAAGTGTTGGATACATTAAAAATAAAAGAATGAATAAATAATAAATGAATATTGAGACTGTTTTGAACTTTAAGAAAGAGCCAAGGTTGAAATGGATACATATTATCAAGAATGTTTATATTTCTTTTCCCAAATGGAACTTATTAACCACTCCTATGGCCGAGTCTGTTGTATGGAAGCAAAACATGTGATTGAAATTCCACTGACCTTTAGAATATACCCAAGTTTTCATATGATGTTCATTTTCATTCCAAATGGCACAGCACAGCCCTAGGGATTGTTCTTTCTGGAGCATTTTAGCAATAAAGGGAATTTGTGCAGCACTTGCATTTCACATGCGGGTTTCAAGCCAACTTGATTCTAAACACTGCATTAGCCACTTTTAAAATATTTGCATATCTGGGTTTGTCTCTTTGTACCAGTAAATTTGCAGAGTGATCCTGAAAGATGTTGGAAGGTAAAATCTTTGATCCAGCTCAGTGTTTATCTCTGAGCCTTAGCAGAGACACCTAGATAAGGCAATGAAAGGGCATCAAGGCTGTTATGTTTAGGAACAAGAAAGCTGATCCAAGAACAATATCTTATAATTCTACCCAGATCTCAGTCTTTGATAACATAAATATATGCCTAGGCCAACTTTTTTTGTTTTTTGTATTTGTTTTTGTTTTGAGACGGAGTCTTGCTCTGTTGCCAGGCTGGAGTGCAGTGGCACAATCTCGGCTCACTGCAACCTCTGCCTCCCAGGTTCAAATGATTCTCCTGCCTCAGCCTTCTGAGTAGCTGGGATTACAGATGTGCACCACCACGCCTGGCTAATTTTTGTACTTTCAGTAGAGACATGGTTTCACCATGTTGGCCAGGCTGGTCTGGAACTGCCGACCTTGTGATCCGCCCGTCTTGACGTCCCAAAGTGCTGGGATTACAGGCGTGAGCCACTGCGCCTGGCCTAAGCCAACTTTTTAATATGGTCTGTTTGCAGTAGCATAACTTAATGTTGTCCTGATTGCTTCTTTTCATCTGTGATTCTCTGGTGCTTTAGAGAGGGAAATAATGTCCTAAATTGGTGAAGTTGCTATATTTGTGTCCCCTTTGGTATACATACCTGTGGTAGGCTGAAAAATGGCCTCCTAAGGATGCCCACATCCTAATCCCCAGAACCTGTAAATATGTCACCTTACATGGTAAAAGCGAGTGTGCCGACACAATTAAGTGAAGAATTTTGAGATGGAGAAATTAGCATAAATTATCTAGATGGGTCCATTGTAATTACAAGGGTCTAATAAGAGGAGCGCAGGTGGATCAGAGGAAGTGTGGGGAAGAAAGCAAGGAGCTGGAGGGATGAGACAAAATAGTCTTCAGCCGAGTAATGCAGGTGGTCTCTAGGAGCTAGAAAATGCAAGAAAACAGATTTCTTGGAGCATCCAGAACAAATGCAGCAGTCTTGCCAACTGCTTGGTTTCAGACTTCTGATCCACAGAACTGTACAAAAATAAATGTGTTTTCTTTTAAGTGATTAAGTTTGTGGTAAGTTGTTACAGAAGCAATAAGAAGGTAAAAACTACCCCTTGAATCAACATGTAGATAATGCCGAAGCAGGAAGGATCAGTCTAGATGTAAAGTGGAATTTCCCAATTAATTTTAAAGGAACTTCAAACTGTGTATTGACTACAAATGCTGCTATTAGTGCTCTTAAAAAGAATCTCTGGAAGGCTAAGAGCTTGGTCTAGCCTAAACATGAGTTAAAATAGTTGGCCACCAAAATCAAGCTATTATCACAGCAGCCCCTTGACAAATTGTCTGTTAACAACTTGGTTGGATTTGTCTAAAGCATTTGTGGTCTACCTTTAGCTACTTTATGTGTACTAAAACATCAAGGATGCTTCCATGCTCTCAGAATGGTAGCTCAATCCACTGGACTTGGTTGAGTTCCCTGCTTAGCTTTCAATTTGTAGGCAGTGTTTTAGAGTATTTATATCATGCAGGGAAAACATGGACATTTATTTATGAATTGTAAGTCCTGGCTTGCACTGTTTATATTCAGAAATCAAAAGTACATCATCTCTGCCAACATGCATTTTTTTAAATGCCCACGCAGATCCTAGAGAATACTGGCACAAAATTTTTTTAAATTGTGTAAATGTTTTAAGCCTGTAAATTGCATGCCTTGTGTTGTCAAGCAGTGATGGAACACCCATAATACAGGAGAGATGCTGAGCTACATGGCTCAGAACTAACAAGTAGTACACTAGCAATTGCTTTGGTAGTGTACTACTGGCAAAGAGCCTCAGAGAAGAAAGCGTCCATGAGTCATATGATTTTTGGAGGTTTAATGACAACCCTAGAATTACACTGGCATTAGCCTCCAAATTGAGAAGACACTGGAAGAAGGCAGAATTCACATTAGTTTGCATGACTCAGTGTGAAACCTAAATTATGAAAGCATCTGGAAGAAGAAATAAAAACTCTAATGCATACAGTTAGAGGCAAACCTTCATGTATTTGTGGACTCAGTCAACAAGCTCTGCTTGGTGCCTATGGCATACTATTCACTGTGCTTCTTCAGGACAAAATGATCTTTTTCCAACTATTAGTATGAGAGAAAAGTCACACTAAGCTAAGAATTGGTAAAGTCATCGCAAGGCTGTTTGTTTTCCACCAAAACCCACTTACTTATGTGCTTTTCCTTATTTGATTCCCATGGAATATCTGTCACTTCATGTGTCTATTACATTGCAAGCACCTAAAACCCTTCAATTATTGAATCCTGTCACTGAGGGAGAAAGCTAGATATAATTTCAGTGAGTTTTGCTCTATAATGATCTTGAATAAGTGTTGCTCACCTGATCTACTCAGTAGCTTTCATGTTGATGCTAGTCTTTATTATTAAATTGATTGTTGCACCTATTTTGAAGGAGCACCTACAGAAACACCAAGAACACAGATGTCAATAATAACAGACCACATGGTAGAAAGTGTTTACATATCTTCTACCCTTTCAGCCCTAGTAAATTTTACCTTGCACTGAATTATATGTCGAATTTTCTCCCTCCTGCTCCAGGTTATAGGAATCTAGATCTAGATGTTTAGTTTTACACTGGCTGTTCTCCCTTAATCATACTTGCTTAAGTTCTAGGGCTGATTCCAGGATTCCAGGAGGATGTAAACTCAAAAGTTTGAGGATGGAACCCCAAGTATTCTATTTGTTTTCCTAAAATTTCCTTGCAGAAGTAAACTAACCCCAAGTATTCTATTTGTTTTCCTAAAATTTCCTCAATCTTCCAGTTTACTTCTGCATATATATTAGCATTCAAGGGGGCCTTCAGATCCTGATTTTAAAAATGCCACTAGCTTGAGCTGACGGTCTTCTTTTTAGGGCCATCCTTGTACTTTGCTCTCTGTCTCCCTAAAGAATCAGGCATTTGTGAACACATCTATTTCCACACTGGTCTTTGAACACCACAAAGACACGCAGTACGTGGCATAGAAGGAGTCAGTAAGTGTAGCATTTATTTCAACAGTACTGCTGAAAGTAGGTTTTGTCCTTAGTATTAAAATTAGGGTATCATCCTTCTTGGGGTTTCCTCTGTGACACTTGAGTTTGGCATAGAATCACTTTAACATGCCAACTCTACCAGCGAAAACTCCTTTCATTTCACTCATGTCACTTGTATGGCTTGTAACATTCAGTGTTCTTGGTGTTTGCCAAAAATGATTTTCTGTAAAAACTAGAGGTTCAGGGATGGAAGACTGCCATTCACTTCAAATATGCAAACATTATAATAGAAATCATATGACAAGGTTTGTCGGTACCTGAACAATACATGTGTTTTCTGTCATTGTTAAAAATCTGCTATTTACAATAATTTGCCCGGTTTGTATGTGAACATTATACTTCATTTTTATGAAACTAACAATCTCCGGCAATGAGGACAACTGCTGCATAGAAGCGCAATATTACTCCTACTGTGGCCATTTCTAGGATAAAGAAGTACTTTTGCATGCCCCCACTAGAACATTATTGAGAAGGGAAGGAAAACATTAGAATTCAGGAGAATCTAGGAGAAGCTAAAAGAGACAGCAAACAAGATCTAGGGAGCATTTGGCTGGAAGAAAATGAACACAATGAGCATATGGAAATCAAACTGAAGTTTTGTGCATCTTGTCAGCTATGTGCCAAAAGTTGCAGCAATTCCTTCACACTGCTTAGTAAATGGGCCTGACCATAAGAGAAAATGAAAGATTCAATACTGTGAGGAAGCTCTCTAGACTGTTTTAGGGCCAGTTAATTTCCTAGAGCTAAGCTAGGAGTTTCCTCCCATCCCTTGTTTATACAAATTCCCTCCACCCCCTCAACCCCAAGCATGCTAATATTCATGTTCTGGCATGTGATACCAAATCAAATCCAAAGTTAGCATGCAGGGCTGGAGACGGAGGTGATAGGAGGTTGGATACAGAAATGCCTTTTAGAAATGGAATAAATTATGGATGGTGAACATCCCTAGTATTCTAGCATGTATGTGCTAGATGTAGTGTGTAAAATTTGAACTAGTATTTTTTCCTTTACAGTGTGGGAGTGAGAAAGATCCGTCACGTTCTCAAATTGTATATGTATAGTGAGGACCCGTGGGATATTATGGTTGCCTCTGTGGCCAGATTGTTGGAACAAAGTCACCAAGGATGTCTATGAAATTTCTTGATTTCCCCAATAAGTCCCACTGAGAAAGTTTTTGAAGCTCTATTTTCAATGTGGTTGAAATTGACAAATACTCTGTAAAATGGCCACAGAGATAAATTTTTTTCAGAAGAGTTAACAATGCTTTTCCTTAGCTTTCTGGCAGCTGTGGAACTTCAGAAACATCACATTATATTGTATTTTGAAATATTTTGTATCACATAAGATGTCATTTACTTTGTTTGGACTTAATATTACTGTCACAGATACCTGAACAAAATGACTGTCTTGCTTAAAATATTCTTTTTACAAAGACCGTGTGTTACTCTCATATTTGGTTAAAAAAATTTGTGTGATGAATCCAAAAGGCAATAGCCATGTGTAATTCCATATTTTCTAGAGCAGTTTGTTTAGGGCTGATATTCAGTGTGTTGGCAAAGATAGTACTTAAAGATGAACAATGAATAACAATGGCTTTTAAATGGAGGGTGCACGCGGATATAACACGTCAGCGCTCCTAAAGTACCTTGTAGATTTTTTTCTATTTTAAATATTTCTCTATTTGCAAAATACTTTTATCCACTTTGACTATATTACTACTTTGCCCTTTTATTTTATAATCCTTCGAAGTTTTATATGCATCATATTGCTTTTCATGGTAGTTTTCCTATAATTGCTAGTGAATGCATTTAGCAATGAATTTCTGGAGATTGAGATTTTAGACTCTGCTTTCCAAAGTAACGTAAAAGACTTTGTAGTTTAAGTGGTATGGAATATGTGAAAAATCAGGATAATTGGGAAACAACATAGCATAGTAAATTTGGGACCTTTCATTCAAATCTTAGTTTTTGTACTTACTAGCTACATAGTAAGTTACTTTGCCAACTTACTTAACTTCTCTATGCTGTAGTTTTTTTCATCTGCAAAATGGGACAATAATAGCATCTACCTCGTAGGGTTGGTATAGGGTGTAGAATACCCTATAGCATAATAGAAGAGATCACTCCATTAACCTTTTGTAATCATCTCATCATATTTGCAATAAACATAGTAGTGTCCCCTATTATAGAAAACAAATTGGAACTCAGAGAGAGGAAGAGACTTTCCCAAGGCTCATTTCAAAACCTGTGTGCCATTTGCCATTATTCAATCACTTGTTTGGTTACCAAGTTTTGGCTGGAGACTCTCCATCCTATAATGAGGATGGCATCCTATATCAGGGAGTAACAAGCGTACCAGTCCTTAGGCTACAATGTTCTGGGAAGGACAGTCAGGAGTACGGGGTATGTTCCTGAGAGACCTCCAGGCCTAAGGAATTTCCAAGTCATAGAAGACAGGCTGTGTTGACCAGTTTGGGTGAGCAGCTCCAACTTGCTACTTACCAGTGGCCGGCTACTACTTTCTTGAAGGCTTTACAAGTCACATCTTCTCACAGCACTTGGTTCTAGCTAAACAAATGAATCAGCAGCTCTGAGGATACACCTCTATTACAACAGAGCTCTCTAATCTATACCTGTACAGATAAATGCCCAGAGAATTCAGAATGCTAGGAATATGGCAAGGCAATCCATTCCTGGAGTCACTCCCTTTCCCCTTTTCACAAACACAGAGCAAATAACTTGGAATCAGAAGCCACAGATTCTAGTTTCGAGTCTGTGTCTTATCAGATGTGTGATCTTTCTGAGTCTTAATTTCTCACTTTTAGGCAGAGACAACAATACTATTTCTGTGTTTTTGTCCCCATAGGGTTGCAGAATATCCAAGTACAATCGTAAGAGAGAAAACATTCCTGTAACTTGCAGAGCACTATAGATTCTTCTGATCTTCATAGACATGATATTGGCAAGTAAACATACTTCTGGGTACATCATAAAGGCTTTAGGTTTTCCCTTACCTGGCAACAAAATGAAAGTGAAGCCATTTGGCAGATCTGGCCAAAAGCCAGAACTGTAAAATGCCCTGTAGGAGCCACTTAGCACTTTAGAATCAACCAAACCGTTTGGCTTTGAGAGGGCATATAGGATGCTATTTGGAATTCCATTGTTTATTCAATTAAGCTGAGGGACCTTGCCAGCCATCTTCATTTTCCTCTCTTAGTCTTTTTTTTTTTTCTTTCTCTTCCTTTCTTTGGTCAGCATATTCAGCTAGAGGATGACTAATCTATAAGTTTTCTCAGAGCCAATACCACATGGCTTGTTCTTCTGGAATGTGCTCTAGGTAAAACAATACTTTTCATTGACTATTATATTTGATAACTATCTTCAAAAAAACTCTGTTTATGAAATGTGAAGACAAAAACTTGACGATATTGATTAGATTATCTTGGTTGACTTTCAAAACAAATTGCAAAATAGAATTAGCTTTTCCCTATAATTCCTATCCAGTTGAATTTCATTCATGTGAAACTGATGTTACTATAGGTAATAAGTTTTATATGATTAAACCAAATATATTTAAAGGTAAACACTCTATGGAGAATTGAGAGGCCTCAAAAATGAATTAAATCTTGGCTAGGTTGAAAGTTACATTTGAACACTTGTTAATGAAACCATTTCTATTCAACTTAAGAATTCTTGGGGGAAGCAGGGTGTATCAGAATGGGAGGTTAGTACTCAAACTTAGAAGTCAACTTTTCATATTGACCTAAAAGAGATGCTGTCATTAGATTGCTATTGCCACTGAGTATCTGCCAGAGAAAACTATGCAAACTGAATGTTACATTCCTTGAGGTGTGAGTAATTCTATGAGCAGGATTAAGATTTTTTCATGAGAACTATCAGAAACTGTTCTCATAGTTGTTGCAAGGAAAAGGCGTTAGTATGATACAGTGACAATCTAATACAGAGAAGGTGTGCAATAAATATTTGCTTGAATGAATGAACCCTGATTTGGCTCATCATTTCTAAACTGTGCACAAGTTTCAGTAATGTGGAGGTTTATATAAATATGTCTTTGATGAAAGTGTATGAAAATTGTACAGCCATTAGCTTTAACCACCCCTGGGATAAATTTATCCCTGGAGTAGGAAAGGCGGAGAGAGTGTGAAGGTTGAAAGATTGGAAATGGCACAGGAGAGGCCTACTAGTGGGATAATAAGATGCAGGGAGCTTGTTTTGACCGCTGCCTGGAGCAATTTTCACTTGCCTAGGGCACCCCTGTCACTGCGTGGTGGACAGTAGCTAAAATAGGAATTCTGTCGGCCTTGGCAGCTGTAACACCAGCATCTGCATCTTGCATTAACTGCACATTTATGAATGATGTCAGGGTGGATCTGAGCCAGGCAGCAGCAGGAGAAGTTTTCAGTCGCTTCAACTTTGCTCCCACCTCCGTGTTAGGACCATCAAAGTCTTGTCAGCAGCAATGATTGCTCACTGATGCTGCAAGCATGGAAGACAGGCAATTGGCAATCTCAGTCCCCAGACAGGCACAACAGCTGGTATCAGGCACCTGAGAGGGAATGCGATCCTGGTAGGTTTTGGAGGTGTTTATGTCATCTTCCAAGCTGTGTGAGAGCTTGGTGGGTTTGCGTATACATGATCAGATGCAAATAGTCCCCAGTGAGCATAGCTTGTTTTCCCAAAATTTTACTGCACTGCACACAAGGACAAGCCGAAGGAACAGTGTTAATAATCTAGTGGTGAGAGCCACCTAAAATAAGAGGAAGCCATTACAGCCAGGCAGACTGTCTTCAGCATTATATTCACTCAGGGAGCCAATGCTGTCTGATAATGAATGACCTCATCCACCTGAGCAAAAATAAACAACAGCAGCTCTTCAGCAGCTGAACTTCCCTTCTGGTGGCTGTTTATTATTCTGAATTAGAGTCAACACTTTTACCTCTGGGAAAAAAAAAAAAAGAGTAAACAGTGTTTACTCTTCCCCAGAACTCTAATGCTATCTAAAATTCACCTAGAATATATGTTTTAGTGACTCAGATTAAAATCTCCAGGTTACTAGTGTAAATGCATTATCTGATTACTATGAAATAAACAAAAGCTCTGTGATTGTGTATGTGCTAGTTGTCAGGCACAGAGCTGAGTCTCATACATGCTAATTGTCTTAGTCCCAGTTTTAGAGATGGGAAAACCATGTTTCGTTGGGGTTGAGTGATTGCCCAAGGTCCTACCTAACATGTGGCAGAGCGAGAATGCAAAATGAAAACTACCCTAGCCCAAACTCAAGTCTTCATCACACTGCATGCTGCCATTTTCATCCATGCACTACCCAAACAATTATTTCTAGGCTTCCATTACAAATTTTAAGTTCATTCAGTCATTTCTTTGGCAAATGTTTGAGTTCCTATTCTATGCCCAGAAGCATGCTAATCAATGACACAAGACTGCATGGAGCAATGAGGCAGCTCTAATGGCAATGGGATTAGGAGTCCACAGATTAGCAGAAAAGGACATATGTGTAGTGTTTCAGCCTGATGTAGAAACAGCTAAATGTCACTCAGATAATAAAGAAGTCAGACTTTTTTTTTTCCATTTGGATGGTACCAAGATGAAAAACAAAATGAGACAATTAAAAGGGATGAAGAATAAACTATATAAAAAGCCCAATGATCCTGACTGGGGATAGCTGAATAGAGGACATAATGCTCTTCATCCCAGCCCAGATAATCATCTCTTACAGCATCCTACCATTTTGTGCCAAAGTTATCTCTGGAGTTGGTATAAGCAAAACAGCCTGCATATTATTAGCTGAAGAACCAGTCTTTTGTGATCTTATCCTTTCCAAGTATTAACATTTAACTAGCATGTCTCAAGAAAAAAAGTGCACCTGGGCTGGAAGAAGAAAAGCTAAACTTCGAGATATTAAAGGGCTAAAATAAAGTGCAATAAATGGAGATTAATTGACTGCTTTGCATGTGTTGCCTGAAGAAGAGCTTTGGTCTGACTCTGTCCCTGATGAAACACAGAACATTTTGACACTCTTAAGGGCATATATTACCATGAAATCTGTCCCAAGTCCCTTTTGTCTTGCTTTCCGATGTATTGTTTACGGATGCTAGGCTTTAACCACACATTTCTCAGAGAACAAATTAATTTCTCTGGGATTCCTCTAATTCAGATGAGGTCTGCATTCTTCTCATGTAAATCTTAGTAAGAATGCACTGTTCATTAGCATTGAATAACATGGAACTTTGGAAATAAAAGCCTTCCATCCTGGTGCAGAAGATGTTGGTTACAGGCAAGAGTTAAAGATATCAACTCTTTGGTATATAACCACTGTATGCAAGGAGAAACCACATCTAATGGAAAAGCTAGTGTCTTGTTTTCAAGCAGCATTGCACAGTGGCCCACAGAAGGGCATGGGCATCATAGTTGCCAGGGTCTAGTTCTTGCTTTGGAATTTGCTATCTGCAGAACCTTGCCTGTGTTGCCTAACTCTTCTGAGCTTCAGTGTCCTCAATTTTAAAATGGGGTGCTCTGTTAATAGGTTATTTTGAAGTTTAAGAAAGATTAATGCACAAGAAATTTCCATAAAATACTCGATAAAAGTTAAATATTTTTAATGGTGCAATCTATTTTCTTTCTGAGGATTTCATTTAAAACTCAGTTTTCCAATGCAAAGGGCTTATGCAGGGACTGAGAACTTAGCAGATGTAAGTTCTATTCAATAACCATTAGAAATTATTCACTATTTTACATGGGCCTCTCACCAAACAAATATTAACACTTTCAGGGTGATAATCAATTCCAACTAGGTTTTCTTGGGAAGGATGTGGTAGGTTCATCAGTTTTATATGTTGTTCCTTTAGCTAATTTGTCTCATGTTTTTAAGTTTTCTGTGATTTTTACCAATACAAAACACACCCAAACAAGCCCCATGCAGCATTAAAAATATATTCAAGATTAAAATTATTCTTTACTTTAAAAAATTATTTTAGTGGTAAAATTTAAACTGCTTTAATTTGTTTAATACAATGTATTTTCCAATATCAGTGATGCTTGTGAGCTATAATTTATTCTAAAGGAAGATAAAACAGTCTGTTCCAGGAAAGTTAGTGTCTTTGTTGAAATATTAGCTGTTAAAAGTTTATGCAATCTAATTACAAGTTGCCTATCAATAAGAAGCACCACATCAAGAGAAAACACAATACAAATCAAAATCTCAGCTTGGATTAACTACTATACAAGGTCAGGTTGACGTTGTTTTTCAATAACAAAGTTTCTGGGTAAGTACGGAAATTTTAGCTTCTCAGTTTAGTGGTTCAGAATAACTAGTCACACAGTAACAGACCTAAAAGGTCTCTTATTCACATTTATTTTTTTCCAAATTAATACAAGCTACACACAGGATTTTAGCTAGCAGTGATAACTATACTGACAGTCAACTAATGACAGCATTTATTTTGCATTTGCATTTTGATTGTGGCAAATTTTGGAAAAAGGAATGAAATTGTGAAAAGTGTTATCAAAGTAATTTTATAAACTTTTCTGTGATTGAATCGAACATGTTTAGGGAATAAATCATTTCCCTTGATGCCAATTGGGTTATGCTTTGTTGCTCCTCTGAGTTGATTTACATCCCCTTTGCAATGTTATCAAGTGTCTGTTCCCATTCTTAATCAAGTGCAGTAGTCTCCAAACAAATCAGGGGCAGTGTGGCATCCGAGGAGAGCACCATCACATTGCCTTTTAAAAATGTAATTGATTATATAGTTGCTTAATTTTATGAGGCAGCATTGCAGCAGGTATCACTAGATATGAAGCCAGATATCCATTCATGCAAGGAAGATCTATAGATGCAATTTGAAAGTGCTCATTTTAGAAATTATGAGGGTTTTTCCCCAATAGAGGTTTTAATGTGAGTTTTGCAAAAAGGCTAGACAGCTAATTTGTCTCTCAAACACTGAGAACTGTGGATTTCTGAAAGAAGTGACCCCAGATTCACTCACTTAACCACTTCTAGCTCTTAAGTAACTTAAAATTGACAAAGTACAGTATCAAAATTTGAACAGTACCAGATAGTAAGATATTTTATGAATGAACTTGGGAGAAGGTAGAAAAAATATTCCATTAGAACATCTTCTCCTTTAGCAAAATTATACTGTTTATTATACTAAATTATATATTTTATATATACTATAATATACTAAATAATATATACAAAACATGTATACTAATTAATATACAAAAATTATACTATAAACTTGGAGAATCTGTTTGCATTCTTATTTGCGTCTGTGTTGCAATAGTTGTCCAATAAAAAATATTTGCTTTAGTTAGAAAATTTTTATCCAGGATATTTTTCTACCCACAGCACTTGAAGCCACGAAGTTACTTGCTCAACACATTTTTGTTGAATGGATTGAATCAGAGACATTTGTAACATGATAATATTCATTTGACCTGCATAACATAGGCCAAGCATCCCATTGATTTTCTACTCATACAGGCAGCCAACTGTGCTCACCTACAGTGTGTAGGAGACTGTCTATGTACATGTCTATTCAGTGTGGTAATTTGGTAGAGTGATAGCAGCTTCCAGGTCTGTGAGTGAATGAACAGTTCATGAAGAGCCATTTAGCAGTTGTCAATGAATAGTGCTCAGTCTGTCTCTCAGTCTCTTATTTTGTCTGTCACAGTCATGCCGACACTAGGATACATGCTTGTCACATTGTTTACCATGACTCCTCACAATTTCCAAGCATAATCATCCCATCTCCTATAGTACTCTCATGAAAAATGTCAAATACTCATGTCCCAGAGAGGAGACTGGAGAAGCAGAAAACTGCTTGGGAGAATGAGCATGTGTGATGATATACATATTTTCTTAGTGTCCAGTTTAAAATCTTACACATGGCAAGCCCACCAAAAAAAAAAAAAAAAAAAAAAGGCTGCTATCCTTTGGAAGCAATTTGCTTATTTTTGGTCACTTTGGTTGGTTTTATGGATTGGCTTAATGGGTTCAATAATAAATCCATGCAGAATAATTTGAAAGTATGAAAAAATAAAAAAGGCCTGAATATATTTGTTCATTTATTCCATTCATTCATACATTTTTGTGACAGATTACAATGTTATATAATTATGTGGTATGCATAATGTTATGATGTATGTATACAATGTGGAATGAGCGAATCAAGGTAATTGACATGTCCTCCACCTTAAATATTTATTTATCCTGTCTAACTTTAACTTTGTACCCTTTGGCCAACATCTCCTCATTTCTCTCATCCCGAGCCTCTAGTAACCACCATTCCACTCTCTGCTTCTATGAATTTGATTGTTATAGATTTTGCATGTAAGAGAGAACATGACTTTTTTTTTTTCGTCTTTTTGTGTCTGACTGATTTTACTTGGCATAATGTCTTCCAGCTTCATCCATGTTGCCACATGTGACATAATTATTCACAAAAGCCATGATATGGAATCAATGAAGTGTCCATCAATGGATCAATGGATTGAGAAAATGTGGTATATTTAATTCACTTTTATTGAGTCCTTATGAAATAGCAAGCATTCTCCTGGATGCTAGGGATCCAGAGACATTTATGCTCTGCCTTCCCAGAATTTACAAACTTGCGGTAGGGGTGAGTGGACACACGAGGTTTGACAGTGTAGAGTATATCTAAGAGGGACAACTAACCCAGATTATGGGAGAGAGGGATGGGGGAAATCTTGTAAGTCTTTTGGAAGAATGAGGCCTGAGGTAATTAAAAGGATGAATAGAAGTTAGCTTTGTAAAGTGTGTGTGCATGTGTGTGTGTGTGTGTGTGTGTGTGTGTGTGTGTGTGTAGGAAATAATTTTGGGGTGGGTGGTGAGAGGCATTATTGTACAGAGATGACAGGGAGAAAAAAAGAAATGCATGCTTGGGAATTTCAAGTATTAAACATTTATTTAGGGATAGTGATAGTTGTTATTGGGAAGAATGCTAGGGCATGAGTTTGCAGAATAAAGATGAAGTGAGATCATCAAGCCTTTGGTAAATCACGCTAGGAATCTTGACTTTATGTTGAAGACAACTGGGAATATTTCAAGCATGGAAGGAAGAGATATACATTTTTAGAAAACTTTCTTCATAGGAAGTGAAGGTAAAATACTTTTATATGATAATAAGAACATAAGATTAATGCTAATACTTGTTGGAAGGAAAGGTAAAGGAAGCTAAGTCTGTTTTTTCACAAAAAGCATAAGGGCAAATAGTCATTTCTATGCTTTTTTTCATTTTTACTCATAAATGTTAAGATTTTAAGATTCAACTTGATGTAGCCCAAGTACCAAATTTCCGATGGTGGATTAAGTAAGTGCTGACCAGTAGTCAATTTCCTAGCTGGCTGAAAAGTATCTAAACACTACAAGGTGTTTTCAATGTCATGAACTTTGCTTTAATTCACTGTGATCATGGGGAATACAGAAGGTTCTGCTGGTCCACCTAAGTTTTTTCTCATGTGAAAAGCTGACCTTGACTTGAAACTGCCCTGTAATTAACATACATGTTTATTGAGGGCTTATGCCAAAAAGAACCTGTGGTAGGCATTCAGCAAGTGTGTGTTTGATGAAAGGAAAAAAATCAAATCTTTAATTCAACATTCCAATATTCCAACAAGTTATTTACTGAACATTTACTATGTGCCATGCAATATGCAAGTCATGGGGGCTCTAATGGTGAGCAAAAACAGGTCCTCACAGTGTAGTGTAATGGATGGATAAGAATAAAGTTAGGAGAAACACTTTGATTTCCCCTGTGCCAAAAAGAGACGTGGACGGAAATTTAAATGGGTGTAACAGCAGGACTGCCCAGGTAAAGCTTAGGTTTGGATAGAAAGCCTGAAAGCTGAGGTAATGTATCCCTATTCTCTTTTAGAGGGGAGTATATATTGCCTGCCTAATAAGGTCAGAGTCCTGTATCTTTTTGTTGTTTCTAGGTACAGACTAGTGTGTGTGTGTGTGTTTCATTTTTCCAAATTATGTTTGAATTTCTATCATGATCCTGTTGACTTGTGTTATAAAATTTGATTTATCTAATTGATCTAAGTACTCTGTAGCTGTATACAGCCTGAGTCAGGCTGTCAGACCAATACCCAATACTTGAAATTGGGATGACTTACACAGCTTTAAGGATCACCCTTTTGTTTATATTTCTAAAACAAAAGCTCATGGTTTATAAGCACAGTGCCGCTTGGATTATAGTATTTAAAGTGGCTGCTAATTCTGTTTGAATGTAATAAACCTGGTCTTTCCCATGAGAAAGCCAAGCTCAGATCACATTTCAATAGGCCAATGTGGATATAAGGACTTTTTGACTGGACGGTGGCGGGGTCGGGGAGGAGGGGTGGATGTTGGAAGAGCATGATATGGTATGAGAATCTTGGACCAGAAGGGTGGAGAAGAGCATGGGAACTTTAACAAAAAGTTTCTTTAGTATGTTCATTAATTTTATAAATCAAATGTCAGAAAGTAAAACTCAGTAAAGAATTTGGTGATATTGCAAAAGATGCTTTGAGAAAACATTATAGGAAACACAGTTTTAAATACAAAATTGAAAAATATTACCCCAAATCAAGGACTCTGCTTTGTTTGCATTTGATTTAAAGCAGACTTTATTGTTTAGCCTAAAAAATGTTTCCAGCTTGGAGGAAGCAAACTGCTAGGATCATTTTTGAAATACTGCCTATATTGCTTAAATGAAGCTTTCCTTTTCTTTATGATTCCATTCCGCCTATCAGTTTTTGCAGTATTTTCATAGCTGTGAAGGAAACTGAATGGGTCAGGCAGTCCAGAGACTTAACCTCTTTCCTAAGGCCCACTGGAAAACAATTCAAGGTTATTTGAAAATTTCCCTTGTTTTCACTAATATAACACTAGTTACAAGAACACTGCTTAAAAAGAGGGAAACATTTGCATCTGACATTACCACTTGATATGTATAAATTGGCCTACTCTTAGAATCACAGACTTTCAGAACTGGAGTTAACACTGGAGATAATGCCATGTAACCTTCTATTTAGTGTGAGAAAAGTCAGGCCTAGAGCACAGAAGAACCAGAATTTTCCTAGATGGACATTTCTAAGGTATTTGAGTCAGTTTTTCTTTAATAAGATTTTTCTAGGATATCTATGATCTTGGATGTTTACATTGCACAACTCCAGGGGGCACAGTTCACAATGTGGTGAATAGATGATGCTCCCAGAGTCATGCAGCAGCTCTAATTGGTGCATTTTCTGTATCTCCCACCAGTGCTTTCTCATTGGTGGTGATGTATTTCTTTCTGTTTAAGTGGAAGGTGCTTGCAAACAATCCATAGGATTCTGTCCATATCACAACTGCAGTTGTTATACGTTTTTATCAAACAACGCAGAGATACAATGAACTGGAAACCAAAGAAATGCAATAATTTCTTGAAACCCTAAATTTTAATTGCAGCATGTGCAATTAAAATGCATAGCGCCCAGGCCTAGTGATGGCCTGAGCAATATGCATTGCAGCACAATTGGCATTAGGATGTGACAACGGCTTCTGGTACAGTGAGTGATGTGTTGGCTCTATTTTACCATCTTGGCTGCAGCATTATCAGTACCTCAGACACTTACCACACATCTCAGAGATACTCGGTGTGAATCGGAGGGTCCAATTTGGCCCTATGTATGTCCCTTCTGTGAAACTTTTCTGGGGCCTGGCCCTTGATTCCAGCCACCAATATCTGCAACTGAAGGGAATCAAGCAGCGCTAGGGTTCTGAAGCTATGACCAAGAAAGAAAAAGAGAGAATTGAAAGCGTTTCCATCCATTTTATTGGCAATGAGTCAAGGAAAACAGTTTAGAAATATTTGTTAGAAGGGGCTCTCAGGAAGTCACTGTTACTTGGAAGGTTTATGGCTAAACTCTGACTGCCGTTATCCGTAGATAACTCCAACAATTTATAGAAGCCGTATACAGATAATTCAAGGCAAGGTTGTGAGCATTTCCTAAAACCTGTTCTTTATTCGGTTGACTGAAACCACAAAAATGTCTGTGCTTATGACTAGGGAAATTCCTTAAATCAGAGAATTCCATGTGATTTTACTCTTGGGCTGAATTTGCATTTATATGAATAGGAATAACAACTGTGTCTTTGAGAGTTGGATCCTGTCTGTTATTTGTTTTTTCAATTACACTTATTAAATCTCTTGGCTTTTTTTTTCTTTTTCCCCTCTATGCCCTACAAGGGAGTTCATCACTTCAGATTATTTTAAAGATGAATGTGGAGGCAGAGACATTCCAAAGTGGAAGTTAAATAGCAAGTCAGTGGCAAAGCCCAGGGGTAGAGACCTGGGAAGACCAGCTGCAATTTGTGCTGTTTAATACTAGCAGCCTCGAAGAGAGCAGACCCATTACAGCTGCAGGCTTATTCAATTATTCTAACTTTATCTTTAAATATTGCTAGAGCATCTCATAAGCTAAAGTGCTTTAATATATATACATCTGCATACATATAAATATACATACATATACATATGTAATTACTGCTGAAAACAATCCCAGGAGAGAGATTTTCACATTATTGTGTTTCTGGGTTACAAAAGAAACTGGAGCATGGCAAGGTTAAGTGGTTTGTCAGGTAATCGCAAGCAGAGCCATGAATCAGATATGGTGATGTAGGCAAAATTTTGTTCTGCTCACTTGTAGAGGTTGTAGACTGTCCTGGGTTTCAGTCTATGAAAGGAGTCATGACTTTGGAAGTTGGTATAGGTATCACAAAGGATTTGGGTTGGTGAGAGGGTGTCACAGGAAAAAATGCAGGAGTCAGCCTGTCAGGGTCTCCTCTTTCTAGCACAGGGTCCCCTCTCTCTAGGTCACTGCTCCAGCATCTGTATTTCTAAGCCAGCCTCATGGGCTAATGAGGTTACCTCTGGCTGTTCCTATCCAGTCTCAGGCAGCAAAGTCTCAGCTGGGAGAAAGTTTTAGGTTTCTGCTCTAACACCTGAAATGAGTTCTGCTCACTGCTCTTCACCCATACCCCATTATCAGTCAGTTGAAACCATCAAATAGAAAAAGCTGCCATTATCAGGTTTTTTGCTTATAAATACATGACTTAAAAAGAAACACAACAACCACACACAAAAATGCTTGATAGTTTTGTAAAAGCCTGCAGAATTACCACAGAGCTAAAAAATGAAGGGATATTAGCCCTTCTTCTTGTCTCCTAATTTCAATACCAACAAATAATGGAAAGTGAATGTAAAAGACATTTCAACACAATCATAAAAGGATTATATTGAACTGTTAAAAAGAAAGATGGGAATTGACTCCTCCATGGAAAGACTACTCATGTAATGCTTGGGATGTCTGTTTCTTAGTGTGATAGCAATAAAATGACTTTTTTTTTTCCATAGTACATTTATCAGAAAAGCATGTTCTTACCTCAGTAATATCCATGTGAGCAAAGCAAAAGATCAGATTTTATTACCAGCTCTTACATCTGGAATCTCAAGTAATAGTCATAATGATACTCCTAATATTATTACTGTTCTTACTAGGAATTCTAGTTATTTATTGCTTCCCTACTATTAATATGTATTAGGTGCTGTGTAGGCATTTCATATGTGATCAGAAGTGGGTTATGTCAACTAATGAAGCAGGTTTTTTCAGTCTCTGGCCTAGGTTTCCTATCTCTATGGTTACCTTTGCATTTCACGATCTCAAAATTTATAATCATTATAAATGTTACAACCATTATAATCACCCCCAGAGAAGTAGACTTCTTTTTCTCCCCTTAGCCTTTACTGAGCCGAGAGAGAAATGGTAGTATTGTGGTATCATTCCTTATGAAGAAACATTGAAACAGTGTAGATTACAGAACTATATCATTAGTGCATGTGTGGAAATACTATAAAACTGCACTTGGATATGCTACTCTAGTTTTTATTTCCACTCATTTGAAAAATTATGATAGCTAAGACAACTCTGGAAACCTGAAACGCAAGCATTCAAACCTGTTATTTCAACAAGAAAATAAGACCTCAGTAGCTTCCACTGATAGTCATGTTTTCATGTGAGCTCTCCCCTGGACAGTCACATGAGAAATTGCTTTAGCTGTACTGTCCTTTGGGCCACGGTACCTCTGGCTCTGCCTTAATGTGAAGGAAACCACTTCTGCAAAGATGCCACTTAAGAAATGGCCTTGCTTGACATCTGCCGACTGAAGAGCTTACCCTCCCTGAAAAACAGAACACTTTACTTGAAGGAAAAGTTGATTACCTGTAGAATAGATCTAATATTCCAATACAGAGAAAATGCAAAATTGCTCCTTTTGTTTTCACATTTCTCTACTGAGCTAGAATGAATTACCTGTTCTTCCATACATTTGGAAGAAGGACTCCTGTACTAAGGAAGAAATAACTTCATCTAAAAAGCATTTGTTACTTCCAAGTAATAATTATTTGGCAGTGTTTCCTTATATCCTCAGTAGAAAAATTTGTCTGGACTAACACAGTCCACACACGATCAGAATGCGTTTACTCATCAAAAGTCCTACAGATATTTGCTGTGTAGGTAGGGACTGTTACTTGCATTTTTCCTGTTTCCTGTGATTCCCAACTCAACTCAAAATTTGTAAAAATGTTGGTTGGAAGGTCCTTGGGGAATAGCCACTTTCCTTTTCAACCTTATTGAGTCTACAGGCAAGTAGCAAGATCAATGCCGAAACACAGTTAAGTTCACTTAAGGATGAAGATGGAAATATCTTAGATTCAGGAAACATTCAAATTACTGTGTGGGTGGGTGGCAATATTAAACCACCCCCATTGTTGACATTGCTGAATTTTTTGTTTTCACCTATTCCTCCTAACACGCTTGCCAATGCAGCTACCTGAAAACACACAAAGTTAATATTGCTGTTTAAGCAATGGTTTAGAGATTTCAAGGGTCTCCCTTTTATATGGCTACCAGCTTAATGTTGTTTTAGTAATGAGCTTTGCTTATGAGTGGGCATAAATTTTCTATAAGTATACATTATTAACTCGCCATGGGATGAAAGCAGATATAACTAGGTCCCTGTGACACCAATTTATTTTCAGAGCTTGCGCAAGTTACTTACAATTTACCAAAATTTGTTTCTATCCCTAATTTTTCTTTTCTTTCCTCTCACTGCTTGAAAGATCCATCTCGTTCCTCTTCTAGTGCCCCTTTCTTAACTCTCCCAGGAAGGTGTGAGCCCATGAATCAGGATTGGGGTCCATGTCTGCCTATCTTTTCAGCTTCGTCAGTGCTAAGAATGTGTTATTAATAAAGGATCAGCTGCCATGGGATGAGAGCAGAGGCAAACATTACCTAATGTGTATTGTAAGCAAATGACTAAATGGGGATCAATAGTTCATATTATTAGAAAGTGTAGACTTTGCTACTAGTCATCATTGAGCTCCACAGGTAATCTTGATCCCCTCTGCTTCTAGCATTAATTTTTCTCTCCTCACTGAGTAATTGCTGGTTGTCTTTGTTAACCACATGCCACAATGCTGTGGAAACAGTGGTGCTGTCACGACTTTAACATTTTAACTAAGGAAAGGTGAGCTGTGAAGGAGAGAAGGTTTGGCTTGAGCCCCACTTGGCACAAACTCATTTTAAAAAGTACTTTGCAAAGGAAATGGCAACGTAAGTATAGAGTAATTTCATTTTTTTCTCATATGGTAAGTTATTCTTTGACTACTGTAATTCTCATGACTTTGACATGCTTATTGCTGTTTCAGCTTTTGCTGCTGCTGTGAAACCTGAAGAACTACTAGTTTAAAGAAAGTTTGTGTTTTTAAACTTAAGATGCTAGTGAATCCACTGAATTGCAGGACTTAGTGATGGAGGCTTCTGGAACTGCCAGTTCCTTATCTGAGAAAAGATGAGGAATGAAACTACCCAGTATATGAGCGTAAGCATGAATCACTTGAACAGATGCACATAGATGACTTGATAATTCCATCGATCTGATATATAAATTAAACATAGTGACTGTTTGACTTCCTCAAACATTATAGTGATACCCCTGTGTAGAATCGATGCAATAATGAAAGTGACTCAGCACTTTCCCTATGAACCCGATTTGTAGAAAAGCTTCATAATTTAGATATAAAGCTGCAATGGAACAAAACCTGGACCTGGGAATGGCTTTGGTACAAGTGCTTTTAGCCTCTCAAGCTTTTTCAAGTTGTCTCCATGGTTTCCAGTGCCTAAAGATGTAAATCAAATATGTGGTCTTGAGTGCTTGTAAGAAGAAACGGCATATAAAAAAATAAAGGAGAAAACAGAGTTTGGTCATTGAGTTTCCGTAGTTTTCTTCAGTTTTAAAATCTTAGAAAACCCATGAACCAGGAACTGTTCATTGAAAAGGCAAATGGTAGCAGGGACATACTGAACCTGTCACGCTGGCTAGGAGCCCCTTGCCCTGGAGTCAGGGCACCCATGGTTGAGTTCCCAACTCCCCAATTTGTGATTTTGGTCATGTTAATAAACTTCTCTGAGATTCAGTTTCTACATGTTTTAACATGAAGAGATGATGAAATTTGCCTTGCCGTACAACACATTCACTTTCTCTCTAGGAATCCAAAAGCTGGCCTTGGGAAAGGACCTGTGCTAAGGTGGCAAGAGCGTTGGATCAGGACTTTGGCTTCAGATCCTGGTTTTGTCATTGTCTAGCTTGTGATTGTAGGCAAGTCCCTTACTCTCCAGCAACCAGTTTCTCACTTGAGGAATAGTGATGTGTATTTTGTTTATGTATACCTGATAACATTGGGTCAAGCTCTAAGAAATGGCTATTTTTGTAGGTGAAAATAATTGCATAATGGCAACTTCATATAGTGGAAGTGAAATAGGATTTATTGTCTCTAAAAATTCAGGAAGAGAGACTCTATCATGAACTTAGTTGCAAAGAAAAGTTAATAAGAGATTAGAAATGATTAGAGAGAGAATGGTGTGTGGCTGAGGAGTGCAAGAGGAGCAGGTATTCTGCAGTTTCCTTTCTTTTGTTTTTTCTACTCTGTGTGTTAAACTCCCAGCTACTTTGATATGTTTTGTTGTTGTTATTTTTTGACATCATGAACATGGGTTTTGACAGACTGCTTTGCTCTGTAGTGATCTGGTTACCCGTGGCAAATGGTTCATTCTGGGTTCCCTCTGTGAAGCAGACTATAAAAAAAAAAGAGATGTAAATTTAAAAGATTACTCCCTGGCGATAATGTGAAACAATGGCATATTAAGAATAGTTGAAGGAACTAAAACTTTTATCTCAGAGAAAAGAAAAGTTAAGAGGATATTATAATTGTCTTGAGAAACATGAAAGGCTGGTGTGTATAAGAGAGGTTAGATTTATTCCACTTGGATTTAAGATATTGAAATACACCAATAAGTATAAGTCACTGTGGGGCTTATCTCTTCAAGTCAGAGGTCTTCAAACAAGAAAGTGTTACCTCAAGAGGTTGTGAATTCATGATTAATGAAGAATAATTACTTGGTAAGAACATCATAGCAGGGATTCAAATGCTGGAGAACCAGCTAGTTCTAAGGCTATTGTGTTTTCTTCCAATGCTTAAACTGTATGATTTCATGAATTATTGATACTTCCAGGGTTCAGGACCAACCAAGAGATAAAGCAGTCTCATTTTCTGAAAACATATTCCATTTACAAAGTGTTATATGAACTTTGAGTACAAAGTTTATAAAACACTTTGTAAGTGAAATATGTGAGCTTCAGTTTCCTCTGTTACTATTCACATACCCAAGGGATGATTTAAAATTAATTTAGCAGTTATATACCTTGTAATTTATTGTAAATGATAGAAATGACCTAATTTTTATCTCAGCTTACTGGTTGAGAAAGACTTAATATAGGGCAGTAACAATAAGTAAGGATGACTTCTCCTTAAAGTAGAACAGATATGGAAGACTTCATTTATGCCATGGATACAACTATGGAGAACAATTTTGGTGTTAATATTAATGTATTACTTAATGTCAAATATATATTAGTACTTTGAGGCAATAAAATTGGTTTATTTAGACAATAAACAAGGAGAGGAGGGCTACCTTAGATAGAGGAGTCAGGGCATGCTTGTGGAAAGACATCTCCTTTACCATCTCTTACCAGCTCAGATGGTAAGATGGAATCAGGCTAAGTACGATGTGAGGGACAGATATTCCAGGTAGAGTTAATGACAAGTGCAAAGGCCCTGACGCAGGAAAGAACTTGCTTCAAGGAATGGAAAAAAGCTAAGGTAGGGGAGAGTGGTGTGAGTTAAGAGGCCAGAAGCAGCAGCAGGCCACATCATTAGTTAAGGATTCCATTCTAAGCACAATGGAAAGTAATTGGAGATGGTTTTCTTCTTCTTTTTTTTTTATTTCAACTTTTTAGATTTGGGGGTACATGTGCAGGATTATTACATGGGTATATTGCATGATACTGAGGTTTAGGATACAAATGATCCTGTCAACCAGGTAGTGAGCATAGTAACTGATAGTTTTTTGACTCCTGCCCCACTCCTTCCCTCCACCCTCTAATAATCCCCAGTATCTATTGTTGCCATCTTTGTGTTCATGAATACCCAATGTTAACTCCCACTTATAAGTGAGGACATGTAGTATTTGGTTTTCTGTTCCTGTGTTAATTTGCTTAGTATAATGGCCTTCAGCTGCATTCATGTTGCTGCAAAGAACACAATGTTTTTCCTTTTTATGGCTGTGTAGTATTCTATGGTGTATACGTGCCATATTTTCTACCACGGAACCACCTATACACCAGTATGTGTCATATTTTCTTTATCCAATCCACTGTTGATGGATACCTAGGGTGATTCCATGTCTTTGCTATTGTGAATAGTGCTGTGTTGAATATATGAGTGTATGTGTCTTCTTGGTAGAACAATTTATTTTCTTTTGGATATATATGCAGTAATGGGATTGCTGAGTTGAATGGTGGTTCTGCTGTAAGTCTTTTGAGAATTCTGCAGATTGCCTTCCACAGTGGCTGAACTAATTTACATTCTCACCAGCATGGTATAAGCGTTCTTTTTTCTTCATCAGAGAGTTATAAGCAAGGGCGCAAGCTGGCTAACATGTGGTAATTAGGTTTACGAGAAAAGAAAGCCATGGAAGAAGAGAAACCAATAGGAAGAAACAGAATTTTCCCTATCCCTTCTAGAGAAGCTTATGATAATGAGGCAAGTCAAAGTGGAATTCAGCCAGGTTTGAATCCTCTTATATTTTGTGTCCTTATATAGGTGATGATGGCTTTCTTTATAGCAGGCTGTGGTTTTACTCTTAAATACCTCAGGTTGTAATTGTGTCACTTATTTTATTCTACAGTAAACGAATCGAAAAATGCCAAAAAGTATTATATAAATATGGGGAGGTGTGAGCAGGGAGGATTAATCCATTTTCACTTCACTCTTTAACCAAGTTTCTACATGGTGATGTAGCTCTAAATATATGTATAGAACTACATGGAAATGTAAGTAACTCTCGTGGATAAGAAATGGCTTTTTTTCCGCTAAATATGTAACTTTTCTTCCCAAATGTTTCCATTTATGTTCAGATATTCTCAGAGTATCCATTGTCTGCTTTGGAAAATATTAATACTTATTTCTCTGTGGATATATACATTATTCTGAGCTTCCAGAGTGATTATATATAATAGATTAATATATAAAAATATATTAATAATATATGTTATTTATTTTTGGTATGACTGGGAAAATAAAAATTATAGCTAATATTTATTGGGTACTTATATGCTGAGAACATATATACATATAGAACACTGTTCCAAATGCCTTACATGTACTAAGTCATTTAATTCTCACAATAATGGTATGTGGTATGTACTACTTTTTATCCATATTTAATATGTGAGAAAACTGAAGCTGAGAAAGTCTTAGAAACTTGCTCAAACCACACTCACATTGTGTTTTCGGGGCCAAAGGTTTAAATAAAAAGCAAAAGGTTCCTTCAATTCAAGTGGACAGTTATTTGTTTTTAATGCTCATGTCACAACAATCATTGACTATTAACCTTAATGTTATCGACTGACTTTTTTCTCATAGCAGATGATCTTCTGCAGCCAGATTCAACTGATGGATCTGGGAGCATGGTAGGGATGTGAGGAATGAATTATTTCTGGGAGTGTTTCTTAAAACACCGGTCAGAAGAGGCAATTCCAGGGGGTTCCATGCCCAGAGCACTTAAGAGAGTTATTGCCACATTCACATTATCTTTTTAAGGAAGTGCGGTGCACATTCATATACTAAAGAATTTTGAAAAATCACTTTCAAATCCAGCATTTCCCAGACTTACTGACTCTGGAAACAACCTCCTCACCCGGGTAACAGTAATCTTAATTTTTGTAGAACACATTTTTGTGAAATGTAATATTTTGTATACTCTGTTACCGAGTTGCTTACCTTGGGAGTGAACTACCTGTGTGCAAACTTTTGTCTGTTTGCACACATGTACTTCGTGTCTTCTCCTGGTCCCCTCACCTGCCAGGCCTGAGGTTCATTGCTTTCCTCTGATTCTCAAAAAAATCTCTGACCCTCAAGGTGGTTAAAAATTCCAGACGGGGATTTTTCCTGAAGAAAAATGGACCGGGTAGGATGAAATAGTTTTTCAGTTAGTGCAAAAAGAATTCACTAGGAACTAATGATCCCATTATTTAAGTGTGTGTGTGTGTGTGTGTGTGTGTGTGGCAGAGAGAGAACTCTTCTTGCACCCAAGCTTTTCTAAACACAAACCACTCAATTTGTCTGTGGCCCTGTCTTGTACTTGACATTTCTAAAAACAAGAAAAAAAAAAGCCAGCCAAAGTGCCCTTGGCTCTGAAGCTGTCGGTGGAAAAATAAAAATGAATTTATTGTGTGTTCCTCTAAACTTTGAGTCAAGATTCTATAACGGTCTACAATATATTTGGTGTGATAGTCAAATGATCTGATTCTTTTAAATAAGTTGTGAAGAGTTCAATCTTTCATTTGAAGAGACGAGGGCATTAGTGAGAAAAAAACTGGGGCATTGATGCGGCATCATCAACTTCGTCACTCAGCTGTAATTAGGTTCTAGAGTGTAATCAGGTTCAGGCAGGGACCATACGGCTCTCACTTGCCACTGTATCCTCAGCACCTAAAACAGCACCTGGCACATGCTAGTACTTAATAAATACGTGTGGAGCGAATGCAGAATAGGTTAGAATCCAAACTGGGTTAATTACAATTTGTATTGCCCATAAAGGTCAGAGGTCCTTCTAGTTTAATCCCCTCATTTTTAGAGAAAACTTAGACTCCAGATCAGATCTAAGGGAGAAAAATCCTCAGAACGTGGCTCAGATGTACAAATTTTACAGAGGGTAGAAACTCTTAGAAAGAGAATGACCAGAAACAGACCTGGTCATCTTTAGAAAACAAATATTGTTCTTCATAGTGTTAATGTGATATTTTGTGCTTGAACTTGTACTGTTTAACAACCAAGAATAATTTGGGTAGATAGAAACAGAAAACTGAGAGGTTGGCAAGACACAAGTACAAACGAAGAGGGGTAAAAGTTTGTCACGTGAGTTTTATTGCTGTTAGGTAGCAAAGTACATATTATAGTAATTTGCTTCTTTGAAAAAAATGCTGTATATAACAATATACTATGGTTCAATGTATTTAAAATTTTTCTTTTTAAAATTTTGTTCTCTTGTAATAATGATTTAAGATAACTTTATGACTATATAAGACATGGATTTTCTAATTTCCTTTCCAAATTAAGCTTAAATCAATCACATTACACGTCATAGTTAAAACAAACCCCAGAAATTAACAGTAAATTTAAGCATTAAATTAAGCAGTAAAAGCAGAATATTTGTCAGGATTTGAGTCTTTTAAATTTTATTCAACTAATTAACTAATTAATTTATTTTGAGACAGAGTCTTGCTTTGTCACCCAGGCTGGACTGCAAGGGTGCGATCTTGGCTCACTGCAGCCTCTGCCTCCTGGGTTCAAGTGATTCTCCTGCCTCAGCCTCCCGAGTAATTACAGTGGTGCACCACCACAACCAGTTAAGTTTTGTATTTTTAGTAGAAATGGGGTTTCACCATGTTGGCCAGGCTGGTCTCAAATTCCTGACCTCAAGTGATCTGCCTGCCTTGGTCACCCAAAGTGCTGGGATTACAGGCGTGAGCCACCACACCCAACCTAAAATTTAAACAATAATTTTATGTTAATTTCTCAGTATCATCACAAGTAATTTCTTTTTGCATCTTAGAAAAAAGTCTGTTTCTCAAATTGAAAAGTATACATTAAGATTTCTAAAATACTTCCCTTTCTAATGAAAAACCTTGAAATTCAAAGAACAACCAGCAAATTAGAAGATTGTGAAGCTATCATAAATGAGTTGGGCATCTCATAGAAAATGGGGAAAAGCAAAATGTGATCAGATTTGCAGACTGTTTTGGCTCTTGGAAAACAAGACATAGGTAACTCAGTAACACTTTTCTCAAGAATGCGAATTCCTCAAAGGGTTCTCTGCATTGATTCATGTTGTCAAAGAGGTCAACAATTAGCAGAGACTGGAGTTAAAATGAAATAAGGCAATGGCATGGGGCTAGGGGGATTAGGACCTGGACATTTTAGCCATTGAAACAAACAGGAGTTATTACTAAATGATAGAATCATTATAAAAAGTTATTTCTCTCTGGACAAAACTCAACCAATAAAGTCTAGTTTGTTAATGCTTATTTCCACTTTGGTATAAATGTATGACAGTGTGTCTGAATATATTATATAAACAAGCAACATGTTCTTCGTATATTAAAAAGAGTTAGCTTTGGGACATTTTCCTCTCATACAAATATTCTTTATTTTTTTCTGTATTGTTCTGTGTATTGTGTTCTCAATATAAATATTTAACATATCAAGATTTAATAAAAGCCAAAACAAAAACAACAATTTGAAAAGTGGCTTCTTATTCTATAAAATAGCTATTGTATTCATCTATTGCAAATATGTATTTATATAGCTTGTAATGATAATTAGGTAGTATGTTTTAAAAAATCTATCCAAATTTATCTTCAAAAGACATGTTATAATGACTCCGTTTCAGATTTGTTAATATTTTAGGTAGATAGTATATATTTAAAATATTGTGTATATGTATTTAAAGACTAGAATTAGGGATGGATACCTCATTCTCCATGACACACTTATTTACATCACATCACATGCCTGTAATGAAACATCTTCTGTACCCCAATGTCTCCTGTACCCCATAAATATAGACACCGACTATGTACCCACTAAAAATTGAAAATAAAGAAATAGAAGTGGAGGAGGAATCAGCAAAGAGGAAAAAAATACAATGTTTTTTTTTTTTTTTTTTTTTTTTGATACGGGGTTTCGCTCTGTCCCCCACCCTGGAGTGCAGTGGCGCGATCTCGGCTCACTGCAAGCTCCGCCTCCCGGGTTCACGCCATTCTCCTGCGTCACCCTCTGGAGTAGCTGGGACTACATGTTCCCGCCACCACGCCTGGCTAATTTTTTGTATTTTTAGTAGAGACGGGGGTTTCACCGTGTTAGCCAGGATGGTCTCGATCTCCTGACCTCGTGATCCACCCGCCTCAGCCTCCCAAAGTGCTGGGATTACAGGCGTGAGCCACCACGCCTGGCCAAAATACAATTTTTAAAAGACTAGGATTAAACATTGTCTAGCTATTATCTGGACTTTCATAATGAAGTAAACATCATTTATAAACATAAGAACACATCATATTTATATCACTGCTTCCTGCCTGCTATGTTCTTAAAAGCTATTAAGATTAATACTAATACGAAGAAAGTACAATCCTCTCATTAATGCAGGAAGGACAAAAGTTGGATTCTGACTTTGCCTACCTGTCTCCCTAATGTCGCTACTTTTTTGCTCATACAGATAGCATTTCTTGTGGCCAGAGTGATGTGCTAACAAGCCAAAGCCAAGATGATGTGTGCTGAGCTAGGCAGTTACCCATGTGGTACGGTTTTGTAGGGCAAGGAAGAGTTGCTCCAGTTAATGATGTTGGTGACCCCTTGCATTTGGGCAAGTCCTGGTCATTGTGAGATGTCCAGAGAACCTCACATTTACCTCCCTGAGCTAGGGAATGAGCTTACTTTCCGGAGAAGCTGGCCAAATTTTATTGGCAACAAATGTAGTAGGGGATCCTCTTATTTGGGGCAGACAGTTAAGATGACTTTTATTGCTTTTTATGATTAAAAAAATGCTCATTGACAAGAAAGCAAAAATATGTTAAATTAAGAGGAAGCAGAGGAAAAAGCAGGAACTGTGGAATTAGTTAAGCTAGAGTTTAAATACTGTCCCAGCCTCTACCCAGTTTTCTTGACTGAGTCATTTACTGCTGTAAATGGGATAAAATTTTGCAGTGTTTTGAGGATTAAATGAGATGCTGCATGAAAATTATGTAGGATGTTTGCTCAAACTTGGTAGTTTTATTTATTTATTTATTTATTTATTTATTTTTGAGATGGAGTCGGAGTCTCACTCTGTCGTCCAGGCTGGAGTGCTGTGGCGCGATCTCCACTCACTGCAAGCTTCGCCTACCGGGTTCACACCATTCTCCTGCCTCAGCCTCCCGAGTAGCTGGGACTACAGGCTCCCACCATCACACCGGGCTAATTTTTTGTATTTGTTTAGTAGAGATGGGGTTTCACCGTGTTAGTCAGGATGGTCTCGATCTCCTGACCTCGTGATCCGCCCACCTCAGCCTCCCAAAGTGCTGGGATTACAGGTGTGAGCCACTGCGCCCGGCCCAAACTTGGTAGCTTTTGAATAATCATATATATTGCTATTATTATTAATGATATATAAAAAAGCACTGATCTGTTATTCTACCACCAGATGCTAAAAGTGTTTACACTTTCATGTATTTCCTTTCCTTTATTTTTCTGGCCATTGTTCTACATTGTTGAGATCATATCGCATATGTAGTTTTGTATTCTTTGTTTTAATGCAATATAGCATCAAAAAAGAATACTGTTTTTTGTCTACCAAATTGGCAATGATGATAAAAGATAACACTTGATGCTGGCAAGTGTGAGAGTTGTGGGCACCGTTGTGCATCACTGGTGAGAATATCAGCTGGTATAAACTTTCTGGAAAGCAATTTGGGAAATATTGTTCAAGAGCATTAGAATTCTTTTACCTTTTGACCTGGTAATTTTACTTCTATATCTCCAGTCTCGGGAAATAAGTGAATCATGAACAAAGACTCATGGTCAAGGAAGTTCACTGAAGAATCATTTATAAAAACCAGAGTATAGAAATTATTACTGTCCACCATAATGAAACTGCTTCATAAGTTATGCTACATTAAAAAAATGGAATATTTACGGACATTAAAGTCCCATTTTCAAAGAATAATTGATTACATGGAAAAGTGTTTTTGACATGATGTTATATAGGATGAGCATCATGTATGATGCAAACCCCCAGGATTCTAATTTTGTTTCAAAAAGAAGCAAGTATATATGGGGAATGGGCTGGAAAAATGTATGCCCAGATGTTATCAGTGATTATCTCTGGGTGGTGGGATTATATATTCATTTTTTTCCTCAAATTTTGAGAAATGGACCTATGTAAACACAAGACATCTACATAAGGGTGTGTGTGTGTGTGTGTGTATAACAGGAGCAAATATTCTGAGAATTTCCCCATACCATAAAATTAAAATTTCCGAATTATGTATTTTTAAGAGCTTTAGAGTGTTTTATTTTTGTGGAGCCATCTTAATGTGTATTTACTCCTTTTTGGTATTGTTTGAAACATGTAGATTATTGCAGTGTATCTCTTTGCACATATATAAATCTTGATTTGCATTTATAGACCATTTCCCTTGTGCTGCAGAGGCATCATTGGGTCATGCGTGTGAACCTAGGGGGAGTCAGTTTGGGTGCAAGTGAATGCACCAACCGAATGTGCACCTTCAGAGCAAGCTACGGGGAGAAAATGGGACCATCACCATAGACCAGTGGAAAGAAACAATATGGCATCTCTAGGGAGGAAGCGAAAGGCTTTTGTAATTGGAGACCAGGCTACTAATACTCTGAGAAAGACCACTTGAGAGAGAGTTTAACCATCACACTGTTGTGGCCAGTTCCTGTTTTCTTTTATTTATCTTGAAAATTCTTTCGGATTCCTTTGCCTAATTAGGCCCTTGGTTTTCAAGACACACTTGTGGTATCATGGTTTCCAATGTGGGCAAAGAACAGCTGTCAGAGCACTGTGTACCTACTATCTTTGTTCCTATTGTCTTTGCAATTTACGTTATATTGACATGATCTATTTGCATAAGTGGACTGCTTGCCCTGCTCTCTTGCATTCTTCTCAAGGGCAGAGACTGTGTTTTATCATCTTATATTTCTAGGTGCTTGGTGCATAGTGGGTGCTTCATAAATTTTTTCTTCGGTGGGTGAAAGAGCAGCGGTACATGGGTAAGAAGTGGGAATTCTAAATGGAAGAACAGGTTCTGAAAAAGAACAGGCTTTGCAATTCCAGGAACACATGAATCTCTGCATTTCCTCCCTTCCCTTTGTTGCTCAATCGCACTGATTATGACTAAAGCAGCATGTCTTTCATGCTAAGGTTTTTCGAAAGAACGAAAGTTCGTATAAGCAACCTGAAAACCTCCTTTTTGTCACAATGCTCATTGCAGTCAAGTCTTTTCCCCATAGGTCTAGGATTAATGTGCTACTAGTAAGGGATATTGGCCTTCTAGTAAGATCAAATATGCTCTTTGATGGGCATGTGGAAAATAAAGTGGATACTCCCCTTAAAAATGAGAGGGCTTTGTAGAAGTAAATTATCATAGGTGAAGGTTAATATTTGCATTGCAATTTATAAATTAAAAGTGATTTTAATCTAAATTATCTCATTTAATTTTCTGATTACTAACGTTCTTTTGGGGATAAAGTCTTTCATTCCACAGTTTCAGATAAGGCTTTAAGATATACAGTACTACTGAGAAAAGTAATCCCAGGAGTGGTACTGTTATCAAATCATTTTCTACTGTGAGGTATTCGAAAGTAGAAAAATCCTGCTCTTGAAGGACAAGGAAGGGGGAAAGTGCCATAAAACAATGTGCAGACTAGAGACAAGCTTTTCATGTTTCACAGTATTTCTTGTGCTAGTCCTGGTTGGAAGAAGGGAACTTAGCTTGGCATCTATCATAGTTCTCCCCAGTTGAACCCTAACTTTAGGCCAACTTCTCAGCCAAGTTACCTCAACTTTTGCCAAAGACCTGCATCATCATCATGTCATCATCATTTAATGTTTATTATGTGTCAAGTGCTATTCTAAGTGCCTTATATAAATTATCTAAATTAATCCTCCAAGGAACTAATGAAATAAGTTTATTTTATATTGTTATACATACTACATATGAGGAAACTGAGGTATCTTGCCCTAGCGCAAAGAAAATAGTTGAATACAAATTTAAATACAAGTAATTTGACTCCAGTCTTTCTATCAGTTGACATAACATACAGTACTAATTCTTTTTTTTTTTTTTTTTTTTTTTGAGACAGAGTCTTGCTATGTCATCCAGGCTGGAGTGCAGTGGCACGATCTTGGCTCACTGCAAGCTCGGCCTCCTGAGTTCACGCCATTCTCCTGCCTCAGTCTCCCAAGTAGCTGGGACTACAGGCACCTGCCACTACGCCTGGCTAATTTTTTGTATTTTTAGTAGAGACGGGGTTTCACTGTGTTAGCCAGGATGGTCTTGATCTCCTGACCTCATGATCTGCCTGCCTTGGCCTCCCAAAGTGCTGGGATTACAGGCATGAGCCACCACGCCCGACCACACAGTACTAATTCTTTTAATTGTTATCTTTATTTGCTTTCTCATGAGTTCAAACCATCTCTCTATTCTCCCAATCTCTTAAGTAGTACTTTATATATGTGGCCTTTTTGGCATCTTTTAACCAATATTATGCCTTGTATTATCACCATTATTGTACAAGTATTCTACCTTTCTTATTTTCTTTGCTCTGGTGTCATTAAACATTTTCAGTCTTTTGTGTTCATTTATTTGCTAGTTTTTACCCCATGGATTCTTTCTATAAACTGCTTCTTCTTCCTGGGATCTGCCTTTACTTCTCTTATTGCCTCTAGGTCAATGTTTTGCCATGCTGGTCCCACAATGTAATCAACTGGGGAACCTAAAGAAGAAATACTGACACCTGGATCTCATGCCAAGAGATGTTAATTTACTTGGTGTGGCTTGGGCAATACGAGTTCCAAAATCCCTCCAACTGATTGAGACGTGCAGCCAAAAATTGGAAACCACTGGCCTGTTCATTTTCTATGCATCTTACCTGCAGCAACTCCACCTTCCTCACTGCAGTCCAGTGACCCTGTAGCCGCCTGTCATAACACTACATAGCTCTCCTTTTTAGCTCTTAGACAACTGGAATTGGTAATGCCCATACATAGGAAGGAAACCTTGAGAGTCTGGGGTACTGAAAGCCAAGTGAAGAAAGTATTTTAAGGAGGAGGTGTTAATTAACTGTGTTACACGCTAAGTCACAGAAGATGAGAGCAAAGATTAGACCAATGAATTTAGAAACATGGAGGTCACTGATAATGTTGACAATGTCACTAGAGATCATTTGAGTGGCAGGGAATAAATTTCTGAGCAGAGAACAAAAACATTGATGATGCAGGGGAGAGAGAGCAAAAGTGAGAATGAGAGTGAGAGTGAAGAATTGCTAGGGCAAAATTCTTGCGTAGGCATAAGAAGATAGGGTTTAGTGTACTTTGTCTTATTTAATCCTTGTAATCCCTAAGAGGAAGATATTATTTTTCTTTTTCATTTTACATATGAGGAAAGTGAGACTTAGAGAAGTTTCTAACTTGTATTAAGATCACAGGGCTCATAATTGCTAGACCTGGGACCAAACATAAGTCTACATGCCTCAAAGCTCTTAAAAACTATATTTCCTTGCCTCTTGTTGGTAAAGAAGACCCTCTGGTTGCAGTTGAACTAGCTTTATATACATTTCTTCCCCAGCTTCCTTTTTTTTTTTTTTTTAATTTCAAAAGGCTGTTTCTCCGGCAGCACAATTTTGCTTAACGATAAGCTATGCATAATCGACATAAACTAAAGCTACAAATGCACTCTTTAGATTAAAAGAAAGAAATCTTTGGAACCTCAAGCTCTGACAAAACTATTGAGCCTATTAGCTTTCTATAAATTGTGACAAAACTGCCTAGTCTGGTATCTTCTGGTTTTGGGCGTGCTGGTGTAGCCCTTACCCACAGAAACAGTTGATTCACAAGATTCATTGTGGTCTTGAAGGAGCCTCATAGCAGCTCCTGGCAAGCCATGCTGGAAACAACTGAGCATTGATCACTGAAGCTTAGGAGGCAGGGGATGAGGGCTGTTGGGTGAGAGCAGCGTTACACTTAATCATTTATGAGCTGACTCCTGGGGCGATACACCGAGAAGAGTGATGTGTTGATCAAGGTCTATGCAGCGGGTGGGAGGGAGCCCTGGTTTGTAGTATTTGCCAATTGTGGTGGTGTAAATACTCCCCGTATGGCTAATTTCAAGTTATTAGCATGAAGTCACTGAATGTGAGTCAGGAAGAGATGAAAATAATAGACTCTCAAGAGTCTGTGCCAACTGGCTGCAGCACACCATCACCTATGAAATAAAAAGTTCTCACCTGTATCTCTCAGTGGATGCTCTCATTCATTCTTAGAGGTGTCAAGCACTTTCTGAGGCAGCATAAAGAGGTAGAAAGAATGTTGTGTTCAAATTTCCAAGAATAGAGGTCTGGTTCTGCTTCAGTCAATAAAATTAGCCATGTGGCCAGGGCACGGTGGCTCACTGTAATCCCTGTACACGCTGGCCTGTAATCCCAGCACTTTGGGAGGCCGAGATGGGTGGATCACCTGAGGTCAGGAATTTGAGACCTGCCTGACCAACATGGTGAAACCCCATCTCTACTGAAAATACAAAAAATTAGCCGGGACTGGTGGTGGGTGCCTGCAATCCCAGCTACTTGGGAGGCTGAGGCAGGAGAATCGCTGGAACCTGGGAGGCGGGGGTTGCAGTGAGCCAAGATTGTGCCATTGCACTCTAGTCTGGGTGACAGAGCGAGACTCCGTCTCAAAAATAAATAAATTAAATAAATAAATAAATAAATGAAAAACCATGTGGATTTTGCCAACTCACTTGTTTTCTTCGGACCCTGATTGGGAAATGAAGCAGCTGTCCCTTTAAGGCTCTTGAGAGTAGGAAGATGCTGTGATACAGCCACACACAGGATGCTAGAAGTCAGCCCTCTCCTCCACAGGGGTGGAGGAGAGCTCCTTGTAAAACTGTGTGCTATATTGTGCTTTTAGGTTTCAGATGAAAACCTTGTCTGTCTTTAGTAGCTTGCCCATGCTGTTCTCTATCACTGTGGCCTTTGAGATTTCTCAAAGAAACCAGCAGGGATGTTCGAGGTTGTTCACATATGATATTCCCAACGAGGCTGTCTAAATAATAAAAAGGAGTATGCAATCATACCATATTCCTTCACATTCCGAGGACAGATAGAGCTGCAATCCTAACCTTTAATTTTATGGCTTTCCCATCTTTTGCTAACCCTTTAACATTATATTAACAAAAGATGGACTGGGTGGGGGCAGGGAGGGACTTAATGCTTTTTATGATGTATTTTAACATTTTTATCTCTTCTTGAAAAAATAAATTTGCCACAAGAATTAAAACTGTATTTTATCCTTTTAAATGCAGCCCTAGATGATGTATGTAACTGCACTGGCAGCAAGTCAAGTCTGCACAAAGCCCAAATTGAATCTTCCTTCTGACTACAGCTGTGCATGATATTTTATGCAATTTTTTATGCTGGTCGTAAACGAGGTGGAAACTGTGATTATGCCAATTTTGGGATAACACATTTTCACCAAAAAGTGACTGCCAGTGTTCAAACATGTGTATGTATTTACAGGATCCAGCCCTCCTTTTCTCATCATTAGATAGTGGGCTGTTGACCCAGTAACAGATTTCTAGGTGAAGTGCTATAGGCACTTAATATCCTATTGTTGTAGGACACAGGATTGCAAAAATGTATCATGATTTCCTCTTACTATACTGTCTGCTTGGCAAAATGTTGCCCCTTAGCAACTGAATATGCTGAAGTGGAGGGTGGGATTTAGTTGTAAAAATAACTAAGTTTACTACTATTCCATTATTTCTCTGTATCTGTAACTGCATTACATCCATATCTAGACAAAGACTAAAATGAATGGAAAGGGAGATTTCAAATAGACTTGCAAAAATTTGCCCTGATATTATAATATCATATTCCACTGTTACATAAAATTATGTTAAGAAAGAAAAAAAGTGTTACCTAAAGATCAGAAATTGCTGCTTTTCTGTTTCTTTTACACCTGACATAATACAGATGCTTTCTGTCTATGTCTGGTATTAACACAGAGATTACTGTTAGATGATTTCAGTTGGGAGACTACACAGGGAAAAATTAAAACGTTAAGTAAATGATTACAGAAAAAAAAACCTTTGATATGAACCTTAACAACTGCTTATCCAAATTAACATGGCATTACATTTAGCGCTGTAAAGATGAAGTCGTTTGCATGAGTGTGTGTATATGGGCTGAACCATCAATCAGTTCTCATTATAAATAAAACCCCAAGCCAAAGATACTTGCTCCATCAACATCCTGCTGTCATCTCCAAAGACCACTTCTAGCAGCTGATGTCCTTTCAACTTGTTGACTGAACTGAGGATGCCATGCCACTGGCAGAGGGCAATATGGCTGCTACTGGTCATATTGAAGGGAAGACTTCATACACCTGAGAATTTGTCTTTAGAGCTTTCTGGAAGATTTGAACTAGAGACTGAGCACTTGTGAGGGGTGCTAAGAGGACACTCTTGCCTTGTGTAGAGGGTTCTGTTTTATAACTTGTGTTTCCCAACTTGAGGATCATTTATTCTGTGAAGGAGAGATGGCTCGATAGAACCATCTGTAGCAAGCTTTGATTGGCACTAAATAGGTCCTCCAAAATTATATGTTGAATAGCTGAATGAATGAGTGAATGAATGAATAACAGATATGGCCACATATCATGTTGGACTCACTTCCATTCATGTCACAGTTCTAAGGAACAGCAATAGTGAAAATCTTCTCTGCCACGTTATGAATGTTTGCATGGAATTCGTCCCTGAAGATTAAATGTCAAATGAGAATCTTTCTGATAACAGCCTAATGGTAAAATGAATCATACTTTTTACATCTTCAGAAACATTGCCCAGGACTATGATTTCGGCATTCTAGACGTCATTCAATAATCAGCTCTCAAAACTATTCGCCTGGCTTGCATGATTTTGTTGGATGTTTCTGATTGGGAGGGCCAATTGATTGAATTTCAAGATGAAGGAAGCCCTGCTTGAAGGTCAGGGGAAAGGTCTAGTGCATGAAATGATTGAGGAGACATTCCTGGGTCTCTTTGACCCGACAGTAATCACTTGTCTGACCAAAATGACATTCATTTCTAAAATGTTACCATCAGTGCTAGGCTGGTTCTAAGGTTTCCCTCATTTGTAGCTGTGCGATAACCTTTTACTTAACTGAGCCTGACGACCAAGATGCAGCTTTCCTTTTTCAACAGGGCTGTGCAGCCTTTATCTACTCATCATAGTTGGACTATCACTCTAGTAGATGCTATAAACATTCAACCTAGAAAATCACCAGAGTTTCAGTGGATTCTGTAAGGAGCCAGCCTTGAAAAACCAGTGATGTTTCAGGAGGACCTTCTTAGCACATATTTTACTTAGATACTGTAGTTTATGTGATCATTTTACTTCTAGCTATAATTCATCATCCCAACCTGGATACATAAAGTCATAAATGATTCCATTTCCAGTTATATCCACTTATGCATTCTTCCTGTAGTCTACCACTGTTGTACGGGGAAACTTGCTTTTGACAGCTCTTAGGTTTGAAATTCTTGGGTGTTGAAATTCATCCACCTACTCTTTTACATTTATTTGGTCATTGGTTTGTAACATAAATCCTACTGTTCATCAGCAGGTACATGTCCATTGACAAAAATTTTTAGAAAGAGTAAATTTTTTTTTTTTTTTACTTTTAAGTTCAGGGGTATATGTACAGGGTGTGCAGGTTTGTTACACAGGTAAATGTGTGTCATGGGGGTTTATTATACAGATTACTTTGTCACCCAGGTATTAAGCCTAGTATCTATTAATTATTTTTGCTGCTCCTCTCCCTCCTCCCACTCCCCACCCTCCAACAGGCCCCAGTGTGTGTTGTCCCCCTCTATATGTCCATGTATTCTCATCATTTTGCTCCCACTTATAAGTGAACATGCAGTATTTGGTATAGTGAAAATTTTGAAATGCAAATGATTCTGATCACCTCATGATAGCATAGGTATCCTGAAGGTACAGTGAACTTGGCAAATGAAAGACATGCTGGTTTATTTTTGCTTGGCCAGGTAGCAACACAGTTGCTTGCTAGCAAATTTGTTGTAGAAAGAAAAATTTATTTTAATCAGTCTTGTGTGCATTCTATGAAACCATAATCAAATGATATCAAGACTATAATCAAATATGATCAAGTGAAATGGATAGTCCATTTGTGAGAGAGGGATGGCTTGTAAATAATATGTCTCAAAAAGAGAAACACTAATGAGAAGGGTAAGCATTAAGTTCATGACTCTTTGGGGATCATGACCAGGTGTGCGTGTGTGTGTGTGTGTGTGTATATATATATAAAGTAAAGTATATATATATAAAGTATATATATATATAAATGTATATATATAAAGTATATATATATAAAGTGTATATATATATATATATATATATATATAGTGTGTTGTGTAACTATTATTTCATCCAATTCAACTTTCTTACACTTTCAGTTTAACTAATGAAGGGTTTCATGAGATTATATACCTTTTGTGGAGAAATATATATTTTTCAGATGTGTGTGCTAGTATGCTCAGACTGCCATAACGAAATACCACTGGGTAGCTTAAACGACAGACATTTATTTCTCTCAGTTCTAGAAACTGGGAAGTTCAAGATCAAGGTGATGGCCGATTCAGTTTCAATGACAACTCTCCTTTCAGTTTGCAGATAGGCATCTTCTTCCTGAGTATTCACACGGCAGAGAGTAAATAAGAAGGATAAATCATCCCAAATCTCTCTCTCTCTTCCTCTTCTTATAAGGCCACAGTCTTACGGCATTAGGGCCCCATCCTTATGACCTCTTTCAATCTTAATTATCTCCTAAAGGCTCTATCTCCAGACAGTCACCTTGGTGATTAGGGCTTCCATATGAATTTGAGGGGGGACCACAATTTAGTCCACAGTGGTTTGGCTACAGATTTTCATTTTTTGGTCACTTTAACAATTTTTTTTTCTTTTTTGAAACTGGATGTTGCTCTGTTGCCCAGGCTGGAGTACAGTGGCATGAACATGGCTCACTGTAGCCTTGGTCTTCTGAGTTCAAGTGATCTTCCTGCCTTGGCCTCCCATGTAGCCGCACTTGGCTAATTTTTAAATTTTTGGTGGAGATGGGGTCTCTCCATCTTGCCTGGGCTGGTCTCAGACTCTTAAGCTCAAGTGATCCTTCCGCCTTGGCCTCCCAAAGTACCAGGATTTCAGGTGTGAGGCACCATGCCCAGCCTTACTTTTACAAATATTACACATAGGTTCAAAGTGTTACGTTGGTGGATACATTCATTATAATCTTCCTATCTCAAGGTCAAAAACTTAATTACATTTGTAAAGTACCCTTTGCCATGTAAGGTAACATAATGACAAGTTCTGGGGGTTAGGATGTGGACTGACATTCAGGGTTGCCTTTATTCTGTCTACCACATCAGCCAAGAGTAGAGCAAATCGAGTATTCATTCATTTATTTAGTAATTATCTGTTAGGGAATAAATAAGTGCCAAGCAGTACACTCTGTGTGTATATTTTTAAATGGTTAAGAATGAGATTCTGGCTGACTGGAGGAGTCACTAGGCTTTATCTGTGAGGATCAGGAGAAGTCTTAAGTTTAAAATGAATTTTGTCTTCAGTATTTGATATTAGATTGACAAGTCCTTCCTAGAACTGTGAGAGAGGAAACTAGAAGTAAGTTAATCTACTACGTAAAGTTTTAAATAGGGAAGAAGAAAATCTCAGAACCACAAAGTATCTTGTCAGTTTTTCATAGAAGGATAAATTGAATGATACAATATGGGGGAGAAACTGGAAATAATACTGTTTTCTTAGGAGACTGTCTAGAACTAACAGAAAGCGGCTCCAAATAGAGGGGTCAGATAACATGTAAATGAATTAAATATTTAATGCCTACTCATTAATGCATAAAGGGAATAAATTATATTTTCTAAACATTTCAGCACAGCCACAGAGACCACAAAAGTACAAACATAATTGATCACAATCTATGATAATCAATTCAGCTTACATCTGGATCCCATGAATTAGTTATTAGGACTGACAACTTCAGAATGAGTATCAACTGGCTTTCTGATTCTGAAAAAAGAGGGACAGAATAACATAATGAAGCTTGGGATTTAATTTAAAAGCAAAGGCAAGCAAAATTGAGTCAGGTGACTTCTGTACCAAAATCTTATGTATTTTGTAATCCCATAGTTTCAAATGGGATCTTATTTTACTAGTTTATAGTTATATAAATGATAAAGTATATTTAGCCAATAACTTTACTTGCAAAAACATCTAACTTTCATTTTAATATGGCATTCTGATCAAACTTGTTTGTTTCCTTCAAAAGGCCATCCTTAAATTGATAATAAAGAGATTGATTAAAATATGTATAAATCCACAATCATGAAAAGAATAGGAAGGGAGCCATTATCAGCAGAAAATCTCAACAGCTATCTGTTAGAAAGAAAATAACTGAGCTTTAAACTGGGGTAGAGAAAGTTGTTGCTGGAATTCTACAGTAAGGGGTTACAACCAGAGAGTCAATATGCCCTGCAGGACCCAAAAGCAATTCACTTCTCAAAAACACAGGAAGATGGGAGGAGACAGTGAGTAAGAGGATACCTGAAAATGACTGTCTTCAAATCAACTGCATTCCCGCTACCCCTCTTACCCTCCACTCCCACTTCCATCCAGATCTACAATATCTGGGAGTCAAGGCTTCCACCTCCCAGGCAATGCAATATCATCAACGAACACGTTATTTTTTTTTAAGTAGCAAAGTTTTTCTTTAGAGAAATAGAAAAAAAAATTCTGTCTTGGGGTATATAGGCTGTGTCTTGAAACTAGAGACTAGAATAGCAAGTAGAGTTATAATAGCTAGTATAGATTCAAGAACAAAATATCTAAATTTTATTAAGTAGGAATCTCCCGACAAAATAGCCTTATATTACTATTTCATCAATTGCCTCATGTTTAAACATGAATGTACAGTCAAAGGTAATACACACGTTAGGAAAATTCAGTCTCAGTTTAGATGCGAGCAGTTTATATGGGAGGTGATTTCTAGAAATGCCAGTGTGAAAGTGGGGAAGTGAGACTAGGAAGGGAAAGAGGCTCAAGCCTGTGTGCATCTGGAGCAGAATCCCACTGGGCAACTCTGGCAATTCAGTGAGAAATCTCCCCTCAGAGTGATTCCAGAGAGGGGTGAGCATTCTGTGGTCTGCTCTGCCCAGAAAATGAAAGAGAAAGACAAGGAAAGGCAAGGCAAGACAGGAAGGAGGAAGGGAGGGAAGAAAAGGAGGAGGGAGGGAGAAGGAAAAGGAAAAAAGAAAAACCATTGAGAAATCGAACTCTTTTAGAGAATGGGTCAGAACTTCCACAGTAAAACTCAGATTAAATTCTCCAGTAAATTTGCAAAACAAAAACAGAAACAAACAAACAAAAAAAACAAAATTGCCCCAAAATCTTCATTGAAAAAGAATAGGATGTTACATACAAACGAAAATCTAAAAACTTGAAGGAGCCCTTGGAATTTAAAATATGACTTTTACAAATCTATGGAGGTCTTAGAAGAAAAGTCAAGGATTCTTATGAAAAAAAAGGAAAATATGGGGAAAAGGAAATGGGAAACTCTAGGATAGAACAAACACACACTAGTTACACAGGAAGGAAAATGTAATCATAGTTAACTACTTGGTTGTTAGTGAAAAATAAATTATCAATGTGTTTATAATTCCATCATTTAGAATCATCCTATGAGCAAAGCTTGATAGGAAACTGTAAATGTTATCAACCTTGACAATGAAAAGTAGAAATGGCAGTTTGGGAGTAGACAGGGAAAATGTGGGATGAAAAGGGGAGAGACAGTAGCATCTTCATCTTACCAAATGGCGAATCCAGAGAAAATTTCTGTAGTTTTAGAATAAGAAATAAAGCTAAGTATATCATTTAAAAGTGCACAGAAGAGCCGGGGGTGGTGGTGCACGCCTGTAATCCCATCACTTTGGGAGGCTGAGGCGGGCGGATCATGAGGTCAGGAGATCAAGACCATCCTGGCTAACAGGGTGAAACCCCGTCTGTACTAAAAATATAAAAAATTAGCTGGGCGTGGTGGTGGGCGCCTGTAGTCCCAGCTACTTGGGAGGCTGAGGCAGGAGAATGGCGTGAACCCGGGAGGCGGAGCTTGCAGTGAGCAGAGATCGCACCACTGCACTCTAGCCTGGGCGACAGAGCGAGACTCTGTCTCAATAAAAAAATAAATAAATATAAGTGCACAAAAGAAAGGATAACTTAAGCCCTTACATTAATGGGCTTTTTAAACAATGTGAATATAACATCTAATAAGATTTTGCTTGAATTACATTAAAGAAAAATGTGGCAACTAGCTGCAAATTCCTTGAAACCTATTCCCCAGAAGAGAAGCGGGCTATGTGCCATCTAGCGGAAAACAGAGCCTGCTTGAGGTTCATGACTGTCTCCAAGGCTGTTCAATAGAAATACGGGTTGTCTATCAAACTCACTAATATAGATGATGTTATAGTTTAAGAGCAAATGTTCTTGATAACATCACATGACTAATTAAGAGATAATAATTATTTTAGGGTGCCAGCATGGTACATTGGCACAAACTCTGGACTTTGGTCCAAGATTAGAAAACGGAGGTACAAAGTCAAAATCCTGGTTCCATCACTGACTTGCCAGGAGACCTTGGGGAATGCCATCAGTTTACCTCTGGCAACTTTCCCTGTAGCTCTAGTCAGGAGAGTGTTATTCCCGTTTACAAATCTGAGGGTCAAATATGGTAATATATGTGAAAATGATCATTATCCTTTATTTCTTTGATCATTCTATACATGCAATTACTTTGTCTAAGTCATTCATTAGTGGATTTCTGAATTGTTTAATAAAATAGAAAGGACTTCAGATAAAGTTCAATTAGAAATTAAACTATCTGATTATGCTGGGTAGATAATATCATTTGTCTTCTTAAACTTATTAGAGATTCCCTTAACAATGTTAAAATAGCTGTGGTTTGAAAACTGAATCATTACTGTCTTTAGATACACATGTTAAATGTTCTAAATATTTTCAGTTAGATTTAATTGTGGTAGAAGTCCACAAATTTTAAAAATATTTTATAAAAATATGCTTATACTCTAGTATTTGTCACTTCAAAGAAACGTGTTGACCTTTACTTTGTTTTACAAAATCAATTCTATATTTTGTAATAATTAAATAGCTCATTTTTTTCCATAGAACATTTTTTAAAAATTAGAAAATTTTCAGTAATTTTAGCCACCCAGACATAACCTCTGTTAATATTTTAATGTATTTCTACTCTTCTTTCTATATATTTAGACACAGACTTTTAAAAATTTGGATAATATAATTTATATTCCATTGTTCACAAAACATTGTATCACAAGTCTTTATTTCATCAGCATATTCTTTAGAAATATTTTTATTGGCTCCATAATTAACTAAATGAGTGATCAATACATATTTTAAACTTGACTCTTAGCATTTATGTTATTCTAACTCGATATTTTGAATTTATTTTAATATTTTATATGATAAATAACCTATATAAGGCCTTCCCTTCATCTTTGAACATTTCTTTAGAAAGAAGTAATTATTGAGAAGTAAATTTATATAGAAGTAAAATTATTGAGTCAAAACATGTGATGATTTCTAAAGGTTTTGATACGTATAGCTAAATTGCTCTGCAGAAAGATACAATTTGTAGTCCCAACAGAAACCATAGTATCTTCAAACACTGGGAATTAAGATTTTAAGAAATTCTTAATAATGATATAGGAGTTAAGGGTATAGGAGAAATACAAATCTCAATTTGATTTGTATTTCTTTGAACTATTTTATGTTTATTAGGCATTAGCATTGTTCATGTGTGATTGTTGCTATCTCTCACCTTCACTGGTATTTTTGTATTATTTTATAGATCTATAAAAGCTTTTCAAGTGCTACAGATATAAATCCTTCATCTATATACTTGTTTGATTTCCACTTTTTTGCCCAAATAAAAGTCAGTATATATCTTTAAAGTGGAAGGATGAAGCTTAAATATGTCGATAGGAAACAGCCTTTTGAAAGACTAAAGATATAAACATGAGATAATCTTTCAAATTCTTTATTAAACTGTCCTTCCTGAGACCTTGTTGTTGTTGATAGAATTAATCATATGTATAACATTTCCATACATATTATTAAGCAATAAAGCCAGATTACTGGGTATGAAAATAAGTGAATCATCTTCCCAGCGCTCCCTGCTACCCCTTTGGCCCCTGTGCCCACCTTCCCCACCATTACTAAGAAATTTGGAGATTTAAAAAAGTCTCCAAAAACGATTGGACTAGTTTGGAGCTTGGATCATGTTAAACACTCTTACTAGAATATGGATCTATGGGAACATTTTTTATACCTTTATCTGTCCTTTTCTTCCCACCATTCTTATGTTTTGCTTTTTTTTCTTTTAATGATTGGGAATGATATTGAATTGAATACAGGGCCAGAACATCATCTACAATAAAGGATAATTTTATAAGACAGTTAAAATTTTCTTAGCCACATTTTCTGTGGTAACTCACAATGCCAATTAATTTCTTAATTCATTAACAATGTAACAGAAGAAAAGACTTTGAAAACACTGTGCTTGCTTTGTGTAGATGTCTTTTAATTATGGCTAATTAAATACTGTGCAAGGACCTGATTATACCTTTGAGTATTTCTTAATCAGAAAAAAAGGGAAAAAAACAAGGCTTGGAGTTATGAACACATGGAACAAAAGCTGATTTCAGCAACTCTTGATTAAAAAAAACCCAAAACTGCAAAAAAGAGAACAAATTATAGAGTAGTACAGGGGAGTATTCTTTAAATCTTTGTGCTGATTCTCCATGGAGGTTTATGTACCACTGTTTGTTTTGGTTATTAGGTAGAATCTCAAGTAAACCCAAGTAGAAATCACACTGCTTCTAAAAATGAGGAGCAGAGCCAGTGGGTAAACAGTTTCAGGGCAAACTGATGCAATACTCCCTGAAGTTAGGAATGAATTTTTCCAGATGGCCACTGTGCATATGGCCGGGGCTACTTCAGTAGCCAAAATAGGAAACGAGAACACAGTTCTTTCCGATTAAATCAACACTGTCCTTGAGAAAAGAAATTTCAAAGAGCATGTCCGTGGGGATGGAGGTGGACAGGAAATAGCATTCCCGTCTATCAAGACATCTTCAATTGAACTAATTATGATATTTTTAAGTGTTCAGACCAGTCAAATTTATTTTGGGATTTTAGGAGAGCAAGGCAATGAACTAAATGATGTGCTGGAAATTCACAGCTCAAAATTGGACTTGTCTGTCTATCCTCTTTCATCCTGGAACATTGGGTGAGTTACTTAATCTCTCTCTGATTGTTTCCTCCTGTGTAAAATGGGAATCACATCTCCAGGCTGCCCAACAGGCTTGTTGTGAAGATAAAATAATGAACGTTATGAAGTACTTTGCAATCATGAAGCACTGGATTATGCCTCCCAGGACTCGGAGAGAATAACCACTAATGCCAGTTCATGCTGCGGGCCACGTCATGGGCTTTCCTAGGGAAGACATTCCTGTTTATACTGGGGTACGATTTTCAGCTTTGTTCAGACCCTGCCCCCTAACAAATCCTTTGGTGGTTATTCAGTTCATCTTAATTAAAGAATAATTTACTGGCCTGTGTGTAACCAGCTTGGCTGGAAGCTGATTTTTGCTGGGTAAATTTGCTGAACTTCTCAATAAATTTCAGCTCCCCAAAATGTCAGACACGTGCTGCAGAAAGAAACTACTATGCCCTCTATCACTAGTGAGCAATCAGATGCAGACTCTAAACACTTAGACATGGACAACAGCCCATCCATGTTAGTCCTTTGATTCATCTTAATAAGTGCATGGGTTACAGGAAGCTACTTCCAACATCACTCATTCCAACTAAACTATCTCTCATTTTCTGTTTACCTTGTACATTCTGATTTCACCCTTCTCTTAGGGAAACGAAGCAGCTAAAGCTATTCAAAATGATCAGTAAAGAACCTTTCTATTTTCTTATTTGAAATCTGCATTCTTTTGATTTTTGTTTAGTACTTTAGTCATCTACCCAACTGGTCGTATTTGTACACAGAACCAGTTACAATTTGTACAATGTACTGGACTCTCAGCTGTTTTCAAGACTAGCCTGATACATCTTGTTTTAGCCAGTGTCCAAATATAAGTGGTCTTCTTGTAGTCAACAAATTGTGCTCCTTCCCTGCAGAATAATCTATCCACAGATGGAAGAATTTCAAGGGAATAGCAGGTAGCTGCTGATTATAGAGCCAACAGTTTAATGGTAGCTGTATGATGTGGTGAGGACAAATCAATTAGGACAGAAAAGATATAACAAAAAGCAACATACTCATATCTTACTTGTCCCATCTCTCAGCTTTGCCACATGGAAACAGAAACTTTTATCATTTCTGTGTTTTTTTTTTCTCATTTCTGGTTTCACTTTTTTAGTTTTATTCTGATTGTGTACATAGTGGAATTACCTAAATTGCTCAGTAAAAATGCAGACTCCTGAGATTTATTCTAGCCCTACTCAACAATCACTGCTTTTGTAGCTGAGAGTTTGGATTACAAAAAAGTATCCCCGGAAATTTTAATGCTTTCTATGTTTTGAGAACAATTAGCCTAATAAATTTTTGGCCACATTATGACTTTGATGAGCTCTAAGCTCTTTTCCCTTTGCCTCTCTCTTCCTCAATATAAAAATTAATTATATTTTACTATGGCCTTGGTATCAAGATGAATATATTAATATTACATATTAAAACATTTTCTTTAACCTAAGTTTACATTTTTTTTTCTGATTAAAATTAAGTATTTTCATGGGCCTCTGAAAGTATTTTGGGCCTTAGGCACTTTGCTTCCTGTCTCCTGAGTAAGTCAGCCCAGAATGAATCGAGGACTTGTTAACTTAGAAAACTGGTAATCTTAATATTTTGAAGATTTAGATGCTAAATGTTTTCTTTCCCTAACATATCATGAAGAGATCTAGGTCAAAACTCTTGCTGGAGTTCAGGGGATGCAGTTTTGCATGAACATAATTTGCAGTTTCTTGGGTTTGGTGCTACGTGCCTAGATATGATGGTAGCCAGTTTTGAACTGCCTTCCCAATACTAGCAAAGGCAAAAATGGGGAAGATATTGGTTCTCAGCTTGTTAAGCATTCCCATCTTATTTAGGCGATATACACTAATAAATGCACACAACAACTACATACAAATAGAAGCTGATGAAATGTGACGTTATGGTAATACCAAGTATTAGGGCCCATCTGGGGAAGCTTTTTACTGGAAGCAGGAAAATGGAAGGGATGAGAAAGGGAAGAAGAAAAACACAATCTAGTTAAGGAATTTCATTATATGAAGCAGGAATGACTTTCACAAGACTTTCTAAGAATAAGCAAGGAAAAATGACCTGGTGTTACACAAAATAGAAGGGAGACTGCAGCTGATAGAAAAGCATAAAAATAACATTTTTACGTCATTAGGAAAGAAGACTAGGTATCATTTCAGAGTGTTGAAAAGGCACCTAGCAGCAAACTGTGCTCAATAGTTATCACTTTTTTTTGTTTGTTTTTGACGTGGAGTTTCTCTCTGTTGCCCAGGCTGGAGTGCAGTGGCATGATCTCGGCTCACTGCAACCTCTGCCTCCTGGGTTCAAGTGATTCTCCTGCCTCAGCCTCCCAAGTAGCAGGGGCTACAGGTGTGTGCCACTATGCCCAGCTAATTTTTGTATTTTTAGTAGAAGCGGGGTTTCACCGTATTGGCTAGGCTGGTCTTGAACTCCTGAACTCATGATCCGCCTGCCTCAGCCTCCCAAAGTGCTGGGATTACAGGCATGAGCCACCGTGCCCTGCCAATGGTTGTCACTTTTTATGCTTTATATTTACACTTTGCATGAACAAAACACCTTACATAATAATCGCTGATATTTATTGAGAACATGCGAATATTTCAAGTTCAATGGTAATACTCACTGAAGCTGAGACTAGATAAGGAGGAAAAAATGAAAAATATTGAAGAAGGAAGAACAGCAGTGTTTAATTGTTTTGGTTATTGATCTGTGACAAACTACCTCCAAAACATGGTAATAGAAAACAATGACATTTATTTAATCATAATCATGCCATCTGGGATGACTTTGCTGGGGAGTTCCGCTCATCTTGCTGGTAGCCACTCAGGTGGCTGCAGTCAGCAGGTGAGTCGGTGGGGAGGTGGGCTTAGCTGCAACTCCCCACTTCTCTTTCTCTGTAATCTCAGGGCTGGTCCCTCTGTAAGTGACCTTTCCTTGTGGCCTGTACAGCAGGGTAGCTGGAGTCTTATACAGTGGCTCAAGGATCCCAAGAGAGCAACGGCAGCAGCAAGTAGCCTTTTTAAGGCCTAGGCCTAGGGATGGCACATTCCTTTTTTGTTTTTTTTTTTTTTTTTGAGACGAAGTCTTGCTCTGTCGCCCAGGCTGGAGTGCAGTGGCATAATCTCAGCTCACTGCAACCTCCGTCTTCCAGGTTCAAGTGATTCTCCTGCCTCAGCCTCCCGAGTAGCTGGGATTACAGGCACCCACCACCATGCCCTGCTAATTTTTGTATTTTTATTAGAGATGGGGTTTCACCATGTTGGCCAGGCTGATCTCGAGCTACTGACCTCAGGCGATTCACCGCCTCGGACTCCCAAAATGCTGGGATTACATGCGTGAGCCACCACGTCTGGCCTATTCTTTTGGTTAAAGAAGATTTAAGGTGGGAGTGGGCAGGTACACGTAAGGGTATGGATTCGGGGAGGCATGATTCCCTGTGGCCACTAGTATCACAGACTCCACCAGAGCTGGAGAGAACACTTCCTTCCTATGGCTCAGGTTTATTTCCAGGTGGTAGTGACAGTTAGTTCTACACTTCATCAGAGGGAAGGTGGAGTGGCTTTTCTGATGGTTGAATTTGTGAAAAATTACTGAATATGTTTGCCGCTTGGGAGTGCACTTGTTCTATAGAAAAAGTCCAGCATCACCAGTAGGCCAGTCTGCATAATTTGGGGGTTTAGTATTGGCTTACTGGCTAATAAACCTGAAACCACACCCTCTAACTTGGTCTCTATAAGTAACTAAAATGATATTTTGCTTCTATCTGCTACTGTGTTATTTTATTTCTCAATTCAAGGAAGAGAGATGCTGTTTATAGGCTTACTTAGAGAGTACAACCTGATGAGATTAGAAATTATGACAAATGTCTCATAGTTTCATCAAGAGTGAGTGATGAAAACACTGAGAAAGGTGTTATATAACCTAGGGAGGACAAATAATTAACAGAACAATAGGCCTTTAAACTCATTGGTTAGAGAATGGAGGTTGATCCTTTGTTTACACCTCTTAATAACTGAACCTGGGCTTAGTTGTCTACCTGATACTGATTCTCTCCTTCATTCTTATTAATAGAACTCTGATCTTGTTAAGGAAAGCAATGTATACAGGTAAAAATACATTTTCTAGCCTTTGTTGCAGATAAAGGGGGCCATATCGCCCAACTGACTAAGGACAGGTAAGTACAAGTTGTTAGGTCAGACTTGCGGAAAGGTCTTCAGAAGCTGGCAGCAGGGATAGGAAGCTGAAAAACAGGCTCAGATGGGAAGGACTTACTTGCCTTTTGTCCTACCTGGAATACACATGAAATGGTTAGAGTTGCAATAGCCATATAGTGACCGTGAGGTAAACTTGAAGATGGAATCCATGCACAAAGAATGGCAATGCAAGAAAGTAGGATGCCAGAACGTTGATGGTACCATAGAGCCCTTGTACCAGCCTCTGATATTTGCTGCCTGACTTTAATCTACACGAAGGAAAGAAAATATTTTATTGGCGCTCCTATTTTTTTAAAATGTTTCCATTACTAGCTGAATACCATTTCTAACTCATGGTTTTATCAGAGCAGAAAAATAATAGTATGTAATTTATGCTATTTCTAAGATAGATGATGCCGTTTAGGTGAAATATTTACCCAAAATTATGTGGCAGAGGTTTCTTATGTGTGTATATGTTAGAGATTTCTCATATAAGATGTATCTTTCCATCAGAGCATTAACACTTGCTCTTACCTTTGCCTGATGCAATTCTCTCATGAATATTCAAAAGTCACATACCCTTCCTTCACTGGGGTTTCTACTCAAAGATCCACAGCTCAGAAAGGCCTTTCCCAATTATCCTATCTACCATAATAGCCCCTATCATTGTCTATAAACTCACTCTCCCTACTTTTGACATTTTTTATTTTGTGACTGGCTTGTACGTTATTATCTCCTCAGTGCTCAGAAAAGTGTCTGACACTTTGTAGTGGCTCAATGAATATTTGTTAAATGACCAAATAAATAAAGGCAAAGCTAATGCACATTTGATTCTGAAATTTTTCTGAGTAAACTACCAATGAATCAATCAATGCATGAATAAAAAATGACAGCTTATTGCAAGTTGAGAACTTCAGATAGACTGTTAAACTTCTTTTTTTAAAATTTTTTAAATTATACTTTAAGTTCTAGGTACATATGCACAACGTGCAGGTTTGGTACATATGTATACATGTGCCTTGTTGGTGTGCTGCACCCATTAACTCATCATTTACATTAGGTATATCTCCTAATGCTATCCCTCCCCCCACTCCCCCCACCCCATGACAGGCCCCAGTGTGTGATGTTCCCCTTCCTGTGTCAAACTTCTGAATAGTCCTATGCCTGTTAAAATAATATGTCTGTTTCAAGTGTTCAGTGTAACTGGTGGTATCTAAACTTGATGGCAGTTTTTCAAACTTTGCTGATTTCTTCCCTTCAATTTTATCTGAAAGAAACAGAATGGTATGGCTGGGCGCAGTGGCTCATGCCTGTAATCCCAGCACTTTGGGAGGCTGAGGTGGGTGGATCACGAGGTCAGGAGTTTGAGACCAGCCTGGCCAAGATGGTGAAACCCCCATCTCTACTAAAAACACAAAAATTAGCTGGGCATGGTGGCAGGCTCCTGTAATCCCAGCTACTCAGGAGGCTGAGGCAGGAGAATTGCTTGAACCTGGGAGGCAGAGGTTGCAGTGAGCTGAGATTGCACCACTGCACTCTAGCCTGGGTGACAGCAAGACTCTGTCTCAAAAAAAAAAAAAAAAAAAAGTACGATATAAGCCTCAGAAGGCATATGAAGGTATCCATAAATCCCCTCTATGTTGACTTGGTCGTGCAGTCCCTAATTTTTCTTAGGCCGATATGCTCTATGTCTTCTTGATAATAAAATGAACAAGGCAATGGTTTACACTGATGAAAAATATATCTGCCTGTGGGTTTTTTTGCACATATATACACAATCCAGTGGTAGATTTATATGTATATGTACACATATTAAAATATATGTATGTATAATATATATACACATATAAAAATATGTATATGTATAATATATACACCCATATATAAAAATATGTATTATATATACATATAAATATACATATAGAGATATAACTTATTTTTCAATATTAGGAACATAGAACATATTAAAAGATTCACCCACTTTTTTATATATTATAGTATTCATATAGCATTTCAAAATCATAAACTTTTTCTGTATTTTAAGATAGCCAAGGAGAAATATTAAGAAAAAGAAATATTGAGGATTCAAGCATACCTAGAGACAAGGCTTCAGAGACCGTGGCTTTTCTGCTTGAGTAGGAAGTTCTGGAAATGGGGGTCATTGAACAATAGGCCTCTGATACTCCACAGAGTGTTTTGAAACCACACACTTTATGTCTTTCCCCTCTGGATGGTGCATAGCGGCAGAGATGCCAAGGATCTATCAAAGAGTTTTTCTCTATGTCCCTTGTGGAAAGTGGTGGTTAGGAAGCTGCTGCCCAGAACCTACATTTTCTAGCACTTCTGAAACATCTAAGTGGAGTCCCAAGTTAGTGCCATGCAAAGGTGGGTGGAGTGATAAATGGCCAGGCCCATAAACATCTCCTAGGTGCTTCTCCGCCAAGTTTCCCACTGTAGACTGGTTGGATTTTCATGCCCTGGGTGACCCTGGGAAACATGTTGAAGCGGGTGGAGCCTCTGTTAGCTTCAGCCACATGTTCATTAGATTCATCATGTCAGTCACATGATGAGGAAAACATTTCTCCCCCAACTTCTATTTGGCCAAGCCACAGAGATTTGGGTTTTTATTCATTACAGCACCGAGCACAACTTTAAGTAATCCACATATACTACAGATTTAACAGAAGTTATGAACTTACTATCATTGTTGAAAGATGGCTGAGCAGAGAGCAGCGGTTCTCAAACGCAGAATCTTTGGGGAAGAAGTTTGTTATGAATATAAATCCCCAGGCCTCCCTCCCAGAGATTCTGATTCATCAGGTCTGGGATGGGGCCCAGAAACAGGCATTTTCGTCACCACTGCAGGTTTTTGGATGCACATTTAGAGAAACACTGATAAAGAGAGTGAATTTACGGAAATGGCAGCTGGAAATTTGGGGTTGAAATGGACAGCAGATTATATCCTGAGCCAAAGTATGAGCTGGATGAATTAGAAGACAGTGAATAAATGGGAAAATCAACAAAGAAAAATTCCATACTGCAGCAATGAGTATAATACTTGTGTACCTATGAACCCACCATATATGAAGAAGGATCATGGCTCAAAGATGAGGTTGCAAAAATTGGGTGAAGTTAAGAAAACAGTTGAATTTAGAGAGGCAAGAGAGGATAGTTTGAATATAAACATTTACAAACAGAAAGCTTTTTAAAACTGGCATAACAAAATTGAAACAGACCACTTAAGGGAAGCTATAGTTTTGAAGCCAACACCACCATCTACACTCATTGACCTATCACAGAACAATATGTAGAAGGGTAAGAGCTTAAAATGAATGTTTTTTTTTTCCTTTCCAATACACTATCAAATAAAAATGTTACATGCCTGAAGCCAAAGACTATTCTTGGATTGGATATTTTTCAGTGCCCTAAATTTAGCCAGCTGAACTTCTGTAAGTACCAGCTTATTCCACCTTTTGAAATATAGGATTTGCTTTTTAATTGGAAATCCGCATCTCACCTTAACGATGGAACAGAACATCCTTTCTTTTCAAAGAAATATGGTGTTTTGATATTGTACACTTAACATAGTTAAAAAAGATTGTAGCAAAGAGTGAAAGGACCAAAACATACAAATACACACATGCACATATGAAGGACCATGACAAATATACCTCCATTTCTGATTAATTAGAAGCCATAACATGAATACTCTTAGGTGTTATCACCACCAAGTTTTTATTGAGAACCAAGCATCTGGTGAGAATAGAATCTGAAAGAAGTGCATTTTTAGAATAAATCATTGGTAAGATTATAACTTTTTGTTTAAATTAAAGCAACATTTAATTATTGAAGTTTTAATTGTCAACAACAATTTTAAGCAATAGTACAATCACGTAAGATTTCCCTTCAATCTGTGCTTCCTTTGGGAAAATCAGATGCTTTAGTTAAGAATGTCTTTGCTCTGTACTGTTCAAATAAAACCCCAATGTGGATGAAGCAGACTGTTGAACATATTCTTAGGAATAGCAAATTAATTAGGAGGTCTATCAATGTTCTGAAAGCTGGTGCCCTTGTAGATTGACAGATCTGGAGACCTAAGTATAACAGATAGTTGAAAAATAACAGACTGCAGCACACAGATGTCAAGGTCCAGAAGAGGATACCTATTATTGTGAGTTTAAAACCAAGTCATGGAGAGGAAGATGTTTCATATGCTTGCAGCCATTCTATTGCATCTTTCTTTTCAAATATACTCATGTGCCACATAAAGTTTCAGTCACTGATGAGTTACTTATATGAGAGTTGTCCCATAAGATTTTGTAATACCTTATTTTGATTGTACTTTATCTATGTTTAGATACAAAAATGCTCACTAGTGTGTTACAGTTGCCTACAGTATTCACTATAGTATTATACTATACAGGTTTGTAGCATAGGATCAATAGGTTACATACAGGCCTGTTATTCCTAGGCTACTGTATATAAATATACCCTATAGCGTAAGTGTGTAGTAAGCTATGCCATCTAGGTTTGTGTAAGCAGAATCCATGATGTTCACCAGCGATGAAATAGTCTAAGGACACATTTCTTAGAATGTATCCTTGATGTTAAGCAACACATGACTGTATGTAGGATATTCAGCTCAAAAAAATCTGAACTGACTTGTTGGCTTTTTTGAAATATTATTTCCTATAATTTACATGTTTTGAAGCTGGTTGTGAGGATTTCAGAAAGAGGTTATGCTTCCTTTTAAGCATATATCCTTATGTGTAAAATAATACAGCTTGAGTGTGAAAGTTTTAGGGCCTTGGATTTCTTTAGAAAAAATGGTGTTTTCAAGGTAAGCAAATACTTTTACAGAGATAATTTATTTGATAGAACAGCTCTGTTTGGTAGATGGTGGGAATATTTTGGTAGAAATATACTGGTTCTCATTTACAGATGAGGAACCTGAAGCAGGAGTAGATTAAGGGATCTGCTGAAAGATGGCACTGCCAAACTAGTGGGGCAGTGAAGTTCTCTGCCAGTGGTTCCTAAGTGGTCGTCCATCAACTGGGCAAAACTGATGTTTGAAAGACCCCTGGATTTATTATCTTGGCAAGTAACAGAAAATCAAAATCATTGAAGTTAAGAAGTTTTTGCTGAGAATCTGTCATTTCAGATGAAACAAAGGTGAGACAGCATAATCCCTGACACCAACAAGGTTGTAGTCCTCTAAGAAACCTCTGAGCAGGCCCTCAGAGTCACAACTGGCTCAGCAACAAAAAATGGTAGATGATAAACAAAAAGGCAGTAACAAAGGATCAGCAAAGGATGGGGAGTAGGGATTTTCTTAGCAGCCTTCATAATTTAATTTCCACAGCTCTCAGTGACTTTACAGTGGGAGGAGAGAGTATTAGCAGAATGTTTTCCAATCTGGAGATGTTTAAAGTCAAATCAATATAAAAAAAGCAAGAACAATAAAAACCGTTGAACCAATCATTTGCATGAAAGTATGACATAGTTGTTTATGAAAATGTTTAATAAACCAGACACTTCGAAAGCACAACTAAAGACTATGCTGTATTAGAAGACAGTTCAGGAACAATCAAAGTAATGCAAAGACCTTAGAAATCTAAGAGTTGGCCTGGATGGAAACTTTATTTCATGGGCAAATGAGAACAGCAGTATATTTGTCACTTTTCCAGAAAGTTTTCTACCTTAAGTGAAGTGTGCCCTTGAAAGGAAAAAACAAGAAAAAAACACCCAAGACACGAAATTAGAAACTTAAAAAAAAAAAAGTACCTAGTGCTATTAAAAAAACACAGTTGTGTAACATTTCAAGGATGAATTTTAAGTACATTCAAGTCTTGAGGTAGGCAACACCTGCTTAATTCTGATAAACTTTAATTTCTGATTTGCCTTTAAGAACGTCTGGGAAAACAGGATAAATAAAGATGATCTGAAGAGACTTTGAGACTCAAAGATGAGCTGAGAGATTTTCCTTCAAAATGGAGGACACTGTCACAAACATGAGAGGTTAAAGAAGGCTGACTTGGAAGAGGAAAAAGGCCCAAGTCATTCCTGACTCTCATCTGGGAAACTCTTCAGAGACATGCAGAGGGTAGGGTCTCCTTGTTTACTTTGCTGCTAAAATGTTTCTGGCAGAGTGGCTGGCGAACAGATCTGTCTTAGATCATTCTAATAGTCTTGTACTCATTCTGCATGGCAAAGTAGCTTTCCTTGCTAAAAACATTCCAAATCGGAATAATTGAGAAGGACTCATGTCTATGAGAGTAAATTATAATATTTTATTATGCCTAGGACTGGATAAATAATTAAAGGCATTGTAGCAAGAAAGAAAACCTTAGATAAGCAATTTACAGTGTTTCCTGTTCATGTGGGAATAAAGTTATGCTGAATAGGACTACTGTAGTAGATGAGGATACAGTGGATGAATTTAACATAAAATACTGTAATTGTAGCAAAATGGAGTGGATGTCTCCAGTGATTTCCTTTTGAACTTTAGAAAATTAGGAATAGTATTACAGAATTTTGCTGCAAATTAGTTTGTTAGCTTATTAGGAGCTGGTGTACTACATTGATTCATTGTGGAGAAATAATGGAAGAAATAGATGACAGTTGGTGGATAAGGTCAGATATAACCTCATCCCAGAAACATCTGCAGGTAGGGTCTTAGATGGACTTCACTTGCTTGCTTCTTTATCTGTTTTCTGCACAGCATCTCCTTTGTCAATAACCTCTTTGTCATCTCAACAGTCTTATTCAGTCCCTGGGGTCCGGGTGACTCTCCACACACTCTGCCTCTCCAGTACCTTAGATGGACAGTTGATAGAGACCTGACCTCAGAATATCCTCTTTCCTGGTTATGGAGGTAAACACATGACCCAAACTGAACCAATCAGAATCCTCCTTGGAAATGGTGCCAGAGCTGTTAGAAAGACATTTCCTCTTTCAGTGTATTTACTAGGTTGGTGGGATAGAAAACCAATAGTGGCCACCTTTGCTACACAAATGCATGGGGGTGGGGAGCATGCATAAGAATGCAAAGGAATAGAGAGGAAAGCAGCACCAAAGGACAGAAGGACAAAGGGACAGAATCGTTAAAATATTTGTGAGCCTCTGGGTCTAGCCATGCATAAAATTTTACCTACTCTTAGATTTTTCAGTTATATGAACCAATAGCTTTCCTTTTGTTCTTGTTAGCATGGGCTTAGGCTTTGTCACTTGCACAAAGATGGCTGCCTAATCAAGTAGCATCTGTGTTAATAGAAATAATACTCATTGAACTAGTCATACTTTATTTAAACCTTGCTTCTCAGAAGCCATAAAGTTCTTCCTTGAAATATTCTTCTGATGTAACAGGGTTATATTTTGTTTCATTTTGCTACATTTTGCCTAATTTTCTCAGAGAAGCCTGTCTAATCTAACTTGTGCTAGTGTAATTTTATGTTTGACAGATTCACATATGCAGGTGTACCCCATATTAGGAATGTAAGTTATGATATATTTTGTTTAATATTGTTCTCAATTATTTGTTATCTTCTCCCTGAAAATCAATTCTATTTCCCTGCACCATTGATAAATGCTTGGCCAGGGGATTAGCTTTGACCAATGAAACCTGAATGAAAGTGATGAGCTCCCTGCGTGAGCAAAAGCCCCAGCAAACTCACATCCTTTATGTACTGTGAGCAAGAAACTTGGATTCTTCTCCAGTCCAAGTATAACACTTTGTCGTAAGCCTCTGACATGTGGGGTTTGTTTGTTATAGCAGCAAAACCTAATAAACACTGACTGATACATCAGACATACCAAAACTCAAAATTAAGAAAAAAAATGATTGTTTAAAGTTAGTGATTCATAGTAGCAATTGATGTCTCCTTTAAATTAAAAATTCCTCTGGTGCATTTATAATACTGAATTTACCAAAAAATTTATATATACACAATAAGTGAACACATTCATTTTAACGTCCTCACCAATCCTAGATATATTCTCTTCTCCATTTTCTTCTTTGGTTGTCATCTCTGGGTTCTGATTATTCTGTGTGTCTCACAGGTACATTGGTCTATGTGGGTTGGACTGCTGATTTGGTGGATCTCTTTGATGCATTATTGTTCTAAGCTGACAGCTCCTCAGCTGCTCTGCCAAACAAATGTCACAAGGTGCTTGTCTCAGCGGCACCGCCTTTTGTGGTCATGGTTGATGAACTGTGGAGTTCTTTGAACAGCTGTTCCCCTTTGTCACACATCACACTCTGAGTGCGGTGCATCCCTGATCCCAACCTCTGCCTCTGGGGATAGTCATCACATGCCCTCTTGCTTCCGGGAGGCTTTATGCTATTTAGTGGGTCACCCCATGTCATTTGGTACATCCCAGAACTACACACAGAAAATAGTCTTTGACTTCTCCCTGCTTTGGTTTGTTTACTATGTTTAATTTTCTTAGATCAGCTGTCATTATGCTTACTTTTATCCTTCTGTTATATTCACAGTGCCCGATAGTATTTTGAGTTGTGCTGCTTTCTGTTTTATATCTTTGGCATAAAAAAAGTGAAGTGTCAAATAAAAACAATGCTCCTTTCCTTAATATTTACCACATTTCGGCAAATTTCAGCTATCCCATAACTGAGAGGCAACCAGAAAGTGAAGCTGGAGTACAAGAGAAAAAGGGGGAGAAGAATGTTTATTATGTAGCTATGTTAGTGGTAGGAACTACAGTAATTGAGAAGTAATTTTTTTTTTCTATTTTACACATGTAGAAATAAAACTCAGGAGGTTAAGTAACTTGACCAAGGTGATACAGCTGATAAGCAATGGAACTGGGACTTAAACATATTTCCATCTGACTCCAGTGTTCTCTCCTTTCTTCTGTGTAATGCTGTTTCTTAGAATTGAGTGAAAGGACTCAGGGCACGAAGGGAAATCTCTGATTTGGGGGAAGTTACTTCACCTTGCTCCCTAATACGGGAGTTGAGTAAAATTTCCCCTAAGGTATCGTAACATTACATACATCTAAAACGGTTATCCAAAAGCACATGCACTTTATTCTATTTGAGATAAGCAGAGCTATTCCTTTAATTTACTGTCCTTCTCTTACAAAGTCTTTGGCTTTGGGATTTAGTCTCTCTTCTTCCCTCATGGAAAACCTTATTCCGTCCAAATTTAACCCATTGCTTGTGCTCTGCATCCTCAATATTCTCATTCAATCAGACGCATGAACCAAACATTACCCCTTTCTTCTGCAGATTTTTCTCCCAACTTGTTGTGTCTCCTTTTACACAGAAAACATCAAGACTCTCCCATTAAAAATTAAAACATCCCTCTAACCTATTACCATATCATTTGCCATGCAATGGGCTAATTTTTGAAAAATCGAAGTGAAATCCATAAAATTCACCATTTTAAAGTGTATAATTCAGTGACTTTTACTCCACTCACAAACTTATGCAACCTTCAGGATTGTCTCCTTGCAGAACACTTTAATCACCTCCTAAAGAAATCTATACCCATTGAGTAGCCACTCCCCCCATCCCCTGGCAGCTGGAATCCTGTTTTCTGTATCTATGAATGTACATATTCTGGAAATGTCATAGAAATGGAATCATACAACATGTAGACTTCTGTGTTTTGCTTCTGTCATTTAGCGCGGTGTTTCCAAGTGTCATTCTTGTTGTGGCTGTAGGCTAGCTTTTTAAAGCTTTAGCCTAGTCACATTGACACCAATTCCTTACCTTCTTTTTCTCTGTTTAACTTCTATGCAGCAATTGAGAGCTTGACCTCTCTCTTCCTCCTGAGCCTCATTCCTTCCTGGACACCACATACAGTTGAGGTTCTTTTTTTCATAAACTTATTTGCAGGTTTACTTTCTTCTCCTGGCACTTGTAAAGTGGTATTTGCAAGGGTTTCAGCTGGGGCCTGTTTCCCTTTGTACTCTCTTTTTGGTCCAAGGCTTCAGTTACCATACTCACTCTAATCACTTTCAGTAGTAGCTACTTATTTGGTTGCCTGATCAGTCCTTCTCCTTCTCCCAGCTTCCCTGCAATCACATCTTGCATATCTTGAGCTTGATCATTCTCTCCCTTCCCATCTATATGCTTCAATGTGACTTTGAGCAGCTAAGCTCCTGTGACATGATTCAGCCAATTAAATGGTCTGAGGGTAGACATATGATCTACACTGAATCAGTCAGAAACATTTCCTAGAAATTTGTAACTGGGACCAAAAAAAAAAAAAAAAAAAAGATTTAGTGTTTTAAAATATGTGCCTATTCCTAAAGCACTTGGGGCTAGTAGTTATCAGAGGTCATGTTTTACCATGTGGTCTAAGAAACCAAAGAGGAGAGATGATATAAGGAGAGTGAGCCCTTCTAAGTCCAGGTCTCAGTCTGTTCTTGGAGCTTGGCTGCATCTCTGCCTTTGGGATCCAACTGATCCATTCCCAAATATATCATCAGCTCAGAATTTGCTCTGTATATCCATTTACTTCTGAAATCTCCACTCAGCTATTTGTGGCAGACTGGCTGGATGACTGCAATTTCTTCTTCCCAGGTACACATTTAAACTATTTCTAGCTCTCCTGCACCCAGTGACTAGTTCCTGCCAAAAGAATGTGATTAAGGTGATGTGTCACTTCTGGTCTTAGATGCTTAGAGTAAGTGTGCTTTCTTCATTCCCTCTCTTTTTCTATCCAGTGCTGGACACTGCCAAGGTGACCTTGAAGCCACATGTTAAAAATAGATGGCCCTAAATAACTAACTGGAGCAGAGCACCGCCACAGTGCAACACCAATTGACAAGAAACAAATTCTTCTGGTATTAAGCCTTGGAGATTTGGGGAGTTCAACTATAACAGTTATAAAAGCATTACTTGCCCTAATTTGTGGTCTCACAGTCACCTCAAATTCAACACACTCATAATCTGCTCTTTCTCTCCAGAGCTCCCTATCTTAGTGAAGGTTCCAAAATCCATTAAGCCAGAAATCTCAACATCAAACTTGACTGTTCTGCTTTCTGTAATTTTCGTGATTTCCGTTGGTTACCATTTAAATGCTATTAATTTAACATATTTAAAATCTCTGTACTCTATCCCCTTCTTGTCATCACCACTCAACGCCTCAGTTCTAGCCCTTGGCATTTCTTGCTGGGTTACCACAGTGGCTTTTTGACGAGTCTCTCTACCTCTAGGGAAACACTTCCAATCATTCTTTTCTCTTCTGCTATAGACTTTTAAAAACAAAAATTTATATTCTATTTCTCTCCTTAAAATCTTTTAATGACTCCTTAACATCTTCTGGATAATAACTGTGAAATGCTATTTGCCTGTCACTACCACAGACTCCTTCAGAACTAATTGATAAAAATGATTTCTTTGAGCACTAGCTGATATGACTATGGCCGGCTACTATGGACAAGGCCGACTGGATAAGAGATTGGGGACTAAACCCAAAACAGGCCTCTGGTTAATACATAGCAGGTGATGAAGTAGCCAAGACTCCAACTCTGCTGCTGTAGTTTGAGTATATTACGATATATTCAAATGTATCAAGTTTGTCCCCATCAAATCTCATGCTGAAATGTGATTCCCAATGTTAAAGGTAGAACCTAATGGGAGGTGTTCGGTGATGGGGGTGGATCCTTCATGAATGAATTGATGCTCCCCCAGGGTGGCAGTGAGTGAGTTCTCTATTAGTTCCTGTGAGAACTGGTTATAAAGAAGAGCCTGGCACCTGCCTCCTCTCTCTTGCTTCCACTCTTGCCACGTTATCTCTGTACTCTGGCTCCTCTTTGCCTTCTGCCATGAGTGGAAGCAGCCTGAGTCTGTCACCAGATGCCCAGTCCTCCAGGCAGCAGAATCATGAGTCAATTAAACCTTTTTTCTTTCTAAATTACCCAGTCTCAGGTATTCCTTTATAACAACACAGAACAGATGAAGACATGTGCCTAACAGGGTTTTTGTTTTGTTTTGTTTTTTGAGACTGGATCTTGCTTTGTCACCCAGGCTGGAGTGCAGTGGTGTGAACACGGCTCATGCAGCCTTGACCTCCTGGGATCAAGTGATCCTCCTGCCTCAGCCCACCAAGTAGCTGGAATTACATGTGCACACCACTACGCCTGGCTAATTCTTGTATTTTTTTTTGTAGAGACAGGGTTTTGCCATGTTGCCAAGGCTGGTTTTGAACTCTCGAGCTCAAGCAATCTACCTGCCTTGGCCTCCCAAAGTGCTGGGATTACAGGTGTGAACCACCATGCCCAGCCTTGTGACTTCTTGACCAGGTTGAATTCTCTATCATAGGAAGTTTGGATGTGAGCTATAAATGAGAGACATAAATTGTAACAGAATTACAGAAAATAGACTTACAGTGAAGTCTGTTGAGTAAAGACATTGATGAACAAAGGCCATGAAGCAGTAGAAGCTGGGGTAAGCAGAATCCATTATGGGTGGAGGAGAGGATAGAATTGGTGGAGCAGAAGATATATATGTAGTCGCAGTAGAATCCAAGACCAAGATGAGTAAAATACAAGGTATGGTGAGTCCCTGGAGTAGGAGTAACATATACTCATTTTGGAGGAGATAAGTTTTGCTGTAATAGCAACAGTATCAATGAATCCAGAGCTGTTGTTGCAAGCTGATCAACCTTCCACTTTTCTGTGAGACCTGACTGTTTGGTTTATGAGATATTTTCCGTGTTTCTTCACTCCTCTACCTATTCTAATAAAGCCCCATCATTTGAATTAAACTGAATGTTGCAGTTTGTAACCAAAAAACATCATGACCTACAAGGTACTGTGAATTGCCCTCTTCCTGACCTCCAGCTATTCTCCTGGGACCTTAACTCACATCAGATTCTTTATGCTGGACTGTACAGCTTTCTTGAATGCACTTGCTCCAGGAACTCTTGCTTTTCCAAGGGCAAAAGTTTCACGGAAGGCCCATTGTCTTTGGCTGACTTCTATTCATTCTTAAAAACATAGCTCAGGTGCAAATCCCTCTTGAATGCCTTACCTGAAACCTTATTCTCTCCTGCATGTTTTGGATTGTGTCACTCTTCTCAGGGTCCCCATGGCACATTGGGCATGCCACTGTCTTATTGCTGATTGATTACACTGTGATATCTTTCCTTGTTTTGTCTTTAGGAGGCTTGAAAACCTCTTAAAAGCAGCACCTATGTCTTGCTCACCACTGTAGCCCCAGCAACTGACCAGAGCTTGGTGCACAGTAGGTTTTTACTGTGTGATAAAGTGAAGACCTTCAGTTCTTCAAGCCCATGCTTGCTGATTAATGATGAAAGTAATGTCAAGATTACTTAATGTATCAATTTGCTAGAGTGGCCATAACAAAGTAACACATAGTGGTCACTTAAACAACAGAAATTTATTTTCTAACAATTCTGGAGGCTACAAGTCTGAGAACAAGGGGTCAGCAATCTGGATTCTTTTGAGGTCTCCCTGGCTTTTAGATGGCTGCCGCCTTCCTCTGTCTTCACATGGAAGACATTTATCTCTGTATATGTCTCTGTCCTAATCTCTTCTTATAAGGACACTAGTCCTATTAGTTTAGGGTCCATGCTAATGACTTCATTTAAACATGATTACCTCTTTACAGACCCTATTTCCAAACACAATCACATTCTGAGATGCTGGGAATGAGAACGTCAACATAGGAATTTTGGGAGGTCACAATTTAGCTCATAACACTAAATTTCCACGTCTGGTTTGTGGTTTCCTTGGAAGCTATGAATTCTGCTTTCTTTTGTTTTCAGATCATTTATATCACATGAGTCCTGTTTAAAGTAGAAAGCAGGTTAAAAGCAGAGTAGTGACAGCTTTAGGAAGACCCAGTGATAGGATGGAAAAGTTGCAGTAAAGAAAAAAATAAAAAACATCTTAAAGGTCCAGCTAGCTGAGTGTACGGGCAACATTCTTAGATATATAGAGATCTCCACCATTCCTCTGGCATGTGAGGTCAGTAGGGTTCCTAGCCCTGTCCCCCTCATCAATGGCTATTTTTTACTCATCGATGCAGAGATATGTAATTACCAGTGCAGTAAGGGGCTGTTCTGAGCAGTTCTATGAAGCAGCCAGATAAAGAAGATAGTCTGTTTGGGGCATATGAAGAATTAAGGTGCATATGAATAATTAAGAGAAGGTGACAATCTGTTTCAGATCAATTTTTACCCCCAGTCTCCTAAGATTTCTTGTAAGAACATGCTGTTACACATGGTGGTAACTCACATGCATTGGTACTAAGCAATAAATACGGGACTTCATGGCTGCAAGCTCTAACTCCTGCTTTGCCATTGATTGACAGTATGCATTAAACTAAGCCACTTAACTTTTCTATGGCTCAGAGACCTCCCTGTAAAAAATGATAGTATCTGTGACATTCCTTATCAGGATGTTGTGATAAATAAGCAATTAAAAGGACTCTGGGTATATAATTATAGTTTAACATAGCCATGGCTATTTGCTGTTTACACACACAAACATACACAGACACAGTGTCTAAGTACACATATTACATGACAGGAAGAAAAAAGACCACTTAATGTCATTCTAGATGAAATGATCAAAAAACAAATTTATGCACTAGGGGTCAAGGGTTTATGTCTATTTTACTTAAAATAATTCATTTCTAATTAGTTTTTGTTCTTTCTGAGTTCATCATACCTTTTAAAGTCTATGAAATTAAAGTTTTACCAGTATTTATTTCTTTGCAATTTACTTCATTTTGGAGTGTCAATTCAGCTAGGCACTAGAGAGAGAAAGATGAAGACGATGTGGTTATTGTCTTCAAGGATCTCCCAGAGTAGTGGAGGGCCACGAGAATAGTTACAATCCTACTCTCTGAGTGTAGGTGGAGACATATGTCAGGTAGTGTGAGCACAGAGGAAGAAGAAAGCATATTTCCTAGGGGAGTGAGGCAAATGTGTGAATGTTAGCCTCCCACTATATTTTTCAGGAAGAATCTTTCCTTTTTCCCTGTGTGCTGGGCCCTAAGCTAAGTGACCTTCGTATGTCAGCCTTCATCTCTTTGGCCAGTCTATGAAGAAGATATTTTGATTAGTCTTATTTTTCAGAAGAGGAAGTAGAAACTGAGAGAGGTTAAGTAATTTACCTACAGTCACACAGAGAATGAATGACAGCTAGATATCAAATCAGATATCAAGCCTAGGTATCAGGCTTGTCTCTTGACCACTGCATGCTATTTCTTCCTCTACAAGTTGTAGTTAAGATACACACTTTTTTTTCTGTCACCTAGGCTGGAATACAGTGGCACATGCAACCTCTGCCTCCTAGGTTCAGGAGATTCTCCTGACTCCGCCACCTGAGTAGTGGGACTACAGGCATGCACCACCATGCCCAGCTAATTTTTTGTTGTATTTTTAGTAGAGATGGGGTTTCACCATGTTGGTCAGGCTGGTCTCAAACTCCTGACCTCAAATGATCCACCTGCCTCAACCTCCCAAAGTGCTGGGATTATAGGCATGAGCCACTGCACCCGGCCAGATAAAGACTTTTAATGGTAAGAAGTGTTTATTCTTCACGTCTCAGTTTCAAACAGGTCCTTAATAATTTTCATGATGATACATTTTCATGATGATACATTTCCATGCTCTGGAAATATAGATGAGCTCAGAAAAGGTATTGCTTAAAAGCTCATTGGTATGGAATTTTGATATCAACATTATCATGATGCCAAGAACTTGTGAGAGCATTTAGCTTGCAAAGGCCAAATTAAATTATGGAAAATATTACACAAATGTTATCATGTTGCTTCACTTTTTACCATGTCTTAGGCAACCTTTTCAAAGGACTTTAAAATAAAACATGGTAGAAATAAATAAAATGTTTGAGCTTTAAAAACTTCATTGATTTCTGCCCGATGCCATATCTTAAAATTGAGCCCATAAAGAGGCCTAAGAGAAACTTCCTGTCTCTCTAACTAAGCTACCTAACAGGAGATGATTTTCCATTGTTCTGCCGTATGATCACTGCTTCAGCCAGCTGGGTGGTAAGTGTATGCCATTGTTCGTAGGGGAAATTGGGAGAGCTGAAACTGAATACATGAGGGAACCACTAGTGGCTAGAGTTTGGCAGTCCCCCAGAGAACATCTAGTTCAAAGCCCTTCCTTTTAAGGCAAGGTACCGAGGCCTGGAGCCGTCAAGTGAGTTGCCCAGCGTCACACAATTAGGTAGTGGCAAATCTTGGGAAAGAATTCAGACTAATTGATTTTCTTCCTAGCATCCCTGTACTGTGCTGAATCGTGTACTCCCCAAATTTGTCCATTCAGCACCTCAAAATGTGACCTTACTTGGAAATGAGGTCTTTGCAGATAATAGTTAGATGAGGTCATATTGGATTAGAGTGGGCCCTAATCCAGTAACTGGTGTCCTTATTGAAAGGAAAAGCAGACACGCAGGCGCAAAGGGGAGCAGGCCATGTGAAGATGCAGGCAGAGATTGGAGTGATGCAAGCCAAGGAATCTGCAAGCCAAGGAACACCAAAGATTGCCAGCGATTGCCAGAAACTAGAAGCAGCAAGGAAGCATTCTTCTCTAGAGTTTCTGGAGGGAAGATGGCCCTTGCAACACCTTCATTTGAGACTTCCATCTTCCAAAACTGTTAGAGAATAAATGTTCTGTGGTTTCAAACCACTCAGTTCATGGTACCTTGATATGGCAGCCCTAGAAAACCAATCCAATCCCTTCTGCTTCACCATGGCTTGTCTTGTGCAGCCCCATCCCTTGATCAAAAGCCCAAGTATCCCACCTCTGCCAGCAGGTTAAGAGTCTCATTCTCAAACATGAATGGCAGCATTTTAATACATAAATCAAACGGCTTTCCTACTGACAAGCACACGTACTGTTATTTTTGTTCTAATTAGCTGTAAGTCACCTTAAATCTCATCACAGGAAGCAGTGATCTATTTAAGTTGAATGTAAATGTATTGCTGTTTTCCAAGGTGTTGTGGGTCTTGAAATCCATAATTGATAAAAGAGAACAGATTTTTGGAGGTCAGAAGGAGAGAAATACTGATATTCTGGGTACCAACTCACCAAATAATTGAAGACTTAACTGTCACACTGCAATTTTCAAAATCCTTGAAATCCCTTTTTTTTTTTTTTTGCTTTTGCCAGATACATTATTCTAATTTTTATCATGCTAGTTGAAGTTGAAAGCCTAACAGAAAAAAAAAATAGTTAAGCCATTAACTCAGATTATTGTATTATGGCTTATCAGAGTCTATTTGCCTGCTCTCCATCTATTTGCCATCGTGGACATTGTAGTGATAGCTGGTACTCTTACTTTGCACTCCATCTAGGCCAGACAGTAGTAAGGTGTAGGGCTGAAAGCTCAGGCTCTGTGACCAGAAATGCTAGTTTCAACTGAAGTACTTAGGTTCTGTTTACATGACATGCTAAACAACCAGTCAATTAGAATGTCACATTTCAAGCCTCCTCATTCATATGATAGGGAAGTTAGCAGAAGGAGAGTATATTGATTGCAAGCTCACTGCCTGCAAACTGCTGCTGGTGGTCAAAGGAGAGGGAGGAAGGGGTAGCTGCTTTGCTACCAGGAATGGGTTGAGAGACTGCACACAAGTACTCTTAGAACAAATGGTCTTTTGACACTTCTGCCCCCCCATCGAATGGGGCAGATGCTCAGAATCCAGGACAATAGGTCTTAGGGAGAAATAGGGGGAAAAATTCAAACATCAAACTGGCTATCAAGTAGACTGAAATCGATGTTAAATAAACCTTATTATTATTATTTTTTTGAGATGCAGTTTCACTATGTTGCCCAGGCTAAACAGCCTCCCAAGTAGCTGGGATTATAGGTGTTATACCACAGTGCCTGGCCATTAAAGAAAATATATATATATATATATATTTATTTATTAACTTTTAATATTAAATTTTTTTCTCTCTCTTCAAACTGGTAAATATATATATTTGTTTACCAGTTTGGAGATATATATATATATATGTGTGTGTGTATATATATAGATACACACATATACATACACACATATATATACATACATACATACATACACGTATATATGTGTGTATGTATATATATATATTTTACCAGTTTGGAGAGACAGAAAAAATTTTCTCCATGCTGGTACTGGGGTCAGTAATGGAAAGGATGGTTCACAGGCTCAAGAAGGCGTTATGAGGGAGGAGGAATTGAGTAGCGTGTTTTAGGAGGAAGCTTGTTGCTTTACATTTTCTTTATCCACATTAGAATTATTAAAAATCTTTTTTCTGCATACTATCAGATGCTATTGGTGAGCACCGAAGAGCATGAAGGCCTATGGCAAATAACACTTTTCTTAAGGTTGTGAGTACATAGACTCCTGTTTGGTTTTTAGCCCTATTGTGACTGTTCATTTTAGTTATTCTGCCATGTTTAGTGTGGCTGCATATATTTTCTTATGTTTTTGCCAATGTTTCAATCATCAGTATCCCAGATCCTGATACTGTCTGCCTTAGTGGAATATGTGCTCTAAAATCAAGGGTTGGTTTGCTTTGAGCAATATTTTATTTTCTCCGTTAATTGCATTGTCTTCCTTGTATTGAACATTTCTTTTCCCCTGTTAACTAAGAACATTTACAAAATTATACTAGGCACCAGTATCTGGGAAGTGGCATCTTAAATGAACACAAACCTTTCTGTTATTTTTATTTTCAAGAATACAATAAAGTATTTGTGATGTCTTCAAAAGAGCAAACTTGATGGGATCAATGCTATCATATTACAAAATTAGAATGTAAGTCAATATTTCAGTATTTGTAATGCAGCTTAACATCAGGACTATATAATTTGTGTAAAATTTAAAAACCAGCATCTTTAGGTACATCAGATGTCAAACTATTATTTATGGTTATTTAAAAATATATCCTTGTATCAGTTGTGTATTGCTGTATAACCGCACCAAAGCTTGCTGGGTTTAAACAACAATGATTAGTTCTTTCTCATAGTTCTGGGGGTTGACTGGACAGTTATTCTTTTGGTCTTTTTTGAGCTCACTCACAAGGCTTCAGTCAGCTGTCAGCTCAGACCTAAAGAGCTCAGATTTCAAGAACATCTAAGAATAGCCTCATTCATGAGTCTGAGATCCCAGTCCTAGCTGTCAGCTGAGCCTTTTTCTCTACATAGTCTCTCATAATTCAGTAGTCTAGCCTGGACTTCCTTACATAATGGTAGGAGTGTTGTGAGATGATGAAAACAGAAGCTGTAAGATCTGTTAAGGCTTAGCCTCAGAAGCCTCCCAACATCATTTCTGCTGCAATCTATTTGTCAAAGCGATTCATAGCCAGCCCAGTTTTGGGGAGTGGAGAAATAGACTCCACCTCTGTTTAATGGGAGAAGCAGAGTCACATTGAAAAGGGAGGTAGACAGAGAAGGACATTGGTGTTATTATGGTGAATCCCTATTGCCATTTTCTAAGCTGATTTTTTTTCTTTGGAGGTTTGCATTTCTCTGCCCCTACAGTCTTCTTCCACTTAGCTCAGTACTTTAGCTCAGTTTGGCTTTAGGTTATAATAGTAAACAAATCACTTCATCTTTTGCAGCAGAGATTACTAGTTGTCCTCCAAAATCCATTCTTTCTTTCTTCATCAGAAATACACCTACTTTTTTTTTTTTTTTTTTTTTTGGCTTGGCATATGGACCTCTGAATAAAGAGGACTTTTTCAGCCTTTTATTCTGTTAGGTGTGGTCATGGGACTGATTTCTGTCCAGTGGGATGTAGACAAATGGAATGTACTTTAAGGAAGGGAGTGTGCCTATTTTCCAAGCTCCTTCCTGGAGCTTGGAGTGCAGATGTAATAACTCATGATCCAATAGCCATCTTGGATCATGAAGTTATCCCCAGAATGAAAACCATGTCTAGTGGACTAATAAGATGAAAGGAGCCTGGGTCCCTGACACCAAGAAGTGCTACACTAGCCCTGGACTGATTTATTCTAGATTTCTTGAATGTGCAAGAGATAGATATTTCTAAACTGAGCGTGATTCTTTGGGCTTTTCTAATATTCGCAGATGAACCTGAATGCTAACATATCTCCTTTCATTTTACAATTAGAGAGCCATTCTGAATGTATTGAATCCATATCAAGTAATTGTCCATTCATATTCCAGTATCATGCAGACATGGAAACTTAATCATCTTTGCATTTAGTCAACCATAACTTTAAAACATATCACAAACACCAGTGACTTTAGGTTTTTTCTAGTTTTGTTAATTCACATTATCTCTTTTATTACCATACAATATCAGGAATTAGTAAGAATTTTTTAAAAATTGATTTGCCCTTTAGTATACACAGGGCATTAGTTCCAGAATCCCCAAGGATATAAAAATCAGCAGATGCTCAAGTGCTTATGTGAAATGGTATACGTAATATTTGCATATAGCCTACTCACATCCTCCCATATACTTTAAATAATCTCTATATTACTTATAATATGTAATACAACGTAAATTCTGTGTAAGTAGTTGTTATACTACATTATTTAGGAAGTAATTACAAGAAAAAAGTCTGTACATGTTCAGTAATGACACAACCATCCTAGGATTAACTACATTTTCAATCATCATTGGTTGAATCCATGGATGCGGAACCACAGATAGAGAGGGCCAAGTGCAGTGAAGTATTAAAAACTAATACAATCTTATTAGATTTAATGTTCTTTCTTCTTGCTCTATATCCAGATTATTATTATTTTGAGACAGAGTCTCACTCTTCTTGCGCAGGCTGGAGGGCAATGGCACGATCTCAGCTCACTGCGGATTCAAGCGATTCTCCTACCTCAGCCTCCTGAATAGCTGGGATTATAGGCGCCCGCCACCATACCCGGCTAATTTTTATATTTTTAGTAGAGATGGGGTTTCATCATGTTGGCCAGGCTGGTCTTGAGCTCCTGACCTCAGGTGATCCGCCTGCCTCAGCCTTCCAAACTGCTGGGATAACAGGCGTAAGCTACCATGCCTGGTTCAGATTATTTTTAAAAATTTAGGAACAGTCAATTCCTTGAGAAAGTGGACCTGATAGCAGGTTTTATATTTTGATTGCTTCTTTTTGATGGGTACAAAAAGAGATAAAAATTCAAAGTTTTATAGTCCAAAAGTCCAACAACAGGGCACAAATAGATAAATAGGGAGAATAAATGAAGTAAAAATTTTGTGGTCATTAAAAAGATAAACACTATGACTATCAAAAAATAAGATATTTTTATGGAAAGGATTGTCCATTTACCATGAATATACCTGTAAAAGATATTAGGATGGGAAGTTTGCTTCATCAGTTATAAATGACATGATATCATGGTAACAAAATTAGTTTCAGATGATCTCACCCATGTGGAGAATTTACAAAGGGAGAGACCTCTCCCATGAGCCTTGGGGTCCTCTGCAAGATCAGAGTTATTAGAGGGGGTCAGAATGTGTGTGAGAGTGAGGAGCGGGCATCGCTGAAGAGACTTTTGAGGAAACAGCTGTCCTGCCTGAACCCTCATGTCTCACTTTGGAGAGGAATGTGTGGCAGTATGAGTTCCTAATCCCAAGCCTAATGAGGCGGCAGAAGTGAGAGCTTTGAAATATGTTTTCCTGCATCTGGGAAGCAGAGCAGAATGATAGCTGGCCTCTACCTGGGAAAGGTAAGGCAGCCTAGGGACTAGGGACAGGGGAAATAATGAGGGCAAGTAAATGGCAGATGGGCTCCTTCTGTGGCAGAACCACAACAGCTGCTGCTTTGGGGTGTTCCTCAAGGCAAGAGGGGATTGAGTATTTAAGGCACAGCTGTGGGCTACACGACAGAGGGAGCCAGTTTGAGGTTGTTTTGGATCCTGCCTTGAAGTGTTACCTGGAGGGTGAGGACACGCATGGAAGCTGCAGTTTGGTAGTGGGTAGAGGAGATAACTCTAGGAAAAGCAGTGACTTTGGGTTTTGCTGGTTGTGTTAATTCAAGTTACCCGTCTCTTTTATTCGCATACAAAATCAGCAGCCAGTCTTTTTTTGTTGTCGTTTTTTTTTTTTTTTTTTTTGAGATGGAGTTGCCCAGGCTAGAGTGCAGTGGCGCGATCTCCACTCACTGCAAACTCCGCCTCTTGGGTTCAAGCGATTCTCCTGCCTCAGCCTCCTGAGTAGCTGGGATTACATGTGCCTGCCACCACGCCCAGCTAGTTTTTGTATTTTTAATAGAGACGGGGTTTCACCATGTTGGTCAGGCAGGTTTTGAACTCCTGACCTCAGGTGATCTGCCTGCCTCGGCCTCCCAACAGATATTATTTTTTAAAATAATAAAACCTAAAAACAAATACAATTTAATAGGATGAAATTAAAGGAATAAGACCACACCTTCTCACCTGTTCCTGGCTGCCAGACTGAAGCTGGCGGAGAAATTTGACATTAAATCAGGTTTGGAGTTTTTATTAATACCTTGGATGAGACATTCTAATTAATGAGTTGAGACTATGTTTGTGAATTAAAGTGCCCAAAGGCCTGTCTGAGTTTTCATCTAAGAGCTGGGGAAGAACTTCCACCAAAGAAGTTTTAACAGAAGAGAAAAATCAAAAAGAAAGTTTTTTTTCATAATCTCTGTTAGCTGTGATAAACAACTTACGACATACAGAAACCATCAGAACAAAAGTGACATTTTAAAACAGCTGTTTTTCCTTCAAAAGAATTCTCTTAATATTGTAATAGCATTATCTAACAATGAGTGAAACTCAAAGAAAGATGAAGACTTTAATTGTATAATATATTCAGCATAACACAGGAATTAAGAGCCTGACTAGGTTCAAATTCTGCTACATCATTTACTAGTTATATGATGTTAGGCAAGAGGTATAATATTTTAAGGCTATTGTGTCTTCAGCTATAAAATGGGAATAATAATCACAGTTCTGAGGATTAAGCTCCTTGGTAAAGCAGTAAGTGCTCTACGCACTCCCAAACTGCTGTCATTTTTGTTAGGTTCCAGGGATGGTGATGAAATTAGGCAGGACTGGACTTTTTCCAGAGGTTGTGGTCATAGGAACAAAAAAGACACTCTTATAAATCAGGAGGGGGTTGTAAATATCCTACCACAGATTCGTACCAGAGATATAAGTCCTATTTGAGTTGAACCAAGGACAACCTCTGCATATTTCTCAAGGCTTGCCTGCAATGTGAATGCACAGCTATGGCTCCCAGAGAAATGATGGGTTGAAGGAGGGAACATCCTGGCTCCTTCCATTGCTTGGGGAATTTCCCAACATTGCTATAGGATAGTAAGAACTCAGCTCACAGCCCTATCGGGGAGTGAAGTGTTCACATGAATGGCATTTTCTGACTAATTGAGCTCTATCCCTTTTCACCTAACATATATATTCCTGATGCTTCAGTTTTCCTGAAGAGCTAGTACTGGCTGGAGGTGTCACGTAGCTTTAGCAAATGGAAAATAAATTAACAGTGGCAACCCTTTTCTTTCCTCTTTTTCCTCTTCAGAACCTTTGATTTTATCACAACATAAAAGTTAGTTTCCTGAGTGTAGGGTTCTAAAAGGGGCTCTGATGCTTAAGAGAAGTTAATCAATGCTCTTGGATGTGGAAAGAACACCTCAGCATCAGCTACACAGCAAATTGGCAAAATAAATGTTTGAAGTTCAGCTTTTCTTCCTGAGTTTCCACAGTATTAATAAGTAGATGAAATACCAAAATACTTCAATATCTTAAAAGGGAGAGAGAGGAGAGAGAGAGAAAGGGAAAACAGAGAGTAAGCGTGTATGCTCATGAGAAAGTCAGGCAAAAATAGGATTTCTGTTCAAAATTCACTGAATAAATCTAATTATGGATGTAATGAGGCCAGCTTCAGGTTTTAATCACTGTTTCCACACTACCTAATAATTTGATATTCAGCACCTGCTGTCATACAGATTTTGGGTTGGGTGGCATTAGCTCACTAGGTAACTACAAGTAATCTTTTTAGTTTAAGCCTGTGGTACATCAGAGTATGGGAAGCTGGGTAAGTTAGATTTAATATGCCCACCAACCCCCACAATCATTGTCATTTGTACTTGACATTTGATATTCTGCTCTGTAACCCAATGAGTATTGCTGCAATTACTATACTATTACTATATGAAAACAAGCATTTTGACCAGTATGTCAATATGTGGTCCATAAGCCTCATACTGAGTATTAAAAACTATATAAACTATCAATTGGAATGTGCATGATTTGGTTATGAATATATATCATTGAAATATTGATTTCAATAATGCAATATGTGCTTCTTGTGCCCCTTTTGCATATTGGCTGTGGTATATTTCCTTAACTCTAGAAAGATGGTATCTATTGAGCAGAAGATTACTTCCTGTGAGTGTGAAAATTATTATCACACAATCAGAGAAAGGAGGCCTCATGTCCCGGATAATACATGAGAAAATGGAGAAGTCTCTTGAGACAAAAGAAGGGCAGAAATAATAACACATTTATTTAACTGCTTTATTCTATTTTCACGTATTCTATTTCATCAATTGTTTTGCGGCTGCTTTGCATGTGAGAAGACAGACTGATTTTCCCAGGCTGGGGCCCAGGACATCCACATTCAACTTTTGGCTTTGACAATATCAATGTGACCTTGGGCATGGATCATTTAGTTCCTTTGCAATCAGTTACTTCTGCAACAGGGGATTCATGTAATTGTCAGCAATGAGAAAGCCACATTTGACCTACAGGTCAACATTTTTGTTGACATGTTTTACATTTTTTTTTTTTTGAGCCAACATTTAAAAATAGGGAGATTTCACTTAAAAATCAGATTTCTGGTTTCTGTTCAAAGATTGGGAGACTTAATATCAGTTTCACATTCTTACATGACAACCATTGACCAGAGCAGAATGGTGCCTCCATTGCAGATGTCATGTCTTCTATTTCATTTGTCATAGTCTTCACCATAATCTCTCCCCAACATTGGGACTAAATGCTAGTTACATTACCTTTGCTTATTTTAAAAATTGTATGGGTATATTTTTCAGTGCCTATGTTTCTTTCCAAAATGAGCAAAAATAAATATTTTGAAACATACACATGTTTCAAAAATAAATGACAAGAGCACATTTCTTTCTTTTTTTTACATATCCCTTTGGTTTTAGTTTACTAACAAGCATGTTTTGGTTTGAATTTGCTAACAAATGCATCCATGTTCAAATAATACAAGCCCTACTTCACTTACCTTTGTTCCTTGCCCAGCCCATCTAGCATTTGAATTTGTCATCCCTGGTCCATTTGGGCATAAAATGCTACAATTCTATAACATCATGAAGAAACTTCTCAACATATATTTTCTTTTTAATGTCCCGTTGATGTACAACAAAGAATTTCCTTTACATCTACAACGTAAAGCTTTCAAAAGAAGGGCTCTGGAGGTCAGGAAAGTAGCGTGCTGAGTAGTTACAAACAATTCGCATCAAGTCAGGGGCCTTGGTGAGACCACTATGTGCCAGAGATAACAGTTGTCCCAAACCAGATTCCCAATTCTCTCTGAAATCCTTCATTTCCACAAGGAACCAAAGATTCCTGTCCAGGTTGGTATTACTTTTTGGATAACCATAGAAAACTGAGCAGACTGGGAAGCTGGGAGAAGCAAGGCCTAGCATCAAAAACCCTTCCCTGATAATAGACACAATACATTGCCAGGATTTATTATGTGCCGGCAACTATGTGGAGCATTTTACATATGCTATCTCATTTAATCTTCCTAATTTATTAGGAACATGTTGTTTTCCCCAATTCACGTGGAGAGTCTAAGTTGCTGGGAAAATAAAGAGCTGGTTCAAGGTCACAAAAGTAGCACTGGAGAGCTAGTCTCTCTATTGCCACAGGCCCTGCTCAAAGCCACTTCATTATATTATATAATGGCCTTCGTGGTTTTGAAAAAGAGAGATCAGGGAACAAAATGAAAGGCGTACTTATACAATAATAGTAAGTATTTTCCCCCTCAAATGTTGTCATATTTCTCTACAAATATGCATTTTTTTCTTTCTGTAATAAATATTGGACAAAATACTTGCACACACACGTAACTCTCACAACAGACCTGGGAGGCAGGCAGAGAAAGTCTCATTGACTTCACTTGGCAAATGAGAAAACTGAGCCCCAGATAGATGAAGTGACTTGCTCAAGGTCACACTGTGAATGGATTGACCCGCAGTCCTCTAAAGCCATATCCTATTATGCCATGCTGCCTCTTTGCTTTCAGGATAACTTTGGTAAGCTTTTATGTGTGACATAGACTCTTCTCTTAAAAAGTGAAGAAAAATAACATGCCTTCAATGTAAACAGTAAGATATTTTCTTCCTTTTTTTTTCAATGCTGCAGTGCAGATGGTAATAAAAATAATTTTATTGGAAATCAGGGTGCAATAATTTAGCAATCTGCTCTTCTTAAACCTGTAGACTTTCCTTTCTTTCATGGATAAAATCGTAAGACTGCCATGACATCTTTAAGAAGTGTCTGCTATGATTAAGGTCTTTCTTCACAGTATAAGGGAACTTGTTTGTAATCAATTAGCTCACTTAACACATGTGCTAATGAGACCAAGATGACCATTTAACTTTGCATATGTCCATAGACACAGATTGGCCCTGTGCTAAAAGATGTTCTGAATATTTTTTTATTTGAGCAATATGTTCCCCTATAAAACATTTTTATTACACATGTTGGTTAGAGTGTTTTTTAAATCATGAACTTGTGCTGTACCTGAGAGCACCAAGAGATAACATAAGAAGCCATCTTGGAATTAAAGTTGTTGTATGTGTAAAACCTGTCTGGGTTTGGGTAAATTGGCTATATGCCTTCCCCAAAACTGGACATACAGTGAGATCCCAATTCCTTGCCTCCTTCGCAATTAGATGTGACCATGTGATTTTGAGTGGAGATGAAATGTCTCACTTCCAGACCTGGTCCATTAAAGATCTCCCATAGACTGTCCTCCATGCTTTTCTCACTTAGGCTTGATGAGTAAGAAGACTTGGATATCTCAACTTCAATGTGGTAAACTCTTAAGGCATGGGAGCTGGGTGTTTGAAACTTAACTTGGAAGCGAGCCAGCCACCAATAAGAAACACCTATTTAGGCCTTTATATGAGCAATAATAAACTACTATTGCCTTCAACCACTGAAAATTGGGGGTTTATCTGTTACAGCAAGTTAACTTTAATATAGAATTAATACATAGAAGAGGTCAAACACATTTTTGACATAATAGGTATGTATTAATGATTATCATTATGATCACCTTCTTGGTCATTATTCATTAGGATGTGATTGAAATGTACTCAGCTTTTATTGTGAGCAATTTGCTTACTTTCAAATAATCTTAGGACTATTCCAGACTTTTCATTTAATATTTGCTTTTGCTTACTTTTGACTGTTGGGTGGTAGGAAGTTTCATTAAACTGTTTACAAAAATAATTCTAAACAGACATTTCTGGAAAGTGATTTCAATATATAATATCTTTAAGCTATTGTTGGAGGAAAAGAAATGGCTTTATCATTCAAAAATGGTGATTACATATGAGACATATCACTTTGGTTAGAGAACCCAAGTAGATGTCCGATTATGGTGTGTTACATATATATTTTCACACTGAAACGATAAGCCTGCCATCAGGACCCATGGTGAATATAGTGCTCAATGACTTGTATGATAGACTTGTTGGCTCTAATTTCTAAACAAATTTTCTAAAAGTACCAAAGAATTTCATTTCCACAGCAACCTGGTGAGGCCAGCCCAGAATGGTGCCAATGGCAATATCATCACCATGGTGACATGGTATGCCAATCTATTGGATATAGAACTTGTGCTCTAGGTCTACTTTAACCTGTTGCCTGACATTGGGTAATGCTCTGTATCAAGATTTCTTGTATTCAAAGGTGGTTCTTGTCATGTATGAGTTGAACATTCAGAAGCATGACTATGATAAATTTTATATCAAAAAGTTACTTGGTTTTAAATGATCCATTATGTATTTGTGACTTATTGGCAAATGTCTATCATTTTGGTACATGTGCACGCACATTTAAAAAAAATATTTCTATAATATTTCTACTTTCTTCCTAATTCTAGACTCTAGTGAAAAATGTTGTAGTTTTGACACTTAGCAAACATTAGCCTTGTCTTCTGAATATAGTATTTATTTTCCTTGGGGAGCCACTCACTTTCACTATCTTGTGACTCTAATGATATCTATCTCCTTCTTCAGGAATGGAAATGTGGCTTCAGCCTGGCTGTGTATCACATCCTTCTGGTTAGGGGCATTGCTGCAGGAATCTGTTTATTCTCAATTCAAGCCAATGTGAGTCACACCCAATACTTATGTTAGAAAAAAAGATCTATCCCTTTCCCTTCTCCCTACTAGATATAGCCATATGAGGAAGAAAGCCTGTACCTGCTGCCAGCCATCATGTCACTAAGAAGTTCCTCCAAACACAATCATTAAGAGAAATGCAGAAGAGACAAATGAGAAAAATTTACGTTCTCTCATATTGTCTGAGTCCCTTAATTTACGTAGGCCTAAAGGCAGATGCCCTTGGGTTTTACAGATACGTGAACCTTGTTTGGTTTAAGCCCATTGGAGCTGGGTTTCCTGTCATTGGCAATGAGCTAGTAATCACCAATGCAACCAGAAAAAAGAAGTAAGCCAAAACTAGTATGCAAAGTACATCTAGAGTAATATAATTTATAGAACCCTATGAATATGTTCCAGAGCCCCAAACCTCCATTTGATTTTGCCCTTTGTTAATAGAGTTTATTACTGACAGTGTTGTATCCAAATAGTCTCTTCATAGAGCACACATTTGCGTGTGGTTTAGTAGAAAGAGCATGGGCTTCTGATAGGAAATAGTGGTGAATACATGTGCTACAACCTTCCAGCCATGTGACCCAGTGATAGGTAAGTTTCTAAGTCTCCATTTCTCATCTGCAAAAGGGCTGTTGTGAAGATTATGTGAGATTACATGCGTGCAGTAACTGACATAGCTGCCCCTAAAATGTTTATTTTATAAATTTACCTTTTACATTTTTAATTTCATTCAACCTACTCATTCTACAGTGCATAAAACAGTTGTACTTTATCCATTCTGCCTTGGTCCATTGATTGATTTGTTCGTTCAACTTTAGTCACTGATGAGTTTCTATGAATTGCCTTCATTTTCTATTTAAATTATACATAATTATAGACGCATGACATGCAATGTAAGGGGTCTGCAATCTCTAGCAGGAAGCATGAGTTGGGCTTCGAATTTTTCTTCTTCCAACTCCAGGAATGTAATGCAGCTCAGAGCATGGCAAACCTGGATAGTGTCATCTTCCTCATGCTAGAAAGATTATTGAGACATTCTTGTAGACAATAAAAATTACTGAGAAATCATTGAAATACCCTTGAAAAATCAATTTAAACTCATGGGGAAAAAAGGTACTTTGTAATCAGGATATACATTTGATCAAAGTATGACCTTGAACCTAATTTTGACCTAGTCTTAATATGCCCATTACACGATCACCTATCTATCACCTATCTTTTTTTTTTTTTTTTTGAGATGGAGTTTCCCTCTGTTGCCCAGGCTGGAGTGCAGTGGCACAATCGTGGCTCACTGCAACCTCCACCTCCCAAGTTCAAGTGATTCTCCTGCCTCAGCCTCCCTCCTGAGTAGCTGGGATTACAGGCATGTGCCAATATGCCCAGCTAATTTTAATATTTTTTTTTAGTAGAGATGGGGTTTCACCACATTGGCCAGGCAGGTCTCAGACTCCTGGCCTAAAGTGATCCACCTGCCTCAACCTCCCAAAGTGCTGGGATTACAGGTGTGAGCCACTGCAGCTAGCCTCACCTATTTGTTTCAGTAGGAGGTTTCAAACAAAGGCTTCAGTCTTTTTTAGTAAATGTTGCCATTAATATTCTAACCACACCTTTTTACTTGTAAGTGTTCAAGTACTTGCAAAATCAAAAATAACCTTAAGAATCATTTGATTGGCACTCAACACCCAGCAGCATGTAAAAACAAATTAAATCCTATAAAATACTTGTCAAAATGTACAAGCATCCCTGTTAAATGAAAACAAACCTATAAGTACCTATGGGATATCACACAGAATATGTACTCATTTAATTTAAACCGTGAGACCCCGAGAATGAGGAGAGTTGTGTTCTAGTTCTAATTTTTCCTATTTTAGTCCTTTGAGCAATTTATCTTCACCTTCCATCTTTGGGTTTTCTTTTCTTCAAGTGCAAAAAAAAAAAAAAAGCATTTATCAAAAATGATTTCCAAGATCCTTTTCAGCTTTACCTTATGCATCCAGCTTTTCTCTTGGAACTACAATTATTCTGTAATGGGTTCATACCTGTGTCTAAATGAGCATGATAATATTTTGCATATACTAATAGTTCATCTGAGGGCTTACATGTAATATTAATACCATTTTGCCTTTTGCTTTGCTTTTTTTTTCGAACTGTTTAAGGTATCAGAGTTTCTTCTCTTTCCAATGGAGCTGACTTTAAGTTACTTGGATGCCTAAAAAATGCTGATACATAGGGAAAATAATTTCCATTACCATTCTTTACAACCATGCCATAAAGAAAAATCATATCATGAGTATTCATTCACATAGCCAAGATTTTTTCTTAGTCCACTCTTCAACAGGAATAAAGTAGTCTTAAAGTTTACATTTTACTTCAGTGCAGGAATCTTTAAATAGATGAAATGAATGGGAAGTAGTTCTGGAAAATTTATTATTTTGTCCTAATGCCTTTCAAGGTGATATTTTACTTCCATTTATCTCTAAGGCAATACAGAGATCTTTAATGCTGTACAGAGTTTCTTTTAATCTTCTCATACATAGTGTACCCATGATTTTTTTTTTTTTTTTGGAGACAGAGTCTCACTCTGTCGCCCAGGCTGGAGTGCAGTGGCACAATGTCTGCGCACTGCAAGCTCCGCCTCCCAGGTTCACGCCATTCTCCTGCCTCAGCCTCCCAAGTAACTGGGACTACAGGCGCCCGCCACCACGCGCGGCTTTTTGTATTTTTAGTAGAGATGGGGTTTCACCATGTTAGCCAGGATGGTCTGGATCTCCTGGCCTCGTGATCCGCCCGCCTCGACCTCCCAAAGTGCTGGGATTACAGGCGTGAGCCACTGTGCCCGGCCCATGATATTTTAAAGAGCTTTTAGTGAGGAGGTATAGACCTGAAGCAGACCAACTTCTTATATAAGATCGTCATTAATTGCATGGATTACATTGGAGATAATTGGTCTTTCCTATTTGATAGTGTTATTGGCACCATATGTATGGAACATTCTTTTATCTTTATTGCATTTTGTATATTTTTCATCACCGTTTTAATTCAGTAATAAGATACAATTATTTGATTTTTGTGACATTTTTGATAACAAAGAAGTTTTAAAAATGATTATTTTTGTACTGAAAGTATTTGCTCTGCTTATTTATAATATTTAAACCAAGATGTGAGATTAAGTGGCTTTCAAAAAATATATACATTTTAGTAATATATTTAAGTCAAAAAATTATTTGATATCTTTAATGAAGATTAAATTGGTAATGTTAATTTTTACCAAGTTTGTGTATTCCATATCTTAAATGGAGTTTGTAAGCCATCAGGATAATCTAGCTTTTAAAATGTCCAACAGTTTTGGTTTTAAGTCGGCAAACCTGTGCTGTGTTTGGTGGCTTGTCAAATGATCCATCTCCTCTGAGTCTTCCTTTGATTGTCTGCATCTCTGGGTACCCATTCTCTTCTCATTATACGTTCTAATTCTCAGCATTTGGCATGAAACTGAGTGATAAAGTTAATTACTTTAATTTTTTTTTTCATTTTATCGCTTTTGTTCTTGCAATATAATTTTTCCCTGCCGATCTATAGAAAAATCTCTTTTAAATTCTAATCAGCTAATATTTTTAAGGTAGTCAATTAGAAATGTTTCATTGTATTTAGCTGAAAAGCATAATTAGAAAATCCCTTATTAAAGGGTTAATAACCATATTGCTATGGAAAGCACAATGTCTTTGGAATGAGAAAAATCTGGATGTGAAAGCTGGATCCATAATTTACTAGGTATTTGGAACAGCATTTCACATTTTTAACCCTAGTTTTCCTCATATACATAAAACGTAAAATTAAAAAGAGGTGAAACTGGCCAGGCGCAGTGGCTCACGCCTGTAATCCCAGAACTGAGGCCAAGGCGGGCAGATCACTTGAGGCCGGGAGTTTGAGACCAGCTTGGCCAACATGGTGAAACCCCGTCTTTAATAAAAACACAAAAATTAGCTGGGTGTGGTGGTGAGTGCCTGTATTCCCAGCTACTCAGGAGGCTGAGGCAGGAGAATCACTTGAACCTGGGATGCAGAGGTTACAATGAGCTGAGATTGCGCCACTGCACCCCAGCCTGGCAACAGAGTGAGACTCTGTCTCAAAAAAAATACGTAAAACCTCATAATATATTATTATTTATTTTCTGTCTTTGTTGAGACAATGTCTCACTATGTTGCCCAGGCTGGTCTCTAACTCCTGGGCTCAAGTGATTCTCCCATCTCAGCTTTCTGAGTAGCTGGGACTATAGGTGCACACCACTGCTCCTGGCTTCATACTATGTTATTAAAAATATAAATAACTTATGTAAATTATCTAATATGGCTAAGACATAGTAGGTACTCAATAGTTATTGAATGACCATCATTTAGTAGTTATTTAGGGACAATGAATATTACGTTTTAATTTGGTTAGCTATGAATTGATCAACATTGCTGTATTGTTGTGACAGACTGAATGGAGCTAAATCTCTGTTAAAAAATACAAGTTTTAAAGTATGCTCTTCCAGCTGGGGCCAAGGTATAGTAACAGTGCACTAGAAACCATAAAAAAATCAATATATATAAAACAATGATTTTCAAGACACTGGATATCAGGCAATGAAGGACAGTGACTCCTGAGAGATGGGTAACTAATAAATGGAGCCCTGTGATTGCCCCTTGTTTCTGCCTTGCAAGTTTCTAGGCCATAGTCATGGGTAGGGAAAATCGGATGACTTTTGCAAAAGTTGAGGAAACAGGGCTAAGATTTCAGAAAGACCAAGGCAGCTTGAGTTTGCAAGACAAACTACTGGTGAGGATTGAGCTTCTCAGAAAACTCAACAGACCTGGAGATGGTTCCCCTCAAGTATTCAGCTGAATATTGATCAGCATATACATGTGGGGAAACAAGTTGTTCGCTAGGGAACGAACCAACAGGGTATGGGACTGGGAAAAGTGACTGTTCCAGCTAGCTACATTAGAAAGCCTTATGATTGAAAGAATATTGGGTATACTACTTAAAAGTTCTTGCCTCAATAGTGGGAAATAGCCCTAGACTAAGTGCTGTACTGGTAATGCTGAACAAATCTTAAAAGCCAGGCATAAAAAGAGGAAAGTATTTCCACGTAACTTTGTCCTACAGCAAAGCTCTAAAACACTTATAGAAAACATGTCCAGCACTCAACAAGGTAAAATTCATAATGTCTGACATTCAATTAGAAATTACTAGTCATGCAATGAAGCATGAAAATGTGATTCATAATAAGGAGATAAAGCAATCAATAAAAAAGATCTAGAGCTAACACAGATATCAGAATAAGCAGACAAAAACATTAAAACAGTATTAACTGCATTTCATATATTCACAAAACTTAAGTAGAAACAGGGGGACATTTAAGAAACCAAATCCAACTTCTGGAGGTGAAAACTACAAAGTGTGACTACACTAGATGTGATTATCAACAGGTTAGATATTGCAGTAAAGAAGGTTAATAGGATTGAAAACAATAGTAGAAGCTATAGAAAATGGAAAACATAGAAAACAGAATATTATTAAACCATGGGGCAATTTTAAGCATCCTGGTACATGTGTAATTGGGGTTTTCAAAGGCAAGTAGACTACTTTTTTAAAAAATAAAGCCTGAATAATTTTCAAATTTCACAGAAACTATGAACCCACAGGTCAAAGAAGCTGATTGAAATACAAGCACAAGGAACACTAAGAAAACTATATCAAGACACATATTCCACAAAAGCAGTGATAGAGAAGCCTTAAAAGCAGTTAGGGAGGGGCATTTTACATTCATAGGAACAAAGATAAGGATAACGGTAGATATCTTGTCAGAAAAAACATGCAAGTGAGAAGTGGAGCAACATCTTCAAAGTACTGAAAAGAAAAAAAAATGTCAACCCAGAATTTTACACTAGTGAAAGTATCTTTCAAAACTAAAGGTTTACTGAGAGGTAGACCAATATGGCCAAATAGAAGCCTCCAGTAGTCATTCCCCCAACAAGAACACCAAAATGAACAACTATCTACACAAAAAAGCACCTTCATGAGAATGAAAAATCAGGTGGACAATTACAGTACCTGGTCTTAACATCATATCAAGGAAAGAGACAGTGAAGAGGTAGGAAAGACAGCGTTGAATGCTTGATGCCACCCCTCCCACATCCTCTGGCAGTGACCTCATTGCAGAGAGAAAGAATCTGTGTGCTTGGGGGAGGGAGGGTGCAGTGATTTTGCAACTTTGCATTGGAACTCAGTGCCCTGTCACAGCAGAAAGCAACATAGGGAAGACTTCAGATGAGGAATTCTTCTGAATTCCACAGAGGAAGCATTTAGAACAACCCTAACCAGAGAAGAATTGCCCATCTCGACAGTAAGAACCTGAGTTCTGGCTATACCTACCACCGCATGCTAAAGTGCTTAGGGGTCCTAAATAAACTTGAAAGGCAGTCTAGGCCACAAGGACTTCAATTACTGGGCAAGTGCTGGTGCTGAGCTGGGCTCTGAGCCAGTGGACTTGGGCTGCATGAACCTAGTAAGATACCAGCCAGTGTGGCCAAGAAGGTGCTTGCATCACCCAGATAGAGCAGCTCACAGGTCCAGGAGTTATTCCTTCCTTCAACTAGAGGAGAAGGGAGAGTAAAGAGGACTTTATCTTGCATCTTGGTAACAGCTTAACCACAGTAGAATAGGGCACCAGGCAGAGTACTGAGGCCAGCATTCCAGGCACTAGGTCCCAGTCAACATTTCTAGACACACCCTGAGTCAGAAGGGAACATGCTGCCTTGAAGGGAAGGATCCAGTCCTGGCAGAATCCATCATATGCTGACCAAAGAGCCCTTGGCCTTGAATAAACATGAGTGGTACCCAGGCAATTCTCACTGTGGGACTTAGGTCAGACCTAGCACCATGCTGGCTTCACATGTGACTGAGTGCATTCCCAGCTGTGGTGACCATGGGGAGATACTCCTTCTGCTTGAGGAAAGGAGAGGGAAGAGTAAAGGGGACTTTGTCAGGCAGCTGAGGCACCAGCTTGGCCAGTGGGACCCCAGGTAAGTTCCTGGGGTCCCTGATTCCAGGCCTTGGTTCATGGACAGCTTTTTTGGTATTTGTTCTGGGACAGCGGGGAGCCCATTGCCTTGAAAGGAGAGACCTAGGCCTGGAAGGATCCACCACACGCTGACTAAAAAGCCCTTGGACCTTGAGTGAACATTGACAGTAGCCAGACAGTAATTGTCACAGGCTTGGGGTAGTGGTGGCCACAGAGAGAGACTCCTTCTGCATGAGAAAGGAAGAGGGAAAAGTGGAAAGGACTCTGTCATGTGGCTTGGGTGCCAGCTCAGCCACAGTAAAATATAGCACCAAGCAGATTTCTAAGTTTTCTGCCTCCAGGGCCTGCCTCCTGGACAACATTCTGGGACCTGCTCTGGGCCAGGGGTAAGCTCACTGCCCTGAAGTGTAAGATACAAGCCTGGATGAATTAGTCACCTGCCAACTGAAGAGCCCTTGGTAATTGAGTGAACATTGGCAGTAACCAGGCAGTGGTTGCCATGGGCCTTGGGTGAGACCTAGGTCTGTGTTGGCTTCATATCTGACCCAGTGCTGTCTATGTGGTGGTGGCCACAGGAGTGCTTGTGTCACACCTCCTCCAGCTCCAGGGAGCTCAGCATGGAGAGAGAGACTCTGAGGGAAAGTAAGCAAAGAAAACAAGAGACTCTGCCTGGTAATCCAGGAAATTCTCCCAGTTGTTACCCAAGACCACCAAGGCAGTACCTCTATGAGTCCGCAAGAGTCTCGGTGTTACTGGTCTTGGGGTACCCTCTAATGCAAATACAGCTGTAGTAACCACAATTCCCTTTGAATAGCTGGAAAACCTTCCCAAAGAGGACAGGTACACACAAGCCCAGACTATGAAGACTACAGTAAATACCCAACTCTTCAATGCCTATACATTAATGAACATCCACAAGCATAAAGCCCAGCCAGGATAACATGACCTCAACAAATGAACTAAATAAGGCACCAGTGACCAATCTCAGAGTGATAAAGATATGTGACCCTTCAGACAGAGAAATCAAAAGAGCTGTTTTCAGGATGCTTGATAAAATTGAAGATAATATGGAGAAGGAATCCAGAATTCTAACAGATAATTTTAATAGAGATTGAAATAATTTTTAAAAACCAAGCAGAAATTTTGAAGCTGAAAAATTCAACTGACATATTGAAGAATGCATCGGAGTCTCTCAGCAGCAGAATTTATCAAGCAGAAGAAATAGTGAGCTTGAGACAAGATATTTGAAAATACATAGAGGAGACAAAAGAAAAAAGAATAAAAAATGAAGCATGCCTACAAGATCTAGAAAGTATCCTCAAAAGGGCAAATCTTAGCATTATTGGCCTTTACAAGGAGGTCAAATGTGATAAGCTAAAGATGTATACTGTAAACTTCAAAGCAACTACTAAAATAAAAAATAATTACAGCTTAAATATCCAACAAACAAAAATATAGAATCATACAATATTCAGTTAATTTTTTAAAATGCAAAAAGAATGAAGAAACAGAAAAAATTAAACTGATAAATTTAAACCATGTATCAACAGTCACATTAAACATAAGTGGGTTAAATACCTCAGTTATAAAGTAGAGATTATTAGATTGGAATAAAAAGAAAGACCCAACTATATGTCATCTATAAGAAAAGGACTTTATAGAAATACAAATAAATAGAAGTAGAATGAGGATACAAGGAAAAGATGAAATGGCTATAGTAATATCAGGACAAAGTAGATTACTGAGCAAATATAAGGGCATGAAGAATGTCATTTCCTGATTATAAATGGTTCAATTTGTGAAGAAGTCATAATAAATCTATGTACATAATAAAAAAACTTCAAAGTACTAGAAGCAAAAGTTAATAAAACTGTTAAATAGACAAATTCAAATATAGTTCATTATTTCAATACCCACCTCTCAAACTGATAAAGTAGATAGAATGTTAATAAGAATATGTAAATTTTGAACAATACTATTCATCATCTTGACTTAATTGACATTTATATAGTACTATATCCAAGAATGGCAGAATACATGTTCTTTTCAGGATGTGAAACGTTCACCAAGATAAGATATGTTCTTGGCCATAAAACATGTTTCAAAACATGTAAAAATTTGAGTTATAAAAGATGTTCTTTCGTCTTTGTGGAATTAAATCACAAACAGATACCTGCAAAATATTCAGTATTTGAAAACGAGTCAACACATCCTATATAACCTATGATTCAAAGAATAAATTAAAAGAGAAATTACTGTTTTAAGTGTAATGAATATGTAAAGTCAACCTATCAAAATTTGCAGAATGATACTAAAGCAGAATTTAGAGAAAATTTATAGAAATGCTTACAGTATTAGAAAACAAGAAAAGTCTCAAGTTGATTACTCTATATCCTACCTTAAGAAACTGCAAAAAGAAGAGGAAATTAAACCCAAAGTAGGTTAAAAAAATACAGACATCAGCAAACCCGAAGCCATTTTACTTTGGTTCTTTGAGAAAATAAAACTGATAAATTTCTAGTCAGACTAAGGAAAGAAATATACACGAGAAAAATTATCAACATCAAGAATGAGAGGGGGCTTCAAGAAGGCTGACTAGAGGCACCCAGCACTAGCTTCGTCCACAAAGAACCAATACTTCAAGATAATCACATTTTAAATAAGCATCTAAGAGAGCACACTGTAATTTAGCAAAGAAGTAACAGAAGGCACTTGAGGCTTGGAAGGAGAGAGAAATGAGGCAGTTGGCCAGGCTGGGATTGGCTAGAAGCCTGGAGACACTTTCCAGTGCAGGGACAGGGTAAGAAAGAGATCCCAAGTGGCCCACATTCCGACTGTGGACTCTTGTGATGCTAGCCCTTGCCCCCTGTGGGCCCTAAGATTAGTATAGGGAGCTGCCCGGAGTCCACGAGATTGTATTGCTCAAGAAAGGAAGATCATTCTAGGTTTCACACGCCTGCCAAAACCCAAGCAGCTTCAGCGCAGTGCCATTTTGAGAGCCTAGCTTCCACTAGACTGCATCCTGCTCTGGGCCCCAATAGCTTCTCCACATTCCTGGAGCATGGGTGACATTTTCCCATGTCTACACAGAGGGCTACAGTAATGCGATAACATTTGAACTCAGTGCAGCAGGGTCCTCAGCACTCCATCCCACACAGTGCCCTACAGGGAACGAGCAGTGCAGTTCACTGGCGAGGCTTCCCAGAGCCTAAAAGCCAGCCTTCTGAGGTAGCTGACACTGATAGCAACCACACGCACACCAGAAGCTAAGCCACTGCAACTGTCCTGGTTGTGGGCTTTCTCCACATACCGCCACTGCTGCCACTGCCATTACCACCTAACCATGCTGTTAGGGAACTTGGGGATTGCCCCATCCTGCCTATCATAACCTGCTCCTGTGTGTACCACTAGGGAGCTTGAGGACAGAGTTACCAGCCTGGCACTGCCGGCTCCAGTGCCTGAGCAAACTGCCCCAGGACCTGTGGATTGCCCCATTCTATTAGTTGCCCCAGGTGTGCATATGTACCACCAAGGGCCTAGCAACAGGCCCAGAACACCTGCCACTGGTGATAAAGCAGGCCATTTAGAGGCATAGGCAATGCTCTGACCTGAACACCATGGTTAGCGTCACCCAGCCTGCCACCACTGCCAACACTCACCTGGTTGTGACATTTGGGGGCCTGAGGACTGGCCTACCCAGCTCATCACCACCACCATTCACACTAGAGTGTTCCACCTTGGAACTTGAGGGTTGTTTCATCACTGCTACTGCCATTGCCTATGCCACACGAACTGCCCAGGGGTATGAGGACCTACTCAACTGTCCAGGCCATTGCTGCTACTTCTGGCCCCCGAGCAAGCTGCTGAGAGGCCCCAGAATTATCCCACTTAAATCCACTACCACCAGTGCCTGTGTACACTGCCCAGGGGCCCAAAGACAGGAACATTTGTCCCACTGCTGCCACGACTGGGGCCTGACTACTGGCCCATCTGGCATCCCCATTCCTAACAAAGCCTCACCACAGCCTCCACTAATAACTGCAGCCCAAGTCACTGAGGAAATTATACATACCGCTTAAGCTGTTTATAGCTAAAGAAATCATGTAGATACTAGACTATTGCATGCACCCGGAATCAAAATTAACATTTCCTACCCAGACAATACCATAGATACAGCTTCACACAAAGGGCTTCCTCTAACAAAGCAAATCCAAAAAACTGGAAGAAGTAATGATCCTATTAGATGTGCAGATACCTAAGGACATAAAAAACATGAAAAAGCAAGGGAATGTAACACCTAAAAAAACAATAATTCACCAGTAACAGATTCCAATGAAAAGCTTATGAAATGCTTGAAAAAGAATTTAAAATAATGATATTAAGTTCAGCGAGATGCAAGAGAACACAGATAAACAAAACAAATCAGAAAAGCAATTCAGAATATGAATCAGAAATTCATCAAAGAAATAGATGTTATAAAAAAGAACCAAATGAATCCTGGAATAAAAGAATCCAGTGAGTGAAAAATACCATCAATAGCTTCAACTATAGGCTAGATCAAGTAGAAAAAAATATTTCAGAACTTGAAGACAGGTCTTTTGAAATAACACAGGCACACACACACGAACACACACAAAATCCAAAGAGAATAAAAAGGAATGAAGAATGCCTACATTACATATAGAGTACTATAAAGCAACCAAGTAGTCAAATTTTGGGTGTTCTAGAAAGTGAAGAGAAAGCAAAGATATAGTAAATCTATTTAACAAAATGATAGCTGAACACTTCCCAAACCTAGCAAGAGGTTTACACATCCAGATACAAAAAGCTCAGAAACCTCCAAATAGGCACAATTCAAAAAGATTTCCAAGGCTTGCTGTAATTATACTGTCAAAAGTCAAAGAAGGCCAGGCATGGTGGCTCACGCCTGTGATCTCAGCACTTTAAGAGGCTGAGGCAGGCGGATCACCTGAGGTCAGGAGTGAAACTGGCCAACATGGTGAAACCCTGTGTCTACTAAAAATACAAAAATTAGCTGGGCATGGTGGCAGGTGCCTGTAATCCCAACTACTCGCGAGGCTGAGGCAGGAGAGTTACTCGAACCTGGGAGACGGACTTTGCAGTGAGCCGAGATCACACCATTGCACTCCAGCCTGGGCGACAAGAGTGAAACTCCATCTCAAAAAAAAAAAAAAAAAGTCAAAGGAAAAGAAATAATTCTAGAAACAAGAGGAAAGCATCTATTTACATATAGGGAAATGTCTATCAGAGTAAGTGAATTTGTTAGCAGAGACTGTACAGGTCATAAGAAAATAGGATCGTATATTCAGAATGCTGAAAGGAAAAAAATCTAGCAATGAAGAATCCTATACCCAGCAAAGTTATTCATAAATGAAGGAAGACCAGTCTTTTCCAGACATGTAAAAAGAACGAATTCATCACCACTAGACAAGTCCAACAGAAATGCTTAAGAGAGTCCTAGAGTCCTACACCTGGTAGTGAAAGGACAATATCAACCCTCATTAAAACACACACAAAATATAAAACTCATTGGTAAAGCAAACACAAATGAAGAAGAGAAAGGATTCAAATGTTACTGCTACAGAAAACCAACAAGCGGGAACAATAAGAGGGAAGAAAGGAACAAAGGACATACAAAGCAATCTGAAAATAATTAACAAAATAAATAATAACCACTTTGAATGTAAATAGATTAAATTTTCCATTTAAAAGTTGAGTTGAATTGATTTAAAAAATGTGATCCGACTATGTGCTGCCTAAAAGAAACCCACTTCCCCCTTAAAGACACTTATACATTGAAAGTAAAAGGATGGAAGAAGTCATTCCACAGAAATGGAAACAAAAAGTGAGCAGGAGTAGCTACACTTGTGTAACATACAACAGACTTCAAGTCAACACTAGTAAAAAGAGATACAGAAGGTTATTATAATGATAAAGAGATCAATTCAGCAACAAGATATAACAATTCTAAACACATGTGCACCAACACCAGAGTATCCAGATATATAAAGTAATATTACTAGATCTAAAAGGAGAGATATACCCCAATGCGATAATTGTTAGGGACTTCAAACCACTCTCAGCATTGGACATCATCTACACAGAAAATCAACAAGGACACATTGGATATAAACTGCACATTAGACCAAATGGACCTAACAGACATTTACAGAATATTTTATCCAACAGCAGCAGAATACACATTTTTTTTCATCTGCATACGGAACATTCTTTGGGATAGACCATATGTTAGGCCATAAAGCAAGTCTCAACACATTTTTAAAATTCAAAATTATACCAAGTAACTTCTCAGACCACAATGAAATAAAACTAGAAATTAATAAGACAACTATGGAAACTGTACAAATACATCAAAGTTAAACAATATGCTCCTAAATGACCACTAGGTAAAAGAAGAAATTAAGATACTGAAAAAATTCTCAAATGGAATGAAAACACAACATACCAAAACCCATGGTAATAGAGCAAAAGCTGTGCTAAGAGGGTCATTTATAGCAATAACCACCTACATCTGAAAAGTAGAAAGATTTTAAATAAACAACCTAATGATGCCCCTTAAGGAAGAAGAAAAGCAAGAACAAACAAAACCCAAAATGAGTATAAAGAAAGAAGGAATTACAGTCAGAACAGACTAAACAAATTAGAAGCTAAAAAAAATCCACATAGAATATCAAGGAAACAAAAAGTTGTCTTTTTGAAAAGATAAACAAAATTGATAAACTGTTAAGTAGACTAACCATGAAAAAAAGAAGATGCTCATACAAATCAGGAATGAAAAAGGAAACATTACAACTGATACTACAGAAATAAAAAAGATGACCAAAGACTTGTATGAAAAACTGTATGTTAACATACTGCAAACCTACGGGGAATGGACACATACAACCTACCAAGATTGAATCAGGAAGAAATAGAAAACCTGAACAGACCAATAATGAGTGATGAGATAGAATCAGTTATAAAAAGTCTCCCAACAAAGAAACGCCCAGGACTTGATGGTTTTACTGCCACATTAGAAGAAAAACCTATTGTCCTCAAACTATTCAAAAAAATGGAAGAGGAGGAAAATTTCTCCAACTCATTCCTGAAGCCAGCATCACCCTGATACCAAAACCAGACAAGGAAACAATAGAAGAAAGAAGACTACAGGCCAATATTCCTGAAGAACATAGATGCCAAAATCTTCAACTAAATACTAACAGATCAAACTCAATGGCATATGCAAAAGATAATGCACCATGATCAACTGAGATTTCTTCCAGAGATGTAGGGATGGATCAGCATAACCAAATGCATAAATGTGATACATCATATCAAAAGAATGAAGGACAAAAACGTTATGATCATCTCAAGAGACACAGAGAAAGCATTTGATAAAATTCAGCATCCATTCATGATAAAAACACTAGGCTTGGAACATGTCTCAACATAATAAAGCCCATATATAGCAAACATGTAGCTAAAATTAAATGAATGGGAAGAAGCTAAAAGTCTTTTTTCTAAAAACTGGAACAAGACAAGAATGCCCACTTTCACCACTCCTACTCAATGCAGTACTTGAATCCACAACCAAAGCAACCAGTCAAGGGAAATAAAAGGTATCCAAATTGGATACAGGAGAGTCAAATTACCACTCTTTGCAGATATGATGTTAATAAACCTAAAGATTACACCAAAAACTTTTGGGTCTGATAAATTGCAGAATACAAAATCAACACATAAAAATCAATAGTGTTTCTATACACCAACAATGAGCTAGCTGAAAAAGAAATCAAGACTTTAATTCCTTTAAAAGGAATTACAAGACTTTACAATACCTAATCCTTGCCCCACCAAAAACCTGTCTAGGAATAAATTTAAGTGAGGAGGTTCATTCCATGTTCATGGATCAGAAGAACGTTGCTAAAAGGATGCTTCTACCCAAAGCATTCTACAGACTCAATGCAATTTCTTTCAAAATACAAATAACATTTTTCACAGAATTTTTTTAAAATTCTAAAATTTGTATGGAATAAAAAAGGAGTCCGAATACTCAAAGCAATCTTGAGCAAAAAGAACAAAGCTGAAAGCATCACACTACTTCAAAATAAATTAAAAAGTTATAGTAATCAAAACATTATGCTGTTGATATAAAAACAAACACACAGACCAACAGAACATAATAAAGAACCCAAAAATAAATGCATATATTTACAGCCAATTGATTTTTGACAAAGATGCCAAGAACACATAGTGGGGGAAAAAAACCACTTTCTTCAATAAATGGTACTGGGAAAAGTAGATGTTCATAAGCAAAGAATAAAACTAGTGTCTTTCACCATATAAAAAATCAACTCAAAATGGATTAAAGACTTAAAAGTAAGTTGCCTGTTCACTCTGATGGTAGCTTCTTTTGCTGTGCAGAAGCTCTTTAGTTTAATTAGATCCCATTTGTCAATTTTGTCTTTTGTTGCCATTGCTTTTGGTGTTTTGGACATGAAGTCCTGGCCCATGCCTATGTCCTGAATGGTGATGCCTAGGTTTTCTTCTAGGGTTTTTATGGTTTTAGGTCTAACGTTTAAGTCTTTAATCCATCTTGAATTGATTTTTGTATAAGGTGTAAGGAAGGGATCCAGTTTCAGCTTTCTACATATGGCTAGCCAGGTTTCCCAGCACCATTTCGCAACCTACTCATCTGACAAAGGGCTAATATCCAGAATCTACAATGAACTCAAACAAATTTACAAGAAAAAAACAAACAACCCCATCAAAAAGTGGGCAAAGGACATGAACAGACACTTCTCAAAAGAAGACATTTATGCAGCCAAAAAACACATGAAAAAATGCTCATCATCACTGGCCATCAGAGAAATGCAAATCAAAACCACAATGAGATACCATCTCACACCAGTTAGAATGGCAATCATTAAAAAGTCAGGAAACAACAGGTGCTGGAGAGGATGTGGAGAAATAGGAACACTTTTACACTGTTGGTGGGACTGTAAACTAGTTCAACCATTGTGGAAGTCAGTGTGGCGATTCCTCAGGGATCTAGAACTGGAAATACCATTTGACCCAGCCATCCCATGACTGGGTATATACCCAAAGGACTATAAATTTTGCTGCTATAAAGACACATGCACACGTGTGTTTATTGTGGCATTACTCACAATAGCAAAGACTTGGAACCAACCCAAATGTCCAACAATGATAGACTGGATTAAGAAAATGTGGCACATATACACCATGGAATACTATGCAGCCATAAAAAAGGATGAGTTCATGTCCTTTGTAGGGACATGGATGAAATTGGAAATCATCATTCTCAGTAAACTATCACAAGAAGAAAAAACCAAACACCACATATTCTCACTCATAGGTGGGAATTGAACAATGAGATCACATGGACACAGGAAGGGGAATATCACACTCTGGGGACTGCGGTGGGGTTGGGGGAGGGGGAAGGGATAGCATTGGGAGATATACCTAGTGCTAGATGACGAGTTAGTGGGTGCAGCGCACCATCATGGCACATGTATACATATGTAACTAACCTGCACAATGTGCACATGTACCCTAAAACTTAAAGTATTAAAAAAAAAGTAAGACCCAAAACTATAAAACTAGTAGAAGAAATCATAGGAGAAAATCTCCAGGATGTTGGTCTAGGAAAATATTTTATGGCTAAAGCCTCAAAAGTACAGGCAACAAAAATAAAAATAGACACATGGGACTATATTAAACTAAAAAGCTTCTGCACAGCAAAGAATACAATCAACAGAGTAAAGAGACAGTAAGTTGAATGGGAGAAAGTATTTGTGTACTTTTCATCTGACAAAGGCGTAATGTCCGGAATATACAAGGGACTCAACAGCAAAAAAAAAAAAAAAAAAAAAAAAAAAAAAAAAAAAAAAAAAAAAAAACCAAACAAAAACCAAACAATCACATTAAAAAGTAAACAAAGGATCTGAACAGACATTTCTCAAAAGAAGACATGCTAATAGTCAACAGGTATATGAAAAAATGATCAACATCACTAATCATCAGGAAAATTCAAGTCAAAACCCAATGAGATATCAGTTTACCCCAGTTAGAAATGCTATTATGAAAGAGACAAAAAAATAACAGATGCTGGTGAGGATGAAGAGAAAAGGGAAACTTATACACTGTTAATGGGACTATAAATTGGTACAGCCATTATTGAAAACAGTACAGAAATTTCTTAGAAAACTAAAAAACAGTACTAATGTATGATCTAGCAATTCTACTACTGTGTATTTATCCAAAGGAAAGGAAATCAGTATATCAAAGGGATACCATCACTGCCGTGTTTACTGTAGCACTATTCACAATAGCCAAGATATGGAATCAACCAAAGTGTCTGTCAATGAATGAATAAAGAAAATGTGGTATCTGTACACAATGAAATACTATTCAGATATAAAAAAATGACATAGGTTTTTTCAGCCACCTGGATAGAATTGGAGGACATTAAGTGAAATGAGCCAAGCACAGAAAGAGAAATACTCACATGTTTACACTTACATGTGGGAGCTAAAAAAGTTAATCTAATGGAGCTAGAGAGTCAATTGATAGTTACCAGAGGCAGGGGAGAGAGATTGTTCTGCGGTGAGTTAATGAGGGGATTATCTTATGTTGGTTGGTGGGTACAAACAAACAGAAGGAATAAGTTCTAATGTTTGACAGCAAAGTAAGGTGACTATAGTTAAAACAATATATTGTATATTTCAAAATAGCTGGAAGAGGGGTCTTAAAATGTCCCCAACACATAGCAATGATAAATGCTAGTGGCGATGAATATCCTGAATACTCGGAGTTGGTCATTACACATTCCATGCATTTGACAATATGTTAAATGTAACCCATAAGTATGTGCACATATATTGGTTAAAAAATGAGAAAGCTGAAATTACATAGAATCAAAATATTAAAAGTTTACTAAGGGAATATTATTAACAACTTTATGACCATAAATCCAGCAGCTTAGATAAAATGGTGTAATTCTTTAAAGATACAAACTTCCAAAGCTAACTCATGGTTATAAATATAAAATAAATTTATTTTAAAAATCTTTTTTACAAAGGAAACTGAAATTCAGATAGTATCATAGGTCATTGGTGAATTCTATCAAATATTTAACATATATATATATACTAATTCTATACAAACTCTTCCAGAAAATTGAATAAGAGAGACTATGTTCCTAATTCATTCTATGCTGACAGCAATATCTTGATACCCAAACATGATAAATGCATCAACAGAAAAGAAAACTATAATATGCCTCATAAGCTTAGATGACCAATTTTTAAAAAATTTTTTGCAAATCAAAATCGATCTTATATAAAAAGGACAGTACCTTTGAACAAGTGCGGTTTATCTCAGGAATGCAAAGTTGACTTAGCCCGGGTACGGTGGCTCAAGCCTGTAATCCCAGCACTTTGGGAGGATGAGGCAGGCAGATCATAAGGTCAGGAGATCGAGACCATCCTGGCTAACACCGTGAAACTCCATCTCTACTAAAAATATAAAAAATTAGCCGGGCGTGGTGGCAGGCGCCTGTAGTCCCAGCTACTCGGAGGCTGAGGCAGGAGAATGGCATGAACCTGGGAGGCAGAGCTTGTAGTAAGCCAAGATTGCGCTACTGCACTCCAGCCTGGGCAACAGAGTGAGACTCCGTCTCAAAAAAAAAAAAAAAAAAAAAAATTGAAAATCAATCAATGTAATTCAGTATACTAGTAAACTAACATAAACCCCACATGATTATCTCAATAGACACACAAAAATCCTTTAAGAAAATCCAACATCAATTCCTGAGTAAAAAAAAAAAAAACCCACACAAAATCTTAGTAAAGTACTACTAGAAGGGGACTTTTTCAAACTGATAACAAGCATCTATGAAAAACCTATTAATAAAATTATACTTAGGAAAGACTGAATGATTATCCTACAAGATCAGAACAACCTAAGAATGTACAGTTTTTACTATCTCTATTCAACGTTGTATGGGATGTTCTAAAAAGCACAATAAGATAAAAAACTAAAATGCATCCAAATTGGTAAGAAAGTAATAGAACTGTCTTTATTCACAGACAACATGATTGTCTATGTGGAAAATTCAACTGAATCTACATACACACATATAAAATAAAAAGCTACTAGATCCAATAGTTGAGTTTAACAACGTTTCAGAACCCAAGAGCAATATATAAATATCAATTCTATTTCTATATACTAGTATCAAATAGTCAGAAAATCTTTAAAAATCCATACTAACTACAAGAGTATTTAAAAGGTTGGGTGAGGTGGCTCACTCCTGTAATTCTAGCACTTTGGGAGGCAGAGGCGGGTGGACTGCCTGAGCTCAGGAGTTCGAGACCAGCCTGGGCAACAAGGTGAAATCCCATCTCTACTAAAATGCAAAAAATTAGCTGGGTGTGGCAGCACATGCCTGTAATCTTTGCTACTTGGGAGGCTGAGACAGGAGAAGTGCTTGAACCTGGGAGGAGGTTGTAGTGAGATGAGATTGTGCCACTGCACTCCAGCCTGGGCAACAGAGCGAGACTCCATCTCAAAAAAAAAAAAAAAAAAGAAACAAAATTCTTTGGGACAAAACTGAGCAAATATGTGAAAAGCCTGTACATTGAAAACTGCAAAATGGTGCTGAGAGAAATTAAGGAAGAACTAAATAAATGGAGAGACATACCATATTCATGAATTGGAAGGCTCAGTATTGTTAAGATGCTAATTTTCCTCAAATGGGTGTATAGAGTCAATGAAATACCAATTAAAATTCCAATATACTTTTATGAGGGGAGATTTAAATTGATAAACTGATTCTAAACTTCAGATAGAAAATCAAAGAACCTAGAACAGCTAAACAACTTTGGTAAAACAGAATACAGGGTTCAGAAATTATTGCATTTCTATATAAGCATAGACAGCTGATTTTTAACAATGACACAAATGCAGTTCAGTGGAGAAGGAATAGTTTTCTTGGCAAATGGTGCTAAAACAACTGGATATTCATATTTAAAAAAATCTTCAATCAGTTTCTTGCATCATATTCACAAATTAACTCAAAATGAATCATGGACATAAATGAAAACCTGAAACTAAAATACTTCTACTAATAGGAGAAAACAAAGGAAAAATATTTTTTTGACCGAGTTAGGTTAAGATTTCTTGGTTACAACCGAAAGCACAATTCATAAAATAGTGATAAATTATACTTTATTATAATTAAAAACTGCTCTCCCAAAGACATTGTGGAAGGGATGAAAAGACATGCCATAGACTGATGGGAAATAGTTGCAAAGCATATGTATCATAAAGGACTTGTCTACAGAATATATAAAGAATTCTCCAAACTCAAGAACAAGCTAATAAAAAAATGAGCAAATGATTTGAACAGACATTTCACCAAAGAAGATACACAGGTGGAAACATATCATATGAGAAGACACTAATCCTCACTAGTCATTAGGAAAATGCAACTTAACACCACGATGACAGAACAATACATGTTTACTAGAAGAGCTAAAATTAAACAAGACTGGTAATTCCAAGCATTGGTGAGGAGGTGGAGAAACTGGCAGTCCCATTTTTTATGGGAATTTGAAATGGTACAGCCATTTTGAGGCACTTTGGCATTAAAAAAAAAGTTACGTATACATCTACCATATGATCTAGGATTCCACTCCTAGGCATATTCAAAAAAGAAAGTATCCATACGAAGGCTTCTGTTTAGTTCTAGCAGCTTTATTTGTAATAATCAAAAATTAGAAACAACCTAAATGTCCATCAACAAGTGAACAGATAAATTATACTGTGGTGTAGCTATGTGATCAAGTAGTTAAAAAAGGAATGAACCATTGATACATGCCACAGCATGTATGAATCTCAAAATAATTATGCTGAATGAAAAAAGCTAGATGAAAGAGAGTACAGACTAGCCTGGGCAACATGGCAAAAACCTGTCTTTACAAAAAAATTAGCCAAGCGTGGTGGTGTGCATCTGTAGTCCCAGCTACTGGGAGGCTGAGGTGGGAGGATCATCTGAGCCCAGGAGGTTGAGGCTGCAGTGAGCTGTGATTGTGCCACTGCACTCCAGTCTGGGTGACACAGCTAGACCCTGCCAGGCACACAAACACACACACAAAATGCCAAAAACAAAAGAGAGTGCATACTGAATGATTCCATTTATACAGAGTGCTAGGAAATGCAAATTGATGTACAAGGACTGAAAACAGAAAAGAGATTGCCTGGAATGGGATGGGGCAGAGAAGGACTGGAGGGAAGAACTACAAAGGAACTTGAAGGAAGTTTTAGGAGTGATGAATATGTGTATTATCTTGGTTATGACAATAGTTTCACAGGTATACATGTCAGAACAGGAAATATTTTAAAAATGTACAGTTTATTTAATTATATCTCGATAGAATTATTTAAAAATGAAGATTTTTAAATAAAATCACGACATAAAATTTTATTAATAGTTGCCATGACTCATATCCAGAAAGAATATGTTACTTGAAATAAGCACTTCTTTATAATACATCAGTAAAGACTCTGATGAATGAAAAAGGAATTAGCAACCATTATTCATCTCACATTGCCTTTCCTTTCATTATTGTGCCTTCTTGAGTGACTTTTGCTGCCTTTAAAAATTGGTTGAAGTTAGCTCTCAATGCTCATGACTTTGTTATTAAAAAATGCCATGAGCCTTAAGAATAGCCATTCTTGGCAGCTTAACCTGAATACTATCTCCCTGGTATCTCCCACCTATTTCCACTTCTAGGCCCTGGAGGACTTGCCTTTGCCCCTACTGAGATTTAGCATTCATAGATCTTCTCCAATCCAGGTGGTTTTGCTTTGACTCCTGGGCATTTTGGGGTCTGACCCTTCCTTTCCAGCCTTATCTTTCTTCTTGTCTTAGTAGAACATTCTCACAGGTAGTCATTGGATGACAATTATTTCAGCTTTTGCTGCCCCCACCCCTACACCCACCCACTTATCCTTCTTTAGGAAGGATTTTTAGAATGAATTTCTTAATATTAGCACCTAAAAAGAAGTATATATTTCTTGATCTTTGAGCAACAGAATTTCTGGAGCCCTTGTTAAGACATAGAATGCGGGTCCCAGTCCCAAATTTTCTGATTGAAAAAATCTAGAATGGGTTCAGAAATTTGCATTTTTAACTAGCTTCTACCTAATACTGATGCTGCTGGTCTGGGACTATGCTTTAGGAACTACTGATTAAGAACGCAGGCTTTGAAATTTGATGGAGTGTGGTTCAAAACTCAGCAATCTAAGGGCAATTTACTTATTTTAGCTCAGCTTCAGCTTCCTCCTCCACAAATTAGTAATTATAATTATTTCCCCTTTATAGGACTGTTGTAAAGGTTAAATATGTTAATGCCTTCAAGCACCTAAACATATCAGGGCTTAATAAACAAGAGCCAGTGTTACTCTTAGTAGTTATATTAATCATCATTAGACCAGCCATTGAGAAAACATGTGAAAAGGGCAATCATTCCCCTCAGCAGGTGTCATCAACAGAGACCTCTTTCCATCCCACTCTCCCAGCACCGGTTGCCCCCTGACTCATCCTACAGGCATCTATCCCAGGAGCCCTCTATTCTCTGGGTTAGGATTCTCCTGCTGTCTCCCTGTCATCCAGGGTTTGCTCTTCCCCATATTCCAACTAATTGGGTCCATATTTTATGACTTAGTTATACGATTAACACAAGAATGCTTCACATTAGGAAAATATATGTAACTAAACTGATGTGTTTAATACCTGATGTTTCAACTCTTTCCCTCAAATTTTTAGTAACATTCATTATGCAAATTTCAGAAGGGAAAGGAATTGGAGTGTGAGAGTATTTTGGAACCCACGTGGGTGCTTAGACACATACTGTGATAGGCTAGAAGGGTCACCATAGTGATGGGTTGAACAGCTTTTCTGTCCTTCTCTGATGACACTGCATAGGGGGCTGATTACTTCACTCAGCTGAGACCTGACTCTTGCACTTACTATAAGTACAAGAATTCAATGAAGATTTTGCCATCAGCCTGCAGGAGTTCTGGCTTGAAAGGCTCACGTGCTTTCCTCTTCACTGCAGACTTCCTCCTGGGTTCCTTGTCATCGTCATCTTTCCCCATTCGCAAAGGAGTCATCACATCTAATCCAAAGACATCAATAACCCTATACCTTAAACACATGAATCAGTGCCCAGTGCCCTGCATCTTGCCCCTATTTCAAACCCTAACACAGAAAGTTGGAGCAGGAGGCTTTCAAAATTTGGACGCAACACTGCCAACTATCTAATTATTTAACAACATGGGAAGGTAACCGAGCTTAGCCTTCCAGAAGGCAGATATATTGCATTAGGGACCTTTCTGCAAAACATATGAAAGTAATGGGTAAAAGGAAGGAAAGACTCGGGGCTGGCTAGTTATCCACCCTGACAAACAGTAGCATTTATGGCTGCTCTTTTCTATCACCTTGTACAAATGAAGCACATGTAAGCAAAATAAGTATGCATGCAGGAACTTCCTATTTCCCCTTTCTCAATTGAGGGGTATCCAACCATAAATATCTTTCAAAAGAGGTTTAACATTTCTGATAGATTGATTTGAAGCAGCTCAGAGCTACATTTAAATATCAGAGGTCTTGCTGCAAGGGCTTCCTGCCACTGCCACAGCAATTCTTGGAGGATTTCCCAATCACTGTGTGTCAAAAGAGGTATTGGTTGCAAGTTTCCTTTGTTTGCGTTTTATGCCATATTTCTGACTTATTTTTAAGTCACATAATGTGATATCTAGAATTAACTATTATCTTCTACAATCAATTTTTTCTCCCACTGCTCTGATATCAAGGCACATTTTCTTTGTTTCTTGTCTTCACATTAAATTCTGTTGATTTTACCAAAATGCTTCAAATCACATATTTCATCAATGCTCATGGCTTTGTAACCTCTTAAAAAGTCCAATCAACCCCCTATGCTATGTTATCTGAGATGGACAGAAAAGCTGCTCAATACTTCTAGCCTACCACAGTGTATATCTAGGTATCCACACACATTCAAAAATACTCTCACACTCGCAATCCCTTTCCCTTCTACAATTTTCATAATGAATGCCACTAAACATTTGAGGGAAATAGCTGGGACATCAGGTATTAAACACACCAGTTTAGTTGTTTATATTTTCCCAAGGTGGAGCATTTTGGGGTTAATCAGATGACTGAGTCATAAAATATGGCCCCAACTAGTTGGAATGTGGGGAAGAGCAAACCTTGGATGACGGGAACAGCAGGAGGGTCCTGGCCCATAGAGGAGAAGACACTTGGGATAGGTGCCTGTAGGATGACTCAGAGGGCATTGAGTGCTGGGAGAATAGGATGGAAAGGGGTGATTGCTGATGGTACCTGCTGAGGGAACAGCTGCCCTTTTCACATGTTTTCTCAATGGCTGGTCTAATGATGATAATTAATGTAACTACTAAGTAACACTAGCTCTTGTTTATTAAGCCCTGATATGTTTCAGGTGTTTCGCAGACATTAACATACTTTAGAATTTGATAAATAAATCATTGAGAATGATACTGGGTAATGTATAACATTAATTTTGCACTAAAGTGACCCACACATTACATGAAGTCTGTTCTTAATAAACAGGAGCTTTAGGTATCCATGGTGAGATTATGAAACAGTAAAAGTTCAAGCTAGACTTGGTTTCACCTGGCAATCCATCTGTCTTTTCTAGATCATCTGGCTCTGCCTCCTATCAGTTAATATGTGCAGGCTAATCTTAGTGGGAAACAAAACCAAACTTAATTATAAAAGTAATCTTCTGAGAAGCACCTTCCTTCCCACCACCCAAAGCATCCTAGACTCTCCATGTGAAAGTTATTCTGTATGAAATAGAAAACATACATTTCAAAAGGTAATTTAAAATAACTCAAAGAATCAGACTTCTTATTTAATTACAGCTATATTGAAGATACAATATGGGTGTGTGTGGATTCATTTATTCACAAACATATATATTTGCATCTACAATGTGTTGTACATAGTAAGAATACAACTGTGAACAAAATAGATAGAAATCTTTGCTTTCATGGGGTTTACCCCTGCGTCCTGAGGAGGGGAGACCAGTAAGTCAATAGGTAAAGTAGTTGTTTATGTGGCAGTAGGTATGGTGGAGAACAATAAAGCAGCAAAATGGACTAGTCAGTGGTGATTTGGGTTGTTAACTCATAGCTCATAGAACCACATGGGGATCACAGTCCAGGGTTTGAGGGATACCCTGGTGGTTCTGGGCTTCTGGTGGGGTCTGAGACAATCAGGGAAAAAGGGCATCATGAGATCAGTCCTAAGATTTCCAAGCCAGGCAGTGAGGGTAAGACAGTGACTGTTGGGAAAGGAGGGGTTGGGATCTTTTCAGGACCACCCAGCATCCTTCTTCAACAATGACGTGGAGATGCAAAAGCCCAAGAAGGTTTAGACGGAGGGAATCTGGGACTCTGTGCCTGAGGAATCTGAACATTAGAGTCTCTTGTTCCAGATGCGTAAAACTTCTGAGGAAGATAGAGGGATAACCTCCTAGAGGCCTTCTAGGCTCATCTTGCCTGAACTCTTTTGAAGGCATTTAAATTTAAGGATGAAGAACACACCACAGCTTTGTTTTTATTTTTGTCAGCCTGCACAAAGGTTACACAAAACCAGTTCAGGGTATGGTGGTGGGGTGGTAGGGCACAGTTTGCTCTGGGATTCCAACTCCCTGAAAAGCTTAGGGTATCATATCCCAGTGCTGATGTGAAGTGAAGAAGTGAATGTAACTTCCTAGCATGTCTACATCAGAGAGTAGGTTTAGATGAAGTTAGACTGTGTACCTTAATTTGTGCCTTCAGTGTGAGCAGTTACCACTTGATCTCTGGGTACCTCTGAGAGATACATGGATGTCTGGGCTCTGTGAAGAAGAGCTTGGGGGTCACTGTGGACTGGAGACTCACCACTCCTGAGACTGAGGAGTTGTATTGCACCTTCAGTGAGGCTCTGCCATAGCCAGTGGTTTGAACCTCTCTGGAGAGATATCGTTTCTAGGTATTCATGAATCTTGGCAACAGTGAATGCCTTCGCTTCCCAGTCAGACCCCACCCCATTTAATTCTGAAACTATATCCAACTCCCAAGGTGATCCCAGTTTCCCATTTTCTACCATGCACACTTCACAGAGGTGGTTTATTAGAGAGTCTGTCTACAATCCTAGAAAACAGGAATATTCTATAAAAACCGTAAATGAAGAGAGGTTCAAGAATGAGACAGGAACGAGGTTTAAGAATAGTTTTCAGGGATACACTCAACAGTATGCCTAGCTACTGTTTTTGAGTCCGATTATCTCCAAGATTATATGAATGTTTATGAAAAAAAATTCCATATGTATGTGTTCAAAACCCTTCCGTCAGTCTCTCAAGCGTCCTGCAGAATGGGGTACTGAACATTAAAGTATTGCATGCCACTTGAAGAAGTGCATGCAACTTCCTAATGTGTCTGTTTTCAGGGGAGAAAATGTATGTTTTGTGGGGGGACTGGACTCAACATTTCAAACATTTACTTAGGGAAAAAATAGTCCCCAAGTATTTTCCATATCTTAAGTGAGAAACACAGAAAACGTTCAAAATTTTGCACGTTAGCCTTCCTTTCTGCATTTTCTTGAAGACCAGGTAGCCCTGATAATTCTAGAAGTGATATGATTAGCAGGAAATGAACATGGCATTAATTTTTATTGTGTCAACATTGTAAAATAATACTTCTAAAATCTAATTTGCTGATGAATTAAGAGGGAATCCTGTTGGTATAAGAGAATATAAACATAAATATTTTCTTTCATATTTTGGAGGAAGCTTTATGAGAGAAATAGGAAATTATTGTTTGTGGCTCATTAAAATAGCTATTTATAATTATTCTGTTTTGACATCTACTTTATAAGAATATGATAATTCTGACCTTCAGTTGTAGAGATGCAGACTTTGAAACTGCCTTTCATAGGACATGCTTGCATCATGAACTGCTTCAGGGGCTCTGCAGCCAATGTATGTGTGCAGCTGCCAGAAAATGTTTCATGTTCAGTGTGTTTGTTTCATGTCTGTTATGCTTATCACTAATTGTCTACCTAAAAAGAAGTGAGAACATATTAAATTAAGGTGGACAATTTGCACCCAATTCTCAAATTTAAAAAGCTGGTTTTTCACGTAGTTTCATAAAAATGTAAATGGATATACTTAAGTGAATATTTTAGCAATTTCCCTAATAGATGCATAAAATGGTCAATGAGGCTTTCTAAATGCTTTGAAAAGAATCTCATAGTTAAAGGTGTTGAAAAGTCAAGTGGTAGAAATTATTAGTTGGCTAATTAGTTGACAGAGTACAAATTTTAATAAGAAGTCATAGTATAATTTCTCATAACGAACATGCTATTGTTTTTTTTAGTAAAAGAAAAAATTATATCATCTTGGTTATAAATTCTATTTTCTTTTTTAATAATATGTACTTGTTGCAGGACATTTAGAAAATATAGGTTCGTCAAAGGAAGAAAATAAAAATTATCTATTAGCATATAAAGTTATCATATCATATAGAGTTAAGCAGTACTAATATTCTGAAGTATTTCCTTCTAGTCTTTTTCCTATACATGTATTTTCTTTTTAGTAAAAATAGGGTCTCTCTATATATGACCTATAACTATGTATATATGTACATACGTACACACATATTTGTACGTACATGTATAGTTTCTGGCTCATTAGTTTAATATTGTAAACATATTTGTGAGGGAAATGCTTTTTTTTTTCTATAATATTACTTAAAATGCTTTCTTAGTAGTTCATATGGATATACTATGGTTTCTTTAACCAGTCACTTTATTCTTAAATATTTAGGTTTCAGTTTTTCCAAATTGTTGCTATTATCAAACAACTTTATACCAACTATATCCATATACACCATTTAAAATTATTCTTTCATTATTTTTGATCAATTTTTTAAAGTGTCATTGCTGCATTAAAGGTCCATACATTTTTACTACCCTTCAGAGAGCATATATCATTTACACTCTTACCAGTAGTGTGTGAGAATGCTTGTTACATTTTACCTTTCCTAAATTAGATGCTATCTTATTTATATTTGTTTATTTTTCTTAACCTAACTACTCAACATGATAGCAATCTTCTTTTAATATATGAAAAAACTTACAGATGAAATGATATGTTACCCATACATTTTTTCTTTTAGAAACTATTTGCTTTTATGTTTAGGAAGAGCTTCCCTATTCTCAGAACAAGTTAATATTTACAGTATTTTCAACATACCGTTATGATTTGATTTTTTAGATTTAGAATTTTAATCCAACTTAAATTTATTTTTATCTTTTTATATAATAGGTAAGGTAGCAATGTAATTTCACTTAAAAAAAATGAACTTTTCTAGAACAATACATCTTTCATCAGATATTTGGATGTCACCTTAATTGTATACTAAATTGTAATACACACATAGGTTACTTTTTTACTTTCTAGTCACTTCTGTTTATTTCTGTTCCAATAGCACATTGGTTAAAATTACATCTTTATATATTAATACAGCTGGTAGGTTGAATTTTCCAATGCCCCAAATGCATTTTTTCATGTATTTAACATTTTCACAAGAAATATTTATTTTGTCAACTTATTTAAAAAGTTACATCCCATAGAAAATTGTATAGAATTTCCATTTAATTTATTGTTAGATAACCTAATAAATTTGAGTTTTTACATTTAGAAACCTGGTTTGTTTCCTTATTATTTTTAATAGGTTTTAATAAACTTTGTGGCTTTTGTAAAATATGTATCCCCCCAAATTAATGTTTATTCATTTTCTCTGGAATGTCTTTTGAAGTTTTTGGCCCATTTTAAAAATAGAGTCATTGATCTTTTTAAAACAATCAATTTCTAAGAGCTCTTTCTGTATGAGAATTATGGGATAAAGTAGGTATTAAATTTTTTTTCTGATAACTATCCAGTTTCCCAGCACAGTTTGTTCTACAAACCTGCTTTCTCCCATTGATTTGAAGTACAACTTCATTGCATACCAAATTTTCATATGTAGTTAGGACTGTTAAACTTTCTATTATATTTTATTGATATCTCTGCATCATTCACTAGTGCCAAATTTTTCTTTTAATACATATATGTGTTATTTTATATATGTATATGTGTATATATAAATGTTTTGACATCTGCACGTTCATTTTGTACCGTTATCTTACTAAATTCTCTTGCTTATAGTAGTTTTTGTCAATTTTCTTGGGGCTTTCAAGAATGCAATCACATATCATCTGCAAATAGTGACCTTTTTTACCTCCTTCTTTCCAATTTTCCTCCCTTGAATTCTCTTTTCTAATTACATTAGCTAGTATGTATGTATTCATCTATCTATGTATCTGAAATGTAAGATGATAGTAGACATCCTTGTCTATACCTGACTTTATCAGGAATTTCTTTAGTGTTTACCTACTAAACATAACTCCGGCCTTTTAGACTGAGGTAGATATATTTTTATCATGTAAAAATTGTCCACTTCCATCTTGTTTTATCAAGAATATTTGTCATTACTTTTTGCTTTTTCATGTACAATGTCATTTTATAGAAATAACATGCTCTTTCTCCTCAATTGACTAACAAGGCAAATTATACTAACGGGGTTCCTAATATTGAACTATCTTTGCAGACCCCTAGTAAATCCCATTTGGTTAGGTTGCATAATTATTTTGATCTGCTGCTAGCTTCTGTTTGCTAACAAAATATACAATGCCTTTCTGACAATCTCTGAAAATCCAGGTTTTTTTTTTTTTTTTTTTTGAGATGGAGTCTTGCTCTGTCACTCAGGCTGTAGTGCAAGGGCGTGATCTCAGCTCACTGCAACCTCTGCCTCCCAAGTTGAAGCAGTTCTTCTGCCTCAGCCTCCTGAGTAGCTGGGATTACAGGCACGCACCACAGACAGCTTTTTTTGTTGTTGTAGATACAGGGTTTCACCATGCTGGCCAGGCTGGTCTTGAATTCCTGACCTTGTGATCTGCCCGTTACAGCTTCCCAATGGGATGGGATTATAGGTGAGAGCCACCACGCCCGGCCTTTTCATGACTTTGATACAAAAACTCAGGTGAGATTAAACCCTAACCTGAGATGATATTAGACTCTTCATTATTTTTATTCAGTCTCCTTAGTATCATTATTACATATTTTGTTGCAGAAATATTCATGTAATTGATTGAAGAATGCTTTCCTAGACCACTAGTAATATATTATACAATATATGAACTGCATTTCCTCTGTAAAATCTAGAACTCAGGGATTTAGATCAAGGATTTTGTAATGGTATTTTATTTAAGATTTCCCCATTAATAATCATAAGCAAGGTAGCTTTTTAGCTTCATTTTTTTAGTTTGCAATCTTTGGTTTGTATCAATTTATATACCATTTAAAAAAAGAAAGCTTTTTTCTTGCCTTTTCGCTAGAAAAATTTCAATAAAATTAGGATTATTTTTTCTTCAAATGTTTGATAAAATATTTTAAATTGTAAATATAGATTTGTAAAAATTATTTAATAAAGAGTCCTGTGAAATAAAATGTCAAAGTTCTCTGCTTCTAGATTCTTACTTCCACTTCTTACTTCCTGTTCTGATCACTGGGTACTGTTAAAAATTTGGTGTGTATTCTTTCAGAACTTTATCAATGCAACATGCAAAAATAAAAAGGGGTTTAAAAATAATCTAATTTGATTTTTTAGTGAGATAATAATTTTTGTATTTTATGAAACTTTGTATTTTGTGTGTGAACTACCTGTTCATATCTATTGTTTTTGTTAATTTATAAATATTTAATGTTTTAAAGACTTTAGCTCTTTTCTCTACCTTCTTACTTCTGCCTAAAAGAATCATTATTAACATTCTATTATGTAGCCACTTAACTTTTTTCGTATACACATACAAATTCAATATCTATTTAAAATGATATCTTATTGGCCAGGCACAGTGGCTCACGCCTGTAATCCCAGCGCTTGGGAGGCCGAGGCGGGCGGATCACAATGTCAGGAGTTCGAGATCAGTCTGGCCAACACAGTGAAACCCCGTCTCTACTAAAAATACAAAAATTAGCCGGGTGTGGTGGTGGGCACCTGTAATCCCAGCTACTTGGGAGGCTGAGGCAGGACAATCACTTGAACCCAGGATGTGGAGGTTGCAATGAGCTGAGATTGTGCCACTGCACTCCAGCCTGAGTGACAGAACTAGACTTCATCTCCAAAAAAAAAAAGGTATCTTATTTAAAATAAAAATCTTATTTTATTATAAGATACATATTTTATTTTAAATTATATAACATAAAATGTACACATTAGATATGTAGTATACATTATATTACATACAAAATGATATGTATTCTTCTAAACAGTTTTTGCTTTATTTTACATGGCAGTAAAAATATCAGTAGTCTTTTAAAAGGCTGTTATATATTTAATTATCCCAGTGAAGAATTATTAGGTTTTCTCCCAACTTTTCACTCTCAAAATGGGGTGAAAATTTTGTACGTGAATGTGGGAGAAAGTACAAAAGGTGAAACTGCTGACTTTCAGGGATACAAACATTTTGAAAGAAAGTGTCTTTTAAAAAGTTTATAACATTTTCTCCACTCTTTCTTAACTCTTCTCAATACTTTTGCTGATATGAGGCACCATCAATCCCACATTATCATCAATAAAAAATTGACATCCCATTGTTTTAATTTCTATCTCCTTATCCATTTGGTGATTATTATATATTTTTTATATATTTATTAGACAACTCACTTTCTTATGTAAATTTCCTTTATTTGCTCTTTGCCCATTTCCTTCCCTGCAGAATCGTTCTCCTTTCTTATTTATTTTAAGGAGCTCTTTGTGTATTAGATATATTAACAATTTTATTTGGCAATATGTTCTCCCAAGGACCTTTGGAAGGTATTGGATGCCTGTGAAGTCCCTTCTCTTTCTTATTTGTGTTTCTTATTTCTTATTTATAACATTTTCTCGACTCTCTTAACTCTTCTCAATACTTTTGCTGATATGAGGCACCATCAATCCCACATTATCATCAGTAAAAAAAATTGGCATCCCATTGTTTTAATTTCTATCTCCTTATCCTTTTGGTGATTAAGTATTTTTTATATATTTTATTAGACAATTCATTTTCTTATGTAAATTTCCTTTATTTGCTCTTTGCCAATTTCCTTCCCTGTAGAATTGTTTTCCTTTCCTATTTATTTTAAGGAGCTCTTTGTGTATTAGAGATATTAACAATTGTATTTGGCAAATATGTTCTCCCAAGGACCTTTAAAAGGTATTGGATGCCTGTGAAGTCCCTTCTCTCTCTTATTGTGCATGGCTCATCCCCTCTGTTGTCCTCTTCTTTTCTATTAATATTTGCCCCTTTGCCTCGTTTATTTTCTGCCCATTTGCATCACTACTAAACTAGAAGAGAGTGAGGGACATAGAATTAAATGTTTGAACAGGGCTTGTGACAACTTTAATTTAGTTGAAAGGAACTGAAAACTTAATGTGTGTACAGGATTTTGTGGGAGCGTTCTGTCTTTTCAAATTTTTCATGGGGTAACATTTCCTTCTGAGCCTTGAATAATGACTGACTGTGTATTCCAGTGAAAACACAGAACTCACTGACAAACCAGCTAATGAAATGTAAAAAATGCAGTCTGTCATTTGGATGCTCCAATGATCAAATATTTTGATAACTGACTACATATTTTATTTTTTAATGCAGATGTTCAGCATTCTATAAATATGGATTCTTAATGACTTGGGACAAAAATATTAGAATGTGTGAACAACTGAAGAATGGAATGAGTGGCTGCAGAGCAAGAGTTTGAAATTAATATTAATTCACATACAAAAATAAATGATAGGTATTCTTAGCTATATATATAATATATACATATAGCCACATTACTAGTCAAATTTATGGTCGGTTTCCAAATGTTTGAAATATTGCCGTGACATTCCAAACCATAATGTTTTCTTTAAACAGATGCTGTGCTAAATTATTTTTTTCATACCATAAAAACAAAAATCCATAAAGAGTGCTCATTAATTCACATGGAAAGGCCCGGGGCTGAAAGATAGGTCAAAGTAACACAATCTCAGGGAAAGAAAAACAGTCTGAAAATGTCATATTTTTCAGGAAGGCATTTGTATTGCTAGTTCTTGGAGCTGTGTAAAGGAAAGGGAAATAAATGCTTAATAATATTTTTAGAAACAATAAATTCCTATGTCAATCCCCCCAATTCTCACCAAATAAAAATTACTCTCATCTTTTTCCTCCTATTATGTGTCTTACATAGACTCTGTCCAGTCATTCATATCTTTCCTTAGTGTTTTTATTTTATTCAGGCTAAATCGATAGACTGTTCTTGGTACTGAACTAATTTTAATGTGAATAGATTACTGTTGGGTATAGTCATTGATAACCATTGAAAATCTTGTTTATGGTAATCACTGAGACAAGAAAATTTAAAACTCTCTTCTTTACACAATTAAATTCCTGGAAATATATGTTCTTAAACTTATTCTTAAAATTATATTGTCAAGAATAAAGACATGGTACCATTGTTTAGGGAGTAGATTACCCTGCACTTTATAATATTAAAATATTTATTTCCAAAGATAATTGTTTATTTTCATTGGTAAACAGTTTTACGGAAAAACTATGTACATATTGTTATCTTTCTTTGTTTTGTTTGCTCTTAAATAATATCAAAACAAATATTTCTATATTAGCTGAATGTTGAGTTATAAGGTTAGGTGTGATGGATTCCATCACATTCAAAAGTTTATATCTTTAATATAAAGTTTAAATCATATTTTAAAAGTTTTATAACTTTAATGCCTCATGCTTTTGGCAAGTTGTAATTCAGGAAGGCAGAAAAATCAATTTTAATATGAAAAACCAAAGTATTTGACAGCCAAGATAATAAGCATTTATGCAAACTGAAAATTACTTGCCCGCCAAAATAACAATTTATGAAGATTTAAGAAAATGTAGAAAATGTTATGACTGTTTATAAGTTAAAATTAGTTGCATCTACCTTGAATCCATAGGATATATTTTTAGCTTATTGTTGATTTTTAAAAATCTATGACATAGCAACTATATTTAAAATAGTTTATACTATAATGGGCATATTTATTATGGTAATAGTTAATAACCATATATAATGAGATAGACTTAAATCATGTGTTGGAAACTTAAGTTATTCCAGTTATACTGTCATAATAAACATTTATTTTTCCTCCATGTCTTCTATATATCATTCATCTATTTCTGTTTTCTGGGCTAGGCTTAGAATGAGAGCCAACAAAACCTGGGACTCAGTCTGTCTTCTCAATAAAATTATTGGTACCACTGGTGGTCATAGGTGTCTTCATTGGTTCTTGATATACTCTTCTTTGGCAATGATTATACTTTAGTTTTGGGCATATGTGACTAACTAGCGGCATTTAATAACAAAAAGATAACATCTCATAATGTTACATTACAATCAGTCCTTCCACTAATTTAAATTCAGATTCATTTCCCTTATTTAAGAAAAGAAAATTTGTTTGGGAGTACCAAGAGGGAACAGAAGTGGCCATTTCATAGTGCTTCATGATTTAAAAAATATCAGAAAACTTAACATACCTTGTGTACTTAGCATCTGTTTATCAGAAATACTAGTGGTTACTAATTAATTAACTGATTGAACAAGTGAAGTCTATTCATTATACACTTTTGTAAAAAGAGGATTTCATTTGGAGAAAAATTTCTACTCTGACATGGTTGAGAGAAATAGGATAATCTTGGGCGACATCAAATTAAGTGTAACTAGTTTGTAGTGGCTGATTTAACATATGACATAGACATTAACTCTGGGTATATTATGGGCTTTAGTGTAGGGTCGCTAGAAGGATGTGATAGATGCATGTGTAAAAACTGTTTTAAACGTATGCTTTACATGTTCTAATTCTATGAATATGCTGGATGTGTCTAGACAAGAAATTTTAACTATAACCATAATTGTGAGACAAAGCTAAAAGTAAGACAAAGCTAACCAGAGCCATGTGGGGAAGGCAAGAGCCTCAAGGACTTGTTTAGACAGTTGCTTCCAGGGGAAAAAAAGAAAAAAAAAAGTGCAGTCTTCAGTCCAAGACCTGTCAATCCAACTTTTAAAGATTGATTAGGTAGTTGAGTTTTTCTTCCTTTTATCCTTGGAGAAAATGAAAAATAATACTTTCTCTTCTACTTTAGACTCACCATTCATATATTTTATGACAGTTTGGTCTCACCTGAGCCTTTCTTCTCTGGGACAAATTATGCTAACTCTTTGTGTCTGTCCTCATAGGTCCTATTTTTCAACCACTAAATCCTCTTATTGTTCTTTCTTGTATCTTTTCCGGTTTCTTCAGTCCCTTTAAAATTTTAAAGTCTTAAATTTAATATATTTGCATATATTTATTTTTGATGAGTTAGAACTTCAGGAGCATTATTTCTTTCTGCTAAGTGAGAGAGTGGTCACCATGACAGGTAGATTGGAGAAAGGAGATAAGAAGAAAAAGAGGAGCGAGATGAGCAACTTAATATTCAAGTTAATGGATTTATATGATCAGAAATAGCAAAACCTGTATCTGGAAAATGTCACAAAGGTTTTTATTAAGTCCTTTGGAAGATACCAAAACACAAAAAAATTATTATCAGAAATAACCAGAGCAACTTAAAAAATCTTTTAAAAATATTTTTTATCTTTTATAAAAGGTAAAAGATATCTTTATGCTTATTTTTACTAATTACCCTTCTGTAAAGGAAAAGATTAGTAGGTGAGCTCCAAATTCAGAGCAAAAAATAATAGAGAAAGATGGCCATTGCCAACTCAAGAAAAGGCATAGGAATTCAGCATAAGAGTGAGTGAGCTTATCTTAATTAGGGGCTAGAACCACTTTTTCCAGCAGATATTAATGACAGAACATTTGTGGAATGTGGCCTAGTAAAGAATTATTTTTTCCTTTTTGGTAGTACATGGTCATAAGGCAAAGTGCGCTATTGGCTCTGTTGATGCGCTGTCTTGGGTTTATAGCATTGCATTGTCTTCTCTGCAGCATCATGTTGATTTTGGGTGATTAGGATATTATAGTTGGTTCAACCTCTCCATTCCATGAGGGACAAAAAGGAACCTATAATGTCGTAAATAAAACAAGTTGCTCTCTATAGCAGTTACTGTGAGAGCACAGTTCCACTGTAATAAAAACCTACAATAAAGGCCCTAAACTTTTTAATCTTTATTACTTCAATTTAAGTGCAATGCTAATTTTATTTAATATTTCTTGAATTTTATATTTAACTTTAAACCTAAGGTCTTATCTACATTCAAAACAAAATACCTGGCATTTACCCTACCCTATATCCTGGGTCATACACCACAAAATGGGGTGAACTGCTTCATTGGCTCTACAAAAGAGAGGAATGCAGTCACTACAAAAGGATGGTACTGTGTTCTTTCCAATATACTCCTTTTAAATCAACACGAAATAATAGGGATCACAACGAAGTCAGCTTACAACAGCTTTAATTCCCCAGATGGAAAGCTGCACAATAAACCCACTGCAGGTTTATTTTCACTTTAAGATGGGATAAAAATATACATCCGCCATGCCCATATTGAAAAGCCACAGGCAGATCTTAGAGGGCTCTTGCATTGAATGCTGTGCAGTAGTGAAATATTTGTATTTTGTGCTAACCCCTCTTCAAAAGCTAATGCAGTGTGGTCTTACCATTTTTGCAGACAGGACAACATTGTTCTGGTTCATAGACTGGGTTGACACACTCAGGAACTGCGCAGTCTGCTACAACACAGTGAACTTCATTGCTGGGCTCACAGCGACACCATTCACATGGAGAGGGCTAGGAACAAATCTAAAATTAGCCCCTTTTCTCCTATAACTTAATGCTTGCACATTCATATGCTGTCAGAAGACAAAACATCAGTGCTTATTATATTGGCTTTACTGTATTAATTCCATTTACCATGTCTGTGATCATTCTCTCTTGGTGGAAGGCAAGTTAGACACCCAAGTCACAGTGGATTACAACCTGCACTCAGGTTGCTGTGAACAAGAAAAGCACCCGTGTATGACTTTTCCTATATCTTATGTTCCTACTTTCCAGAGAAATATTTGCATAACTAATATGTCATCTCCTGGTTTGTTTTCCAGATGTACTGATTGCTCTGACCTCCTCTGGTAAACAGGCATTCTACTGGAACGTGTAAGATAATTTTTGCCATCTGTCATTTTCTTCTTCTTGAGAAAGGAGGAGAATTACTGAGAAACAAGAAAATGGTAAGTGGACATCTGTACCCTTTGTATGAACTCTTTTTCAAGCTAACTTAGACTCTAAATGGCATTTTTTTTCAATGTGAATATTAGAGAAGATTGCATTTGGGAACCAAACATCCAGGTACTGCCTCTTGAAATATGTAGTGAATACCTTTCATCTTGCCTGCTTGCTTTTATGAATGAACAAATCGACTGGCCTAAAAAGCCACTATTTAAGAGTCAAAAACTCTAAAAATGGAACTAAAAATGATAATTGAGAGAAAAAAATTAAACATCAGAAAAGAGAGTGTTTAGAATTTTCTATTTCCTTTCTAGAAACTGCCTATGGCACAAATAATCTAAAGCAGGGGCCACCCTCTGACTTTCTCATCCTTTGTAAGTTCTAGCTCTACTTTTCTCATGGAACAGCAGTTTAAAATTCTGGAATGAAAATTTGGTGGTGTCAGAAGTCATACAATGTCCACATTTCTCAAATCAAGCCATTTGTTCTTAGAAAGTTCTGCCTCCAATCTGAAGCCACAGATTCTTACCTGCAAACTATGCTAATTAAAGCCCTCTTCCCTTGTTTCAGTGATTACTGTCCAAAACCCTTGTCAGCTCTTATTTCTTCCCTGGATCTGACAATCTGTGTAATATCAGTGCTTCTCAACTCAGACAGTCTGTAGTGGAAACCCTTCAACTAATTATTTTAAAAATTCATTTTGTCTTTGCTTTTTGCTTGGAGAATGACAGCCTAACTTTAAATTACTTTGCTTTCAAATTTAGTATGAACAAAACAATTAGCCATGGGATCTGTGGTAAAGTATCGCTATTTGTTAACATGATCAATGGCATTTTTGAAGGGTACAGTTAAACTCTTTACCATGTGGTGAGTTGTGTTTAAAAATTTCAGAGAAATCTATTGCATTCTCAAGGGTGGAGATTTTTCTGACGCTTTTCTGCTAAATAATCTCAGCAAATTAAGAAAAAGATTAGAACCTACAGTACATTATTTAATGGAGAAAATTAGCAAATAAGAGATGGAAACTCTTGTTGCTCTTTTGCTCCTTATTTTGCAAACCTCATCGTGGTATCTAAAATTCCCAAGCAGACTTGTTGAACTTTCCCCTTTCCTTGGTTAATTACAAATAAGTATTTTCACATAGCCTTCTGAAATGCAGCAAAGACTTGGACTGTATTTACTGCCAGTATGGGAGAAAAAGGAAGCCACTAATATAATCCCTTCCCCACAGCTAGCATTGTTTATTCTTTCTGGTTCCCTTCTTGTTGAAGGAAGGGCTGGTTTGTGCAAATCTAGTGGACTGATTCAGGGAATAAAAATTCTGAAGAGAATCCTAAATTTTCAAATGCAAAATGTTTACTTCAAAATAACTATAGTCTTTAAGAAAGATTTGTTGAACTATTAGATTCCCAACACTGATGAGGAAGGCCATTCTAATTTAAACACTGGCATTGTGCTAAGCAATTTTCCTATATCTACTTAATTATTTTTTGTAATAATTCTATGAAGCAAGACTTGTTTTTATCTTCATCTCACAGATGAGGAAATGGGCTGAGAAAGGTTTAATAACTTTTCCAGGGCCTATGGTAGTAAGAGGCAAAGGCAGGATTTGATTTGAATCCAGTAGCCTAACTGCTATAATGGACTGCCACTTGGTAACAAGAATCACCATTCTGTGTACTGATGCTTCTGCTAAGAAAGAGAAGTCCATTAACTTGGGTGTTTGGTGCATGATGAGATTATTATGGAAACTTAGAGCTTTTTAACTTTCTACAAATGTGAGTTAGAAAACCGTAGTTGCCAAAGTTAGGTTGCCACAAGTGTTGCATTCTTGGAGACCTCGGCATCTTCAAGCTTTGGAACCTGGTAACTAGATGTGCAGGCATCTGGGAGAAGTGTTAACAGATAATAATCCAGTAAAGACCGATAAAGCATTGGAAACTGAGAAATATTCTGAGGAAGATCTAAGACCACAAGGCTTAGTGATAAGAGTATATCTGATTTTTTGAATAGGGTTTGAATAATGAAAAACATAAATGAGAAAAATAAAAACATCACATTAATCATTGGTGGCTTCTCACCCGGCCCTGAACTTGGCTTTATTTATGTACTGTACGCCATCCGTTTCTGACTCAGAATCCCTTATCATATGCATGTGATTTCCTCTTCTGTTTTCATTAAATTGTTTTTACAAATGGTCTGTCTCTATTTTAGTGCACTTTTTCTCATGTCAAGCCTCCTTGTGCCCCTCTGATCCCACTGTAAACACTCAATCAAATGTAACCCATTGACTTCAAGCTAGAACCCCTTTCCATCCTCTCCAGACTTGCCAAGCCTCTTTCCTTTCATCATCTTACAATTCCGGCACTATTGTTGTCCTCTTGCTCACCTTGACTTTCTCCATTGCCCCTGCCTGCCCCTGCATTTGTAAAAAGATACTGCTTGAACAGCAATAAGTTACTAGGAGTGTGCAGCGTGTTACTTTGACATTAAGTTCAAACTTTAAAAATCCTTCCCATTTACAGTGTAAAACTCACGGTACTTTGGATAAATCTTTATATCTTAAGTATTGAGCTGGTTACAGATTTCCTTTTATTGGGTTGTTCCATGTGAAAACTATAGATGAAACCTGAAAATGTCCCTGTAAAACCAAAGTTTAAAGAATAAAGCTATCCTTAGAGAAACAGAGAATACTGAAAGAAGTACCCAGAAAAATTATTTCTACTAGCATTTTTTAAAGAAGAACATGTAAAATTATGACTAGTACATGGCTTTTGCCAGCTAGAGATTTGTAAGTATGGTGATTGAATTATACCATCCTAAAATTTTATACAAGAAAACTCCTAAGAACCCTCACAGAACACTTTATTTCTGCGCACTCTTTAGAAAATAAAGTAACATTCACTCACTACTTTTTCATAAATTTTAGTTGAAATTAGGATTAGAGGTCAAATGTATTTGTTTATACATATATTTATGTATTTTATATCTATCTATCTATCTATCTATCTGTCTGTCTGTCTGTCTGTCTGTCTGTCTGTCTGTCTATCTATCTAGCTAGCTAGCTATCTATATATATATCAGGTGGTTTGAGCAGTTAATATATCTGTTTTAAATCTGTTATTTCTCCAGCTTAGTGTTTTTAAATAACTAATGTAGAACTCCATTTAAGCAATTTCTGCTATCTCTGAATACATACTTTTTTTTTTCTTCTTCTTCTTGAGATGGAGTCTTACTCTGTTGCCCAGACTGGAGTGCAGTGGCACAATCTTGGCTTACTGCAACCTCTGCCTCCTGGGTTTAAGTGATTCTCCTGCCTCAGCCTCCCAAATAGCTGGAATTACAGGTGCATGCCACCATGCCTGGCTAATTTTTGTACTTTTAGTAAAGACAGGGTCTCACCATGTTGGCCAGGCTGGTTTCTAACTCCTGATCTCAAATGATCCACCCACCTTGGCCTCCCAAAGTGCTAGGATTATAGGTGTGAGCCACTGTGCCTGGCCCTAAATACATACCTTGTATGGCAATTCCAAATGCTGTCCCAGCTGGCCCTAGATTAGAAAGGGGTTTCCTGCTATACACAGTATAGTTAATAGAGCAAAATGAGACTCTTTCATAAATATTGGTTTAGGCAACTAAAATCACAATTGTTATTAGAAGCTTCAGATAAAGAGTAGCTGTGAATGGTGAAACTGGTCATTATAAATCAACAAGTAAAATGAAAGAATGAAAAGCAACGAACCCATTTTCTTTTCCTGAAGTCTCATCATCTAGGTGTCAACTCAAATGCCACCTCCCCAGGGAGGTATTCCCTGATGACTCAGGCCTTCCAGCCCCTTCATCTTCTCTGTCCATCATGTCAACCATTCAGAGCTCTCATCAGTCTGTGAAACTATCTTATTGATTTGTTTACATTTTTTTGGTAAATTTGCTCCTGTCCTCATAGATTCTAATCTCCTTATAATATACTGTTCATTGTTGTATTCTCAGCACCTAGAAGACATCTTAGCACATGATGGATACTCAACAAATATTTGTTAACTAAAATGCATAATCATTTATGTATAATCTATGTTTTCTTATTTGCTAAACCATATCTCTGGGCGGCTTCATCTGTGTTCATTATGCATGAAAATGATTTTGAGTCAATGAGATGTTTGTATTTTATTTAAATATTATAATGGGCACTTTGGGGAAAAAGGTTTCCGACTGTGAGTCATGAAATAACTATTTGGGTTCCAACATTATGGCAATGTACATAAACTCACCCTCTAAAGGTAATTTTAAATTCATAATATTCATCATGCAGATCACAGGTAAGTCAATCTTCAAGCACTCCATTGACTAGGCTATCTAGCAGTAGATGATTACAGACTTTTATTGCACTAGAAAATACTCTGCTAACTAAATTTGGACAAGAGTACATGCAGAGGAATTGCTAAAGGGTCTGAGAAAAAGCTAGTCTCATTTTATAATGTGTATCAGTTTGAATGGTTGCTTATTAAGCACAACAATTTAGTATAATAGAAAATCTTTTTTTCAGAACAAGTCCTGATTTTAAACATGTCCATTTCCCAAAAGGATGGGATAGAGTACAAAGCCCAACAACACACATTTTGAATATTCTGAAAACAACACTGGTTTCTTAGAAAGTTCTCTGTGAATACTGTTGAAAGCTGAAGGGACGGATACGCAAATAGATGGGATATATTCTAAGAGCCAAGTTTATACCTACTAACCCTATAAATGGGTTTCCTTCTGATCAAGTGATATTAGGCTTCAGAGTCCAAGGGGTACTTCATTTCTTTCATAATAAGCAAAAATGATCAAAGAAAATCTTTGTTTACTTTTCAAAAAACTCCCATTAAACAACTATTTAAAATCTAATCTTTTCCACAAAGGAAAAAATACAGCTTTTAGAAGCACTCTTCTTTTGGAGATAATTTATGGCATAAATTTTATCACTTTAAGGAACAAATCTCATTACTTTCAAACTGTATGAAAAATTGGAAGACTCTATTTCAAAGTTGCTGATGCCTGTCAGGAATCTCACTGTTCACTTCATTAAAATATACATTAAATTACAAAGTGCAAAAGTATTTAGCATCCACTGCCACTCCCGTAGCCAGTAATTTGCATGCAACAGGTGTCACCTAATAATCAACTGATCCAATGGGTTTTAACCAAAATTCACAATCATCTAAAAGATGACCCATAGCATCACTGATTAAAATGCTCCTCAGTGTTCCTGGTCTTATGAGATTGTGATGACCTCTTCAGTGATCTGCTCTACTGAATGGAGCATATTTGGAACACTGAGGTTGTAACTCATCAAATTATGGACATCAAGCTGAAACTTCTTTAAGAATTTTAATACTGAGGAAGCAAATAAAAAAAAAACAGATGCACAGAGTTTTTAAAAATAACCATCTCAGTTACTCAGCAAATGTATATCATGGTATTATTATCTGCATTATGAGTTAAGTAGTAGCTGCTCTGGCTTTTTCTGGTGGAGTTTGTATTTTGATAATGCATTCTGGAGTATATTTTTTCAGCATGTCTATCAAAAAACATTTCATTTTTGTTGAAAACATAAGCATTTTAGTGAAATGATTGTGGAATGCACATAGCTTTGCCCATGTAGATATAATAAACTAGGTAGGTAATAAACTACAATTCAGAAATATGATGTCTAATTTTAAAAAATTCAGCATATTCATTAAACATACATTGTATACAAAGTAGTATATATAAGGTATATCGAGATGAACTATATATCTCTCCTACTCCAATAAATGCAATCTAGAAGAAGAGTTGAAATATTTGTAAACACATATTTTGATGTTTTTAAAAAACAAATACCTTTTCTGTAAGAATAACTGGCAGTACTATTATAATAGAAAACCTAGCCACTGGATTTAATCTTTGTATTTTTATTTGCATGCACTCTGAGCTAAAGTAAAATATTAGAAGATTGGAAAACAACTGATGAAGTACCCAATTGTAATTATTAATTATCAAGTAAAAAAAAGTTTGCTCATTCTTGAAATTGTCATTGTTGCTACACAACAGTGACATTTTATCAATGTTCTATTTTTTTTTCCTAAAATTATTTTCTTCCTGGCCAGGCACGGCTCACGCTTGTAATCCCAGCAATTTGGGAGGCCGAGGCAGGTGGAGCACACGAGGTCAGGATTTTGAGACTAGCCTGGCCAACATGGTAAAACCCCACCTATACTAAGAATACAAAAATTAGCCAGGTGTGGTGGCAGGTGCCTGTAGTCCCAGCTACTCGGAAGGCTGAGGCAGTAGAATTGCTTGAACCCAGGAGGTGGAGGTTGCAGTGAGCCAAGATTGCGCCATTGCACTCCAGCCTGGACAACAGAGCAAGACTCCATTTCAAAAGAAAAATAATAATAAAAAATAAAATAAAAAATTTTTTGTAAAGTTTTAAAAATATACTTTAGTATATATTTAAGGGCAGGTAACCCTATAATTTTATTCTGCCTATACCAACAAACTGATGGTGTGAAGAACCGATATTTTTCCTCAACATTTTCAAGGAGTCTCATGACAATAAAATGCAGCTTTTTCCAAAATATGAAGAAAACATATAAATGTAAATTTTAAAAAAATAGGTAAGGAGAATGTAAGCAATAATATCTGTTTATTTGCAATCAAAGATGTATTTTTTTTAAAGTAGGCACAGTATGCTTATCAAGGAAATATCAGGGTATATTTAAGAGAGGAAAAAGATAATTTAGCTGCCTTTATGATAATCAAAGGAGGGCCCAGACATATAGACAAAAACTTGAGGATTTAATATAAAATCGAGGTTTTGATGAAGTATCACACCTATACTTGTGAAATACTCAGGAAAAGCAGCCGTCCTTAGTCCTTCACTGACAAGCTGGATTGACAGTTGGCTTTGGTATAAAAAACATCCTTGACAAAGCAACTGAGTACTGTAAGCAGAACCCATATATTTTCATGCTGAAGGTGCTACATTTATCGCCCGTTTATGCAACAGGAAAAAAGTGAGCAACTGTATAACTTCAAAACTTTTCTGTTGACACTGGAAAGGAGAGATTGTTGATATCAGACAAAGAATCAGTCATCTACAACAGCAATAAAGCAAGGTCACATATGGTTGGGGAAGAGTACATCACTAGGAGAATTCTACAGCCTGAAAGAATCATAGGAGATGAATATGACCTGGCCTATTCTGCAGAAAACATTGAAAGGAAGTGATAACAGAAAAGAGAAAGAGCCATAACTCAGCCTGCTAAACGTGTGTGGATGACACTGAATTTAAGACCTTTTAGGGTCTAAGGGATGGGAGTTATCACCCTGGAACAACCAAACCCATTTGTATTGGAAGTGCCAATCAGATTATTTCTCAGGAACTCCTTTTTTTTTTTTTTTTGCCACTGTCTGTGTGCAAAGATTTTCTAAAAATGGAAATTTTTTCTTCATTTTATATTTGCTGATGTCATACTTTGACAGGTTATGAAGAAAGAATAATTAAAATATAATAATAACAAGTGATTTATCACTGCTGGTATTAAAATATATTTCTAAAGTCCAAACAGTAATTTCCTACTGAATTTGATAGTTCATTATTTGATGCTTAGTTCATAGCTTATCTCATTCCACAAAAATATATTGAGATGGCTTATGGGCAGTAACATGAAAGCATATTTTAATTTAAAAAATCTTGACTGAGTACTTTCTTGATAAACCTCTCTACTTTAGTGTATAACTTTGGGACAAGGTATGGCAGAAGCAGTGATAATTTTGTAGCCATGTATAAAAATTGTTAGTGCTATCACCCAGTGGAACTTGGCTATATGATAATATGAAATAAGCACATTTGCAGCTGAAATCCTGGCATGAAATGTAGCTTGCTGTTCTACCTTGGACAGGTTACTTAAACCTCTTGAGCCTGGGTTTTTCGCTTGTAAGATGGAGCTAATAATAAAATATTAAGAGTGCTCTAATTTTCTCATTGGATTGTTTTGAGACTAAACTATATAATATGTGAAAGCACATGTAAACGATGTGGCATTGATTACATGGCTATGATTGCCATCATAGCTTTCAACTTCATCAGAGTTTCCTTCCCCACTCTTCGTCCATTTGCAATGGCTGTGTATTCCTCAAGGGAGCATATTAGTTATAACTTATTTTTATTAAATTATGGCATAATGATATTCATTATGAATTATTTGAAATGTTGAATTTGTAAAACATACAGTCAGCCCTTCATATCCGTGGGTTTCATATCCATGGATTCAACCCACTGTGAATCAAAAATACTGTATTGGAAAGGAAATGGATGGTTTTCTGTACTAAACATTTACAGACTATTTTTCTTACCATTATTACTAAACAATACAGTATAATGAACTATTACACAGCATTTACATTGTATTTGAAATTATAAGTAATCTAGAAATAGTTTAAAGTGTATGGGACAATGTGCATAGGCTATATGCAAATACTAATCCATTTTATGTAAGAAATTTGTATCTTACAGTTTTACAGAGTATTTGCAGATTTTGGTATTGGAGAGGATTTGGAACCAATCCTCTGTGTGTGTATACCTAGGGACAATTGTACATCTTTCAGAGTTTTGAAAGCAATCTGTGTTACATCTCTAAAACACAACAATGTTTGCACTCAAATTGTAGTTCGATTGAGAATGGCATTGGACAGTATTTTTAGATAGTTAATTAGATTCTTATTTACAGAGATGAAACTTCAATCTTTAATCAGATTCTTGCCAAAAACAGATTTTTAACAGGGTAACTTTAGCTCACAGTTTTGGAGTCTTGATTTAAGTATCTTTTAGTTTCAGTGTGAATGTCCTAGAGTCTCATTAACAAAAGAAAAATTCTCTGATTCTCCTTTTTGTCTCTAATGAAGCTTTCTACATCTCAGCAGTCAAAGGTTTGCAATTTTAGCAGGATTTTATTTTTAATGTTGGGGGAAAATTAAAGTTACACTGAACAATTTTGTTTTTTCCTCTGTCATACATAGGAGAGAGCAGTAAAGCTAACGTGTGAAAATAAGTGAAGTATTAGAGAGTGTGCATTTCTAAGACTGCAAGAATCATTAACAAGTTTTGCATTTTCTTTTTTAAAAATTTATATTTCACTGATTTAGAATTTTGTTTTTAATCTCTAAATTGGCAAAAATAATCCTGGCCAATCCTCACTGCATTCAGAATGCAGTTTGTTTTTTAAACGGATAGGAATGTGCCTTAGAAGCATACTTCTTTTGACAGTGGGAGCTTTTTAAAATGAAACCAGTCAAGCCCTATAAAGCAGGAAAAGAATTTTCCTCATGTTAGCAATGTGCCACATTTCTGTGAAAAAGAGGTGACTAAACATGAAATAGACTTACAATTGAACACATTCAACACTGTAGGAAATATATACACCCAAAATGAAAACTACACTATCTCTACCACATTACTTGCATAATGTTCATAGTGAATTAATCAAAGCTGGTAAGATATGAGAGAAAACCCTAGAGTTAGAGTTAGGAGACCTTTTTTGATTTGCCAAGTTTGATAATTTCCATTTATATGACAAGGACAAAAGCACAAATTTCTCTGAATCTTGGTTTTCTTATTTGTGAAATGGGAGTGAAAATATTTTAGGATTCAATAATTTAATAAGGAAATGGATGTGCAAGATACTTAATGAAATTGCCAACTATTACTGGTATTTGTTTTAGGCACAAATCTAGTTTTGTTGCTTCTTTGATCTAAGCCCTTTGGTGGCTGTCTACTCAGTTCAGACTTTGACCCAAGCTCCTTGGCCTAGCATTCATGCTGTGAATTGGTCCCATGCTCCCGCCTCACTCTTATTTCTAACTCTGTATACCCTATGCTCTTGTCACTCGGCTTGACACCATTTCTCTGAATAAGCTTTCCCTTTATGTTTGCAAACTTTCCAATTTTGTCTAAACTGCTTTTAATGCATTGCAACCCCCACTCTTAGCATATCTTCCTTTAGTTCTTCAGACTGAATTTTTTTTTTTTTTTTTTTTTTTTTTTTTGAGACGAAGCCGCCCTCTATCACCCAGGCTGGTGTGCAATGGCCAGAACTCGGCTCACTGAAACTTCCACCTCCTGGGTTCAAGCGATTCTCCTGCCTCAGCCTCCCAAGTAGCTGGGACTATGGGCACCCACCATCATGCCAGGCTAATCTTTGTATTTTTAGTAGAGATGGGGTTTCACCATGTTGGCCAGGCTGGTCTTGAACTCCTGACCTCAGGTGATCTGCCCGCCTCAGCCTCCCAAAGTGCTGGTTTTACAGGGGTGAGCCACCGTGCCCGGTCTGAATTCTTTCTTCATCTGAGTTCCTAGAGCAGTCACCATAAGCTACTTGTCATCATTGGTACCTGTATTATTCCTTTAGATAGACTAGGCGCACCTTGAGGGTCAGATTTCTGTCTTCTATATTTTGGTATAGCCCACAAGATCTACCGCTTCTCTATATGAAAAGGATATTTATTTAATCGGATCAAACTATGGATTGTGTATGTAAGCTGATTTTACAAACGCAATAATGGACTGAATACCTAAGTAAGCAGAAATAATGTATACATGTTTTCACTTAATATAATCCTAAATATATCTATTATATTAAATTAAAGATAACTTTTTGACTTATCAAAAGAGAACACATTGGATATAAAAAGATAAAAAAAAATCTTTATCTGTTTTATTTGAGAATTTTCAGTAAATGGAAAATTATTAAGTTATGATACATCAGTGCAAAGAGCAAAGCTGTGCTCTTTTGAGTCAGGAATGCAGAGAAATAGGATTGAACATGCCTGCTGTTAAGTATGTATACATTTAAAATAGGCAAATCTACAGGCTTTTTGAAATTTACCTGTGTGAAAAGAGATCCCTGAGACCACGCACTGATTAAAGAGAACTGATATCCAGCAGTACCCAAACGGCTGTAACCTTCAAGAGTGCAAGTTAGAAGGATTTGGTGACAGCACAGTTTGAGAGAAGTAGAAAGGTAAGAATATCTGATTCCAGATTAGGCAAGGATCAGCAAACCTTTTCTATAGAAGGCCAAATAGTAAATATTTTAGATTTTGTGGGTCATACAGTGCCTGGAATATTCTAAAAGCAACCATAGACAATATGTAAGTGAATGAGCATGGCTGTGTTTTAATAAAGCTTTATTAATAAAATGGATTGTGAACTGGATCTGGCTCATGGAGCATAGTGTGTTGACCTTTGTCTTAGAGAATCCATTACTTTTAGTTGATATTACCACTATTTTTTGAAAAGTCATTTTTCAATTAAATTGTCTTTTGTAACACAAATTAATAAATTTCCATAAATAATCGCATTAAATACTATTTTGGGAACTTTACAAAGAACAAAATATTAAAAGATAAGCTGAGAAAAAATAGATTTTCATCATTAACTGCTCATAAAAGTCAAAGGAATTAGCCTATCTTGAATCATTAGCAAAATATTTCTTAAACTGTGTTTCATTGAACTTTTGTGAACTTTAAGATGTTAATAAATGTTCTGAGAAAAAAAAGTGTTCTACTGTCACATAAATTTGTGAAATTCTGGATGAAATAGTTTAGTATTAATAGTAATCGTAGTAAAAATGTCAGGTAGCTTTTATAAATCACGTGGTGCATGCCAAGTACTGTCTACTATTATCTCTCTTTTATAGATGTGTACATAGAAAAAGAGGTGAAGTAATGTGTACCTAGGTCAGTTGGCTGGTAAGTGGTAGGGCCGGCTTTAAAATCCAATTTTCACCACACTTTTGAGCTCTCAGCTGTTGAACTATACATACTAACTCTCAAGCAAACCTACCTTCCAATATGCTCAAGTAGTCTCAGTATACTAACGTGTACTGCTCATTTCCAAGAGAGGTTAAAGGATGCATCGTTTCTCAAATTTATTTGACCATGAAAAATAACTGAAATCCTTATGAACAATGACACAGGATGCTAGTATTCCTTAGAAAACAATCTAGAAAAGGCTGAATTATAGCAGTGATTCCCAAACCCTACTGAGAATTATAATAATCTGAGAAACTTTAGAATAACATAGATTTAAATGATGTAAATTGGAATTTAAGATGGAAAGGTCAAGGAATCTGAATTTTTGCAACAGTCCTTCCTTAGGTGATATTGATCATCAGCCAGTTTAGAGATTTTTGTTGTTGTTGTTGTTCTAATGCCACAGAATTAGGGATTTTTGCATATACCATCTATTTTGCATACTCCATTCCTGCCATCTAGTGAGAGGTGAGAGTTTGCTAAGTGAAAAAAAAAAATGGGTCCTCATTTTCTAAAACCATCAAAATACATGAGAAAGCACAGCTAATTTTGCTCCTTTGTTACATCCAAGTATAAAGTAGTCTCAGTGAAAATAAATAGGTAATGTTTAATGTAATATATTTTAATTTTATTTTGGCCTATATTGTTTGGTTTAATTACATAATTTTTCTGTTTTAGACAATGGGCCTCATTTTTATTACAGCCTTTGGAAACTTAGGCTAGTTTCACAAATTGTACTCAATCTGTATCAAAGACTGATTTTTGATGTGCCAATATTTTATTGTTCTTGTCTACTTGTAACTCTGTGTTGTCATGGTGATAGGTCCTGATATCACATTTCTATAGACAATTGGCTGAGATAAATCATTGAATCCAACATATTTATTGGAAAAGAAGATGCAAATGAGCTGGTATTTTTCTGTTAAACCTGAAGGTAGTAAAATATAGAAAAAAGATCACAGGAAAGTGACATATTAATACTGCTTTTGCAAATAATGAGCTGTGCCATTATTTGGCACAATGGAAGTGTGTTATCACTAAGTTTCTGTTAGTCTTTCTTTTATCACCTCTAAAATAAGGGAGTTAGATAAAATAATTTCAAAGTTCTGTTTTAGATCTAAAATTCTATGGTCAGCGCTCAAAAGTAGAAAGGACCTAGACTATAAAAAAGAAACCATGATGCCTGCCTTTTCACAAACAGAAAAATTTATATAAATGCAGATACTAGAAATAAAATCCCAAACCAAGATGTAACAATGGTAGTGAAAGGTAAATACTAAAACAAAAATTATTTCAAAATCCCAACCCAATAATGTTTAATTAAAAAAACCTTCTGAGCTTTGGTAATTGTTACAAATTGATATGTGATATTGTAATCTTCAAATCTTCAATACTATTTATTCTTCATAAGATATATATGGTCTCATTATTGTATCAATTCTATAGCCAGAATAAACGTATATCGAGTTTTGTTCATGGTTATGTGACATAATGGGAAAATTAAGAGTTGTGTTCAGTGCATGTTTATACCCTGTAGACAACTTTATACAGCCATAGAATAATGTCATCTGAAAACTTTTTCAGGAGCTGAATGATCTTTCTTGTCACTTTAGTACTTTATTCACTCTTTCCATGATGTCATTAAATCTTTGCAAAGATGGCTTTATTGTGATATACTCTACAGCAGGCTAGAGGCAAGGAAATCAACAATGGAAGTGTGTTAGACTGAAATTACTGATGCTAATCAGTAGTGATGATAAAACCCAAAGTACAGACTCTAAAATAAGCCAGTTCCCAATTAATAATGCCTATTGTTTGAGAAAGCAAAGACATTGATCACTTCAACTCTCCTCTTAGTTATTTGTTTCAAATGCTTCCCTAAAAGACAACTAAAAAATACACCGATAGGTTTTTCTTGTGCTTTCCTTCATAAAACACAGTGCCTGATGTATAAATCAAGATGCAGGATAACAAAACAAAGTGAAAATATGTTCATGGGGATTAAGAAGAAGGAACAAAAGATTTAATATCTTAAAACAAGATTTTCTTAAAGTAAGAACACTCTTGCTCCTTCCAGTTTAACACACACACACACACACACACGCACACAAATTAATGCATGTATGGAGCAATTAAAATCTAGATTATATAGATTATAAATTAATCTGCAAAATTTGCCAAAGATATGTAGGCCTGTGTTATGAAATAAGATGTAGGAAATAGAAAAAAATTATGCTTGTTAATATCACCCGATTAACCAATTCTGTCTTTTGGTGAGGAGAAACAATTAAAAATAGGCAATTTTTTTTAACGTATCCAAAACCTTGTACAGTTGGAGTTAAAATCTGGAAGGGAGACTACCAGGTCATTCTTTTTTTCAGCTTCATCTTCTCTCAATGTGGGTGAGTCAGTAAGGAATGGGCAATCATGTCTGTAAACTACTGATGACTGACCTCAAGTCTGGGGTAGTCACTAACAGTGACAAGCTCCGCAAATCTCAGATGTGGCTGCAAATCAACGCCGATCTCCCAATGTGCACACGGCACAGAAGCCCAGTCACAAATCTCGGTAGTCATGCTTGTCACACAGTTATCACCATTAACAGCGGCATCTTCCAATATGAAGGACAGCAATAAATATTGGTAAGTGAGTATGAAAAACTACTCCTATATATAACTAACAAAAGGGCTAGCTGACCATCAATTCTCTTAAAATGTAAAGTAAGAGACTGTAGTTCTGACTGTCAATGAGCTATTTCACTCCTTTGGGAATTAATTTGGAAGCAATTTATTCTTATAATTCTACTCTATTTTAGAAAGTACTTAATATCAAAAGGATAACACTCACTTATCAATGCAATTTTTTAAGAAAAATTATTTTAAAAGTAGATTTTTTCCTAGATTTCATGTACTTCTGTGAGTGCAAAAAACTTTTAGTGTACTTTTGGGGGTGCAAAAAGTGTGCAGTGAACATTATAGATTTTTTAATAAAATTGACTTCTAATCTCTGGAATGAAATTACTCAAAGAGTATAAAAATTACGTAAAGGTTCCCCAGTTACTTACGAAGATGGGAATCCCCCATTGAGAATATCCACTTTGAAACCACTCATTCTGCATGCTGAGGCTGAGCCTCAGATAAGCAACAGTAAGGTCTCAATCACTGTTATTTTGTAGCAACTTGAAAGGGGAAGGCATTCCTTTTAACTCACTCAAAGCCATTTTAATGTTAAAAGCCACAACATGCTCAGCAAAACAGAAACTGCATTTTGCAGAGCCAATAATTATGGAATTAATCTTCTCAACCTCTCTACAAAGATCCCCAATTATCTTTGCCGCATAAAATCATGATGCTTTCTAGTTCTTTCTTGGGATAGTATCTTAAAAATGCCCCTGGTGACTCCACTACCCATTTGTTGAGAAATGAAAACCCTCTTTTGTATAAAATTCTTTAAAAACTGCACCTCTATTCTCATAATCCACCGATTTCTCTGTTATTAAAATAAATACAGGCTTCATACTTCAAATATATGCTTTTTGTACTCCTTTGCCTTGTGTAAACATCTGACTTAGTTCCTGTGCTTTTCATAGACACTCGTGCAATGGCAGGTGGGTAAGTAGGCAAGGGGCAGTGAATTGTGCTGTGAAAAGTGTTACCTACCTGTTAGTCCCCTCAACTGAGATATCTCTACAGCCTCTGGTTTTCCCTGTTCTTTCATAAGTCTGGTCCTCAGCTCCTAGAACATGTTGCCTTCCATTTTCTTCTCCATATTAAAAAAACAACTAGATGTCAAATGACTCTCCCAAACCTGAATTCCAAAATTCTTCCCACTCAAACGTTTTTTACAGATTTAATTTTACAATATTGGACATTAATAATGTGGCACCTATTAATGAGAAGGTTGAAATTTTTATCTCTGTGTGAATATACCCATTAAAGGGCAAATCAATTCTAAATCCAAATTGGCATCAACAATTTTTATGAGTGTGATGACTTGGCAAAATAATCCCACGGCTTAATTTTCTTATTTCTTTTTTTGGAACAGAGTCTCCTTCTGTTGCCCAGGCTGGAGTGCAGTGGCGCAGTCTCTGCTCACTGCAGCCTCCACCTCCCAGGTTCAAGCGATTCTCCTGCCTCAGCCTCCCGAGTAGCTGGTACTAGAGGTGCCCGCCACCACACCCAGCTAATTTTTGTATTTTTAGTAGAGGCAGGGTTTCACCATGTTGGCCAGGTGGGTCCCCTTTTATTCTCTTGAGATTTAAATATTAAGTATAAAATTTAGGGCAAAAATTTGGCATCATGAAAACATGCTCATTTTTATAAAAGCAACAACAAACCCATAAGACGTTTGACTTGAAAAAATATTCACACCGCACCTTTCAAATATAGAATTCAGAGACCTGGTCCACTGTCTTTGGCCCATAGTGGGAAAAACACAAAGGTCAGTGTCAGCAGGGAAGAGCTGATCTTGGGCAAATCCAAATCCTGAATTAGGGACACTGGGAATTGACTGCAGAAAATCACTTTAAAATAAAACAAGCTATGCAAAAGCTGAAAGGTTTCTTTCAGCTACATGTAGTATAACCTTCAGTGTATGACCTACAAATAAATCAGTACAAGTTCTAAAGTATAAGGAAATAGTCAAAAAAGCTAATTCTAGCAGAATCAGAGTTATAAAAATACTGAGCAAAATAAGAAATTATTTCTTCCTTTGAGAAACTCAGCATAAGATAGTTAAGCCTACATTTCCAATAAACTTTTTCTGGTAGAAACTGCTATTATAATGTATTATTTATATGCTTTATTTCTCAAAAAGTAGATTCCAGTGTCATATTGCCGGGGTGCACATAAAAGAAAGATGAGAGAACCTACTATACAGTGACCTTTATCTTAATACAATATTACCAGAACCATGGAGAATTTAGAGTTTTCAAAAAGAATAGAGAGATTCATTTTCAAAGCTTGCATCAGTAAATGAAATAAAAACCCCACAAAAATCCCATAACCTTTATAAATGACATCAGTTTTCCTATCAGGTGACACATGTGGATCAATTTACATTTGAATTTGGTGATCAGAAAATATTGAAGTGTGACCTATGATTTACAACTGCATAGGGTGAGACAGTACAGCTAAAACACTGGGTAGTCATTGCGATGGTGGGATGGAGACAGAATCCAAGACAACCCTTGGTGAGGAAGGGGTTGAGAGAGGAAGAAAAGTAAAGGCAGGATGAAAATAGGCACTCTTATCATAAGAGAACAATGTGTGTCATTTTAACTGCCCAAAGAGCATTTTTTGTCTCAACTTTCAGTGCTTCTTTAATTAAAATGAAGAGATCAACACATAAACAGAAACTAAATCACTCTAAAGAAATTCTAACTTCTTTATCCTATAGGTTTGATTACAATTTGACCTGGTATGCTATTCATCAAAAAAGGTATTAAATGACTGTTACGTAGCTCACACGGTGTTGGGAATAGAGGGGAAAAGAAAAAAGAAAACAGTGTTGCTAGCCTCAAAGGGTTCAATGACTAATGGAAGAGACGAGTGGTTTCATGTGATATTATTTCATATTATATTTTACATGATTTAATATTATTGCAGTGTGATGTATTACATTATTGCTGTGGGGTAGATCACTAGAAGTGGTGAGGAGCTTAGATTCTGCAGCCAAGCTGCCTGGCTTGGAGTCCTACTTTTTCCTCTTTCCAGCTGTATGGTCTTGGACAAGTTACTTACACTCTGCTGCTTCAGTTTTCTTATCTGTAAAACAGTGCTAATAAAAGTATAATTCTCACAGTGTTATTGTAAAATAAAATGTGTTATAATATACATAAAGCTCTTCACAGTATCAGACAACAGTTACTGTTCTTGTAGTGATGGTGTGTATAGCAGGCCGTGGGAACATATGGAAGGAGTGATACAGTGTGGGAGACATGAGGTAGGACAGACAGAGAGGGGTTTCCAGTTGAGGTGAGATTTAAATGGAGCCTTGAAGTGGTCCGGTAGGATTTAAACAGGGAGCAATGTTGAAAAAGTGTTCCATACTGTGGAACAGCAGTGCAAACACACAGGGAAGAAAAGCCACCAAGAGTTTGAGGGATTTGGAGAGGTTGATGAGTAGAATCTAGGCTACAGCAGGGAAATTAGATTTTACCCTGAAAACTGTCCTGAATGTCTTTGTGCTTGTGCACCTCATTCTCTTTTTTTCTGCAACAGACTTCCTTCCTCCACTATTAGCTTCTCTTTACTTCTATTCAATTCTGTGCTTGGATATAGGACATTCATTTTTATTTATGTTTAACTAGGTCATCTATGTACAGAACAATCCGCATTTTGTTTCCTATTATTCTTCAGATGAATCTAAATATTTTGGCCCAGTATTCAAGGCCCTTCCATCCACTCTCCACCGACACATATCTGAATTTGCCTCTTACTAGGATAGCATTTTAGTCATATCTAGCTTCCAATTATACCCATCTCCCTCCTCTTTGCAGATTGTATTCATCCCAATCTCTGATTTTGCTCTGGCAGTTTCCTCTTTGGAATTTCAGTCTTCCCAGATCAATTTCAAGTACTTCTTGAAGAACAGGCAGCTCTACAAGATGTATAGGGTTAGCATCCTGAAGACAAATCTCTTGCTTAACCAAGCCTCATACTATTTTGGTAAGCTTCTGCCATCACAATCTCTTGGGAGTTATATTGGGATTTCATAATCATATACTTAACTTTTACCTGCTTTTTCCCCCTTCTCTCTTCACATCGATCATGTCTTTCTTGTGAGCAGAGATTTTGGTTTCTAGATATCCTACTTTCAATTTTAAGTACGTCTACAGTATCTTATCTACTGAACAGTCTGATAAATGCTTGTTGGATGAATATATTTATGCGAAGAATATCTCATAATACAACCTCCCTAATTGACATATCAACATTATTATATGAAAGTTTTATGCATCTTTAATAATTAATGACTTGTTCCTTGCAAGCTGAGTTGGAAGAGAATCAAGATAACAGATTATGGCTAATATTTACTTAGAGTTACATGGTTCATAGGGATAAGTAGAGCATTTTAAAAAGGTATGAGAATTCTTCATTTGAAAGTCTTTTAAAGTTGAACTTTCATTATAAAATGTAGGCAAAGCCATAGAGGAATTTAGAATTTAGAGTAAATCCCTGGATATTAGAGTTAAGAAGGAGGGGACAATCATTTATTTAATACCTATTGTGTACCCGTCATCACAAAGTTACTGACTTCAGAGAAATTATATGTTATTAAGAATTTCCAACCTCTCCTCCTAAGGAAAGTGATTATTACAGTGGCTATTTTATGGTCAATACCACTGTGGATCAAAAAGTTTAAGAACTCCATTCAAAAATTTATATCCAAGTGATGAATTTGGGATTCGAATCCAAGTCTATCTGACCTTAGTGACAAACTGCTTTGAGAGATCATATAGTATGTTAGAATGGCAGCATTTAGAATTAAGGTAAATAACTTGACAATTTTGGATAAGTAATTTGTACTTTTTTGGTCTCAGTTTCTCATTCTGACACATTTGCCCTATATAGTCTCTAAAACTCTTTATGACTCTAAATTCTTGTTAAAAAAAGTGATAACTATTATTTTAAAAATCACATCAAATATTTTATGACACAAAGAGCCAGGTGAAAAAGCTGTGCATATTAATGGATCATACATTAGGAAAGAAGTAGTAGGGATTAATTAGATTATAGTAGGGTTATAACTAGAAGGGGTACAGAAATTATTGACTTTTTCTTTAAATACCTCTATATTATTTGACACGGTAACATAGTTATGATCTTTGTAGTGAAATCTAATAAATAGAGGGAAAACTATAGCATTTTCAATAGTGAGTTAAGTTAGACAATATTTTCTTTATTAAATACAGATTACCAAATTATATAAATCTCAGAAACTTATGTTTTTATTTGTGCTAGTTATGAAACGCTGTTCCTACAATACCCTTTTGTATTCTAGTCTAGATATAAATGCAGGTTAGAAAAGGGTGATATGACTGCTAGAATCAAGTGTGTTGAGTACTTCTACTTACTTCCATTAAGATGAAATTAAAAATAGGTAATGTCAAAATATATACAATATTTTAGAGATCATAAAATCATTAATAAATGTACTCTACTCTCAACTATTATTTGGTGTCAACAATGATACTTTTACTAGACTCTCATGCTTTTACTTCTTAATTTTGTGCAATAAAATAATACACGAAAGACAAAAGTCGAGAATAACATGTCTAAGGAAGTTGAATGTCATAATTAAAATTTCCCTTTTGTCCTAAGGAATCTAGTTCCAATGACTGGGTATTCTTGGGTAAATCAGAACTGGCTTGAACCCATAACCTGGTTCATTCCAGGTTAATAACGAACTAAATACAATTAACTATGAATACACAGATTACGCTAATGATGATCAGTTGAGACCTTTTTTCTACATACTGATTTCTGGCACCATTTGACCCTTGTGGTGAGAGAAGTTGGGTCAGTGCTAATAATGGAAATGTCTTCTCTCATACATAAACACCCACACTGAAAACTAGCTATATCTGCTTTTACCTCTAAGGTTCTGAGCACCTCATCACAGAACTTGGTTAGATGAAATGGGAACATTTTATATAAAGCCATCAGTATGACAGACACTCCAGGCACAAACTGCCATTACATTTAAGGTGGACATTTTTCATGTATTCATACCTTCAGGGTTCAGATCAGGCTTGTAGGATATCCCAATTAAAACTAGCCATTGGGGAAAAGAAAGTTCAATAAGGGATAAAAATGAACTCTAAGCTACTTTGAAAATATGACGCAAGCATAAAAGAAAAACTAAAAAATACCATGTAGGCTGAAAAAAATTACAGTCTTTTTTACTACTCTTTACATGGATTGTGATAAAGATTCAGTTCTCCGTGGAATCCTGTAAGCAAAAAATCCAGCGAGCAGAGAACAGAATGGGGATCTTGCTTGACAACAAGTAGGCCCAATGCATTTTCTTAATATGAGGACCACAGCTAAGAAGTGTATCTCTGTAGCTTTTCCACACAATAAACAAATAATTCTAGACTATATTGTTAAATGACTTCAAATACAGGCTAATAAGCAACACACAAAACTGACACAATTAAAAAATTAATTTAGGAGACACATACACTATACACAAAATTGTTCCCATCAGAAAACATATTTGGTAATAACAGAGAAGAAATGTTTAAGGGCAAAAATAAAAGGTGTTAGGTATGCCCCAAATACTTCTGGGGAAAAAAATAAAGGTTATTGTGCAACTTAACAAATATGATCAACAAACCAATTGGCCATTTGTTGACCATGGTGCTACTTATGGTAATTAGAATCAAATTGTATAATTTAAAGGGAAATTTTAAAGTACATTTTTCCAACTCTGACTTTAATGTAGCAATGTACTAAGCACGTGGTATGAAAAGTTGATATTTCAATAAATATGGAGGGTAACGCATACCTTAAATTCCTCCAAGATTTTGTAATTTTTCCCGTGATATTCACAGAAGTTTTTTACTTCTTTGCACTCAGGACAGCATCCATTGTGTTCCACTTTAGTACACTTTGGGTGAATTTTAGGGCATTCTGGTTGGTCGCAAACAGGTCCATCTAGAGCACAGACACATGGACAGTTGGAATGCCCAGGGAAAAATCGTTCTCCCAACTTGTATACAAAGCCGCTGTCATCGACACACCCTTTCCCTCGATAGTCATCAAAGATCAGATTGTCATTACTGGAGATCTGGTCACCTTCATCAGCAGGATAGTCTTCATGACTGATAGCAGCAGAGGTGACCAATCCAGGGATGACCAACAGAAGTATGCAAGCTTCATGAATATGAAGAGCCATCCCCCTCTTCAAAGACTTCTGGATGTGCTCCTAATATTAAATATACTCAGCTCCTTCCATGGGAATACAAGAGGGGTAGGCTGAAAATAAATATTTAAAAAGAATAATTTGACATATATAAAGTGAAGATAGATTCATTTAAGCCCACGCTCTTAAACTGTTTGGGATCAATTTGAAGATACTAAGTCCTCAAATAGACTAAGTTCATGCAACTATCTATGCCTTATTGTGAGGTTTGGAGAGTTTATACTTAGCAATATATGCATTAAAATTTGTCCTTTTGGATTATTTTACATAGGAACCTTCAGCTTGAATTTTCCTTCTGAATTTCATAGGTCTAGCTTTATCTAAATTGCAAAGAAATGGTTTTACTGAGCCCCAAAATGTGATCACAAGGAGTAAGTTACAAATAGCTCAAGAATATTTGAACTCACATTTTCTATTATTCTTTAAACCGGACTAGTCAGTGATGGAACATATGTTATAATTATCTGTGTCAACTCAAGAGATTAGTGAGAAAAAAATCTAATTCTAAAGGAAATGGAATAAACCAACAGTTGAATATAAATTATATTTAGGAAGGAGCTACTATAAAGGATTTCCTACTTATTTATGCCCATAATTAAAGAACGACAATGGTGTCAACATCAGTTACCTGTTTAAGTGAACATGAGTCTGGATTTTTGAAATATAGTTGATAACAAAAACAACATAACTATTCCATAGTGATTAAGAGAAAGAAAATTGGAAATAATAAATAATACAAGAGAATTCCATGTGCTTAAAAGAGTTTGTTAAAAACAAATTTATTTGTATTATTGTCCACATTATTTTACATAGGAAGGAAGCTCCTAGTGGGCAGGAAAGATCTATCTATAAATTTATTTCACAGTAACTTGAATCTAGTATATATGTAATATTATTTAAATTAAAATTTTCAATATAATATAAATACAATTTATGAGATCTTGAAAACATAACTCTTGAAATGTCAAAAATATTTACATGTACACAATCTGCACACAGATGCCAGCATAAAATTCTTTATGGAAGTTGCTTAAAACCATAATTAAGTGTTAACCATTCATAGAAAATATGCCTTATTAATTTTGTGACACTGACTCTTGTAAACTCCACTTAGTATTGGTGCTTGATGTGAAGTGTTGGGAGTGGGCTCTTATTTAAATATTTAGAATAACTAAATCACACAGAGGCTCTGGGGAGACTGTGACTTTAGGGAGTAATAAATAAGAAAAAGTATTGTCAAATAGCTCATTTTTTTATTTAAATGCTATTGGCTTCATGCCAATAACACTAAGATGGTATACAGGACATTTTCAGGTCAGTTATAAATGTTATACATTGGTTTATTTTCAGATTATATTAAGAGCAATGATAAACCATCTCTTTTCAGTCCAACATATACAGACGATAACTTAAGATAAAGATGACATTAGGAAACTTCATAAACTATTATATTTGCATTTTAAGGTAGATATACAAGTTCTAGTAATAGTAAAATGGAAGGTAGTATGCCCTCTTTCCGGAGAAAGCTGATATTAGAATTCCTCTGATATCCTCTGATATTAGAATTCCCTTTGGGTAGGTAATAAAGCCGATGATTTCTTATAAAATATGTCAAAAATAATGAGTCATGACAGAACAAGAAAATGCAAACCTATAATTCTACTTGAGAATCTGGAAGCTCCCTTTGACAAAGCATTTTTTTCTCTCAAATTACTACAGAGATAACAAACATAACAGAAGCTTCTGAAAAAGCATAAATATAATTTACTAATTAAAGCAAGCATTTATACATCACATATTTAGAAAGTTTATCTTGGAGGAAAAGAAAGCTACTGTGCTTCCTTATAATATTCCAGCAATATCTGTCAATGCATGCAAGATAAGCCATATAAAATACACATATGATTCTGCTTCAAAGAGACATAGGCAGAAAATGATCTCTTTGTAAGCCACAGGTAGGCATTAATGTGTTAGGTTATGGTAAATGTAAACTTAGAGGTAAAAATAGGAATGTAATATCTACTTTATATAAACATTAAATATGTTTTTATTATATGAAATATATCTTAAAATCTGAGTGGTAAAAAAGATTTTATTTTCAATATAACAAAGTTCTTAGGCTATTTTTTTTTAAAAAAAGCCTTCATAATTGAGCTGCCCTAGTACAGTTTAAGATACTATTTAAGAGAAGAAACATGGGATAAATCAAATGTAATGTTTATCTGAAGATTTTTAAAAAGAAAGCAAGCACTGCTAAACTGAGGATCACTTCCCAGCTTAACTTTCCCCCCCCTCCCCATATTGCTACAGATGATTTAAAATGACTGCATCTATTTCTTTGAGAAAACAAACATAATTCATGTCATAAGATACACTTACCTAATCACTCTGGAGGTTAATGGTGGTGGTAGGGGTCACAGCCCAAAATGAACTAAAAGGTCAGGTATGTTTTAAGAAAGCAGTTCCTCTTTAATTACCCAAAGAATATATTTTTTAGGCATGAATTAAAGGCAATCCATTCTCTCTACCTCCCATTTCAAAACACAGTAAAGAAGCAGTCTCCCGCCCTTCCAGAAAGAAACACAGCAGACACATATAAGAAATTTGCTTTGGACCTGTCTTCAGAATTCAAAGCAAGAAGCAATGCTGGTCCTGTAGAAATCCAGACCCCAGTAGCAGAATCATGTTGAACTTATTTTTAGCATTTTCTTAGATCCTTCTATGAAATTTCCCGGCTGATTACGCCTCCTCCACACATGAGTTCACTTACACAGTGTTTGCTACGGCAGTAGAGGTGATTTGGCTAGGCTCTGAGGATCACAAACAGCAACAGCATGCTGTAGCTTAAAGCCCACTCCGCTGGCAATACCATCACCATCGTCCACAGTATGTTGCTTGAATCCCCTCTTACACACCGGAGAATACTAACTGTGGATGTGAAGGAAAGGAGCAACTTTAGCTGGGTTTCTGCATCAGTAAGAGCAGTTTGCAGATTGCTGATTTGGAGCTCATTCTGCCGGCAGCCGGGAATTCCTCAGCACCACGGACAGCGCCAACAACTGGCTTCTGAGCCCAGCTCTGTCGAAATCCCAGAGCTGCTTTAGACGAGTCTAGAGTGCTCTCCAAGCAGTCGCACTTTATACAGCGGATGCGTGCATTAGGAGGGGTAAAGACATTCTACGTGCGAGATACTTATTTGCATTGAAATTACAATTAATTTTTTTTCTATAAAATTGTATACCTAACGCGTTCTTGGATGGGCTGCCGAGATGAAAGTTCCGGAAGAGGCTTGCATTTAGATTTAAGCCATCTGCAGTCCCCAATTATTATTAATAGATAAAGCATAATCATTGTCAAACAATCTGTGAAAACGTATGCTCGTCGATTCTATTTGACCCTTTGGTGGCAGAAAGACTTCCCTGGTGCTGCACGATTAAACTTCAGGTCTTCCTGCAGCTTGGATCTGATTTTTTTTTTTTTTTTAAAGTAGCCAGGTTTTCCTGCAGTTTGTTCTCTAACATTAAAAATCAATCTCCTGTAATTCATCTAGTCTGTCATTAGGCGTCATTGTAAAGCTGTTTCTTTCAAAACCCCTAGCAAAGATGCCGTGTCTCTAAATTCTTATCAAAATGAGAGAGAAAAAAGACCCTGACACAAATGGGTGAGCATAAAGTTATTTTTTTTATTAGTAACAGTATGAGCACTAAAATATATGTCCAAAGCATGTTTTAAAGCAGACTGTAAATGTTACCTGCTGGCACATTTAACCAGTTATTTGCTGGTTTGGGACTACAGGAGGCATTTTCAAGCCTTAAAGGGAATGCCCTCTGCAGCGGGATGTGCTGACGGTCAAGACCACGTTCGAACTGTGCCGTCAGAGCCTCCAGAAAAGAGAATCTCCCCGTCGTGAGAAAACACAACCGTGTGTGCCTCGTTTTCGTGGCCCATCAATTTGTGAATCTCCCCAGATTTAAGATCTAGCAAATGGATAACACCATTGCCACTTGCCTGAGCCAAAACTCGACCTGAGGGAGACAGAGAGAGAGGAGAGAGAGAGAGAATGAATCAAAGTTTTATTTCAAGTGTTCACAGTTTATAAGCAATGAAGCATTCTATTTTTTTCAATTATCATTCTGTGTTAGGGGTCAGTTATTAAATATGCAGTAGCTCCTGTAGGTATAAGAAATAAGTTGAGTCAAAATTAAGACACATCAATAATTACATTATAAAATTTTCTAATTGGGACATAGAGCCTAATGGTCTACCTCCTTTATATGCAGATTTCATCAAACGTCCTACTATTCTTTTATATTTGTGATTAATAAAGCATTTTGAGGAGATGAGATTGAAAGCAACTATGCAAGGCAACTTTCTTTTTCAAATAAATTATATGTTAGAAAGTTTTAAAAGGCATAGCTTTCAAAATTTATGGAAAACATTTGTATTCTTCTTTAAACTTATTTATAATAATTATGTTAATCATTACTTACAACTCAATATACATTCCTGCTTTAAAAATTGTGATACTCATGAACTCAACAAATATTTTTTTGAAGCTGAAGTGGAAATAAATACTTCCATTTCAAAATGACTTGGGAGTTTTTATTCTAGCTTAGAATTCAAATTTTGATAAATTAATTTTTTTTTTACATAAGATGGCTAAATACAGCACAGGGTATTTGCATAATTTTTGTATCATACATTTTTTAGTGGCTCATTTCCTCAAAGTGAAAACAAATCAGGGATCCAATTTTAATTAATATTTTTATTAAGGAAGTCCAGTAACAAACTATCATGGGACTTGGAGTTAAGTAAAACAATAGGATATGTTTACATAAGCTCAGTACTTAGTGTAAATAAGTATGACATTAGTACTATCCATGTGATTATTTAATCATACTTAGAAGGCATATTATTGTTTCAGTAATAACATTTAAAATTTATTAAACTCTTTTAATGTGATAGATACTATATTTAGTGCTTGATATGGGTAATTCCATATGATCCTTATATTTAGTGCTTGATATGGATAATTCCATATGATCCTTACACTAATCTAATGATAAAGAAAATAGCATTAACTATTTAATATTTTAAAGTTAGTACTAATAGTAGTAACTAATATTTTAAATAGTACTAATAGTATTAACTAATATATTAGTTAGTATTAATAGTATTAACTATTTAATATTTTAAATAGTACTATTTATCTGTATTTTAAATAGTTAGTACTATTTAAAAATGCTTAAATATCTGTTATTTAAAAAATGCCTCCTCTATGTAGGTGAAGAAATAGAGGCTTGGAAAGGCGAAGTAACTTGCTCACAATGACACCCTAGGTATAGAAGGAGCTAGCATTTAATCACAGCACTTCGAATCCAGAGCCTGGGCTTTTAGCCATTGCTTTCCACAGCCAGCATAGCATTGTTATCAATGATGCCTTCTTGACAGATTTTAGGTAAGTGATATATTGTGAAAATAACATTGGTCCATTTTATAATAAGAATTCTAGAATTATATCACCATAAAAGCTATAGTGAAATATTTAATCACAAATTTTACCCCCAAACATCATGAATACCTCTAAAACAGAGAAAAGTTATAAAAGTAAAGCTAACCATGATAAATACAGCCTATTTGCAAACCTTTATAACTACTGGGCTTCTTCATCTAGAACAAAACCTGACACAGCAAAGATCCTTAGGATGGATTAGAGTGTCCAAAGCAGCAGATGTGAATATTTATTATAAACCATTTTCTACTAAGTCTTTGCTGACAGAGGCATTACATATGGATTTCACTTACAACCTCACTCTATAGGCAATTGCTGTTTGTGACTTTCCCAAATAACTTTTTTTCTTGTAGTCTTTATACAACAGCTGAAAAGGGGGGTAAACACTGATTTCTATTTGTGAAACCAAACAAAACGAAACAGAACCAAGTCCATAAAGAAAAAGAAAAATATCTAGCTTTAAATCATTATTCACATCTCAAAAATAATAATTGGAAATATTTATGAAGGCTCTGGTAATTTCTGAAAGTTTGTTCAATAAAATACAGAAAATGATATTGGAACCTCATATTAATTCAACAGCACCATGCCTCAGGTGTTCCAAAAATGTGTTTTTTCAAGAACAGAGTTTGGTCAGCAAATTTATTATGAGATTTTTCAAGTTTACCTGAATTCATTTTCAGAAGATTGCAAGACTGAGTACGTATCGTAACTAATTCCTAAAATGAATATAAGTTTATAATCATGTTCAACTTCATTTAAAGTATATTGGATTCTTACACGGCATATAATGTGTGACTTAAAAATTAGTTTTGCTGGGAACAGGGATGCTAACCTCTTTCTAAGTTAGAAAATGTTCAAAATTACTTACCAGGGTATGTCAATTGCTACATTAGTACTTTAGTATCCAACTGGTTTGAGAGAGAAGAGGTACTCTCAGAAACAAAATAAAAAATGCCATAGTCTCATTACTGGTAGCATCTCCACAAAGTGGAGCATTTATAGAGAAAGTGTTTATGCAGAAGTGCATGGGTATCTTTTTAAATTTCCTGGTGATTGGCAGTGAAAAACAAACCACGCTGCAAATCACTTGTCATCTGAATGTCAGGGTCTTAATGATAAATTTAGGGAGAATAAAAGATTTAACTATATCAGAACTTGGTCAGTGGAATGAAAATATGGTAGAAATACAATTTTAAATAGAGTCATGAGAACTTACGTGAAACCTGAACTAATAATGTTCAGGTTGAAGTAAATATGTCTCTTTAAAAAATGTGAAATTAAATAATTTATTTTTACTTTAAATCTTTTATTAAAATATTAAAAGCAAAATATTGTCTTGTAACATGTAATTTCTGAACAGATTATTAAATTGTTATTTAGCTTAGTATTTTAACAAGAATAATTATAACAATTTATGAATACACACATTCCATAAAAATCACATGAATTAAATTTGTGATTAAAAACAGAGTAGTTTACCAATAGGTTAAAAATAAAAATGGTCAAAATTGATTTATAAAGGTATTTTAAAATACAGATAAACGTTTAAACATCTGTTATGTAAAAAATGCCTTGCTTTTTTTCTTTTGTTAACGTTCAAGTTATAAGGATGTCATACTTTTCACAGAATGGAAAGAAAATAAACAGTCTAGGGAGAAGATTGATGTAATTTTGTAACTGCTATTTTTTATACAAATAACTCAGTATATATCAACACTGAGTGATTATGACTCCTTCATATGTCTTTAAAAATATAATCAATACTTATTTTTATCTGCCAAGACTTCAGAATATTTTCATGTTTAGTAAATCAATACCTTTTCTGTTGACCAATAGGACTCAATGAGGAGCATATGTTGCTGTCCATTTTACTCTATTGGATGAATTTGCCAACTCCTTTTGGCTTTGAAGACAAGAATTAAATTTCTCCTAACCTCAAAGTATTGCTCTGCTATTAAATGATTCAATCTAATTTTATAAATTAGAGGGTCTTTCAAAGTTAGTTCCAAATAAATTTATAACTTTCTTAATACAATATAGTTCCTTTATATGCTGTATTTATTTTAATAAATAGTTTCACTAATATCTTAGGCATAACAGTTTCAATTGAATTTGTTATAAAAACTTGAATATTTGAATATACTTACTAATTTAAGCATTATTAACAATAGAATCCCTTGAAGAAGTTTATAGAATGAGTTAATCCATACAAATTGAGTGGTAAAATTTTATCTGGGTGTAAAAAATCACTTTATATAAACTAGCATAGTTTGGAAACTCTTACTCTCATGCTAATAAAATGTGTAATATTGACACTTTTTCTAGCTACAATTTTTAAAACTTTTCAATCAATTTTCATTAATTTTTATTAAATTTTAAATTAATTTTAGAAACACGTGTGAGAAGTCAATTTGATTTTGACAGCGTACACCTAGAATAACCAGGAGTTACCTTAAACCTTTCAATACTTACTTTCCTTCTCATGTAGCCAAGTTCTCCTTAAGGTTGAGATGCATGCTGCTTATTATTGCAATTTTTTTTATAATCATGGAACTTGACTTATCAGTACTTAATATGTGCTTGTTGCTTGAAGATTCATAGTGTGTTACAAGTAGGAGCACAAAAACCTTTTTGACATTTTTAAATAGAAAGGGTTTGAGCCCATTTTTTTGTCATCCAGGTTTACTGGAATGAGTTGATGGTAGCCCTCATTTATTGAATGTCTAGAGCTTTCTTTTTTACATCACATGTTTTTCACTCAACACTGTGATATAGCTATTCTTTCCTCCTAGAAAATGAAGAAGGAGACTCACAGAAGGTTGAATTGGGATTTACTTTATTTATTTATTGTTTTTTGAGATGGAGTTTCACTCTTGTTGCCCAGGCTTGAGTGCAGTGGCGCAATCTCAGCTCACTGCAACCTCCGCCTCCCGGGTTTAAGTGATTCTCCTGCCTCAGCCTCTGGAGTAGCTGGGATTATAGATGCCTGCCACCACGGCCAGCTAATTTTTTGTGTTTTTAGTAGAGATGGGGCTTCACCATGTTGGCCCTGCTGGTCTTGAACTCCTGACCTCAGGTAATCCACCCATCTTGGCCTCCCAAAGTGTGGGATTACAGGCATGAGCCACTGTGCCCAGCCTTGATTTGGGATTTGAATTGAAAACTTTATTACTAAAAAAGTCTTGCTTCATTTACTGGCTTTAGAATTTCTTTCATAAATTAAGATTTAGGGCCAACTGGGTTTATGCCTGTAATCCCAATGCTTTGGGAGGCCAACGCAGGAGGATCACTTGAGGCCAAAAGTTTGAGAGCAGCTTGGACAACATAGTGAGACTCCATCTCTACAAAAAATTTGAAAGAAAATTAGCCAGGTATGGTGGCATGCATCTGTAGACCTAGCTACTGTGGAGGCTAAGGCAAGAGGATTGCTGGAGTCCAGGAGTTCAAGGCTGCAGTGAGCTATTCCCACCGTTACACTCCATTCTGGGTGGTAGCGCAAGTCCCTGTCTCTAAAATAATAATAACAAAAAATAAGCAAAAAAGACTCAGATAAGTGTCACACTTTGGGGCCTCTTTATGAATATCACTGAATTCTCTAGTTGCATAAGTTCTTTAATGCTCATGTTAATCTCATAATTGTTTTATTTAATGTTGATTCTACTACTTTGTGAAACTCTGAAACTAAAATACTCATGTTCTTGCAAAAGTCACTATATATATCCATTAATCTCTAAATACATACATTCTAATGCACATATAATATGTACTAAAAATTGTACCCAATAACTAAAAACACTCATTTTACATCCCTTCCCATATCTCCAGCCAAATTATCTCCCTGGTTCTACCATTTGTAGTATGAATACTAATTATTTTTTTTCTAGACTCCAAACTGTAATAAAATTCATTTCTGACTTTGCCTCCCTCTCCACCTTCAATCCAAGTCCTAGCCATTCTTTCTTTTTTTAAACAAATTTTCTATAATCCAACCCAGCCATTTATTAATATTTCCAACTGTTATGTCCACAATATTAGTTAAAATCCTTTTTTTAAAGACACTAGGACCACTGAAATGATTCTCAAAATGATCTTTTCATTTTCATATTTTTACTTTTAAATCTACCTATATTAATTCCTGAGGCATTTCTTCAGTAATGTTATCCTCATCCTAAAATACCACAAATATAAACAGAACAATGAAAGCAGTAGCAGCAGCAACAACAACAAAGAGGCCCTTTTCATCTCTGACGTTCTCAGGTTTTGTTTTGTTTTAGATCCAACCATCTTATGTTACAAATAAAACAGCTGAGCTGAAGTGACTTGGCCAAGGTAGGAAAATGCACGTGTGGCAGTTGCAGAATATGGCTGAAATCAGATCTTTGGCACCTAAATCGGTGCTCTTTTTTACTATTTCTTTCAGACACTGAATAATGTCCAAGTATCTTAGCATGGCTTTTAAGATCTCTACACTCTGATACAAATCTGCATTTGCTAACTCAAGTACACTCTTACATGAACTCTGTGCTCTCCATCATACAATTTGCCCTCATTTCTTGAATGTATTTTTCACTTCCCTACCTTTGGATTGTTTCTTCTGTAATTCCCTATAGTGGAATATTTTTCCTAGCTGTCTCCATGGTCCCTAACCATTACTTCCTAACAAAAATCAACCTACCTATTAAATCCTAGTTCAAAATGATTTTCTTCACCAAGTTGGTACAAGGGATTCCTAGTACAAGATCTGCCTTTTCTGAGCACTTATTGCATTTCATTCATACCATTCATGTGATAATAAGATGTCAAAAATTCTAGTTAACTATATATTTGTTTTACATTCTTAACTTCATAATTACTCAGGAACAGGGGCCATGCCATATATTTTTCCATTCCCCCAGCAGAGCAAGGAAGATATAATCAATATCAGTGGATAATAGTAGCAGCTTTCACACTACCATTTGTAGTACATATTATTTGCCAAGCACTGTTCCAAGTCCTTTACTTGCATTATCTCATTTTATTCTTCAATAACCCTGTAATATCCATTATAGCAGCTATGACACACGTGTAGCTATTGAGCATGTGAAATGTGGTTAGTACAAATTGGAATGTGCTGTAATTGTAAAATGCTCACCAGGTTTCAAATGAAGAAAGAATGTAAAATAGGCTATTAATCATTTTCATATTGATTACTTGTTGATATGATACCATTTTGGGTACATTTTATAGATGTTAACATATATTTTATATGTATATAATTAATAAGTATAAATATATATCTCATATAAATATAAATATATAAATAAATATATCAATTTTACCCATTCTTTAAAAATGTGTCCACTAGAAAATTTAAAATTATGAACATACTATTATCATAGTATATCACATATCACATATTTTTATTAGAAAATACTAGCATATACTCTGCTTTACAGAGGAGGGAAATGAAGTTTAGAAAGAAAAGCAACTTCTCCAAGGCCACACAGCTTGTAAGTGATGGCATCTGGATTTGAGGTCTATATGACTCCAAGGCTCATGCTGTTATCCTTTATGATATGCCCAGATGAGTTTTTTTTTTTTTGATTGGCTCCATTGTCATCCCTTCCACTTTGATTCAGCTGCCCTTACTAAAACACAACATGACGGAGAGATGTATCTATCAAAATCTCTCTTGAGTGTGCCACTCCAGTTTCCAGTTTGAATCTATGCTCATCTCTAGGAATATATTTAAATTAATTTTTACATAAGTAAAAGAAATATTTTAAAAATTTTATATTCATGGTCGCCCTAGTGGCATCTATTGATTCCAAGAATCTGATTGTACAACTAGTTTCCTGGGAATAAGTGACAAACTCAGGAAGGCTGCCCTATTCTTTTAGAGCTTCTGGAGACCATCCAATGTACCCAGTGCCTTAGTGGGCAGAAAAAACACTTCCACATCTTTAGGTAAGTATTTTATATTAAGATGTTATTTAAAAATTGTCATTTAATATTTGATATAGGGGAAACAAACCAGATTATATTTTCTTTCCAATGCTTATGCTTTCTATGTTGGCAAACATCCCCTTAGCCTCACCCAAATAATATTTTTGAATACAGTGAATATATTTTATCCAATTCTTTACACTAATTGTTCCTGAAAAAAAAACAGTTCTTGTTTTGCTGAAAGATCTCAACTTAATTTAAGAATTAAGAAAAGACAAAATTAATTTGATAGATTGGTAAAGTAAAATCATCTAAGGTAGAGGGAGGTATTGGACCTCAGTTGTCAATATGAAAATTCCTATTCCCTGAAATTCCAAGGAAAAACCACTGAGAGGCATGAAACTTGTTAATAAATCCAAATTTGAAGAAGATACTGGTTGAGGCACACTTACTGTGGTGGTGTGTTAACTGGCCAAATGATGTCATTTTGTAATGGAGCACCCTACGTTAGTTATGAAATTTATTAAATAATGTTGACAGAAATATTTGATTTTTTGTTAGAGGAATAATTCACAACACTAGTTAATATATCAAGAGTTAAGAGTTGTGTTTCCTTGGGGGACTCTTTAATTGATCAAATACAATTTCCCCAGTGAGCCACCAGTTATCAGGTACTGTTAGTTAAGGTAACTGTGGATATATAAGTTGGTTGGGTTAATTAAATACAGTCATTTTTAATGAGAATTATTAAATGTTATATCTGTCAAAACTTTAAATTTCTTTATGTTCAGAAAATTCAGAATATCTATTTTTCTTATTACTCTGTGTCTAAACACGTAACACATACACTAGCATAAAGGTTACAGAATTCACTTATAGGTTTGAAGATGTTACATTTTCTAGCAATATTATGAGTCAGCAATTGGCTAAAACTATGCATTTTTCTATTATTTATATAGTCAGTAATAGTGTCATTCTGGATTAGAGGAATGTGTCTGCATGAATGGAGCTTTGTTATAAGAAATAGAACCAAACTCAAACCTTTTAAGCTTATTATAAATAATAAAAATGTGAATGAAATACATCATTACATTTCTCATTACAATAACTTAAGTAATTTCTCATGATTATTCATTCTTTGATTAAATTTTGAGCAATATGTTTCTCCAAAGAAACAAAATACTCATTTTATATTTTATTCAAATGAGTCTCATACACAGATCATAAGAAATTTATCACAAATATACAAGAATAGAGACAAAAATCATTGTGTGCCATATATGAAATAACATATCAGGGAAGAGAAACTTTGATGAATAAGGAAATGATTTTTATACACATCAGAACCGATTTGAAGCAATTCTCTCAATCAATATAGATAGGCAGAAATGCTTCTGAACATTTATTACCTGTGGAGAGTGTTATTGATTAATTTTATTGATTTTTTGAATGCATGTGGAGAGGCATCTGCTGTTTCTTTAAAAGATGCCTCAAAATGAAAAGTATCAAGAAACTACTTAAGTTTTGAGGATTTGCATTAATGGCTCAACCAGGGTCATTACTCAGAATTTCAAAAACACCACAGAAAGGAGATATGAAATGTGATTTAGTTTATTTTGTACCTTACTGCTGATCAGTGCATTTCAGAAAAAAATCTTGCTTGCGAATTTAACTTGCCTAAGTGCTAGTAACAATTTAAAAACTTTTCCAGCATTTTTTACTATGTATATTAATGCTAAAGGGTCCTAACTTTTCTTTTGTGAGCAAAGATTAGTTGATGTCAAAGTGTAAAACACAGAGTATAAAACAAATGCATTTTAAATTTATCTTGGTAGAAGTTCATATCACAAAAATGGTAACAGAGAAGGAAGGGAAGGCTTCAGTATCTTCAGAGCTCTAGTCAACAGATTTGCATACCTTACTTAGAAAACATAAAATATTGAATGGACATCAACCGCATGGAAGTTGAGGATAATCTACCATTATGTGAACTTGGTATGGAATGTGACTTATTAAGCAAGTGAATTTTATTGCACAGAGTCTGTTTTAGAAGTTTGCAAAAAATGGTTTTAAACAAATATAAGTTGCTCCTCTGTATCTATGGGGGTGTTGGTTCCAGGTCCTTCCCAACCCATAGATACCAAACTCTTCAGATGCTCAAGTCCCTTCTATAAAATGGCAGAGTTTTTGCATATAACCTATGCATATCCTCCTGTGTACTTTAAATCGTTTCTGGATTACTTATAATACCTAATACAATATAAATGCTACATAAATAGTTGTTATATTTTTATATTATTTTTGTTATACTTTTTTTTTGAATATTTTCAATCTGTGATTGGTTGAATCTGTGACTGCAAAATCTGCAGCTACATGGGGCCAACTATAATCTTTTTCTGTCTTTAACATGAAATCCATGTCTTTCTTAGGAAGGCAGTTCTTTGATTCTCCAGAAATTCCTAAACTATAGCATGTGAATATATCAAAAAAATTAAGTCTACCTTGCTAGGAACAGAACTTTTGGCCTATGTGTAGTTTTGAAAATATTTCCCCCCTATTAGGAGAGCATGAATGATGATCTTGAACCAGGTGCTTTCCTACATGGGCTACCTTCTGAATATTACAGAAATCCCTTGTGAAATGCACCTAAAGTCCTAAAAATGTTCTAATTAATTATTGAATCTGTTTAAAATATCAACAGCCACCTGCTTTCATTAAAAAATCCTTGTAGAGCTGTTTCCTAGCTTGGTCTTCACCTATGCAGCTGATCAGTGTTGGAATAATATTTATTCAGGGACCCCATACATCTGGAGCTTTGCAAACATTTCAGAAAAGCTTTTGCTGATGACAGAGGAAATGCAAGTTCCAGTTCAGTTCTGAGGATTCGATAAGCCATCACAAAACATAATTCATAGCAAATCATAGACTATGATATATTCTTCTTCATTGTTTAGAAATAGGCAAAGGAACCAAGGGCTTATATTTAATATCAAAACTTTAATTAAGAAATTAATCATTTTTGTCTTATTGTAAAGTAATAAAACCACCCTTAGTATTGCTCAGATTTTACTACTGAAACCATAACTACATTTTAAGACTCTAAAAGTCAGAGCTATAATATTTTGGGAGTTTTTCTCTTAATGTACATTGGTATCAGAACTAACGTCATTATAAAGGAATCCTCTTTCTTGAATGTGGAGGTTTGTCTGTGGGGAAAGCCACTGTCAGATTCTGTTAGTTAATGTTCAGGTGGTGAATTGTTAATAATTACATCCTAATTTTAGAACTTCATCCTTTCCTACTTCAGGGCAACATTGTTAGGTAAAAGAGGCTAAGTGATAAATCAGCATCACTACACCATTAATAGTTATAGTAAAAAAAAGATATGCAAATATTTGATAAAAGAATTATAATTGAGAGGGATACCCTCCTCACAAGAGCAAAAGAATGGCTGCAATATCAAATGTGAAGGTCTTGTATGAACTGGGAATGGCTAAATTAATTAGTTTAAATGTAGTATGTAGTATAATCAGATGATTAAAGAATATTAAACTCTCTGAAATCATAGATTAGCTCTGAATTTTATATATGTCACTATTTATTACCTGAGTAAGCCCCACAGGCATAATATCTAATGGAGGTTTCCTTTTAAATAATTTGAAGTGCTTGATAATAAAAGATAGAACCACTAGCTTACAATTATTATCTCACTTTTTCCCAAATATTTCACATCTGTTGTATTATGGAATCCTTACAATCAAATGCAAAGGCAACATTATTATTTTCATTTTACAGAGAAAGATATTGAATCATAGAGACATGAAAGACCTCCATTAAGATAACAGAGTTAGGATTTGAACAAGGATGCCAACCAAGTATGTCTAAAAATTTCCTCTATCCTGCAGCCTGAGGGGAAACAAAAGTAGTTATGCCAGAAAGTTAAGCTAATTTGGCTGCTACATGAACTGCTAAATAAATTTATATTAACTAATAATTCTGTGAAGGCATCTTTATGGAAATTTCAGCTAACATTCTATAATATTACATTCCGATGACCTGGCTTTATATCTCATAGAAAATTTAAAGCAACATGTGATTAGTTTGTTCTTTATTCAGCCTCTCTCCATCATACTTTCTCACTGTTAACCTCTTCATCTGCTAGCCCACTTGGATCAAATGGGCTTTTGCTGAAAGCTAGTAGACAATTTGAGATTAAGGGCACTGATGAGTACTTGGAGTTAAAGTAATGAAGCACGCATGATTTAGCTATATACAGGAGGTATAAAAATGGCAAAGTTGGAAGTACAATTATTAGAAAATATGGAGTGTGACTTGTCTGAATAAATGGAATATTAGGGTATTTTCAGTTGCAAGTGAAGGAAAGTCAACTCAATGTGGCAAAGGGAAAATTTTTTTTAAAGTTTAACAAATATATTTATCACACAGAAATACAAATAAACTGACTCCAATAATGGCTGGATCAAGAGGTTGGAATGATGTTATTAGGATGCCTTCTTTCATTGTCTCTATATTCTGATTCCAGCAGTGTAAATCCATACTGAGGCAGACTCTATCCACTTGGTAGTCTGGGTTCAGGCTCATGGCCTACCAAATTCAAATTCCATGGAAAGAGTACCTCTATTGCCTAGCAGTCTCATAAGGGGTAAAAATTTTCCCTTATTGGTTAGCTTGGATCATGTGGCTGGCAGGCGGAAGGGTGTGATTTACTAATTCACCAGGCCAGGATTTAGTGCTGACCAGAACAAGTGAGAGTGCATATGGAGAACTACCCAAATGAAGAACAAGATGCTGTCATTTTAGGAGGAATGACACTAGGCATTTAAAAAAAATCTACTTCAGATAGTCATTCCAGATGTGCAATTCAGAGCCAATTTTTGCATTAGAGAAGAAAACAAAGAAATAATAAGCCACATTGTAGGCCTTGAAAACTGAGCTTTACCTTCTATTTTCTTTAATTTGACTATCTATCTATCCTCTTGCCTCCTAAAAGACTCTTATGCAAATAAATTGCATCTAGTTTTATCAATAAATCAGCTCAAGTATTTTGTTAAATAGACTGCAAATGTTTGGGGTCCCTTGATCTACAGTGAGGCTATTAAATGCAAAAACTCCCAAAGATAAACTGCAGGGAAGGTAGGGGTAAAGTGGGAATTATAGTTGCAAAGGAATAGAAAAATTTGAACACCTATAAGACAAGCAATCTGCATTAGAAAATTTAAAAATATGGCCGGGCGCGGGGGCTCACGCCTGTAATCCCAGCACTTTGGGAGGCCGAGGCAGGCAGATCACGAGGTCCGGAGATTGAGACCATCCTGCCCAACGTGGCAAAACCCCGTCTCTACTAAAAATACAAAAATTAGCTGGGCATGGTGGCGTATGCCTGTAGTCCCAGCTACTTGGGAGGCTGAGGCAGGAGAATCGCTTGAATCCAGGAGGCGGAGGTTGCAGTGAGCCGAGATTGCACCACTGCATTCCAGCCTGGCGACAGAGCGAGACTCCATCTCAAAAAGAAAGAAAATTTAAAAATTTATATAAATTCAAGCTTTTTTGCATTAACTAGATACTATGATTATTAATATCTCAGTGGCATTCACACAGTAGAGTATCTTGCCAAAATAAACAATTACAGCAAGCTGCACTGGATTTTATTATATTAAACAGAATAAAATTTTTATAAACACTAAAATTAGAAACACACAGTATAGTTTTTATACTTTCCTAGTAATCCCAGTATTTTCAGGAAAAAAGCTAAAGAAAAATGCTTTTTTTAAGGGCTATTTATCAAAGATGATACATTTTATGTTTCAGTGGCAACTTTGCACATGTTCAGAAGATCTTGATGTAGATCTATAAAAAGTTCTGAATACTAAATATTTTAGTTATTTCTAAAGAAATCATTTTTAAAATAATATATAAGAACATAAACAACCAAATAGATAAAAATTATTTTGTGGAATCATTTTGAGAAACCATACTATTTTGCTGTTGTCAATATTTAAATTTAAAAATATATTCTTTGGGAATTCAGAATCTTAAGAACAAAACACATGAACATGTAAGAAGAGGGATCAACGAAACAAAACTGACAAAATATTAACAGTTGTCAAACCTGGGTAGTGGATAAATGGGGCTTATTAGATTATTTTCTTCACTTTTATGTATGCTTGGAAAACAAAAACAATAAAACATTAAAAAATATTAATTACAGATCACCATTATTACCATGTAGTCATTTCTTATACATAGAACTAAAAATTTTGAATTATCAGAGAAGTACAAAGTATTCTAAAACTAGGTATATATACAATGTGTCTAAGTACTTTTAGCAACTGCAGAGCAAAATAGTGAGTGATAAATGAAGATACTAAATATAATCATTAAAAAAACAAACTGGAGGACTTTATTAAAATAAACAACAAAAAGCCAAGCCACAGCCTGGTACAAAATATTTGCAAAAGACATACCTCATAAAGGACTATTATCCAAATTATACAAAGAACTCTTAAAACTCAAGAATAAGAAAACAACCTAATTAAAAAATGGGCCAACATTGTGGAAAGCAGTGTGATGAGTCGCAGAAGAACTTGAAGCAGAATTACTATTCAACCCAGCAATCCCATTATTGGGTATATACGCAAAAGAATATTAATCACTCTACCATAAAGACACATGCACATGTATGTTCATTGCAGCACTATTCACAATAGCAAAGACATAGAGTCAACATAAATCCCATCAACTGAAGACTGGTTAAAGAAAAATTGGTACATATATACCATGGGATACTATGCAGCCATAACAAAGAATGAGGTTATGTCTCTGCAGCAACATGGATGGAGCTGGAGGCCATTATCTTAAGCAAACTAACACAGGAACAGAAAACCAAATACTGCATGTTCTCACTTATAAGTGAGAGCTAAATGATAAGAACACAAGGACACAAAAAGGAAAAAAAATAGACACCAGGGCCTACTTGAGGGTGGAGGGTGGGAGGAGGAAGAGGATCAGAAAAAAATACCTATCGGGTACTATGCTTATTACCTGGGTGATGAACTATTTTGTACACCAAACCCCTGTCACATGCAGTTTACCTATATCACAAATCTGCACATTGAAACTAAAATAAAACTTACCATAAAAATATTTAAAAATGGGTCAAATACCTTAAACAACCTTACCAAAGAAGATAGACAGATGGTGAATAAGCATATGAAAAGAGGCTTAACATCATACGTCATCAGGGAAATGCAAATTAAAACAGCAGTAAGGTACCACATACACCAGAACACTGATAACACCAAATGCTGGTGAGAATGTGGAGCAACAGGAACATTCATTCCTTGCTGGTGAGGATGCAAAATGTTACAGCTACTTTGGAAGATAGTTTGGCAGTTTACTTAAAAAAGTAAACATACTCTTGCCAATTATTTCACAATTGTGTTCCTTTGTATTTACCCAAAGAGGTGGAAACTTATGTCCACATAAAAACTTGTACAAGAATGTTTATAGAAGCTTCATTCATAATTGCCAAAAGTTGAAAGCAACCAAGATGTCCTTCAGTAAGTGAATTAATAAAGCGTGGCACATCCAGACAATGGAATATTCTTCAGTGATAAAAAGAAATGAGCTAACAAGCCATGAAAAGGCATGGAGGAAACATAAATGCATACTACTAAGTGAAAGAAGCCAATTGGCCAACGCTACATACTGTCTGATTTTTACTATGTGACATGTTGGATAAGGCAAAACTATGGAGATAATAAAAAGATCTGTGGCTGCCAGGAGTTGTGGGGAGGTAGGGATGAATAGGCAGAGCACAGAGGATTTTTAGGCCAGTGAAACTATTCTGCGATACCATAGTATCATGACGGACACACGTCATTATACATTTGTCCAAATCCACACCAAAAGTGAACTATTTTGAAGGATAATGATGTGTCATTTAGGTTCATCAGGTGTAACACATGTGCCACTCTGGCAGGGGATTTTGATAATCAAGGAGACTGTGCATGTGTGGGGATAGGGGATATACGGGAAATCTCTATACTTTCAATTTTTCTATGAAACTAAAACTGATCTAAAAAGACAAAGTAAAAATAAAAGTTTGAAACCAATATGAGTTTAATAGCTAATTTTCAGTTGGAATTAAAGGTAAAATATCTCTCACTTAGGATGATACTATCCTAAGTGCTCAAAGTAGGTGCTTTAAAATGTATTTTTAAAGTTTTTTTACTCAAGTACATAATCAGAATCAGCAAAATAGTGTCTTCTCTCAATTGTGAACCCTCTAGATGATTTTAAGTAAATGAAATAACTCAGATTTGTACACTGGTATAGGGAGTAGCTATTTCCTCAAAAAAAAAGTAACAAGCTATGCTGATATTTAAAAATAAAGCTCAAATTATTAGATTTCTAAAATCATCACTGTATAGCTCTTACTTGACTTAGAAAGAGAGAGAGAGAGAAAGCCACACAGAAAAAAGAGGCACACAGAGAGAAATAGAGACAGAAAGAGACAGAGACAAAGAGAGATGCCTATTTAGATGAGGACTGTAAAATGGAAACTAAATTAATACAAAGATTTTCATTAAGCAACACTATCCATCACAACCCAAAAGCAGCTTGAAAACACAGAATAAATTTCCTGGCCCATATTCTGTGTATCGGCCAATGGTAGTGCCCAAATACACCAGATAATTGCTCCACCATCTGCTTCACATTGATTACATAGTTGTGGTGGTACATTTCCTATGACTGGAGAAAGATTCCATTTTAAAAAATAGACATTATTTGAGCTTTCTAAATTAGGAGTCTCTTCAAAATAGCACAATATTCACCCTTCAAAACATTTTTTAGAGCAAATCTAAAGCTTTGATGTGTTTCTTTTTCTAGAAATTAATGCCTTCATTATTTCTCACGTATAACAATTTTCTGTTTTGTTTTTCCAATTTCAGATTATGAGTGTTGTAAAGCGTTGGGGGTCTAAAATATCCTTTGTTCCAATCAAATGCAAAAGAGAGATAGGATCATGTTTAATTTTGCACAGATGACACACACGTTTTGACTTAAATGATCTTGATATGTATAACAATTTATTTTCATTAATTATATTTTATATAATTATATTTTAGTTTAATTATTTTGCTATTTTGGGAAAATATTCATAAAAATTTTTTAGACCTGAAAATACTAATTTCCATTGAGTACATACTTAAATAAATATCTTGCCTTTTATGTTTATTATTCAGTGGACTAGCCTAACATTAAAAAATAACATATTAAACTCAATTCGGGGCATCATTGAACAAAACTTCCCTACCTGGTGATAGATGGGACATGGCAAGACAAAGCCAAATTTTGTATATTTCCTTCAGGGGCCGATAGCCAAAGAGCAGAGCATAAACTGTTGTAACATTCAACCAAAACAAAGATAAGTTACCCACTATAAACTGTCTGAGATTCACGAAAATATGTTTAATCCAATTTCAAGAAAAGAGATTAGATGACTGCTTTCATACAAGATAGTTGTGCTTCAATTTTAACTTTTGTTGAGAAAATATATGACATGGTTTAAGAATCAAGTTCTATAGAACTATAGTGAAAAATAACCTCTGCCTTAAACCCTTCCGCCACGAAGTTTCATTCCCAGCAATACCTACTTTAAATTATTTTAGCTGCTTGGATAATAATGAATTCCACTAGTATTTCTTAATACATCAATTTCAAACATTTTCTATGGACTTCCTATTAAGAGAGAATATTAGACTCTTATGTAATTCTACCCAGTTATCATCTCTCCATTCTTTCAACTAATTTAGAACACAATTCTAGGTTCAGTGTTAACAAATTAGTAGCTATATTATTGTAAATATGCATACACATTTCTATGGAAGTATTTCTCTTAGGCGTTTGGGTCCCTGCTTCTCCCACTCTGTTAAGTCAGTGACCACTCCATGATCTTTTTTTTTTTTTTTTCCTTTGTAGGTTGGTTTTCTATCTACCTGTCACTAATTACTCCTAAACTCTTCTTCAGAATTATAAAACTTCTTTCAATACTATTCTTCCCCAGGTCAAATGCATCAAATTCATTTTGATGATTTTGATGAATTTAAGATTATTTCTTAAAGACTCTACCTCCCAAACAAGGGCTTGCTGTCATGGGAAAAGCTCACCTTCTGGGGGTTCTTGAGGAAGGGTGAGTACAGGGATAAGATTCTGAGGCTCAGCACCGTGGCTCTTGCTTGTAATCCCAGCCTTTGGGAGGCTGAGGCGGGTGGATCACTTGAGGTCAGGAGTTCGAGACCAGCCTGGCCAACATGGTGAGACTCAGTCTCTAATAAAAATACAAAAATTAGCCAGGTGTGGTGGCTGGTGCCTGTAGTCCCAGCTACTCTAGAGGCCGAGGTAGGAGGATTGCTTGCGGCAGAGGTTGTAGTGAGCCGAGAGCCTGCCACTGCACTCCAGCCTGGGTGATGGGAATGAAACCCTATCTCAAAAAAAGAAAAAAAAAATTCTGAGACTGAGTGGCAAGCTGACATTTTAAATGTGTGACCCCCCAAATGTTAGTATCTGTAGGCATTTTCTTTGGGTTCTATTCAATTTCTTCAGCAATGAATCTTGTGGTTTGCTCACTGGTGACTTGTGTTCCAGGAACTGGATAAGGGGAAAGATGGAGAGAATTCTCTTGGTCCAAATCTCTGCGTTGTGTTCATATTTTGTGCCTTGTATTCCTGAGTCCAGGGCCCCTTTTTATTTAACTTTTCTGAAGGACAAACCTCCTTTCTCTTGATAATTGTGGTTCAAATAGAACTAGTTGCCTGGTTGAGCAGGGTTGGAGAGAAGATCTAGGGGCTTAGAATGCTCTTTATACAATGTGTCAGATCCAAGCTTCATTCTTAAATTCTTTGTAGCTGGTGAACATCAATTCCAGAATGGCTAGGGAGCTCAGTGGTGGAAATTAGCTCATTTATGTGGAAGTCTTCTTCTTTAGGCATTTGAGTCCCTACTTCTCCCACTCTGTTAAGTCAGTTGCTGCTCCATGATCTGTTTTCCACTGACATTTCTTTCCCTCTGTTGTATCCTCTGTGTTTCCTTTGTCCTTGTGTGTTTATACCCATTTCCTTCTTTACTATTATTAAAGCTTTGGCATTTAATTGACCATATTTAACCCATTCTTCAATGTGATATTTTCATTTTGGTGGATAAAATGTAGTGCCAATTTTCCCATTTATATTTTATTCAATAAATTAGGTAATCTAAGTTTTAGGAATATAGTTTAAAATTTATTTCATCAGATCAGAAATATGTTTAATGAAATTTTGAATGAAAAAGATGAAGCAAAAATATTTTTATTTTTCCTTCTTTGACCTTCATTTTCCTTAAGTGTTTTACATATATTAACCAATTTACTGCTCAAAATCATTCTAATGATTATCCCAATTTTACAGAAGAGGAAATTGAAGCTACAAAGCTTAGGGAAGTTGCCTTGTATCATATAAAACTAGTAAGTAGTAGGGTCAAGATTCATACCCAATATATTTGGGTTCAGTGTCTCTGCTCAAATCCATATGCAAACAGCCTGTCAACAGTCAGGTCATGATTTTGTGATCTCTGGTGTAGTAATAGTGTCCTCCACTGTCCTTAAGATCTTCTAAGAACCATCACATCTGAAGTCACAAATACCTAATCCTCTTGCCCACCCAGCTGCCTTTTCACAACCTTAGCAATATTTCTTGGTTTTACTCTGCACTTGTTTCAAGACTCCTTTCTCATGAAAATCTCCTTGTTTCTGCCTATCAATTTTGTACATGGCCTTGTCTCTTTTGCCAAGCCTTGTATAGACTGGCAGCTCAATTTCGGATCATCTCCGTGACATTGATCTTGCTCTCCATTGGAACTATGCTTCTAGTAACTTTCCCTTTGGCTCTACATATTCCATCCAGTTGGACTTTAGCACCGTGACCCACACTTGCCCCTAGAACTCACGCTGTGCTCCCCTGCCTCTCCCACTCCATTGGGATTGTGGGGGGGTGGAAAGGGGATGAATGCTCCACTATGGTTCTAATTGGATGATATTAGATTTAAACTGCCCATTCAGTTTATATCTTTTCGTCATATTTAATTCAGCATTTGGATTATGACTGTTTTTAACCAGTTTGTGCTCAAAGTGAGCCTGAGATAAAGTGGGAGCTGAGTGGTGTAGAAGAATAGTCAATTGTTTGGCCATCCAGGAAGCCAAGTTTAATTTTAGCCTTGAGAGAATTTGAAATCATTATAATTACATGGGTATTAAAGCCCACGAGTGAAAAGGACTTAAAAAAAAAAGCATACCCATTCATTTAGCATCAATTCACAACCGGCAGTTCACCCTCCCAAATGCTCTACCACTGAGCATGCATACAGAGTTAGAGTAAAACATTTCTGGAGGAGTTCAAATACCTAGGAAGGAGGCCATTACTGGAGGTGTAATATTGAAACTGTAATTAACTTGAATACTAGAGAAATGCAAGAAATACAAAATGTGTATATATTTTTGGAGAGAAAAATTGTATTGTTTCATACATTTTATTTGTGGTACAGAATGACTGGACAATTGGCTTAAGATAATTACAAGGTATCCTACACATAGTGTCGGGCTTCAGTACAAACGTTGGTTAATAACCATTCCTGAGCTTGGGCTCCAAGGTTAATTTGAAGTGCACTCCAACAAAAAATAGGCAATCATTTTACAGTCACTTCAACGTTTTACATAGGTTCTGCCTCGGTCCAGACTAATGCCCTAACTGAAGAATGTCAATGATATGATGGAATGAGGTACCTTGAAAAACAGATGAGGCAATATAACTGGCAGTTTAGTCTTCTATCCTTGCAAATGACTAAAAGGTATTTTTGTAATATTTAGCAAAAATGGATTCAAAAAATTGGCATTGGGATTTTCAGTGGAAAATGAAAGCAAGGACTCTTCCTTTAACATAAGCAAGTTATTGTCAATAGCAGCATCTCTATTAAGCTTGTTCTCTTACTTAAACACTCCTATTACTGTCATCTCTCAAATTTGTCATACCCACTGACCTGGCAGTACAAACATTCTTCAGTAAAATCTGTCAAAGAGGCCAGTTGATTTCCTACATCTTCTGACACATGCTGCTCTTTAATATCTGCCTGTCAGAACACCTAAGAGAAAGGTATCTGCTTTCATGCTTGGAGCTGAGGCTAGAACTACCATCATACATTGCAATCATTAGCCCTGTATTGCTATGAAATTCTGCCTTTTGGAACTATAGAGTCTCCTGCTGGAAAATACTGTTGGCACAACTCTATCACACACGTTAGATTGCACAAATTTTGGTAGAACTAGTTATTTTGAAAAACATTTTTTTTCCTACTGTGAATTTGCTTTAATTTCTTTTTGTGATAAGTTGTTTTGAAATACGTATTGGATTTTTCTCTGCCACAATCAACTGGTTCCTGCATGGATGTCTTGAGATATATTTTTGGCTTGACTTGTCTTGATTATATTTTATTCTTGTGGGTTACATATGCCTTTGTATTCATTTTATGTTTGTCTTATCTATAGAGAAATGTTTCTCTTGATTTCAAAACATGATTGATTTAAGTGATTTCAGGGTGATACAGTGGGCGTCTTTTATTTACCAGAGATGGTTTTCCTGGCACCCCATTGGTAGGTCACTGAGCTTTTACGTTCTCGCTTCTTATCTGATTGTCTTGTGGCTTGTGTTTATGAGAGGCCTGGGGAACAGTCTATTAATACAGGCAATGTTCTCAGAAAAGAAAGTGGCTAATTTTGTATCAAATATAGCAGAATTTCAGAAACCAATATATGTGGTATATTCATATAGTAACTTTGGGAAGATATGGACTTATTCCAAAGACATCCAAAAAATTCCTTTTTTGGAATTCTTTCACATGCACATGCTTTTGTTCCCCACCCAGTAAAGTTTATTTTGGGATTGAAATTTAAAAGTAGTGCATTATTGCTGTAATAATGAAAATAAAGGTGTCTAAAAAATGATCAGACACATGCGTGGATGCACACACACACTCCTACTTTATCTTACCCTCTGACTTAATTCTCTCTTGATGAAGGTGATTTTAATAATTTGGTTCTGCATTATTCCAGAGTTTTCATTTGCCCATAAAACATATACATAACATAAAGTGGCTTAATTATTTTCAGGAGGATGTAAAGATCATATATATTCTTTAACTTTTCCTCTTCCCTTTAACAATACATAACGGACACAGGCAGGTATGCCATGACATTAATGAACCATGCACTTTAGGGCCCCTCACTTGTATAGGCCCTTCCAAGGCCTTAGGAGGGAGAGGACCTAGCAATTTTCTATTAATAATTTTTTTTTCTTAAATAGGGACCCTGCTATTTTATGTGCCAGGCTCTACCAAACCTGTATCTATTTGTGAGCTTGTTATTTGTTAATAAAATATAAAATATAAAAATATTTGTTAATATTTTTCCAGGTCAGTAGATCTGGAATATGTGCATTCTTTTTGTTCTAGCATTTCCAAAAATGTGAATCTCTCCAACAGGAAAAATGTATCAAATACACTAAAAAATATGTACTAGGATAATTTTAGCATTTTAAGATTAAAATATATATTAAAAATATAGCAATAGTAGGTTTTTTTTCATCACTTGGAGAGAAATGTAAAACTTATGGTATAACCACATGATATGGTTTGGCTGTGTCCCCACCCAAATCTCATCTTGAATTGTAGTTCTCATAATCCACACGTGTTGTGGGAGAGACCAGGTGAAGATCACTGAATCATGAGGGTGGCTCCCCCATCCTGTTCTCCTGACAGTGAGTTAGTTCTCATGAGAGCCGATGTTTTATAAGGGGCTTCCCCCTTCACTGGGCACTCATTCTCCTTTCTGCTGCCCTGTGAAGAAGGATGTGTTTGCTTCCCCTTCTACCATGATTGTAAGTTTCCTGAGGCCTCCCCAGCCATGCTGAACTGTGAGTGAATTAAACCTCTTTCCTTCATAAATTACCCAGTCTCTGGTGTGTCTTTATTAGCAGCATGAGGATGGACATATACCACACTTTTGAATATTTCTAAGGGTAGATTTTATTTTTTGAAAGCACCAAAAGGTATTTAGAATGTGGTGGAAAGTAAAAGTCCAATTGGAATAATATCACCTTTGGTTAAAAATTAGAATGTGACTATAAATCATAAAATTATCTTATTTGGTCAGTTCTTTCCCTCAACAGGTATATACTGAGATGCTGCTCTGTTTCAGGTTCCTGATGGATCAAACATCGCCCTATTTTTAAAAGTGGAAATAACATATATATGATAATTCTACTTTAATACAGAGTATTAGATAGCAGAAATTCAAGGAATATTTGTTAAAAGAATAAAAAATAAATCAATAGAATGCCTTACCAATATTATATATATGGCATCTTAAGAACACAAAAGAGGGAGAGACATTAAATGGCTAAGGTGTCAGACAATGCTTGCTTCACAGAGGAGATGACCTTTGAGCTAAATCTTAAAATATAAAAGGAAGCTGAAGGGGAAAAGACTGAACAGAAAACAATCTGGGTAGAAGGAAGTAGTAAAAATGCTCCAGGTAAAAAGATAATGTGTCAAGAAATTTGACTTGGAGAAGTTAAATTAATTGGGTTTGGAGTGCAGGGTACCTGTATATGACTGTTAGAAGCTGAGGTGGAAAAGTTACACAACTGTCAAAAGCAAAGTAGTTCTCCCTATTTCATAGTTGTTGTTTTTTTTTCTCTCTTTTTTTGAAACAAGGGTGTCACTCTGTTGCCAAGGCTGGAATGCAATGGCACAATCTTGGCTCACTGCAGCCTCGGCCTCCTGGGCTCAAGTGATCCTCCTACTTCAGCCTCCTGAGTAGCTGAGACTATAGATGTGTGCAACCATACCAGGCTAACTTTTTTATTTTTTGTAGGGATGGGGTTTCTCCATGTTGCCCAGGCTGGTCTTTAATTACTGAGCTCAAGTGATCTATCTGCCTCAGCCTCCCAAAGTGCTGGGATTACAGGCATGTACCACATTGCCTGGCCTGTTTCATAGTCTTATACAGTGTTCTCATTTTCATTCTTCAGTGGTCCTTGTTAGAACAACATTTATCTATTTGATAAACTTTGTTTTCCATATTTCCATATTTAGCTGACTCCACAGAGAAAAATGTTTCTTAAAAAACAATGTTCATAAATTTTGTCTTTGCTTTTTTCTTTTTTCTCTTGAGACAGGATCTGGCTCTTTTGCCCAGGCTGGAGTACAGTGGTGTGATCTTGGCTCACTGTGACATCACCTCACTGCCACTTCTGCCTCCCGGGCTAAAGCCATCCCACCACCTCAGCCTCCCAAGTAGACAAGTAGCTGGGATTACAGGCGAATGCCACCATGCCCAGCTAAGTTTTGTATTTTTTGTAGATATGGGGTTTCACCCTATTGCCCAGGCTGGTCTCGAACTTCTGGGCTCAAATGATCAGCCTGCCTCAGCCTCCCGAAGTGCTAGGATTGCAGGCATGAGCCACCGCACTCAGCCCTACTTTTGTCTTTTTAAGTCGTTTTATGAGGTGGTTATTAAAAAAGGCAGATAATATGTGAGAGCCAAACTGGAATATTAATAGAAAATCAAGATCCCAAAAAAGAGACCATGTGAAAGCAAATGGAAACCAGCAAATTCAATACAATGACTTTATTGTTGAACTTCAGATTTGGATCTGTGCTTGTTGTCAGCCAACTCAAAAAATAAGTTTAGAGTTTTTTTGTTGTTGTTTATTTATTATATTTTCAGAAAGAGTCTCGCTCTGTCACCAAGGCTGGAGTGCAGTGGTGCAATCTCAGCTCACTGCAACCTCCACCTCTCAGGTTCAAGTGATTCTCCTGCCTCAGCCTCCCAAGTAGCTAGGACTACAGGTGTGTGCCACCACACCCGGCTAATTTTTGTATTTTCAGTAGAGACGGGATTTCGCCATGTGGGCCAGGCTGGTCTTGAACTCCTGACGTCATGTGATCCACCTGCCTTGGCCTCCCAAAGTGCTGGGATTACAGGTGTAAGCCACTGTGCCCAGCCTAGAGTTTTAATAAAGCAAAGATATAACCCTAAAAATAAAAATATTCTCTCACAAGTCTTTATATAAAGAACTTGTTAAGATCATAGGCTCTAGAGTTAGAATGCCTTGGTGGTAGTTATTTAGCCCTCTGTGACTCAGATTCTTCATATATCAAATAGAGATTGCATGTAGTTTAAATGAGATACTGATATATAAGATTTACATAATGTTGACTGTGTGCTGGGAAGTGATCTAGGTGCTTTATATATATCAAGTCATTTAATCTTCACACTAATCCCAAAGGTAGGGACTGTTATCTTTCGCCCCATTTTACAAATGAGGCACTAAGAAGTTAACTCTCTCAAGAGCATACAACTATTGAGTGACAGATTCAGAACCTGTACCCAGGTGTCTTGGCTGAACTGTGTACTGAACTACTAGCTATGCTGCTTGTCTGGAACAATGAAAGCTGTGCCTAGCACATCATGCTCACTTCCTATCTAAGGACTATTGTTATGACAGGACTAAGCACATTTTCAATACCATTTGATAGTAAACAAACCATGGGTTTTCTATGGTTGTCTCTGGTTGTCAATGGTGAAAATATAATGTTAAAATGGATCTCAGTGACAGTGAATATGGAAAGGAGAAATCTAATGTGTTTCAAGTATGAGGACTTTAGGAATTCAACTTGACTCAGGGACAGAATTAAGGACATGGAGAAGAGTGACTCAATAGTATGTGCTTTAGTTACTCTCTCCTACATGTGACTTCTTTTAGTTATTCTTCTACATTGCCACTTGAAGCAGCAGCCATATGCTTTGGAAAACAGCTCAGCAGATGGCATGTTTGATGACCTATTGCAGAAATTAGGGAAATGAAAAAGAGTTTTGCTGCCTGGAAAACATGTTCTGCCACTGGCTTGTAAGTACATACCCATTGCTTGGTGAAGGATACAGATTGTTTATCCAGGAGGACATCCAAGATGCTTGAAATTCTTATACATTATTCACGGGATAGGGAGGAAGAAAGCAGAGATACTGGTTGTGGAGAGGAAAATTTGTCAGACCTTCCTCCCTTGTATGAAATATGGCACTACTCTGAAACCCAACACAGTTTCCTGAGTAAAATGTCATACTGGAGACATAGGTATTGTTGGTAGTACATTCATATTAACTGTCATATTTAACTTTCTTCACCTCATGTTTCACAGGATTATCTATAGCATCTCTAGGGAAAAATGGTTGCTAATAAGTACCAACAGTATTTAAGTAGGAAAGGAAAATTCCACTTATAAAACAAAAATGATTGGGGAAAAAGCATTATAACAAACAGTGCAGATAGGCATTGTCATGCCTTCATGAATAGCAAGTCCTTTCAGACAACTCCAATATCTTCAGTGGCCAAGATTAAGGGGAAGTGTACTTTATGTTAAGTGTTTTAATAGGTATATTCATTAAAAAACAGATTTGGTTTTAAATTGAAATATTCTGAGATGGTCTTGGACACTTTAGTAGCTCATATTCAAAATAACAATGCTATCATAAGCGTTCTGGGTCCGGTGTCTTAAATATATATTAATCACCTAGAGTAAAAAAGTAATATGTCAGTGATAACAGGCTGATGGGCAAAGTTGTTTTATCAACAGAGATTTAAAGAAGGTTTGCCATGTCCATGAATTGTTGCAACAGCCTCTGCTCTGGTCTAGAAACTTATCTTTTTCTGAACAATAATGTATACAATAGCCAGAATGAGTTTTAAGAAATCTAAATTTGATCATGTCATCACTTGTCTTTTGATGACTTCCCATTTTGCTGGTGGTTTACATAATCTCTCTCTCATATACTTTTCACAACACTTGCCCTCACCCAACTCCCACCTCTCAGCCTTAACAAGTTAGATTCTGTCTGGCCGGAATGGTCTTTCCTCTAAACACCTTGTTATCCTCATTAAATAAATTTCTTTCAACTTCTAGTCTAAATATGTCTTTTTTTTTCTTTTTTGAGATGAAGTCTCACTCTGTTGCCCAGGCTGGAGTGCAATGGTGCGATCTTGGCTCACCGCAACCTCTGTCTCCCCAGCTCCAGCGATTGGCATGCCTCAGCCTCCCAAGCAGCTGGGACTACAGGTGCACCACCATGCCCAGCTAATTTTTGTATTTTTAGTAGAGATGGGGTTTCGCCATGGTGGCCAGGCTTGTCTCGAACTCCTGACCTCAGGTGATCTGCCTGCCACAGCCTACCGAAGTGCTAGGATTGCAGAGGTGAGCCACTGTGCCCAGTGTAGTCTAAGTAAATCTTTTGGGGGCCTCTTTTGATTTCTTAGACTATGCTTAGGACCCCTTATTATATGCCTTCATAGTATCAGAACCTCTTTCCAGTGCCATGCAATATGTAATCACTTAATTATTTGTGATAATCTTAACATAATGCCTATCTTCCCTATTGGATTATAAGTTCAGTAAAGGTTGAAATGTGTTTTTTCACCTCTATTCTCAGGGACAAGCATAGTATGTTTTAAGAGGATAGCAGCTTTCAGACGAATGGAGTTGTCTTTTGTGGGACAGGAGAGTGAGGCAGGGGGATGAAAGTAGGGTGGGGGCTTCATGAGCAAAGGTACAGGCATGGGGATAGGCATGGCCTCAGTTGTGTGACATTCAGAGTTCCTTTATGAAACGCTTCAGCAACAGTCATGCTTAGAGGGGCAGAAGCCCAAACAAGCGGATCTCATGAAGCTCCTTCTACTCCATGATGCTCTGTACCTGGCATATCTTTCCATAACTCTCAAAGGAAAAAGCCTATTGTCCGGCTGCATATTGAACAATTATTTGGAGACACAAAGGGACATGAAAGCAATGCTCTTCATTTAGAAAAAGGAGACTAGGATTCAATATGGAAACTTTCAGTGAGCATAGACTAATGTCATATACTTGATGGATACTCAATAACTGAGCTATTGTTGCTGAGAGAGGATGGTGCCATCTCTAAGAATCTCTCCACCACTATTATCTTTTCAAGCACACCCTCCTCCATGAAAGAGCTTAAGTCTGAAGGCTATTACCTGCAGAAACAAGATCTGCTGCACGTGGCACCAGCTGCCGTGAGTTATAAACGTACTTATTACACTAATGTTGAGTCACTGGATAGGGGCCCACAAAATCTAAGGTCAGGTTATGAAAAATGTAGGTTCTATTTTGCAACAAATATGTTTTAGTTTAGAGATACTGTGCATTTCTTCACAGTGAAGTTATGTTAACAAAAAGCCATTATGCAGGGATGAATTATGCTTCTTTGCACATTTGTGATGGAATTTAGTTCTTAGTCAAACATGAAGCAGGTTAGACTCATTTCTCATTAATCAGATTTCTGTGAGGATTTGATCTTTCTGGTCATTGGCATCATTCACGTGGGTGAGCCATAAATATTTTAATTATTTTCTATTCATCACACAGCATTGACTTTGGTTACTGGAGGGGTATTCAATGATTCTGTTGCTGCAAAACTTGGCTAACAAATCACCGTGATATTTACTTTCCTTTTTCCAAATCTACAGGGAAATAAATTTATGGATCACTTAACCTTTTGCCCAAGGAACAAATCCAAGTCAGTTCTGAATTAATATTGCACTGAGGATGCAAAGCAAGGCCTGGTTTTCAAAGCAAAGCTGAGGGTTAAAGCAACACTCCAGATAATAGAGGCAGAACTGCTTGTCCTCACCTGAATTAAATGGTGTTCTAGCCCTTGGTGTATTTGCAGAGACATCTAATAGAGTGTTTTTGTTTTCTTTAGCTTTGCTTTGTTTGGATTGGATTAAGTAACAGATTGACTACTACTTTGAATTGGGGTCTCCAGGGCCAGAAAAACTGTAGTCACCAATGTCTCCCTGGACATGGCACAGATAGTGATGTTGCTCTTCACCTGGAGTCTCTTGAGCTTCACCCAAAGAATCCAGCTGCACTCAGCATCAGAATTTGTGAAGAATGCATCAACAAATTTGCAGATAATTCTGATTTCTACATTATATTCCAAACTTTGCCAAACATGCTGTAAATGTGATGTTCCAGCCTCCTATTCAAATAATGAAATCTCTTGGGCATTCCAAAAATATTTTACTGTAAATGAAAAATGTTGGCTGAAAATAGGCAACATCTTTGTGAATTATGTCTCATTATATCTTATGCTCTATGCAGAAAGAACTTGCCCACATGGAAATGTATCATTGCTCTTTCATACTTAGAGTTACTTTAATGAAAGAAAAGCACCTCTTGATTTGATCAAGGATCTGATTTGATGCAGAAACGGTAGAAAATTTAGCTTTAGCATGTGTTTTCTTCATAAGAACTAAGCATTTAAAAATGTTTAGAGAAGGCGCATGCTTTGTATATTCCTTTGAACTATTCTCTGTACAAGCCCTGAGTATTCTTTAAAATCATGCTAATCAATACTTTCAGGGGTACTGCTTCGTAGAATCGTCTTCATCAAGCATACCAACTTTCCTGGGAAAAAAAAGGTAGCATTCTGCTTTCCCTTACAAAGAGGAAAAAGGGTTTTAATACATGCAGCAGGACCAAGAATTCCCCTAGGATCTGGAGGAAAATCGAAGTGATTATCCATACCCAATGGATTCAGTAGCAAATTGGACCCCCTTTCCCTTATTTACTGAAATTGCCTTAATAAATTCTCCTCTGGAGAGCAAAAACCAATTACACTAATGTAGAAGTGGAAGCAATAATTGACTTCACATCGTGGAAAATGTCCACTGGAAACAGTGATGCAAACAGTGGTGTCCATGTTCAGCATACTGCTGCTGCCCGACATGCTGTGGTGCTTATCATTTCTATTCTGTGACTTAAATTCACAACTGCTGTGAAAAAACGTTTTGTGAATCCTGAACGCTTCTGAGCTATCTCATTTTGAAGATATGCTCTGTTTTAAGTTCTTTATGTGTTAATTTGTCTTTAAATTAGAAATAAATTAAACAACATACATGCCAGTAAATTATTCCTGGAAACTGACTCTAACAGGGTCTTTACATTTTTATTAAAAAATAAAATAAAAGAACCTTGGGTCCCATTCTGTTGCTCATTTTCTGCATATTAAAACTCTCACTCATTATTAACCGTTCTTGAACAATAAGGCAGAAGCAATCACACAGGACTACATAAAATGTAATTTCAGTAGAGTTCAATAGAAGCATTTCTGAAAATTGTTTTAGGCATTTTCTTGAAGATTGCCAGTAACTGGAAGTGCTTTTCAAATGCTAACATTTTGCAAAACCTGAAAATTCGTATGATCTTATTGGGTAAAAAGGCCTCTAGTTTCTACCCCGTGAACAACAATAGTGAAATTTGCACTGTTTTAAAGGCCATTACTATAGGTTTGGTCTACCTTGTTTAAGGAAAAGTTTTCCATAATTTTTCTTGAATAATGACATAAATCTAGTGCACTTCACCACCATCTCACCATCCTGCTCTAACCTCCTTCATATAACACTAGTGATTTGCCAGGGGTCAGGCACTATGTCTGGAACTAAGGATGCAGTGTGTATACAATGCAGTGTGCCCTCATGAACCTTAGAGCCTTGCTTATTTATGTCCATTAAATCTGGAGCTGTTTCCTGGAGACCAGTGCTATCCTGAGCTATATACACAAGTTGGGGTGATTTGTGTGTTGTTTCTCAAAGGATTCCCAGAAATAGAAAGATATTGAAGAGGAAGAATTCTCTTTGGTGTTAGTCCTCTGCAAATGCTTAGGGCCATGGTTAGTATGCCCACCTGGCAAGCCAAATTACCCTAATCAATTCTGATGATCAATGTGACTGTGCTTAGATTTCCCTTACAATTAAAGGAAAGAACAGGCCTTAAGCAACTTGATCTACTCTTGCTTTCTTCTGGAACTAGTCTAGAGGGATCTTTCCTCACCTCTGTCTCTAATTTACATAAATTTGGAGAATGTCCGATGTCTTCAGACTTCTTAGCCTCCCTGTAGGACACGAGGACCAGTTCTGGAATAAGCCTTAAGTCACATGGAGAGTATTAGAAGGAGACATTTCTTGTAGATCAACTTTATACATATATCCAACTCTTGGAGTGACTCCAAGGAATACAAAAGGAAGAGCATGGGCTTGGGAATCATATTTCCCTAAGGCTAATAACAGCTCTGACATTATAGGCTTTGCAGCTTAGTTCCTTATTTCTCAAATTTCCTCTTCTGTAATATTAGAGAAAATAATTCATTGGAAGTTGGAGATTAAATGAAATAATTTCCCATCTGTCTCTTTTTCTTCCTGTTACTTTGACTACAGAGTTGGTTGGGTAGGAAATTCCTCAGAACTGTCATGTTGGGTATTTATAAAACATATTAAGAAGCAAATTTCAATCACAGAAGAATGCAGTAAAGTATATGTAGAAATGTATGAAGAGTTAGCAGTTTTCAAAGGAAACGCATCATTTTAGGGATAATTCACAAGAGGCTATCTGATGTCAATCTACTCCAGAGTTCAGTGACCTGCAGCAGGTAAGCCAGACGGTGGTATGATGAGCCAAGGTGCTGGGCACGTTGCCATTCCCCAGGTGGAAAAAAGTCCAGTCTAACTGCCAGTCTAAGCCTGGCAGAACGAGTCATGAGGTTTTACTAACTGCTGCTGCTCCTTCCATTATACAACTGTCCTTATAGAACAAGGGGAAACATTGCCAAGTAAAAGCTGGAACTTGTTTCCTAGGCCTGTGACTGAGGGCACAGTGTCCCTGGAATTTGTTTAACCACTTTTATTTATCCCTACACATTCTTGGCACAGGATTCTGTGACATTCTTTGTGGTGCATGGCAAATATTCTGTCTGGCATATACCCCCTCTCTCCTTTTCCTAATAGGACCCTGATTTTGTTCAGGCATGGGCCCTGTGACAGGTAGCCCTTAGGGGGAGCTCCAGGGATGGGTCCTGATTAGTGCGAGTCTATCAAGGTAGATAATTATGAGAAGGTGGGCTCTTTCCTGATAAAAGTGAACAAGGACAAATGTAACTCCAATTGCTACTGGCAGCCTTCCCAAACTTATAAGGGAACCAGTTTCAGGATAACATCAGTGAAACAGAAATACAGGGCAGAGATAGAGACAGAAATTAAGTGGCATCACTGATGATATCATTGAGCCAATGGAGCAACTCATTCTGCCCCATGTTAGACATCCTAATATCTAAGCCAATGCATCTTCTTGCTATCCTATTATTTAAACCAGTTTGAGTTTCCTGCCATTTGAAGCCCCAAATTATCTCCAACGCTTTGCCTGATATATTAGTTTCCAATTGCTGCTGTCACACATTGCTACAAATTTAGTAGCTTAAAAGACACAAATTTATTATCCTACAGTTCTGGAGATGTCTAAAGTGTATCAGTAGGACTGTGCTCCATCTGGAAGTTTTAGAGAAGAATCCCTTTCTGTGCCTTTTCCAGCTCCTACAGGCAGCCTGCATTCCTTGGTTTATGGCCCTGTGTCACTCCTACCCCTGCTTCTGTCACCACATCTCCTTTCTCGGCTCTGATACTGTTGCCTCCCTCTTTCCAGGACCTTTGTGATCATATTGGACCAACCTAGATAATCCACAGTAATCTTTCAAGAGTTATAATTTAATCCATCTGCAAACATCTCTCTCACCAGATAAAGTAACATATTCTCAAATTCTGGGGATTAAGATAGGGATATGTTTGAGGGGCCATTATTCTGCTTGCCACACCTGCTTAACATAGCTGTATGGCTACGTTCCTAAGAGAGATCTTTGTGGTCTGCTACCAATAAGCACTGCTAATATCAAGTATGGTTGACCCTTCAATACTCAGCGGTTAGGGGTGCTGACCCCATAGAGTTGAAAATTCCACACTTAACTTTTGACTACCCCAGAACTTAACTACTAATAGCCTACTGTTGGTTGGAAGTGTTATCAATAACGTAAACAGTCGATTAGCACATATTTTGTATGTTATATGTCCTACATACTGTAGTTGTACCATAAGCTAGAGAAAAGAAAATGTTATTAAGAAAATAATACGAAAGAGCAAATACCTTTACTGTACTGTACTGTATTTATCAATACCACAAATTCACATTGTCTGTGTACAAGATGAATCATCTGTCTGAAATGGCAGGCAACCACAGCTGCAGGCCTCCATCTATGGTACATATCAAGCAATTCAACTTTTTTCTCATAATGTTAAGACTTTTCTCTGCTTCCTGGGAGAACTTTTGGCATCACTAGCGGCACTTCGTATGGGTCCAACGGTGTTACTTTAGGTTTACGATATTGCACAAAGCACGATGAAAAATACACTGGAACCGGGAGAGATCACTTTTTATTGGGATCTGCAACTTACTGGAGAGATGAACCGCTCACGGGGAGATGGTTAGTGTCACATGGTGTTTTAAGTGGAAACTCACAACACTTGAGCTCACCACAATAGCAACGGGAAGTGGCTATGAAATTATTACAGTAGTACAGGGTGTTCTAGAGTTAACTTTAGGTAGTTATTATTTAAAACTGTATCTTTACATTTGTTTCCATTTCTCTCCATTGGGAATGGCACCATGTATGGTCTGTAAGTGCCTGCATGTGTATGTTTTGCTAAATTTTAAATTTTTATAATAAATTTGCATAAGTGCACTGAGGCAGTTCAAACCTGTGTTGTTCCAGGGTCAACTGATACTACATTGTGAAACTGTGTCATTCAGTCATGTGATTTACTCAACATTTACAGAACACTCATTGCTAGGCATTGTACTAAGCATCTCAGTTACAAAGATGAATGAAACCTTTTCCCTTTTCAAAAAGGTCAAACAGACAAGTCGTTGGGAGATCTTGTCAGAGAATGTTCAGTGCCATGTGAACACAGAGAAGAACCCTCACCCTAAATGCTTGGTTAGGCTGACTGTAATAAGGTCTTTTTAATCAGAGATATCAAAGATAATGTCAGTACAATACAAGATTATTATCAAGAAAATATAGTGTTAAACCAAACAATTTCCATTTTGGTCCTATTATTTTGAACTGTTTTTTTTTTTTAGATTGCCATAGGTTTGGTTTCCTTAGGTCAAGCAGGCAGAGTTTGAAGAAATGCTTAAGAAATCTGAGAAATAGAAAACATGGTCTAAATGATTTTGCACGGTATATTTAAAAGTTAACTTACTTCATAATCCATTTATTTAACCAATATTTACTAAGTTACTAAGTTGTTAGCAGACAAGGTGCTGTATCCCAGAGGCAATTCAAAGGTGATTTAGATTTCACAGTCTCTTGTATTCTAATTTGAGACGAGACAGGTATACTAATAAGTTAAATACATTTAATTCATCTTATAATATTTAATTCTGCCATGAATTGTTCCACTACCAGCTTCTATTTTGTTTCTCAACAATTTGTCACATATTTTCCTTTTATTATTTTTTATTCCTTCTTTTTTATCTAAAAACTTTAAAAACACCTAAGATCATAAGAAAGCAAAAATCACCCATATGCTACTGCTTTAAAAACTGAGTATTTTGCAGAATCTGAAGCATATAGATATTAAGATCACTGTTATTTTATGTGCCACCAAGAAAGAAAAAAAACCTTCCAATTAAACCAACACACTATCAATTGTAAAACAATTTCCAATTGTAGAAATGTTAACTTGTGAAATTGATACAAACATAGTGAAATCTTCCTTCTCCATTTCTCTCATTCCAGAGGTAACCACTGTGCTTAGTTCGTTACCAACTGTAGATATGTTAAAAAAGAAAAAAACAAACACAAAAGCACAGTGGGTATGATGCCATATAGTTCCCAACTCTCCATGGCTAGAAATCTATATACCTCAAATCTATAGATACAGTGTTAGACAACAAAGCATACCTGGTTTACTCTTCCTTTTCTTCACTAAGTTACCACAACTTTACCATATACGTTCACATTTCAGGAACAGTATTGCTGCACAGCGATTTTTTCTTGTATGCAGTGTATAAGTTTGTGTGTTTGTGTGTGTGTGTGTGCTGTAGGTGGGCATGGACAAGTGTCTACGTGCACTCTCATACTGGTTGAGAGACTATTCGCTGTAGGAGATGTCATGAAAAGCTATATGCTAGTCTCAGATAATAAACCGAGAATTTGAAGGCCAAGGTAATGAAAAAATAAGAGAAAAATTTTTGCCCTACTTTGTAAACTGGTTATTGGCAACTGTAATAAGTTTCCAGAATACTAACATTGCCCATTTTAGAGACACTTCAACTTCCACATTTTCTAACAATTTCACGTATTTTTCTTGGAAACCCAAGCACTTTTATTTACACTAGAAAACCATTTAAATTGAAGTTCTGTTTCAAAATTGGTTGAGGTCTGGAAAGGTCAGTTAGTGTGAGCTAAAGGAAGTGAGCTAAAGCTGCTGTCCTTCCCTAATCTTTAACACGTACCTGCCTGAAAATTAGTTCTGTGGCTGATTAAGGTGAGATACCCTGTTCTGACACATGTTCAAGACCCAAACTCAAACTTCTACTGACAAACAAATACCATGCTTATCTTAAGGGTATTTTAAATATCTGAAAGCACGGTGATCTTTCTACAAGATACTAAGGACTGAGATGAATAGTTGAGGATATTGAATCATGCAGACCACATCTCCATGTGCCAGAAATGTCAAGCACAAGAAATAAATAAGAGACACAGTGCCCTCTCCCAGGAAGGAGTGCTTATTAAAAACCATCTAATGAGCTAAATGATTTTGTGATGTTTTAGTTAATCGAATGAGGTATGCATCTACTTTGATGCAACTTTGTTGCAGAAATCAAATGTTCTATTTCATATAATGATTAGCTGAGTAAATTACTCTAGTGCAGCTCTGTTTGGGATCCCTGATTATTCAACACATTTGCTTTTGGGGCTGCAGGTGCAGGCTGCCTCTCCAGCATTTTGCATATTTTTGAGAAATTTAGAGTTGTTGCTGTTCTGCTTCACTCCGTTCTGTTTGATAAAAGAGTTTATGATACCAAATATTTTAGAAAAACAAGTTTGTAAGGCAACAAGAGCTAGAGGTATCAGCTGGTAAAGGATGAATGTGAACAGGCATACTTTTTATTTTTCACGAAATATCGAGAGGTTCATGTTCATAAGCTGGTAACTCCTAAAATTCCCTGTCCTGTGCAGTGTATCATCAGATATATTTTATGGTAAGGATTAATTTTAACCTCTGGCAAATAGATTTTGGACAAATTTGCTTACTTGGGAATTTGATCTGAGGAAAATCATTCTGGTTCTTTTTAGAGTCATTTCTAGATTCCCTTCCTGGTATATTGCTGCCAAGCAGATACTTTTGGAAGTTCATTTAACATAATTGGCATAAAGGCAGTGTTTACAAGTTGCCCATAACATAAAATCCAATCTCTTTATCCTATAACTCAAGGTAGGTTCTTTGCCAAGCTGGCCTCAACCTACCTTGTTAACCCCATTGCCAGCCACTGCTCCTCACTGACTTTCTACGTTCTGTTATAGCCTTAGATCCTACTATATTCTAATTTTTCTAGCTTTGGCTTTCATTAGACTGACAAGCTCATGGATAAAAACCATGTCTGTGTTACTTGCCTCCATATCCCTGGAACATGGTTCAGTTTTGTGCACATAGTGTGTGCTCAAAGATTGTTGCTAAATGATCTTTAGTTGAAGGAATCATTCACATTCTTTCAAATATAACCATGATTTATGATACTGTTGCTATGAGAAAGTAAAATCTGAAAAATCTTCTGTTTCCATTCATCATTGGAAGCAGATAAAAAAAGGTATGCAGCAAAAGTAAATTGCTCACCTTCTCCACCTCTGCCTCTTTATTAAAGAAGGCCTCTCCTTCCCAGTTTGCACTCCCATCAGCAAAATCATCTCCCTCATTGAAAGAGCTTTTAAATTAGGAAGTAAGAGCCGTTGTTCTGATAGATTGGGGTCTTTGCTCTAAGATTTCTCTCTCTCTAGTTCTTTACATGGATAATTAATAAATTGAACATTCCCTGCCATGGACAGCCTATTTAACAATTTAATATATTTCTATTTCTCACGTTAATAAATAATTTATTACCTTTGATCCCACACACAAATACACTACCTTTGGTATTGTTCTGAGATGATAATCTGCATTATAAGGTTTAGCTATACAATGTGTGGCTCTTGTGATCAGTTTCATTGCCTTTTAGTTATGTCTCATGTAATCAGTAGCATCATGAAAGGAAAAATGTAATTCTATATTTTTGCTTTGCCATATAGCACTGCCCTATTATCTTTGTATCTGTTGGTTGTTAGAAAGTGACATTTTATTAAAGATATTATAAAATTGCTCAAACAAATTCCTCAGTATTATAGTTTATTCTGAAAGCAATATTTTTCTGAAGCAATTATTTCCCTGTATTAAGAAAGTACCAGTCTGGAGGCATATTTAACCTCACCAGGATTTCATAAATATTAAAAACATACAATTTTACTACATTCTTTGATATACTCTCTGATTTTCCCAGAGACTTGGAGCTACCTAAAATATTCATCATGATTTTCCTTCCCTTGTGAATACTGCTTTGTCATTGCAGAGCATCAGGAAATGCAGGTAGCACCATTTGCTGGTACATATATTTGAATAGTTCCATTTCAATACAAGTTTTATTTCTAATCTTAAAAACAGCAGGCTGGATGACAGAATGTCATGGCATTTATTTGGGCGGGGGGGGGGGAAGTGGACAGTGATAGCAGAGGAAGAGTTGGGATTTTCTACTACGTGTTGGCAAAATATATACATATATCCCATTTTCTTAATCCTTTTATCAAGAAGTCATGATGTTATAAAACACTGTACATAGTCAAATGACATATTCTTTTGCCCTCAATTGTAAATTTCTTGGGACTAAGTCTCTGAAATCCATGTAATCCTCTCCAGGCATGCGGATAAATAGCACAGAGAAAGACCTTATGTGCTGACCTTGACACCTACCTTTGTATTCTCAACAAAAAATTGGAGTCTTAAAATTTGGTTTAAAACAATTCCCAGAGATATATTTCAAATAATGTTAAATAGGAAGATTACTTATTTTATTCTGTTTTCCCTCAAGCTTTTGTTGTATCCTTGACTATATACAGTTTGATTTTTTTTGTTTTAGGAAAGAAAGTCTGATCTTGTTTAAATTTGCAGCTTAAATGATAGAGACTTGTTTCTTACACTGGTATGATGCTTCAAGGAAAGTTGAAATCACTATTTGTCCCATTTGGCCATGGAAACGAAATAGAACACACTGCAGGCTGTTTATACAATTTCTGTAATAGAGACGAAACATAAAACAGCATGAAATTTAGGCCCCTAATCACCTTTGTATATGATTCTTGAACATCAAACCTCCTGTGTAAAGAATCACTAATATCTGATTGCTGTATGAATCTGTTACCTGATATATCAATTTTATGCAAAAGAGGGGAGACCCAATAGGAGAGAACAATGAGACTGAAATATTCCCAAAGAGAAGACAGGAGAAGGTCTAGCAATGAACTACATATAAGATATATATAATTCATAATATATTACATATAGGCTGGGTGCAGTGGCTCATGCCTGTAATCCCAGCACTTTAAAAGGCTGAGGCAGGCAGATTGCTTGAGGCCAGGAGTTGGAGACCAGCCTGACCAACATGGTGAAATCCCGTCTCTACTACAAATATAAAAATTAGCCAGGTGTGGTGGCAGGTGCCTGTGATCCCAGCTACTTGGGAGGCTGAGGCAGGAGAATGGCTTGAACCCGGGAGGCGGAGGTTGCAGTGAGCCAAGATCACGCCATTGCACTCCAGCCTAGACGACAGAGTGAGACTCAGTCTCAAAAAAAAAATTATTATCTATAACTATATATTTATAATTTTATAATCTATATTGTTTCATATCTTATGTGTTATAATTTATATTGTTGGCTTATATGAATTTATCTTCCTGAAACCAAGCAAATACTAATGAGCAACATATACTTTTTTTTTTTTTTTTGAGAAGGAGTTGTGCTCTTGTGGCCCAGGCTGGAGTACAATGGTGTAATCTTGGCTCACCTCAACCTCTGCCTCCCGAGTTCAAGTGATTCTCCTGCCTCAGACTCCCGAGTAGCTGGGATTACAGGCCTGTGCCACCATGCCCAGCTAATTTTGTATTTTTAGTAGAGATGGGGTTTCTCCATGTTGGTCAGGCTGGTCTTGAACTCCGGACTTCATGTGATCTGCCCGCCTCGGCCTCCCAAAGTGCTGGGATTACAGGTGTGAACCACTGCACCCGGCCAACATATGCTTCTTAAAACACTGAGTAGGCTGTCATTACACAGGGACAACACATTTTCCCTGTCGAGTATATATATTAGAGCAACCTCACTGAAGAATGTCCTCAACGTTAGTCTACATTCTGGAGACCTCCAATCAGATGTGATGCATTATCCCAGTAATAGCCCACCTTAGTCTCTGAAACTGACAATGCCTGCATTAAAGTGAAAACCGCTCCAGGACTCTAATGCGATCTGGAGCAAGCACAGACGATGGGGACTAAAAGCCTGGAAGTGGAACATTCAGCTACAAGTAGACCTGAAAGTATCAAGAAGTTTAGGGATAGTATAGAGACTTGGCCCAAGTATGACTTCATTTGCTCATCCCTTCAACAGAATTGTGTTATTATAGTTTGCTCTAACATACGCCTATGAGAAATAAGCAGGTTAGATTTTTCAATAAAATGGCACCCTTAAACAAAGAGAAATATGTCTTAAAATTGAAAGCTTGTACTCTTTGAGAAACGTCTCTCCATTTCCTCCACCCCAGCCCCTGGTAGCTACCATTCTGCTCTCTGCTTCTATGAATGCAACTTTTTAACATTACATATATGTTAGATCATACTATAGTTAACAACACTGTATTGTATACTTGAAATTTGCCAAGAGAGTAGACCTTAAATGTTCTCACCACACACACTCTCTCTCACTCTCTTGGTGAGGTGTTAAATGTGTTAACTAATTTGATTGTGGTAATAATTTAACAATATGTATGTATATCAAGACATCACATTGTACACCATAAATTTATATAATTTGTCTATTATACCTCAGTAAAGATAGAAAAAAGATCAATACATGTTATGGTGAGCACTGCTGTTTTAATACGCAGCACAGCAATCAAAATGAGAGACATGGTAGAGACTGGATTAAGGACATGGATGGGAGTGGACACATAGCAATAACTTTAAAATTTTGTCATGACTTCTTTTTCTAAAAACAACTCTACTGAAAGAAATGGGTAGAATTCCATTTTATTTACATAATGTCAGTTTAATGTGGAGAGATTTGTGGTGGAATTGCAGAAGAGGACCTGGTAAAGATGGATAAACAAGGTTACTCAGGAAACTATGGGGCAAATAAACCTGGAAGGGAAGCATTATAGACACCATGGGAAGATAGTTAAAAGAGAGGTTCTGGGCAATACTGTGGGAAACTGCAGAGATAAGAACCAAATGAAGGGTCAGCATTTGCCAATGACCAGATCATTTTTGACCTTTGAAAAAAGAGTTTTCAACATTCAATACTGAGGTGAGGGGTAGAAATGTATATTTTTATTTTTAATTCTTTTAAAGGATGAAGCAGATTAGTTGAGTGGGGACATGATCCAGAGGTGAGAGATTACTAATGCCAGAGAAGAAATCATTGATAGAATATCTTCTTAGCAGAGGCAAAATATGATAAAATCAATATTAGTGATAGACAGTTTGACCTTGAAAAGAAGTTACTTCTTCCCCTGAGATAGCAGGGGAAAATATCTAAATAAGTGTGGAAAGAAAATTGAGGGAGTTCATAACCTCATGATTTAGAGTCTTTTAACTAGAAAAAGGAAAGAAAGAGGGCATGCCACATGTTGAGAATCAGGAACCAGGTGTGGGGGCATATGTCTAAAGAAAACATTGAAATAAATTATTGTAGAGAATGAGAAAAAGAGCCGAGGAAGAATATTGAGATACAGTTAAAATGTGAGTAGGTTACAGACCCTCTTTAAGTGGAGAAGGAGGTAGAAGCAAGCAGAATCATTATTTATCAAGTGTCTGTCCTGGGCCAGGGTATTTATGTCATGTGGCTTTTATAAAACCTCCTATAATATGAAAAGAAAAGTTATCTGCATTTTACGGACAAGAAAACTGAAGCTCGCAGCATTACAAAACTAGTAGTGAGTTGCAGAAGAAGATTCTGGTCCATGTTAAACCAAACTTCTTCTTTTTCTTCATATACAGTCTTTATGTTGAGACAGTACTTTGATACAGGGTGAGAGGTTGCCAAGAGGTGTGCCCATGATAAAGGAACACAGCATATTCAATGCATAAATGATGTAATGCACAAATCTTAATTAGATACATATTCATCAAATTCTAAAATCTCCTGAGTTGTCCACTGGAATTCTCATGTATGGATTATAAATGGATATAATCCATAAATGAGAATATATATATACAATAGGACTAAGGGGCCAGGCAACAGCACGTGAAATAATTAAAGTATGGGGTTCTGTTGTGGAAGGTGAGAAGCAAATCCAAAAGGGTGAAGTTGAACAACATAAGTATTGAGGAATTCTGGTGAAGATTTTTGATTAAGGGGATATGAAAGAGAGTAGAGGTGATAAAGAATTGTAAAATTAAGATATAGGCAGAAATGGGAATTTCAGAATTTAGATTCTTAGAGGTATAAGGGTTTCAGCTAATTACAAAGGTTCATGGTGTGATTATGTGAATTAGTTTCTAAACTGACTTGAATTTCTGTCATTGGAGTACAAGGAATCAAAGACTGAATTAGACTCTAATCTAAGTAGATGGACCATCTTTTACATTCGTTCAGGATAATAGTAATAGTGGAAAGAGGGTAACTATGGACTAGGTACTATTTTCCAAAAATAGGGAAGGATGGCCCAGAGGTTGTTGATTGAGGTGGGATTAAGTTGATATGGGTAGAAATTTTGCTTCAAAACAGGGTGGACTACTTTATGCTAACCTGAGATGAGTAGCATGAGGTAGGATGAAATGGAACAAAAATAAATTTCTCCTTATGCTGAGAAAAGAAAAATGAAGTCTCTACTTGTGAAAATGATCTATTGGGCCTTATTGTGAGAGAACACCAAGTGTTAATGAAGCAAAGAGGTAGAGAGGTTTTTCTTGACCACAGACTAGGAACTCCGAGGAGATATTATAGTAGAAAAGTTTGATAAGAAAAGAAAGGAAAAGATAGGGTTGGAAGCAGAATGAAATCTGGGTTGCAGGTGTGAGTAAAGAAGAACATGGGATATCTGAACAGATGTGACATTTTAGGAAAGAAACATATAACTAGTGCGATGAAGAAAAAAGTGATTCCAAAAATATGCTAATGACAAGGGATTGATAGAGAGCATTTTAACGGTTTGCTTATGTAACTAAAGAGGAGGCTCCGTAGACTTCATAGAAAGTTCAAGCTATGATAGGAAAAACTCAATATTGAGATCCTTGTCTTTAAAAGGAGAACATTTTTTTCTAACCACCATGTCTGCACAAAAGCTTTCAAAGCTTTTTATCATGTATTTATATTATTCTAACCTTCAAGATATAGGTCAGAGAATTGGGGGAAAAATGTTCATATATTGTGAGAATGACGTTTATTGTGGGAAGAGATAGAAATTGATAGAATTAAAACATTTAGAATGACAATCCAGTAACAGAATTTTTTTTAAGGAAAAAAAGTGGAGCTGGGTGATACAGCATGATTATAATCAGAAGACGATGTGGCACACTGGACAAGTGGTAGGGAAAAAGGGCATGAGAGAGTTTGGAGTATATTTATATGAAACAGCAAAATCATTTTGTCTACAGAATTTTTAAAAAGTATGTTGGGAGTAAAGGCATTATTTTATGTAGTCTATCTATGTTTCCTGAAGAATCTTCTTTGAGTTCAGAGAATTTTCATCTTTTCCCTGTAGAACTGCTACTTCCAATCACGCATCATAGAAGCCTTTTCCGCTTTTAGGTGTTTACTATAAATCATAAGTACTAAAATGTCATTAATCCATTAGGCTAATTAGGGTCAGTTAAGTTTGATGTAGAGTTTCTTTAATGTTATGAAACTCTTCCTCCCTCTCATACCAGAATAGGTGGTTTCAAACATGCATGAAAGACAATGAAAGTATGCTTTACAGGAAATCAGTCAGTACAAGTGCAGCTAACTATGAATCGTTTGGCTTGTTATAATAGATGTGAAGTTTATTGATCACATGAATTGTTATAGTAGGTTCCAAACTTTCCACTCTTGAGAGTCTAGCCATTTGGTTTTTAAAAATTTGTTTTAAATATTTTTTTCATCACTCTTAACCTTTTCTGTATGAAAGCATTAAGATATTACGAATTCAATTCCTTGATATGGCATTTTAAAGCAACAAGAATTTTGTCTCTGCCAACTTTCCAATCCTGTTCCCCACTAATTCCCCACAGGAACCCTCCTCCCTAGGGTGACCAAAGAGGTGTAGTTGGAGAGAGGCCAAGAGCAATAGCAGATATAGCTCTCTCCTTCCTTACCACCTCTATGTAATCAGGCTTCAGAGTTTAAGGCTTCGATCTGAAAAGAGTATAACAGATTTTGGGATGTAACAGGCTAGGAAAGTTTACTTGGGGGCAGCATTCATGCTAACAAATGTGTTTTTTTTTTCAACTGTATCAAGCTGTTTAGGTAGTCTAAGTTAAAGCAGATGGCAGGAGCTGAAGCACTGGGCATTTAATTCCATTACTTATCTCTTTGTGTATTTACCTTTCCCTGCTGTGTTCCAATTGTTTTCCAATGATTAGAAGCTCATTCAGGCAGCAATCAAACCATGTTTGGTTGATTTTATGGTAACTCAAACATATTCAATGCATAAATGATATAATGCACAGATCTTAATTTGATACACATTCATTAAATTCCAAAATCCCCAGAGTTGTCTACTGGAATTCTCGTTTATGGATTATAAATGGATATAATCCATAAATGATAATATATAGAAACATATATGTTTTTAAACCATCACTTTACACTGTGTTGAGTAATCGTTCTCTAAGAAAATTTAAAAATATTTCTAGTCTGAATAATGCTTTACAAAAGCAGGTCGTACCAAAACTCTCCTCCGTAGTGGAAAAGTCTACTGGTAGAAGCTCGATACCTGCTACGTGACCATAGTCACAGTATCAGTCATGCACAGGAATCACAGTGTAAGAGTCCTGTAAAAATACCTGGCAAGGCCAGACGCAGTGGCTCACACCTGCAATCTCAGCACTTTGGGAAGCTGAGGCAGGCGGATCACAAAGTCAGAGTTTGAGACCAGCCTGGCTAATGTGGTGAAACTCCATATCTCCTAAAAATACAATAATTAGCTAGGCGTGGTGATGCATACCTGTAGTCCCAGCTACTTGGGAGGCTGAGGCAGAAGAATCACTTGAATTTGGGAGGCAGAGGCTGCAGTGAGCCGAGATCATACCACTGCACTCTGGCCTGGGCTACAGAGCGAGACTCCTGTCTCAAAAAAAAAAAAAAAAAAAAAAAAACCTGGCAAATAGAATTGTTCTGATGACCAGCCTCTTAACATTTTTTTCCTAGGTGTGCATTTATAGAATTCCTTTTTATTTTTAGTTGTAAGGATAAATTTATTGGTGCTTTATCAAGGCTACTTAGAATTTGATAATAGAATATGTCAGACTGTCATTTGTAGAAAGAAACAGACCTTGAAGAGAGTGAAGAACTTGTTTTATACGACAGACTAATAAAGTTGTCATCTCTCCCTACAACCCTGTTTTTGAATGTCATTTTTCACAGCAGGGAAAATTAATGTATTTCAAAAGATATAAAGTATAGGAAATGAGCATTAGTCATCTTTATATCATAATGGAAATACTGTGAAAAATCAAAATTTTAATCAATTTGGGGAAACAAGGATTTTTTTCCATTCAGTTCTTAACACTACCCTCATATTATATAAAAATAATCCTGAAGCATGCATTCTCTTCTATTTAAAATTCATAGGGTTACATTTCTGACGTCTTGTAATTTTGTTATTCACTTCACTGGTAGTGGTACTTTATGCTTCAACTGTTAGATCACATTTGGATAGCATCTTCCAATCAGTCAAAATGGCAGTCATTATTGAAGGCTGCTGTTAGCAGAAAGAATTTGGTCTTGAATATCTGACCAACTGACAGTTCTTCAAGTCACTTAATAGGGAAAGGAAAGCAATCCTGATATGAAGAGTTTAAGTAGGTGCTGATATTCACGTTCAGATTCATATTTGCTCTTCAAACTCACTATATCCAAAATTGAACTCATAATCTTCTCCCACAAACTCATGCTTCCTCTTGTATTTCCTATCTCTTGTTAAAAGCAGGAGCGCGCCTTCTGTCACTCAGGCTTGAAATCTCAGTTACCGTCTCTCTTCCTTATCCTCTAGCAGCCACATTCCTTGGTCCTTTGGAAGGTACCTTTACAATGTGTCTCCTTACCATTCTCTCTTTTTATTTCTCATTTACACATTTCTTCCCTTCTGGATTGTCACAATATTTTTCCAATAGCTTTTGCAGGCTTTGTACCATTTCACATGACATACTGACATCTGAATAACTTCCTAAAGCTATAAATTTGAGAAAGGTACACCTCTCTGCTCACAAACCATATATAGTTCACCTCTGCCCAAAGGAAAAAAAAGGAATGCATTTATCTGTCATTCAGGAGACCCCACAATTATCTCTGATCTACCACCCCACCCTTATTTGCCATGAATTCTTCCTCCAAAGTGTCCCTGTATTTCAGCTAAGGTAGCCTTCTGGGCACTCTTAGAAAATGCTCTTTACTTTCAGTTTAATCAGAAACCACTTTGAAAACAGCACTGTTTAAATGCTGTGTCTTCGGTGAAGCTTTTAGTAACTTCACATCCATCCCAATATCCAACCCTGTGCTGATTCACCTAAACATTGCAAAGACGGCGAGGATACCAAAAATAAATAGCACTCTGATGACTGTCCTTAAGAATGTCAATGTCTAATGGGAAAAATAAGGCAAACAGTAGCATAAATATAACATAAAAGGTACATAACTTTCACCTATAATAGACTTATTAACAAAGTACTATGGGAACACAGAGGAGTAAGTACCTCTTTTTGGAGTCAAGGAACATTTTAAGGAGAAAGCGTGACTTGAGCTATTTGTACAAGTACAACAAATGAAGGACATTTTACATGGAAGAAACATCAAAAGGTGGTTAATTAATTCAACAAATATTTATTGAGAATCTGGTATATGTCCGACATTACTAGTCAGTGGGGATACTATAGTAGAGTAGAGGAAAGGAGCAGGAAGAATTACAAGTCATGTCGTAATAGAATGAAAAGATAGTGGTGACTCTTTAGAAATGAGAAGGTGTGAAGGTGGTAAAAAGTCCACTAAATATTTTGGGTTTCTTGATTAGAAGGGATGGAAAGAATACGTTTGGGTTGTAAAACGGAGCCACTTGTGTCAAATTCTAACAAAACAGAGTTGAGAGAGGCCATGAGAAAGAAGCTCCCATGCTTAAATGTTTGTAACAGGACTTCTCAAAAGACATTCCTCCACATAAACTGTGAACAAAACTTATAGCAAGAAGTTTTTCAAGATTGTAGCATTCCAGGTAAGTTGCTTGCCCAAGGATACTCACCTAGAAATTAGCTAACACCAACTTCTGTAACCCCTATTACCTTCGGTCTTTGTAACCTTTGGTTTCAAAACAGCTTACATGAACTTCTTTTCTTTGTCTTTAAAAGATGCCCTCTTTCCTCAGCCCCCCTGCACATGCCCATGACCTGCCATTGCTTGTGTACTCTGAATTGAAATTCTCTGCTATTCCAAAATAAATTCATTTATTCTGGAGAGCTTGTCTCTCTGAGTTTCTTTTTAGGTTGACAGGGTCATTTTTTAACCTATTGCATTTTAATTGCATGTAAGATATCCATGTGGTAAATGGAAATGTGGGTCCATAGGACACATCAACATTAAAATAATATTTAAAAGTATGGAAATTGATTTAAAAATATGTACTTTGAGACTAGAGATGTCTCAGAAACTAAGAGAAAATATTGCTTAAAGAAATAAGGAGCGGTCAACAGGTTTCAATAGTGAAGGGCAGAAATGTAAATTTTTGGATTTAGCCATCGAGAAGCCCTTTTATTTTTGAGGATGATAGCAGGGGCAGATTACAGTGGTTGGAGTCATGAATGAGAATTGCAGAAGTACAGGTAGTACATCGAGACTTCTAGCTCAAGAAGCTTTAGAACTATAAGGAAAGTGAAATATATGTTCAGAAGAATTATTGATGGGGAAGAAAACTTGGGAAAAGTGGTAAGTTGGAGAAAACATAATAACAAAAAGGTAGAGATTAAAGTAACAGGAGAGAGGGAAGAAATGATGAACCTGACCCTGCAGTGTGAAAGAAGAAAATGGTATTAAGAGTCCTGGTATTAAAGAATAGTTCAAGAACATTGAAGGAAGACAAATATGAATCAATGGAACTTTAGAGATGGAAATGACAAAAATTGGGGCAGTTAAGTGGCTCCAAATTTGTGAGTGAATGGTTCCTATCTTGTGTTATTATGGCATTTTTTTATTTCTTGTTAAGCATTCATCACATTCCACCCTGAATTACAGCTATTTGTACTTTAACTTTCCTATAAAATTATAAGATGCTTAATATCAAGTACCATGTTGAGTTTTCTTGTGTTGCCTTAATGAACTTGGGACTATGCTTGGTGAATTGCAATTTCGAGAGGAACTGATATAAGGTATTTTTGCAGCTATCTCATTAAATAGTAATTGTTAAACATATATTTGTTATGTAATGCTTTATCAACTAGCCACAGTGAGGAGGAAACAATTGGCAAGACATTAGGCTATGAGGCTGGAGAGGATGCAAGATTGTCAGGATTCCCCACATTAAGAAAAAAAGAATTGTGAAAAATGAAATATCAAGTTAATTCACCCATTTAGAACAAATAGCTAGATAAAGTTATATTGATATACGTTCATTATCTTTCTATATTTTCCCTCTGTGGTAGAAAGCATTATTGTTTTAAATTCAAAGTATCATTTATGACCTCTTCCTTAAACATGGAATTCAGGCTTGGCCATAAGATTGCTTTAGCTCCTCAATGTGGAAGAAGTATACAGCCACATTCTGATGTACTTAGGAATGACTCTGTGACTTACTTTGACCAAATAAGTGTGGAAGTGACATGTTTTATCAATTTCCTCCTTCTCCTTATAATGAAATGAACAGTGTACCAGAATAGTAGCTACTTCCTCAACCCGTATCCAGTGCTGAAGATGACATGAAACAGAATCTAAGTCCCTGCAATGAACATTTATGTGATTGAGAAATAAAACTTTGCTCCTGTAGGTTACTGAAATTTGGGGATTGTTTGTTACCACAATAAACAATCTTGACTGATAATTCTTCTCTCCAGAAGAGAAGTAGTTATCAGAGATATCTTCAGTTCTAAAGATGAAAGGCCTATTGCCTGATAAACATTCACCCTAGCTGCAGATAAGATATAAACAATAAAACAATTTAAGAATAACATAACGCAATTATCTCTTTGTGAAATATAATTTGAGGTGAATTTTTGAATGCTGTGCAAAATGATTGGAAACAGGTGAAGTAAATAAGTAAAAAGACTTCACAGAAGAAAGGGTCTACTCGGAGTTGGGTTTTAAAAGGACATAAAACGACAGGAGCTAAAAAGAAAAGTGGGGATGTTGTCTCTGATAAGTAGAATTTTATTTCCAGAATCTTCAGAGCCTTCTAAATTTACAAGTTAAAAAGCAACACAAAAATTGTAAGTCCAACCATCTCTACTAAAATAAACTTTAAAATTGGTTATATGCTTAAACAAAACAACCTGGATGAAGTGTTTGAGTTTCTCTTCCTAAAGATAGCTGCAGGGAGAACTAAGGTTAGGTTAAGGAGTGATCTCACGGTTAGACTAACCATTCACATTTAATGTGACTCTATAATAATAGATAAGCTTAGAAACAAAGGCCAAAACATAAATGAGTGTGTTTATGTATAGAGTGTAGCCTAAGAATTTTCATTTACTTGATAACTAGATTTCTAAATAATGGTTAGTGTCCCAACCACTTGCGCAATAAGAAGATTGAAGCAAATCAAGAAAGCACACATCAGTGCTTTTACTGATCAATATTACCGATTAATATTAAATTATTGGCCATTTCTAACTAGCATTGGGGGTCATAAAATGATACCCCAATATATGCCATTTTGGACTTCAAGCTGAGAGAACATCATGAATAGCAAATGCAGTGAAAAGGCTTTCTCTGAAGTTTCCCTATCTACCTAAAAGCTGGATCCTCCAGAATATATTCAGTTGTGAATCCCTTCTCCAGATATCTTGTTAACTGAAAGAAATTCATGAATATTGTGCAAGAAGGAAGACTAGAGTTGACACTACACTCAGAGTCCAGACGAACCCTGTCCCAGGCTGTGGTAGATTTTTGGGGGCTCATTCATTTCCCCTAAAAATCATTTTCTCTTCCTCTAAAATTGACTACGTTCCTCGCTTTTTTCTTCCCCAGAAAGAGGGTATTTAAGCTTCAACCATTGACGCTTATTTGAGTCTCATATATTTTGGGACTCCCCTGTGCTTGCACATAATAAATTTGTAAGCCTTGCCTCCTGCTAATTTGTCTATTGTCAGTTTATTTCAGCAGATTCAATTATAGAACCTTCAGAGGGAAAGTTTAAACTTCTCTGCACTAGTACAGAGCAAAGGATAATTTTAAATTGTACCAACATTATTACACTAAAGTGATTTCATCTATTTTGAAAAGTTTTGGCCCTAGTGGACTAATTTAAGTGTATAACTGCATAGTGATAAACTTTTAGGATAAATGGATTTGCATCTATCTCAGAAAAAATGACAATCACAATCTTGCTTAACAATATGGTAAACTATAGAATTTTGTTTCTGTGAAAATTTCAGAGCTTTCAAAATTTATTTCAAATTATCTTAGAACTTGTTTATAAAAGTGAAGTTGGTGGAAAGTTAAGCTTTTCAATTTGTTCTCTTTGGTTAAAATGACATGTCAACACCCAGACTGAGTATAGCTATTTAAGAGTTAAAGAGACTTGCTTAAATATAGAAAATATTTGTTTTTCTTGCTCAAATAATATTCCAGTATATGTTAAATCTAGGAAATATCTAATAATGTTGATCTTTAAAATTCATAATCCATCAGTTATTTGGCTGGGAGAGCTATTAAAGGGAAACTCCTGATGCTTCAAAAATTATAATTCATCTCATATTACAATAATTATTCATTATATCCTGTCCAGAATATTACACAATTGTGGTGATTTGTAGCTGACTGAAGGTGGTAGGGAAAATTGCTGACCAAGTTCTGTTCAACAAGTTTAGTTGAGAGGATAACTTCCACCTTGTTTTAGAGTAGAGCATCTGAGACCAATCCACATGTTGACAGTGCTCATTAGTAAGCCAATTGTAGACTAAATCTTCTGTCTCAGAGGGACTGTAACCAAGTCAAAGCTCATTAGCAAAAAAGTCCTTGGTGGCCAGACAAGTTTCCTGCAGATTATGCAGACCAAGCCCTCTTCATTTAAATGTTTTTTTAATAATTTATCTCAAAAATTTTCTCAATTAGAGCAAATTGACACTACATTTTCCTTAATACATTTAATTAATTCTTTACTGATATATAGGGCATTGAGATACATTCTGTTGCTCTCATCACTTATTTCTCTTGAAAATCCTCTTAGATTTAACCTACACTTTATGTTCCTTTGATATTTACTCTATTAAAGATGTAAATAGAACCCTGGAGTGACCAATTTGAAAGTTAATAGTTCATCTGCAATTGATGAAGAAATACAGGATAGGCATGCCCATGAGAATTAAATGCTCTTTGAAAAGCCAAAGCATTAAACTTTTTTCAGTTTGATAAAATATTCTCTCTCGTGCTCTACAGTTGTATTAACTCTTTAGCAACACCAAAAATGCTGTTTTGTTGTTGTTTTGTCAAATAAAAATACTGCCTTCCCAAATGCCCAATATGATTTTAGGAGAGTAGCCTATTTTGTATGTAGTAAGGGTATAGGATCTGCAGTCAGGCAGACCTGAGTTTAAACCCCCCAATTTATCATCATTACCTATACAAACTTGAAAAATTAACTTCTCTAAGATTATTTTCTCATCTGTATAATGGGAATAGAAATAGCACTTAACCCACAGGTTGTTGTGAAGATTATAATATTTGATACATGTCAAATACTTAGAGCAGTGCCTGACAATAGATATTAGCTCTTATTACTATTGTTGCTGCTATTATTCTCTATAAAATAGGAATAATAAAAATAACTCATACACAGTACACAGCAGAGTCTTATATTATGCCTTCAATAACTGATCCTTTCTTTCCTCTTGTAACTCTGTGAAACTGTAAGAAAGTCAGTAATTTTTTAGAAGGAAAAAAAGGTAGCAAATTAATATCAATGAATTCCTTATTAGGAAGTCATAGGTTCTAAATGCAGTAGGCAAAATTATTTTATAATATGAAATAACAATGTATATGACAAGGGGAAGCCGAGAATACCAAACATAGGACCAAATGATCAATCTGACAAGTTAGAAGTACAAGTTTCCTCCTGTTCTCCCTTTCTAACTGTGTGCCCCTCAGCCCCCAACTCCCATTATTATTCGAGTCCTTGGAGGCTCTCCATGATCAAAGAAAGCCACTAGAGTACAGAAGACTGCAACAAGCAGAGCTCCTATTATCTGAAACCATGGCTAATGACTCTTCTGCCCACAGGGGTGGTATGAGAAGCAGAAAGAAGAGTGATTAGGTCTCTGTTTTCAGAGGTAGATTCCATAGGTTCTGCTTTTGATAATATGATAAGCCAAATGTCCAGAGAACCCCTTCCAGTAAAAAACATATAACAATAATGTACAGATTATGTGAGAAATCTTTTAAAATTCATTAATTGGCGTGCATGGGAGAGTGGGCTATAGTTTGGCGTGAGGGAAAACTAATAAGCAAAATTTCTAAAGATAAGGTATCACTAAAGGTGGTGTTTGCCCAAAGGATCTATCTGCTCATTTCTGGTGACCTAGAAAACCGTGTACTTTAATGGATCAAGTGATCTGGGGAAAGAAAACCAAGCTTGGGTAGATGCAAGGGTCGGATCAGAGATTCTCATTTAAAACTGGGATGTCCAAATGGTGACACCAAGAGCATCACATAAAACACTACACACCTCCAGGGAATGCTTTTTACATGGACCACAATGTGAATAGTACCCACTGAAGTTGAATATTGCAGCTCTGGGAGATGCCAACATTGAGTAAATTGGAGAAAAACTTGCACTTCAGAAAGATACATCAAGAATATGTGCAGGTTCCAGCATGGTTCTGGGTAGACAAGAAACAGGATTTTGTTTTTTAAAATCCAGGAAAATTGTTAATCATAAACTCACGTTCCTAAGAGTTTGGACCCAGGATTCACATGAATTATGTGACCTGAAAAGCCCTGACTCTAATAGTTTGACATTTTACTTGAATCCAAACATCCCTAGATACCTGCAGAAGCATGAATAAGCCTTCCCTAGAGGAATCTCTTTAAATCCAGTTCTCAAAGAATTATTATGAAACAGAGGTCACAATAAATACAATTACAAAATAAATCAGGTAACAAGCCACATGAAGGAGAGTTATAAAAAATAATGGACTGCAAATCAGACCCACAAAGATTGTAGATAATAGTATTATCAATACTAAAATAAGCACATTGAATATATTAAAAAATAAAGGACAATATCAGAAAATGATGAAGGAACAAGAGACTATACAAATGTCTAGTCACATTTTAGAGAGAACAAAATAGCATTTCCACAAGAGGAGAAAGAGAAGAATTGAAATGAGAAACTCAGAAGATTGGGGGAGGGGGTAGAGCAGATTAGACATAGCTAAAGGGAGACTTAATACACTAGAAGATACATGAAAAGAAATTGAACAGGATGTAGCCCAGAGAGACAAAGAGATGGGAATATTAAAGTTGACAAAAAGGAGAATAGTGTGAAGTGGTATAAGATATTTCTCATTGGCATTTCAGTAGGAGATCATAGGATATGGAGAGAAATTATTCCAAAAGAAAATGACATAATAATCCATTGGTGCTTTGATAAAAAGCACCAATCTTAATAATAAATGTAAAGAAATTCATATTGGGCACATCATAGTGAAACTGCAGAGAACCAAAGATACAAAGGAGATCATAAAGTAGCCAAAGACAGGACCTTTCAAGGGGTGACTATTAGATTAAAAGTGATATCTCCATAATAAGAGTGGGAGCCAGAAGACAGAAGGAGACAGAAGGATGTCTTGAAACTGCTGAAAGAAAATGGTTCCCTACAAATCCATATTAATAAGACTTTGAAGACAATAGGCAAAATGAGGGTATTAGAGACAAACACTGAGATTACTTGGGATGAATGGACTGCCAGTAACATTTTCCAGAATGCAAATGACCACAAAAGAAAGGTATGAGATAGAAGGAGAAAACTTGAGACAACCACATAGTAATCATGTAGGTAATATAAAATCATTATTAAAATTTTAACATAATTTTTAGTGTTAAAAAATAAGATAGAACTAAAATATCACCTTATAAAAGTTTAGCCAAGAGAGAAGACTGTGGCGTGAGATAAATTGTTTATAGGTTCTTGCATGGTTCTGAAGAGTTAACATGGATTATCTTTACGGTAAATGTTTATGTTGAAATTTCTAGAGTAACTGCTAGAAGAAGCAAAATAGAGTATACAACTGTGAATTAAGAGAGAAATATGGTTGGGGTGGGGCTTTCAGTACATCCAAAATAAGAAAAGAAAAACTTAAAATGCTTTAGAAAACATTAATTTTTTGCAAGTACTGTATACATAGTTGTTTTGTTCTTTGACAGACACCAAATGTCCACTACAGAGAAGAGGGCAGAGAGAAGATTGATAAATTATGGGCAGCCTAGATATTTCTCCACTGTCTTCCATATTGTGTCAATTGGCATCACTTGCATGCAATCCTATGTAGGAAAATGTTTTTCTCATTTTTTCCCCACAGTTTCTGACATTGATCAAAAGGACAAGGAATGTGTTTATTTAACATGTTTACTTCAGGAGTAAAATGTATATCATTTTCTTTTTTTCTTGTTTTTTTAATTTTATTATTATTATACTTACAGTTTTAGGTTACATGTGCACAATGTGCAGGTTAGTTACATATGTATACATGTGCCATGCTGGTGTGCTGCACCCATTAACTCGTCATTTCCATTAACTTATCATTTAGCATTAGGTATATCTCCTAATGCTATCCCTCCCCCCTCCCCCCACCCCACAACAGTCCCCAGAGTGTAATGTTCCCCTTCCTGTGTCCATGTGTTCTCATCGTTCAATTCCCACCTATGAGTGAGAACATGCGGTATTTGGTTTTTTGTCCTTGCGATAGTTTACTGAGAATGATGATTTCCAATTTCATCCATGTCCCTACAAAGGACATGAACTCATCATTTTTTATGGCTGCATAGTATTCCATGGTGTATATGTGCCACATTTTCTTAATCCAGTCTATCATTGTTGGACATTTGGGTTGGTTCCAAGTCTTTGCTATTGTGAATAGTGCCGCAATAAACATACACGTGCATGTGCCTTTATAGCAGCATGATTTATAGTCTTTTGGGTATATACCCAGTAATGGAATGGCTGGGTCAAATGGTATTTCTAGTTCTAGATCCCTGAGGAATCGCCACACTGACTTCCACAATGGTTGAACTAGTTTACAGTCCCACCAACAGTGTCAAAGTGTTCCTATTTCTCCACATCCTCTCCAGCACCTGTTGTTTCCTGACTTTTTAATGATTGCCATTCTAACTGGTGTGAGATGGTATCTCATTGTGGTTTTGATTTGCATTTCTCTGATGGCCAGTGATGGTGAGCATTTTTTCATGTGTTTTTTGGCTGCATAAATGTCTTCTTTTGAAAAGTGTCTGTTCATGTCCTTTGCCCACTTTTTGATGGGGTTGTTTTTTTTTTCTTGTAAATTTGTTTGAGTTCATTGTAGATTCTGGATATTAGCCCTTTGTCAGATGAGTAGGTTGCGAAAATTTTCTCCCATTTTGTAGGTTGCCTGTTCACTCTGATGGTAGTTTCTTTTGCTGTGCAGAAGCTCTTTAGTTTAATGAGATCCCATTTGTCAATTTTGGCTTTTGTTGCCATTGCTTTTGGTGTTTTAGTCATGAAGTCCTTGCCCATGCCTATGTCCTGAATGGCAATGCGTAGGTTTTCTTCTAGGGTTTTTATGGTTTTAGGTCTAACATTTAAGTCTTTAATCTGAAGTTCTGGCCAGGGCAATTAGGCAGGAGAGGGAAATAAAGGGTATTCAATTAGGAAAAGAGGAAGTCAAATTGTCCCTGTTTGCAGATGACACGATTGTAAATCTAGAAAACCCCATTGTCTCAGCCCAAAATCTCCTTAAGCTGATAAGCAACTTCAGCAAAGTCTCAGGATACAAAATCAATGTACAAAAATCACAAGCATTCTTATACACCAATAACAGACAAACAGAGAGCCAAATCATGAGTGAACTCCCATTCACAATTGCTTCAAAGAGAATAAAATACCTAGGAATCCAACTTACAAGGGATGTGAAGGACCTCTTCAAGGAGAACTACAAACCACTGCTCAAGGAAATAAAAGAGGATACAAACAAATGGAAGAACATTCCATGCTCATGGGTAGGAAGAATCAATATCATGAAAATGGCCATACTGCCCAAGGTAATTTATAGATTCAATGCCATCCCCATCAAGCTACCAATGACTTTCTTCACAGAATTGGAAAAAACTACTTTAAAGTTCATATGGAAACAAAAAAGAGCCTGCATTGCCAAGTCAATCCTAAGCCAAAAGAACAAAGCTGGAGGCATCATGCTACCTGACTTCAAACTATACTACAAGGCTACAGTAACCAAAACAGCATGGTACTGGTACCAAAACAGAGATATAGACCAATGGAACAGAACAGAGCCCTCAGAAATAACCCTGCATACCTACAACTATCTGATCTTTGACAAACCTGAGAAAAACAAGCAATGGGGAAAGGATTCCCTATTTAATAAATGGTGCTGGGAAAACTGGCTAGCCATATGTAGAAAGCTGAAACTGGATCCCTTCCTTACACCTTATACAAAAATGTATATCATTTTTTTTGATTTTTTTATTTTAATTTTTTGAGGTACATAGTAGGTATATATATTTATGGGGTACATGAGATGTTTTGATACAGGCATGCAATGTGTAATATAATCACATCACATAAAATGGGATATCTATCCCCTCAAGTATTTATCCTTTGTGTATATCTTTATTGAGGAGCATGAATGGGAAGAGACTGACATCAGTGAAGACAATAGGTTTCTACAGCCTATATTTTCAGATGTATATTTCTCATTAATACAATTCAGTCACTGCAAAACACATGCTACCATACTTAAACCACAAGTGTGATAGAAGCAGGTTGGAAATTAGTGGCTTTGATATATTTCATGTGATAATAATTGCAATTACAGGTTACACTGACCGTATAAATAACATGGTGATTTTCTTGTGATTAAAGGAGAATTGAGATGCAGGAGAAGTTTAAATATCTTTGAAATCTAGGGGAGGAATCATATCTTTATGCAATGGCATCTTTCACTCCTGGGTGATTAAACACCACATATTAGCATTTGATCCTTGACTGACTGGGTATTTTGTTACCTGTGAAATACAGGGCTTAATTTGTAAAGGGAGTATGTGATCTGTTAAACTCCCTCTAGAAGTAAAGAAAGAATTTACTGAGATCTTCATCAAGATTGCTACATCTCTTGCAGATTGATTCTGGGTACCAGGACATTCTATAATTTAAACCAATCTAAACTAAATTGTAGGTTTGAAAATATGACTTTTTTTTAGCCTTGATTATCTTTTGAGCTTAAGAAATTTATTACACTGATCTCTCTATGCATAGTATTATCACAGAATTTAGAAAATGAAATCACTGTTGTTTTTTTTCCTCTGTAATTTTATGTATATTTAGTAGTAAATTTAAGAAATGTTGAATTAATCAGCTTGATTTTTAGCCTTTTGGTAAAGTTACCTCCCTCTTTCTTGACTGCATTTTTTCCACAGATTTTTGTGAATTTTATTCAATAAAGAAACATTTGATAGTTAGACCAAATAAATATTTAGATTATGACCCATTTATAACAGGGTGATATAAAATAATTAAAAGAACCAGAGAAGATGCAAGTAGAAAGGGCAGCAAGTTACACATTCAAGGTATCAAAGCATGTATTTGTAAGGGGGAAAAATAGAAATGGAGGACGGTGACACACCCATTTATGTCTAGAACCCACAGCAGAGAGCTATTAACATGGGGTGACAGTACAGTAACTATGTGTAAGGTCTCTCTGTAAATGTTAGGAGAAAATAATTGAAAGCCAAGTTCAATGACAAAATAAAATGTATGTTAAAGTTAAATGATTAGCCCACAGGCAGCATAAAAACTGAGGGAGTGTAAATAGTTTATGTAGCCAGCAGTAGAAGAGCAAAAATATAAATAAAAAAAGAATGACCAAAGCACATAGATTTACCAGAATTTTTTATGTATACTTTAAATGTCAAACAGCCTCAAAAAGTAAAAACTTAGGCGGACACTTCAATGCTGTAATCAATATCCAGGGAAGAGAAGAGATGAAAAAAAAATGTTAGGAGATACTCAGTCACACATACAGACACACTCACACACACACACACACAGAGAAAAAAAGTCAAGGACAAAAAGCATTATCTGTGTGACAAATGTTATAGCTCTGAGGCTGAGTATCACGATGGAATTTAAAGACTGAAGAAAGTCTAAATAAAGGCAGTTCCTTAAGGAGAATGTTACAATAGCATTTGGGAATTTTCAAGTGTATCACTTAATAAAGGGAATTAAATGTGATTTATCCTTCAAATATACTGAAATACTTGCTCTCTAATGTGTCAAACCATTAAAATCGAAACTTTGAAAATGATAACTGTGAGGACATGATTAGAATATCTGAGATACTTGTTTGTTAACTGAAAAGTACTAACTCATTGCTATACTCTGTTTGGTGTCTCTCCTGATTCATATGTTGAAATTATAATGCCCAATGTGATGGTATTAAGAGGTGGGACCTTTGGGAGGTGACAGGATCATGAGGGCAAAGTCTTCACGAATGGCAATAGGAACCTTAGAACACAGGTGCAAGGCAGCTTGTTTGCCCCTTCTGCCATGGGAGGACACAGCAAGAAGGTACCACCTATGAATTAGGAAATGTGCCCTCACCAACACCAAATCTGTTGGCATTTTGATCCCAGCGTCCAGAACTGTAGGAAATACGTTTCTGTTGTTTATAAGCTACACAGTGTATGGTATTTTGTTATAGCAGACCAAACAGACTAAGAGACTCATAGTCCATTGAAAAAGACAGTATATTTTTTTCTGTGTCAAATAGAATACACGTTCATTGTAGAAGTTAAAAAATCTAAAAACTAAAAAAAAATTGATACAATTTTCCCATGCATCACTGTCAATATTTAAGTTTTGTTGTTTTTTTTGTTTGTTTGTTTTTTTGAGACGGAGTCTCGTTCTGTCACCCAGGCTGGAGTGCAGTGGTGCGATCTCTGCTCACTGCAAGCTCCGCCTCCTGGGTTCACGCCATTCTCCTGCCTCAGCCTCCTGAGCATCTGGGACTACAGGCACCTGCCACCACGCCCGGCTAATTTTTGGTATTTTTTTAGTAGAGACTGGGTTTCACCGTGTTAGCCAGGATGGTCTCGATCTTCTGATCTCGTGATCCACCCACCTCGGCCTCCCAAAGTGCTGGGATTACAAGCGTGAGCCACAGCGCCCGGCCAATGTTTAAGTATTTTACACACACACACACACACACACAGACACACACAAAATCCTATCTGTGTATAAATATACCATGAAGGCATATAATTGATAGATAACTTTAATATATGGATATGACAGAAGTGATCCTACAATGCTACTGAATACATACAAACATACACACACACAGATACACATATGCAGATACTAACCTTATTCTTTCTCTTTTAGTAATTTCAAATTTGCTTTCTACATTTATATTTTTTCAGCCCTTACATTAAATATTAAACCCCATAGGTTTTCTAGTCACGGAAGGATTACAATAAAATCTATTCTTGTGTATTGATCATATATCCTCATTCCCAAGTAGTATTAAAATCTCCACTCTGATCCAATTAATGCTTCTCTGCTTGTCCAGCTTAGCTTGCAACATGCTGGATGCTTGAAGTCAGGTTGAATATCTGGTCAAATTCTATTTTCTTTTCTTATTCCAAGTTGCCTTTTAGCTGATGTTTTGGGGCAACTTTAGGTTATGCTCAGAGGAAGATATCTTTCTTCTCATGGATTCATTTTAGAAATTTTTTAGAGATCTCCTATTACACATCCATTCAGCTGGTATTGCCTTTGCTCCTGCTAGCTGTCAACAACCTTCTCTTTAGCTTCTAGGCTTCTAGGAGCTTATTACTATGGTGGGATCATATGGTCTCCATGAGATTCTCTTAGGCAGAATCCCTTTTATGATGAATCTGAGCCTTCCAAGGAGACAACATGTAGACCTGGGGAAATACACACCATTGCTTCACTGTATGGGAGAGGAGCTCACTCCCAACTCAGGCTTCTTTTTCTTTTCCTGCCAACTCCATATAGCCTCTTGGTATCAGATTTCTCTAGGTAGGAGTCAGATAATAATCCTGTGTCTCTTATATATCAAAAGATATATTATCTACTCAAGATGGTTCTTTAAAGCCTGTTTACTAGGCTTAAGTAGACAGGAAAATTCTAGAACTGAAAAATGCAATCTGAAATAAAAATTCACTGTATTGGCTTAAGAGCAGAAGAGAGAAGACAGAGAAGAGAGCCCGGAGACATGTGCCTGTGGGACAATATCTAAAGTGTCTATTATATTTGCAACTGGAGTCCAAGAAGAGAGGAAAGAGAGAATGAAGCAAAAAGTACTTGAAGAGATCATGTTTGACATTTTTCTATATTTGCTGGAAGATATAAGTTTCAGAGGTAAGAAACCAGTAAAACCAAAACAGGATAAATAAAAAGAAAACCTTGCATTATGGTCAACCTGCTGATATTCAAAGTTATTGAGAAAAATCCTCTAAGTAGCCAGGAAAAAAAGGACAAATTACATACAGAAGAATAGCAGTTCTCATAAAGTTTTGAGAGGAACATTAGCTTTGCTAAGAAATGAATAAGCAAACCAAGGGGTAGGAAAAAATATGCACAACACATATATCTGAGAAAGGAATGGTTCTGAGACTATAGAAAGCACCCCTATAACTCAAAAAAGTAGGTAAAATATTGGTGCAGACACTTCATAAAGATAGATACACAAATGCCCAACAAGCACATGGAAAAATAACTTATTCATCATAAAATAAATGCAAATTAAAATCACAGTGAGACACCATCCACATTCATTAGAATAACTAAAACAAAAAAGACTGACAACACTACATTTTGATATGAAGGAGAATAACTGGAACTCTTGTGCATTGGTGGTGAGAACATAAAATGATACTAACAATTTGGAGAATGCTCTGGTAGTTTCTTATAAAACTAAAACTTACACATACCTTATGACCCAGCTATATCAATTGCATGCATTTATACCAATGAAATGAAGATATATGCTAACAGAAAGTATTTGGCAAGAGTGTTCATAACTATTCAAAATGCCCAAAAGTTGGACATAGCACAGGTGTCCATCAATAGGAGAATGGATAAACAGACTATAATATATTCAGATAATAAACTCACCAATGACAAGAAATAAACTTCAACAACATGGATTAATCTTCAAAACATTATGCTGAATAAAAGAAGACTTACACAAAAGATTACATATTGTATGACTGCATTTATATGAAATTGTTTTAGGCAAAATGAATCTATAGTTTTCCTACATACATAATCTTGTTTGCTACAGATGGTAACAGTTTCATTCCTTCTTTTTTCACATTTTATTTGTCTTTTTGTCTGGAAATGGTAAGGGAATTCAAGGATTCTGGGGACTTGGCTATTTGGCCTTGAATGTACACATGCAGGGAGTCTGCTCCCTGCAGGTAGGTGCCATGCAAAAGCAAAGGATCAATAATAGCCATGATAATATTGAATAATAATAAAGTGGGATACCAAGACATTACTGAGTTACAATAATTAGTGTTGAATTTATTCAGGATAAGCAAATAGATCAAGTGAATTGTAAATTTAATTGTAAAAGTAAAAAAAAAAATAAAGATGACCGTATATTCTTATAGCCAGAATGTATAAAGAACACTAACAAAACAATTTGGAAAAGACAGCTATTCTGGTTATGTATCACTGTGTAACAAACTGCTCCAAAACTTAGAGGCTTATACCCACTACCATATTCTTATAGCTCATGATATTGTTGGTCAGCAATTTGGACAGGGTGCTGTGGGGGATTTTTCTGCCCCATGTGGCACCAACAGAGTCATCTGGTGGTATATGCTGGGAGATGAGCTGGTGTGGAGGGTCTGAGACAGCTTCATTTACATTTCTGTCACCTTGTTGGGGATGGCTGGAAGGCTAAGCCTAGCTGAGATGGGATACTTGCACTTGCTTCTCCAGAGTGGTGTTCTCACGGTAACTGGGCTTCTTATGTGGCAGCTCAGGACTCCAAAAGTGAACATTTCAGCAAATAAAAAAGCAGCTTCATAACTTTGGTAACCTAGACCTGGAAATCACATAGAATTTCTTCTAATCATACTCTATTGACCAAAGCAGCTGCAAGCCCTCAAAGATATAAAGGAAGAAAACAATGATCTTGCTATTTGATTGAAGGAATGTCAAAGAATTTATGGCCATGTCAAAAAATTGTCAGAGCCCAACCTCTGGTTCCAAATCATTTTCATTTCTTCCATGTGAAAAACAGCCTCATCCCTTTTAAACTCCCTTCCCAAAGTCTTATCCTGTGTGGCTCAAGGTTCACAATCTTGTCTCATAATCTGAATTATGTCCATGTGTGAAGGAGACGCTTTAGGTTCAGTTTCTAGGTTATCACTCCTCTTCATGTGACACCTTGTGAAACAGATAGACAAGTTATCTGCCCTCCACACAACCCATATACAATGGTGGGACAGCATAAGATAGTGACAGTAGACACTCTGCTCAAAAAAGTGGGAGATAAAAGGTGCACGGCAGTCACTGGTCCGTAGTGATCCTAGAATTTCCCAAGTGTGTGTTGCCAGTTCTTTGCTTAGGACCCAGAACTGCCCCTCTAAGAATGATTCTCCATGAATCTTGGCTCTGTCCTCTGAGGTCTTGATGCTTTCCTTGGAGTCCTAATTTTTCCATGGAGAGTAGCTTGTGTTCGCAGCTGAATGGTTTTCTGAGCTTACTCCCTGTACATAAAAGTTCAGAGTTCAAATGCCTCTTTTCATTTTGTACTGTCTATCCCCTCTAGTCCAAGCTGATATAATTCCTTTAGGTTGCTTATATATCAATTTATGAGCTACTCCATTAGACAAAAAGTTCACTCACAAATCTTTTTGAGAGTAACCTCCCCAACTCATAACACCATTGTGATAATATCGTCAGGATAATACCTTTAGAAGCACTATGGTCTAGCAGAGAGTTTTAAATCATACCCTTAACATTACTTAAGACTCTTGTTTAACTGAGGTGATCTATGAGGCGCCACCTTAAGTCCTTCTAACATCTTAATAAAGAAACTTTCAGCCCTACCTGGATTCCCCAGGGTAATATTTTACTGGTAATGCCCAGGATTTGATCTTTGCCTTGAAGCTATATTTTATTTTATGGATATTTTGTGGGATATAAGACTACCTTGAGCCTTTATGTTTTTTCCAAATTCTACTAAAAAAACCCCTAATATTTTGTTCTTTAGTTTATCTGTCTCATCTCTCATTTTATTATAGGCAGCTAGAAGAAGCCAGGCAGCATCTTCAACACTCTGCTCAGATGTCTCCTTAGCTAGATCATTAAGTTTATTAGGTACATTTATAGCTTTTTATGTTACCACAGGCAACAGTATTGCCAAACTTTCCACAGCTACATAGCCAGGGTCTGCTTTCTTCCACCACCAATAACAGTGTACTCATTTTCTTTTGAGCCTTTACCAATAGCATCTTCAAGGCTGCCGGTCATCTCCAAACCGATGCCACATACTTTTGGTTTTATTATAACACTTATCTTACTTTCAGGTACCAAATTCTGTTAACATTGTCTACTGAAATATGACAAACCCCAAACTTAATGGCTTAAAATAACCATTTTATGATTCATGATTTTATCAATAGGGAATTTAGGCAAGGCTTGGATAGATGATTCTTCCATTTTTAATGATGTCGACAGAGATCATTCAGTAGTTTCATTTGGAGAATGAGCTAGTGTTGTGAGTTCAGAACAGCTTCACTGACATGTCTGATGCTTTGTTGGGAATGGCTGGAAGAATGGGCTTATTTAGCAGAAGTGCTTACACATGGCCCCTTTAAAATTGTAGTCTCACGGGAATTGAGCTTTGTACCTTGTGGTTCAGGGCTTCAAAAGCAAGTTTTCCAGTGAGCAATGTGGCTAATGCATGGCCTTTTATGACCTAGCCCCAGGTCACATAGCGTTATTTCCTCAGTTTTCTATTATTGAAATCACAAGCTTCTACAGATTCAAGAGGAGGGGACATAGACCCCATCTTTCAATAGGAGTGCCAAAGAAAAGAGGAGGGGACATAGACCCCATCTTTCAATAGGAGTGCCAAAGAACTTGTCACCAAGATATAGAACCATTACAAAACCCAAAACAAATATGAACAAGAGATTTGAATCAGGCATTCTTCATAATAGAGAATACCAAGATAGTCAATTAACTTGAAAAAGTTCTCAACCACATTAGTCATAAGAGAAATGAACATTTAAACTATAATAAAATGCTACGACACACTCCCTGGAAGGGTTAGAATTTACAAATGAACATTTAAACTATAATAAAATGCTACAACACACTCCCTGGAAGGGTTAGAATTTACAAGACTGACAAAACTGTTTTTGAAAGCATGTGGGTATATTCTCATACACTATGTTTGGCACAACTACTTTGGATAACTGTTTGGCATCAATTATTAAAGCTGAATACACACGTACTCTATGAGAAAAATTTCATACCTAATTATAACCCAGCATATATGCATTTACATGTTTGCGAATGTTCACAACAGCATTATTTATAATAAGCTAATATGAAAATAATTCAAATGTTAGCCAATAATACAATGAATAATTAGTAGTATATTCTTATAATGGTATCCTGCATAGCAACAAACCTGAATGAACTATTCCTAGATGTGAAAACATGATGAATCTCTCAGATGTGATGTTGAACATAAGAGCCAGGGTACAGAATATATATGATGTGCTTTTATTTGTTTACAGTTCAGTAATAGTGGCCTGTTATTATAATAATAATGTATGGTGTTATCAGTCAGCGTAGTGGTTACCTCTGGAGATGAGGGAGCAGAAAGGGATTGGGAGTGGGCTTGTAGGTGGCTTTTGAGGTGCTGAAAATGTTCTATTCTTAGACTTGAGTAGTGGTTTCAGGGGTATATTTATGTTATAAATTATAATTCAGAGAACTTTTGGGTTTCAACATTTTTGATGCAAGTAATAGTTGTCTTTTTTTTTTATTATACTTTAAGTTTTAGGGTACATGTGCACATTGTGCAGGTTAGTTACATATGTATACATGTGCCATGCTGGTGCGCTGCACCCACTAACTCGTCATCTAGCATTAGGTATATCTCCCAATGCTATCCCTCCCCCCTCCCCCCACCCCACAACAGTCCCCAGAGTGTGATATTCCCCTTCCTGTGTCCATGTGATCTCATTGTTCAATTCCCACCTATGAGTGAGAATATGCGGTGTTTGGTTTTTTGTTCTTGCGATAGTTTACTGAGAATGATGGTTTCCAATTTCATCCATGTCCCTACAAAGTTGTCTTTTTAAATAGAGCAGATAGTTTATATGTTGGAGTAGGAAAATAAGACAGAAAAATTGTTTTAGAAGAAAATTTTGTTTAGGCAAGAAATTAAAAAAAGTCTGAGTTAAGGCAAAGACAGTGGGGAAGGAGACAAAGGGAGAGATGAGAGCGGGCTGAATTGTTTGTCACTAAGACAGACAGAATGGGAATTAGCACATCCAAGAAATCAGAAATATTCATGGGGTCTCTGTCTGTGATCAGGGCAGGGACCAACAGCAGATATTAGCCAAATGTCAAGTCCAGGCAAATGGCAAGTCAATTTCAACAAAGTCTTGCAAAAAGCTGTCAAAATCCAACTGTGGAGTGACTGGGCTCTGGGTAGGACTCCAGCCCTAGAAGCATTTAGGAAGACTGGGTTAGGGAAGCAAATCTGGGATACCGGGTTCAGTAGTCAAATAAGACTACTTACCTATTTCATTCTTCTGTTGGACTTTAAGTTTACTAAAGGTAAGAACGATTGTTTCCCATCATATTGTGTGGCCTGGAATATAATAGGCGTGCAATAAAACTTGATAAATGGGTCAATGAATAAATACATATCTGAGAATAAGGAAAAAAAATACTCATTCATTTGAACTGAGGTACCAGGGGAGGTCTTGGTCAAATGTGCATGAATGAAGAGCCCAGTTACTAGAACTAAGGAAAACCATATGAGATGAGGAGCAATAGCTTCTAGAGCTGGTAGTTCAGAATTGTGTTTATTTTCTTCTCTGTGGAGCAGGATGATGCCAGAGTATGGTCTTAGTCTGAAACTGCAACAAGTTTCAGTGATTGTGGTTTCGAACGTTATTCAGCTGCAGGAGCAGAGAATAACATACCTATAGAATTGGTGATCTTAAATTCCCATGTTATAATCCACATATGAATTATGATTTAGGTCACACTTTAGATAAGATCATGTTAAAAATTCCAAGTTTGACCCTGATTTTCATTATTTTTTTAAAAAGTATAGAAACGCTGAACTTTCAAAATATTGACCTTGCTTCTGGCTAATAAAGAAGAACACACAATCATATTCAATTTAAAAAATTTTCAAAAGAACCTGTCAAAAGTTCATATTGCAGTAGTAAAAATGATAATTTCTCCAAGCAATTCATATTTATAAAAGCAAGGAATTTGATACCCCAAATAAAAGTCTTTTGATTTTTGAAGTTTGAAAAGCAGAGTCAAGTTGAAGCTTCCGTAGTACCAGGAAAGCCAGTTTTTATTTCAAATACTTCAAAGCTATGACTTTCTGATTTTAAAAAGTTAAACAATTGAAAGGACTTTGACTTTATTAAGTGTTATCTCCTCTACACAAGAAAGTAAGGTTTTGAATAGTCATTCAAATGCACAACATCTACACATACCTCCTTTTTCCAATACATACTGATACTCTCTCTTGAATATAGAACAGCATTTTCAATAAATGGTACTTGATGAATGTGCTTTCAGTGAAAGTATGAGGGTTGAGAAAAAAGAAAAGTTATATTGTAGAAATGGACACCCATTATTATTAAGGTAAGAGAACAAAAAATCTATTTGTTCTTCACAAGTCCATTCGCATATGGTTGAGTTTGAGACCCAGAACTGCATTCTAAATATGTACTCTCACCTTAGTATCATTGCTGGGTTCTTTCTATTCCATTGTTCATTCTACTTTATTATTCCAGACTCAGTAAGCCAGATATTCAATTTTATTAATTATGCTCAGTAAAATTATTTACTGCATTGGGAGTCATTTAGTTATTTCAGTTATGGTTTATTTGAAGTCTGAAAGTTAATTCAGAAGACATTCTTGGGTAGAAACTAGATTAACTAAATGGAAATAGCTTTTAATTAATTTTTAAATCTATTTCCCCATTGTATCTAAGTTTGTGTTAGTTGGCTTAATGTCAGCTCCATAACCTGCTAGGGATAATAGTGTAATTACTGACATATAACACCTATGTTAACATTTTGTCAAATATACCTTATTTGTAAAAACATATATAAACATTTCAGGATTTGAAATGTTTTGCCATGTATTTTATACTTTGGCTTTCAATTTTAATTTTTTTCTATCAGTTCCTATGACCGAATACAATCCAGTTTAAAATAATATGCTTTACCCTCATCACTCATGCGTGTTAAAAATAAAATAATATAGAAAGATCTATTATTAAAAGTAGGTCTTCTAACACCTCTCTTTTAAAAATCTGATTCTCCAGTTTCTACTTTTAGTTTTACAGTCAGTTTGGCAACTCCTTTTGTGTACAACTCTGTTTCTTGATTTTCTTTCTTAATGAGGTATCTATTAATTCCTCCATAAAAAAGATGAGGACTTTTTTCTTACAACATCCTCTTCTTTCTACTTCCACTAATGTTTGGTAGTGCCCTAAATTTTTAAATAAAATAGTTATTATACTTTTTTTTGTAACATGGCATTTTTGGCAGTATCTTTGGCCTTCCCATTTTGTAACATGTACATTTTAAAGACTTGACTTTCCTTCAATTCCCTGCCTGTTGCCTTCACCCCTTTTTCCCATAATCTCCCAAATCTCATCTTTTGCCAGCTAACCTTTTCATTGTCAGGGTTGTGGAGAGCTACATTCAATGCTATGGCTTCAAACAGTACACCCAACTTTATTAATACGTTCAGTCTAATAATGGATAATGAAAAGTGTCTATATGCTTATGACTATGTTATGAATGTATAAATATTGTTTAATAATAGGCCAAATAGATTGCATTCTTTTCTAGGGATTTTGTAACCTCTAGAACAGTGGTTCCCAACCTTTTTGGTACCACGGGCCAGTTTCACAGAAGACAATTTTTCCACCGGGGGTGGTTTTGGGATGATTCAAGCACATTACATTTATTATGCACTCTATTTCTGTTACTATTACATTGCAATATATAATGAAATAATTATACAACTGACCATAATGTAGACTCAGTGGGAGCCCTGAGCGTGTTTTCCTGCAACTAGATGGTTCTATCTGGGGATGATGGGAGACAGTGACTGATCATCAGGCATTGGATTCTCCTAAGGAGCACACAACCTAGATCCCTCACACAGGCAGTTCACAATAGGGTTCCCTTACTGTGGGAATCTAATGCTGCCACTGATCTGACAGGAGGCAGAACTCAGGCAGTAGTGCAAGAATGTACTGTAAATACAGGAGTAGCTGTAAATACAGATGAAGCTTCACTTGCTCACCCACCTCTCACCTCCTGCTGTGTGGTCCAGTTTCTAACAGGCCAAGGACCAGTATCAGTCCATGGTCATGGGTTTGGGAACCCCTGCTTTAGGAACCCCTGCTTTAGGACATTTACAGAAGGATGTTTCTAGAATTAAAGTCAAATAAATTATTTTTTAAACATATAACCAATAACTTAAAATGGTTCCTTAAAATCAGTTTATACCAGATTTAGATCATGAGTTTTTGAGCAATTTTGTTTTTTTCTTGGAGTTTCTCATTTTTTTCTAATTTTTCTTGTAGCATTTTTTCTTTATTACATCCCCAACTAAAAAAGAGAACTTTTAGTCAGTTTTATCTTGTAGTCTTCTCTTAACGGTGCTTTTTGCCTTGGAGACCTCCCTGCCAGAGCCCTTAGACCTTGGAACTTGTTGTCTAGGTCTGCAGAAAGTTAATCTAGAAGATTTCTTCATTGCCATCCTGGAATGAGTCAGTTGTTTTCTAGTTTCCTGTTTAATTAAGAGGAAGTTCTTTTGCTGGAGTACATTTCTAAACAAGTTGCTAAGGAAAAAAGTGAACTGAACATCAACTTTTTACCATGTCTGAAAATGTGCTTATCCTGATATTGCTTCAGGGTTGATAAGTTGGCTGGCTACAGAATTCTAGATTGAAAGTATTTTCTCTCAGAACTTAAAAAACATTGATTCATTTTTTTTTCATCCAGAATCTGCAGATGCTTATGAGAACTCAAGACTCTCATCTGATTCACATTCCTTTGCAAGTCATTTTTTGAAATCTCAGAAGCTTTTTAGAATGTTCTCATTTACAAGTTTCCTTCTCTGCAGACTCCTTGAAAATTTGTAGTTCAAGGGTAATTCTATCTGTGAGTCTCTTATTCATTCAATATGCTGAGTTTTCAGTGAGCTCTTTGAATCTAAAGCCTTGGGTATTTCAATTGTGAGGAATTTTCTTTTATCATTTATTTGCTATCCTCCCTCTCTTTTAATTTTTTCTTTCTAGAACTGCTGTTGAATGAATATTAAACCTCTTGAGTTGATCCTTGGTGTCTTTTGTATTTTCCATCCCTTGTTTTCTGTCTTTCTTTTTCACTTTTTAGGCTTCCAAATATGTATTTTTCAACTCTTTCTAGTTAAATATTTTACTTTAGCAATCATAGCTTTCCACCTAGGACAGTTCTTTCTTTTTCAAGTTGTTCCCTTTTAGGCAGTATGCAAAAAAATTTTGGGGGGGACACCAGTGTATTCACAAATTGTTCTGAGTGTATTACTTAAATTTTTAAAAGATCTCTCTGTTTTCCAATGATCTGTGTCCTCCAGGAACAAATTTTTTTTTATTATCTTGATATTTTCTTTATGTTAATTAGTTCCCTTTCTATACCTGATGATGCACCATTAATATGGAGAAAGGTGACTCCTTCACTTAGGTTGATTTTATCTGGTTGCCAGTTAAAGAAGACTGTTTCTGAGTGGAGATGAAAACCCAGTGGGGCAGAGAGGGTGGATGTGGAGTGAGCAGGATCCGGGTGGGCCTGACCTAATCACAGCTTCAGCCAGCACCTTAATTACAGCCATATAGGGCCCTAAGCAAAGAATCCATATATGCCATAATGGACTCCTGACCAACAGAAACTCCAAGATAGTAAATATGTGTTATCTGAATCTGCTAAGTTTGTGGTAAGAGGAAGAACCAAGCAACATACACCAGGCCTGCTGGAGCAGCAGCAGGTGCGCAGTTCACCCACGGCCCATCATGCTCTGGGGCAGGGCACTGGAATCCAGCAGAAACAACTCAAATACTCACATCCATATTCCTCTCCCTCTAAGAATGTTGCAGTATTCTACATGTACTTGGAAACTGCCCTATTTTGTTATATTCAGATTCATTTAAAATTTCATAAATTATTCTAAAAAGAAATTGGCAACCCTCCAGGAATTCTGTGTTAACTTTTAAAAGCTCCTGATGCAAAAATGGATAATGTTGGGGCAGGTGAAAGGGTATGTTAAATGTATGAAGAAAGGATGTATACGTGTGTACCCTTCCCATATGCTGTGAATGTGGAGTAAGAGGTTGGAGCAGAAGAATGAGTAGTGTGGGTCTATCGTCAAAGAAAATTAAGGAACAGGGATCTGGATGGGAGACACCCATGAGAGATGAGGGACACATGTTTCTTACTCCTTGCGTTCTTGTTCTTTCTTCAATCCTTCCCTCCCTTGCATGTAGAATGCATTGGTTTTCTATTACTGTGTAACAAATTACCACAAACTTAGCAACTTCAGGTAACACATATTTATTATCTTGCAGTTTCTGTGGGTCAGGAGTCCATCATGGCATAGATGGATTCTTTGCTTAGGGCCTACGTGGCTGCAATTAAGGTGCTGGCTGAGGCTGTGATTAGGTCAGGCCCACCTGGATAATCTCCTTTTAGATTAACTCAGTGTCAACTAATAAATAAACTAAATGACATCTACAAAACCCCTTTTGTCCAATAACATAACCGAATCAAGAGAGTAATATCTCATCATAATCACAAGTTCTGCCCAAATTGAAAGGAGGGAATTTTAAAAAGACAAGGTGGTATTTTAATAATAAAGTGTCAGTTTCTAAAAGTGAGAGATTTATATTGAGAAGTTTATTTTGCAGGAAATGACAGATAAAATAGGTGCAAGTAAGAACAAATAAGCATGTTTTTCTAATACTACAAGCTGAGCAGAATGCTTTGTTTGGCTGAAATAGAGACGTTCTACTCCTGAGAAGCTCCCTTACAACAAATTTTCTATCAAACATTCCCTAGGATGGTTTGACTGTCTTAAAAAGAGATGAAATAGTGATGGAAAATTAAATTACAACATTGTTTTGACTTAAACAGCAGGTGGCCCATCCAGCCTAAGTACTATACTTACTTTATTTTATAATACATTTTAAAATTAGTCATCTCAGTTATTTTTGCCTTACTGTCATCATTTAATCTAGTGCCTGGTTGATTATAGACCAACAAGAGATATTTGAAGAAAAAAAATGTGTGGACTTGTCTTTTCAGTTTTCTGTAATTAAGGAGAAGTAGTTTTCCTTCTTTATATTACCAAAAAGGTAACTCAGTCACCTCTGAGCTGTTAACCCAAACTTAACAGGCAATTTCTTAATAATGCAATCAACCTCTAAATAGCACCTTACTTAAATCTAACTCTCTTTGAGCATAAGCAATTATCAGTTTAATTTGATTGGGTATTTATTGATTTACTAGCCCTGAAACTTCTGATTGCTGTGGTTGAATACTTATGAAATATCAAAAATGCTTTCTATTGGCAGAAATATCATTTATAAATATCAAAAATGAAGACAATACTAACCAGTGTTAATAAAACATTGAACTGGATGCTATCAAGTGTCAAAATACACAGCTGATGTAACTACTTTAGTTCAAAGTTGTCCAAAGAAATAATTAAAAACAACAAAAATCACAACTATTATGTAGTGGCAATATTATACATTGGGACAGAGGCACTGGAGAATCATAAATAGTTAGGATTTCAGATAATTATAGACATTCTTGAAACATGTTACAGTATTTCTACCAAACCATTTTAAGAACCCATTACAAGTAGAAAAAGCTGATAGAATTGTGGTTCACCTTTTCGTTCTATTATGGAGCATCCTTATTTAGAAGCTATGTTGATAATAAAGGTCCCAGAGAGAATCAACAGAAGAGAGAGAAACAAAAGATAGAAGGACCATCAATCTAATTTCATAACCATAGGAATACCACTGGAGAATTTTTTTTAAATTTTATTATTTTATTTTTTTGAGATGCAGTCTTGCTCTGTTGCCCAGGCTGGAGTGCAGTGGCATGATCTCCAGGGTGAACCTCTCAGGTTCAAATGATTCTTTGCCTCAGCCTCCCGAGTAGCTGGGACTACACGCATGCACCACCATGCCCAACTAATTTTTATATTTTTAGGAGAGATGGGGTTTCACCATATTGGCCAGGCTGGTCTTGAACCCCTGACCTGATCATCTGCCCGCCTCAGCCTCCCAAAGTGCTGGGATTACAGGCGTGAGCCACCACACTTGGCTGAGGATATTTTTTTCTTAAAAGTTACAGGAAATAGATATACTATCAATTCAAAATGAATTCTATTGATTTTCTGCATAAATTTGATTTTGTTTCCTCCCTATTTGTAGTGGATATGCTAAACTGAATGGCTTACAAATAGAATTAGCTAACTTTGGGTTTCACCTATATATAATTTTTAAAGTGGATAATATCTTCAACTTCTAAAAAAAGAGTATCTTATTTCCGCCAGTTTAGATAAATATCTCATCATCTCTACCACTAGTCATGTCCTTTCTAGCAGGAATTTCTAGCAGGAATCCAAGTTCTTTGCTAGAAAAAAAAATTAAGGTCTTAAGAGTAATTCTTTAGACACCTGGTTTATTGTCTTGTTTTCAAGTAGAAATATTTAACACTAAGCCTAAAAAAAGAAGATAAAAGACAGAAAGGAAGCCCTGAGTTTTAGGGTTTGTTGATTACCAAAGTATAAATATTCCCACTATGGCTAAAAATCAACCTACCAACGTAATATCCCTTAATGCAGAATTGGATGTCACAACTGGCTTTCATGAGCCAAATGTGAACCAGCATTGGATCATCCCCTATAGCCATGCACTTTCCTGTAAAAAATACCCATAGGAGGTCTGTTGGTTTTATTGTTCTCTCCCTAGAATATCAGAATGGTAGACCTGATTTTAACAGGGCCCAAACAACATTATATCCTCATGGTGCTCCTAAGTTAATGTGAAATATAAATGAATATGACTGCCATTATCATGTAGCTGCTCTGCAGCTGTGATTCAGAAACAGCCATCTACATCCCTGATATCTGCAAGAAAATAATGAAACATGCTTGTGTAGATCTTCAAAGTCAATTTTTTGAGTCTCATTTGACAGAAAAAACTGTGTGAGAGGTGTCTAATGGTTAGGTCAGGGTTAAGATTCTAGGGAGTGGATTTCTTAAGTTTGTGACTTCAGTATTTTTACAACAAGCTTCCTAAACCTTCTCCTTTTTCTTTAAATGGTGTAGTCTCTTTTACCCATTTCCAGTGAGAGAACTTTACTACGAAAGAGAAAAATTAGTTTAGACACAGCAATAACGTTAGCAATTATTCATACAGAAAGGATTGGCACCATGATTTCTTAGAAGTTCCAATGGAGTCCCAGTATGATAAGGTTGTTCTTTCAGAAATGGGGGACTGGGGTCAAGTACCTGCAGGCAAGTGACTGTTTTGCTTTAATTTTCTGTCTCTGTAGACTTGTCTTTGATCAGTTATATTGGAAGAAGTGAGGTAGTCTAGAACCCTCATTCAACAGCAGAGAACTCCTAGCTCTTAGTCTTTATACTGTTAGAAAATTAATATCTAACATTAATCCTTTCTGAATATTTATAAAAATTTTCTCCTACCTTAAATCTTACTTGTAGAGATATATCATTACATTACTTTCTTTAAGTAAAAGCTTACAATAAAAACACTCTATTTCTATGCATTTCATATTCCTTTATGTAACCCAAACTGTACAGCTATCTAACTCAAACTGAACTCTCACCTCAGCCTTTATCCGGCTCAATATTTCTAATATTGAATAGTCTTGTGTACAGTATAGTTTCCCACATTTATATCATCTTTAATGAGCCTTCTCCAAAGTATTCAAAAATGCCTTAAGTTGTAATACTGGCTATTATATTTATATACATGTTTGAAAATTTGCATCAGTTATCCTGGTTCTAAGCTAGTTTCATTTGTGTTCTTCAACCTATTTTTCTAATCTCCAAAAAGGTATACACTAGGGCCTGACATGTCTATACTTGTGTTACTTAGTCTTCCTCATTGAATTATTCTTTGTTTATACCTATTTAATTTTAACTCCAGAGTATCCAGATGTCTCCAATTTAGCAAATACTTTTAAAATTTAGCTGGATTATGCTCCAAAGGGTGATTTGAGACCCCACCCATTTCAAAGGAAAATATAATAAATATAGAATCTTCTTTGTCCAAATTAAATAATAAAAAATAAAAAGGCACCAAAGAACTTCAAATAATATGCCCTGAAGCTCACCATAAAAATGTTTTCAACTACACTTTTAATATTGTCTTCCTTCCAATAGCCAATTCAAATTGCAACAAGATAACTAAATCCATGTGTTCAACTACTAATGAGTACTTTATGTAAAATGAATCCTAATAATAGGCTGGGCGTGGTGGCTTACGGCCATAATCCCAGCACTTTGGGAGGCCAAGGTGGGTGGATCACGAGGTCAAGAGATCGAGACCATCCTGGCTAACACGGTGAAACCCCATCTCTACTAAAAATACAAAAAATTAGGGGGTGTGGTGGTGGGTACCTGTAGGCCCAGCTACTCGGGAGGCTGAGGCAGGAGAATCACTTGAACCTGGGAGGCAGAGGTTGCAGTGAGCCGAGATTGTGCCACTGCACTCCAGCCTGGCGACAGAGTGAGACTCCATCTCAAAAAAAAAAAAAAAAAAAAAGAATCCTAATAATAAAATAGACATATGGTTGATATCTAAACATAACACAGGAAAGAAAAACATTTATATGACACCATAAACGGGATGGTAGAGCTACATAAATCCAAGGTTAGTGCTTATAACTGGACTATAGGCCAGAAGACGGTTAGAAATATATAGCTGGAACTTAAATACACACATCAGCATCGTCAGCACATCAGCATCGTCACTAAAATAATCATGTACAGTTTTTACTTAGATGTGGAAAGGTTGAAATTATCTATCTATCTATCTATCTATCTATCTATCTATCTATCTATCTATCTATCTGTCTATATTCCTCCATGTTAATTTAGAAAGCTTATTTGAAACAACCCATAGTTGTTTCAATAAATAAAAATAGTTATTTTTTATTCACCTAGGCAGTTCCTTCACTTCAGTATTCTGTGTTCAGTGTGTAGCAGATGCTGCGGGGCGTCACAGAGATGTTCTTTCAGGAATGGAAGACTTATTTCTCCAGTTGCTAGGAGTATTGGCTACTGACAGCTACAACTAGGCTCTGTCACTGGAAATTTTATTTGGCCAAAGACAGCTTCCTTGCTCATTGTTAGGCATCCACTGACTGGTTCATATGAGGGTACAGGACCTGGTCACATTCTTGATCTGGAACAGTTATGAAGGGCCACCGCAGCTTCAAAACTTCCTACAGGATCAGCTGAGGCCTCTGTTGCAAGTTCATTACTGTTCTTCCTCATCGGTTTTGCTTCTCTCACTCCCTACAGTTCTTTTCCTGCGAGCATCCCTAATAACTCTTTGACTTATAAATCTCTGCCTCAAAGTCTATTTCCCTGGAACCCAATTTTAAAAGATACGGTACCAGAATAGGTCCTAGAAAGCAAACATTAAAATGAGATTGTGGATCTAGATTATTCACAGACCAGTTGGCAATGAGGACCCCATTAATGCTGGTAGGCTGTGTTGTACGAAGAGCTCTTGACATGTTGAAGCTTTGCGAACTGTCAAAATGTTATCAGTGGTGACATAAAATGGAAATTCCAGTGACAGTAAGCAATCTGGAAATGAAAGAAGGGCAGGGCATATCTCAGTTCTTTGAGAAATAGCCATTAGAAGGACTCTGAAACCTCATGGCTATTGCTGGATTCTAGGGATACATTGGAGATAATAAAAGGCTGAGGGTAACTAATCAGAGGATCTCCTTGACAACCTATGATATTTTCAACTCCACAAACTGGAGGGCAGTACAAACTGAGGATAAAGCTGGGTGGCAGAATTGCAGAGAAGATGGAATTCTCAGTCTTCAGAAAATTTGCTATGCCAAATTCAGAACCTTGAATGGGAAGGAAAAATGGGATCCAAAGAATTCAGATGGGACATCTGGGTCAAAATAATTAAAAATCCTAAATCCCCAGATTCCTCTGAGCCTTCTGGGTTATCAAAACTGGAGCACTCTCTTCTTAAATTTAGTACTCCCCTTATTCGCAGATGATTCAAAGAACTGAGTCTTGCAAGGCAATATGTGCCTCCCTCAGGATCTATTTATAGCTCCCCTCCTGGCAACCTGGCCAATACCTAGAGTTAAATCAGAGCGTGATCAACCTAGAGAAGTGCTGAATCTGTTAGAAGAGGAACTGCATGCTGAAGGAGATAGATGATGTAACTGACATGTATCCCGCAGCCCTACAGGATTATATAAATGGCTGCTTTCTGAGGGTGCTGGGTCAAGGGTCATGGGACATATTGGATATGGGAGAGATTACCTATATGGGAGCACTCTCCTGTAATAAAGGATTAACAACCTGGCAATAGCCCTGGAAGAATGGGATAATATACTACTAGGATTATTCTTGGAAGACTGAGTAAAAAGCAATAACCTACAATAAATACTCACAAATGCCACTGCCGCAGTACATGGTGAAATCTGGAGATTTAGAATTTATAAGTGCTTTGACTCAGTTGTTTCCATCTCAATTCTTTGGGTCTCATTTTTTCTTCCCATTCAAAGCCCTGAATTTGGTGTAGCCAATTTTCTAAAGACTGAGGATTCCACCTTCTCTGGAGCTCCAATACCCAGTCTGACCTCCAAGTCTCAGTGTGGGGATGGCAGAGTGGTACGTTACCTAAGCACAGGAAATCTATCTCCTGATTATGTTCTCTGGAAGAGCCCACAGGGTATTCCATTCATCAAAGTGTTGAGAAATGTTCCGGTGAGAGGGACACCAATGACATTGGGAAGGTAGTGGCAGCTGTCCTTTCTAGGCCAGCACTGACAGTAAGATAGATAGTTACAGAACTGAGTTTTCAGGAAGCAAGGAGGATGATCGAATTCCAAAGTAGAAAGTGGGTGATGATATTAGACTGTCAGATGCAAGGTGGGCACAATTAAGTTAACGAGTGGAAAGATTAGAGTGGGTAGCCAGGGTGGCATGACATGCAGAACATTAAGGAGAAAGTGATTAAAACATAGCTTTGCTAGGTGCAAGATAGATAGCCAACTAGAGTATTGCTCAATCTATGTAATCCAAGGAAATCAAGCATATATAATCGAGAAGCTGAACTCAGAAGCACCAATAAAAAGCCAAGATCTCTTTTCTAACTAACCAGACTTGAGTCAATTCTCAGATCTATGATATTTTAAAAGGAAAGGCATGATTCCCTTGTAGAAAGATTTTGCAACATCATGGAAGGGGTATACAGTAGTCATTCACTTGGTCCTCTCTTAAAAGGGTCCTACAGCCATTTCCTCCGATAATGGGAAAAAAGAAATATTTAAACCATTTGAGAATTGCTGACATTGATATCTCGAGACTGAAGCATCACATCATAACTTTCTTTGTTAAAATTGAGGCAGATGGGCATATAAAGGCAAGGTAATTAAGGAACTCCTATCCCCATTCCAGGTTACATGTGGCCATGGACGTATCTAGTGATCATTTTCAGCTACCTGGTAGGTGACAGAACCCCTATATTAGTTCCTTAGCCTCTGAACTATATAATGGGAAAAATCAAATGTGGGGAGGGGGTGATTTTTGGAGATTAGAGTCACCCTTAAAAAGATAAAAAGATGGAGCGTGGTAGTCTCCATAATATCCCCATTTAACTAACTAATCTGATCACTTCAAAAATGAGACAGATATTGATTCATTATGGTGTAGCACTGAAAACACCAAAAAATATTTTCCCTAATGCTTCTGAGGTATCAGATGTGGTACCTCTGATAGAACAGAGGAACATAGCCTCATGTAATAGATGTGGAACCACTGTGTTGTAAATTACATGCTAATGTCTTCAAGAGAGCATCTACCATCAAAGAGGTACCAACAAGTCAATAGACAGATTGACTTAGCCGTTTGACAACAGCCAGTATCTGCCATCAACCACCCCAGTAGCTGTGGTGTCAGGAACAGAGCTGTGTGTGGACAAAACAGCACAACATACCATTAAAAGAAACCAACGTTAGGTCACTGATACAGAAAAATTCTTCAAAGAATTCCACAAAGCAACATTGTGACAAAATGGTTTTTTTGTTTGTTTTTTTGTGAGGCAGAGTCTCACTCTGTTGACCAGGCTGGAGTGCAGTGGTGTGATCTTGGCTCATTGCAACCTCTACCTCCCAGGTTCAAGTGATTCTTGTGCTTCAGCCTCCCAAGTAGCTGGGCTCACAGGCGCATGCCACCATGCCCAGTTAACTTTTGTATTTTTAGCAGAGGCGGGGTTTCACCATGTTGGCCATGCTGATCTTGAACTCCTGACCTCGAGTGATCTGCCCACCTCAGCCTCCCAAAGTGCTGGGATTAAAGGCATGAGCCACTGCGCCCATCCCAAAATTGTTTTATTAGACACTTTCTATCCTGGCAGAAGTAGCCTTTCTTCTTATCTGAAATAGATACATTTTCCAGGCATGGGTCTGCATTTTCTGCACACAAAGCTTTAGCCAGCTCCATTATCAGAAGGCTTACAGAGTGTTTATTCAAATGGCATAGCATAACACCTAAGATAATCTCAGACCTAGAGACCTTCCTCACAGAAAAGCAGATGTAGAAATGTGCTCAAGATGATGCCAAGGCTGTCTACCTGAGAAAGCTCTGGGATGGCCTTTTGAGGAGGCCAGATTAGAGAGAATATTTTGCTTGGACGGGGTACCATTCTCCAGCATTCAGTCTACACTCTAAACCAATGACTATTATATGGTGCTTTGTTCCCAGTGGATAGGAATATATAAATCCAGAGACCAAATGATAGAAGTAGTAGCTTTATGTACTTCCCAAGGGCCCGATTGCAGAATTTTTCCTTTCTGTCCCTGTAACTTTAAGTAATGTGGATGTATTCTCAGGGGAAAACACTTCAACTGGGTACACAGTAAGAGTTCCATTAAACTTTAAGCTGTGATTGCCACCTGGTCACTTCAGGCTCATCATGCCAGCGGCCCAGAAGAAAAGCAGAGGAGTCATTACCTTGGCTGGAGTAACTGACCTTGATGATCAGGAAGAGCTAGGCATCTACCTACCTACATAAGTTTGCTATAGAAGCAAATAGCAAAAAGTATGTTTGGGACCCAGGTGATCCACTTTGCCATTCCATGGTTCTCCCTCTGCCCAATTTTGACAGTAAATGAACAAGCAATGCTACTGTAGCCTGAAAAGGGCATAGAGACCAGTTGCCGGAGCCCCAGGAATTAGGATTTGGGTCACTTCACCAGACCTACATAGATGATAGCCCAGGGTGATGGAAATACAGAATGATAGTCAAGAAGAGAATCAATGAGTAACCTCAGGAACAACTGCTACATGGGGCTACAGTCTGTCTAAAAGAAACTTTCTCCTGTAAGTTTCTTCAGGACAAAGACTAACCAAAATCTTTCTTTGAGGTGCTGCTCCCAGATGATATGAATTGACTGCATGAAGCAAGGAGATCTGAGAAGCACAGGGTTGAGCCCTAATGGATGCTGTGATACCCCACTTGATCCCTCATTTGGCACCACAACATTCATTCTCCCAGCTGAGAAAGTGTTGGCTCCTTTTGGCCCCCACCTGGGTCTATCGTCAGGAATAGCCCTCAGCTGAAAGAAGTTACCTTGCTCAAGAGTTTGTCCCTTTCCTAGGGCCAGCTAGCAGAGAATGACTTGTTGATGTAGGGGTCAAACGTTTCAAACCCTTTCTTTGATTTGAGACAAATATGAAGAGCCATCCCAGCTCCAGATGTTCCGTAGGATCAACTGAGCTTCTGTTGCCACTGCATTGTAACTTCTCCTTCTGTACAGTTCTGTTTCTCTCATTCTCTTACAGGTGTTCCCAAGAGCACTTTCTAATAAGACTCCTGGACGCAGATCTTCATCTCAGAGTATTTCTTGGGGAACCTGAAGTAAAACAGTGCCCTTTCATTTTCCTGTAACATTTCCATTTCCTAATTTATCTTCAACTTCTTCAATTCTATTCCTATGGAGCTAAAAGATCTAGCTGTGTTTGTGCCGTGCCATACAATTTTCTTTATTTCTTTTCCTTTTTTTTTTTTTTTGAGACAGAGTTTCACTCTTGTCACCCAAGCTGGAGTGCAATGGAGTGATCTCGGCTCACTGCCACCTCCACCTCCTGGGTTCAAGCTATTCTCCTGCCTCAGCCTCCAAAGTAGCTGGAATTACAGGCACCCGCCACCACACCCAGCTAATTTTTTTTCTTTTTTCTATTTTTGGTAGAGATAGGGTTTCATCATGTTGGCCAGGTTGGTCTTGAACTCCTGACCTCAGGTGATCCACCTACCATGGCCTCCCAAAGTGCAGGGATTACAAGCATGAGCTACCGCACCCAGCCTAAGCTTTTCATTTTAAATTGCCTACTTTCTGGCCTCTTTCATCTGTCTTCCCTTCTTTTTCTCTCTAATGGTTCCAACATACCTAGACTTTCAAGCTGACATTTCATTGATGATATAGGGGCAAAGTTGACACCTTTGCTAAAAGCATTTTTTTTATAGTCTTGTGATATTTCTCCAGGTTAAGATACTATTACAAGGTACTGTTGCATTGATTTATATACTCTAGGGAAAGTACTTGGGAAGAAAATCCTGAAGGTAGGGCTTCAACAGAAACTAACTTAAAAAAGACAAAAATGCCAGAGTCTGAAACTTACCTTTTCAATCTTTTTTTCTAACTAGCTTTTGTTTTTAAACCTTCCATGCCCAGCAGTTCAAATATTCAACTGTAGATTCTAGAAACATTTGTATTTCTTTCCCCACCATCCAAATCTGAGCAGATTTAAGACATTCAATAAAGTAATGTATATAATCATCTAGCTTCAATTTGCATTTTCTTTACCTCTTTGTGCTGTTGCTTTCTCAGAACAGACAATACTGCTATTTGATTCTATGTTATCTATTCATTTGTTTGATTTAATCAAGTAGAATAAATGAAGACTTTTGAAGGTTAAACTGATTTGCGAAAAATATCAAAGAGAAGCTAATGAAGACAAGTTAGAAACATACATAAAACATAATAAGAATTCTTTAAGGTTTGGCACCAAAGGATTGTAAACAACTTGAGTGTTTTGAACTTGATTTTCTGCTGTGTTGGCCGCATCTTGTCATACTCTGCACCCCACAGAGCTGATTTGAGATGGAGCCATCCCCAGCTTCAAAGACAGCTTTGTTCTCTGAGCAGCTCTGCCTTGCACAGAATGGAATGAGAAACCGCCTTTGTTTTTGCGTCACAGATTGGCTATTGTTCTTTCTGTCACAAAGATATGATGCTACAAAGTTACATTCTAACCATCTTTGTATCCTCGGCTAATCAAGTAACTTAGCTTCTCTGTGCCTCAGTTTTCTTATGTATATAATGAAAAATTTAGGCTAGTTTCCTGAACAGTCACTCCAAGCTTAAAAAAAACCACATACACTAAATAAATGATACATAAAGTGCCTTCCCCCATGCCTAGAACCTAATAAGTAGTCAATGAATGTTAACTTTTATTATTATTATCACATGTACATGAATTGAAGCTTTCATGAAGAAGTTAGAAGAGAATATGTCAACCAAAAGTAGATTTGGATAGTTTTAATAACATCATCAAAAGATAAATTGAAAATTGTCAGATAGACACTTTTTTCTCATGTGCATTTTGAACTATATAATTTTATAAAATAAGAGATTTAAAGATAGAATTTGAGATACCAGATTTAAATCCATTTCAATCCAATTGCACTGCCCAAGTGTGTAATTTCTATCTTTCAGTAGCTCATGCAAGGAAATTGTGGGAGCTCAGGTGTCCAAAGTATACTTGGATCCAACACAATGTCCTTCAACCAAAATTTTCTCAAAGACTGCTAAACAGGCTGGGCATGGTGGCTCACGCCTGTAATCCCAACATTTTGGGAGGCCGAGGTGGGTGGATCACTTGAGGTCAGAAGTTCGAGACCGACCTGGCCAACACAGCGAAACCCCATCTCTATAAAAAATACATACACAAAAGATTAGCTGGGCATGGTGGCGGGTGCCTGTAGCCCCAGCTACTTGGGAGACTGAGGCAGGGGAATCATTTGAACCCAGGAGGCAGAGGTTGCAGTGAGCCAAGATCGCACCACTGCACTCCAGCCTAGGCGACAGAGTGAGACTCCATTTCAAAAAAGGAAAAAAAAAAAAAAAAAAAAAAAGACTGCTAAACATTGTCAATTAACTCGTGCTCATGAACAACTATACAATATAAGTTCAGAATGAAATCAAATTTAACCTAGACAAAAAGCATCTCTTTATTTTTTATTTATAAACTGGATCCTATCATAGAGCCTCTAGGAACATACACACAGATGAAACAGAATTAATTGACTGTCAGATCATTTGTTTCATGATTTATAACCCACCCTGCTGATACTCTAGTATCAATTAGATAAGTGACTTATTAACCAGATAGACCTTTTGCAAATTCCCCTGCAGGCCAACAAATTTTATACTTTTCCATCAGGAAGAGTAAATCAATTTCAGAATAATGGGCATTTGAATAAAAAGGAATCTATACCAAATTTTTTCTTCTTCTTCTCAAATGCAGGATCTCTTAATGGTAGTCCTTTGAAAGTCTCATGACCCAAGAGAGGATGCAAAAAAAAAAAATTTGATATCTAGAATCTGCGCATTATATGACTTCATGTAGCTAAGTTAATAGTTTGAATTGCACTTAAAAAGTATACTATTGCCCTGAGACGACTCGAGCAATCAAAAGGCAGTTAAATTATCTTAGTTTATTGTAGTCCAACTGCAGGTTTGAATAAATACACTCAACAAATACTGATCAAATTCTACTGTGTGCTTGTTGCTAGATAGTAATGGCCACAATATGCCAGAGTCTGAGCCTTGAAATGTGGTCTCATTTAATCTTTACATGTCCCAAAAGAATTATAATTTTTATTCCTGGGAAACTGAGGCACAGAGAGGTTAAGTAACTTGGCCAAAGTCTCACTGCACCTGGATGGTAGAGCCATGATTCAAATCCTTGTGTGTGTTCTGACAAAAATTGCCTGCCTCACCTTTATTCTTAACTACTTCCTCTTTTTATCATGCAATTGGACTAACTCATTGTTTAAACGATCAGGAGCACTGATGTCTCACAAACATGGTCCAGTTTGATTATAATGTGAACATTTTATAATTCTTAAACTTCTTAAAAACTGGATGCTGAAAGGTATTTATAAAAATGCTTAATTTTACTCTAGAGAAAGATATTCACAATCTTATTTTATCTAACATTTTGTCTTCTGTGGATGGCTTGTAAGAGTTTAAAAACTAGTCAGATTTTATAAGTTTTAGTAGACCAATACTAGTACACGGAATACTAGTGACTTTTTTTTTTTTTTTTTTTTTTTGAGACTTAGTCTCACTCTGTCGCCCAGGCTGGAGCGCAGTGGTGCGATCTCGGCTCACTGCAAGCTCCGCCTCCCGGGTTCACACCATTCTCCTGCCTCAGCCTCCCAAGTAGCTGGGACCACAGGCGCCCGCCACCACGCCCGGCTAATTTTTTGTATTTTTAGTAGAGACAGGGTTTCACCGTGTTAGCCAGGATGGCCTCGATCTCCTGATCTCATGATCTGCCTGCCTCGGCCTCCCAAAGTGCTAGGATTACAGGCGTGAGCCACCACGTCCACCCCGAAGTAGTGTGACTGTTTAAGAAAAGATATTTGACAAATACCTCTATCATGCTGGGGCTGAGCAAACTTAGGCAACTTACTCTGCCACTCTGAATTTCTCTTTTATTATCTTTATGATTTCTCATATCTGTCCTCCTTCAGCTGTTCAGTCATTCCATGAATATTGGCTTTTTTACTGTTATTAGTTACCTGTGGCTGCCATGATACATTTTCACAAACTTGATGGCTTAAAACAACACAAATTGCTTCTCTCCCAGTTCTGAAGGTTAGAAGTCCAAAATCAAGGTGTCAGTAGGGCCATGCTCCCTTCAGAGGCTCTAGGGGAGATTCTATTCCTAGCCTCGTCCATCCTCCAGTGGCTGCAGCCTTCCTTGGCTTTGGCTGCATCACTCCAGTATCTGCTTCAACTTCCACATTGCCTCCTCTTCTCTTCTGTTTTGTCTCCTTTTCTGTCTCATATAAGGTTACTTTTTATTAGACTTAGAGCCCACCTGGGTAATCCAGGATGATCCCATCTCAAGATCCTTAACTACATCTAAAAAGATCCTTTTTACAGATAAAATGACATTGACACATTATAGGATGGAAGGGGCCATTCAATCCACTATACCTATTATATTATTGGCCAGGCACTGGTCTTGTGTGCTAGGGCTAGTTTTGGAGAAACAGGCATGATTCCTAAGCTCATGGAGGGCAGTTTAATTGCGGTTAACCCTTTGGAAATCATAAAATACTACAAAAATGGAAGTTACTTTTCCTTTAAAATCAATATCTCTATTTCCTTTTCTGCTTTTTATCTCAGTATGCTAACCAGTGAAAAAGTATTGGATGTCATACGAATACTATGCTTCATCTGTAACTGGAAGACATGTAAAAAAAAAAAAAGCTAATCAATAATAAGGAATAGTCTGGAAATAATTTAAAGAAGCTTTAATCAGAAACAAATGTTGGTGAGGATATTGCCAACTAGAATAAGAATAATGATACTGAATGTGGCATGATTTGACCCAAGATAATTTGTAAACAAATTAAGTTTGGTCTGGTTTAGGTTACTAGATTAAGAAGATACTATCCCTCCAAATGATGCCCCATTACATCATTTTTACAGATTAAATTATTTGGGTTTTTAAGGCTTCTCATTATAATAACCAACCCACCAACCCCCAACACACATACTTAAAAGTTCTAAAAAGAATAATGCCTTGGCTGACAGGCTAGCTATTAACACTGGGAAGAAAACAGTTTTGTTCCTTGATACTAAAAGTTTGGTCCACAGATGAGCATCCTCAGTGCCATCTGGTAGCTTGTTAAATAAGGAGTCTCAGGCAACTCCTAGACCTACCAAACCAGCACGTCCATTTAACAAGATCCCTGGTAAGTAGTAGGCATATTATGCTTTGAGAAATAATTCAGATCCTTTCTAGTTAGTACAAAGGGTTGAGCCACGGCATTTGGCATTGTAGTTCTCAAAAGCTGGATTGTGGGCTTATGTTGATTTATGACCAACATCACCATTGTATGAAGAAATGAGAAAAGTAAGTTTGGGAAGCTAAACTTATTTCATTTAAAGAAATATTTTTTTCTGATATTATGGGTTTTCTACTATTTTTGGTATTAAAATGTCATTTCCTTCATAAAATGATAGCAGATGGTCATTTATGACATGCATTTGACATTCTGTGTGCAACTGTATGTCACAAATGACATGCCTTTGAGCATGCCTGTGTGTATGTTTGTTTATTTGCAAAATAAATTTGACAAACACCCACAGCATATTTTCTGTTTAAATTAAATCAAATGACCCATAAAAATCCAAAAGTCGTCTGCATAGATGAGCCACTAAAGAGAAAGATGGAGTTAGTAGAGGAGGAGAAAGGAGGGGGTGGGATGGAATATCAGAAACTTTTCTTTACATTTTTCTTTCTATTTTTTTCCCTTTATGCTGGATCTCTTTGGAGATGCTACACAGACGTGGGTTTGCAAGTCACCAAAATGCCACTAGGCTCGGGAATACTATTTGATAGGCTCTTCATCATGCTAGGAATGTTCACAAAATACAGATCCTCTCATGAGCAACTGGGAAAATTTTGAAGTAGTAGACCACTGTGTGGGAAAGTATTCTTAAGTCCTAGGATATTCTTATAGAGGAAATCTTGCATGTGCATCTTCACCAAATATCGCCTTTTGTGGTTTGAAAACAGAAGTTCCTATTAAAGCTTTATTCTTTGCTTCTGAGGTTACTCCATTTTCGTTATCCTGCATCAATATTGAAATACTAAAAACTTTAAAATGAAAACTACATAAAAGTATAAACTTTCTTCCAAAGTATACTTGAAAAGAAATATCAAGGGGAGGTGAAAGGTGAGGAGGTCCTAGAAAATGAATATCATAACATTTATGCATTATTTGAGTAAAGTAATGACATTTAAGGTTGCTAAATTAATATTTTAATTTTTCTGAAGCAGCTCACTGATTCTAGAGGCAAAGTCCTAAGCTATTTTCATTTTTCTATCAAGCCCATTGTTTCTGATGTAAATGTGTTCCATGCATTCATTAATTAAAGGTTACTCTATAGCAGATTCTTTTCTAATTTACTAAAGATCAGACCTTTTAATCATTAGGACATGCATGTTATTTAGTAAATAAAAAGTGCTTATGGATCAAAGAAAGACCAAAAAATTCAAGTTTGGAAAATTATTCTTATGCAGCTTTCTTTACATATAATGTTTCTTACCTTTCTTATAAAATTGGAAGTAAAATAGCAATGCATGAGCAAATAAATATTTGATCTTTCCTAGCCCTTGCATTTTATAATTAATGGTGTGATGGGATTTTAAATGTTAAGGAAACAATAATTTGCCATCAGTGGGAATGGGAGAATTTTGTTTATTAGTTTAGTGTAATTCAATTTGTGAAAGTGTGCTTCATTGATCTTTGCAAAAGAACTTTAATTGGAAAGAAATATCGCAATCTATTTGCCACACCAATAAGTCCAAGTTGCTGCAGTTCATTAAGTACTACACCTGCTATTTAACTTTCTAGGCTGAGAAAAATCCTTGATTTAATACACTTAGGGGTGGCCAGCTTGGGAAGTCAAACAACAGCAGTTTAAACTACTTATTTCTCTACTCACCCATGTAGTTAAAATATGTCCTATTTCCCATCTTGAGATAAATATGACCTAATACTTGATATGGATATTCCTTTATATAGACATAAATTCTTTTCTTAAATATAAGCGTAATCCCTTTATATATATATATATATATATATATATATATATATATATATATATATATATATTTAATCTCACAAGTAAATGGGAAGGTGTGTTTTGTAATACCAGTGCATGCACACACAGGTGTGCCAGGTCACCCTTTAAAAGCAATCTGAAGCTCAGTGGAGGTAGAGAGACGGGGAGAGCACAGAAGAAAGAACAGGCTTTTTATATTAGGATAAAAACCGTAGGACAAATACTAAATACGCAATATCAACAGCCACCCTCACCAGGATAGGTACCTTTCAGCAAATAATCAAGAAACAGCAGTAGAGAATAAGCAACAAAGTGCAGAATAAATTCCTTTAGATGAAAGAGCTAAAAGCAATGGACTGGAGTGCCCAAGGAAGACTCCATAGCTTTCAGTTTATTTGAAAAAATGAATTCTCACATCAGTGAGTAACCGGATTTGCAGGGATCCTCTGTGTTTGAGTTTGAAACAAAACTAGGGTCATGGGCTTGGTTCCCACAAGGATCAGTCAGTGCCACCAGGATGCAGTTTGGCTACTGGCTGCTGCTTCCCAGCGTGATTGTAAGGTTACGGGGGCATAGCTTATTACCGACTCACCTTCTTCCCTAGAGAAGTAACTATCACTGAGTAATTTTGATTTTTATAAATAATGGCTAGTATTTTTCTGGTGGTAGATGAGTGTGCAGGTTAATTTTTAACCATAATTTAATTATACTTGAAATATTCAAAACTTATAATTTAACTTGTTAGAGCCAAATGTTTCCATCTAAAATAGACTCCAACTTTATATAAATTCTATAAGAAAATGTAATTTATTTTTTGGCAATACATTTTGCTTTCAATTTGTCTGATGCATTTTTTTTGCCTAAGGTGAGGCATTTCTGTATGCAAATTAGAAATAGATTTGGTATTCTCTAGTCCAATTAAGGCAATTTTATCTCTTTAAAAACAATCAATTTATTTAACAACTATAGGTACCATTTTCTTATGAGACTTCAAGAAGAGGAAGAATAAAACATGGGGGGATACAGAGATAAACCAAGTAGCAAGAACACTTGGGGTGGTTTTAAAAATGTAACACCTGGTTTTCACCTCATTCAGACCATTGAAATCAGAATTTAGGGAGGAAATGTTGGTATATTTGAGTGTCTTGAAAAATGTCCTTGGTGATTCTAACTTGCAGCCAGGGGTGAGGTGAGATTCAATGGAAGAGGGGGATCTAAAACAAACAATTTTAAGTCAGTGAGCTAACAGCATGGATAGAAATATGTCCAAGACAGAGAAACATGTGGAGGAAAATCCACAAAATTATCTCTTTTCATACAATTATGTTTTCATTTGTTTCAGAAATGCAGGTATAACTTTTGAAACTTAAAAGTTATCTATTAATAAGGAAGACTAAAACAATAATGTATGTACAAAGTATTGTAGAAGCACAAAACAAAGCAGCTAATTCAGGTTGGGGGTAGAGCAGGCTTTCTCAAGAAAACACAGGTTTAACCTTAAGGACAAGTGGAGTTATTTGGGCAATATACCTATTAATGACTTTGAAACTGTTTTGAATTTTCTTATCAATATTTTATTATTTACAAAATACAGAGTTCATTTACAGTGTTTATTTTATTTCAATAATATACCAGTCTAATAAGCACAAATTATAGTCTAGTAAACAAAGGAAATTATGTCCCAGACTTATTGGAATCTAAACTAGTATTTCTGTACACTAAAACAGAAATCTCGGGTCTAAAATAATTAAATGTTACAATTCAAGAAATTCCCTTTTGACTATATAGTAACTTTAAGTAAATTAGAACAATTTGGGGAATACAGCAATTGTGGCCTAGTAAATAGGGCAGAACCAGAGCCACTGCCTTCACCTGTGTAGGTTGAATGCACACTTTGTGTTCCTGGGCAGAACTGTGCTTACCACAGTGGTTTGTAAACCTGAATATTAACATCAGCAAAGAATGCTTGCTTTGCCTTCTATGTAAATGCCTACTAATATCTTCAGTGGCCAAAATATTTAAATATTCGATCATCATTTATTCTCATCTATTCATGTCTATTCATGAATTTTGCAAATTCCTTGTTCTCTTTGGCTATATAAAGACATTTTTCCTTCTTTTGTCATTGCTTTATTAAACTCTATATGTGAAATTATTTTAATCATACTCTTGTCAAACAAACCTATTTAAGACTAAGGTGTTCCAATTATTCTTTCTCTGATAGCCATTATCTTATTCTTCTCTTTTTCCTGGGAAGAAAAAGGGAGCACAAAATAGACAAAGTACAGCTTACTGTAGTACTTTCACTGTACTGTAGGCCAATCTGTAGCAATATATTTATACTAATATATCAACATGTTTACGTGATTCTACAAGATCATTAATGGACTTTTTAACAAATACTTCTAACTTTGCCAACCAACATACTTTACATTTATTTTCTTCATTAATTAATTTCATAGTGTTTACTTCACAACACTTATTTCACAATGTTTATTGAGCAACTGCTAAGTACAAGTGATATGGTTAGGCTTTGCGTCCCCACCCAAATCTCATCTTGAATTGTCATCCACATAATCTTCATGTGTCAAGGGAGAGATCAGGTGGAGGTAATTGAATCATGGGTGCAGTTTCCCCCCTGCTGTTCTCCTGATAATGAGTGAGTTCTCAAGAGATCTGATGGTTTTATAAGGCGCCCTGCCCCCTTTGCACAGCACTTCTCCTTCCTACTGCACTGTGAAGAAGGTGTCTTGCTTCCCCTTCACCTTCTGCCATGATTTTAAGTTTCCTGAGGCCTTCCCAGCCATGCTGAACTGAGAGTCAATTAAACCTCTTTTGTAAATTACAGTCTTGTGCAGTTCTTTATAGCAGTATGAAAATGGACTAATACAACCAGGGTATATGCTTGGGGCTTACAAGAATATGGTTCATACAGGAGGAATGTAGACAAACAGGCAATTAAATAGTATGGTACATGCTATGTGAAGAAAGGCTAGAGTATCATGGGAGCAAGGGAGGCCCTTACCCCATATGTAGGAGTACAAGGAGTTCTGGAAGGAAGTAACTGAGCTAAAAGCTTAGAAAGAGCAGGACTGTGCCACATAAAGGTAAAAGTGGAGTAAACATTTCCAGGCTACCTATAAATAAGGACCCAAAGAAAACAGCATGGCATTGAGAAATCAGAAGAGTCACTGTGGCTAGATAGAAGAATTTAGGGTTAGCGATAAGGTGAAGTAGCAAGAGATGAAGCTGGACTGTTTGGTAGGGGCTAGAACACAGAGGAGTCTGGAAAATAAGTATAAGCTTACTGAAATTGACAGAACGATTTCACCTGCGCTTGTATCCTGTGTGTAATTTTGTTGCACTAGAGATGGTGCTAGAGTAACATTTTAAGATGTGAGGCAATAGAGAAATGCTCTATGCTGTAGATGAAGGCAGCTATTTGAAAAGCATATCCTGCAAAATGCTTGACAAAATTAGTTTTCATTGTTAATTTACCACTGCAGTATCACAGTATCAGAGACATATTGACAGCAACTAAATGACAAATCAAGCTCCTATTTCTTCAATAATATTAATGAGCATATATTGTGTTCCAGGCATTGTATGAGATATTCTGGGGTTACAAATATGAGATGTGAGGAAGAGAAGAATGCCATCTTTTTCTTCAAGAAAATATTGTGGTCAGGAAAACAAAACCACTGATGCTCCTTTAAAAAAATAATCTTCATTTCTTTCATTGTCTCTGTCACCCAGCCTTGGCCACTAGAGTCAACTTCTACCATGACTTTCACCTAGATTACCATAGATAGTCCTTCATTAATTCCTATTATAGTTTTTTTTTTTTCCCAGTGGATCTTTCTGCCTCAGTTATTTCCCTGGTTTGGGATTTTTATCACTTCTTTATTTTATTCTGCCCTAGTCTCTTCTCTTCTGCTCTTCTCTCCCACACAGCCCAACCACATTAATGTCTCTGAAACCCTGGTTTCATTCTTTCCCTACTCTGTACATACCTCCTCTCTGCATCTCTTAGTGCATTATATAGAATACAAATAATTTGGCCTAACACTAGGAAATCCTTCAGAATCTAAACACAACCTGACCTTTCAGATCTTTTCTACACTTCTTGTGTGTGGTGTGTGGGTGTGTGCAAGTTTATTAGGAAAGGAAAGAATAAAGAATGGCTACTCCATAGGTAGAGCAGTCCTTTTCTCCACTTCTTTGAAGCATAAGTGGAGAGAAGGAGAAGGGGGTTCTCAGCCTGAACACATTTTCAAAACTGGCATTGTTTCACTAGTTTATTAAGGTAATATATCTTTAGAAGGGTTTCTAGCAGCATAATGGGAAAGCTTTAGAAGAAATAACGTAAAAAGTAAGATTTTTATGAAAGAAAGCTGGAAAAGGGTGGCATCTTTTAGTTGCTCATAACTTGTCTAGATCCTTACTCCAGGCTTGCCTCTCCTTCAGCTCGGGTTCTGGCAACACCTCTGTCAGGAGCTGTCGGCTAGAGCCAAGTTAGTCTACTCCGTGTGTTTGGAAGACAAGGTGCCTGTCGTTACCTCTGCTTGCCCACTTGCAACCTTACCCTACTACCCTGTTGCTTAGGCCTGGTCTAAATTTTGAAGCACTATAAAGCCTGATTGTTAAAGAGTCCACTCTCTGGGCTGGGCGCGGTGGCTCACGCCTGTCATCCCAGCACTTTGGGAGGTCAAGGTGGGTGGATCACTTGAGGCCAGGAGTTCGAGACCAGCCTGGCCAACATGGTGAGACCCCATCTCTCTACAAAAAGTTAGCCAGGCATGGTGGTGCACACCTGCAATCCTAGCTACTCGGGAGGCTGAGGCAGGAGAATTGCTTGAATCCAGGAGGCGGAGGTTGCAGCGAGCTGAGATCACACCACTGCACTCCAGCCTGGGCAACAGAGTGAGACCCTGTCTCAAAAAAAAAAAAAAAAGAATTCACTCTCACTCTTTTATTCAAGTACATCTGGGAAAGGGGCTGGGGTGAGTAAATCAGATCTTCCACTACTGCTTACGTTAAAAGTCTTGTTCTCTAACATTTGCTGGGTTTCCTCCTTCTGTGAGTAGAATAATGATTCTTCCAAGTATCGCTTATCAGTCATAATGGGCACAGAAGTGCATATTCCTAGGTGCCATGTTATTGCATGCAACAGATGCTTCCAGATTTGGCCACCAGAAGCAGTAACTTGTTAGATGCTGATGAATCCAGGATCCTGATATCTTACATCATAACTATCTTTAAAAAGAACCATATGCCTGGTAATTAAGAAATATAGCACAATTATATGAATCAATCACCATCCTCCCTTACATACATCCTAATTCTTTTTTGCCAACAGAATTCTGATTTTGTCAAGATACTTGAAGGCTTTCTGATTCACAAGAATGTTGATTACTCTAAAAAAATTGTGGTAATTCCATTTTCTAGACCGCGATTGGTTTAGGCAAGGACATGTGATGCAATTCTGACTAATGAGCTGTAATATACTGGGGAAGGTGACTGGAAAAATTTTCCTCAACTCTGAGAAAAGGGCCACAGGCAGGCATTAGCCACTTTTTCCCCTGCCCATGGTTGTGTCTAATGCCTGGGAATATAGTGGCATCAGGAAAGGAAAGCTGATACAATCACAGAGAACCAGAACCCTGACATTGTTAAACTGATGAATTAACTAACTCTGGACTTTCACCACCTCTGGCCTATTGTTTTGTGAACTAATAAAGCTTCCATTTTTTACATTATTTTTAGCAGTAATTACTAGTATGTTTGTAGTCTAAAGCATCCAAAGTATTCTAGAAATTTATTAACATGGGTTCGGGAATCTTAAGGGTCTTAAGTGACTGACAGGCATCTCTCTAAAACGTGAGAACGATCCAAGGTTGTGCTCACTCCATTTGGGAGACTGACGTTTCAGTTCACATCTTTGATATTTTAATGTAGTCTGTTTTCAATGGAGTATGTGCTCAAATTATTTTTATGTTAACGTTAATGACTTGGACTTCGTGGCAGTAAAATGAAGTGGAAAGAGCATTAGGCCGGAAGTCAGAAGACTTAAATTCTTGGCCTTATGTTGACACAAAGTCTCTGTGTGACCTTGGTCAGAAAATTGAACACTCTTGGATGTGGTTTTCTCAACTGTGAAATCAGGAGTTGATACCTGATTATGTCTAATGGGGTTCTGGTTCTAATTTTCTAGAGCCCGAACATACCTGCAATTTGCATTCAGGAATCAGCAGCAGGCACGGCAACCTGGGATGTTTCTAACAAGAGGATGTTACTGTTTGTGTTGCATTATCAGCCCAAGCCCATTGCATGAAGTTTTGCTACTAGTCCAATAATTAGAGATTTCTTATTAACTTATTTGGATCACAGTGCTAAGGGCCTAGGGTCTGGCAAAATTAGGCCCATTGATGATTTAGTGGAGAGCTGGAAACAGCAGATGTGGCTGTAGAAGTATTATAGAATCCGTGAGAATGGCCAAGATGGGGGCAGTATATCAGCTGCTTGTTAAGTTAGTGGGTCAAGGTGAGAATATGAGGATTTATATTATGTAACATTGATAGAATCTTGAGACAAAATATCCTAGATAAAAAATTGAAGAAAACTATGCTTATTTACTTAAGATTGAGGATCTATAAATTTGGATTAGAGTTATAGAATTTAATATAAAAAATATTTTCTATAAAAGTTATTTTATTCAAATCTCAGAGCCTGAAAAGGTGGGTATAGGGAGGGGAGATTTCTTCACAGTTACCATCTACAACTTTCATTGCTGGTCCTCATAAAAAGAGCCCCAAATAAGGCGCTAGCAACGTTGCAGGCAACAGTAAAAACTGCTCATTTTTGACCAATAGCATTATAAGCAAGGGGCTCTGTCCCTAAATAAAATGAGGATTCATAGGCAGCTAACCTGCTGATGAGGCTAAGAAAGTCTTTTGTTCAACAGCCCATAAACGATGTGGGATGTCCTCCCATCTCAGTCAAATTGCCTCTTATGGTATCTCTGACACTGGCTGCATTTGTTAATGGGATTAGTGCTGTGTTGCATTTCTAGTAGTGTTTTCCTTTATTGCAACTCTGCACAATAGGCTACCTACAGAGGCACTTACTTATTAAGACACTTGAGGTTCATAAATTGCAAAGAAAATCTAAAAAAAAAAAAACCCAAAAAGTAAAAGGTCAAAGGGAACATGGTCACCACGGTGACCAAGGCTCCTGTAATATAGAACCAAAGAAGTTGTTATACAGAAGACTGAAAAATCAGTACAATCACCTCTTCTCTATTAATCCTTCATGAACAAAACAAGCTAGGGCAGATCAATGACAGGATATTCTCAAATCTCATTTTATTTACTGCTGTCACTGGATTAAAAGCTAGAGGTCTGCACTACTTTAAAACATGTATTTCTATTTTAAACTAAATCTAAACACCCCAAACCAATCAGGGAAATACTTATGCATAATTTGGTAAAAAGAAAAAGAAGGGCCAGGTGCAGTGGCTCATGCTTGTAATCCCAACACTTTGGGAGGCCAAAGTGAAAGGATTGCTTGAGTCTAGGAGTTTGAGACTAGCCTGGGCAACATAGTGAGATCCCAACTCTACAAAAAAATTAAAAATTAGCCAGGCATGATGGTGCATGCCTGTAGTCCCAGACACTCGGAGTACTGAGGTGGGAGGATCACCTGAGCCTGGCAGTTCAAGGTTGCAGGGAGCTGTTATTGTGCCACTGCACTCCAGCTTGAGTGACAGAGCAAGACCTTGTTTCTAAATAAATAAATAAATAAATAAATAAATAGATGGGGCTGGAGGGGGGAAGAATAAATTCACCTGAAGCTAACCGAATTCTTTCCTTAGATAACCTCATATTCAAGATGAAATTTCTCATGCTTTTTCTTCCATCTGAATGCCAACACAGAACCTTTTAAATATTATAAATGGAGATTATAAGGGAACCAACAGTAGCAAACATATTTAAATCAGTTAAATACATTTAGAAATAACACTATTTATAAATTTGACAGTAGCCCTGGTTTTGAGAAATGTTAACAGATGGAGGAAATAGGTGGTATGGGGCTATATTCTTTGGTGTCACTCAAGATGACACTGTGGTCTTCCTGTTCCCTGACTGCTCCACCCCTAATGCTCCCTGCCCCTGTGCTGATGCTTGCCTCAGTTAGCTGTTAATTCCTCTCTTGCTATTGAAAAACAGTGAAACAAAATAAATGAAACCAGGAATGGTGACTAGGATGTGATGGGCTCAGAAGCATTCATCTGTGCAATTATTTCATTAGAATTCTCTCATATTTTTCCAATTCCTTCTTTTATTTTTAAATACAGTATCATATTGGTTTAACCTTCTCCACTGCCCATCAGGCTGAATGCAGTAGCTACTTTCTTGCTTCAACAGCATTCATTTTTTATTCTTTCCTCATGCATGAGTTACTCTTGTAGTGTTTTTAAAACAGCTTTCATTATAGTACCTTTCGCCCAACTATTTCTCTGGATGTTCAAGAATGTCTTCCATAATGTGAACCCATTCAACCTAGCTACTACTTTTTTTTAACATTTCCAACTTATTACACCATGTGCATCCCCTAACTTAATTAATTACTTCTTTGGGTCTCCTGCCCATGCCTTTATTAAACTGTTCCACTTTATTGGAATATCCTCTTTTCTTACCTCCATTTATCCTAAAAGCAGTCATTCCAAATTCAACAAGGTATTTGAGAAGATGTTAAGTAACTTTCCTAAGGTTTCTCTAGTGAGTGATAAGGGTGGGATTCAAACCCACAGAGACTGACTGTAGGGTCTTTGCTCCTATTGCTGAATAAATATCAAAACTGAAAATTCAGAATGAGACTTCATGATGTCATTCATGTTTTAGAACTTGGAAACAAGATTAAAGTTAGCACTTAGTGTAAACTTGGGGTTTCCCAAAGCACTTTTAGAAATCCTATATAAGTAAATGTAACTCAATATTTGTGCTAATTGTCATCCATAAGTTTTAACACTAGGCAGCTGCAACCATATTTACATAAATGGAACTAACTTATGAAAAAATATGTTAAGTATGTGAAAAATGATATTCATGGGATAGTAATAATTCCATTTCTAAGAAAGTATAACTCAAGGCAAAATTAAAATTATTTTCAGAAGCAACTGACCATGTGCATGCTGATTTTCAGTTCATCTAGTTTGTAGTAACAATGCAATGTTAGTCACTGAGCCACAGAAAAATTGGAAATAAATACAAAATTATTAGGCCTAGATACAAATACAATGCTGCAAGTTGACAAATCAATAATGCTACTATTAAGTAGATTTAATTGGAATAATTACCAGTGGATAATCATATATTTTGAATTAGCAATAATCTCTTTAGAATACTTAGGAGTCATTTCAGGCAGCTAATAAAGATACGAGCCATTGTTTAGTTGTATAGAAGAAAAAAAGCAGTTAAAAATTAAAAACAAAAGAATAAAACATTAAATGTTATGCTGCCATTCAGTGCTCATGGTCATTATCCTGAATGTGGTATTTAGATCTGATTGTTCATTTCAGGACTTTTATTTTGGAAATAAAACCAAAGAACTTGGAGAAGAATATGGATAGAAGAATTGCAAAGAGGTCATGTGAAAAAAGAGAAAAATATAAAAATTATTTGTAGAAATACTTCAAACTAGTGAATGTTAATTAGCAGGAATTATAAAAACTTTTCAAACTAGATAATATTTATGCAATTCTTACTATGTGCCAGGGCAGTACACTGACCTATTTAAGCCTTACAACGAGGTATAATGTTTGCATGTTTATGTCCTAATTTTACTAAAAATGAAATGGCAGCTTAGATAAATGTTCCCAAATATATCTTATCAACATTCTAGAATAAAATGAAAAGTAATCGAATCCTTGGGAGCACTCTGACACATGTAAATTAAAGATCTAGGGAAAAGAAAGTCCTTAAAATTAATGAAAAGTAATGTAACTTCACAAAGGTCCTTTCAGGAATGCACATAGTTTGGTAGATAGTAGTAGTATTAGTTGGAATAATTAGTATATATTGCAGCATTGACAAATATTTATGGTGATTCTCATTTTCTTAAAGATGGCACTTAGGTGAATCATAATTTCAATTTCACTAAAGTAAATGTTTGATTTGACTTACCTGTTTCTTTTAAAGTATTTTGTTTACTGAAAACAATTTTATCTATAGTTAAGTTGTTTAAAATTATGTAATGAAATATTCGCAGGTAGCTTTGTTGGTTTTCTTCCTGTCATCATTTTTTTTATACTAAATGAATTTTTGTTTTTTTAGCTTTTAATTAAAAAAGGAGTTGTTTCCATTTTCCACTTTATTTTGACAGTGATAACCCTAACTTGAATGCTTTGTTAGCAGATCTCTCTCAATAGAAATGAGCTTAGATAATCCGCTTCAAAAAAAGCAAGAAAGGGAAAGTCCATTCAGAAATAGAGTACTACTTATATTACACTGTATGAGACTTTTTGCTTAGAATATCTAAATGATACTTCAGAAAAATAATTATAAATCACTGTTGTATTCTAAGGATAGACTCCTGCAAAAGCCAAAAAAATAACCCAATGCCTTGTGCTCCCCATACATAAGGTGATAAAAGATTATTAGTGTGAATGATCAACTTCCCATAAATCAAATCAACACAGCTCAGCAGGTTAGGGCACATGGAGGTCAATACATTGGTTTCTGTTTGTGAGAAGTGAGCATTTAGAGGATGATTAATCTGCTCTGGAATGTGCTAGACCTATACTAAATAATATACCAAGAACCCTATACACACAGCTCAAAGTCAGGTCCATGTACACCTTGAGAATATGAGCAAATTTACCCAGGATGAAAATTATTTTCCCCATAGCCATTGATGTTCAAATGATAAAAAGGATATAATGAGTTATCTTTACTCTGCATGAAACTAAATTATACTTTGGTGCAGCAGGTACATTTACCAAGTGGTATTCAAGTGCATAAACTGAGAGATAATACATCTCTAAAAATTACTAACTCACCCTGGGAGGGTTTTTCTTTTGTTTTTAATTTGGAAGACTCTGATATATAATTTTCAGTTTGAATTTAGAAGATTTATCATAACTGTTAAAAGATATGATTCACATCATTAAACATGATCATTTTCATCACAAAAGAAATGATTCACACACTAAAACCCATGTAAAATATTTTTTCTTTCTTTGAATAATTCCTCTTATTAGTGTGGAGATACTTTTATGCTTATAAATTTACAATTTTTCATTTTCAAATATACACTGTCAGTATTAACTCATTTCATTTGATAAAGGTTTTTATTTAATTACTTCAAATAAAAAAAGAGTAAGGGTGTATGAGGGTGGGATCCACATCACTGACTCTAAGCATGCTATGTAGAGTGGGGCATACATTTCAGCCACAAAAGAGAGAGATTATCATTATTCCCTGGAGGAAATCACATTTTAAACTTAACTAACTAAGGGGAAACATTTAGAAAGTAAATTAGTTTTTTTCCCCAGACAGTTGACTAGAGATGTTGGATGCCATTTCTCCTCAGAAAGAAGATCGAATTTGCAGGTGAATAATCATGACCCAAGTGGAACTGAGGAAAGTGTGCTGAAACCTGTTGGAGAACCCATACAAAGAAGTTGGGATGCAGAAAAGGAAGGCAGCCAGAATCTGGCAGAGATTGACCCCAGAGGAACTTAGAGTCCTGACAAAAGGTTACAATAGGGGGATCTCTTGCTCCTCTCACCTGTGTGACAGACTACTAACAGCCAAACTGTCGGGGTGCCCCTATCAATCAACCCAGAACAATGCTGTTTGTTGGTGGCAATTTGGGAACTTCCAGCAGGCACAGCACGAGGCAGCCATTTCCTCCATGTGTGCTCACACTCACACCAAACTCAGACTCAGGGGGCAGGGACCACACTGTTTGTGTATCTGTTATGGGTCATTAACCTACCCAGGGAACCTCAAAACCCACTGTGACTCTGGCAACTACAGAGGTCCATCAGGTCCCTGGGGAGCTGTGGGATCCCTAGAGGTATAGTCCTTCAAGTGTGCTGACCCTAGAGAGAGGGAGAGAGGGGGAGTGCAGACTGCCAAAGCGCTCCTCGGAACAGAAGAAATGCAGGTACAGTGCTGATCTCCAAAGGGGGCACTGTTCTGCCCTAATAGATAGGGGACCCTAGTGGCCAGAAATGGATCTCCCACTGTCCCATACACTGCTGCAGAGGTAGCCAAGGCCTTTCCTGTTGGAGGTTGCCGTAAGTGTCCTCCTTCCAGCATTATTTGGGATAGCTGTGTCCTCAGTGAAGGTGTGCCCACTGCTTAGGCTTGTACATAGAACGGGGCTAATTTCTGCCTTTCTACACAGAGTGGCAGCATCACTGCAAAACACTGTAGACCAACTGCGGAGTCATCTGTTTGGTGTTGGGGGAAGAGGTTCTGCTGAAAGGTCATTTCATCGGTAGCCACCAGACAGGCATTTCTCACAGACCTAAGTTGCACTGTGGCCTGGAGATAAAGGACAGTGACTATCTGAACTGAAGGCCATGAACCCTGAGATAGGGGCATGATACGGAAATGGATCATATTCCTGACTTCCCAGGATGGGGAGCTGGTGCAGCCCCCTCTTTACCACCCTGGAAACCTCAGTGCATCCCACCACAAACTCCCTCCATGAGCTTCATTAGGGCAGGTGATTCCACACATCATCTCAGTATCCAAAGGGAAACTGGCTCTGGCACCACCTACTGGAGACCAAACTTCACCAAACAACAAAACAAACAACAAAACAAAACAAACAAAACAAAACAAAAAGTGGCTGACAGAAGGACACAGTGCTAGGGAGGACATCAGCTACCTGAGATCCCTGTATTCCTGGCCTCCTAGAAGAGAGTGAGTTGGCTCATATGCCCAATGTATAGCTACAACAAGCAGAATTTGAGAAAGCCACCACACAAAAGCTATCTATCTACAACCAATGAATTCATACAGAGCCTCTGTTGTCTAAAAGCACCCAGAAGCCAAATGATTATACAAAATATGTACTACAGTCACACCTTCAAGGGAGGAAAAAATAAATATAAAGTCCCTTGCAAACAATAGCAATTTCAAAAAAAAAAAAAAAAAAGAAAATGACGGTTTCTTTAGAAGAGAAGGAATCAGCTCAGTAACTCCAGCAGTGTAAAAAGAGTGCTTTGACACCTCCAAAAGATCACACTACTTCTATGGCAATGGATCCTCAATAGAATGAAAATTTGAAAATGACAGATAAAAAATTAGAAATATAGACTATAAGGAAGCTCAATGAGATCCAAGAGAAAGTTGAAAACCAACAAAAAATAAACCAGCCAACATCACCTCTAGTGCAACAGCACAAACAGTCTCCAGCAGGACACCCCACAACCTGCTGTCCCAGCTGCTGCCTTGCCTCTACCACTGTGGTGAATGCTCTCAGGGAGGCAGGAACCCCTGTATCCACTTGCACTTTGCTGCAGCTGCCACACTTTGGTTCCCCCAGCAAAGTGAACTCCAAACCTCAAGGTTCAAACCAGAGAACAAAGTTGAGGCCCAATAGAAGTCCCCCAGAATTATGGTACACAGTCCAAAGGTTGAGAGCTGAGTGTTCGCCCCCTAAAATCTCCCAGAAATGAAGCTAGTCAGCTGACTCCACCTTATAACACAATCAAACCCTCATGGTCATCAAATAGGATAAAAGAAAAAAAAAAAACCTATCCAAAGGTCAGCAACCTCAAAGATTGAAGGTAGATAGGCCCACAAACATGAGAAAGAATCAGCACAAGAATACTAAAAACTCAAAAAGTCAGGGTACCTTCTTTTCTCCAAATGATTGCATCACCTCTTCAGAGAGGGTTTAAAGCCAGGCTGAGGCTGAGATGGCTGAAATGACAGAAGTAGAATTTAGAATTTGAATGGAAAGGAAGTACACTGAGCTATAGGAGTACATTGTAACCCAATGCAAGGAAGCTAAAAATAATGATAAAACATTATGGGAGATGACAGACAAAATGACCAGTATAGAGAAGAACATAGCCACCCTGACAGAACTTAAAAACAAGAATTTCATAATGCAATTACAAGTATTAATAGCAGAATAGGCCAAGTGGAGTAAAGAATCTCAAAGCTTGAAGCCTGGCTTTCTTAAATAAGACAGGTAGAGAAGACTAGAGAAAAAAAGAATGAAAAGGAATGAACAAAACCTCTGAGACATATGGGATTATGTAAATAGCCCAAATGTACAATCTCTTGGTGTACCTGAAAGAGATGGGGAGAATGAAACCAATTGGGAAAACATATTTCCGGATATCATCCATGAGAATTTCCTCAACCTAGCTAGACAGGGCAACATTTAAATTCAGGAAATGCAGAGAACTTCAGTAAGACACTCCACGGGAAGATCATCCCCAAGACACATAATCTTCATATGCTCCAAGGTCAAAATAAAAAAAAACAAATGTTAAAGGCAGCTGGAGGGAAAGTCCACATCACCTACAAAGGGAAGCCCCAGACTAATAATGGACATCTCAGCTGAAACTCTACAAGCCAGAAGAGAATGGGGGCCAATATTCAACATTCTTAAAAAAAAAAAAAAGAAATTCCAAACCAGAATTTTATATCTGGCCAAACTAAGCTTCATAAGCAAAGGAGAAATAACATCTTCTTCAGACAAGCAAATGCTGAGGGAATTGTTACCACCAGACCTGCCCTACAAAAGCACCTAAAGGAAGCATTAAAGATGGATAGAAAAGATTGTTACCAGCCACTACAAATACACACTTAAGTACACAGACCAGTGACACTATAAAGCAACCACATAAACAAATCTGCAAAATAATCATCATCTAACACCATAATGAGAGTCAAATCCACACATACCAATACTAACCTTAAATGTAAATGGACTAAATGCCCTAATTAAAAGACATAGAGTGGCAAGCTGGATAAAGAGCCAAGACCCAATGGTATTCTGTCTTCAATAGATCCATCTCACATGCAATGACCTAAATAGGCTCAAAATAAAGGGATAGAGAAAAACCTACCAAGAAAATGGAAAACAGACAAAAGGGGGAGTTGCAATCCTAATTTTAGACAAAACAGACTTTAAACCAACAAAGATCAAAAAGGACACAGAAGGGCATTACATAATGGTAAAGGGTTAAACTCAACAAGAAGAGCTAACTATCCTAAATATATATGCACCCAACACAGGAGGACCCAGATTCATAAAGCACATTCTTAGGGACCTTCAAAGAGACATAGACTCCCATACAATAATAGTGGGAGACATCAACACCCCATTGATGATATTAGACAGATAATTGAGACAGAAAATTAACAAAGATATTCCGGACCTGAACTCAGCACTGGATCAAATGTACCTGATAGATATCTACATAACTCTCCACACAGAAACAACAGATATACATTCTTTTCATTGCAACATGGCACATACTGTAAAATACATAATTGGAAGTAAAACACTCCTCAGAAAATGCAAAAGAACAGTAATCATAGCAACCACTCTCTCAGACCATAGCACAATCAAATTAGAAATCAAGATTAAGAAATTTGCTCAAAAACATACAATTACATGGAAATTGAATAACCTGCTCCTGAATGACTTTTGGGTAAATAACGAAATTAAGGTAGAAGTCAAGAAGTTCTTTGAGACTAATGAGAACAAAGATACAACATATCAGAATCTCTGGGACACAGCTAAGGCAGTGTTAAGAGGGAAATTTATAGCACTAAATGCCCACATCAAAAAGTTAGAAAGATCTCAAGTTAACAACCTGACATCACAACTACAAGAACTAGAGAAACAAGGGCAAACAAACCCTAAAGCTAGCTGAAGACAAGAAAGAACCAGAATCAGAGCTGAACTGAAGGAGAATGAGACATGAAAAACCATTCAAAAGATCAATGAACCAGGAGCTGTTTTTCTGGAAAAAATTAATAAAATAGATAGACTGCTAGCTAGACTAATAAAGATGAAAAGAGGGAAGAGTAAATAATCACAATCAGAAACAAAAAAGGGGAATATTACCGTTGACCCCACAGAAATACAAACAAACATCAGAGAACATTATGAACACCTCTATGCACATAAACTAGAAAATGTAGAAGAAATGGATAAATTCCTGGACATATACCTCTTCCCAAGACTGAACCAGGAAGAAACTGAATCCCTGAACAGACCAATAATGAGCTCTGAAATCAAGGCAACAATAAATAACCTACTAACCAAAAAGATCCCAGAACTAGACGGATTCACAGCTGAACTCTACCAGATGTACAAAGAAGAGCTAGTGCCATTCCTACTGAAACCACTCCAAAAAACTGAGGGGACATACTCCCCCCTAATTCATTCTATGAGGCCACCATCATCCTGATCCCAAAGCCTGTCAGGGATACAATAACAAAAACAAAACAAAACAAAAAACAAAACTTCAGGCCAATATCCCTGATGAATATTGATACAAAAATCCTAAACAAATACTGGCAATCTAGCAGCACATCAGAAACTTTGTCCACCAAGATCAAGTCAGCATTATCCCTGAGATGCATGCAAGTTCAACACACACAAATTAAGAAACTGTGATTTATCACATAAACAGAACTAAAGACAAAAACTCGATTATCTCAATAGATGCAGAAAAGGCTTTCAATAAAATTCAACATCCATCCATGCTAAAAACTCTCCAATAAACGAGGTATTGAAGACACATACCTCAAAATAATAAAATCCATCTGTTACACACCCACAGCCAACATCATACTGAATCAGCAAAAGCTGGAAGCATTCCTTTTGAAAATTGGCACAATATAAGGATGCCCTCTCTCACAATGCCTATTCAACATAGTATTGGAAGTTCTGGCCAGGGCAGTCAGGGAAGAGAAAGAAATAAAGGCATGCAAATAGGAAGAGGGGAAGTCAAATTATCTCTATTTGCAGACAACATGATTCTATATCTAGAAAATCCCAGAGTCTCAGCCCCAAAGCTTCTTTGACAAATAAACAACTTCAGCAAAGTCTCAGGATGCCCAATCAATGTGCAAAATTCACTAGCATTCCAATACACCAAGAACCGTCAAAGAAAGAGCCAAATCAGGAACAAACTCCCATTCACAATTGCCACAAAATGAATAAAATGCCTAGGAATACAGCTAATTAGGGAGGTGAAAGATCTTTATGTGAAGAACTACAAAACACTGCTCTGAGAAATCAGAGATGACACAAACAAATGGAAAAATATTCCATGATCATGGATAGAAAGAATCAATATCATTAAAATGGTCATACTGCCCAAAGCAATTTATAAATTAAATGCTATTCCTATCATACTACCAATGACATTCTTCAAAGAACTAGAAAAAAAAACTATTTTAAAATCCAGATAGAACCAAAAAAGAGCCCAAATTGACAAGGAAATCCAAAGCAAAAAGAACAAAGCTGGAGGCATCATGCTACCAGATTTCAAACTATCCTTCAGGGCTATGGTAACCAAAACAGCATGGTTCTGGTAAAAGAATAGACACATAGAGCAGTGGAACAGAATCAAGAACCAAGAAATAAGACTGAACAGCTACAACTATCTGATCTTTGAAAACATGACAAAATCAAGCAATAAGGAAAAGGTTTCCTATTCAATAAATGGTGCTAGGATAACTGGTGAGGCATATACAGAAGATTGAAACTGAATCCCTTCCTTATATTATATACAAAAATTAATTCAACATACATTAAAGACTTAAATGTAAAACCCAAAACTATAAAATCCAAGGAAGAGAGCCTAGGCAATACCATTAAGGACATAGGCACAGGCAAAGATTTCATGATGAAGACACCAAAAGCAATTGCAACAAAATGAAAAAGTTGACAAATGGGATCTAATTAAACTAAAGAGATTCTGCACAGCAAAAGAAAATTATCAACAAAGATAACAGAAAACCTACAGAATGGGAGAAAATTTTTGCAAACTCTGCATCTGACAAAGGTCTAATAACAAGAGTCTACAAGAAACCTAAATTTACAGGCAAGAAACAAAGAACTCCATTAAAAAGTGAGCAACGGATATGAACAGGCAGTTTTCAAAAGAAAACATACATGCAGCTAACGAACATATGAAAAAAAGTTCAACATCACTGATCATTAGATAAATGCAAATCAAATCCACAATGAGATACCATCTCACACCAGTCAGAATGGCTATGATTAAAAAGTCAAATAATAACAGATTCTGGTGAGGTTGTGGAGAGAAAGGAACACTTACTCATGGTGGATGGGAGTGTAAAACAGTTCAGTCATTGTGGAAGACAGTGTGGTGATTCCTCAAAGACTTAGAGAAAGAAATACCATTTGACCAAGCAATCCCATTACTGAGTATATACCTAAAGGAACAGAAATCATTCTGTTATGAAGACACATGCACATGTATGTTCATTGCAGTACTACTCACACAGCAAAGACATGGCATCAACCTAAATGCCCATCAATGATAAACTGGACAAAGAAAATGTGGTACATATATACCATGGAATACTATGCAGCCATAACATGCTGAGACCAGCTCGGTCGGGGAGACCCTAACGCAGTGGCACTAGAGGAATTAAAGACACATACACAGAAATACAGAGGTGTGAAGTGGAAAATCAGGGGTCTCACAGCCTTCAGAGTTGAGAGCCCTGAACAGAAATTTACCCACATATTTATTAACAGCAAGCCAGTCATTAGCATTGTTTCTATAGATATTAGATTAACTAAAAGTATCCCTTATGGGAAACGAAGAGATGGGCCGAAATAAAGGGATAGGTTGAGCTAGTTATCTGCAGCAGGAGCATGTCCTTAAGGCACAGATCTCTCATGCTATTGTTTGTGGTTTAAGAATGCCTTTAAGTGGTTTTCTGCCCTGGGGGGCCAGGTGTTCCTTGCCCTCATTCCGGTAAACCCACAACCTTCCAGTGTGGGCGTTATGGCCATCAAGAACATGTCATAGTGCTGCAGAGATTTTGTTTATGGCCACTTTTGGGGCCAGCTTATGGCCAGATTTTGGGGGGCCTGTTCCCAACAATAACAAAGAACAAGATTATGTCCTTTACAGGGATATGTGTTAAGCTGGAGGTCATTATCTTTAGCAAACTAACATAGAAACAGAAAACCAAATACCACATGTTCTCACTTATAAGTGGGAGCTACATTATGAGAATACATGGACATATAGAGGGGAACCAAACACACTGGGGCCTATTGGAAGGTGGAGGGTGGGAGGAGAGAGAAGATCAGGAAAAATACCTAATGGGTACTAGGCTTAATACCTGAGTGATCAAATAATCTGTAAAACAAACCCCCATGATACAAGTTTACCTGTGTAACAAACCTTCACATGTACCCCTGAACTTAAAAGTTAAAAAATGAAAACTGCTCTTTTGAATTAATTCAGTAAGAGAAAAATTTTAAAAACCAAAATTTAAAAAGGAAAAAAAACTTAAATACTGGATTATGTAAAGTGAACAAATCTATAACTTATAGGCATTCCTGAGGGAGAAGAAGAAAAAGAAAATCATATTTGATGGGCAAACTTAGGAAAATTTATCGGATCTTGCTAGGAGTGTTGTTATCATACACAAGAAATTCAGAGGACACTTGGAAGATACTATACAAGTTGAACATCACCAAAGCATATCGTCTTCAGACTATCTAAGGTTAATGTGAAAGAAAAAATCTTAAAAGCAGCTAGAAAGAAGCATCACATTACCTATTAAGAAAATACCATCAGAATAAGTATCCATTTCTAAACAGAAACCCCATAAGCTCAAAGAAATAAGGGCACTGTTTGTGGAGTTCTTTAAAAAAATTTTATATCCTGACACAAGTAATTTCATAAATGAAGGAGAAATAAAGTCTTTCCCAGATAATCAAATGCTAAGGGAATTCATCAACACTAGAACAGCCCTGCAAGAAAAGCTCAAAGGAGTCCTAAACATGGATACAAAAGGATGATCCTTGCCATCATAAAAACACATGTAAGTACAAATCTCACAGATTTTATAAAGCAATTACACAATTGAGACTACAAAGCAACTAGCTAACAATATTATGACAGGAACAAAATTTCACATATAAATATTAACTTTGAACATAGATGGCATACATTCTCCACTTAAAAGATAGACTGGCTAATTGAATTACAAAAAACAAAAGACCCAACTATCTGCCGTCTTCAAGACACTCACGTAATTTGTAATGACACAGTCTTAAAGTAAAGTGGTAGAGCTGTATTATACAAAAGAAAAACAACAGTGAACAGGAGTAGCTTTTCTTATGTTACATAAAAGAGATTAAACCAACAATAGTAATAAAAGACAAAGAAGCACACTATATAATGAATAAAGGATTCAATGCAACAAGAAAATTTAACTATCATAAATTCATATGCACCAGAGCATTATATTCATAAAATGAAGTATTTGGCCAGGCGCGGTGGCTCACACCTGTAATCCCAGCACTTTGGGAGGCTGAGGCAGGCAGATCACTTGAGGTCAGGAGTTCAAGTCCAGCCTGGCCAACATGGCAAAACCCCATCTCTAATAAAAATACAAAAAAAATAGCCGGGTGTGGTGGTGCACACCTATAATTCCAGCTACTCAGGAGGCTGAGGCAGGAGAATCACTTGAACCCAGGAGGCAGAGGTTGTAGTGAGCTGAGATGGTGCCACTGCACTCCAGCCTGGGTGACAGAGTGAGACTCCATCTCCAAAACAAAACTGAAGTATTCATAAAACAAATACTATTACACTAGCCCTACAAAAAGAGACTGGCAGCAATACAATAATAGTGGGGGACTTTGACACCCCATTGACAGCACTATCACCAGTCATTACATGCCGGCATTATCAGTGAGGCAGCAATCAACAAAGAAACTTTGGACTCAAACTGAACTCTAGACCAGGTGGACCTGATAGACATTTAACGATTATTATACCCAACAACTTCAGAATATACATTTTTCTTATCTGTGCATAGAACATTCTTCAAAAATAATTACATATTTGCCTATAAAGTAAGTCTCAGTAAGTTCAAAAAATCAAAATAACATCAAGTATCTTCTGGGACCATAGTGGAATAAAATTGGAAATCAATACCAAGAGGAACTATCAAAACTGTATAAGTACATGGAAACTAAACAACTTGCTCCTGAATAACTTTTGGGCAAACAACAAAATTGAGGCAGAAATACAAAAAAATTCAATGCAAATGAAAAGAGACACACAACATACCAAAACCTATAGGAGAGAGCAAGGTCAGTGCTAAGAAAAAATTTTTAGTATTGAATGTCTATATCCAAAAGATAGAAGGACCTCAAGTTGATGACCTAATGTTGCACCTCAAGGAACTAAAAAACAAGAACAAATAAAACCCAAAGCTAGCAGAAGAAGAGAAATAATAATGATCAGAGGAGAAATAAATGAGACTGAAATAAAAAACATAATACAAAGGATCAGTGAAATGAAAAGTTGGTTCTTTGAAAGAATAAACAAAACTGATAGACTTCTAGCTAGATTAACCAAGAAATAAAGAAGATTCTAATAAATATAATCAGAAATGATAAAGGTGACATACAACTGATACCACAGAAATGTAAAAGATCATGAGACTACTATGAACATCTCTATGCAAACAAACTAGAAAACCTAGAGGAAATGGATAAATTCCAGGAAATGATTTTCTGTTTTCCAATCTGGATGCCTTTACTTTCTTTCTCTTGCCTGGGTGATTTGGTTAGGACTTCCAGTACTATGTTAAATAGGAGTGGTGAGAGTGGATATTCCCCATCTTGTTCTATTTCTTAGGGGAAATGCTTTCAACTTTTCCCCATTCAATATGATATTGGCTGTGGGTTTGTCATATATGGCTCTTATTATTTTGAGGTAGTTTTTTTTTGATGCCTAGATTTTGAGGGTTTTTATCATGAAGGGATGTTGGATTTTATCAAATGCTTTTTCTACATCTATTGATATTATCATATGATTTTTGCTTTTAAATCTATTTATGTGGTAAACCACATTTATCGGTTTGTGTATGTTCAATTATTTTTGGATCCCTGCACTAAAACCCGTGTGATCATGATATATTTTCTTTTTGATGTGCTTCTGGATTTAGCTTGCTAACTTTTATTATTATTATTATTATACTTTAAGTTTTAGGGTACATGAGAATTTTTACATCTGTGTTCATCAGTGACACACTGGCCTGTAGCTTTTGTTGTTGTTGTTGTGTCCTTGCCTGATTTTGGTACTAGAGTAATAATTTTTTTAAAATGATTTAGGAAGGAATCCTTAGTCCTCTATTTTTAGGAATCGTTTTTGTAAGACTTGTGTCAGCTCTTTGTACATTTGGTAAAACTTAGCAGTGAATCCATCCGCTCCTGGGCCTTTCTTTTTCTTGGAAGATTATGAATTAATGGTTTAATTGCATTATATGTTATTTGTCTGTTCAGGATTTTTATTTCTTTCTGGTTCAATTCTTAAATGTCTTAGTTATGTTATCACTAATAATTATGATAATCATGTTAAATTGTGTGTCACAAAAATAACCAAATTTCCTTGTCAATTATGCCTTTATCTGTGACTATTCTAAGACTTTTGTCATCTATAGACAATTGTTAGCTTTACTTTGATTCTTCTACAGTCCAAATTTACTTCTTTAAAAAAATTTGTAATAAAGACTCAAATATAGGTTTCTAATAATTTTAAAAATCATAACATTGGACTCATAAAAAACTTCTAGCACTCTCATTAAAAAGCTGATGTGTTCATGAGGATTGCTAACGCAACATCCAGCAAAACACTAAACCAATGGAGGACTAAAATAATTTTTAAATTTTACTTAAAAGATTACTGATCCTTTTCATTTTGTTTTCCAGAGGGGAGAACATCTTTTTCTTTTGAGATATTTATAGCTTTTAACAATTGAATAAAAATTGTTACAAATAAACAATTGTTTATTTGTAAGCAAAATTTGAAACATATTTCTTTCTCTCTACCTCATTTTTCCACAATTTAAAAACTATTTGTGAGAATTCTTAATTTATGGCAATTTAATTATTTACATAAGTTCAATAAAAATCTGTTCTCTTTTATAATAGGAAACAATTAGAGATACCAGTTATTTTGCCAAGGCTTTGACTAAAATGACATATTTTCAGAAATGATCAGACTACTTTAAAAAATTAAAGTTGACTTATAGAGTTGATAAAAGTCCCTTAAAAATGGCCTTGTACCTTGTCTATGCAATTTCTTTACAAAGTTACAGAACCGTAATAAATAAGAAATGTCACTTTCTAATAGGCCCAGAAACACCAAGTTATTCTGATACTTCAAAAAGAGAAAAATTTACCCAATTCATACAGGTATCTACAGGCACAGATAAATCATTGACTTGAGTAATCTGAAGAGACTTTTAAAAAGTTTAACCTGAGATTCCTTATTAAAAAGTTTCAGCAAAGCCAACTTAAAAGAGGCTATATGGCCAATCACCATTTTTGCTGTATTTTATGCAAATAATCAGGCCATGTATAAAAAGATTAAAACTTACTTTGCCAATAAATTTTTTACTATTATTTTTTCTTTAATAAAAGTGAGAGACTGGAAACAATTATGGTACACAGAAGTATAGGCTGGGCACGGTGGCTCATGCCTGTAATCCCAGCACTTTCGAGGCCGAAGCAGGCAAATGATGAGGTCAAGAGATCAAGACCATCCTGGCCAACATGATGAAACCCCATCTCTACTAAAAATACAAAAATTAGCTGGGCATGGTGGCATGCACCTGTAGTCCCAGCTATTCAGGAGGCTGAGGCAGGAGAATCGCTTGAACCTGGAGGTGGAGGTTGAAGTGAGTCAAGATTGCACCACTGCACTCCAGCCTGGGTGACACAGCAAGACCCCATCTCAAAAAAAAAAAAAAAAAAAAAAAGTATACTACACTTGTTTTTAGATTCTAGCCTTGTCCATTATATTTGAACTTTTACTATTTGTCTACAATTTATTTAGACTACATTGTACATTTATTCCTGACTATAACATTTCTTACCACACACCCTCTGTCTGACTGGTTTTCTGAACTTTTCTCACAGATACTCCAAGATTTTTACTTCACTTTACAAGGGGTCTTAAAGTTTGGATTCACAATTCTGTTAATAGGGCTTATAATTTACCTCATAGTTCACTGTTCAATTAAATGTTACACTAAAATAATAGACAAAAATACCAAATTTGTTCATACTATACCCCTGACTAGGCACTCACAAATATTTAGAGTTACTACCTGAGAATTTCTTTCCTCTAATCCTGACTCACACCATGGCTATGCCCCTTGCCAAGAAAAAAATCTAGAGCAGTCTTTGCCAAATTTGGACCATATTAATTCTTGCACCTCAAGATTGAAAAAGAAATCAAGCCTAGGGAAAACTAAAACTGTTCCCAAGAACATTTTATAAAATTAAAGGGAAAAATAAAATACAAATAGGCTTACAATATAATCAGCAGTAGTCATTAAGACAGTTTACCCTTCAGCCCATTTTCTTGTATTAAGTTGCTGCTTACTTCCCCAGGATAATGCAGCCCTTGTCACAAGACTCTGTTCCTTTTCTGTACTATAGATAAAATCTGAGACATTACAAGATAGTGAATTTTCTGTTTGATTTTCTCCTTTAGGTTCCACTTACCAATAAAACTACCATTGCCAGGTAGTCTAAAGGGCACAGCAAGGAGCTGAATCATAAAAAAATACAGTTTCTACGTTCTGATAATTTCATCATCCTCCTTATCTCTGTTCACTGATGACATGATATTATACCTAGAAACCCTAAGACTCTTCCAAAAGACTCCTAACTTTGATAAATGACTTAGCAGAGTTTCAGGATACAAAAATCAATGTACAAAAATTCAGAGACATTTCTATACAACAATAACATTCAAGCTGAGAACTAAAATAGGAACTCAATCTCATTTAAAATTGCCATGCAAATATATATATATGTGTGTGTGTATACATATATATGCATACATATATATATATAGGCATACATATATATATATATAGGCATACATATATATATATAGGCATACATCTAACCAAGAAGGTAAAAGATCTCCACAAGGAGAACTATAAAATACTGATTAAAGAAATTGCAGATGACACAAACAAATAGAAAAACATTCCATGCTTTTGGAACTGAAAATATTATTAAAATGATCATACTTCCAAAGCAATCTACAGTATCAATGCAATTTCTATCAAATTACTAATGTCATTTTTCACAGAATTTGAAAAAACAATCTTAAAATTCATACGAAACCAAAAAAAAAAAAGAGCCAAATAGCCCAAGCAATCTTAAGCGAAAAGAACAAAGCTGGAGGCGTCACAATACCTGACTGCAAATTATACTGTAAGTCTATAGTAACTAAAACTGCATGGTTCTGATACAAAAATAGATACACAGATCTATTAAACAGAATAGAGAACCCAGAAATAAAGCCACATATGTACGACCAACTTATATTTTCCAATGTCAGCAAAAATAAACAATGGGGAAAGAAAGAAACAATGATAATAAACAATATCATTCAATAAATGGCACTGGAAAACAGGCTAGTCATATGCAGAAGAATGAAACTGGACCCATACCTCTCACCACATGCAAGAATTAACTCGAGGTAGATTAAAGACTTAAATTTAAGACCTGAAAATATAAAAATAAATATAAAAATTCTAAAAGAAAACTTAAGAAAGACTGCTCTGCACATTTGGCCTAAGCAAAGAATTTATGACTAAGACCTCAAAAACAAGTGCAACAAAAACAAAAATATACAAATGAGACTTAAACCAAAAAGCTTCTGCATAACAACAAAAAATTAACAGAGTAAACTGACAACCTTCAGAATTGAAGAAAATAATTGCAAATTATGACTCCGACAAAAGATTAATCTCCAGAATCTACAAAGGACTCAAAAAACTCAACAACAATAACAAAAACAACCCCATTAAAAAGTAGATGTGTTAGTCTGTTTGCATTGATATAAAGGAAAAACTGAGACTGGGTAATTTATTAAGAAAACAATTTTATTTGGCTTGTGGTTCTGCAGGGTATACATGAACCATAGTGCTGGCATCTGCTTCTGGTGAGGGCCTCAGTGAGCTAACAATCATGGCAGAAAGTGAAGGGGAGCCAGCATGCCACATGGTGAGAGAGTGAACAAGAGAGAGAATGGGGAGGTGCCACATTCTTTTAAACAATCTCGTGTAAACTCAGAGAAAGAACTCACTCATTACCGTGAGTTGAGCACCAAGCCATTCATGAGGGATCTGTCTCCATGACTCAACCACTTCCCACTATGCCCCATTTCCAACACTGGGGATGGCATTTCAACATGAAATTTAGAGGGGACATACATCCAAACTATTACCAGTGGGCAAAGGATATGAACAGACACTTCTCAAAAGAAGTCATACAAGTGGCTAATAAACATGTAATAAGAGGTAAACATCACTAATCATCAGAGAAATGCAAATTAAAACCACAATAAGATAACACATCACACCAGTCAGAGTGGCTATTATTAAAAAGTCAAAAAACCACAGATGTTGGTGTGGATGTGGAGAAAAGAGAATGTTTGTACACTATGGGAGTGTAAATTAGTAGAACCTCTATGGAAAACAGTAGGAAGATGTGTCAAATAACTAAAAATAGAACTACTATTTGACCCAGCAATCTCACTACTGGGTATCTACCCAAAGGAAAAGAAGTTATTATATCCAAAGGACACCCATACTCACATGTTTATTGCAGCACTATCCACAATAGCGAAGTCATGAAATCAACCTAAGTGTACATCAATGGATGATAGGATTAAACATATATACACTATGGAATTCTATGCAACCATAAAAAAGAATGAAATTATGTTTTCTGTAGCTACATGAGTAAAGTTGGGGGCCATTATTCTAAGTGAAATAACTCAGAAACATAAAAATCATAAATCACTTATTCTAACTTTTAAAGGGGAGCTAACAAATGAGTACACATGGACATAAAGATGTAAATGATAGAAACTGAGGATTCTGAAAAGGGGGAGTATGGGAGGAGCATGAGGGTTGAAAAATTACCTATTGGGTACAATGTTCACTCTTCGGGTGATTGGTATACTAGAAACCCAAACCTCACCATTATGCATTATATCCACTTAACAAACATGCACATATATCCCCTGAATCTAAAATTTAAAAAGATAAAAATTAAAAATACATTAACTGAAGGTGGCTAAGAAAATGATTTGTGAGTATGTAATATATAACAGAGCAGCTGGTCCAATCTCATATCCCTTCTTTTCCCTTTTTTTTTGAGACAGTCTTGTTCTGTGGCCCAGGCTGGAGTTCGGTGGCTTGATCTCAGCTCACTGCAACCTCCGCCTCCTGGGTTCAAGCAATTCTGCAGCCTCAGCCTCCCAAGTAGCTGGGATTACAGGCATGTGCCACCACGCCTGGTTAATTTTTGCATTTTCAGTAGTGATGGGGTTTCGCCATGTTAGCCAGGCTGGTCTCAAACTCCTCAGCTAAAGCAATTCACCCACCTCGGCCTCCCAAAGTGCTAGGATTACAGGCATGAGCCACTGTCCCTGGCCTTCATATCCCTTCTATTCCAATTAAGGAGAGCTTAGGGAGGGAGGGTATTCAAAATCCCTTGAGTACCAATTGTTGGTATAAGTTATTTATTGTGAGTAAGATTAAAAAAATATGCTTAATAAATGCTAGCTAGCAAAAACTGTTTCATTAGAGTGTGGAGTAAGTTTAGGGTTTTGTTAAAATCATTTCTCATGGTATGAGTGTTAGCAGAGAGTTCGCTGTATAACAAAGCAGGCATTGATAAAGAAGTTATCTCATGGATTCATTAGTTGAATAATGCCCCACCCACTTTTGCTCCTTGGTTGCCAGACTTCAAACTTGTCAGAAGATGGTGATGAGAGCAGAGATTCTGGTATCAAAAATGGAGTGAAGTGGTAGACCTGAGCACTAACCTCTTGATGATAGAGCTAGGTACTATTTATTTTACTCCTCAACCTCTCCAAATGATCAATGGGCCTAAATTCCCCAGACCCTAGACAGATGGCACTGTGACCGTGGCTAGAGCAAGTGCTCATACAGGGATACAGGCATTATCATTCTTTTCCAATAAATCAAGAATTTTGTATTCTGTGAAATAAAAATCAAGTGTGTATTAGAACAGTCATTAATGTTGGCTACATACTAAAGAGTCAAATCTAGCTAGATGTGTAGTGGCATCAGAAAAACATATTGGGAGAGGCATTAAGATCACCAGCATTATTATGTTTTGTTTGATAAACTCTCTTCTTTGGGGAAGACACCTACAAACATAAAGCAGGTTATTTAAAGCCAGCTAAAGATTGAGTATACATAGTCAAATATCAGATAATCTTTGGAGTCCTTATGACTAAATTTGTGACTTGCTGCTAACAAAGTTCAATTATTAACTATAGTTAAGGTTGATAGATGACAAGTATGCAGTGGCAAATCATGAATCACTGCTCATCACAGATCTAGGCTCTTTAATAAGTACAGTTGGCATTTCAATTAATAATATTTTGGCTGTCATAAGGGAAGAGGGTTGACTAGATGCAGCTATTATATGCCTCTCCATAAAGTGACACCAAAATGACAAGTAGATATTCATAGTTCAAATGAGTCATCTATAAGAGAACACCAATATTCAACAGAGAAATTATTGGAAGCAACAAAGTCAAAGAATGAAAGGGAAATGAGGCAGCCTTCTCAGCTGGGATTGACTGGGAGCTGGAAGAAGCTCCCAGACACAGGGAAAGGGAAAATGTGTGATCCCCAGGGCTCCACATTCCTGCCATGGACTTACACAATCTTAGCCAAGAGCAAGCCCCTCGGCACCCATGAGCCTAGAAACTAACATAGGGAGCTGCCTACAGATTGTGCAGAGGCACTGCTTAAGAGAGGGAGCTCATGCTGGGTTTCACGGGCTTCTCAGCCTTGAGCAGCTGCAATATGGCACCATTCTGAGAGCTCAGTTCCAAAAGGACTGCATCCTGCCCTGGAGCTGATGGTGCTGCTGCTACAGTCAGTCCAGGGAGAGATAAGGGAAGCCAGACATTTCATACACCCAAAGAACAAATCCACTGCTGCTGCTGTGGGCTGTTGTGGGACTAAGATATGAGGCAACTGTATGTCCCATAGCTGCCTGTCTATGTTGCTGTCATTGAGAGTGGCCCCACCTTCCCTGGTTGTAGGCCCATAGCTGGTACCATTCAGAAAGCTTAGTCTTCAAAGGCCTGCATTCTGCCCTGGGGCCACTGCTACCAGAGCTGCCACAGGAGGGAGATGGAAGGCCAGGAACTTTCACATGTCCCAAGGACAAATACCACTGCTGCTACTGCAGGACCAGTGCATAAGCAAACCATGAGCTCCACAGCTGCCTTCCTAGGCTGCTCCCACTGAGAGTGGCCCCACCCTCCCCAGAAGCAGACTCATAACACAGCCACTGCTGTCCCAACCTGAGCATTCTGCTAGTGATCTGGGGAGTATTCTGCCTCTGCCTATCATACGTAGTGCCTGAACATACTACCAGGGGTCCTGATGACAAATCTGCTCACCAGCTTTCATCTGAACAGTACCCAAGCACACATTCCAAAGGCCTAGGGATTACCAGACCAGCTCACCATCACTGGCACTTGAACACTACTGCCAGGGTCTGAGGTCAGGACTATCCAACCTACCAATACCACCACTGCAGACACTAACCCATATGAGCCAGCTGCAGGTCAAGGGACTTGCCCATCCAGCCTGTTGCAGCCACTGACAACACCAACACCAACATGAATTGGTGTTCCATTGAGTTGTGCTACCACTGCTTATGCCATTATGCACACCACACCACTGCCCAGAGGCCCAAGAACCCACACACAAGCCTGGCCTACTGCTGCCACTACTGGCATCTGAGAAAGCCATCTGGGGGCCCAAGAATTGGCCTGCCTGAATGTGCTAACACCAGAGCCAGCATACATCGCTCTACGGCTCAAGGTAAGGCATGCTTAGCCCACCACTACCACCACTGGGACTCAAAGACTGGACTATCCAGCATCCTCGTCCCCAGTAAGACTTTACCACATTCTTCACTAATAACTGTGTTCTAAGCCCTAAGCCACCGAGGAATTCAAAGATACCACTGACACTTTACAGCTGATGAAATCACAGATACTACAATATCGCATGCACTCAAAATTGAGGCCAAAGTTCTCTACCCAACCAACAACATATATAAATCTTCAGGAAAATGTCTTTCCCTGCAAAAGTAAGTTTAAAAAGTTGGAAGAAGCAACTACTACACCAGATGCACAGATATCAATGTGAGGATACAGGAAGCATCAAAAAGCAAGGAAATATGACACCTCCCAAAAATATAATTTTCTAACAACATATCCCAATCAAAATAAATCCATGAATTCCCAGAAAAGTAATTCAAACTGCTGAGTTTAAAGAAGCTCAGAAAGATAAATAAAAATTATTAAAGCAATACAGAGAAATCAGAAAAACAAGTCAGGATATGAATGAGAAATTTTCCGAATAGTTATTTAAAAAAATCAGAAATACTGAAAATGAAAAATTTATTAAATGAAATAAAAATACATCTGAAAGCTTCAATAATAAACAAGATTAAGCAGAAGAAAGAATCTCAAAACTTGAATATGGGTGTCTTGAAATTGAATTATCAATGTCCCTGAGGGTGAAGAGAAAACAAGAGTTTAGTTAAGATCCTATTTAACAAAACAATAAATCAAAACTTTCCAAGTCCAGCAACAGATTTACACATCCAGATACAGAAGGCCCAGTGATCCCCAAACAGCTACAATACCAAAAATTATCCACAGCATATTATAGTCCAACCATCTAAAGTCAGTATTAAAGAGAAAACTATATAAAACAGCAAGAAAAACATATTGTCACCTATAAAGGAACTCCCATCAGACTAACACTGGGGTTCAGCAGAAACCTGTTAGGCCGGGAGAAAATGGAATAACATATTCAAAGTGCTTTAAAAAAAAACAAACTTCCCATTCAAGGATATCATGCACAGCAAAATTATTCTTCATCAATAAAGGGGAAATGAAGTTTTTCCCAGACAAGCAAACACTGATGGCCCTTCACTGGCCCTACAAGAAATGCTTAAGGGACTCCTAAATCTGGAAGCGAAAAGACAACATTTACTATCATGAAATCACATGAAAGTATAAAACTTACTGATAAACGAAACACACAAATGAAGAAGAGATACAACCCAAATTGTACCACTACAGAAAACTACCTAACCACAATAGCAAATGAAAGAAGAAAAAGAAAGGAACAAAAAATATACAACACAACCCGAAAACAACAATGTGGTAGGAAGTAAACCTTACATATCAATAATAACCTTGAATGTAAATGGATTAAATTCTCCACTTAAAAGACATAGACTGGTTGAATGGATAAAGAAACATGATCTAAATATATACTGCTAACAAGAAACACCCTTTACCTACAAAGACATATATAGACTCAAAGTGAAGTGCTGGAAAAAGATATTCCAAACAAAAGGAAACCAAAAGTGAGCAGGAGTAGCTATGCTTATGTCACATAAAATCAATTTTAAGTCAAAAACAGTAAAGAAAAAACAAGGCCATTATATAATGACAAAGAGATTGTTTAAGCAATAGGAAATAACAATTCTAAATATATATACACCCAACACTAAATCACCCAAATTCATAAATCAAGTATTACCAGATCTAAAGAGAGAGGTACACTTCAATACAATAATAGTGGAAAATGTTAATACAGTAGATTTAAATTGCACTTTTAATAGAAACAGTAGATTTAAACTTTATTTTTGACCAAATAGACCTAACAGACATTTACAGGACATTTTATCCAAAATTATAGAATATACATTCTTCTCATCAGCAAATGGAACATTCTTCAGGATAAACCATAGTTTGGGACACAAAATAAGTCTTAACAAATCTTTTATAAAATAGAAATCACACTAAGCATATTCTCAGACTATAATAGAGTAAAACTAGAAATCAATAAGAGGAACTTTGGAAACTATACAGATACATGAAGATTAAAAACATGCTTCTGGATGACCAACCATTGGGCCAATGAAGAAATTAAGATGGAAATCAAAAGATTTCTTGAAATAAATAAAAATGGAAATACAAAAATACCCAAACTTGTGGGAGACAGCAAAAGCAGTGCTAAAAGGGAAATTTATAATAGTAAATATTTACATTTAAAAAGTAGAAAGATTTATAATAAACAACCTAATGATGCACCTCAAGGAATTAGGAAAGCAAGAGTAAGTCAAATCCAAAATTATCAGAAGGAAAGAAATAGTAAATATCAGATCAGAGCTCAATGACATAGAGATTTAAAAAAACACATTCAACAAAACAAAACAAAATTACAGGCCAATATTGCTGTGAAGAAGAGAAAAAACCCAAATAAACAAAATCAGAAAAGGAAACATTGCAATTGATACCAACAAAATACAAAAGATCATCAGAGATCATTATGCACAACTATATGCTAAAATACTGGAAAACCTAGAAGAAATGGATGAATTCCTCACAACATACACCTACCAAGATTGAATCAGGAAAAAATTTTTAAAAAAAGCCTCAACATACCAATTGTGAGTAGTGAGATTGAATCAGTAATGAAAGGTCTCCCAGCAAAGAAAATCCCAGGACCAGATGAATTCACAGCCAAATTCTACCAGACATATAAAGAACTAATACCAATTCTCCTGAAAGTATTCAAAAAAATTGAAGAGGTGAGAATTCTCCCTAAATCATTCTACGAGGCTAGCATTACCCAGGTACCAAACCAGACAAAGACACAACAACAAACAAAAACTACAGTTCAGTATCCCAGGCTTATGGATTGGGAAACTCAATTTTGTTAAATTTTCATACTGCTTAAAGCATCTATAGATCCTATGCATTTCCTATCAAAGTAAGAATGTCACTTTCCACAGAATTAAAAAAAAATTACAGAATTCATATCAAACCAAAAAAGAGCAAGAAAAGCCAAAACAATCCTCAACCAAAGGAACAAAGCTGAAGACTTCACACTACCCAACTTCAAAATATATTAGACGGCTATAATAACCCAAACAAACAGCATGGTATTGTTATAAGAGCAGACACATAGACCAATGGATCAGTGAGTCCAGAAGTAAATCCATATATTTATTGCCAACTTATTTTTGATAAAGGCATTAAGAACATATGCTGGTAAAGGACATCCTCTTCAATAAATGGTTCTGGGAAAATTAGACGTACATATGTAAAATAATGAATCTGGACTGCTCTCTCTCTATATATAGAAAAATTAACTCAAGATCCATGAAAAACTTAAACATTAGACCTGGAACTGTAAAAATACTAGAAAAGAACATAGAAAATACATTTCAAGACATCAATCTTACAAACATTTCATGGCTAAGACCCCAAAAGCACAGAGAACTATAACAAAAATAGACAAATGTGACTATTAAACTAAAAAGCTACATAGCAAGGAAACAATCCGTTGAGTGAAGAGACAACCTGTTGAATGGGAGAAAATATTTGCCAGCTATTCATGCAACAAGAGGCTAATATCTGAAATATACAAGAAACTCAAAACAACTCAACAACAACAACAAAAATCCTGTTAAAAAGTGGGCAAAGGGCTGGGCACGGTGGCTCATGCCTGTAATCGCAGCACTTTGGGAGGCCAAAGCAGGCGGATCACGAGGTCAGGAGATCGAGACCATCCTGGCTAACACGGTGAAACCCCGTCTCTACTAAAAATACAAAATATTAGCCGGGCGTGATGGCAGGTGCCTGTGGTCCCAGCTACTCGAGAGGCTGAGGCAGGAGAATGGCGTGAACCGGGGAGGCTGAGCTTGCAGTGAGCTGAGATCGTGCCACTGCACTCCAGCCTGGGTGACAGAGCGAGACAACGTCTCAAATAAATAAATAAATAAATAAATAAATAAATAAATAAATAAATAAGTGGGCAAAGGACAATAGACATTTCTCAAAAAGAAACGATCAAGTGGTATATGACAAAATACTCAGTATTGCTAACCAGCAGGGAAATGAAAATTAAAACCACAATGAGATATTACTTTATCCCAGTTAAAATGGCTCTTACTAAAAAGACAAAAAAAATTTAATAGATGCTGATCAGGATGTGAGGAGAAGGGAACTCATACACTGTCAGTGGGAATGAAAGTTAGTATAACCACTATAGAAGACAGAATGGAGATTTCTCAAAAAATCAAAAATAATACTACCATAAGATTCAGCAATCCCACTACTGGGTATTTATCCAAAGAAAAAGAAATATGTGTATCAAAGGGATACCTACCTGCACTTGCATGTCTTTGCGGCACTATTCACAATAGTAAAGATATGGAATCAACATAATTGTCCATTAATATATAAGTGGATTTTTTAAAAATACAGTATATTTACACAAAGGAATACTATTTGGCCATAAAAATAATAAAATTAGGGCATTTGCAGTAACATGGATGGAACTGGAAGTTGTTACATTAAGTGAGATAAGCCAGACACAGCACAACAGATACTATATGTTTTCATTCATACGTGGGAGCTAAAAAAGTTGATCTCATGGAGACAGAGAATGGAATTATAGATGCCAGAGGCTGGGAAGGGTGGGATTGGGGGGGGGTAAACCAAGGTTGATTAGTGGGCACAGGTATACAGTTAAATAGAAGAAATAATCCCCAGTATTCAAAAGCACAGTAGGGTGATTATAGTTAGCAACGAATGTATTGTATATTTCCAAGTAGCTAGGAGAGAGGACTTGACATGTTACTAACACATAGAAATGATAAATACTCAAGGTGATGGATACCCAAAATCACCTGACTTGGTCATTACCTATTCTACATATGTAACAAATACTAAAATACAGATAGGTGAAGCATTTTGTTTCAATAAAGCACTTTGTGCTAAAATTAATGAAAACTGGACTTTTAAATTTCCTCACACACTGATTTTTCAAGTACATGAGTCAAATCCATTTCCAAGATGTAATTTTCTATTGATATTGATACTTTCATAGAAATCAACTAATGTGAATGCATTCAATTGTAATGATTAGATAGAAAAATCAGTATTTTAAGATATTGAAACTCAAAAAAATAATACTGCCTCAAATAGATGAGCAGATGAAAAGTGTTGCAATTTCTGAAAGCCCACACCCAACTATGGTCTGATCAAGCTGCATTGCCAAGAAAATTCCACTCTTAGAGGATTGACTCCTTTTAAAGAGATTTAATCTCTTTGGATTCATTTAACTACAGAGCACCACTCTTTAAAAATGTGAATATATCAAATACAATAATAAATCTGAGAACTGTCGGCTTATATTTTATTTCATGATGCCATTTCTATAATGGGATACAGAAGGAAATCACTGATAAGTTCTTATAACAGAAAAGATAAAAGAAATGAAATTTGAAGAGTAATTTCTACTTTCAAATACTTTCAGTGCTTGTACAGATAGAGTTCAGCAACCATTCAATGTCAACATTTCAGTGGATATAATCAATAGGAAATGGTTCAGAAAGTAACAGGCCATGCATGATTATGGCATTTGCTAAATATGCAAGGAGGAAAGGTAAGTTAGGTTTGTGTTTCTGATGGTGTAATTATAAGATGTAGGGAATCTTATACCAAAATAAATATGTAAATAAAATACCTTTCCTGAAGAACTTTATTCATCTCTAAATATATCTTTTCAGTCTTAATTCACAGCTAATTCAGTAAATTTAAAATAATTAGAAAAGGTCTTTCATGGCAGTTACAATTCAAATTAAGAGACAAGGAAGATGAGATTCATGGAAGTGATCCATCATTAGCCTACTATGGGTAGCATTAATAATTTCATAGGTCAATCATTTTTAGTGATTCTAATGCAGCCAGAGAATATCAGAACAAGTTATCACTGTTATTTTTTATTTTATTTATTTATTTGTTTATTTTTGAGACAGAGTCTCACTCTGTCACCCAGGCTGGAGGGCAGTGGTGTGATCTTGGCTTACTGGAAACTCTGCCTCTTGGGTTAAAGTGATTCTTGTGCCTCAGCCACCCAAGTAGATGGGATTATAGTTGTGCACCACCACACCCAGCTAATGTTTGTATTTTTAGTAGAGACAGGGTTTTGGCAGGTTGCCCAGGCTGGTCTCCAACTCCTGGCTTCAAGTGATACGCCCACCTTAGCCTCACAAAGTGCCGGGATTATAGGTGTGAGCCACCACGCCCAGCCTCTGTTATTTTTTTATATACTATTTAGTCATTTATAGTATTATGGGGGGTTTACATGGATTTTGGAGAAATAAATTACATAAGCATTCATATAAACTTTTTGGGATCCCTGAAGATTCTTTGTGTGTGTGTGGTGAGAACACTTAATAAGAGCTTAGCAAATTTCAAGTACACAATACAGTACTGTTAACTATAGTCACATTGTTGTACGTTAGATCTCCAGAGCCTATTCATCTTGCATAACTGAAACTTTGTATCCCCAGACCAACGTCTCCCCCTTACTCCGTTCACCACAGCCCAGCAACAACCATTCTACTCTCTGCTTCTTGAGTTCAAATATTTTTGGTTCCATATAGAAATAAATAATGTAGTATATATCTTTCTGTGTCTGGCTTACTTCACTTTGCATAATGTCAAGTGATGTACAAAAGTTAACTCAATGGAATAAGACCTACACATATTTCCAAAAATCATAAAACTACTAGAAGAAAACATAGGGAAACAGCTTATTAACATTGGTCTAGGCAATGACATTTTGGCTATGACACTGAAAGCATAGGCATCAAAAGCAAAACTAGGAAAGTGGGATTGCATCAAACTAAAAGCGTCTGCTTTTTAGCAGTTTTTTCATTATTATTTATTTATTATTATTATTATTTGAGATGGAGTCTTGCATTATCACCAGGGCTGGAGTGTAGTGGTGCGATCTTGGCTCACTGCAACCTCCGCCTCCCAGGTTCAAGTGATTCTCCTGCCTCAGCCTCCTGAGTAGCTGGAATTACAGGCACCCACCACCACACCTAGCTAATTTTTTGTATTTTTAGTAGAGATAGGGTTTCATCATGTTGGCCAGGCTGGTCTTGAACTCCTTGTGATTTGCCCACCTCGGCCTCCCAACGTGCTAGGATTATAGGTGTGAGCCACCACTCCCGGCTAGCAGTTTTAGTAGTTAAGTAGTTTAGTAGTTTAGTGGGTTTCGTTAGTTTTTCATCTGAACAGCAAATGAAACAATCAACAGAATGAAATAGAAACTTATGGATTGGGAAAAAATGTTTGCAAGCCATACATCTGATAAGGGCTTAATATCCAAAATATGTAAGAAACTGTTACAACTCAATAGTTGAAAAAAAACAAAACCTCAAATAATCTGATTAAACAATGAGCAACAGACCTGAGTAGATACTTTTCCAAGGAAGGCATACAAATGGCCAACAGGTAGATGAAAAGGTGCTGTCATCACTAATCATCAGGGAAATACTATTGAAAACCACAATGAGGTATCGTCTCCCACCTGTTAAATTGTCTATTATCAAAAAGATAAAAGATACATATTGGCAAGAATATGAGGAAAGAGAACCTTTGTACACAGTTGGTGGGAGAGTAAATTGGTACAGCCATTATGGAAAACAGTATGGAGGTTCCTCAAAAAAATAAAAATAGATCTATAATAGAGCCAACAATCTCACTTTTGGGGATAAATCCAAAGAAAGAAAATCAGTATATTAAAGATACATTTGTACATCTGTTGATTGCAGTACTACTCATGATAGCCAAGACATGAAATCAACCTAAGTGTCCATCAGTGGATGAATGGATAAAGACAATGTGGTTACACACAAATACATATGCACACACACACACACACACACACACACACAGAGTAGAATATTATTCAACCTTAAAAATGAGTTTATTGGATAACAGATAATTTGGTAATGAAGTTTGACTAGATTGGAAAAACTAAAAGACTTTCTTACCTAATGAAGGCACCAATCATTTTCAACTTACATAATATTTAGCTGTACTCTTAACTTTCTGCATCTGTAGATCTCAACAGAGTACTGCACAAAGACCTCCAAATGAATATACACTTTTTCTTTTCAGTGGACAAAAGGAGCAGAGTGCTCCTGAGGGTCTCCTACCTGTGGTTCTTTGATAGGTGCGTAGAGCTAGAGAAATATGAGACAGATGCACCACCAGCAGGGTGTATATTATAATATTTAATGCTCAACCAAGTAGTTAGAATCAATAACCAAAAGGAGAAATACTATATAAATTGGTGCTAGATGCTATGTATAGACCTCAATGTTCTGGAAAGTTAAGGAAGAAACAAATCAAAGTAAAGGAAATTAAAGGGATGAGATAAGCTGGGTTTTGGAGAGCTGATACAATTTATCAAGACAAAAAGGAAAAAAGAAGAGCAATATGACTGACATAAAATAATCCGCCCTTGTTAGTGACCTAGAAGATAATCTTTGTGTTTTTTCTCATAACGCAGTCTCTTTCAGAGGATATTCACTGCAGGGTATTTCCTTACACCCCAAAAGAGGGGTGCTATATAAGGATAAGACCTAGTCATGAAATCCGTACTTAAGAATGTACAGTGCTTATTTCTAGATGTTATCTGGAAGTCTAACTGAAAAGCTCTCAAATCAATAGGATAAGTTTTGATTATTAATTAGCATTTTCATGACATCTTAATGAATGCTTCCATTGTGCTTTATTTAATAAATTACTGATTTTATTGCCCCCTTTATTCATTGGTAATTTAAAGAAGTTTATAATGTCAATCTCTTGTGTTTTTCTAAAGATTAAATTCAAAGTGCTATTGTACAAATAAGCAGAGCTAGAACTATCACAGATGAGAAAGGAATTGGCTGAATATCTTTATCCTTAATGCCGCAGTGTTATATGTGTATTTAAAGCAATTTGCTCATTAAACAGAAAACTATTAGAGCAGCAAAAATTCTGCCAATATCAGCAGAAAGCATTAGTTTGGAGTACAGTCTTTCTTCTAAATTTTGGCTAAAACTTTTTATTTTTTATTGTTTGTAAAGCTAATTCTACACTTTAAAACAGTGGTTCAGAGTATTATCTCCAGAGTGTTTCTTGCTCCATAACTTAATGGATCTTTCTGTTTCCACATCTGTAAATTAGGGGTAAAAATAGCATCAAACTTATAGGCCTTGTGGCAATTAAAGAAGTTAAGATATGTAATGTATTTAGAAATACCTGAAGTATTTAAAGGAGTGCGAATATGTGAAGTGTTATACAGTGCTAATATGGGGCTGGCATGTATTTAACACCCTATAAGTATTTGCTATTATTTTTGTGGTGGTTGTTGCTGCTGTCATGACTAAACTATAAATCAACAAGAAGAGACCAAAGTCTTTACACTTTTAAGAAGACTGGTTCACACATGTTATTATGAAAATAATTCAACAAAATAACTGATGCAGGCAAGATAAACAAATCACCCAGGCAGTAAACCTGTGTACAATCAATTTACTGACAGAAGACTGGTGGGCCCTGCAATTATTAATAATTATCACAGTTATATACTTTTATGTGTTTGCTAGGCCGCATCTTTTCTTACATATATAATTTTTTTAGAGTATTGGTTGCTGTCATCTATATATCTCATGCTGAGTCAGTATCAGAGTTAGGTGGAGGCTCCTGTCAATTTTTCATCTGAACCTGCTGTGATCCTTTTTGTCTTTTCTCAGCAAATCTGTCAGTCGAAGGTAAAGGCTTCTTCCACCTATTTAGAAAATCTGCTATGCTATCATACATAATATGTCAAGTTGAAGAAGCCTACATAGTGTCTCACAGTTTTGGACTGGATATTATGAGACTTGAAATCTGGTTCCAGCACTTGTTGCCAATTACTCCTCATGTCCTAAGTTAGCCATTTAAATTGAGCTCACTTCTGGCTTTTATGTATTGAGGAGATATATTACAAGGTTTCTGTGGTCTTTTCTGCTCCAAAATTTTCATTCTAAGATTGTAGAAAAAAATTAATCAAAAATTAAAAAACGGTATTTCTTTAAATTCTTAGTCAAAAATCAAGAAGAATATATCTGCGAAATTGTGTCCTGTTAGAATAGGTAGTAAGAATCACTAGGAAATAATGCAATTCCCAGATAAAGCTTCCTCTGTATTTAGAAGAAATAATCAGTCTATCAGTTGACTAAACACAAATGTTTTATACAATAAATTAATATTAATCTTAGGAAATACTGAATTGACAGATTTGAACCAGGAACAAAATCCACTAGTGTTTATCAGTGTTATTAAATATTTCTCCTCATTAGATTTATTGTGACCATAGTAGAGTACCATTTTCTTTTTTTCTGATAACACTTTTTTAAGTAATTTTATTATAGTTGATTCAATCTACATCATTTATAATTTATGTTTAATTTATGATATTTTGGATTTCTAAATGTTTTAAAATGTGCTTTATTCATATTTTAACAGCGTTAAAGTATAATTAATCTGCAATAAAATGTACACATATAAAGTATACAATTCAATGTTTTAACACATGTATACACTTCTGGAGCCTTTATCACAATCAAGATAGTAAACATATCCATCACCTCTGAAAGTTTCTTTGTTCTCCTTTATAATGAGAGATTAGAACCCACTGCAGTCCTCTCTACAGGAAGCCACTGATGTGCTTTCAGTTATATAGATCACTGCATTTTTTTGAGTTCTATATAAATGGGATCACACCATATGCACTGTTTTTTGACTAGCTTTTAAAACTCAGTATCATTATTTCTAGATTCATCCACACTGTGTTTATCAGTAGTTTATTACATTTTATTGTATGGACATACTACAATTTGGATGATGGTCATTTGAGTTATTTCTAGTTTTTGACTATTGAATATAAAGATTCTATGCATATTTGGGTACAAGTCTTTGTATGGACGTATGTTTTTGTTTCTCTTAGGAGTATAATGGCTGAGTCATATGGTAGGTAGGTATATATTAAACTTTCTAAAAAACTGTCAAACTATTTTCCAAACAGGTAGGAGTCATGCCATTTTACATTCCCACCAGGAGTGTATGAGAGTTCCCGTTCCTGCCTGTCATCAACTTCATCAGAAATCAGTAGCTCCCTCTTTTCCCCGCCTAGCGCTGCTGGGCCTAGAAGTCTCTGCCAAGCCACAGACATGGGCATTTGCCCTGCAGGATGTGGTTCGTTAAAGTTGTTAAGAATAAGGCCTACTTTAAGGGACACCAAGTGAAATTTAGAAGACAATGGGACAGTAAAACCGATTACTATGCTCAGAAATGCTTGGTGATACAGGATAAAAGTAAATAGGAAACACCCAAATACAGGATGATAGTGTAACAGATATCATTTGTCATATTGCTTATGCCTGTATAGAAGGGGATATGATAGTCTGCGTAGCACATGCACATGAACTGCCAAAATATGGCGTGAAGGTTGGCTTGACAAATTACGCTGCAGCGTATTGTACTGGCCTGCTGCTGGACCACAGGCTTCTCAATAGGTTTGGTATGGACAAGATCTATGAAGGCCAAGTGGAGGTGACTGGAGATGAAGGCCTTGCCAGAACTACTACTGGCAATAAAGTTTTTGGTGCCCTGAGGGAGCTGTGAATGGAGGTTTGTCTATCCCTCACAGTACCAAACGATTCCCTGGTTATGATTCTGAAAGCAAGGAATTTAATGCAGAAGTACACTGGAAGCACATTATCGGCCAGAATGTCGCAGATTACATGTGCTACTAAGTAGAGGAAGATGAAGATGCTTACAAGAAACAATCCTCTCAATATATAAAGAACGGCATAACTCTAGACATGGAGGAGATGTATAAGAAAGCTCATGCTGCTATATGAGAGAATCTAGTCTATGAGAAGACGCCCAGGAAATAAGTTAAAAGAGGTAGAACCATCCCAAAATGTCCCTTGCTCAGAAGAAAGATCAGGTAGCTCAAAAGAAGGCAAGCTTCCTCACAGCTCAGGAGCAGGCTACTGAGAGCTAAACCAAACAGTTTTCTACGAAGATTTTTCAGACAGACGATAAACTTAAAAAAAACGAACAACAGTTGCCCATATGTGGATCTATTTCTGTAATCTCTACTCTGTTTCTTTGACCAAGTTATTTCTTTATGCCAGTCCAATAGTCTTGATTATTGTAGCATCATAATAAACCTTGAGAGCAGATAGTGTTACTACTCCAAATCTGTTCTTTTTCAAAGTTGTTATAGTGATTCTATATTTTTTTATTTCCATATGAGTTTTAAAATAAGCTTGAAAATTTCTTCAATTAAGACCTGCAAGGATTTCAACTGGCATTGTATTTAATCTATAGATAAGTTTGGGGAGAAATGACATCTTAATCATTTTGAGTCTTCTGTTGATGAACAAGTATAGCTCTCTATGTCTTCTTTATTTTTTTCTGCATGTTTTTTAGTTTGCATGGTGAATTACATTGTCTGATTTCAAATATTAAACCAACATTGCATTACCGACATCATCTCTATTTGATCATTTCTGTCCTGCTATTTATACTTTCCTTTCTGCTATGTTGAGTTAATTTTCATGTCTTCTGGTGTCTTAAAGTGATCGTTGGTGTCATCAATTTGAGACATCTTTTCTTTAGTAATGTCACCATATAGTGCTGCAAATTCCTAAGAACTGCTTTAGCATCATTCCTTAGTTTTTCCTATGTTTGTATTTTCTTTGCCATTCAGTTCAAAATACTTTTTTATTTCTTCTTTGATCCATGGGTTTTTTTGATTTTCAAATATTTGGGGACTGACTAAATTTTAAGTCTATCCTGTTTTAGTTAGAGAAATACATTGTGTGAGTTGAATCTTTTAAAATTCACTAAGACTTATTTTATGGCTTAGTATATATCTTGGTCAATGTTTCATGTATACTTGAAATGAATATGTGTTGTGCTATTGATGGATGGTACTACAAATGTCAATCAGTTTCCTCACATGCATGTCCCGATCAGTACTCTGATGAATACTTGAGGAGTACCTTATGCAAATATTTGGGGTTCTTTGTGTATCTTTCTCCTCTCCAGAGCTCTATTCTGTGAATTCCAAAAGCCTTGCTATCCCTGTGCTCTCATTTTCATTTCCTTACCTTACAGAGTTCACCAATTTCCATGTGGGCTCTTCTTTCTCGAGTTGTGGCTTAGAAATTCTCTGAAAGCAGGAAGGTGATGCAAATGTAGGGCTGTGTTTTTCATCTCTCTGGGTTCCTTCTACTTTATTGCCTAGTGTTTTGCAATTTAAAAAAAAAATGGTTTTTTCTCAAGAGGTTGAGGAGGGCGGATCACAAGGTCAAGAGATTGAGACCATCCTTGCGAACATGGTGAAACCCAGTCTTTACTAAAAATACAAAAATTAGCTGGGCATTGTGGTGCATGCCTGTAGTCCCAGCTACTTGGGAGGCTGAGGCAGGAGAATCGTTTGAACCCGGGAGGCGGAGGTTGCAGTGAGCTGAGATTGTGCCACTGCACTCCAACCTGAAAAGAGAGCAAGACTCAAAAAAAAAAAAAAGCTTATTTCATATATTCTGTTTGTTTTTGTTGTTGCTTGTTATTGTTTCAGGCACGAGGGTACATCCAATTACTGTTCCTCTAACTTAGATAGGAGCAGAAGTCAAGTACATGTTCAAAATAAAAAATCTGCAGTGGTGTTTAAAAGATGACACAGGAAAACCGGCGTTTGAATCACTTGCTTGTGGTAATGTCTGTAATCACAGTTCCACATTTAGGTTAAAATGTAGTTTTTCATTATTCTGTGAATCTTGTTTTCTGAAGTTTCAAATGTAGGTATAAAAACAATTCTTTCAGGTTGAAACACAAACATTAAGAAAATAAATTATTCCATTTGAAAAGTGGGATTTGTTTGCATTCACCATGGCATAATCCAAAATCAAATGGGAGCTTTAAAGGGAATAATTGAAAGATGAAGGCTCTCAACTTTGCCCCTCATATTTCCTCATTTTATTTACCAGAAAATAAGTTTTTTCTCAAAGATAGTGCTTCTTAGGAAAATATCAAGATTTATAAGGCATTTAGATAGTCTCTTTATAGAAGGACAATATCAGTCCCACAGTAGCTCAAATATACCATTGTATGATACAGTTCCTCCACCTAGACAAAATAAGGTCAATAATCTTTCATACCTTGAAAGAGGATGGGGTCCGGTTCTAAGATGGCTGCATAGGAACAGCTATGGTCTGCAGCTCCCAGCATGATCGATGCAGAAGATGTGTGATTTCTGCATTTCCAAGTCAGGTACCTGGTTCATCTCACTGGGACTGGTTGGACAGTGGGTGCGGCCCACGAAGGGCGAGCCAAAGCAGGGTGGGGCATCACCTCACCTGGGAAGTGCCAGGGGTTGGGAGATTTCCCTTTCCTAGCCAAGGTAAGCCATGACAGACTGTACCTGGAAAAATGGGGCACTCCCGCCTAAATACTGTGCTTTTCCAACCGTCTTAGCAAACAGCACACCAGGGGATTATATCCTGCGCCTGGCTCGGTGGGTCCCATGCCCACAGAACCTTGCTCACTGCTAGTGCAGCAGTCTGAGATTGACCTGAAACCTGCGAGGCAGCAGCCTGGCAGGGGAAGGGGCACCCAACATTGCTGAGGCTTGAGTAGGTAAACAAAGCAGCCAGGCAAGCTAGAACTGGGTGGACCCACCACAGCCCAGCAAGGTCTGCTGCCTCTGTTGACTCCACCTCTGGGGGTAGGGCATAGTTGAACAAAAGGCAGCAGAAACTTCTGCAGACTTAAACGTCCCTGTCTGACAGCTCTGAAGAGAGCAGTGGTTCTTCCAGCACAGCGTTTGAGCTCTGAGAACGGACAGACTGCTTCCTCAAGTGGGTCCCTGACCCCTGTGTAGCCTAACTGGGAGACATCTCCCAGTAGGGGCTGATTGACACCTCATACAGGTGAGTGCCCCTCTGGGACGAAGCTTCCAGAAGAAGGATCAGGCAGCAATATTTGCTGTTCTGCAATATTTGCTATTCTTCAGCCTCCGCTGGTGATACCCAGGCAAACAGGGTCTGGAGTGGTCCTCCAGCGAACTCCAACAGACCTGCAGCTGAGGGACCTGACTGTTAGAAGGAAAACTAACAAACAGAAAGGAACAGCATCAACATCAAGAAAAAGGCCATCCACACCAAAACCCCATTGGTAGGTCACTAACATCAAAGACCAAAGGTAGATAAAACCACAAAGATGGGGAGAAACCAGAGGAGAAAAGATGAAAATTCTAAAAACAACAGCACCTCTTCTCCTCCAAATTATCGCAGCTCCTCACCAGCAACAGAACAAAGCTGGACAGAGAATAACTTTGACGAGTTGACGGAACTAGGCTTCAGAAGGTCGGTAATAACAAGCTAAAGGAGCTAAAGGAGGATGTTTGAACCCATCACAAGGAAGCTAAAAACCTTGAAAAAAGATCAGACAAACGGCTAACTAGAATAAACAATGTAGAGAAGACATTAAATGACCTGATGGAGCTGAAAACCATGGCATGAGAACTACGTGACACATGCGCAAGCTTCAGTAGCCAATTCGATCAAGTGGAAGAAAGGGTATCAGTGATTGAAGATCAAATTAATGAAATAAAGCGAGAAGTTTAGAGAAAACAGAGTAAAAGGAAATGAACAAAGCCTCCGAGAAATATGGGACTATGTGAAAAAAAACAAATCTATGTTTGATTAGTGTATCTGAAAGTGAAGGGGAGAATGGAACCAAGTTGGAAAACACTCTGCAGGATATTATCCAGGAGAACTCCCCCAACCTAGTAAGGCAGGCCAACATTGAAATTCAGGAAATACAGAGAACATCACAAAGATACTCCTCAAGAAGAGCAACCCCAAGACACATAATTGTCAGATTCACCAAGGTTCAAATGAAGGAAAAAATGTTAAGGGCAGCCAGAGAGAAAGGTCAGGTTACCCACAAAGGGTAACTATCAGACTAACAGCAGATCTCTCTGCAGAAACTCTACAAGCCAGAAGAGGGTTGAGGGACAACATTCAACATTCTTAAAAGAATTTTCAACCCAGAATTTCATATCCAGCCAAACTAAGCCTCGTAAATGAAGTAGAAATAAAATCCTTTACAGAGAAGCAAATGCTGAGAGATTTTGTCACCACCAGGCCTGCCTTAAAAGAGCTCCTGAAGGAAGCACTAAACATGGAAAGGAACAACCAGAACTAGCCACTGTAAAAACATGCCAAATTGTAAAGACCACCAATGCTAGCAAGAAACTACATCAATTAATGGGCAAAATAACCAGCTTACATCATAATGACAGGATCAAATTCACACATAACAATATTAACCCTAAATGTAAATGGGCTAAATGCCCCAATTAAAAGAGACAGACTGGCAAATTGGATAAAGAGCCAAGACCCATCAGGGTGCTGTATTCAGGAGACCCATCTCACGGGCAGAGACACAAATTGGCTCAAAATAAAGGGATGGAGGAAGATCTACCAAGCAAATGGAAAGCAAAAGAAAAGGCAGGGGTTGCAATCCTAGTCTCTGATAAAACAGACTTTAAACCAACAAAGATCAAATGAGACAAAGAAGGCTATTACATAATGGTAAAGGGATCAATTCAACAAGAAGAGCTAACTATCCTAAATATATATGCACCCAATACAGGAGCACCCAGATTCATAAAGCAAGTCCTTAGAGACCCACAAAGAGACTTAGACTCCCACACAATAATAATGGGAGGCCTTAACACTCCACTGTCAATATTAGACAGATCAACGAGACAGAAGATTAACAAAGATATCCAGGACTTGAACTCAGCTTTGCACCAAGTGGACCTAATAGACATCTACAGAACTCTCTACCCCAAATCAACAGAATATACATTCTTCTCAGCACCACATCCCACTTATTCCAAAACTGACCACATAGTTGGAAGTAAAGCACTCCTCACCAAATGTAAAAGAACAGAAATCACAACAACCTGTCTCTCAGACCACAGTGCAATCAAATTAGAACTCAGGATTAAGAAACTCACTCAAAATGGCACAACTACATGGAAACTGAACAACCTGCTCCTGAATGACTCCTGGATAAATAATGAAATGAAGGCAAAAATAAAGATGTTCTTTGAAACCAATGAGAACAAAGACACAATGTACCAGAATCTCTGGGACACATTTAAAGCAGTGTGTAGAGGGAAATTTATAGCACCAAATGCCCACAAAAGCAGGAAAGATCTAAAATTGGCACCCTAACATCACAATTAAGAGAACTAGAGAAGCAAGGCCAAACAAATTGAAAAGCTAGCAGAAGGCAAGAAATAACTAAGATCAGAGCAGATCTGAAGGAGATAGAGACACAAAAAACCCTTCAAAAAATTAATGAATCTAGCAGCTGGTTTTTTGAAAAGATCAACAAAATTGATAGACTGCTACCAAGACTAATAAAGAAGAAAAGAGAGAAGAATCAAATAGACACAATAAAAAATGGTAAAGGGGATATCACCACTGATCCCACAGAAATACAAACTACCATCAGAGAATACTATAAACACCTCTACACAAATAAACTAGAAAACCTAGAAGAAATGGATAAATTCCTGGACATATACACCCTCCCAACACTAAACCAGGAAGAAGTTGAATCTCTGAATACACCAATCACAGGCCATGAAATCGAGGCAATAATTAATAGCCTACCAACCAAAAAAAGTTTAGGACCAGATGGATTCACAGCTCAATTCTACTAGAGGTACAAAGAGGAGCTGGCACCATTCCTTCTGAAACTATTCCAATCAATAGAAAGGGAGGATTCCCTCTTTAACTCATTTTACGATGCCAGCATCATTCTGATACCAAAGACTGGCAGAGACACAATAAAAAAGAGAATTTTAGACCAATATCCCTGATGAACATCGATATGAAAATCCTCAATAAAATACTGGCAAACTTAATCCAGCAGCACAACAAAAAGCTTATCCAAGACGATCAAGTGAGCTTCATCCCTGGGATGCAAGGCTGGTTCAACATATGCGAATCATTGAACATACTCCATCACATAAACAGAACCAATGACAAAAACCACATGATTACCTCAAAAGATGCAGAAAAAGGCCTTTGACAAAATTCAACAGCCCTTCATGCTAAAAACTCTCAATAAACTAGGTATTGCTGGAACATATCTCAAAATAGTAAGAGCTATTTATGACAAACTCACAGCCAATATCATGCTGAATGGGCAAAAACTGGAATCATTCCCTCTGAAAACTGGCACAAGATAGGGATGCCCTCTCTCACCACTCCTATTCAACACAGTGTTGGAAGTTCTGGCCAGGGCAATCAGGCAGGAGAAAGAAATAAAGGGTATTCAATTAGGAAAAGAGGAAGTCAAATTGTCCCTGTTTGCAGATGACATGATTGTATATTAGAAAGCTCACTGTCTCAGCGCAAAATCTCCTTAAGCTGATAAGCAACTTCAGCAAAGTCTCAGGATACAAAATCAATGTGTAAAGATCACAAGCATTCCTATACACCAATAACAGACAAACAGAGAGCCAAATCATGAGAGAACTCCCATTCACAATTGCTACAAAGAGAATAAAATACCTAGGAATCCAACTTACAAGGGATGTGAAGGGCCTCTTCAAGGAGAACTGCAGACTACTGCTCAACGAAATAAAGGGGGACACAAACAAATGGAAGAACATTCCATGCACATGGATAGGAAGAATCAATATCGTGAAAATGGCCATACTGCGCAAGGTAACTTACAGATTCAGTGTAATCCCCATCAAGCTACCAATGACTTTCTTCACAGAATTGGAAAAAACTGCTTTAAATTTCATATGGAAACAAAAAAGTGTCTGCATTGCCAAGACAATCCTAAGCAAAAAGAACAAAGCTGGAAGTATCACACTACCTGACTTCAAACTATATTACAAGGGTACAGTAACCAAAACAGCATGGTACTGGTATCAAAACAGATACATAGACCAATGGAACAGAACAGAGGCCTCAGGAATAACACCACACATCTACAATAATCTGATCTTTGACAAACCTGACAAAAACAAGAAATGGGGAAAGGATTCCCTATTTAATAAATGGTGTTGGGAAAACTGGCTAGTCATATGTATAAAGCTGAAACTAGATCCCCTCCTTACACCTTACACAAAAATTAATTCAAGATGGATTAAAGACTTAAATGTTAGACCTAAAACCATAAAAACCCTAGAAGAAAACCTAGGCAATACCATTCAGGACATAGGCATGGGCAAGGGCTTCATGTCTAAAATACCAAAAGCAATGGCAACAAAAGCCAAAATAGACAAATGGGATCTGATTAAACTAAGATCTTCTGCACAGCAAAAGAAACTACCATTAGAGTGAACAGGCAACCTACAGAATAGGAGAAAATTTTTGCAATCTACCCATCAGACAAAGGGCTAATATCCAGAATCAACAAAGAACTTAAACAAATTTACAAGAAAAAAACATACAACCCCATCAAAAAGTGGGCAAAGGATATGAACAGACACTTCTCAAAAGAAGACATTTATGCAGCCAAAAGACACATGAAAAAATGCTCATCATCACTGGCCATCAGAGAAATGCAAATCAAAACCACAGTGAGATACCATCTCACACCAGTTAGAATAGCGATCATTAAAAAGTCAGGAAACAGCAGGTGCTGGAGAGGATGTGGAGAAATAGGAACACTTTTACACTGTTGGTGGGACTGTAAACTAGTTCAACCATTGTGGAAGACAGTGTGGTGATTCCTCAAGGATCTAGAACTAGAAATACTATTTGACCCAGCCATCCCATTACTGGGTATATACCCAAAGGATTATAAATCATGCTGCTATAAAGACACATGCACACGTATGTTTATTGCAGCACTATTCACGATAGCAAAGACTTGGAACCAACCAAAATATCCATCAGTGATAGACTGGATTAAGAAAATGTGGCACATATACACCATGGAATACTATGCAGCCATAAAAAAGGATGAGTTCATGTCCTTTGCAGGGACATGGATGAAGCTGGAAACCATCATTCTCAGCAAACTAACACAAGGACAGAAAACCAAACGCCGCATGTTCTCACTCATAGGTGGGAATTGAACAATGAGAACACTTGGACACAGGGGAACATCACACACTGGGGCCTGTTGTGGGTTGGGGGGCAGGGGGAGGGATAGCATTAGGACAAATACCTAATGTAAATGATGAGTTAATAGGTGCAGCAAACCAACATGGCACATGTTTACCTATGTAACAAACCTGCACATTGTGCACATGTACCCTAGAACTTAAAGTATAATAAAAAAAAATTTCCACCATACAGATATAAGAGACATAAATAAATTTCAGAACATAGATGATAGCAAAATAGATGATAGCAAAATATAATAAAATAATTAGGAAGTGATAAAAAACTTTCATACCTTATATCATGTTAAAAAGGAAAATTGGTAAATATAAATTATAATTGTAAAAGCTATACAGATAGAAATGGCACAGATATGACACTTTGAAAGGAAACCAATAAGTACTTATAATTTTAATGAAATGTTGTCAATATTATAGTACTGTATATTAAGATCACAAATTTCCTTATAAGAAATTATTCTGATTTTCCTCTGAATGAAATAGATACTATGAGAATCACATATATAGTTAAAACTCTTCAAAGCTTAACCTCTAGATCTGTTAAGCTCAAATGACATTCATATAAAAACAGACTCCTGCTATTCTTCCTTTTTTCTTTCTTTTTTTTGGGGGGCGGGTTTCCCACAGTTTCTCTTTTTAAAATTTATTTATGTTTTTCTGAGACATAGTTTCACTCTTGCCACTCAGGCTGGAGTGCAGTGGCACAATCTCGGCTCACTGCAATCTCTGCCTCCCAGGTTCAAGTGATTCTCCTGCCTCAGCCTTCCGAGTAGCTGGGATTACAGGCACCCACCGCCATGCCCAGCTAATTTTTGTATTTTTAGTAGAGATGGGGTTTTCCATGTTGGCCAGGCTGGTCTCAAACTCCTGACCTCAGGGGATCCACCCGCCTTGGCCTCCCAAAGTGCTGGAGTTACGGGCATGAGCCACCACACGTGGCCAGTTTCTCTTAACAAGGTTTCAATATATTGTTTGAAGTCGTAATTTTCTTTCAGCTTATTAGGAGATTAGAAATAATAACTTTCCAACAAACCTCTAAATTTATGAACTTTTGCATAAACTAATTATTAAAATGGATATAGATATGAAAAAATACTTGGTATCATAAGGGACTTATTTACATTCAGTACCTCTGATGGGGAAAATTTTAAAAATATAGTTATTTCTTGTTTGAATAAAAACAAAGCTAAAAAATTCTTTTCTTATCCCCATTACTACTTTGGAAAACTTCCTAATTTCCTATGTCCTACAGTCTTAATTGTTGAAATAATAATGCAGTTTGGCTGGCTTACAACATGTATACTAACTAGTCATTGGTTTTAGAGAAGACAAAAATGCAAAAAAAGTATCAGAATTATACTTTACCCTTCAAATTAATTTACTGCTTAAATTAAGATCTCAAAAGTCACAGTTTTTCAGTAAATATTTGTTTTTTCATTCAGAAATCATTTCCTAGACTTCTACTTTCTATTGGGCACTGTTTTCTGCGCAGTGGGTATATTCAGGAAAAAGGTAGAAAAAGGTTACTGTACTCATGGAACTTATACTTTGTTTTAGAAGACAGCTACTGAATATGATCATTATTGTGACACATCCTGTGAAAGAAATAAAAAATGTGCTGTGACAGCAAGTACCTCTGATGGGGAGCTACTTTATAGATAAGATGGTCAGAAAACATCCCTTTACAAGATATTTAAATATCTAGGATATTTAAATCCAAGAACTGTAGGGCGCTATGGAGACAACCACGGGACTAATCAAGCACATGCATTTCAGGCATATGGGAAAGCAAGTGAAAACTCCTAAAACGGCAAAGTTAAGATATTCTAGGAGTAGAAAGCTAATACGTTCACTCATGAGAATATAGAAGCCATAGGTTGACTGAAGGTAAAGTTGGACATGTAGTCAGGAGCCGTATCATAGAGGCTCATGAGTTCCATTTTGAGGAGTTTAGTTTGATAAGCACAGTATGTTGTAAGCAGAAAGTGACAGACCACTCAAATTGGTATCCCGAAGAAAAACTTAGATCCCAAGATACTTTTTGTATTTTATCAACCAACAAGTTTAAATTACACCTTCTCCTATGAAAGTAAAAAATACCCACAAAGGACTTCATTTTTACTTTTTAAATATGTTTGGATTATGGTCCAAAAGAAAGCTTGAACTGTAAAATACTTGAACAAAGACTATGCAGATGGAATTAACAGGATGGTTAAGATGCAGCCAATGTTCAATAATGTTACCATTTCATGTCTAATCTGCTAACTGAATATTTATGTAGACAAGTAGACTGCACTGGAAAATTATTCAAGTCAATACATTTTTAAGTGCATGATCTTGTACCTGGTGTTCTAAGGGATACAAAGATGAGTGTGATGAAATTCCAATTTTAAAGGAATTAAGGCTCCAATAGGAGGAGACAAGCTATGAAACTAAACATATTGATAATAACGGACCTAAAAGTCAAAAGACATTCTCTTTCCTTTAATCCAAGTTCTGTCTCTGGCATTAATTCATTATAAGATCTCGATCAGGAAATAACATTTGCCTTTAAGCAAACATTTCAGGATAAGTTCAATTTTAAAGATAAATAGAGGATACAAGGTGACCCCCATGATTCAGAGGTCATTGTTTGGACTTCTGGTTTCAGCTTAAGGGCTCAAGATAGATTCTTCTCACAGACCTTCTCTGCTTTGCAATTATTTTCTCCTGAATTAAAATCTTCTTTAGAAGTACCTGGCAAAGATCTCCTTTAACAGCTACATGACATATGTTTCACCACCCCCTCCTTCCAATAAGTAGATTGGAGTTATAAAATACATGCAATATAATTCCTATGGCATTACAATTTTTAGTTTGGCATAGAGTGGATTGAAATAGTTTTGAAAAATTGAGTGTACACTAAATTTATTGCATTTAGTAAAAAACTCATGCTTCAGAAAAGTTAGACATTTAACTAATCAAAAAATAAATAATGTCATTTAAGCAAAACACACACATGCACACATACACACATTAGTGTGCACACACAATTCTATGCTCACCAATTCCAGCCATAATCGTGCAAAGAATAGGCATATGTCCAAAGATCAAAAGAAATCATTTAAAATGGAATTCAATTTCTATATTTGGGAGGTCAGATTAGGCTACATGTTTTATTTTGTTCTCTAAGTTATGAAAAAGTCCCATTAATTTTATCATAAGATTGTATAACAAAAAATTTTTAAACGTCATTTCTTTTCAGAAAGACAACCTTAGGCAATTCCCTTGATTATGATATGCTAATTTTGGATTTTCATGTTTAAACTGAAACAAAGATATTTTGCTATCTATATATTACATGGATACCTTAAGAACATAAATGTCCACCATTATAATCTAAATTTTTAAAACTCTGCAAATTTTTCCCAGAAGATATTGAAAAGACAAATAGCTGATTATTGTGTTTCTAACATAACTCTATTTCTTTCTATAAATGAAAGTCTGGCAAATTGTTATTAAACGTGATTTTTAGAGATTGGTAGAACTTAGTAACATTTACATGCAGCCATCTCTGACTTTCAAAAAATTACTGCTGAATAGCATAGGGAAAAGCGTTTTATACAGCTCTTCCATGCATGGCCTGTATTAATGCAGAAATCTAGAAGCTAATGGTATACCTAATGGCACATAAATACACAAATACATACACACACACACACACACACACACACACACACCCTTCAGATGCTTGCTGCCTCTTGTTATATTCATTAAGCCATACCATAATTTCTCTATAGTTTACTTTTATCATAAATTCAAATGCCATCTGTTAATTTATTTATTTTCAGTCATGTTGGTTCTTTCAGCCCCTGAAAGATAAAATATTGAGTTTTTGGATGACATGGTTGGTCCTACATAATTTTCCACTAAAATGCCATTAGATATTTCACTTAAGACAATGTCCTCTTAGTTGCATTGATGTTGTCAAAAATGACAAATTTATTTTTTAAGGCTGAATAGTATTCTATTGTGTAAATATGTTACATTTTAAAAATCCATTCATCCACTGATGGACACTTATATTGTTTCCATATCTTGACTATTGTGAAGAGTACTACAATCGACATGGGAGTGCAGACAACTCTTCAACATACTGATTTCAGTTTCTTTGGATATATATACAGTAGTGAGATTCCTGGATCTCACAATAAAGGAACGTTCATACTGTTTTCCAAAATGGCTGTATTAATTTGCAATACCACCTACAGTGTATGAGGGTTCCCTTTTCTCCACGTGCTTGCCAACACTTGTTATCTTTTGATAATAGTTGCCCTAACAGGTGTGAGGCAATCTCTCATTGTGGTTTTAATTTACATTTCTCTTATAATTAGAGATGTTGAGCATTTTCTCATGTATCTGTTGGCAATTTGTATCTCTTCTTTTGAGAAATGTCCATTTGAGTCCTTTACTCACTTTTTAATAGGGTTATTTGTTTTTCTACTTATTAAGTAGTTTGATTTCCTTGTATATTTTGGCTATTACCCTCTTATTTGATATATGAGTTGCAAACATTTTCTCCTGATCTATGGGTTTTCTCTTCACTCTGTTGTTTACTCTACTGTGCAGAAGCTTTCAATCTGATATAAGCCCATGCAGTTCCATACAAATTCTAGGATTTTTTTTTCTATTTCTGTGAAGAATAACATTGGAATTTTGATAGATATTGCATTGAATCTATAGAATGCTTTCGGAAGTATGGACATTTTAACTATTAATTCTTTCAATCCACAAAAGAATTTATTTGTGGGATATCTTTCCATTTATTTGTGATATCTTTATTTTCTCTTGGTGCTTGTGCTTTTGAGGTTATATCCAATAAATCATTGCCCAGACCAGTCAATGTTATGGATATTTTCCCATTATGTTCTCTTTTAATAGTTTTATAGTTTCAGGTCTTACATTTAAGGCTTTAACCTGCTTTGAGTTGATTCTTATACAAGGTTTGAAATAAGAGCCTATTTTTATTCTTCTGTATATGAATATCCAGTATTCCTAATATCATTTTTTGAAGGGACTGTCCTTTCCCAATTGTATGATCTTTGCACCTTTGTCAAAAATCAATTCACCATAAATGTATGGGTTTATTTCTGGGCTCTCTATCCTATTCCACTGGTCAGTGTGTCTGTTTTTATGCCAGTATCATACTGTTTGGATTATTATAGGTTTGTAACATATTTTGAAATCCAGTAGTATAGTGCCCCCAGCTTTTATCTTTTTATCTTTTTTTTAATCTTTTTATCTTTTTATCTTTTTGGTAAAAGTTACTTTAGTTATTCAGGATTTTTTGTAGTTCCATAAAAATTTTAGGATTTTTTTTTCTATTTCTGTGAAGAATGACATTGGAATTTTGATAGGTATTACATTGAATCTATAGAATGCTTTGGGTAGTATGGACATTTTAACAATATTAATTCTTTCAATTCACAAACATGGGGTATCTTTCCATTTATTTGTGACACCTTTTTTTTTTATCAATGTTTTATGGTTTTCAGTATACAGATATTTCACTTCCTTGGTTAAACTGACTCCTAAGTATTTTATTCTTTTTAACTCTTTTGTAATTGGGACTGTTTTCTTAATTTTTTTTTTAGGCAGTCTGTTGTTAGTGTATAGAAACATTACCGATTTTTTGTAAGTTGATTTTGTATCCTGAAACTTTACCAAATTTGTTTATTAGTTCTAACATTTTTTGTTGGATTATTTAATATTTTTTCTATAACATCATGTTGTCAGTACACAGAGACAATTTCACTTTATTCTTTTCTGTTTGGATAACTTTTATTTCTTTCTTTAGCCTAAATGCCCTATCTTGGATTTTCAGTATTATGTTGAACAGAAGTGGTCTTAGAGAAAAAGCTTTCAATTTTTCACCATAGGTACGATGTTAGTTGTGGGGTTGTCATATATGGCTTTTACTCTGTTGTGCAACATTCATTCTATATCTAATTTGTTAAGCTCTGTTGACTGTTCACAATGTTTAAATAGGTATGCTCCAAAAATAAAGTCTATTGGCAATAGATAAGGGACTTGAAAAACTTCCATGCAAATCATTCAACATTACTAAGATTCTAGCCAACATTACTAACATTCTTGTGGCAACGTATTCTAGATTCAGTTGGACTTAATACATGCTACAGGCAAAACAAACAAAATAGTAATACTTTTGTTTGAATGTTGCTGCCTCTTCGCTACCCTAGTTTTCTTTCCTATTAGTTGTCTGTCTTTGTTACTTACAAAGACACTCACAGATAAGGACTTGAACATATATCATTATGTGTCTGTGAGTTTTGTTAAATGCATTTCTTGTTCATTCATTTATTCACTAAATAATTTTCAAGTAGTGTCTTAGACCCTGGGGATAGAGCAGTAAACAAAACAAACTGAGTCTCAGCTCACGTAGGACTTACAGAGAAATAAAAAGTAAGAATGAAAATAAATAAAGAACAATATAATTTTAGATAATGGCAATGCTAGGGGAAAATTAGAATAATGGATCAAACAGTGATTGGTTGGGAGGGACTGCTTTAGCTAGGGTGATTAGGAAAGGCCCCTTTGAGAAGTTAACATTAAAATCAGAATACAAATAAGAAACAGCAATAAGAAATTATTAGAACTCACAATAATTAACTCAAAATGAATTATAGACCTAAATGTAAAAGGCAAAACTATAAAACTTCTAGAACATAAATAAAAGAAAATCTACATGACCACTGGTTTGGGGACAACTTTTTAGATACAATACCAAAAGTTTGATCCACAAAAAAATTATACACTGTACCTCATTAAAATTAAAAACTTCTGCTCTGCAAATGACATGTTAAGAGAATAAAAAGATAAACTAAAGACTGGGAGAAAATGTTTGCAAAACATGTATTAGATAAAGGGGTTATATCCAAAATATACAACAAAACTTTGAAAACTCAATCATAAGAAAATAAATAACCCAATTAAAAAGTGTGCAAAAGATCTGCACAGACACACCGTCAAAGAAGATACACAGATGGCAAATAAGCATATGAAAAGATGCTCAACATCATATGTCATCAGGAAATTGCAAATTAAAACAACAATGAGATACTACTGTACACTGATTAGAATGGCCAAAATCCATAATGCGGATATAACAAATCCTGGTGAGAATGTGGAGCCAACAGGAGCTCAAATTTATTGTTGGTGAGAATACAAATTTGTACATCCACTTTGGCAAACAGTTTGGCAATTTCTGACAAAACTTAACATACTGTTACCATATGATTCATCAGTATTGTTCTAAGCGTTTACTCAAAAGAGTTGAAAACTTGATGTTTATGGCAATCTTTCCCACAATTGCAAAAACATGAAAGCAACCAAGATGTCCTTCAATAGGTGAAATGATAAACAAACTGTAGTAAAGCCATAAAATGAAATATTATTCAGTGCTAAAAAGAAATGATCTATCAAACCATGAAGAGACATAGGGGAACCTTGAATCCATATTGCTTAGTGAAAGAAGCCAGTCTGCAAAAGCCACAAACTATATAATTCCAAATATATGACATCCTGGAAAAGGCAAAAATATAGAGACAGTAAAAAGAATTTGTGACTGCCAAGAGTTTAGGAGGAAGGAAGAAGAAGGGATAAATAGGTGGCACACAGGGGAATTTTAGGGCAGTAAAACTATTCTGTATGTTATGTAATGATGGATGCATGATGTTATACATTTGTTAGAATGCATGGACTTCAACAGCACAAAGAGTAAACCTTAATGCACTTTATTTAATAACAATATATCAATATTACTTCATCTGTTATAACAATTGTACTATACGAATGCAAAATGTTAATAATACGAAATATAGTGTAAGGGGGTGAGAAAGGAGAAGGGGTATACGAAAACTTCCTATACCTTCTGTCCAATTTTTCTGTAAACTTAAAACTACTCTAAAAATAAAGTCTATTAAATAAAAAAAATTAGAAGATCCACGGGCAGGGGCAGGGCAGTCTAGGCAAATGGATTAGTGAGCATAGCAGAAATGCACTTGGCATGTCCATGCCAGTGTGGCTGCAATGCTGAGGAGAGAGGAGTGAAAGATGAAGTCCAAGAGGCAGATGCAGTCGTGACAGCACTTAGAGTCCACAGAGATGGTTTTAATTTATATAAGGTACACTGGAAAAATAATATTCTTGGTCTTATATAGGAGATTTGATCTGATTTCTCCAAGATCAATTTGCCTATTAGGAGGAGTATGGATTTAGGGCATATGGGTGGGAGTATAGGCAGAGAGAGGGTTTAAGCAGGAAGAACAGGAGGTGGTTTCAACAGTCCAGACAGCCACACAGATTTCTGAAATTTAAATGTTCTGAAATTCAGTTTCTTGTTTATAATTCTGGTAGATGCCACTTTGTGTTTAATTTTAAAAGTATAGACTTAATAATTCTAATAAATTGTCATAGATCTGTTTCTATTACTAGTTTCTACCCAGGATGTCAGTGAACTAAATAATTCCCAAGTGCATGCATGTATAAACTAAATATGCTAAAATACATTCTTTATAAAATGACCAATTTTGGAAGATGTATACACAAATATCTGTGTTATTGCTCTCTGTTTTAATTGCATACTATTTATTTTCACATGCCTTTCTATTTGTATTACAGGAGTTAAAAATCATTCGGAGAAGTCATCCTGAGGGAATTTGGCTTGAAATTCCCGAATTAACTTTCTTTCAGCCAAGTGCTAAGGAGTTGTCCATATGCTGATGTTAAGCCTGAAAGATCTTGGATTACCTTTTGTTTGTAGTTGTGCAGCTGTAATATAATTCTGATCTATTCCATGGCTGCTAATGACTCAACACCTGAGACCTTGAAGTATAACAGCCAAGGTTATTTTGCAATGTGATGCAATAAAATAAGGTAGGATCGCTCATATATGCGAAAGTACTCTGAAATCGCAAGACTGATATAAAGATATATGCTTCTATCAAGTGCTTATAACAGAAATGATTTTATTGCTATACACACATTCACACACATACAATAACATGCAAAATTTCTTGCAAAACTTGCAAGCAAAGCAGGTAAAGACATAATCAGTAATTAAGAATTCACTGGAGAGGACAGATGAGAGATTATGCTGAGTCAAGAAGCTAAAATGCAAATATAAAATTTATGCATGTGTGGGGTCATTGCACCTGTGACCTCACAGGTGCAATGATATATGTTCACCTCAGTGAACCATTCAATCAAGAACAAACTTTCCGTTATAAGATGAAAAACTCCTGGAGATCTTATGTACATTATGGTGACTGTAGTTAATAGTAAAGCATTGTATACTTAAAATTTGCGTGAAGAGTAGATCTTAATTGTTTTCACTATAGAAAAAAAGGTAACTATGAAGTGATAGAGGCATTAGCTTGTTACATTTTATAATCCATGCATATATCAAAATATCACGTGTGCACCTTAAATGTATACAATTTTCATTTGTCAATTATACCTAAATAAAACTGAGGAAAATAAAATAAAATAAAATAAAATAAAATGATACTGTTTGTTTAAAAACACCACAATTTAACATCAAAACTACTGATTCACAATAGCAGGTAAAGAATGATTACAGTAAAAAAAAGGTTATTTATATAGTAGAGCAATGCGTCATTATTCCTTTGATACTCATTGTCTATACTTAATGGTATTTGCGGTTATTTCATTGTTTATTAGAATCAAATACTTTTAGAGCCAAATAAGATCTTGGAATCACTTAGTCAACCCTGCCCCCATTTTATAGATATGGAGATGAAGGATACAGAAAAAATATTGTTTGACATAAATTATTATTAAAATTATGGTTAATTTAACATGATTTTAAAAATTTCATCATCCTGAGAAAACTTTGAATGATTAGTTTGTGTGTAGCATGGAAGCTATACAAAGTTTATTTTAGTTAGTCTGTGGTGGTTGCTGTTTTGTGGTAATTAAAACATAAAAATCACATTATTGTTATGATAATGATAACAAAGACTCTGCAAAGTACATGAAATCTTTTTTTACGTTAAAATAATACATATCAAGCTGAAATCAGTTATAGTATATTACAGGTAATTCAAGAGACCCTACAAACATGGCACATTTTTAAACATAAAAACTCGTTCAAAAAATTAACTCAAAGTTTTAATTTATTCTAATTTCTGAAATTCCCTCCTGTTTCCTTGGTATATTATGTTTCCTCATGCTAAGAGCAGTTTGATAAATATATTTTTCTTATATAATACACTGAAGATGCTGGAATAATAAGGGAAAATTTTAAAAATGGAAAGTGACAGAAGGACAATAATGACAAATCCATTAGGCTATCTAATGAATATCAGATAGATAGTCTAATTGTATCTCTAATGTAAATGTTGAATATTTAGATATTAAACTGTAAGGTCTAAAAGACTGTAAAATAAAACTGTATGAGAATTCCCCTTTATTCATGATAAAAATAAACCAATCTTGTATTTACAGAGATGTTTGTCTAATAATTAATTCAGCATTAGGTCTTGAATTAGACAGGTGATCTATGCTACCAAGAATTTTTGGTTGACATTTGCATCAAAATTCCACAGAGGTCTCTCATCACACGTTCTTTAGCATAAAAATTATAAATGAGACAATTTAGAATACAAACTTTAAACTCTTGACTGTAATTATACAAGTATATACATATATTTACACTTCATTTATTATATCCAAGATGATAGAAAACAGAAAAATTTAATTTAATAAGCACAAATAAAAAATTACTCTGTTAAAATGCATATTGTTACTTTTATTTGAATAGCAAAAATAATAAATGTATAAAGGGCAAATGTATGTGATAAGATAGTGTTCCAAAAAATTAACTAATTTTCACTACCTCCTCCCCCTCAATTCCTATCAAACTTATAACTTTACTTCCTTCAAGCTAGATTTTTATTCTCACACCCACACTTTTAGAAAGCAAAGCTTTTGGGTTTCAGAAGTCTAAATCCTGAGAGACTAAGAGTATAAACAGTTTTGTTATAAAGGCAGAGCTTTCTTAGCCGCCAGACTAGAAAAGAAGCCCTTCTCCAGGGACAGGAAGAGAATCAGGGAGTGCATCAGTATTGGGAATTCCAGGGGGCTTCTGAAGCGTAGCTCTCTGTGTGAGTGAATGGTATGTGATGGTATCGTGGGAGGGGCTGGTGGAGACAGGAAAGAGAGAGGAAAAGAGAGGGAGAGGGAGGTATTTACAGTCCTGAGGGAGTTTCAGGAATGCAGCAGCAAAATCTCAGGTTTCTCCTTTTTTTTTTTTTTTTTTTTGAGACTGAGTCTTGCTCTTGTAGCCCAGGCTGGAGTGCAGTGGCGCGATCTCGGCTCACTGCAACCTCTGCCTCCCAGGTTCAAGCGATTCTCCTGCCTCAGCCTCCTGAGTAGCTTGCATTACAGGTGCCCACCACCACGCCCGGCTAATTTTTGTACTTTTAGTAACGACAGGGTTTCGCCATGTTGGCCAGGCTGGTCTCAAACTCCTGACCTCAGGTGATCCACCTGCCTTAGCCTCCCAAAGTGCTGGGATTACAGTTGTGAGCCACTGCACCTGGCCAAATCTCAGAATTTTACCATACTCTATGGTGCCAGGAGCGAGGCAAAAGAGAAAGGGCTAATGCCTGAATAGTCAAAGAAAGATAGATACGCAGGCACTATGTGTTTGAGGGTAAGTAACATCAAGAAATTAGAAACATGATAACAGATCTCTGAACACAGGAACAAGAACTCATGCTGTAAAGAGAATCCCAGGAGTTAGCTGAGAGAGAGAACAAGACTTAATAGGAGTCCTTAAGATGAAAAGAAAGCCATGTATAGATGACAAATAACCAAAGAAATAATAGACTTTTAATGGATGCCAGTGTAGTCAGATGAACCAAGGACTAAATTATTTTCTCTAATGTTTGGCATCTATAACCCAGTAGCATGTGGAAATACTCCCTGGGAAGAAAAGGGAGAAGATACCAAATTTACTATTACCTTCTCCTACCAGGTGGTAGAGGCTTACAATGAAAAGAAAAAAAAATTAGATATTCTTTTTCTGGGAGCTCTTTTTAAAATTATCATTTCAATAGTTTTTGGGGGAACAAGTGGTATTTAGTTGCCTGCATAAGTTATTTAGTGATGATTTCTGAAATTTTGGTGTACTCATCTCCTGTGTATACTGTACCCAATGTATAGTCTTTTATCACTTACTTAGAAAATTTTTAAAAATTATATTTCCTTTGTCCCTGAAGTTATGGACTGAGATTTTATCTGTTTTTTTAATATAAAAATAACACTACCCACTAATCAGAACAAAAATCTTTAAGTATAATAATTCTTTTAATTTAGCTGCAAAATCATAGCAGAATAGTTTAACCCTCTGCTAAATAAAATTTTCTTCCTTTGTATTAAAAGATTAAAAATTACATAATCTTAGTAAAATGGCGCAGTTCTTTAACAAAGGGATTTGAGAACGACTTTAATGTCCCTGAGCTTTCATAATGGAAAGATCTGGTCAAAGGAGAACTGCCTGAGACAGATGATCTGGCTCTCTATGTAGATAACGCAGCTGGATAATCCAGGAGTTCACTTAGAAGACAAATGCAAACACACATTCTGGGAATTGTGCTTTTGGTATGGTATAGATCTCCTATTAAAACAACCAAATTTAGGAATACAGACGAAAACAAAAACAAAAACAAAGTACAAAAACAAAGCTACACAAAGGAACCGGAGATGAAAACAAAACAAAATAAACACCAATCAAACCGACCAAAAATCAAATAGGCAGGTGGAGAGTGAAGGAGAGTGAACGCCTGGAAGAAGGAAATGGCTCAGGGTTATATCTGCCGAAAAGTGTGTTGTGGGGGGGGGGGGGGGGTGAGGGGGGCAGCTGACAATCCAGGAAAGGAGAGAGCCAGAAAGTAAAAAAAAAAAAAAAAAAAAAACTCTACGTGTGTGTGTACGTATTTATTTCTATATGTGTATATATATACACACACATATATACATATATAATTATATAGTGTAGATAGATATACACTATGTTATATACATATATATTATATATATGTATTTTTTTTCTGCCCAAATATCTGGCTGACCACTGAATCAGGAATGCGCAAGGTAAATGCCAAACAACCCAGCCACAGTTAAAACAACTGAACTCGTATTTGAGTTGCTGGTCACTTGAAAAGAGACAGACTTGTAGTTTTAGTCCATCCAAGTCAAATGCCTACTAAAATGAATTCAATCAACCCTCCTTAGGAAAAAAATAACAAAATTAAAAGTATCTACAACCTTATTAAAACAATCCAAAATACAAATAAAAATGATATACGAAGAAAAAAAATGTGACCCATATTTAAGAGAAAAAACAGGTAATACTCCACAACACTAAGATGACTCAGTTGTGGGAACTATTAATAGCAAAGAAGTCTAAGAAGATAACTATGATAATTATGCTTAAAGACATAAACGAAATTATGTTCTCAAAGAATAAAAATAAAAATACTCAGTAGGGAAATGGAAACTATATAAAATACCAAATTGAAATTATATAACAGAACCATATCTGAAATTAAAAATTCACTAGATAGGATTAATAGCAGAGTGGTGATAACTAACTGAAGGAAGAGAAAACTGAAGACAGGAAGGCGGCTGAAGATATACTAATATAAATAATCCAATCTGAAGAATAAAAACTTAAAAGATTGAAACATAATAAACAGTGTCTCAGGAGCCTGTGGTACAATATTAAGATATCTACTGGGTATCTACCCAAAGCAAAAGAAGTCATTATATGAAAAAGACACTTGCCCCCGCATGTTTACAGCAGCACACTTCACAATTGCAGAAGTATGAAACTAGTTGAAATGCCCATCAACCAACAAATGAATAGGGAAAATGTGATATATATGTATATATATGTGTGTGTGTGTATATATATATACACACACACACACACACACACACACATACATACACACACCGTGGGATACTACTCAGCCATAAAAAAAGAACGAAATAATGGCATTTGCAGCAACTTGGATGGAGTTGGAGACCACTATTCTAAGTGAAGTAACTCAGGAATGGAAAACCAGATATCATTTGTTCTCACCTATAAGTGGGAGCTAAGCTAGGAGGACGCAAAGGCATAAGAATGATATAATGGACTTTGGGGACTCGGGAAGAAGAGTGGGAGGGGGGTGAGGAATAAAAGACTACACATTGGGTACAGTGTACATTGCTCCAGTGATGGGTGCGTCAAAATCTCAGAAATCACTGCTAAAGAACTTCTACATAACCAAAAATCACATGTTCTCCCAAAGCTACTGAAATGAAAAATAAAATATCTACCACATGCCAGGAAATTCTACAACATAAGTGCAATGAACAAATTTCTTGAAAAATAAATATTATAAAAACACGAAATGAATAATAAAATCTGAGTAGCTCTACATCTATTATATATTCATTTGTTATCAAAATATTTCTATAAAGAAAAACTATAGGCCCATATGGTTTCAGTAGTGAAGGCTACCAAACATTTAAGGAAGAAATAGCATCAATCCAAACAAACTCTTGCATCAAATAGAGTGAGAACACTTCCCAGTTGGTTTTATGAAGGCAACAATACCATTAATACAACATTTACAAATATAAATCCATATATTAATGTCCTTTACATCCCTTGAAAATATTGTTAAATTAATCCAGTAATATATAAAAAGAACAATGCATCATGATAATGTTGTTTATCTTCGCTGTTTTACAAAAGCTCAAGATTGGCTTACCATTCAAAAATCATTATCATTCACCATATTAAGAGAATAAATGAGAAACAATTACATGATCATTTCAATGAATGTTGAAAAGCATTTGATGATCAACACTCATTCATACCACTCTTAGCAAATTGAGAAGCTATTAAGAAACTACAATTACCATATTTCATGTTCATATATTGAGTGTTTTAACCTATAATGGGGAACAAAGCAAGAATACCTATTCACATCATTTCTATTCAACATTTTACTGGAGGTCTTAAGAGCGCAATAGGATAAGAAATAAATAAAGGCACAACAAGTGGAAAGAAATAAAATTCTGCTTGCAGATACCATGATTGCTTATGAAGAAGATCCTAAGAACTTGACAACATAACTACTATGATTAATAAGTGAAATGACCAAAGTCACAGGGTGTGAGCTAAATATATAAAAATCTATCACATTTTTTTCTATACTAGCAGCAGTTCAAAAATTAGAGAATTCTATTTATAAAAGTATGAAAATACATGCTATTACTTAAGAATGCATTTAAAACAATATTGGAGCTTTACACTGAAAACTACAAAAATTGCTTAGAGAAATTAAAGAACACTAAATAAATCATGAGATTCATCATTTCCACGGATTGCAAGATACAAAATATAATTATGCCCAAATTAATCTATACATTCCACACCAAAAGAGTTCCCATAATTTTTTAAACAAATTGACAAGATGTTAAAATTTATATGGAAATGCAAAAAATAAAAACTTCGAATAGGCAAAAGAATCTTGAAAAGAAAAACAGCTTTGGAGGACTGCTAACCGTTTGACTTTAAGACTTATTAGAATGCTACATTAAGGAAAGTATGGTACTGGCATAAAAATTGACAATAGATCAGTGTAACAAACTGAAGAGGCAATAGAAAATAGACCCATATATACAACCACTTCATATTTAATAAAGGCACCAAAGGAACCCAGTGTGGACAGTCAAGGGTTTGTTGTTGTTCTTGTTGTTGTTGTTGTTTGTTTGTTTGTTTTAAACACACAGTGCTGAAATCATCAGGTAACAATCAGCAACAACAAAAAAACTCTCGCCCAGATTTATACCATACAGAAAAGTTAATTTCAGATGGATCATAGATCAATATATTAAAACTATAAAGCTTTTAGAAAACAGCAGAGGAGAATACCTTTTCAAATAAGAAGTAGACAGAGGTTTCTAGGACAGGTCCTAAGAGGCACTAACCGTAAAAGAAAAGAAATAAATGAGCAAGCCACAAACTAGAAAAAACAATTTGCAAAACATATATCTGGCAAAGGACTGATGTCTACGATAAATAACTAAGTTCTACTGCTCAGCAATAAAAAGACGAACAAGCCAATTAAAAATGGGCAAAATATCGAGTAGGTTCATCATTAAAAAAGGTGTATGAATGGCCAATAAGTGCATGAAAAGGTGCTCAGCATCATTAGACATCAGGGAAAGGCAAAATACAACTACTATTAGATACTAATATTCACACTCCAGAATAGCTAAACTTAAAAATGTTGACACACCAAATGATGGTGAGGATGTGGAACTGAAACTTCTACAAATTACTAGTGGGAATATAACATTATATCCTTATTATGAGAAAAGTTATGAGATCATTTTAAACCTATACCTGCCTTATGACAGGCTTTTCATTTCTCAGTGTTTACTCATGAGAAATGAAATCACCTTCATGAGAGACTATGTAGAAGACTGTTCACAGAAGCTTTATTGATAATATCTGAAAACCAAAAACACCTCATGCCCCCATTAATAGCGTAATTCGTAAACAAACCAATATATTCATACAATAGAATACTATTCAGAAATAAGGGATAAACTGGTATACACATTAACACATATGAAGAAATCTTACACAAAAGATTCCATTTATTTGCAGCTTTACTGTAGTCAAAAACTAATATATGGTTGAAAACCACCCTGGTAATGATTGCAGCTGAGAGAGGTAGATGGAGATTGAGTGAAAAGGGGCACGAGAGAACAATTTTCTGGGATAATAACATTCCATATCTGGTAGAGATTTGAGTTGCACTGCCTCATGGAAATATTAAACTCTAATCAATAATATGTGTGGAAGTGTTTAGAGTAACTGTACTGATACCTGCAAGTCAATTTTAAATGCATCAAAACATAAGATGCATTGATGTAAGGGTAGGAAGATAGATAAATGGATAAATTAGCTATAATAAAATATTGATTGTGGATTGAAGGTGGTGGGAGATGGCTACTCAGCATTAACATTTTTCAACATTTCTTTATGTTAGAAAAATCCCAGGGCCAGAGTGACAGACATTCTAATTAATTCTTATGCTTTTGGCTACAGAAGAAATAAATCTGCCCACATCACAGAATGTGTTCCCTGAAGGAAAGAGCCAGTTATACCACCAAAAGGAGGAAGTGGGTACACTAGCAAGACAAAGATGCCAGATAGACACTGATTAGATTGATAATGGATTCACTGATGATTGATTTTATGCTAGTAACTTTGATATAGTGAAAATACTTTCATATTAAAGCAACAATGATAATAAGCATTGGTAATGGAAGACTGTGTTAGTTTACTATGCATATTAAAATGAGTTTTCCTCACATTTTATAGATTCAGGAAGTTACACCATTATCCCCTCAGGCTATCAAGTGTCAAAACCAGCACTGGATCCTGGTTTTCAATTCCAAATCCAGTGTTCTTTAATTTATTTTATTTTACTTTTGGTCTTACACCCTTCAGTTAAAAGAATAACATCAAAAGATTTTTACAATTCATAAAAGAAAACCAATCTTAGTTTTAAAAGTACCTCTCAAAATTAGAAAATAAAAATGAGTTTTCCCCCTAACTAAATATATCTTTTACTCCTAGCCTAGTTATAAATATGACTGTAATTAATTTTTGTTTAAAATAGTAATGTGAAGGACCTCTTCAAGGAGAACTACAAACCACTGCTCAAGGAAATAAAAGAGGATACAAACAAATGGAAGAACATTCCATGCTCATGGGTAGGAAGAATCAATATCATGAAAATGGCCATACTGCCCAAGGTAATTTACAGATTCAATGCCATCCCCATCAAGCTACCAATGACTTTCTTCACAGAATTGGAAAAAACTACTTTAAAGTTCATATGGAACCAAAAAAGAGCCCACATCACCAAGTCAATCCTAAGCCAAAAGAACAAAGCTGGAGGCATCACACTACCTGACTTCAAACTATACTACAAGGCTACAGTAACCAAAACAGCATGGTACTGGTACCAAAACAGAGATATAGATCAATGGAACAGAACAGAGCCCTCAGAAATAATACCACACATCTACAACTATCTGATCTTTGACAAACCTGAGAAAAACAAGCAATGGGGAAAGGATTCCCTATTTAATAAATGGTGCTGGGAAAACTGGCTAGCCATATGTAGAAAGCTGAAACTGGATCCCTTCCTTACACCTTATACAAAAATCAATTCAAGATGGATTAAAGACTTAAACGTTAGACCTAAAACCATAAAAACCCCAGAAGAAAACCTAGGCATTACCATTCAGGACATAGGCATGGGCATGGACTTCATGTCTAAAACACCAAAAGCAATGGCAACAAAAGCCAAAATTGACAAATGGGATCTAATTAAACTAAAGAGCTTCTGCACAGCAAAAGAAACTACCATCAGAGTGAACAGGCAACCTACAACATGGGAGAAAATTTTCGCAACCTACTCATCTGACAAAGGGCTAATATCCAGAATCTACAATGAACTCAAACAAATTTACAAGAAAGAAACAAACAACCCCATCAAAAAGTGGGCGAAGGATATGAACAGACACTTCTCAAAAGAAGACATTTATGCAGGCAAAAAACACATGAAAAAATGCTCATCATCACTGGCCATCAGAGAAATGCAAATCAAAACCACAATGAGATACCATCTCACACCAGTTAGAATGGCAATCATTAAAAAGTCAGGAAACAACAGGTGCTGGAGAGGATGTGGAGAAATAGGAACACTTTTACACTGTTGGTGGAACTGTAAACTAGTTCAACCATTGTGGAAGTCAGTGTGGCGATTCCTCAGGGATCTAGAACTAGAAATACCATTTGACCCAGCCATCCCGTTACTGGGTATATACCCAAAGGACTATAAATCATGCTGCTATAAAGACACATGCACACGTATGTTTATTGTGGCATTATTCACAATAGCAAAGACTTGGAACCAACCCAAATGTCCAACAATGATAGACTGGATTAAGAAAATGTGGCACATATACACCATGGAATACTATGCAGCCATAAAACATGATGAGTTCATGTCCTTTGTAGGGACATGGATGAAATTGGAAACCATCATTCTCAGTAAACTATCGCAAGAACAAAAAACCAAACACCGCATATTCTCACTCATGGGTGGGAATTGAACAATGAGGTCACATGGACACAGGAAGGGGAACATCACACTCTGGGGACTGTTGTGGGGTGGGGGGAGGGGGGAGGGATAGCATTGGGAGAAATACCTAATGCTAGATGACGAGTAAGTGGGTGCAGCACACCAGCATGGCACATGTATACGTATGTAACTAACCTGCACAATGTGCACATGTACCCTAAAAGTTAAAGTATAATAATAAAAAAATAAAAAAATAAATAAAAAAATAAATAAAAAATAAAATAAAATAGTAACACCTAAGTTTTACATTGTTTTCTCAAACAAATAGAAACAAAACATTAAGTAAGGAAAGAATCAGCGAAACTCAGTGGGAAACTGTCTTCATTCTCAAAGAACTCACATAAACTTGCAATCCTTTTTCCTAATTTGGCTATTCAGGTCTCTCAAACACTACTGACTGACTAAGCTGACCTATTGTTTTAAGATATACACCCCGTCTAAATTCAACAGCCCTTCATGTTAAAAACTCTCAATAAACTAGGTATTAATGGAACGTATCTCAAAATAGTAAGAGCTATGTATGACAAACCCATAGCCAATGTCATACTAAATGTGCAAAAACTGGAAGCATTCCCTTTGAAAACCAGCACAAGACAAGGATGCCCCCTCTAGCCACTCCTATTCAACACAGTATTGGAAGTTCTGGCCAGGGCAATCAGGCAAGAGAAAGAAATAAAGGGCATTCAAACAGGAAGAGAGGAAGTCAAATTGTCTCTGTTTGCAGATGACATGATTATATATTTAGAAAATCACATCATCTCAGCCCAAAATCTACTTAAGCTGATAAGCAACTTCAGCAAAGCCTCATGATACAAAATTAATGTGCAAAAATTGCAAGCATTCCTAGACACCAATAACAGACAGAGAGCCAAATCATCAGTGACTCCCATTCACAATTGCTACAAAGAGAATAAAATACCTAGGAATACATCTTACAAGGGATGTGAAGGACCTCTTCAAGGAGAACTACAAACCACTGCTCAATGAAATAAAGGAGGATACAAACAAATGGAAAAATATTCCATGCTCATGGATACGAATAATCAACATCATGAAAATGGCCATATTGCCCAAAGTAATTTATAGATTCAATGCTATCCCCATCAATCTCCATTGACTTTCTTCACAGAACTGGAAAAAATGACTTTAAATTTCATACAGACCCAAAAGAGAGCTTGCATAGCCAAGACAATCCTAAGCAAAAAGAACAAAGCTGGAGGCATCACTCTACCTGACTTCAAACTATACTACAAGGGTACAGTAACCAAAACAGCATGGTACTGGTACCAAAACAGATATATAGATCAATAGAACAGAACAGAGGCCTCAGAAATAACACCACACATCTACAACAATCTGACCTTTGATAAACCTGACAAAAACAAGAAATGGGGAAAGGATTCCCTATTTAATAAATGGTGTTGGGAAAACTGGCTAGCCATATGCAGAAAAATGAAACTGGACCCGTTTCTTACACCTTATACAAAAATTAACTAAAGATGGATTAAAGACTTAAACGTAAGACCTACAACCATAAAAACCCTGGAAGAAAACCTAGGGAATACCATTCAGGACATAGGCATAGGCAATGGCAACAAAAGCCAAAATTAACAAATGGGATCTAATTAAACTAAAGAACTTTTGCACAGCAAAAGAAACTATCATAAGAGTGAACAGGCAACCTACAGAATGGGAGAATATTTTTGCAATCTACCCATTGGACAAAGGGCTAATATCCAGAATCAACAAAGAACTTAAACAAATTTACAAGAAAAAAAATAAACAACTCCATCAAAAAGTGGGTGAAGGATATGAACAGACCCTTCTCAAGGAAAAAAAAAGACATTTATACAGCCAACAAACATATGAAAAAAAGCTCATCATCACTGGTCATTAGAGAAATGCAAATCCAAACCACAATGAGATACCATCTCATGCCACTTAGAATGGCGATCATTAAAAAGTCAGGAAACAACAGATGCTGGAGAGGATGTGGAGAAATAGGAACACTTTTACACTGTTGGTGGGACTGTAAACTAGTTCAACCATTGTGGAAGACAGTGTGGCGATTTCTCAAGGTTCTGGAACTTAGAAATACCATTTGACCCAGCAATCTCATTACTGGGTATATGCCCAAAGGATTATAAATCATTCTACTATAAAGACACATGCACACTTATGTTTATTGCGGCACTGTTCACAATAGCAAAGACTTGGAACCAACCCAAATGTCCATCAATGATAGACTGGGTTAAGAAAATGTGGCACATATACACCATGGAATACTATGCAGCTATAAAAATGGATGAGTTCATGTCCTTTGCAGGGACATGGATGAAGCTGGAAACCATCATTCTCAGCAAACGAACACAAGAACAGAAAACCAAAAAACACATATTCTCACATATAAGTGGGAGTTGAACAATGAGAACACATGGACACAGGGAGGGGAACATCACATACTGTGGCCTGTCGTGGGGTGGGGGGCTAGGGGAGGGATAGCATTAGGGGAAATACCTAATGTAGATGATGGGTTGATGGGTGCAGCAAACCACCATGGCACATGTATACCTATGTAACAAACCTGAACGTTCTGCACATGTACCCCAGAACTTAAAGTATAATAATAAAAAATTAAAATAAAAAACAAAGGAAGAGCTGCAAAATAAAAAAAAGGAATATTTCTATTTCACAAAATGTCAACATATTAGGGTTTGCAAGCATATCCAGTGTTCTTTATACCATCATTCCATACTGCCCCTGGGAAACAAACGTGGTTCCAAAAATTTCAAAGAATTTCATTTTTTATTTTTACAGACTTTTCCTATAAAATGGGAAATACATTCCTCTGAGCATATTTTTATGACCAGACATAATAAAATATTACTTACAGAGTGGACATCTTTTAAAATCATCCATATAAAAGCAAAATAATAATATTCAAAGCATCAGATCAATTCATTTAAGATTATTAGTCAGATGCAATTCCTCAGAATTTAAAAGGAAACAAACTAAAGGCATTCTACTACTTTATCAGTGTTTTACGTCTAACCTTTTCAGCAGACAGAAATAAACATCCCCTTGGCTACTTAGACCCTACTTTTCAGCAATTTGTGCTGTATTTCAGGTATGAATAATTTAACCTTGAACTAAAAAACAGATGCAAACAGATATAGTGGAACATGTCTGAGGCAGTGAATCAAAGCAAGCAAGCACTTTATAGGAGTACATTTCTTGGACACAGAGGAAGCCCCATGCAGTGACATTGTTCTTGAAATACATAAATGAGAAAATCATGAAATTCAGTAATGTGCGTCCTTACGCACAAAACATGAAATGAATTTGCTAACTGATCATTTTTAAAATCAAATTTTACATATATTGAGCATTAGCACATGAAATATAACCACATAAGACTTGTCATAATCTTTATCAGCCGTACTCAGTTATTGATAATTTTTATTACTAGTACTCAGTTATTAAGGTTATTAAAGATTTTTAAGAAATGTTCATTTTTGTGTCACAGAAATAAATGTGAGAGGAAAAGCAAACCCTCAGTTCTTCTAGTCTTTATCTTTTGCCTATTATTATTACTTTTAATTCTTGAAATTGACCTCATACTTCTTCCATAGCTTTGCAGTGACTTTTTTTTTTCTTTCTGCAACAAGTAAATCTGTAGCCTTAGATTTACTCAGGTCTCAAAGTCTGAGTAAAATTTTAAGTGTGTGTGCAGGTGTGTGTGTGAAAATATATTCACCCAAACCCTAACTTGTATTTATTCACAATGTTACAATATACATTGTAACTTATCATAGGAAAGAACATTAAAAAATATGTCCCAGGTAAGGGAAAAAGAAATCTTTAAATGTTTCCATTTAACTGTATTCACTAGCTGTAATAAAACAATAGTGCTTTATGTGCATATTAGATAGAAAAAAAGACTTTTTAATGGCAAAGGTAGTTTGAAGCTAAATTTCTATTTTTTTAATATGATGTAGCATATTTTTCTGACATTATAAAGTGGAACAAACCATCAAAATAATCAAAATCTGAAAAAATTAGACAATTCATTTTAGAGAAACGAATAACAAAAGTGCTTCTGGTTTAAACTCTGCTTTGCCTTTCTAAACTTAAAAGTTTGACTCTCTCTCTCTCTATATATATATCTCAAAGCTCCTTTAGAAAGAAATATATATAAATTATATATATTTCTTTATATGTAGATATATATAAATATATAATATATAAATAGAAATATATAAATATTTATATATTTTTCTAAAGGAGCTTTAATTTTACTTTATATTGCAAATTTAAAAGTTATTTTTTATTTTACAGAAGGTTATTGAATTAACAATTAGAAAGCTTTTAACTTGTTTTCTTCCTTTTGTACATATTAAAATATTGAATTTATTCAATATGATTAGGTTTGAGAAACTGAATAATTATTAGAGAATTTGTGAATTCATTCATTTTGCTAACTTATATTGTTTGTAAATACTTAAAATATATTTAACATAAAATTGTATCCAAAAATCCATAATATTCCCCTCTGAATGATTTCTATTTACACATTGAAGAGATTTAGTTACTTTTAACTTTCTTTGAGATTTATTTTTCAGAAACATATGTAACTTTTTCATGTGAAATGATAAATAACTGTCAATAAATGTGGCAGAGAGAATGCTTATCAAATATCTATGAGTGTTCCTCTCTTTACAGACTTTCTTGCAGTTGGGTTATGGCCATGTGAATAATTCTTGTCAATGAGAATGTGAGTGAAACTGATATGTACTTGCTGGTCTGAGGCACTTAAGAAATAAAGTAAGTTTTCTGTGCTTTCCTAACCTCATGGCTGGAAGAAAATTCACAATGTTTGAGTTGCAAAGTGAACATCAGCGGAACTGAATTGTTGAGTCATCATTGGAAGAAAGCCACCAAGAAGAGCTAGCTAGTCACATCGGACAGTACGTGAGTAAAAAATAAACTTCCATCAGGCTAAAGCACTGAGATTAGAGTTTTAGTTGTTACTGTAACATAGCTAGTCTTCTTCTAACTAATATAGTACTTCAATCTACTTTTTCTCAGAATGTTATGTATTTAGGAGGCTCCAAATCTGCAATATTTATAATTTTAAAAATTTAAATCTTTGAACTAAACTTTTTACTACTACTAGAAATACTGTTATATCCACCATGTGTATCAGTCTAAACAGTTTTAAATGTTTACGTGCTTTTCCATTATTTTTATTTTCCTGCTAAATGTGATGCAAATCATAGTGTGATTTTACTTTCCATCTTGTTATTGTCAAGATCGTGTTTACTTTTCATATAAAAATAATTTGTTTTTTGCAGTTACTAGTTAAATGAATTTGTTGACATGTTATTCATTTCTGTGAGTACTGTTATTTCTGATTTCCCCTCCTCCCCATGTCCTCTTCCTTCCTCTTCTCCTCCCCATCCCTATCTTTCCTCCTTCTCCTTTCCCTCCTCTTCCTTCTCCTTCTTCTAGTGTACATCTGTGGGTGGTAAACAGTCAACTTTTATGCTGAAAAATGTCTTTACTTTGGCTTCACTTTTGAATTTGAAAATGCATTTTTATGTTCACAAAAATCTGGATTAGTTTGTCCATCATGACTTTCAAAATAACTCTACTTTGTTTACTGGCCTTTATCTGGTACTTGATTGTGGGCAATCTGTCTGAATTTTCTGGTAGTTTTTCTGATAGCTCTGATAGCTTTGAGGATTTCTTCCCTAATTTTTCACATTCTTCAGTCCCACGTAGTGTGTTTGGGTATAAATTTATATTTCTTTGCCTTCAGAGGGTGCTATCAATCTGTGGGCTCATGGTTTTCTTCAATTCTGAAAATACTTACCTATCATTTCCTTAAATATGCTTTCTCTGCCATACTAGTCTTTTGTTTTTCAAGTATGCCAAAACTATTCTTGCCTTAAAACTTTTATCTGCTGTGGTTCCGGTTTTTAGAACAGTCTTCTCCCAGATATTTGCAAAACTTATATCATCAGATCGTTCCAATTTTTCTATAAATTTAACTATATCTGAGAGTCCTTCCTAGACCATCTTGTCTCAAATATCACTTTCTTTGTCACTTGCTATTCTCCTATTATGCATTAATTTTTGTATAGTATCAATGCTTCTCTCCTTTATATACTTATTTGTTCATTTGTTTATTATCTTATCCCACCATCTTATAAAATTAAAATCTCAGGAGGATTTTTTGTTGGCTTTTTCACTGCAAAATCAAGTGCTTAGAATAGTGCCTAGCACGGCCGGGCATGGTGGCTCACACCTGTAATCCCAGCACTTTGGGAGGCCAAGGCAGGTGGATCATGAGGTCACAAGATCAAGACCAACCTGGTCAACATGGCGAAATCCCGTCTCTACTAAAAAATACAAAAATTAGCTGGGTGTGGTGTCACACGCCTGCAGTCCCAGCTACTCAGGAGGCTGAGGCAGAGGAATTGCCTGAACCTGGGAAGTGGAAGTTGCAGTGAGCTGAGATTGTGCCACTGCACTCCAGCCTGGTGACACAGCAAGACTCTGTCTCAATAATAATAATAAAATAATAATAATAATAATAATAATAATAATAATATAAGAATAGTACCCAGCACATAGTAGGTATTCAGTAAATATTTCTGGAGTGAATAAAATTTCCTCTAACCTCTTAGTTCCAGCACTCTTGTTAGATGCATAGTGTCAATATTTTTATGTTTCTTTATGTTGTTTTCTGTGTTCTGGATGAATTCCGTAATATACTTTTATATCTGAACTAGAGATTACTCTATTTTGTGTTTTTTAATTTTAATGACTATAAATTTAACTTCTATGATTTCTTGTTGATTTGTTTTTCTTTTGAGACACGGACTTGCTGTTGTCCCTGCTGGAGTGTAATAGTGTGATCATGGCACACTGCAGTGTCAACCTCCTAGACTCAAGCCATCCTGCTGCTTCAGCATCCTGAGTAGCTTGGATTATAGGTGCATACCACCGTGCCCAGCTAATTTATTTTTTGTAGAGACAGGGTCTCACTCTGTTGCCCAAGCTGGTCTCAAACTTCTGACCTCAAGCAATCCTCCTGCCTTGGCCACCTGAAGTGCTGGGATTACAGGCATGAGCCACCATGCCTGGATCTCGTTGATTTTTTGTCACATCAGCTGTTCTTATTTCACCTTGGATTCATGAAAATGTACCTGTCCTCCCATATGCCTAGTCCAATGTTTGCTATAAAGCTATGGTTGCAGAGAGTGTGTTGACCGTGGAGTAGAAGAAGCATCTCAAACTATAAACTTTAATCTTCTTAACCAAAGTATATAACTCATACTTTGTATGATTAGCTTTTAAAGTCACACTCTAATTAATCACTGTTTCTTGTAGGCTTTTATTCAGTCAGCAAACATTTACTGACCATCTACTATGGGGACAATATTTAGTAAAGGTGAAGGATCCATTGATGAATATTAGTTATGTCCCTTGAGAGGCTCTTAACATTCTAGATATCCACACTAATCCAGTATGTAAAAACAGAATATAAAACAAAACCTATTAGACTTCAGATGAATCTATTCAAGATTCTTTTTTTTGGAAAAAAGATATAAAAGAATATCCTAAAAGATATTCTTTTGGTTATATTCATGATGGAATATATCATCTCAGTCGCACTTAACAAATGATTCTTCTGAGATACATGATTACATCCTTTATAGATTTCACTAATGAAGATTCAAGGAGGCTAGGATTAAAGCCACAAAGAGTAGACTATACACACCCAGCCTGTAGCCCTCAAAAATTACATTTTCAATTACAATTTACATGTGGTTTACTCCTATGATGCAGTGTTGTGTCCTGGTGTAATTAAAACTAAAAAACATTTTACTTTTAATGAGTTCATGATATGATAAACAAAATTATTGTTATAGCATGTTTTCCTGAAACAATTCAAGGCACTTAACTAACATATCTCTGACAAAAACATGTATGTAGTCAATTAGAAAGGTTATATTTTTTTTCAAAGAATAAAGAAGCAATTTGTGGCATGGAATCATTTTTCTTTACCTCAGGAATGATACTGTATACTGCATTACAAATATCTCCAAAATATAGCAGCTGAAAGCAAAAAGTATTCTATTATATTTAACATTCCCCGCAGCTCTGGAGTTCAGAAAGGACTTGGCTGGGTGGTTTTAGCTTAAAGTCTCTCCTGTGGCTGCAGTTAGAGATTAGCTGAAGCTGCAATGGTGAGTGGCTGGGGAAGCTGAGGACTGCCTGGCTGCTCTGCTTGGTTGTTCTCTGGAATCTAGCTTGGGCTTCTTTGCAGCACAGTGGACTCAGCACAGTCAAGGGCTTATAGAATGCTCAGGGTTCCAGTATAAGTGTTTCCATATACAAAGCCTTGATTACTTGTCTTTTCCTAATCAACCTTCAGAAGTCACTCAATGTTACTTCTGTCACTTCTATTAGTAACAAGGGAGTTCCAAGCCCACCCGGATTCAAAGGCAGGGATCATGGATTTCACCCCTCAATGAGAGGAATGTCATCGTGACATCGTAGAAGAGAAGGTTGGATGAGAAATATTGTTACTGCCAACTTTGGAAAATACAATTTGCCATAGCCACTAAGAGATAAACAATGTCCTCATAATTTGTGTGTTTGTAAACTACGGAGTCCAGGGATTTGTCTAAAGTCCCTCTGTTAGAGGCAGAGGTAGAAAGACAAAATATATCTCCTAATTCCCTCTCTCTCTTTTTTTTTTTGTTTGTTTGTCAACAGAGTGCTTCCTAGAGGTTTCTAGAAGAAAATTCAGGACCTAGAAAGAGTTAATATAAGTTGTATCCTTGGGAATTTCCAAGTATACCAAATGACTACCAGGTATGGAAAAGCTGAAATACCCATACAATGGGGGCGTATACTAGAAATCTGTCTTTACATTTGATGGCTTAACTGTGCATGTAAATTCCACAGTGCAAATTTATGCATTAGATTATTTATTCATTCAAAACGTATGTTTTAGGCCCTTTGAAGTGTACTAGGGAATATTTGAACACATATCAGGTAAATTTAAAAAAAATTCCTCTGCTTAGGGCTCTAACCCAATAAAACAGTGCAAATGTCAAATGTAATACAATATTGACAGGAATACCTAATTTGAAGAACTGAAAATTATTTGCTTGAGTTGACCTGAAATGCCCTTAAATTTTACCAGCAGATGGTCAGACCCTGCCTTAGGTACACAGTAGAATGTATATTTAGTATATTTTATAAAACAAAAGTCTGTCCCCTTTATGTGTGAAAAATAGGTTCTTTTAAAATACAAAATAGTTTTCTTTAAAGAAAAAATGTTTCAGACTATTTCCAAGTCTTTCTCTAAAGCATTCAGCCAATATATTATTAATTCTTTTGATTGTATAGAGAAAAATGCTCAATGACTTATATTTTCTTTAATACCTTTTTTAAACATCTAATTTTTCAAATTATAAAAATGTATCATTAAGATACAGGACTTAGGCCCTACAAAAGGTGGTGCAGAAGGCAGTTTAATGGAAGACAATTGCATTATCATTGGGGACTAGGGGAAAGAGATGGTGGAGAAGTGCCAGGTAATCAGGGAACTGCAGCATATAGGGTGGAAAAATATGCCGGGAATAGTGTGGATATTAAAAGCATCTACATAAATCTATATAAATCCTAAATCCGTGATTTCAGAATGCTGCTGTATAGTCAGAATAATATTCTTGTGCAGTAATTTGGCAATTATGGAACAGCATGCAGAAGTTTATAGGTGCTATTTGAAGACATGCATAATTTATAGATAGAATGCAGATTCAGACAATAGTAATTCAAGGACACTGGAACACGAGAACAGCAACCAATGGTTCTAGGAATCTGAAGAATGTCTTGGCATAGTAAAAGGTTTGGAAATGTAGTTAAGAAAGCATTGAGTTAGACATAGTTTTTAATAGAAAGCTTAGAGATAAAAAGAGAATAAGGAGACATTTCAGAAGAGGTAGGCAGGTTAAGACTACAGAAACTTCTAAACAAAGTCTTGTTGAGTGTGCAAAGAATAAAAATATATGTTGAATAAAGGGCATTAATGAAAGTATAATAATCAGCTATATTAGTAACAAAGATGATTATGATAAAATATAGAATTCCAGTGTTATTTATTTAAACCAATGGAGCATTAGTAGTCATAATACACTTTTCAAAATAGAAATTGATTCTTACATAACTATTTTTAAAAATTCTCTAAAATTAATTTTAATTACATTCCAAAAAGTTTTAATAATATAGAAGCTCACTTATAGCAATTATTTATCTTACTAGTATTTTAATGTATGATTTTTTGTGGGTTTGTTTTTTATCATATTAAATCCTTACTTGGCTTCCTATCAGGGCCTCAGAAACTATGAAACTTAGTTTGTTTCTCAATTACTCCATAAACATGGAGAGTAATTTAAAAATCATGTGCATAGTCATTTTAAGTCTTTTTTTTTTTGGAACTTCAGCTTATCATTGAAGAAGTCACATGCTGAGTGAGCTGAAAATTCTATTAATTAGTTACACACTAGTAAGTAAGCCTTAAATCCCAGTGCCAATTAAATCTATTTATAATTGCATTGGGAGCTGATAAATAATAGGTCATGTTTTCAATTTTCATATGGATTCTGATCTATGGCATTCTATATAAAAAAGTAATTATTTTAAATATATCCAATTTAAATATTTTTCAGTATTTTTTATAATTTGAAGGCATTCCTTTATTTCCTATACATATGTAATTGATTGAGTGGATTCCCAAGAAAGCTATTACAGTAGGAGTTTTTGTTATTCGCAATGCATTACGATTAAAATTACTTATACAAGAATTTATAAATGGCTGTGAAAGTTTTAAATTTGAACTTTAGAAACATTACTGGTGGTCACATTATACTTTCCTGTCTTTCTGTCGTATATGTGTCTTGGGGGTAAAACCTGACCCAGGCCCTAAGGTGACTGTGCAGATTTGAGGAACTCCTTCATTCCTATTTGTAGGATGTCAGAGAAGGGCTATGGGTAGAAGGAGATGCTCTGTTCTATTTACTGTTGCCAATCCAAACTCTATATTGTTTGATATTTCATAACACAATTTAAAAGATCATTTCATTCAAATTTTTAGAAAATTATTTGCCTGTAATCACTAATTGCATGTAATTGGTGAGTTATTGAAGATAATTATCGACATTTAAATATAAACATAAATTCCCAAACAAGAAGTGATATATAGTCTTAAACTAGACACTAGTAGTATATAATGTATAGTCAGAAATTAATTCTTTAGAACACATTATAACCTTTTATGTGAATATTTATATATCAAAGATATTATAAAAAGATAATTCATACTATACTCATCAATATATGAGATTAATTAATGATTTACATTAACATATGACTCAAAAAAATTAGGCCAGGTACTATAGTTAAATTTTATGAGCCCTGACTCAGAGAGAGAGGTTTATTAAAATTAAACTACACTTTGAGAATATTTTATAAATAAATATAGGCAAGCTTGTATATTATAATCAAGTTTGTTTTGTTCAAATCGTTGGTTCATCTTAAGGGACCACTGAAAAGATGGTAAGTTCTTAATACCAGGCTTTTCTACCTTGATTATCGATACCACTTAGAATAATGTTCCTTTTGGTTCTATTTCTACAGTCAATTTGATTAAAACTCATTTATCACTCTAAAGAGACAAATATTTCCAGACATTGAACCAGGTTTCTAGGCTCTTTCCTCTATCCTGTCTTTGAACACTTAGTTACCACTTCTATAAATTTGGATGATGCCTCAGGCTCTTATAGAGGATTTTATTATACATGCTTTTCATTATGACTCAAAACATTTATCTTTCCAATTATTGGTTTTCCCAAGTCCTAAGCTTAAGAGAATTCAGTTTTACTAACCAGTGAGTCATTCCTGAGGTAAATTTTTATTTTATCAACAGGATAAAACAATCGATGTAGGGCTGCAGCTACCCAAATGATAGTTAATAGATCACATTTAGCATCTGATTAGAAGATGCTACATATGTCCTGAAAAATGTCATCAGACATTTTGTGAGTTTTTTGACTCTAAGAGACCTATGTATTCAAATTAGGGTAACTTTGAAATATGAATTTTGCATTATTTTTACACAGTGGGCATTTATTTTGTTATTTGTAATATTAACTTGTTCAGTGTTATATTTTCATTTTTTATAACCAATGATTAGGGAGATTCTTCTACTCAAAAATGTAGAAAAATGCAATTTTTTTCTTATTTTTTGAAACAAAATATTTTGGTAGATTCAGTGACTAGAGTTGAGAGACTTCTTACGGGTCAAGAATTAAAGACTGGAAAAATGCAAATTCAAAATAATTTGGTGTAAGTCTCTGAAGGAGAAAAGAAAACAACCTTCTGAAGCTTCCTTCCTTTCTTTGACACGGGTGAATCAGAATTTGTAGGATTACCATAGTCTTTTTATGATTTTGACAAGCAAAAACTGTACTGGGCCATCTCTGCGGTGTCACGTTTCTTTTTGTGACACCGATAGTCCAGCCCACACTGAAGTATGTTCCAGAGAATTACGGGAATGAGTAGGTGCCTGACCACTCCATGCATGTTGTCTTGTGAGTTTCGTGACTGGATGAAAGTTACAAGATGATTGGCTGATGTTTGGAGCAAAGTCCCTCAGAAGAAAGGGAAGCTAATAGGTTGAAATAAGAATTAGACCTGTGACCTTAATTTCATGAAGCCCCTGTTCTAATGGGCTTAGCAAACCAGTCTGAGAAATATAGAATTATAGTAACAAGAAGTTGGATCAGTTTTCCAAGTGCTGACTAATTTATCTTCTTCTTTCTAGGCAAGAGAATGTTAAGCTATACCAGACAATTTAATCACCTGCATCCAGGATATGAAATCCAGAAGTTTCAATACTATTAGCAGACTCTGACCATCAGAATTTTTTTTTTATACAACTTACATTTCTCTCATGAGAGTTTAAGTCTGCTTCCTTGTCTTATACTCAGGGAAGATGAAAGGCAGGTAACATACCCTGTAAAATAATTAACTGTAAGGTTGTTAAGTTATTCTCCTGCCTTTGCTATTGCAGTTTAAGTAAACAGTAAATTATTTTTAACTTTTCCTACATCATTACTTTAGTTAATGAATTCTATTTCTTAGAGCAGTTTTAGATTGATAGAAAAATTAAACATAGAATGCAGACATTTCCCATCATCAATTTATTTCTATTTAACTAAATGGTTAAAAACTCTTATTCTTTTGAAAACGTCACTAAGGAATTTATGTTGTCAAACAATAAAGCCATATTTACTGATACTGCATGTAAGGGTTATGACAACACAAAAGATGCTGGGAAAATGGATGAGCACCTTCAAATAATAGTGCATAATGATGTTGGACTAGCTGACAACATTAAAGTCTGCAAAGGTAAAGGTTAGAAGAGACCTAATGGCTTCTTCTTCTTCTTTTTTTTTTTTTTTTTTGGCAACGGAGTCTTGCTCTGTTGCCCAGGCTGGAGTGCAGTGGCGTGATCTCGGCTCACTGCAAGCTCCGCCTCTCAGGTTCAAGCAATTCTCCTGCCTCAGCTTTCCGAATAACTGGGAACTACAGTCGCACGTCGCCACACCCGGCTAATTTTTTTTGTATTTTTAGCAGAGACAGAGTTTCACTGTGTTGCCCATGCTGGTTTTGAACTCCTGAGCTCAAGCAATCCACCCACCTCAGCCTCCCAAAGTGCTAGGATTACAGGCGTGAGCCACCGCGCCTGGTCAGCTTCATTTTTTTAGAAAGATGTAATTATCCATCTTTATGTACAGCTGAGGGAAAATAAATTATCTATACCTACCGTTACTCGTATTTCATAAAATGAGTTGAGACTGTAGATATAATTTCTAATCTACTCTAATATTATGACAGATATTGGAAGGGAAAGGTTGCCAAATAAAAGTAGTCCATCAAGATATGTATTTTTCATGATTATGAACTTTTTCAGCATACATTTACATTTAATTATGTATGTACTGTGGATGTATTTTTCTTTCACATAAAATAAATGCTTAGTAGAATTTCTATAAATTCTAGATCTTTATATTTTTATGATGACTGATTTGCATTATAATCTTAGACGATTTTTATCTTGCATAATGGGCCAATTTCTAAATAGCATCTAGAAGCCATTATCTGAAGTAGATTGTATAGCTAAATTTTATGAATCTTTAGAGAATTTATAGAAGAACAAACAAGGAAAACATCTTTCTTGCTTTAAGACTTCTATCTTGATTGTCATTCTGAGACACATGTTTTAAGCATTATTTTGGTGGCTGTGTATACTAGAAAAGGAGCTTGTGTAGTTGGAATAGAAATCAGATATCTTTACGGAGATGGTTGTTTATCCATCCACCATATGCTAGACAATGATAAAGCCTGATGAACACAATGATGAAAGGGCATAGACCCTGCCCTCAAAGAGTTTACATTCCTAAGAGAAAGTGCCTAAAAACAATTTTAAAAAATACACTTAGCATTTGAATTATTTGACTTTGGAATTCTTTTCCTGGAATTAATATGAAGGAATGTAGAAACATTCAGTCTTCTGAAGACAGTTTTGTGCTGCTTTGAGAATGCTGGATTAGAGGTGATATGGACAAGACTTTCCACCAGGGCAAGGTGGAAAGAGCATTGAGGTATAAGGGAAGGACATGGACATTATGAGCCCCATGTGTGTTCCTCAGCGACCCCAGGACTTTGGGAAGACACCAGTTGATTTCTGTGGTCCTTTCCTCATCATTCTTTAATGACCACCTCATATAGGCACACAGTGCTTATCTGGCGTGGGTATTGACTACTTGGCCTTGATGGTGGAGGATGTAATGATGGGTAACATTTCCCTAAAAAGAGGGCTTTTCTTGGTCATTTTTTTTCAATGAGAATTTTATGAAATGTATATTGTTTTAAATTGCCACAGTGAAGCAGAAGCGTGCATATGCTTCCCAATTTATGCAGCTGACTTCAGGTACTTTAATAAGAACAAGATCCATTATGTTTTCAACAATAGCAACTTTCCTCTCCAGGATTCTGGGTGGGGGCTGTCATCCTGAGTGTCCTCTATCCCTGTCTCCAGCTCCAGTGCAGCTCTGACAGTTCTCCATCCTTGTCAAAGGGACTGCAGGGAACAGCAATAAAGTAATGTTTGGCATGGTAGGCTGCAAACTGAAAATAGCTAAATAAATGAAAGTTTGCTCTGATTATTAAAATAGTCTTAATATACATACTTTAAGATGAGTGTTTACATTTGTTTCCTCAAAATAAATTTGAAGTCCCCTTTCATAGAAAAGCAAAATAATGAAAAGGAAGAGAGCTTTACTAAATCTAGAGAAGCTATCTCATTTTGAAAATGAGGATTTATTGTTTAATGGGTACAGAGCATCAGTTTTGCAAAATGAAAAAGTTCCAGAGATCTGTGGTACAACAACATGACTATAATTAATACCACTAAACTGTGCACTAAAAATGATTAAGGCTGGGTGCAGTGGCTCATGCCAGTAATCCTAGCACTTTGGGAGGATTGCTTGAGGACAGGAATTTGTGACCAGCCTGGGCAACATAGTGGCACTCCATTTCTACAACATTCAAAAAAAAATTTAGCCAGGCATGGTGGTGCTTGCCTGTAGTCCTAGCTATTCTGGAGGCAAAAGGAGGAGAATTACTTGAGGCCACAAGTTTGGGGCTGCAATATGCTCTGACTGTGCTATTGCACTCCAGCCTGGGCAACAGAGTGAATCCTTGTCTCAAAAAAAAAATGTTATGAGTTTTTTAAACCAAAATTTAAATTAATAGATAGGATTTCTGCAAGTAACTATTTCAGAACTATAACTCTAGTATCCTCAAAGAAGTCCTCAAAGTTAGATTTCAAATAGGAGTTTTATGGTGAACAGCCAAGTGTGGCAATTGAATGCCAGTTTTCAAATAATACATATCACATATCCTTTATTCCTAAAAAAATGTAGTACAGATAAGCTTGTTGTAGTGAACAAAGATGTTTCTATTAAGCAAAGGAATCATTTAAGTAGCTATGCTTATGAGCTTCAAGAATTACATTTTTATGAGTGAAACAGATAAGGATGTAGATTTTGTGGGAAGAGGTAGCTAGATAGCACATGAAATCCTAAACTATGTAAGTGATCTAGTATGTAATTTAATTTATGCAGTATTCACTTAACAGTGTGCTTTGTTAATCACAGCAATAATGTTAATTTAACAAAGTATCTTCAGCATATATTACTATTTTCTGATTAAAATGCAATTACAGTGTTGCTGTATGAACTTGGCACTACTATTGAATGAACCCATTAATGCTGGGAAATCAAATTCTTGTATTGAAAAGGTAACAGTAGGATTATTTATAATGATATAAAATAATTCACAAAATGATCTTGAGCATGAAAATAATCCCTGAATAAAGCGCACCTTCATTTCAAGGGGCTGACAAGATTAGAGAGACAAATTACATGGAAATTGGGTAGTATGAAATGACCAATGGTGAAAGGGTGCTAACTCAAGCAGATGGAAAACGAGGCATAAAATATCTCATCATATGTATTCAGATTGTGCAGTCCTACCATTGGCAACTTCAATTTGAGGTAACATCAAGAAAGCTGGAAATAATATATCTGAGCTCCTAGTCTATAAAGATACGTGGTATTTTCTGAAATAAAAGCAAATTGTACGATTAATTAAAAGTTGTTAATGGAATAAGAAATATTCTTGATGCTAATGACAGTCTAAATTTAAATAAATTTCTGCAGCATAAGAACTTCTTCATAATTCAAATGTTTGTTTTAGAATTAGATATAATGCTCTAAATCCTAAATCTATAGCAAAAAGCTTACAGATTTAGAAGAATGATAGCATGGTTTCTATACATGAAACATACGAATTAAAACTACTGTAACTATTAGTTTTAATCTGCATCTATAGAACCCAATATAAGTCCCATTAAACTTCTTTCTTTCTCCAAGTTCTTTAAAAATCATACTTTTACACTATAATATACTATATATTTTACCTTGTGTGTATACTTTCACATCCAGATGACTTTTTAGAGAGGAAATTAGATGAAGTAAAGATATAGTTACTCCCAAGAGTAAACTCATAACTGGAATTATGTTATACATACTATTGTTTAATTTAGTAAATGACAAAAATTGAATCAACAAAATATTGGTCTCTAAATTATTACCACATTTTACAGTAATGAAAGAGATGACTATGATTTGCCTTTTCCTTTTTTCTGGGAGGACTATATATATTAATCATTTAACTTATTAAATTTTTGAAACAAAATCACAGTTCCCTTTACAAATTCAGTAATGTTGGAGTCTTAAAACATCTCAGAAATGTCATCCTGTAAAGACATTCTCCATGAGCGTAGATCATTAATGATTACATGTATGGTAATTATCTTATGAATAAAATGCTAACAGCAATTAATGAATTAAGATCTGTGTTTTTTTTAATGTTTCATGGTCAATTTATCAAACACTATTAACTGAAAATGTGGTCCAGGTCTCTTGTGGAACACATCCCAAAATTCTCTTAAGTGCTTTCTTTATCTTTAGAAGTGTTACCTATTATAGGAACAGACCCTAAATCCAGAGAATAAAGAGAATAACAATGTGATTGAACAAGAGATAAAATTGTGCTTTCCTTTTGCTATGTTATTGCTGTCCCTGAAAGGGTCAATACTCTACATATGATATTTACTAAAAAATATCCTGGTGCTTAAAATAATATCCCACCTGTCCTTTCATGATGAGGTCTAAGGATCACAATTATACATTATGAATACGGAAAGAAGATGTCACTCTGGGGAGAATGCGTTCCATAAATAAAATGAGTAATGCCAGGTGGAGGATTCAAAATAGATATCATGCAGTTTTCCTAAGGAAAATTGCATAAACTCTGTCACTCTCAGCTTTGCCGTAGCCTTATGGTTATTTCTTATATCACAGTCATTTTCAGGTTGCAAGATGATTTCAAGGAACTCATCTGAATCCAGAAGACACCTAAAAACCTCATGATCTAAAAATCCCTATATATGATTGCTACCTTATTTGGTGAATCATAATAAATGCTGGGAAATTAGATATAGGAAGTGAATTCAAAATCGTATCTTTTTTTTTTGAAATGGAGTCTCGCTCTGTCGCCCAGGATGGAGTGCAATGGTGCGATCTTGGCTCACTATAACCTCTGCCTCCTGGGTTCAAGCTATTCTCATGTCTCAGCCTCCCGAGTAGCTGGGACTACAGATGCCCGCCCCCATGCCCGGCTAATTTTTGTATTTTTAGTAGAGATGAGATTTCGCTATGTTGGCCAGGTTGGTCTCGAACTCCTGGCCTCAGAAGATCCACACGCCTAGGCCTCTCAAACTGTTGGGAGTGTGGCGTGAGCCACCAAGCCTGGCCCAAAATTATATCCTTAAAAACTGTATTCATACCCAGTTTCCTTGTAATAGTAATTCTTTATAAGCACCTATGCTCTTATCATTTTTACTGTGTTAAACTTGAGCAGCTTAAACTGTATCTATAGCTATGCCTGGCACACAGGAATTAAATGCTCACTAGATGTAGCAGTAATTATTATTGAGCTTCAATTACAAGTACTAAATGATCTGACTTAGCAGGACACCTAGCTCAGATGGGAGCTATTTACACAATAATATAGTCTGGCAGATGGGTAGGCCCTAGTTATCAAAGTTATGAATGAAATAAATATATTTACATCCCTACTATGTTTCTTTCATAGGAGGTAAGAATTTAATGCCCATTTTCTTCCTCAGAATAACCATTGATGCCCACCACACTGTACTCTACACATTGTACTGCTGTGTCCTGAAAATTAGTTCAAAATAAGCTAAGAGATAGACACAAATTCTAATTGTACTACTGGTTGTAGAATGAAATGATAGAGTTGGGTATATATTGTACTGTTGTCATAGCTATAATACATAAAGACAACAAATAATTTAATTGCATTATTGGAAATAAATGTTGTTTCTATAAAAAAATAAAACCTACATAGTTTAAACCTTGCAATTTGGTATTACTTTGCCAATGGGCATGAAGATGAAAAAAGTAAATTTTTAGTAATTGTTAAAAAAAAAAACCTTGGCGACCACAGACAATTCTTCTGTCCCACCAGTGATAAGTTCTTCAATGGAATAAAGAGCGTGTCAGAGACACTTTTTAAAATTCTTCTCAATATGTAGCTATTAAATCATTCTATGCAGGGTTCCAGGAGGTGTGTTTAAAGCTGTAGGTGTTTAGTGGAAGACATCTCAGTGCTCAAAGGACAAGTTAAGTTCAATATTTATTTATTTGAGGAAGAAAATGCACATTAAATTCTTTACCTTCTATTAAATATCGTACCAATAAATATGGTATAATATTTATTTCAGGAGTAAATATTAATTTAAGAAAGCTATGGGGCATTATTTATTGGAGAAAATATGTTTAAATCATTGAGTTTGGACTCAATGGACTCATATTAAGTTTGGACTTTCATTTAATAAAATCAACTTACATTTTATTTCAGTTGTATAAATTTGCTTTTGCAAAATGTGCTGTTGGACTTAGGGTGCTATTAATTAAAGGTATTCAAAATCAAATCAATACTACACAAACATTCAGTTACAATCTTTTTATGAATATCACAAAATCTAGGTATACATTAACTTATTAATCCATCAGTGGCACTTAAATGCAAAATCAGTTTATTTCCAAATTATTTTCAAGAGGGTCATAATTTGAAAGAATCTTTCATAATATGCCAGACTATGACCTCAATATTTCTGAAAAGTGGTGCATAATCATTAGTTGATACTTTTCTTCCCTTATCATGTTTACAGACACCAATTCATAAAAGGGAATTAAGAAATAAAAAATTGCCTCTGTATGTGTGTGTGTGGTACATGTACATGTGTGCATGTGAACATGTGTGACTGTGTGTATGCAACATAAAAATAATAAAACCCTTTTCCTTATTCATGACCACAGTGTTTTGCTCAACAAAAGTGTGTTGGAAATTTACAAGAAAAAAACAACCCCATTCAAAAGTGGGCAAAGGACATAAACAGGCACTTCTCAGAAGGCATACATGCATCCAACAAACATATGAGAAAAAGCTCAACATCACTGATCATTAGAGAAATGCAAATGAAAACTACAATGATATATGATCTCACAGCAGTCAGAATGGCTATTATTAAAAAGTCAAATAAACAACAGATGCCGGTGAGGTTGTGGAGAAAAAGGGATTCTTTTATGCTGTTAGTGGAAGTGTCAATTAGTTCAACCATTGTGGAAGACATTGTGGTGATTCCTCAAAGACCTAGAACCAGAAATAGCATTTGACCCAGCAATCCCATTACTGGGTATACACCCAAATGAATATAAATAATTCTATCATAAAGATATATGCACTCCTATGTTCATTGCAGCACTATTCACAGTAGCAAAGACATGGAATCAACCTAAATGCCCATCAATGATAGATTCGATAAAGAAAATGTGGTACATATACACCATGGAATACTATGCAGCCATAAAAAGGAAGGAGATCATGTCCTTTGCAGGGACATGGATGTTGCTGAAAGCAATTATCCTCAGTAAGGTAATGCAGAAGCAGAAAACCAAATACCACATCTTCTCACTTATAAGTGGGAGCTCAATAATGAGAACACATGGACACATGGTGGGGGAAACAACACATACTGGGGCCTATTGAAAGGTGGCGGGTGGGAGGAGGGAGAGCATCAGGAAGAATAGTTAATGGATGCTGGGCTTAATATCTAGGTGACGGGATGATCTGTGTAGCAAGCCACATGTTTACCTATGTAACAAACCTGTACATGCTGCACATGTACCCCTGAACTCAAAATAATTAAAAAAACCACAAAAGTTTGTTGAACAAAAAACTGCATAAATGAAATATGTAAAAGTAGATGGTACTTACAGGTAATTATACCTCATAATTTTTTTTACATCCTCATGTACAGGATTGGAGGATTTGGGAGAAAGATGCAGATGAAAAATTATTATCCAAATAATTTGTATAATCTCATTGAAATTATCACAGACTTTTCTATAAATGGTTATTACCTCAGTGGGCAGATAAGAACCCTGATGCACAAAGAATTGAAGTGATCATTTCCATGATATACACAGAATGCGTCAAAGTATAGATCTGGATTCTAGACCCAACTTTTTAGTCCCTGTCTTAGACTTCTTTCCAAAGTATGTACCATGACCCTTTATGATGTACCTTCTATGGCAGTCCAACTGCACCTCTTGGTTGAAATAGACAGTAATAGATCAAATATCCTAGTTTTATTGATTTTAATTATTCCCTTTCCTTTTACATCTATGTATCCATCCATCCATCTATTCTACCATCATCATCATCATCATCACCATCATCATCATCATCATCATCATCATCATCATCATCATCATCATCATCATCTATTTTTACTGAGAATTAGGGCACATATACAGAAGGCTATAGAGATTAATGTGTTATTGTAAAGCAAACACCTATGTAACTGCCCTCAGGTCAAGAAAGAGACTATTGCCAGCACCCCAGAAGATACCCCTCTTGTGCCACTTTCTATTTCCAGCGGCTGTTCTCCCTCCTGGAGGCAACCTCTATGCTAACATTTATGGCTCCCCCCCTTTTTTTGACTTGCTGTGAAGCTCTTTATAGTATGTACTTCTAAATGATATAAAACAGTTTTGCCTGATTTTGAACTCTTTATAAAAAAGAATCATAGGATATGTATTCTTCGGTTTTACTTCTTTCACTGCACATTTTATTTTGCTCTGTGCTCATTCATTTCCATCGTTGGATGCATCGCATTGCATAGATGTTACATTTTATTTATCCATACTAACTTGGATTGACATTTGGGTTATTTTTTTTAATGCTCTTCTTAACTAATGCCCCTGGCTTTTTGAAATATTTATTCAACAGAGAAAATCATACCACATCAGAATTTGATGATGCTATTTTTATGTAAGGTGGTCTAATAAAATTCTAAAGAAGGAAAAGCAGGATGACACTAAATATAGTCATTGAATATACATTATAATTCATTTGACACTAGAGATATTTAAAGAAATTTAAAATGAACTACTGTCCAAACATGCATTTGGCACTTTTAGAATAAATTGAGTAAATCCAATACAATCTGAACCCCCCTGACTCCTTCACAGTCAGAGGTGAACAGTGATTTAGTTAATATTTGAATGCACTGATTTATATTTCTCAACACACTATAAGAATCTGAAATATTCTCCAAAGTTCTTCCATAGCTACCAATTCTATGACTAACTGGACTTTTCACAGCCACTGAAAACTCTGAGTCACATTCACCACGAATGTTGCAGTTATCAGAAGAGAATATTAAATAGGAAAATGAAAATAATAAAGTGAACTTTATGACAAGTTTGGATGAAATACTGAAATATTTCATACCAATTTAGAATATATTTAAGGTAAAAGATACCATACTCTCTGAGATATTTCTAGCTTGAAATTCTAAATTTGACTTTTCATATTACCAGAAAAAAAGAATAAATAGCATCTACCATATGTTTACTTTTTTTCTACAACTTCTTCCTTAACTATGACTGCAAGAATAAGAAGGTGTATTTAAAGATTTATGTAACAAAAATAGCTGTTAGTGTAGGGTACTACATTCTAATATCACTTTTAAGTGATATTAAATGTTTGTTCTATTCATCTTAAAAATATATTAAACTTTTAAAAACATATCCACTACTATTGCATAAAAACAAATTATATAATATGTTTAGTGGTTATACAATAATTAAACACATAGAAAAAGTATTTGGATAAAACTGCATATAGTCTCTTTTTAATAAAAGAAACCATTTAAAATTTTAATCTCATTCTTTGAAAGAAATAAAAATCACATTGAATTTTTAACCATTAATTTAGCAGTTAAAATACATAAATATATCCCCACATTCTCTTAAAGAAAACAGACAATGGTCCCCAAGGAAAACTGGCAATGAATTTAAGGAAAATGTAATGCCTCTTGAAGGACAAAAGTATGCGCAGTTTACTGCAAGTTTCTTTGTGCTCTTTCCTTATCCCATCACCTCTTTTCTTCTTTTGGGGGCTCAATGCTGGAGTAATGCCACTTGGCTACATGAAGCCCTTTAGCATAGATGATGTATTTTTCTTTATTTTAATAGGAAAATAGAAATTTCAAAATTGTAAATGGAGAAATACCATGATTTCTTATATGCATGAGTATCGTTATATAATACTTATAAACTTATAAGTATTATTTATTTAACTGTAGTCTATTCTGAGACAATTTTTGCCTCATTTCTAAATCATGGGTTGTCTCAGTTCACTCTGAAGTCAAATAAATAATACTACTTCATATCTAACATAGTTCTTTAAAGAGTCTAGAAGACATGTCATAATAGACTTGCATTTAAAACATCCACTTGTAAAATTAATTTGAATAATTTTTACCTCTATTCTAGATTGACTTGTCTACCTTTCTATTCCAGGTTAGATTGCATTTGAAATATTTTAGTCAATAAATAGCATAGATAATATCAAACCCTGACCTAATCCTAGACTCACTTAGTTGTTTCCATTAAGCACTGTTCTGGGACATGGTTGGTTATTCCAATGATGTCTGGATCCAAAGACATAGGACACCAAGCATTATTACAGACAACATCTGAGATTGTAATAGACTGAAGCGGGTTAGAACTTGTCAACCAAAGAAGGCATTATACCCCCCTGACTATGCTTCCAATTTAAGATCTTTGGGATGGATATGGTTTCTCAATAACTGTCTCTTCCCCAACAGCTTTGAGACCCAAGATAGACAGATGGTTTGGTTCTGTTTGGCCCATCTTGTTTTCAAAATATTCTTTGCAAAATTTAACTCAAACAACTGCCACAACTGCTTGCTATTTCTGTAATGACCCCTCCTCATTGCGTCCCCATTCATCACCTCCATAACAATGGCCTTCTCTCTTGGCTATCAGACACCAAATTAGAACTAGCCTGTACTTTGTGCCTCCTTTTGGAAATAGTCCAAGAATGTTGGTGTCCTCTGGAGAGATCTTGGTTTTGCATTTCATCTCTTCTGCACCAGCATGTGCATAGAGGTGCGTTTTAATTCCCTGCTGAGAGCAAACTCTGAAAGCAACCTACTGTATCTATAAATATCCAATTATTTATGAACTAATTTTAAACTATCATAATATTAAAAGTTTAATGTAATAAATATTTAATATCACTGACGGGATATTTATTTATGTCTCACCTTGTTGCAAAGAGAATTTTTGCACAGAGCTGCAGCTAACATTGACATTACCTGATTGATAGTGAGGTCAATGTATTCTTTGGTTTTCCTAGAAATGAGTATTTTGTTGACTCACAAAGGGTTAGAAAGTCCTCTTTTCCCTCATCATGTTTATTGGCCTATTAGCTATACATTTTGGTTAATGTAGAAATTAGTTAGCTGATAGAAATATTATCTAGAATCAGGTAACAATAATGCCAAACAATATAATTTAATACACAAAATACCCTGATCACTATGGGTTCACTGTTGTGATATAATTAAAATGAGGAGGCTGAATATTAAATTTTTATTTTCATTGCTTCACATACTGAAAATTTAGGGAAATCATTCTGATTTAGCTATTTTTTCTCCATCTTCTATAATATATTAGGTGTTTGCCTGTTTATTTTTTCACATTCATCGTATATAATGCTGGAGTGTAAGAGAAAACTGAATATGAGGTTGAATCTGCAAAAATAGAATAGTTTAACACTACTGTGCTGCATTTTGCTGACACTTGTTATGAAAATAATACATTTTCATTAATTTCATAATGCTATACAAACTGCAGCAGACCAGAAGTTTGTGTATATTATACATTTTTATTAACAAGTATTCTACACCATATTCAAAGCTGTCTCCCATGTTTGCATTGACTGTAAATATTTTCTAGGGGCATCAAGTCACCTTTTTTTGTATCTGATTCCCACAAATATAAAATAAGCTGTGAACTATTGTTTTTGTTTTTAATCTTCCAAATTATAGTTTTTTAATAAACTGAATGAATATTAGCTTAATTTTTATGCTCTAAAATATTTAAATTATTGCATTCTAATAAGAAAACTCAATTGAAAACATTTTGGATTTCAAATACATATATACACACACATATATATACACACATACACATATAAATATATATACACATACATATATATATATAATATATGGAAAATAGCCCTTCATAATAATGAAAATTAAAAATGTTTGCACTCTTCTTTAGATAACAAATGGCAGGATAATAAAGATGCATTCCCATTCTTCTCTCTCACATCTTTAGCTAGTTTTATGGATTAAGATATTTTCTCCCCTACTCTACTGAAAGATTAGTTACACCTCATGTTCCAGGAACCACCTGCCTCCTCTTCCTTTAAACTTAGAGCCAGAAGAAGCGTTTTTCCTATGGGCCCATCGTAGTGACCTTTACATCCTTTATATATTTCCTTCTATAGTGAAATTATCCTTATTTTTTTTTTTCCCCCCTGCTTCTCGTGGTAGATGGCAAGATCCGTAAGAGAAAGAACTCTGTTTTGCTTCTGGTTGTATCTCCTGTACCTAACATAGTTCCTGGTATAATACTTGTTGAAAGAATGAAAGTTGGCTCCATAGCAGAAACTATGTAACATAATTCTTTGCAGCTGACTTAGACTTTCCTTTTCCTTTAATATTTCTATCCATTTAGGCTGAAAATTATGAGTTTGTTAATGGAGACAAATGTTAGTGAAAGTCAAATCAGATATTGGTTCTGCCATCAATGTAGCTGAGGAATTTTGAAGAAGTTAATCATAATCTTCCTGAGTTTCATTTTCCTCATTTGTTAAATAGTGATAATACTTTGTCTTTTAAATGTAGATTAAATGATAATATGACTGCAACAGTGCTTGAAGAGATAAAAGCTCAATAGGAGAGTAGTTGTGCAACTTTACCTTTTCATCAGAATCAGTTTGAGGTCGAAATACTGATGGCTGGGCCCTAATTGCAGAGTTTCTGATTCAGAAGTTCTGGGGTGATAGAGTTTGCATTTCTCACAAATTTCCAGGTACTGCACACTTTGAGAACCATTGATATAGTCTACTGTTATTTTATAATGGTTAAACAGTTTTGCTTTTTCTCCTATTGATAGTATGATCCAAAGATATTAAAATAATTTGGCTATTCCCTCTCCTAACTATGTTCTTTTCTATTCCAATCCTTGGTAGCTTAAAAAATTACTTATAAAAATGAGGTAAAATATTTCCTATGAATGCATTTTAATATGTTAACATGATAAATTACTTGATCAGCTGTGATATAATGCTATCAAAATGAAAATAAATGAAAACAAGCCTTTGAGAAAACTTTTTCAATTATATGCATATTGAATTATGATTTAAATCCACGAGTCATAAAATATAGTTGAAATTTGCAGAAAGTTAACAAACTTGAATAATAATTGATTTGCAATTGTACTAAGTTCTTAAGGAAAGTAGGATTGAATCATGAATTTAAACAATTTGATACATTATTCTACTTGGCCCACTCTACTAATTGGAATGCATGCTTGCAGCATACTATGTGACAGACTTGGTGAAAGATTATTTCTTTGCCAGGGCATATTCAATATTCAATTATTTTCTTGTTAATAATTTATCCTGCATAATAGAGAAAACACTGTAAATAACCATCTGTCTCAGGGAGCTGCTTTTATATTTGCAAATAGTCACAGTACAGAATCTCATCGAAAGGAACATAGAAAGAAGGTTAACTGCTTAGATTCAGGAATTTTTCAGACTTCCATCTCTAAACTAGCGGTTATTCTTAGCTCCTACTCTAGGTACAATAATAACAAACTGAGATTTGTCTAAGGGGAAGAAAATAATAAGAGGAAAATTAAAGTTTTAGATATACACATTTACACACACACACACACACACACACACACATACACCTTTCACAAGAAAGAAATTTATTAATAGCAAAAATTCCTGGCTACTCAATTGGAAGTTAGAATTTTCAAAATGGCTTCCATCTATGGCAGAAAAGAGAGAACTGCTATAGAACAGCTACAGCAGTTACAGCAATGATTAGAGTTAATCAAGGAAAGAAGAGAGAGAGGCATCAGGATACAGAATACGGGTCTTTGGGATACGGGTAAGTACATGTTGGAGTCCTAACTGGCAAAAGCGTTGAATCAAGGATAATAGGAGATGTTATATGTAGTTTCTGGTAATAACAAAATAAATTCTTAATGTTGTTGGCTTTTATTTACTTAATTCTCTCGTCTAAAGCAGATTTTAGGTATATGTGTAGTAACTATTAAAACTGTTCCTAATACTGTTTTGACTTTAGCTTATTAATTTTGACATTATTGATGCAGCAAATTACCCAGACTGTGGTTTATAGTCAGAATAAGAAGATGTGGAATCTCTAAAATTTCCATATCACTATTATTTGACCACAAATTAATTGGAATAATTATCAGGAGGAAGAATGAGTTTAACAGATTTTAGGCATGAAGTTTATATTAATTTTATTGTAACATTTTAAAAATTAATTGCTTATATTAAAAGACCTTCTGGAAAACACTACGCTAGACTTGTTTACATTTTCTGGACTAGTGTGCTAGACTGGTACATTGTCATGCCTTTGAGACATCCTTAATATTTTAATCATCTTTGAATTATTTTGATTCATACTTGGCAATCCAATTTAGCTGTTGTCTGATGTCAATAAAAGATAAAAAGTATAAGATATCAGAGTGCATGGGGTGAAATTTTCAAAGATCTGATTATTGAAACTTGAAGAAATCAAGTACAATTTAAGAGCCAGGGGATCAGTTCCAACCAGAAATTGCCTCGTCTTTTTCCAAAGACTGAACTGAAAAGTTCTTGAATTTCATGTCTTGTATCTCTTATTTTTCACTTAAGTGTCCAAAATGTGATCTTGTGTGATCCTATTAGTGTGCTTACCAGGGTAAGCTTTGGAGGGAGTATTTGGAAGTGTTTTAAACAGCCTTTGAATCACTTTTCTGTTCTAGGCACTGCAACCACATTTTGGTGAACAACAAAAGGTCAGAATTTGGAATAAGGCCTTGACCAAACTTGCTTGTCTTCCAAACTTGACACTTGTCACAGAAATGGTGGTTGTAATGATTTTTGTGTTTGTGGTTGAGGCTGTTTGTTTTGTTTGCTCTTTAAAGTTCTTGTGATTTTGAAGTTCTTTTTATTAAATAATCAGAGACCTTTTACCCCCACACCATGAATGTGTGCTTGGCCAGGTGACTTGATTTGGCCAATAGGACATTATCAGACTTAACACAAGCAGAGGTTTGAAAAAGTATGTGCATTTTTCACTTTGTCCCCTGTACTTTCACCTTCACTATGAGAAGAATCCAAGGGGCAGAGCTGAGTCACACCAGCTAAGACTATCCTAGACAAGCTAGCCCCTACCAACCTGCCAGCAAACTTCAGACAAGGGAAGAAGCAGAGCTGAGATCCATTGAGACTTATGAGAAATCATAAGTGCTTCATGTTTTAAGCTAATAAGTTTGAAGTAGTATGTTATGCAGTAATTTGCAAATGAAAACCTTTTCAGATTCTGTCTCCAGCCTACATTTAAGTAATGGTTGAAGTCCCACTGTTGGCTTTCTACCGGAAGTAGTCAGACTCCTTGATTCAGAATAACTACCTAGCCAGGAAGAAAAGATACCACTTCCAGACCATATAGAGCCAGAATGTAAGTAATGATGCCTTCAATGCATTTGTAATTGCTTCTGGGTGTCTACATAGGCAGGCAGTTTATAAATTTGATTTCAATAACACAGTCAGTTTAAATGGTTAGAAGGAAACAAACATCCACATATATTCCAACAGTTTATTTTTCAGATCAGATACTATATTATAAGTAAAGTAAATGTATTTATGTGCCAACACATAGATTGGACACACAACAATCACAAAGATAGTTTTTCCTCTCTCCTTTTTGATGTTTGATGTCAATGAAAAATATATGACATATTTTCTTAACTGTTTTAGAGTTGAAGAAGCCTTTGTGATTATTGTGTTTTTGGTAATAATAAAAGCCTGTCACATATACGGAGATAATTTTCATATTAAGTAGATAGTAATTTAATATTTTACATATTGATATTCATGTTTCTTATGTCTTCAAAACAAATACACTTAGAACAGAACCATGTGTCCCTGCCTTCCCTGCTTTCACTCTGATCCAAGCATCCATCAGCTTTCCCCTGGGTTATAACAATAGACTCCTTATACCCTCATTCTCCACAATCTAGATTTAGGAAAAGCCAGATTAATTCTTCTAAAATGTAAGACTGTCCAATGAATTCCTACCTCACTCAGTAAAAGAAAAAAAAAGTCCCCAAATGGCCACCAAGGCCCTACAATATTTGGCTCCATCTCCCTCGCTCCACGCATCTCTACATTTTGTCCACATCTCCTGTTGGTCATCCTATCATTGACTTATTGTCTTGCAGCTACATTGGACTTCTTGCTTCCCCTTGAACAGCGGGGAGCATTTTTTAAACTTGAGGTTTGTTCTTGCTGCTCTCTTCTATATGCATGGCTTAAATGTTACCTTATTCGTGAACCCTTCTCCAACTATTCAATAAAAATGAACAAATTCCTCCCTCTGTTAGCAATCCAATCTCTTCTTGTTTCAACAGCAACCATTATCTGTTATATTGTGCACCAGTTAATTTCCCTATTATTTGACTCTACCCCTGCCCACATATTGACAACCCTCACTAGAAGATAAGCCCTATGAGGTCAGGGACAGTTCTACTCTGTTTCTTGGCTGCATACTCTGTTCCTAGAAAGTTGCCTCACTTATATTGGTGCTTCATAAATATTTGTTGAATGAATGAATGTTTGTTTGTAGTATTAATTTGCTTACTTTCAACAAGTAAAACATTTTGAAAACTTAAAATTTCCCAGGATTATAAAAGAAACCTTAAGGTTAATACCATTTTTTATCCAACAACAAAGCAAACACAGCTGTGTTCTTAGGGTAATTATTTGTACAGCCTTTCCCCAGAAATCCCTTAGTCTGCAACTCCTTCCTCTGATTTAATTCTCAAGTTTTTCAGATGAAGTAGGCATTATTTATTGGTTGCAAAGCTTTTTCAAACTTATTATAAACTAAATTTGTATTTCATCTGTGATTATACTTTATACATCAAAATTATAGTATTTGCACATACTGAAGAAATTATAAACCTCAATCATAATGGCTCATCTTTAAGAGAAATAATATATATTATGTGTACATATATTTATGGGACATTCACTGTTTTTGTTCTGATTTTTAAGAAATCAAGTCATTGTTTGTGAAACATTTTAATTAGTTAGCAAAATGATCAATATGAAAGAAAATTCATGTATGGCTCTAGGAAGGCAAGCTGGTGTCAGGCTAAGGAAAGTGGCCAAGGAATCAGGAGTCTTAAGAAACTCAAAATTACATTGTTTGAATGGTTTTCCATTGCCCCTGGGAAGAAGAGCAGAGACGCTGGCTTAACTTTCAAGGCCCTTTATGATCTGGGGCCAAGGAGACTACAGCCCCACTAACAGCTGGTCTTTGCACTTACATTCTCATTTCTGTCCCTATTGAACAGCTTAGCTTTCTGAAGAATGCTCTAAGTTTATTGATTCACTTTACCCATTCTGCTCCCTATGGAGAACTTCTCCCGATTCTTTAAAACCCACTTCAACATCTCTTCCTTTGGTCAGCCTTGGTCAATGCCTCATAACTGAAACATGCCCTCTTCTGATCGCCACACTTTATTAGTATAGCAGTCACTACATTGCAAGTTTTCTGCATATGTCTGTGTCATCCACACTTGAATACCTATTTATTAAAGGCAGGAATCATCTCTTACTTATATTTATATCTCTGGTACAGTATATCATTAAACTTTGCACTTAATAAATATTTTAAGAATTATAATTGAAAATTGATATTTTATTATAATAGAAGTATCTTTTCATGAGAAGAAATACTTAAATTTAGGTTACTTTTAAATACCATTACCAAAACTATTTTATTGCTTTAAATTTTGCTACTAAATACCTACCTCTTAAATTAATCAAATATTTTATTTCAGTAGATTGCATTTTATTGTTCTGAAACAAAAGGTTGGATATAACTTTATTTTTTTTTTGGTTACTCCCTCACTTCTGTGTTTATTTTTACCAATTTGATTTAGTTCATACGCTATACGTATTCAGAAACAACTCTCGAAGTGAACCTACTACTGTAAAATATTGCAGAGTGCTCACATGGGAAAATTACTATTCTAGGAAAATAAATCTTATAGTAATTTAGTATTCATTATTATAATGGATACTTCAGTGAATATTTCAACATCAGCTTTTTGCTAATGACCTATATGCTTCAACCCTTTCTCAAGAACTTTCATTTTTTGAATTAAGACTTAACATAGATTACCTCCCAGTGAGATAAAGTCTCCCCAGGAAGATCCAAATAATAATAAAAAATAGTTCATAATAATGGAAATCTTTTAAAATGCAGGTGTTTGTGATTATCAGGGATTTCTGCAATATATTTCATATTAAGAAATGAAAGGTAAAATTTTTGACATTAACCACAAAGTGAATGTCTTTTTTGTCAAGAAATTAGTTCTCAACAAGTGACTAAAAATTGAATAACATATTTCTGAATATTCATTTGGTTCAAATAAATGGTATTTAACCTTGGTTCACCTTAAAATTATCTGTAGAGTTTTAAAAAATATAACCCAAGGCCACAGCTTCAAAGATTACTATTTATTTGGTATGAGGCACATCCAGAGAGCATTTTATAGAAGCTCCCAGCCAATTTTAAAGTGCAGTGGGATAGAAAATCCATGGATAGACAATCCTCAGGTGGATCTCTTGAAAATGTATGTTTTAGCTTGATTAGTCACAGAACTTGACTAAAAATGGATGTTTCAGACACTGTTCATGATAATTACATTGCTAGCAATAAGTATTCTACATGATAAGCAACTATGTCATGAAGTGTAAAAAAAATTAAAGCAAAAGCCATTTATTTGATCCTGTGTTTCACAGATTGAGTGACAAAAATTTTCTTCTGAGATTAAAATTTAAGGCTATGATTTGGCTGAAAAGATTAACAAGAGTTTGTGTAGGTGGCTGGTTCATTTCTGGCTCCAAATAGGTCATTTTACTACAATGTGCTCAAGAATAGCAAAGAGGGAGTGGTGGATCATGCCCGTAATCTCAGCACTTTGGGAGGCCAAGGCGGGTGGATCACCTGAGGTCAGGAGTTCAAGACCAGGCTGGCCAACACGGTGAAACCCCATCTCTACTAAAAATACACAAATTAGCCAGGCATAGTGGCAGGTGCCTGTAATTCCAGCTACTCAGGAGGCTGAGTCAGGAGAATCGCTTGAACCCAGGAGGCGGGGGTTGCAGTGAGCCGAGATTGTGCCACTGCACTCCAGCCTGAGTGAGATGAGCGAAACTCTGTTTCAAAAAAAAAAAAAAAAAAAAAAGAATAGCAAGGAAACTAATTTCTCAACACATTTTAATGTCTTAGCTGTGAGATGGATGTACCATGAGACATTCAATACCACTTTTCTGTGAGAATGGATGTCACTAGGCAAAAACACATGTTTTTATTTAAAATAATTATTCAGATATTATCTATTTTTAATGTTTTTTTCAATTGGCAGTTTACCAATTTTAATGTAATCCTTAAACAGTATTGGCTGATTTTGTAATAAAACATTCTAAAAAATATCATGCTACTACACTCATCAAAACCAACTCCAAACATAAGAAGAATGTACACTAATAAGCATGTAATTGAAATGCTAAAGTGAAAACACGAAAAATAACATGAAATATTTTTCTTTCTTTAGCATTCCTCTGATGCATAGAGTTTTAAAGCCATTTTTGTCTGTGTGTAGGCTCCGGAAAGTAAAAATGTCACTTTTTTTCTTTTTTGAGAGATAAGGTGGGGGTCAAAAGCTAAGGAGATGCATTCAAAAAAACAAATATTTACTCTTTAGCAGTTTCTCTCTTTTAATAAAGAGAGTTAAAAGAGAAAGATAAGCCATTCCTAATATCTATGACATTCAGTGGGACATCTTACTTTAACTGCTTTGTAGGTTTATTTAAGATAAATATTGCTGAAATATAAAATGGATGTGTCTATGTCTTTCTTTATCTTGAGTAAGAAAAATAGGCTGAAAAAATCATTGAAGAAAATCGAGACAAATGGCAAGTATGAGAAAAGAATGGAGCACAACAAAGCCTCAGATATTAGTCAAGAAAGAAATAAGTTACAAAGAAAACATCATTCAAAAAAAACTACATTTAAAAGTAATTGGCTCTGATCAAAATACTTGAAATACTGTGAAAAGAAAAAACTACTGTGAGAGTGAAAAACTTTTGTAGTAGGAGAGGCAATAAAATAGAATTTCATATGCATATCAAGCTGTAGTTAAACTTCTAAAGAACCTGAACCTGATAAATATTTCTGATGGGGAAATTCTAAAATGCAGATGTTATTTTAGCCAGGAAGCTATTGAATGTGTGTGACACTCCGTTAGAATTATCAAAAGCAAAATAAAGGAATACATTGGCCCTCATAACTGGGGAATTGGGTGAAAAAGAAACTACAAAAGTCCTGAATCACATGCTCACCACTAAGGCAGAGAGTTTGAATCACTCTCTTTTAACCATATGGAAAAAGAATGTAGTGAGTATGCTCCCCCAAAAGATAAAGTAAAGTAGATAAAGGATAGAAAATAAAATACCTTCAGCACATGCCATATGACAGCTTTTATTTATTTTTATTTTTTTATTTTTTTTTTTTTAAAAAAAAACAGATCTTAGAGCAAAATAAAAAAAAACAGGCAAACAAACACATAAATATCATTAGCACAAGAACATAAGCATCATCACAAAGGGAAAGTTACAAAGCCTTTTGTCCAGGAATTCAGTTACTGAAAGCTCCATCAATCTGGGTGTTGTTCTTCTTTTTTTTTTTTAATTATTATTATACTTTAAGTTTTAGGGTACATGTGCACATTGTGCTGGTTAGTTACATACGTACACATGTGCCATGCTGCTGCGCTGCACCCACTAACTCGTCATCTAGCATTAGGTATATCTCCCAATGCTATCCCTCCCCCCTCCCCCCACCCCACAACAGTCCCCACAGTGTGATGTTCCCCCTCCTATGTCCATGTGATCTCATTGTTCAATTCCCACCTATGAGTGAGAATATGCGGTGTTTGGTTTTTTGTTCTTGCGATAGTTTACTGAGAATGATGATTTCCAATTTCATCCATGTCCCTACAAAGGACATGAACTCATCATTTTTTATGGCTGCATAGTATTCCATGGTGTATATGTGCCACATTTTCTTAATCCAGTCTATCATTGTTGGACATTTGGGTTGGTTCCAAGTCTTTGCTATTGTGAATAATGCCACAATAAACACACGTGTGCATGTGTCTTTATAGCAGCATGATTTATAGTCCTTTGGGTATATACCCAGTAATGGGATTGCTGGGTCAAATGGTATTTCTAGTTCTAGATCCCTGAGGAATCGCCACACTGACTTCCACAATGGTTGAACTAGTTTACAGTCCCACCAACAGTAATTTTAACCATGTTAATTTTATTATGTTTTAAGTAAAAAAGCCCCTTCAAGATTAATCCATTGATCCCTATAAATACTTGTTGGGGGTTTCTTATTTCCTGGCACTACCTGAAGCATTAGAGGGAGAAACCTAACAGAAGCCTTCGATTCCCTGAATTTTGCCACCCAGTTTTAGCATATTCAGCTATAACAAATTCCATATTAGTGATATGTACAAAGTGTTATGAGAACACAGAGTGTTTAATTATGATTGGATGTGAGAGGTGTGAATGGGGAGTCTGAGAAGGCTTTGGGTTGAGGAGTAGCAGTGACTTAACTTTAAGGTTACCTAACTAATCTTACTGATTAAAAATTAACAAACTCAAATGCAACTAAAATTAGCCAAACATTAAGCTTTTCCGTGTCGTAAGCAGACGGTACCTTGATAATCTTCAATTATCTGAAACTATATCCATCCAGAATCAGAAGTCCAAAACAAGTTTTTAGATGGCTGTAGGTAAGCTAAGTCATTTAAAATCATCTAAGGCTGATTTTCTAGGTAAAAGTTACAAGCAGATTAGATATAAGAAGATCTGGACCAAGGATTCAAGACTTTCTAAAAATGTGTTAACATTCTTATAAGATATTTAAATAGTTACTTACATATTTAAGCTAAACTTAGGTATAAAAATCCTATTTACAGTCTTCTATTTTTAAACATCATATTCTATATCTTGTATTCTATTAAAGTTAATATGTTGATATGTTTTCAACTATATGTGTAAAATGTCCTTATAAACTATTAGATATGAAGGAGTATCAGTAAAAAAAAATCAAAATGTAATGTATCTCTAGAGGATGAACCTGCCAACAGGTTTTGCTAAATTGTCTTTTTTCATGTGTAGTAAGTTTATTAATAAGGTTTATACTGTCTATACTTCCATCATCAGTTAACAGTAATTAAGAAATATTTGGTTTGGTATTTCAGATGGAAATAAACAGCTGGGAATTGCCACATGCAATAATATATTTCAGTGAGAGCAAATTTGAATAAGTTACAGTAAAGACACTCATAGACACAGAGAAACTAGAAGGGAAATTTTCTAAGAATTTGGAGACTTTTATGGAATAAAATATTGTGATGTATGACATACAATATCTAGTTCTGTTCTGGGCAGTCTATTCCAAATGCCTAAAAAAGTAACTGGCACAGAGCAGGTACTCAATAAATTATCTTGTTTTGTTTCTTCTTCTTGGATTTTTTTAAAAAATTGGTATTTGTAAGAAAGTATAAAAATAGCAAACACTTAGCACTTTATATATGTGAGGCAAATATGTCAAGCCTTTTCAATTCAGTCCTTCATAGATGATAGTACATAAAATTTTACATAAGTAAATAATTCTATTTGATAAGTTGTTTCTCTTTTACTTTACAAAGTTTCTATAAATACTACTCATTATAATCAATAATCAATACTTTTCAATTTCTCCTAAAAATAGATTTAACCAAAGATTTCTAAACCATACAAAACTGAGAATTAATAACAACACTGACTCATCTAATATTAAATGTAAATTCAGATTTAACAGGAGATTCCTGACATTTCCAAATGCCCAAATTTGTGGATACCACAATTACATTTAATTACCTTCATAAAAGGCAATAAAGTTTAAATTTAAATATTTGTGTCCTTAATTATTTCATAAATAGTAAACCAAAGCAAATGTAGAGTTATTTTTTAAATAAGCCCCATAGCTTCACCTTCTGTTTCCATTTCCAAGAGTAGTAGTTGGATTTTTAATTTCCCAAGGCCATTTTTCACAAAACAACAAAACCCCTTCAAAACCCAAGCCTTTCAACAATAATTTTAATTATTTTAGGAGAAGTTCACCCAACAAGAGTGGCCATTGGTAAATTACACTGGGATGGAGGTGCTGGGAGTCAGCTAAGCCCACTTGTCAGTGACTTGCCACATTTACCCACTAGCTTTGCCACCTGTTCCAAACTCATGCCTCAACAAAGTGAAATGACTACCTGCCATGCATCTTCACTGTCACCTGTGAAACTGTAAATGTCATATCTGTATATTGCAAGGATCTATAATATTCAATAATAAATCAAATCACATTCCCCGCTCTCCTCATGTAGTATAGTAAAACCTGCACAATATGAAGGCATTATTATACAAGTATCTCTTATCCTCTCTTCCGAGGTTCTTCTGCCAAATGAGTACAGACCAGAATTCTGATCTTCCTGGCAGGAGCAAAGTGGGAATGGGTTACAGCAGGGCAATGGACAGGCAATCAGATTAAAGGCAGCTTGGAGGAAAAATATAAGTCTCAGGGTCTCTAGTATTTTTCCGTCAAGTTTTCCCAGATTTGGCAAAAACCAGTGCTGAGAAACACACCCTCTACTCTTCTCCCCATTGCTTCTATTTTCCAGAACAGCAATTCTCAAGGGTGGCTTCAGGACTTCTAGGGTTCCCCTAGACTGTTTAAGGGGACCTCGAGGTCATCCCTTTTCCAACCACAGATCTATGTGAAACCAGATTTTTTTCCTATGCTTCAACCAAAACAACACATCATAAAAGACTGACAACAGAAGCTGATGTAAGAATTGAAGTCTCTCATGCGACACATTAAAGCATTTTGAAAAATGTAAAACAATGCTATCATTCTCTCTTTATTTGTTGTTTTGGAAAATGTAGATTTCCATAAAACATCTGTTTATGCTGGGATGTAGTGAGTTTATTATACATATTGAAAAAAAAATAATATGCATTAACCTAAAATATAGTCAGTGTCAAAAGATATAATCCAAATAAGCAAAGGTCTTTGGAGTCCTCAGTAACATTTTTAAGAGTATAAAAAGGGTTGGAGACAGAAGTTTGGGACCCACTGCCCCAAAAGGAGCTACAAAAGCACTTCAGAATGTCTAACAAAACACCATGAGCCACTGCCAGGGAAGCTACATTGCACTTCATCAGGCATGCCCAGGCATTACCGTTTCCTTCATTTTACTAGCCTTCTTATAAAGCTGCTCTCACCATCCTCATTTTCAGATGAGAACACGAAAGTTTGCAGATATTAAATAGTTGTGAAACATAACATAAACAAAATTGTGGCCTATTCTTTTAGCATGTGGAAAGTGTGTATAGCCTAGTGGCTGTTTCCAAGTATCTCTACTATGATTTTTGTGTTTATTAAGTACTCTTAAGAGTGGTGGGATAAACTTTCATAAAATAATGTATTTAAATTTGGAAGTGACAATTTAAAACTAGCCAGACTGATAGGGATCTTACTTTTGGAGCAGAATGATATTTAAAGCATTGGCATAACATAGTCAGAGGGGGTCACATATGTGCTTTCAAACATGCACAGCCCTTTCTTTAATTTTACAACTTCCTTTTCTTTTCTCCCTTGCTTTTCCCCAAGTCAATTAAAATGCAAACAGGAGCTTTGACAAGAGGCAGCAAGACAAGTAAGGCATGGGATAGCACTAAAATATGACTGCCTAATGTATGCAGAGCAATTGGAATAATTGGATTTTTAAAGTCTAAGCATTGCATGCTTTACCCTTTATCTCCCATTAAATCGATTTGTGCCTTGCTCTTTTTATATCTAAAATGTTAACCTTTTTGAATTTTTAATAACTAAAATTTTGTAACACTTTTATTAAAATGTGAGTTTGTGTTAAATCTACCACTTGGCTCTTATAAATCATTGTTCCTTATCTGAAATAATGGATTTTAATGTCTGATGAAGTTTGTATTTGTTAATCTATAAAAAAAGACTGTAAAAATTACTTTATAATTTAATGTTATCTTAATTAGTTTTATATATTAATATCTTGTGCCTATGCAGGGTGCCAATACAGAATTTTCATTATGTGCTCAGTTTCCTTCAACATAATACCTGCCTCCAATGAAAGAATAAGTTTAAAACTGTCCTTTATGTAGTTAGATGTTCAGAACATTGAAAATTTTAAATATGCCAATCTGCATTCTATAATTAACATGAAGTTGTGAAATCAACAGAGATTTCAATTAATGTATTTTATAAAGGTGAGAAAATATTAGTCTTTACCCAAAATTTGGAAAATATATTTGTACTGCAAAAATGTACTGTGCTCCAAGATTTCATTTTAAGAATCACAGCACTGGCCGGGCGCAGTGGCTCACGCCTGTAATCCCAGCACTTTGGGAGGCCGAGGCGGGCAGATCACGAGGTCAGGAGATGGAGACTATCTTGGCCAACACGGTGGAACCCCATCTCTACTAAAATACAAAAAATTAGCTGGGCGTGGTGGCATGTGCCTGTAATCCCAGCTACTTGCTAGGCTGAGGCAGGGGAATCGCTGGATCCTGGCAGGCGGAGGCTGCAGTGAGCTGAGATCGTGCCACTGCATTCCAGCCTGGCGACAGAGCAAGACTCCATCTCATCATCGTCATCATCATCATCATCATCATCATCACAGCATTTTTCAAAGATTTTGAATAATCCAAACGTCTCCAAAATTCTAGTTTCAGTACTTTTTCATTCATTATAAGATACCATTTATGTATTTTGCCAATATCTGAAATTTCACACATAAAAAACCAATGCTCATAATTTTCAATCCAAATCAATATCCATTCATAAAATGCTTTCTCCAACCTTCTGTCATTATTCTACCAATTTAAAATAAAACTTGGCTAATTTTATTGTCCTGAGGCATGAATTTCAAATTCCTGCCTCCAAGACTTTACATGCAATTGTTTGCAACCAGAATGGCCTTTCACTAACTTTTTGCAATGGGTATCTATCAGGCCTTTTCAAAGCTAACTCGCATACTCTATTTTGATTTAGAAACAGAGTCATGTTTTCTTGGAACTAAGGCAAGAAAAAGTCTGAATGGATTAGGATCTAGACTGAATTATAACAAAGGTGGGATTTAAGCCAAAATCAAGGTAGAGGTCAGAACTGTTTGACAATATTGACAGATTAAGCTTATAGTAATGGTTGACAGAGGAGTGTATTGCAACTGGCGGAAGAAACAGAGGTCAAAAGAGAGACCACATAAGCTCAGTAGGAAAGCAATAGCATTATCATCGCAACAGTACAGGAAAGAGTTATAAAGAACACTTGTTGCTTGACAAGAGTTCACACTCAGTCATTCATCACTTATTTTCTTCAGTAATTTCACTGTCACATAAAAAGCAAGTTCAGACTTAGTAAGGAGAGACTTTATTTGAAAGTCTGTGGCAAGAGACTTCCTAGAAGGCTAGGGAAAGATACTGTTGCACTGGGGAGAAGGAGGTGACCATAAGGTCTACAAGCTTCTGAAGGGAGGAGTAAACAAAGCAAGAAAGAAGCAGTGTGGGGAAATGGAATCAAAGGTGGCCTGATAGGCTGGTAGGTTGGAGAATGTCTTCCGTGAGGCCAGTCTATTCTATTCTTGGGAGGAGCTGAATGCTGGCTCACCTGAAGGTGAGCCAGAGGTCAGGGATCTCGAGGAAGGTTGGTTAACAGTCATTTTGTTCCAGCTGATCAGTTGGGACAAGCAGTTCCATTAGTCATTTCTGAGGCGAAGAATGGGAATTTGGAGGGTCTGTGTCTGGCCTTGCCTTATGTGAACAAGGTGGTCATCTATGAGTCTTGTCTAAGTCATATTGAGAAGGGTGGTTTCTGGCAATGTCTTTTTCTGGAACAAAAGAGTGATGGAATTTCTTAACCTTTAAATAAAATTTAGTATTGTCATCACTAACATTTATGAAGTACCTTCTACCATATAACCATTGTACTGGGCCTTGGAGATGCAGAGATACGTTTTTTAAAGGCAGATTTGCCATAAATGTAATGAACCTTAGGCTCTGGCGACCCTCAACTGCACAGGTTGCTGTGAGATACTGACAGCTGCAGAGCATTCTAGATGGTAGAAAAAGCCAGGTTCCTATTAGGAAATATTTCTATGTAAGCATTTCTGGTAAATTGACAAGGGAGTTTGAGTCTTTAAATTTCCAGGCATTTGTTGTGATTTCTTTCCCAGTTCTAAATAAATATACCTAATTTTATATTAATAATATTGTATTCTTTTTTTTATAAAGAGGGCATCCCAGATTGCATAAACTTCTGTACCCACAAAGTTTATATCTCCCTAAATAAAATGATGTGGCTCTCAAGTACATCATTTGGAGATGGGTAAGAAACTCAACTGATATTTATAAGAATAGGCATTGGAATAGGTGAATCAGAGAGGAGACAAACCTACAGGCCTGGAATAGGGAATGCCAGGAAGGAACAGGAATTAAGGGAAGTTTTCAATATCATAAGAAGTAACATATCAAAGAAAATATGGAAGACTGGGCATATTGGGAGGCCAAGGGAGGCGGATCACCTGAAGTCAGGAGTTTGAGACCAGCCTGGCCAACATGGTGATATCCTGTCTCTGTTAAAAATACAAAAATTAGCCGGGCATGGTGGTGCATGCCTGTAATCCCAGCTACTTGGGAGGCTGAGGCAAGAGGATCGCTTGAACCTGGGAGGTGGAGGTTGCAGTGAGCCAGATTGTGCCACTGCATTCCAGCGTGGATGACTCTGTCTCAAAAAAAAAAAAAAAAGTAAAAAGGAAGGTTGGGAAGGATATTTTAGGCAGAGGGAACAGTATGTATGAATGACATGGAGATATAAGAAAGCAAATTGTTTCCATAGAACAAAAAAAGATTGATATGGCTGGGTATAGGACACATGCGATGGAATAGTGGGAATGTAGGTTTGAGAAGAGAGCCCGAGTTCTATCACAAAAGGCACTATAAATAGAGTTTCACCTTAAATGAAGGGGCCATGAAGAAAATAAGATCCCTTAAAATTTCAAATTTATAAACAGATCACACTCACCTACAATTTTACTTCTAATGGATACTTATTGGTTCATAAAGGCCATGACCTTTATGGTCCAACTGTAAAGCAGAGGTAGTACCTTCACCTACCCAGGACCTCTTACTGACTATTTTGAGGAGATAGTAGTATACCCAGTGGATAGAATTGATTTTTTGAGTTATCACACAAGTTCTTTTTTTGAATACATGTGATTCTTAATTGGGCTCAATCCTTCTCTGAACACATACATTCCAGGGGACAGTTTCCAAAATCTGGAGGAATATTTGGTTGCCACACTGGGTAGCTGGTAGAGGCCAGGAATGCTGCTAAACATCACACAATGCACAGAACAGCTCCTGTACATTATATTAAACTCAAAATGTCAACAATAATGCTATAGTTGAGAAGATTGCCACAAAACCTATGCTTGCTCCCTTGGGTTCAGGGAAGTATTCTAGCAGCTGGTCTCTGACCCTGGCCCTGACACAGCTCCCTGCCTGTTCACACTGCCTTGCATTGTTGCACAGGTGGTTTCAGTGTGATCAATGTATATGGAGTTCTGTGAAGTCATCAGCTTTGCTTGAAATTCAGGCATTCAGGAATAAGTGACAGCTTTGTATGAACATGTGAATAAAAAATTCAGGGGTGGGGATAAGTGAATAATCAGTCTGCTTTAAGATTGGATTAGGAATAAAGGTATTAATACATAATATGGTTCATGCATTATTTGCTTCCCCTGTGTGTGTGAGAGAGAGAAACTGGGAAAATCAATTTTAAAAGATTAGAATTCCCTTCACAACTCTGGAATGATTTGCAAATCTGGAAGGGTAAGGGAAAGGACAAGAAGGATAAGAAGCAGCTGAGTCTGAGTTGTTCAGGCAGCAGATGAAGGGAATACACAACACACAAAGAACAAAGTACTCAATAGGGGAGGAAAAAGTTCTTTGATTATATTGACAATAATGGTGGCCCACCGTGCCTTCAGAGGTTAACGGGCAGGTGAGGAGTCTGTGCTGTGTGGACTTACATGTTCTAGTGTGCTGTGCACAGAGATGTGGCATTTCACAGTTCTCCCTCTGAAATTCCTCAGGTCCTGAAACTGAATCTTCAACTGGCTATTAGTTAGGGATCTTTCAATCTCAAGTGACAGAAATTGTATTCAAACTAACTGAAGAGAAAAGAAGGACTTTTTTGGTTCATCTATCGAAGGGATGAAAAGTAGAAAGAGTAGAGCTAGCTGGGGTGATTCTGGAAACAAAAGCTCTTCCAGTTCTCGTTCCTTGCTTGGTGGCTTTAGTCTGCCCTTCTGGAGCCTGACTTTATCCAATCAATGGGGGTCTAACTTAGCATATAAATAATGGTCCTCAAGTAGGTACAGATACAGGGCATAATCACGGTGGAAGCCCTTGTGAAGCCTTCACTTCACAAGAGTCAAACAATGGACACGTAACCCGTGTATAGGTAGTGCCAAGTTCTGTGAACCAAAAAGGAAGAAAGCAAAGAGACTGATGGGTGCAGGGAGTGGGTGGTCGGGGAGGTGAGAAGGAGGAATTAATATCATAGGGAGGTCAAGGAAGTTACCTCTGAGGCGGTGATACTTGAGTAAAACTTGAAAGAAATAAGTGAAGGGATCACTTGTAGGTCTGGGTGATGAGCAGTTCTGGTAGATAAAAGATAAAATCAGGGAAAGCTTGCCATGTCTGAGGAACAGCAAGACAGTCAGAAGCAAGAGAGTGAGGGAGAAATGGAGGAATTTAGAGAGGGGTAAACCAAGTATGTCTTGTCAGGCCACAGAGAGTAAATATTGTTCTATAATAAATGTAATGTGAATTCACTGGAGAATTTTAAGCTAAGAAATTACATACATAATTTGGTTTATATTTTACAAGTATATTTAGCTCTCTGGACAATGGCTTTAGCAGGATAAGAATGAAGTGGAAGACCAAATAGGCACCAAGTGTCACAGCAGCCCAAAACTAGAGTGGTAAATTGGAGGCCAGGAGAAGTGGGAAGTTTTGGGGGTTGTGGCAAAGGAAAACCAGCAGGACTTGCTGATGGGTGGAATGTAGGGTATAAGGAAAGATGATTTTACTCTGATCATATTGGGGGAATAATAGTGCCATTTTCTGGTCAGAGAAAACTGGGATGGAGCAAGCTTACTTGACAATTTGCTGGCCATAATAAGAAAAATTCTTAGTAATGATCAGTTGATCCAAGCCTGGACCACTCCTTGGACCACTGGGGAGATAGGAGCCTGTGGCTTTCTCAGTCTTGGTTGCAGGTCCCCTCTCTAGTCAGGGAGCTGGGGTTTGCTACCACAAGAACGCAGTGAAGAAGTGCTGAAGAGACATAGCACTTCTACCAAACTACTTACAAGAGGTCTTTTCCAAAAGATGTAAGACCTCTTAGATATCAGTGTCCTGGGAAATAGGCCCATAGATGGATTATTCCTCCATGACTGTAGGATCACTCACTCACATTATTTCACTTCATTCTGAAAAGATCCTGAGGAGTTAGCAATATTATCCTCAAGGCCAGTTGTACCTATATGACAGTGTGGACTTTTGTGGGCCTGACCACTTCAAAATCATTTGAGAACCATGTTAAAAATATGAACAACAACAAACACTAAAAATGAAACACATTTTGATTCAGCAAGTTAGAGTAGGTCTCAGATATTTTGTTTTTCATGCTCCCCTGGTGATTCTAATATGCAGCCAACATGAACTAGACTAATACATTCAAATGTAGGGAATTTTTTTTTGCCTCTTTACTAATTATTTCTGAATTAAATTTATTGCATTGTAACTGTGGGGAAAATGTTATGTGCTCAAGAGTAAAAAATAAAACAAGTGAGTAGCAATATTATCATCCATGCAGTCATTATCATCTTTAAGACTCATATGACATGGTGCATAATGTTCACTGCTTTGGTTTTTCACTTAAATATATTATGGCATCTTTCTTTTGTTGTCAGATATTCTAGACAAATATGATTTTAAACAGTTACATATTATTTTTGTTATATAACTATCATAAGATCCATATATAAGTACACACACAAATATGTGTGTGTGTGTGTGTGTGCGCGCATGTGTGTGTGTATTTTTTTGCTTAATTCCAAATTGTGGAGCTTTTGGTTACCTCATTAAAAAGATTTCTAGGAATAGAATTCCTGTGTTGAGTTATACATGTTTCTAAGGCCTTTGATATTTACTGGTTCCCATCTACCAAAGAAAGATTATTTATTGAATAATTCTTCTTTTTTCCAATCATTTGTAATGCTTAAAAGTGTATTTTTCAGAGTTACATAAATATGTTAACATTTATTCAAACCTATTACCAAACACAATTGATCTTCGGAAATATGCAGGGGGTAAGAGCACAAAACCCCCAGGAAAGAGAAAATCCACACATAAATTTTGACTCCACAGAAACTTGACTACTAATATCTTACTGTTATCAATATCATAGTCAATTAACACATAAAGAGACTAATATCTAAATACATTTTATACTGAATTTACTCATGACATACCTTTTATTTTTTCTTATTTCTAGGCTACATGGTTCATCTGCAAGTTTTTTTCAGATTGTCACAAATCTCCAAGAAAATTTTCAGTAAACTTATTGAAAAAATCCATGTATAAGTGGACCTCATAGTTCAAACATGTTCGAGGGTCAATTGTACTCAAAATTATCATAAGGATCTGAAAACACAGTCTTTCATGAATACTTAAAAAATATTTCTGATACTGATAGGGAGATAAGACCCTTCCCCCCAACTTCTTCCTTACCCTCTAATCCTGTCCTGGAGTTTCAGCTGATACAAATCACAGCTGACTCAAGTTGATCAAGCAGATTAAGAAAAATGTAGGAGGGCATATTGATTTCAATGGTAATTTGGTTCAATATCTGGGAGTTGTTATAAACCTTAAATTCTCCACTTTTCTTGGTGAGAAAAATGCGTATAAGAGTAGGGCTGGTAAAAGGTCATATGACAAACACTGTAGATGGGCCTTAGGAACTTCCCTGAGGTTATCTCCATTTCCAAAAATAAATAAATATACTTGAGTATGGGGCCTTGGTGACAAATTAATCAATTATGTAACCTTATTGACTATGGAAGTTTGCAGGTTAAATAGGCTTAATTTGGCTCAAGATAAGGTGGAAGTGTTCGTGTTTCTGGGCAAAGCCAAGACATCATTGCTATGAGCCTCAGTACCAGTAACTGATGAATTGGGAGCACTAGTCAAATTGGTAACAATACCTGGAACCAAAGGCTAGAAACCTCTACTATTGTGGTAAGACAACTAGGTCAGCTGCAAAGACGTATTACTTCCCATGGTCCATAACACTCTTTCAAGACGTTGAAGAGCAAGAGCAAGAGCAAGAAAGAAGAGCAGAGGATATTTCTTTGTGGCTTTTTGCGTGAGTGGATATGCTTTTGTTTGAATAGTTTTCCCAGGGTATTTGAACATCTCTCGATTGATGCATGCTGTTAAAGTTTCACATAAATGAGAACTTTGTTTACTGTTATTTTATGGCTCAGGAGACAGTGATGCTAGGGGTGTGAGACACAAGCAAAATTCCCATTTCTCAGATAGGCTGCAATGGGTTTCTCTACAATTAGGCTGGGGAGTTTCTGATCCTTCTTCCTATCTAGAGTTTTAGTTATATTCCCAGGACATCAGGCATGAAGAGATATAATAGCTACACTACCATAGTGGGTGAAGGGACCCTTATTTAGGCATGAAGAGGCATGAAGTGGTCTGTTTTGAGTCTGGACTCTAGGTAGGAAAGGATCCTTTTAGCTAATGGGATCTAAAACATTTATGATAGCATTTGGAGAAATAAAGACCCAGGTAGGTATTGCAGCAGCCAGAAAAAATAATGATAAAAGACTAATAATAATAACAAAAAACAGAGCAATTGGGTTCAAGAAATAGAAAACTTCATCCCGTAACCATAAAAACAAAAACAGTTACATTAACTACTGAAAGTTTACTATGTGCCATGCAATGTTGTAATTATTTATTTCTTCCCCACCACAAACCTGTGAGGTAGGTACTATTATAATCCCCATTTTATAGAAGAAGTAACTGAGGCACAGGAAGATTAAGTGCCCTGTCTATGTTATATAGCTATTAGCCCATTTATCCCTAGTGTTCCATTATTGGAACCCTAAGCACGTGGGAGTTATTTATATCCTACTGCTCAATGTCATCACCAAGGTCTGATTGCAAAAACTAAAAAAAAAATTGCAACCTCAGGCATAAATGGGTTAATCCAGTTACACAGTGGGAGAGTTGAAATTTGGATTAATTCATTCTAGCTCTAGAGCCAATGCTTTTAACTATTATACTATTATACTATGACTGATATATTTTCTGGGCTCATTACACAAAATAAAGTCTTCAACTGAAATAGTTTGAAAAAGATTCAGCACTCAAAGCCTTTACTTTGAGCATGTCTACACAATTCATGCCAAGGACTATCAGTATTCTCCATACTACTAGAAGCAGAGTCCTTACCATTTTGGGGTCTAATCAGTTTAAACAGAGAACTCCAGAAACTCCAAAACCAACTAAAGAAATCCATCCTTAAAATTCCATTTCTCTCTAGAGAAATTTGAGATTTCTCTAGAGGTGAAGTCAGTGTAGAATAGCAACACAGGTTTTTAATTCTGGAAACCTAAATTATTCTCTTTTATGTTGTCATAAAAGACGACATAATACAGATTTTGGTACCGAAATCTGTATTTTTCAGGGTTCTCCAGAAGGACAGAATGAAGAGAGTATATGTATATATGAAAGAGAGTTATTAAGGAGAATTGGTGCACATGATCAGAAGGCAAAGTCCCACAATAAGCAGTCTGCAAACTGAGGAGGTAGGAAGCCAGTAGTGGCTCAGTCTGAGTCCAAAAACCTCAAAAGTAGGGAAGCTGACAGTGCAGACTTCAGTGTGTGGCCGAAGGCCTGAGAGCCTCTGGCAAACCACTAGTGTAAGTCCAAGAGTCTAAAGGTTGAAGAACATAAAGTCTGATGTCCAAGGGCAGGAAGCATCCAGGACAGGAGAAAGATGAAAGCCAGAAGACTTGGCAAGCCAGCTTGTCATACCTTCTTCTCTGCTTTGTTCTAGTCTCGCTGGCAACTGATTGGATGGTACCCACACACTTGAGGGTGGATCTTCTTCTCCCAGTCCCCTGACTCAAATGTTAATCTCCTTTGGAAACACCCTCACAGACACACCCAGAAACAATACTTTACCAGCTATCTAGGCATCCTTCCATGTAATCAAGCTGACACGTAATATTAACCGTCAAAATAAAGAAAAGCTAAGCATGAGAAATAATAATAAGAAATAAGCATGAGAAATCAATGAAAATAAGGCCACCTTTTGGGGCCTGATATTTGAGAAGATAGATCAGCACTGCTAGCATAGAAACAGGATCCACTGCTTAATGAGCAAAAACTGAAACTTTGGAATTAGAAATTGTGGTATATCTTTACTGAGCACATAATCAAGTAAATTATCAATTTTATTGGTGGAAGATGTAATATGATGAGGAGAGGAACAGGAAAGGAAGGGGATAAACAGTCATGAATCTTTTGCTGCTTTGGTAAGTTCCACATAAACTAATCTGGTTACGAATTGTTGAAGAAAAAGCACCTGAACTGGGTGGACCCTATCTGATGTTGAGAATCAGCATTCTGGCACCCAGGGCAAGCAGAAATAGGGAAATGGTACCCCTTACAAAATTCTGATTTGAAGGTAATATTTTAGCCTGGAGGTGCATCACACTACACAATAGGTCCAAGAAGCAGAATGCTGTCAGTGAACGATTAAACGTTCTGGCAATTCTAAAGAAACTACCTCTTTAATAGTCTGATTTTCTATTATATTAGGATCAACTTTAATGAGGTTGAGATCAAACCTTTGGCAATGGTTTTTCTGACTTAGATCTTTATACATTTTCTAAGATTAATTTTTTACATCAATCTCTCAATATTGTATATGAAAAAATGTTCAACATCACTAACCATCGAAAAATGCAAATCAAAACCACAATGAGATATCATCTCATCCCAGTTGGGTGATATTATAATAGGATGGATATTATAAAAAAGCAAAAAATAACAAATGCTGATGAGAATGCAGAGAAATAGGAACCCTCATACACCTTTGGTAGGAATGTAACTTAGTACAGCCATTATGCAAGACAGTATGGAGGTTCCACAAAAAACTAAAAATAGAACTACCATGTGATCCTGCAATCTCACTGCTGGGTATATGTCCAAAATAAGGGAAATATATATATTGAAGAGACAACTGTACTCCCATGTTTACTGCAGCATTATTTACTATTGCTAAGATATGGAATCAGCTTAAGTGTCCATCAACAGATGAACAGATACAGATAATGTGGCATATATACACAATGGAATATTATTCACCCATAAAAAAGAAGGACATCCTGTCATTTGCAGCAACATGGATGAGCCTGGAGGACATTATCTTAAGTGAAATAAACTACACACAGAAAGACAAATATTACATGTTCTCACTCATATGTGGCAGCTAAAAACGTTAATCTCATGAAGGTAGAGGGTAGAATGATGGTTACCAGAAAGCTGGGAGAAAGAGTGGGAGAAAGAGATAAGGAGAAGTTGGTTAATGGGTACAAAAATACAGCTAGAGAGGAGAAATTAGTAGTAAGTTCAATAGATATCAATATATATATATTTTTTGAGACAGAGTGTCACTCTGTAGTGGTGCAATCTCGGCTCACTGCAACATCCGCCTCCTGGGTTCAAGCAATTCTCCTGCCTCAGCCTCCTGATTATGTGGGACTACAGGCACGTGCCACCACGCCCAGCTATTTTTTTTGTATTTTTAGTAGAGATGGGGTTTCACCACGTTGGTCAGGATGTTCTGGATCTCCTGGCCTCTTAATCTGCCCACCTCGGCCTCTCAAAGTGTGGGACTACAGGTGTCAGCCACTGCACCCGGCCAGTTATCAATAATTTATTGTACGTTTCAAAATAGCTAAAAGAGGAGATGTAGAATGTTCCCAACACACACAAAAATAAGCATTTGAGGTAACGGATACTGCAATTACTCTGATTTGATTACTACACATTATATGCATGTATCAAAATATCACATGTATTCCATAAATAGGTATATTATGGATCAATAAGAAATCTCTCAATATACCCTCAAATTGATGACATATATAGCCTAATTTAGCATATTTTGATGTATTATTTTTGTTTATTTTTATTTATGCGTTTTATATCCTCAACTAGAGCATAAATATCTTTAGGTGAGATGTGCTTCAAAATTTTTTATATACTCAAGCTGATGTGTGACCAATGCTTTTGTATAATACTGACTATGTAGTTTAAAGTTATATTTCTTTGAGTAAAAATTATTCAATATATGAAGTCACAAATATAAAATTGAACATATGAAATTATTATGTTTTTCAGGATCTTATGATTTTTAACTCCTACAGTAATAAAAACAACAAGGCATCAAAAGTAAAATACATTATCAACTTAAATGTTTTGCATTTCTCTAAGTGTGTCCCTCATTTCCAGGAGTTGTGATTGTTTTTTATTTATGCTATTTCACTGAAGATTTTTCCCTTCATATGTTGTATCATTTTTTTGATATAGCTTCTTCTTTTTTTTTTTTTGGCAGAGTCTCGCTCTGTTGCCCAGGCTGGAGTGCAGTGGCGTGATCTTGGCTCACTGCAACCTCCACCTCCCAGGTTCAAGCAATTCTCCTGCCTCAGCCTCTTGAGTAGCTGGGATTATAGATGCCCGCCAACACGCTCAGCTAATTTTTGTATTTTTAGTAGAGACGGGGTTTCACCATGTTGGCCATGCTGGTCTCAAACTCCTGGTCTCAAGTGATCCACCTGCCTCAGCCTCCCAAAGTGCTGGGATTACAGGCATGAGCCACTGTGCCCAGCTGATTTTTTATTTTTTGATTTCATTAATTTGGACTTCACCTTCCTCTAGTGCCTTTTGGATTAGCTTAATAATCGATTTTCTGAAATCTTTTTCTGGTAATTCAGAGATTTCTTCTTGGTTTGGATCCATTACTGGTGAGCTGGTGTGATCTTTTAGGGAGGGGGGCATTAAAGAACCTTCTTTTGTCATATTACCAGAATTGTTTTTCTGGTTCATTCTCATTTGGGTAGATTATGTCAGAGGGAAGATCTGGATCTGAAGGCTACTGTTCAGATTCTTTTGTCCAAGAGGGTGCTCCCTTGATGTGGTGCTCTCTCCCTTTCCTAGGGATGGAGCTTTCTGAGAGCCAAACTGCAGTGATTGTTATTTATCTTCTGGATCTAGCCATCCAGTGGAACTACCAGTCTCTGGGCTCATACAGGGTAGTGTCTGCACAGAGTCCTGTGATGTGAACTGTCTTCAGGTCTCCCAGCCATGGATACCAGCACCTGCTCTAGTAGAGGTGGCAGGGGAATGAAGTGGACTCTGAGGGTCCTTGGTTGTAGTTGTGTTTATTGTGCTAGTTTTGTGTTGGTTGGCTTTCAGCCAGAAGGTGGTGCTTTCAAGACAGCATCAGCTGCAGTAGTATAGGGAGGATCAGGTGGTGGGCAGGGCCATAGAGCTCCCAAAAGATTATGTCCTTTGACTTTGGCTACCAGGGCAGGTAGAGAAAGACCATCAGGTGAGGGCAGGGTTAGGCATGTCTGAGCTCAGGCTCTCCTTGGGCAGGGCTTTCTGCAGCTGCTGTGGGGGTGGGGGTGTGGTTTTCAGGCCAAAGCAGTTATGTTCCCAGAGGGATTATGGCTGCCTCTGATGCATCATGCAAGTCACCAGGGAAGTGGGGGAAAGCTGGCAGTTACAGGCCTCATCAGCTCCTATGCAGCCCAAAAGGCTGGTCTCACTCCCACTGTGCCCCCACAACGGTACTGAGTTTGTTTCCAGGCAGTGGGTAGGCAGAGCTGAGAACTTGCTCCAACAACCAGCCTCCCAGCTGTGAAAGTAAGCAGGGCTTTCAGGTTTTGAGCTTCCCCACCTGCCACAGCTTCTGTGCTTGTCTGCACCCCTGATTCGCCCCCTTCTCCAGGTTCCGTCCAGGAAACTTTGGGTGAAATTGTTACAAAGTTCAGCTGGAAATTTCCTTCTTCCTGTGGTCTTTTTCCAGTTCCTCTGGTAGCCCTCCCCAAGGACCCCTGGGAGACAAAGTCAGAAATGGCTTCCCTGGGGACCGCAAGTGTCCACAGGGCTCTTCCCACTGCTTCTTCTATTCCCATATTTTACTCAGCTCTCTAAATTTGTCTCGGCGCCAGGTAAGGTCAAATCCTTATCCCCTGATCTGGAACTTGAGGTTCCCCAGTGAGGATGTGAGGATGTGCGTTCAGGCCGATGATCCCCCTTTCATACTTTGGACAGTCACAGTTTTTTGGCTGTCTCCCAGGGCCTGCAGCAGCTCTGCTTCCTTCAAAGGGTCTGTGGATTCTCTCGGCTTTCTGGTATGTTCCTGTGGTAGTTCTTGGAGCCAAAATTCACGATTTGAGTCTCCACATGCTGCTCTATCCACTGGAGTGGGAGCTGAAAGTTAGTCCTGCCTCCTATCTGCCATTTCCCCCCTTCAACTTAAATGCTTTAAAGAACTTAGAAATATACCAGAACCAGAAAATAAAATAAAACACATTATTGAAAGTAATATGGAAGCTTATGTTTAAATTGGACATCATCCAATTATATTTATCATGATATAATTATCTTTATTTTCAATTATAAATCTCACACATATATAGAAAAATGAAGACTGTATTTTTCATTTAGTGTGAAGAAAGCATCTTTGTTGCCAACATAAAAGAGAATAATTTAGGTTTCCAGAATTAAAAACCTGTGTTGGTATTCTACACTGACTTCACCTCGTGAGAGATTTCAGAAAATGAAACTTTAGATTTTTTTTGTACCAAAAGAGAAGGCAATTCTCTCAGGTCTGTTTCACAGAATCATATTCTTTAACAGCTTAGGAGATAGCCGAAAAACATCTGTGATGCTTTCTCTGGTGGCACTAATAGAAAATTCAAAATAGAGTATTTATTTCCTTTGTTTTTCTATTTGAATACGTTTGTTTGGAGACTGATGCTTTGGCCATTTATTTGTGTATCTTAGATTCAATTCTCTGTCTCTTGGCCCTTAAAGATGCAGATCAGATTAGCTCAAACCCAACTTTCATATTTTATGGGAAGTGCAACGTCCTTCTTAAAACTGCTTCAAATTCCTGCCAGTGCATGTGGCTTCGTGATCACTTCTGACTCCTACTCCCTACCTCTATGGATTTTGGGGCTTCAATCTTTCTTTGTTGAGGATAATTTACCTCTGCCCCTGATGGTGACCATAGTCAGAATTTATCCCTTCTCTATAATTTTCATTAAATACTCATCCAAGGCCTTTCTTAGTATTAATATATCTTACCTTACTGAAGGTTTTCATATTCTAGGAACACAGACAGACTGAGATTAAATATTAGTCATTTATGTCCTTAAAAGTCCATCAGCAACCCTCCCATGTTGCTCAAATATCTTTCCTTATCCCTCTTTTCTTTCTGTAAATACTTTTGTCATCAATTTAAATACAGACATATCATAAGGCAGCCATCAATTTAATGTATTTAGGTTGTAAAAAAATTTTCAAGTTAAACTCTTTCTTTCTAAATGACTGACTTTGTTGGAGTAATAACATCTCCCACATCCAAAGTAAATAAACGTGTTATAAGAAATGTGATTTGTGGCTGAGCATGGTAGCTTAAGCCTGTAATCCCAGCACTTTGGCAGGCCCAGCAGGGAGATTACTCTAGCCCAGAAGTTTGTGACCAGCCTGGGCAATGTGGCAAAACCCCATTTCTACACAAAATTACAAATATTAGCCAGGCATGGTGGTGTATGCCTGTAGTCCCAGCTACTCTGGAGGCTGAGGTGGGAGGATCACTTGAGCCTGGGAAGTTGAGGCTGCAGTGAGTTGTGATTGTGCCACTGCACTTTGGCCTGAGCAACAGAGCAAGACCCTGTCTAAAAAATAAAAATAAAAATAAATAAATAAAAGGAAAGGAAAAGAAAAGAAAAGAAAGAAATGTGATTTTTGACATTACAGCTCAGGCAATAGCATACTCATTAATTAATTTGACCCAAAAGATTATTTTCAGAGAATATCATATAATCTATTCCAGAATTTTGGTTGGTGTTATGCCAATAAAATGTAGTCTATCCCATATCAGGCATTGTAGAGGACATGCTGAAGTGACCTAACTAGCATATGACCTCAGTAGCACACCAGTTAAATGTATGAAAATTGATGCATTTAAATATATGAAATGTTTGTTCTTTGTAGGAACTTTTAACATCTTCCTTATATGGCTACTTATTCTTTCCAATGGCTATCTTCATAAATACAAATGTAAACCACATGTAGGTCTATCTTGTCATGTACTGTGCATTAATGAGGCCTGAATTCATTCATATGAAAACTTACAGTTTGCAGGTATCTCTCATGTATTCAAGGGCAGGAAAACTAGCTACCTGAAATGGGATATATCTTAATTTCCCCTATTACAAGTAAATTAAAATGTTTATTATTTAAATATTTTCACTTAGCAGCTAGATTTTAAGAAACTAATTGAAAGTGTTAAGTCAGGAATCTCTATTTTGGATTTTATTGATACCTTGATGCTGAAGCAACAATCTCCTCTGAAGTAAGAATTTATGCTACTTAATTGTGGCCCTGTAGACAAATTTGACTCCGTCTTTAGAAAAAGAGACATTTAGAGTTATTTTTGCTAATTGATCCACAAAACAATACCAGTCTGTGTCCCTTTGATATTGACACCACTTTTACAGAAGTTTTTCCTAGTATCTGGGCAAACACAAAAGCTGAGCTGATCTAGTGGATCACCTGTTAATTGGCCGGAAGAAGCAACTCTCTTTACAATTACTCTGTGTCTCAATGTCTTTCCATGTGTGGTAATTATTATTTATTAAATATGTTAAACTTGATTTATTTTCTTGAATCAAAAGCTAATGGGCTGGGGAAAAAGGAGACAGGCCTTTGGTGTTAAGTAATATTGTCTGTGTATCCATGTTCTATATTTGTTTCACAAACATTAAAATTAATTGTTTTCTCAAAAACCTTGAATTTATAAACTTTGAATTTTTATCAGATTACAATTTTTATAAACTTATATTTTATGAGATCTTGTTTGTTTGAGATGGGGATCTTGCTGTATCTCCCAGGCAGGAGTGAAGTGGTGCAATCTCAGCACACTGCAACCTCTGCCTCCTGGGCTCAAGCAATCCTCTCACCTCCCTCTCTTTGTAACGTTATGAAAAAAGGAAACTACAGACCAATATCCCTGATGAACATAGATGCAAAAGTCCTCAACAAAATACTAGCTAACCAAATCCAACAGCATATCAAAAAGATAATCCATTATGATCAAGTGGGTTTCATATCAGGGATGCAGGGGTGGTTTAACATACGCAAATCAATAAATGTGATACATCACATGAACAGAATTAAAAACAAAAATCATATGATCATTTCAATAGATGTAAAAAAGTAGTTGATTGAATCTAGCATCCCCTTATGATCAAAACCCTCAATGACATTGGCATAGAACAGACTTACCTTCGAGTAATAAAAGCCATCTATGACAAACCCATAGCCAACATCACACTGAATGGGGAAAAGTTAAAAACATTTCCCCCAAGAACTGGAACAAGACACCACTTCTATTTAACATAGTACTGGAAGTCCTGGCTAGGCAATCAGACAAGAGAAGAGAGAAATAAAGGGCATCCAAATTGGAAGAGAGGAAGGCAAACTGTTGCTGTTTGCTAATGATATAATCGTTTACCTAGCAAACCCTAAAAACTCATCCAAAAAGTTCCTAGATCTGATCAGCGAATTCTGTAAAGTCTCAGGATACAAAATCAGTGTACACAAATCAGTAGCACTGCTGTACACCAAAAATGACCAAGCTGCGACCCAAATCAAGAACTTAATCCCTTTTACAACAGCTGCAAAACAATTCAAATACTTTGGAATACACTTAACCAAGAAGGTGAAAGATCTGTAAAAGGAAAATTACAAAACGCTACTCAAAGAAATCATAGATGACACAAACAAATAGAAACACATTCCATGTTCATGGATGGGAAGATACAATATTGTGAAAATGACCATACTGCCTAAAGCAATCTACAGATTCAATGTAATTCTCATTAAAACACCATCATCATTCTTCACAGAACTAGAATAAACAATCCTAAAATTCATATGGACCCAAAAGCAGCCCACATAGCCAAAACAATACTAAGCAAAAAGAACAAATCTAGAGGCATCACATTACCCGACTTCAAATTATACTACAAGGCAATAATTATCAAATAGCATGATACTGGTATAAAAATAGGCATGTAGACCCATGGAACAGAATAGAGAACCCAGAAATAAGCCAAATACTTATAGCCACCTGATCTTCGACAAAGCAAACAAAAACACAAATTGGGGAAAGGACACCCTGTTCAATAAATGGTGCTGGGAAAACTGACAAACACGTGGAAGAATGAAACTGGATCCTCATCTCTCACCTTATACAAAAATCAACTCAAGAAGGATCAAAGACTTAAATCTAAAACCTGAAACCATAAAACTTCTAGAAGTTAACATCAGAAAAACTCTTCTAGACATTGGCTTAGGCAAATAATTCATGACTTCAGACCACAAAAGCAAATGCAACAAAAACAAAAATAAATAAATGGAACCTAATTAAACTAAAAAGCCTCTGCACAGCAAAAGAAACAATCATCAGAATAAACAGGCAGCTGACAGAGTGGAAGAAAATATTCACAAACTACACATCTGACAAAGGGCCACTATCCAGAATCTACAAGGAACTCAACAAATCAGCAAGACAAAAACAAATAATCCCATCAAAAAGTGGACAAAGACATGAATAGAGAGTTCTCAAAAGAAGATATACAAATGGCCAACAAACATATGAAAAAATGCTCAATATCCCTAATTATCAGGGAAATGCAAATTAAAACCATAATAAGGCACCACATTACTCCTGCAAGAATGGCCATAATTAAGAATAAAAAAAAAAAGATGTTGGCATGAATATGGTAAAAATGGAACACTGCCACCAGCAGTGTTGCTGGTGGGAATGTAAACTAGTTAACCATTATGGAAAACAGTGTAGAGCCTCCTTAAAGAACTAAAAGTATAACTACCATTCGATCCAGCAATTGCACTACTCGGTATCTACCCAAAGGAAAAGAAGTCATTATATGAAAAAGATACACGGACACACATGTTTATAGCAGCACAGTTCACAATTTCAGATATGGAACCAACCTAAGTGTCTACCAACCAACAAGTTAATGAACAAATGTGGTATATTTACACCAAGAATACTACTCAACCAAAAAAAGAATGAAATAATATCTTTTTGCAGAAACTTGGATGGAGCTGGAGGCCATTATTCTAAGTGAAGTAACTAACTCAGGAATGGAAAAACCAAATTTTGTATAATCTCACTTGTAAGTGAAAGCTAAACTATGAGTATGCAAAGGCCTAAGAATGATATAATGTACTTTGAGGACTCAGTGGGTGGGGGAAGGGTAGGAGAGAGGTGAGGGATAAAAGACTACATATAGGGTCCAGGGTACACTGCTCAGGTGACGGTGCACCAAAATCTCAGAAATCATCACTAAAGAACTTATCCATGTAACCAAATACCAGCTATACCCCAAAAACTACTGAAATAAAAATAAAAATTACACAATAAAAGAGGTCAATTCTGCTATCATGTTTGAAATAAAGTGAAAACAAGTTATCTATAAGATTATACACGATTTATTTGTGGAGTCATTGATTACAAAAAGCTTGGGCCATTTTCACCCAATGGCCAGGTAAAAAGTCAATAGCAAATTGGGCCTAAATATTACCTTTTACTGATAAAAAGAGTGAGAATCGATATGATAATATTTATTTCATAATATATATATATTTTAGAAATCTGGGTCTTTAATATTCACTTTATTAATAGGTTAATTCAATGGAAAAACACATATAAAAAACACAGGTGATTATAAAGTAAACTGATGTTACCACACATAGCTATCACATACATTACAATGAAAAGTACTAAAATGTAAATAACAGAAGTAGAGCTCTGATGAAACAAAAATCTGAGAAAATACTTCTAAAAGAAGTTGTATAGAGTACCCAAAACAGTTTTATTAATAATGCCAATAATATTTTATTTGCAATGACAATGATATTTTAATTTTTCAGTAAATGTGTAGATTTGAGAATTTTCACTATGGAGATTTACCATTTAGTCCATTCATATTGTAGACTATGTCCAAAATAATGATGTTTTATTTTAATGTGAACTTTATTAATTCAGAAATTCTCTGACTTCCAAATAAAGCTAACAGCCTTTAAAAATGATATTAATGCCAAAATGGGAATATAAACTCAGTAAGCATTCTTCTTATTTATTTTGTCTGTATAAATTACATGTTGAGATTTATTCACAGATTTCAAAATGACTGAATAGTGTTTAAGATATATTGTATCAGAACTCTAAATAATATTGCAAGTCAATATCTGACCTACATTATTTTCATAACATTCATTTTTACTCAAAACTGAGTGGAATATAGTCAGGTTAATTGCCCTAACTTTCTCTAAGCAAGTTTCAAAGCTTCATATTGGCAGGTGTACCTATCTTCTGTTAACTGAATATCCCAGGGCCATTTAAGCCTTTAACTATTATTAATTATGGCTGTTAGATTTATACATTATCATAAGAAGCTGGCATCAAGTGGTCTTCCCTCCACTTAGATTTCTCATCAGTTATTCTTATAAGCACATACTCTGAAGTCATTTTTCAACCTAATATAAAGCGAGAAAATTGTAGGCTCTGTGGTTTTGATGGATTATATTGTGCTATATGATTCAGTGCATTATACTATCCTTCAGGTTTTCCCTACATTATTCTTAGCTCAGCTAAATTAGTATTCTGCTTTTGATACTTAAATGTTAAATCCAATTAAATTAAGAAATTTTCCTAGTTTGTATATGATGCATGTTTTAAAATTCAACCACAAATAATGTAACAGGCATATAGACTGGTTTCACTCTTTGTGTTTCACTCTTTCTTTTCCAATTATTTTCTTTGCAGTTTCTGAGCACCTTCTGCATTTTTCTTGGTTTGTAGTGTATATTTCAGTTGGAATTAGGAGAATATTCTGGGACTACGTGATATTTACCATTCTTCCATTCTGAATTTAGCAATGATAGTTGCCTTTATTGTGCATTCCCTGAACTATTAAACAGTCAATACGGATGGACCTGTGTCTACTATCTTAGGGTAGTTTTTCTGTTTTCCTATTTGTTAAGTGGTATCTAAGCATCATGAAGTTCTTTTGGATGCAGAAGAGATTAGGCATCAAGACAAGAAATTCTTTCATGCTTAAGTTCTGATAATCAAGATCTTAAGATGCCAAGGCTCCACAGGGAGAAAACGATAGAGAAGTTCAAAGAACAAAGGGGAAAGATTAAAATGGCATGTTGATTTCTGTCTCTCTGGCATGGTTTCTTCCTTCTGTCCTATATCTCCACCTTCCCGAGGCATACAGTACTGATGGTTATGACACTCAACACAGGATTAAGAAAACATAGTGAAAATATTTCTTTAAGGGCCTGAAATTTTCATTATTATTAAATATGGGCGATTCTGGTTCTGGTAACTTTTTACACTTGTTTTGAACATTTTTCTAAGGAAGTACTGTGATACAGTAGAAAGACCACTAGGTACTGGTGTTCCTCTGGCTCAGTCCTGGGCATTTTTACTAATATCACTCTCTCTGTGATCCTGGAAGATAGCAGTTGTTTATTTGACTTTAAATAAAATCATAATGTTGGTGACTTCAAATTCATAACTCCAGCTTGAAATTCCCCGTCAGAATCTAGACTTCCATAGCTAGTTTTTTTTACTCGAATTTCATCTGATTCTCATAGGAATCTCAGACTGGCCAAGTGTCAACATGAACTGCTGATTTCCCTCCTGATTCTGTTTTCTACTTTTGCCCAGTCCTCTTCATCTCAGTAATGACCTCAGACACTATTTAGTCACTGGATCAAGCCAGAAAGCCAAGGGGGTCAAGTCACTTGCCTTACTCACCTCTGCACTCCCATCCCTAATCCATCACCATGCCCTTTCAGCTTTATGTGCAAAGTTTGTTCTAATATATCACTTATCTCCACCTCCACCGTTTCTAGTTCAATCTTGCACTTCTATTATAGTCCCATCAGTGGTCTCCTCATTTCTAATGCTAACCCCCTGTAATTCTTTTCCTAGAGTTATTAGAGTAATCTTTGTAAAATGTGAATTGAATAATAACATTCTCTGCTTGAAATATGTCAAGTCTATATATCTCTCAAATATCTATCTATCTATCTATCTATCTATCTATCTATCTATCTATCTATCTATCATCTCTCATCTATCTGTGTATGTTGGAACTCAGTATCTTCCCCTGGTCACTCTGCCTCTCCTACATTTGATTTTTAACTCTTCCTAGAACTTGCAAAGAATTTTCCACCCTTAGGGCTTTTATACACATCATTCCTTGTGCCTGGAAGTGTTATTTGTTTTCCTGGCAGACTATTCCTTTTATTTTAGGTTTCATATTAAATAGCACTTTCTCAAGAGGCCAACCCTGTAGGTTCTGGTGGTTATTTTCTTTCATTCATGTAATTCAAAATGTATTATAATTATTTTTGTATCTACTTTTATCTGCCTATTGCATTACACTATAAGTTTTATGAGGGCCAGGATATGTTTTACTTATTCACCCCAAAATCCCCAGGGTTTAATACAATGGCTACCACATATAGATGCTGTGTAATAAATGTGTATTAACTAAAAGATATGGTTATATATTCCAGTCGTAGTAGTAAATGTGCAGAATTTTTCCCTTTACCAAATGGATTCAGAAACAGGGCTTTCTGAGTTATCAGGAAAAATCCTCCTTTCTTAAAATCTAACAATATGATAAGGATGCAAATTTTGTGATCTACTATATGCATCTGACATCCCTTTTTGCCATTTTATTAATGTTGCGACTTTGAAAGTGTCAGAAACATCCTGAGCCATTCTTCACATGTAAAATGAGAATATTTATTTGACTAGCAAACCTCTATTGTGTTATAAAGATCTAATGCAATAATGTGCACAAATATGTCTTATGCTAGTAAAACAGACACAAATTTGAAGAATTATTGCTCTGGGCTGTTAGATGTCAATTTGACAATGTGAAGTTTTACTGTGTGTACCATTCTTCTATCTCATTTTCCTGCTTCCAGTTTTCCTGTAATTTCAGATACCAAGTATACAAACTAGAATACACAAACTAGAATAGTTTGTAAAGTAAAAGTATAGTGTTTCTGAGCAAGTATGAGGAAGAGGATACAGTCTATGAGTACATATATGTGTATTAGTGCATATACTTCATGACTATTATGATCTAGGTAGACAGGTTTGCCTATAGCAGATTTTGGAGATCCAGGGCATATTTTGTCTTTAATCAAGACTGAAGTGAATTTTCACATATTGCCATCTCATGGTAACTGCTAGAAAAAGCAAAAGCCCCATGACAACTCGCCAACTATTTGAGCCTACTGGTCATATAATGCATTGCTTTAGAGTGAGTCAGTTACAGTCTTAAATAATGTCTTGCTTGTCCAAGTCATGTTTAGCATTTTCTGACTATAATAGTTGAGTATTATATAAAGAGTAATTCTCTTTAAAAATCTCTAAAGAATGCCAACCAATTTTTCTGGTGCAAAGGTGCATCGGAATGCTGCATTGCTTTAACGTTGGTAGTGTCTGAGAATTTTATCATTAAAGAAATTAAACTAAATGATCTACTTTTTTACACAGAGATGATACTTAGTGTTGAATGTTTTGTTTCGTTTTTGCAGTAGAGAGAACATTTGCACCAATATAGCCACATTTTCTCACTTGGTTTTATTCTTTGTTTTGTTTTCAAAGTAAGTGTCTGAGGTCATGAAATGGAGGACAATAACCTGTACTGAATATCAAATAGGAACCATCATTTAGTGAGTATCTCCCTTTTGTCAGCAACTTGACACACATTTTTTTTCACAATAATCCTCAGGTAGATACCCATGACAGACGTTGCAGAGATGATGAACTGGATTCAGAAAAGTTAAGTAGCTACTCAAGGTTACACAGCAAATAAATCACACAGATTTATTACTGCCAGGACCTTTTTTTTAACTGAACCATTCTGTCTAAAATCTTGGCAGACATAGCTTTGAGCTCTACCCCCTTCTCTCTCTCTCTCTCTCTCTCTCTCACACACACACACACACACACACATAAACACACACACACACATACACACACACACACACACAAAGATCTCTTTGAATTAGATGTTAATGAATTTTAGCAAAAGCTCTTAAAATTTTAATTGGATGAGTATCTTGGTGCAGCAGTTCTGATAGAGGCGACCAGAGCTCCTCCCAGTTCCCTTTCTCTGGCCAGGACAGCACCCATCCACCAGCTACTGGAAGTGTTGGCTGCTAATTGCTCATAGATGTATTTTTTAAAATTATCTTTTGATAAAATCCATTTTGCTTGGAAATGTCTGAGAAATTATGCCTCACCCTCTATACCAGTGGCCTTAACAGCCAGTAGCCGACTGATACGGGGATACAAAGCTTGGTCGCTTTGCCTCTAGATGGGACAACTCTATAGTACTGATCACGTAGCAGAGGTCCTTGTACGACCAGGCTGACCACAGACTTGAGCTAAAACTTCATTGTCACTTGGCTTCTGTCCCTTCCCTGATCTGCTTCTCTCATTCCATTTGGGTTTCTCTTAAAAGCTCTCTCTTGCATACAAATCCCTATTGCAAAATCTCAAGCTGTTCTAGGGGAACTTGATGTAAGACAGAAGCTTATTGCAGTTTCATTACTTATTTTTTACAATGCATTACAGCAAGAGAGTAATAATCATATATGGGCACAATTTTGTAAACAGAGTATTTTGCTTACCCATGGGTCTCTGTTAACCAGAAGATACAGTGTATGAAAGACACTTAAGAAAAACAAAACCATCCCAAATGCCATAAAATATTAGAACTGTCTCTTTGGAAAAGTACAAAAAAAAGGAATATACAATACTACTAAGTGCAATAAACAGAACAAACTATAGTATATGACAAAGAGAAAACAGCTTTTGAAAGAATATATTACAAAAGCATAGCTAAACACAGCTAAATAAACTCCGCAAACAAAGTATTATTTTCTCCTCGATTTTGCTCCTGAGACAGCAGAACCAATCTTTCATAGAAGAAACAAATCTCCATTTTTTTCTAAGAAATAGAAAATAAAGAGTTTCACCAGGATTGTAAAGTTACTCGGTAACAAATTTAACATTATTCATTAATTATTTCACACAGGCACTATTTTCTTAAGGCATCAGGAAAAAAAGAAACATTAAGGAAAGATGAGCAGCGAAGGAGAAAATGACTACACTGTTCTATATCAATCATTTGCGTGCCTTCCTTAATATATTCTGAACTTGTCACTAATATGAACACCATCACTGGAAAGGTAGAATGCTTCGTTTCTTGAAGCCCTCTAATTTTTGTTCAAATTGTCATAAACTTCTACCTAGAAAGGAATCATAAACTTGCATGTCTTCACAGAGTTTTCAACGTTTGTGGTAAACTCTTCAGCTTCTCTTAGAGCAATATTTATTTACTTCCTTACTAATCCATTCTTTTGTCCTAGTCCTGTTTTTTTTTTTTCCCCAAAGTAATGTCCAATGATTCATTCAGACTGCTTGAATAAGAAACCAATGGAAATGAAGCTCAGGAATTTGCATATTAAAACCATTTTAAGCAAGGATCTTCAAATTGTACATGTTCCCTTGGGATCATAAATAAATTCTTATAAGTACATGGACACATAACTATATGGAAATCGTTTTCTAGAACCTCAAATTCTATGTGAACTCTTTTTTAAGATTGGTTCACAGCATCCTGGTTTTTCCTTTTTTTTTTTTTCTTTTTTTTTTTTTCAAGACAGAGTCTCACTCTGTTGCCCAGGCTAGAGTGCAATGGCATGATCTTGGATCACTGCAACCTTCGCCTCCCAAGTTCAATCAATTCTCCTCTCTCAGCCTCCCACCTAGCTGTGATTAGGGGCATGTACTATCACACCTGGCTAATTTTTTGTATTTTTAGTGGAGATGGGGTTTCCCTACATTGGTCAAGCTGGTCTGGAACTCCTGACCTCAAGTAATCTGCCCACCTTGGTCTCCCAAAGTGCTGGGATTACAGGAGTGAGCCACCATGCCTGGCCCTGGTTTTTCCTTTCTAACTTCTGTTTTCATCATCACACTTTTCCTACCTTACTAAAGAGGAGCAAATTACTGCTCAAGGTATAACATTAGTTGGTATACCAACCAAGGGGCAATTTGAAAATGCATAGCTCCCACTGGAAGAGTCTAGCAAGGGGACCAAAGAGAGTTCTGATAAGCATTATTAAAAGTGGCTGTGCCTTTTTTCTCACTAAATCAAAAATATCTCAGTGAAGGACCCCTGCTTCTGCTAGGCGGTCTCTTTCCTATCTGTCCATCTATTGATTGATCATTCTCCTGTTCTACAATTCTGTCATTCTGTGATTCTATCTAGAATTTCAGAAGAAGAATGGATAATTGAGGTAGGTTTTTCTGACCCATAGTAAGCCTGATTTGACAGACTGGTTTGATAATGAGGACCGACTTTTTACCATTTACTATAAATTGAATAATCTAAACCTGTCGCTACAAGCTTTTGACAAATATGTATTTATAGCACTTTTCTATCTTAGCTCAGGCTGCTGTAACAAAATACCATATGCCAATTAGCTGATAAACAGCAACAGTTTATTTCTCACAGTTCTGGAGGCTGGAAGTCCAAGAACAGGGTGCTATCATGAGATCTGGTGAGGGCGCCTTCCTGGTTTGCAGAAGCCCACCTTCTTTCTGTGTCCTCTCAAGGTGAAGAGGGAGCTCCAGGCTCTTTCACTTCTTATAAGGACATTGATGCCATCATGGGGCCCCCACTCTCATAATGGCATCTAAACCTAAGGCCGCACATCTGAAAACCATCACATTTAGGGGTAGGACATCAACATATGAATTTGAGGCAGACATAAAGATTTGATCTGTGATGATATATCATATACAACAGGCTGGAGATAATAGTCTTTGTAGTCATTTAAATTTATAAAAATAATTTGAGCTATCAATTGTATACAAGGGTATATAATAGTCTTTGTAGCCATTTAAATTTATAAAAATAATTTGAGCTATCAATTTTATATGAGGGTATATATTCATTTTCAAAATTTGGGGGCATACATGAAGAAGAAAATTGAAGTGCACTGCTCAAAAATTTTCAAATTATTTCTCCTATATAAATTCCAAAGCAAACAACACAATCTGGCAAGTAGGGAGGAGAGGAAGCTTGTAAAGGTCCCACTCATATTCCCTTTTAATCTTAGTCAACTACCTTTCACTCCAAGAGTAATGCCAGGAGGAGGGGAGAGATTACCAGTATTGAGGCACACACAGACGAAAGACGTGGAGCATATTCTAATAACATTGTAGCATGACTGTGTAGCGAGTGACAGGTGTGTGGCTACATATGTCTATATGCATGCATCAAGGTAAAAAGAGAAAAAGGAAAGAGATAAGACAGAGCTTGATAGTGCAAAACAGGAAAGTGGAAGATAATTTCAGAGTAGGATGTTCATTCTGGAGACTGGTTCACTCAATTAAAATTTTTATTCATTCCATTTTTTTCCAACTGTATGATTCCAATTTCGGAAAATTTCAGGTGGCATTTACTAGTTGTTAAAGGGGATTGTTGATAATTTTGATGATGCAAAATATAATCTATAGGAGCTCAGTTTTTGGTAAAGAAGCACATATATCTGCTTGAATTACATAAATTAATTTACAAATAAAGGACTTAACTATATAATTAAGTTGATTTTTTAAAAGCACCTCTTAAAAACTTTTCTCTTCCCTAGAGTATTTTCAATAGTTCTATCAAAATAACATGGAGAAAAATGCAAAAAACAGGTGTTTATGCATTCAATACAAAAAAAATCATGTTTAGCATTTGCTACTTTGGTGATAGCCTCCTAGGATCACATTTCACTGCAGTCTTGAAAAATTCTCCCAATTCAAGCCCTTATTTTAAAATATGCAAAATGCACAGGTACATAGAGATTTGTCCAGAGAAAAGAAGACTGTTTACCTGACTGGCATTTAAAATGGTTATCAAAAACTTCTCAACATTACTTGCAGCAGAAAAATCATGAATGTCCTGGCAGAGACAATGATAACCCTAGCTGACATGAAAAATAAGATGCATTCAGTGTTTAATAGCTTTGGTGATTTTTTTTTTAATGTGAACTGCATGTTTCCTAAAATTCCCCTTTAGTCTTCTGTTCTCAAAAGCCAGCTCTCTCATTATTATTCCACATTAGTTCCATTTGCTAGTTTGATGACTAAAGGCCTGGTGGCCAGATGCAAATTCTGCTTTCTGATGTTAATTTAACATCAGATGTTGTGAGTCTGTCATTCGCCAAAAGCTTACAGGAGTCTCACAATCATTTTGAGAAGTACTGCACAAATCTATGCAATACAACGTACTTATACAAATGGATTTGTTAGTTCTGAAAGTGAACATTCACCCAACTAAAAGGTAAAAAGACCACGATTCCTGTGTAAAGAGTTGAGGTCTTTCCTGGACAAGAGATGTTGCTATATATAAAATGTTACCTGTTTCTTCCTAAATCACACCCAGACTGACACACCTTGCTATAAATGAAGCACAGAAAGGGATGCAGGACACCACACTTGAATCAGTAAGTGATTATCATCAAATTAGTTGATGACTCTGCTATGAGTAAAGGATGAGTTAAAAAATAGATGTGTTGCTTAAGAAGTGTGGAAGTAATTGCAGTAACAGAGATTTTCAAATTTGAAAAATAGCAGTTCAGTGTAATATCAAAAGAATTCCTAAAATTAGTATTCAGAACCATAGCAGGTAAATATAAGGATAGGAAGAGACTTAGAAGTAAAGCTATCTCACCTCTGAAGACTGAGCAATTGCATTTGCAAAGAGTTTGCATTTTTATGGATATGAAGAAATACTCTATGTGGATTAGGTACCAAAGAATGTTTGGTTTTGAAATACAGAGAAATAGATCCAGATATTTAGTTTAATAAGTCCCTTTTGTTTTAAACTATGGAATTTCAATTATTTTAATTTATGGTTTGAAGAATCAGATCTAAATGTAATTTTCAGACACTGCACTATGATTGTGCATAAACAAAGATTAAGTGCAGGTGACACATACTTTGCAATACAGTGCTTGGCAAATGGTACTTGCTTTATAAATGTGTGTAATGTATATACAACATCTTTGAGAGACTGTATGCAATAAGACAAAATTTCCCCTTAGATCCTCATTACACTTTCAAATATGCTTAATGGCCTAACTAGTCCTTTATTGGCAATGCCTTTTGAATTTCCTTTGTAGACTTTCATTCTAGCCTTGGCAAATGAATCTCACATGGTCAAGTGAGAGATTGAGCTACATGAGATGTGGGTATCCAGGGAGAAGTGGATATGCAAAGAAAGGGATGATATGGGCAGAGGAGGGGCAGACACTCTGACCTATCTAGCCCAGTTTCTCATAACTTGGGCTTCTTATGGTTCTGGATGGAACTGCTGCAATAAACCCTCAGCATTTAAAGTCATATGTTCTCAAGGTCCATCCAATACAAAAATCGCTTAAATAGTAGTGCATTTTGATATTAAAGGAGAAGAGGTATGGCTAGAGAGAATAGCTCAAAGTACTACTTTGTCCGAAAGTTTGGAGCCTATTTCATTTTGTTTACATTTTTTTTTCTTCCTCATTTCATCCTTTCCTCTGACCAGAAAAAAAAAAAAGGTTAAGCGATATGGAGTTATAAGAGTAACCTGAAAAACTGGACAGCTTAGATAGCCAAGATTTGGTTAGCCGGATTTGTCTTAACCTGAGGTTTGTTATGGCAGACATTATTGTTTACATGACTAATTCCCAGACTTTTTCTTCCTTGCTGTCTTCTGCTCCAGTGGATGAAAGAGCCTGTTTCTCAGCTTCCGTTCAAGCTAGGGGAGATGATATTGTTTATATGGGCCAGTGAGATGTTAGTTTAATTGCTAATAAAATCTAGAAAAACTCTTGCTTTCTGATAAAAGGGACAATTCTTTTTGAATGAATTAATGGGTAGATGAATGAGTACTTAGATTTAATAATCATAGCTAAGGAAAACATTTGTTTGCCAATATTTTACTTTCCCTTTTTGAATTGATTTACATCAACTTGCCCATATAAAATATTGCTAGGTAACACATAGCATAGTACCTCTCACCTATGAAGCACCTAGATAAAAGTGAAAGAATAATTGAGAAGTATTTGAAACAAGAGATTACTATGGATTAAAACAGGAATATACCGGAACTTTGTGTGTGTGTGTGTGCGGGGATATATATTGGTGTATGTACTTACACTTAATGTATAACTATTTTTGCAAATCAGAGTATGCCCATATAGTGTCCTACCATAGTGGTTCCTCAAGTGTAAACTTTGAAAGCTTCTATTTATCCCTCCTGTTGAAACTACTTGCAGCCAGGTGCAGTGGCTCATGCCTGTAATCCCAGCACTTTGGGAGGCCAAGGTGGGTGGATCACCTAAGGTAAGGATTTCAAGACCAGCCTGGCCAACATGGCAAAACCCTGTCTCTACTAAAACAAAATACAGAAATTAGCCTCGCATGGTGGCACAGGACTGTAGTCCCAGCTACTTGGGAGGCTGAGGTGGGACAATTGCTTGAACACAGGAGGCAGAAGTTGCAGTGAGCTGAGATCGTGCCATTGCACTGCAGCCTGGGTGACAGAGTGAGACTCCATTTCAAAAAAAAAAAAAAAAAAACCAAAAAACCAAAAAAACAACTACTTGCACATTGCATGTTTCTGTATTGAGCTCTTTTTTATCCCATAGGAGAGGAATTTTGACAATTTGTAGCGTACTTAGTCAGGTTAGTATTCATTACCTCCATCTATTCCTTCTCTTTGGAGTGACATGTATGCTCCAAAACACTTACGTCATGTTATTTCAGTGGAAGGAGGGGGAAGCTGTATGGTTCTCAGCCATAGTTATTCATCCAGATTCTAAAGATTCATCTGTAACTCTTCTAATTCTCTGGACGTACAATTTTTCCTACATTTTACTAAATAATTTCACCACCATCACTCCTCATTCTTCTCAAGCCCCAATGACTTTCATCTTCCCCTCTCCCCTGCCCCTGCCCATGGAGTCTTTATTTGCTTAGAAGAAGGAAAAACTCAGAGTAATTAGATTCTCATAAATCTTTCCTTCATACACCTGGACCATGCATTTTAACTTCAGAGGTGAAAATCTTATGCTTTATACTCCAGCTTTGCTGTGAGCTATCAGGACTCCTCCTGTGGCAGTGGGGAGCTTATTCAACACAGTTCTGTGGTGGAAGACAATGTGGTAGGGTGAAGGTGTCAGGGAATTCTTTCATACTTGACATTATAATTCCACAGTTTATCCAGTAATGCTTGTTGAAAGAATCATTTAATTTTCAGCTCATATTCTTTGTTATCAATTCAACTTTTATTTTTTGAACATTATTTTATTTTATGCCTGGTACAGTGCTGGGTATTTATGAACAGAGTGCTGTAGAAGACAAACAAGGACTCTGCCCTAACAGAACTTACATTATAGTGGGGGAGATAGGTTGCTAACAGTTAAAGGAATAGAAAAACAAGATGAGTATGGATTGTGAAACATGATATAAAGGAAACAAACAGGATGAAAGGCTAAAAGGGCATATCTTGTTGGGTGTGTATTGTGGGGCTGCTTTGGATATAGTGGTCAGGTCCCTCTGCTCTCTGGTCTCCACATGACCATACATCTGTTCCATTTAGCCTTTGCCCCTTTGTCACGGACTACACAGGCACACTTGGACAGGTCTCCAATAATTCTGTCTCTGTTTGGCCTGCAAGTTTTGCTTGCTCTGTGACACCTTCTCACATCACTCCAGTTTATGTACAGTTGTCCATTTTTTGAAATTTAAAAAATGCATTTATGTAACTGTTTAATGTTTAAAAAAATACCTCTTTGTAATTTCTCTAGTTTTCTTGATGTGCACTTTATCTCATCATCATTCTGTAGACTATTTTTCTTTTATCACATAGGAATTCTTTCAGGGACATTTAAAACAGGTATATCTATTTATGCGAATATATTTTGTTCTGTTTCTTCTTTTGGTCCAAATTAGTATTCTCATTTCCAAACACAAACTGCTTCTACCCAGTAACTAAGAAATAAGCTTCTGTACAATAACCGTAAATTATCAGGTGCATATTATGTGGTAGGAATTGTGTTCACTGATTTACATAAAATGTCTCATTTTATGCGTATAATAACCTTATGAGATAGGTAGACCCAAGCTCAGAAAGGTTATTTTCTTGAATTGTCTATGTTAGATTACAGTGGAGTGTGCTTAGAAAGCAGTGAGCCTCTAGAATGAAAACTTTTCAAAGCATTTTTCAGCCTCTGCAAATAAGCCTATTTTTTCCATGCAAGCAAATTACCTTTGTCAATAAGCTATGCATGTTAATTATGAATGTTAATAAGGACAACTGATTATTGAGATTAATAATCAATGTAATCCTAAAAGGCCCAGCTGCTATATTTTTATATCCATAGAATATTCTAAATGCAAAAGCAAAAAAAAATTTTTAAAGACAAAATTTTCATTTCTATTTTGTCGTTAAACTACTTAAATTTTAGTGAAGACTTTATTTTGAAATTAAAATTTATTGGGCAGAAGACTATTTCCCTAAAATTTAAATGGCTAAAAAGCAAAAATTGGAAAGCTTTAAGTTTTCAGCGATAAAAGTGATTTGTTGAATTATATGGCAATAATTATACTTATAAATCCTACTATGAGATCAGTCAGCCATGTGCTGCCCTTTAAAAGAAACCAAAACTGCTGACAGATGTCTGCGAGCTATCAGGCAATAAGATTTTTATCAAATTATGACCTTTTGTTTTTGGCCCTGAAACTGGTTGCAGATTCCCCCTTAAGTAATGCACAGGTAATATTCAAGCAATAGTTAGCCTCATAACGTACCACAGTTCTCCCTGAGAATGTTGTGGGGTGACAAAAGAAATGTTTTTTTTTTTTTTGCTGTCATTTAAAGCAAAACAAATCAGTGTAAACATTAATATTTTATGAGTGAGCCTAGCTAACCCAATTACATTAAAAGTAAACTAGTAAAAATTAGCAATTATAGAGACACTATAGTTGGGATGAGTGGCTGTTAGTATTATTAATAAAGCTTGAAAAGCTTTCAACTAACTTTACATTTATATGACACAAATAATCCTTGGTGAGTTTTAATATCCAATAATTATAATAAAATTTTATTTAAATGGTATACCAAGAATTATGCATTTTATCATCAAAATGACAAACAAAAGAAACAAGAAATGCAGAGAGATGTTTACCACATGTCAGTGAAGAACAAAAATATCAGACTATAAGCATATTTATTTCATATGATATGTGGTTGGCAAACTGGCTCTGGTTTGCCAACTCTTTGTTAATGGTCCATGATAAGTATATAAATTGAAAATAAACATTTAGAATGTGTACTATAAATACATGTATAGTAAAGACCACAGTTAGAATAGCATGGACCTAAATGGTATTGAGATAATGAGTCAAGATTTATGTCAAAACCCCCAAATGTTTTAAGATATGTACTTATCCTGTATGGAGCTTAAATTTGCCTCATCCACTTGTGATTGCTTCTTTATAATCTCAGATGGGGTAATCTATACACGGAGGCTTCGGTGAAGCCTTTCATTGGTCTTCATAAAAGCACATTTGAGGAAAAGACAAGCAGGCTCTCACTGCAAGTTTGGACTACACAGATGACGAAAATATTATCAGCCAGGACAGGTTTCTAAGCTGAGCTAAAATGAGAGAGGATAGGGCTGACCTACCTCCAGCACCCTTGTCCCTGCTTCCCCTTCATCATGGTTTGCCATGTAACAAAGTTCAAGCCAATTAGGTATAAACAAAAGTCTGCTACGGTTTTTCCGGAAGAGCTTCTGCTTTCTTTATTGAAGAAAAATAAGCCACTTCACTCCTTTTCCTGACTTGAACAAGCTGAGAGCTGTAGTAGCCACATTTTAGCTGAGAGTAAAAGGGCCGAGAGACTTGCAGAGGTGTACACCCTGATGTCATTGAGCCTTCACACCAACAATAGTAGCTCTTGTCTCCAGAATCCTTGTTATCTAAGAAAAATAGGCCCTATTTTTGAAGCTTCTCTTCACCAGTAATTCTCCTCTTTGTCCCTGAGTGAACGTCTATCTATAATAGGGCATAGTAATCTCAAGAAGTAAATTTAGGCATGATATGGGGACAGAAATGGATCTGCTTCAGGTTAAGTCTGAGTTCAGATAACCACAAATAGAAAAATATGTAGTAGATGTATGGATTTTCAAAGTGAGGGAAGCAGGCAGTAATTCAAATAGGGATGGTACATTTAGGTATACAAAGGAATATTTTTAAAAGAGGAAGAATAATGCAACTGGAGATTATCACTAATTTACTATATTAGGAAAATAACCAATGATTAGAGTCATTGATTCCTCTAACAAGTATTTGTGTATTTACTATATGCCAGGCACTTCATTGCTATGACCTCTTCTAGAGTTCCTTACAATTGGGATATAAGAAGCACATAATTGATGGCCACAGCAATAAAATAAAATTTAAAGTGTATGTCGTATTATTTTTTTCAAAATTTTTCTGAAGTTTGGAAAAAATCTGAGCAATGTGATCTGATATTTATGTACAATAAAGTGACATGATTCTGGCACCTTGTAAGGAGATCGTTTCTTACAATTGCTAAAATACAGAGCAAGTATAAAAACCACAGAATCTACTGGAGCAATTATTTTGGTCTTTATCCCAATTTATAACATTAATATTTATATATCTTGTATATCTCTAGCTTCCTGGCTTACTCATCAGGTAACAGCCATGAAAGGATTAAAGGTAAACAAAGAAACAAAAAGCAACTAACTTTGACTTAAAGATTTGCAGTCCTTTTCATCCCTATTATAAAATACATTTACCTAAGGTACATGTCTATAATCTTGTAGCATTTATATTGGACAGAAGAAACAATTGTGAGACTGGCTTGTTACTTTTTAATCTTAGTTGTGTAACACACATATTAGTCCATCTGTTCATTACTCACATCAATTTTAGACTATATACTTTGAAAAGGCATAGACAGTATTTAAGAATATCCAGTGTACTACTAGAGACATTGGTATATTTAGTTTTAAAATCAAGAAAACTGATTACCCAGAGTCTCAAACTTATAAGAATAATAAAATAAACAAACAGATAACAACAGAGCTTGTTATCTGGTATGGAATATTTCTAGGATCTTTGATTTTATTACTTTCCCTTCTTTTGTTATATATATATACATATACAATATATATGTATATACATTTAAATCTCCAGCAAAAGGTAGAAAGAAGAAAGATATAAACTGTCAGTTCATTTTATTCCATGATCAAGTAGAAAACATTTAAAAGATTAAAGACCATGAAGCTTTTTAGATGACATAGGGCTTTAAATCACTGTTGCATTTTCTGTTCTCAATGAGTTTGTACGTGTATGAAGAGTATGTGTGTGCTGGTGGTGGCTGAATTTAACAGCATGCAGTTGTGATGCTTAGAGGCCATCTAGAAATGCACTTTAAGTCACTGTGATGCAAGAGGCATGGTAGATAGAGAGCCTTTCAACCACAACTTTGACTAGGTCAAATCGTCTTTTTCCTATTGTTTACATTTTAATGTAAAAATTAAACACATCTACTTGACTACTGGGTACTTGCTGGGCTAAAATATACAATTTTACATCTTACGGAAGTGACAATGGCAGAGAATTGCAAGACTCTTTGCTTTATGGAATTTAAACTTAGATGTGTAAAGAATGCAGTAAGAGTGGAGGAAGGAAAGAAGAAAAAGGATTTAGAGAGAGACGGCCTCTAGCAAAGCTTGCACCCTGGATAGAGAATATCTGTGAGTGGAGCAGATTTTACATGTGCCCTCATTATGTTTCTTCATGGTGTTCATATATAGGATTGGTGGCCAGCAGAGGCAGGCAGTGAGAAAAAGGACTGCTTATAAGATAGGAAGCTACATCTAAAGCTCCCCTGGGATGCCTTGGGATGCCTTGAAAATCCCATCATACTTTCTGTCATGTCAAGTTAGAGGCCTCTATTTTGTACCATTCCTTTAGCCAAGAAGTATGACTTCCCTTTTCTCTGTTCATTACATCATGTTCAGTTCTTATTTCTGTCTGTTAGTACTAGGCAGAGAGGGACACAAATTGAAAATATAAAAATCACATTTCTCATGTTAGATATTCCTTTGTTACATCTACTCACATTTATTGCTTCTCTTTCTTCTCAGATGTTCTCTGTTAAGCTATGTTCTGACTATTGCTAATTTAATGCCTTTCAAGCAATATTTATGTCATTTTTATAAAATTATTTCTAAATTTATTTGGAAAACAAACTATGCTAAGTAAAATTACCCAGAAGTCTTGTTTACTTTTGGATGGTACATAATAACTGTATCTTTAATAAAACTGAAAACTAAACCAATCGGGGGCAACTTTAACTGAGAGACGACAGAAGTTTGTAATAAAATCCACTCAAGGCCCAAAATGATCCCAGATTGGTTTGGCATGAGTTTAAACTAGGTAAAGGTTAAAGGTCACGTTGCATCTAGCCCAATGTGAGAACTTTCAGATTCAATATGAGTTGTTAATTATTCTGAAAATATTCTTTAGGTATAAGAAAAATCTAATCCTGGAACCACTATCAGAGCCCATACTGCAAAGAAATAATTTACAATTTGTGCTTAATTATAAAAATATGTGTCTAGGTAGCTTAACTCCAAGTATACATCCTTTTTCTTACTTTGGTGATTATTCTGTATCAGTGCAGTGCATATTGCTTTCCTGAATGCTACCTTGTTTTTATGGCACTAACTTGTCATTTAAAGGAAGGATGAATACTGACTACAAAGAAAAAGTTTGTTGGTAATTAAATAAGATGGAAATTATTGTCTATTTATAGCTTATTGAATTTATTTTGGAAATACTTGGATACTAAATACTATTCTAATGATTATAGCAGGACTATATATCTGAGTTATTTTGATGATCAACTGTCCTTTTGCACTGAAATACCACAGCCATTAGTTGTTAACTCATAGATCACTGTGGCAACATATGAACAAAGAGGGCTAGAACAAAAAATTTCCACTCTGCTCTGGACAATTTCCCTAAATACCATGAAATATGCAGAAATGTCAGGCTTGCCACATTCTTCCCTCAACATATGTATAAAACACATAAACTCAAGCACACACCACTGGGTAAGTTCCCAATTTCCCTCTGAATTACTCCCCAGTTGCAGGAAATATAGGTATTATAATTTCTGGTGGTTTTAAAATATACATTGTCATATTTAGTAAAACAGTAGTTTGTCATGAAATGGGAAGGAGGGATGAAAGATGCAGAATATTATTTATCTGTGTAATTTTGCATATACCCATACTATTTATCTAAGAGGTTTTATATAAAATTGACAGTCTTTTCCTGAATAATTGCTAACCAGAATGGCTTAGTAATAGCTGAACTATTCTAACACCATTTACATGTTTTTCCAAAAAATAATATTAAATATAAGCTGTTAAATTCTAAGCACATAAAACCATTTATTTTCCACTCATAATGTTCAGTATGATTTGAAATTAAATTTAAATGTAAATGTAATTGACAAATACCAGTTGGCTTACTGTTGCAAATAAACCTAGACTCCCAAATACATGTAAATATTTTTGGATAGTTATTGTCCACAAGAAAGCCTCCTGTAGCCGTACATTTATCTAAGCACATTTATATCTATTCTATTGAGAGCACTGTCTATCAGATTCATTTTATTTCACCTCTTAAGTTATCTAGTGCCACATTTGCTGATTCTCTAATAAGCAACCCAGTTTAGAAAACAGAAAGAAATGAAGACAGGAGAGACCATTTTGTAGAGAAAAGTGTTTTTGACGTCATGGAGCAGTTCTTTGTGGAAGAGGGAATGCTCATCTGAGAAAAGAGGTGGCTGCAAACAGATGGTCTTTGCTAAGTTAAACCGACAGGACTACAGGTAACTGGTTTCTTCTATAAAAGAAGCATTATATATGCTGGGGTTTCAGCACCACAGTGCCTAATTATTCCTGACATATTGCCCATTTCATATGCTTACAATATTATGGCCAAACAGAAAAAAAAAATTATACCAACTGATAGCATAAAACTCAATGGAAACAATGCAGGCTATAAAAAAATTGACCAGAGAATTGGATCTTTTAGATCACAGGTCCAGCTTTTCTAATTTGGCAAATGGTGAAAAACAAATACTATTGCAACAAATTCCTACACGCTAGATGATTTTGTTTTGGTTTTATACACTTAAATTTTGTGTTACTAAATATTTCTAAAAGTAGGGAAGTGATTAGAGTTTGGCAATATTTTCATTATTCAGGTTTCGTAGTTTTATAGTGATTGTAGATTGCAGAGTGGGTCACCTTAGTTTGCAAAAGAAATGTTCATACGTCAAAAGAAAATTGTATAAGCTTTCTACTAAATGACGGTAACAACTGGGCTTTTATTTACACGTTATATATAATAAACTATATATTATTTGCATGCATACTATATATAATAAACACTTCTAGGAAGACTTTCAGAAGGATACATTTTCAAAATATGTTTCTTTCTGATGAAGATCATCAAAATGTTTTTGTAAGGAAATTCAGCTTTGAATACTGGGTAATAGACATTAGAAATATTACTTTAATATTTTTCAAAACACTGGGTGTGCTACAAAACAAACTTAGTTGTATGTGCACGTGTGCTCTATTTATGATATTTGTTATCAACATATTTTCCTGCATGTGAATCAGCCTCATTACTCTATAGACATTCAAAAGCAATATAGACTTAAAGATCATCTTGAAAATCACTTTTTGATTCACTCTATTCACTCAAGAAATTTCTTGTTTTTATTTCTTGTTAGCAAGTTCTAGCTTTGGGATAAAACACCCACATCCAGATGTTTCTTCAGCACAAGCGTGCTGAACCAGTACCATAGTATTTTTTGTTCAACCACCTGTTTATTAGCATCTGTTTCTAATTTTATATATGCAGCTTTCCACATTGATTACCCTCACTTTCATTATTTCACAAACTACATAATATAGCAACCATTAAACTCCTACATTCCAATTTCCTAGATTGGTTTATTATAAAAATATAGCACAGTGTTTGCAAAACTCTGATATCTCCTGTCTAAAGAAAGATAATTCAGTCAAATAAGAACCTTTTATTCTCAAAATACCCTAGTTAGGTATATTTAGATTTAATGACATTTTAAAAATAAGCTAATTTGGGTTAATAAAAATAAGTACCTATATTTCCTCTCAGTTTCTTCTGTGTAAATGTATTTGAAAATATATATAAACACTTAAATATATCTACTTGAGTATATATGTACAAATAAAGTATGAATATATATATATATATACATATATATACACACTTTGTGAAGTTAGATATAACAATTTTGGCCATATATATATATATATATATATTCTGCTTTTTTAACTTAAAATTTACCTTGAACATTTCTCCATAATTAAGACATATAAAATATTTACTTATAGGAACAAACTTATGGTTTTTATTAATTATTATAAAACTTCATTGTTTGTTAGGTTAATTTGATACTAGCAGAGGTACTATAAATACTCAGCAAACTACAGTGCTAAGTACTAAGCCATACTGTAACACATCAATGTACAACGGAAAGCAAATATAACTTCCATAAGGAGCATTTTTGTTTCACAAAAAACCTACCTTCTGTCATAATTCTTACAAAGATGACAAAAGAATTTATTTCGCCTAAAAAATAGAGTTGGCAGAAAAAGTGAGGGAGTGATATTAGAAAAAGTACTATTTGAATAGAATATTAAAGAATGAATCAAGAGTTTGCCAGGCAGAAGCAGGAAAGTCACGGCAAAGATGTAAAATCCTGAGAATGCCTGGAATACTAGAGAAATTGCTGGTAGAACCATAGGTCCCATTAAGAATTTTAAAAATGGAACTGTCACCATTAAGTCAATCTTTTTAAAGACAATTCATCTAAAGGGTTAGATTTTGAAGCTATTTTGCAAGCAAAATAGATACATTTGGTAATGGCCCATATGTTAAGAAAAAGAAGTTAAGGAAAATTCAGCGACTTTGAGCTTAGGCAATGGTATGAATGATGCTCCTTTCTGCAGGAAATAGGGTCTAGGTGTCTAATAGGACAATAATTTCATATCCATTGGCAAGAAAAATGGTTTTAGTTTTCATATAAATATCATAAGCTCACATACTGAGAATCGTGTTTAAGAGATTTATTCCAAACATAATTCTTGAAATAATCTTAATTTTTAAATAATTCTATATTTATCAGCACTCCAGAAGTGAGGGTTTTTCCCCAATTATAACTGAATATAGATATACCACAAATAGAATTTTTTTAAAAAAAAGCTTAGCATAAAATTCTGGCTCCGGAGATACGTTAATAAAGTCTAGAAAAGCCAGTGTAATTTTAAAAAATTGATAGCACATATTTTTTGCCAAAGAACTATTTTTAGATACATATATAAAACACACACACACACATTCAATAAATTCCACTAGGGACTCTTAAGGGCGCTAGTGGAATTTGTTCTAGAGTGAGCATACATGGAAAATTTTAGAAGAAATTGACCATCACTGTACTTCTATTGTTATATGAAATACTTGAATAAAGACTCAGGGGAAGATTGTCTTACCGAGCTCCCAAGGGAAAATAATATACAACTATACATTCTTTGGAATCAAAGGAACAGGAAAGGAATCTTTTTGTTAGCTTACCTTTAAAAATTCACAAAATTATAGGGTTATTTCATTTTCTTTGTGCATAGACAGAGCAGCCATTCGTTAAAATAAACCTTTGAAAGACCACTTAGTAGCCTACTTGGAAAACTACGGCTACAGGATAGAGTGAACAGATAAGAGGGGCATATTAAGATCTGTTTGGAGGATTTTTTTTCATTGTAAGTTTTATGATATTCTACAGGTATATCCTGTAGTTTTCAAACCTGGTATTTATTTTTATGGATGACTATCTATAGCACCTCTAGCTAGCAATAATATTTTTTTTTTAAAAAAAGAAGTTTCTTTCCTTTACAGTATCTTAACATTTATCTACTTAGATATTGTTCATTTGGATCCATTTCACCGCATAGTTATTTGTCAGGAAATGGTGGTAAATGCTATATTTGAGGACATTGTCATCAACAAAAGCCTTTAATAAACCTGTATTTAATCTGAAGGTATCCATACATTAAAATATGAATTTATCAGTGGAATACAAATTAGTATATTATAATAGCTCCTTGGCAAAGTATAATTTTATTTATAAGCAGTAAAAATGTTTTCATTACGGGATATTCCAAGTAAATCACAACATATAAAATGGCTAACACATTAATTCTCATTGCTGTTTCCCTCCCATTCCCCACAACCAAACACCACTGCCTCATATGACAAAGTACTCTCATCTGCACCTTTATACATAAAGAAACTTAACTACTGAAGGATTCAAAATTTTATTCAAGGCCATCAAATTACAACAAAAAGGAAGAAAAATTTTATACTGATTATAATGATTTATCAGTTTTTTCTCCTCGCTGTTCTGACCAGGAACTGTTTTCTTGCTTTTTAATGTATTAAACTAAAAGTAGTCTGAAATATCTGATTTTTTAAAAGCATATATATTGTTTGATCAACCTAACCTCTATCACCCCTTCTTTTGACATTGCTCTTTTTTGTTTTGGCTTTGAGGTGTCTTCCCATGTCTCATTGGGTAAAATCTTAGAGGACTGTCAATCAAGATACTCCGATCTCCACTAGCCAAGAGGAAGTGCTCTGCTAATCAGATGTTCTTTTCTTTAATTCAAATCTTGAATGGAATAACACCCGGACAGAAAGTGGCTAGAGCCATCTCATCTTGAGATGAGACGTACTCATGTTGACAGTACTCAGAAGACCACATTCATCAATCCAATTCCTTTTATTCACAGAATTTCTCTGATTCATATATATATATTTCTTTATATATATAAATATATTTCTTTATATATATATGTATATACATTTCTTTATATATATATATTTCTTTATTCCTGGTTCCTCAATTTAACCTTCTTTCGAATTCTGCAAACTGCATCATATCCTTCTAATCTATTTCTTTCTTAGGAGAGATAGCAGAATCAGTTTCTGTTGACTGCAACCCAAGAATTATAGCTGATAAAGTAACAATTTACAGGTTCAGGTAGACACAGTTGACTCTCCACTGAAGATTCAGACTGGCTTCTGCAGGGTAGAGTTGTGGCTGGAAAATGGCTACTATGCCAAGGAATACAGTTCTCAGTCTCCTTTTTATCTAGGCAGGGTATGGAACTAGTACTTGCTAACTGAATGAAGTGGATATTTATTGAGGGCCTCTGGCCCTACTAGTGGAAAATGTTTATTTCAGATTCGTGCAAAAGTGATGAAGAAAGCTTTCCCTATCTTTTCCTGTCCACTGGCTAGATGTTTATGCCCAGAGTGACCTTTGAAGCTAAATACTGAAAATGGAAGCGCCTTTGCCATCCTGGGCTACTGAAATACTGTATGTATGGCACAGAATCCTTCTCACATTGGATTGATGTGAGTAAGAAGTAAATATTGATGATGTTAAGCCATTAATTTTTGCATTAATTTCTTTCAGCACTTAACATTACACTAATACCTGCAGGCAACATTAACTGAACTGTTTCAACATTAATAACTTTTCTTCACGTCCCTTGTAAATTGGATTCCTAGGTATTTTATTCTCTTTGAAGCAATTGTGAATGGGAGTTCACTCATGATTTGGCTCTCTGTTTGTCTGTTACTGGTGTATAAGAATGCTTGTGATTTTTGTACATTGATTTTGTATCCTGAGACTTTGCTGAAGTTGCTTATCAGCTTAAGGAGATTTTGGGATGAGACAATGGGGTTTTCTAGATATACAATCATGTCATCTGCAAACAGGGACAATCTGACTTCCTCTTTTCCTCATTGAATACCCTTTATTTCCTTCTCCTGTCTAATTGTCCTGGCCAGAACTTCCAACACTATGTTGAATAGGAGTAGTGAGAGAGGGCATCCCTGTCTTGTGCCAGTTTTCAAAGGGAATGCTTCCAGTTTTTGCCCATTCAGTATGATATTGGCTGTGGGTTTGTCATAGATAGCTCTTATTATTTTGAGATACGTCCCATCAATACCTTATTTATTGAGAGTTTTTAGCATGAAGGATTGTTGAATTTTGTCAAAGGCCTTTTCTGCATCTATTGAGATAATCATGTGGTTTTTGTCTTTGGTTCTGTTTATATGCTGGATTACATTTATTGATTTGCATATATTGAGCCAGCCTTGCATCCCAGGGATGAAGCCCACTTGATCATGGTGGATAAGCTTTTTGATGTGCTGCTGGATTCGGCTTGCCAGTATTTTACTGAGGATTTTTGCATCAATGTTCATCAAGGATATTGGTCTAAAATTCTCTTTTTTGGTTGTGTCTCTGCCCAGCTTTGGTATCAGGATGATGCTGGCCTCATAAAATGAGTTAGGGAGGATTCCCTCTTTTTCTATTGATTGGAATAGTTTCAGAAGCAATGGTACCAGTTCCTCCTTATAGCTCTGGTAGAATTCGGCTGTGAATCCATCTGGTCCTGGACTCTTTTTGGTTGGTAAGCTATTGATTATTGCCACAATTTCAGAGCCTGTTATTGGTCTATTCAGAGATTCAACTTCTTCCTGACTTCAAACTATACTGCAAGGCTACAGTAACCAAAACAGCATGGTACTGGTACCAAAACAGAGATATAGATCAATGGAACAGAACAGAGCCCTCAGAAATAACGCTGCATATCTACAATTATCTGATCTTTGACAAACCTGAGAAAAAAAAGCAATGGGGAAAGGATTCCCTATTTAATAAATGGTGCTGGGAAAACTGGCTAGCCATATGTAGAAAGCTGAAACTGGATCCCTTCCTCACACCTTATACAAAAATTAATTCAAGATGGATTAAAGACTTACATGTTAGACCTAAAACCATAAAAACCCTAGAAGAAAACCTAGGCAATACCATTCAGGACATAGGCATGGGCAAGGACTTCATGTCTAAAACACCAAAAGCAATGGCAACAAAAGCCAAAATTGACAAATGGGATCTCATTAAACTAAAGAGCTTCTGCACAGCAAAAGAAACTACCATCAGAGTGAACAGGCAACCTACAAAATGGGAGAAAATTTTCACAACCTACTCATCTGACAAAGGGCTAATATCCAGAATCTACAACGAACTCAAACAAATTTACAAGAAAAAAGCAACCCCATCCAACAGTGGGCAAGGGACATGAACAGACACTTCTCAAAAGAAGACATTTATGCAGCCAAAAAACACATGAAAAAGTGCTCACCATCACTGGCCATCAGAGAAATGCAAATCAAAACCACAATGAGATACCATCTCATGCCAGTTAGAATGGCAATCATTAAAAAGTCAGGAAACAACAGGTGCTGGAGAGGATGTGGAGAAATAGGAATACTTTTACACTGTTGGTGGGACTGTAAACTAGTTCAACCCTTGTGGAATTCAGTGTGGCGATTCCTCAGGGATCTAGAACTAGAAATACCATTTGACCCAGCCATCCCACTACTGGGTATATACCCAAAGGACTATAAATCATGCTGCTATAAAGACACATGCACACGTATGTTTATTGCGGCACTATTCACAATAGCAAAGACTTGGAACCAACCCAAATGTCCACCAATGATAGACTGGATTAAGAAAATGTGGCACATATACACCATGGAATACTATGCAGCCATAAAACATGAAGAGTTCATGTCCTTTGTAGGGACATGGATGAAATTGGAAATCATCATTCTCAGTAAACTATTGCAAGGACAAAAAACCAAACACCGCATGTTCTCACTCATAGGTGGGAATTGAACAATGAGGTCACATGGACACAGGAAGGGGAACATCACACTCTGGGGACTGTTGTGGGGTAGGGGGAGGGGGGAGGGATAGCATTAGGAGATATACCTAATGCTAAATGGCGAGTTAATGGGTGCAGCACAGCAGCACGGCACATGTATACATATGTAACTAACCTGCACATTGTGCACATGTACCCTAAAACTTAGAGTATAATAATAATAAAATAAAATTTAAAAAAAAACAAAGTATGTAGGATAAATCAGAGATCTAATGTGTAGCATGAGATGCAATTCTATTATATTAGATATTTTTGTTAAATAAGTAGATTTTAGCTGATCTTGTCTCAGAAAAGTAATTATGTAAAGTGATGAATATGTTGATCTGCTTCACTATAGTAACCATTTATCTATATGTACCCCATACATCATGTTGTAAATCTCAAATATACACAATAAAATGTGTTTTAAAAAGAAAAAAAAACATTAATAACTTTTCACTTCAAATATATGTTTACTTATTTATTGTTCTTAAGGAATTTTATGATACTTGATGCACCAGTATCAGTTGCAAATCAGCATCTTCAAGCCTTATTCTTAAACTAGTATCATGAAATTATTCAATTATATGGAAAAAGATAAAATTTGTCTTACTACATAGGAGTAGAACTGATTTGATGGTATTCTGTTAGTGCAAGGAGCCCAAGTTCTTTAAAAGCAAAGAAAAGTTGCTGAGAAAATATGCTGGAATTTAAACTTTAAAAGAGTTTAATGAGAATTTCTTAGAAATCATCTTGCAAGTTTGTGAAAAGTAATGATAATGACTAGAGTCAAAGGCCCTCAATAAATGTTTTCTGTGATGTTATAAAATATATAAACTATTTATTGATATGCTAGCATCTGTACAAGGGGAATATAAATAACTCAGCAAAGTGCAACAAAATGACAAAATATATTTTGTAAATTACAGAAAAGAACACTGATAAAGGAGAGCTTTGACAGTCTAAGCACCCATAAACTATCTATTTCAATGTAAAGGAGTCAAAAATTGATGCTTCACATTTTGCCATGATAATTAAGGTCCAGTGTAACTAAGGTGGTGGCCTGAAGTAAAAGTGGCCAGACCTGTACCTCAGAATTTTCTGAGGTACAGAAAATTATCTCCTTTCCTGAAAGTTGTTATGATCTTAGAAAAGTCTCATGGACTCTAGTTTCCAAGGTTAAGGAGTCACAAAATATTGTAATCTTGTGAGGGGCTCTTGGATGTAAAGGCACAATGGCAATTTTCTGAGCCTAGACACCCTTCAGCAAATCCCACACCCATTTGTATTTATCCATCACAGTGCTATATGGCAGCCTGCCCAGAATCCTGGATAATGATATTGGGACTAGAGTTTAAAAGTTCTAAGGATGAAGGTGGTTTGAGTTTATAATTTCTAACACCATGAAGAAATGGTTAGAGTTATATCAAGGTTATTTCCTAGAGAATGAAATGGGCTCTTAGAGTTGGCACAGGTAGATTATTTGAAGTGTGCAGACAGTAAGACCAAAGAGGGTACAGCTACATGTCATGTAATCAAATTCACTGTTTCAAGCTACAGGACATAATCATGAGCTAATACCACAACACTTCTATTTCACACATCCAATTGACCTGAAATTGATCAGTACTTGCGATATCCTGAAGATACGCAGTCTGAATAGCATAAATAAAAGGCTTATTTGATGATAACCTTGTTTCCTAAATCACAAGGTTTTATTATCTTCTCTGAATGAAAGTGATATCCCTTTTTATGTATATACAACCCAGCAAGGGACACAAATGCAACAGAAACTTTCTAAGCTATTGAACTTCAAGGGATGCTTCCAGAAAATGAGGTTATGATGACCTTCAGGAGGTTTTAGTATCTATCTGATTGTCTGCAGGAGCAAGCTAATCAGTAGATGACGATCTTGTATTTATGTGAGACACTAGGTAGAATTGCAGCAATGAAATTAAATATATATTTAATTAATTTTATTTTAATTTATATATGTGTGTGTATATGTATACACACCTAAGTGTGTATGTATCCCTCTCCCACAAAAGGCATTTTTTTAATGACAGAAAAGTCATTTGAATTGATATTTTTGCTAATTGAACCTCTCTGAAACAAAAACATAATGCATGTGGAGTCAAGTGGTATAAAATTTATATTATTTATATGGCTTCATCTGAATTTTAGCATTCTGTAACATTTTTAGATCAAAGAAATGTCTTTGATGAACTCAAACCAGAGAGATCAGGTTACTGGCCAGCTAAGTCCTACTGAGTGGGCAGGCCTCCAAATAGTTCACTCATATATTTTTCACTGTATTGCTGGCAGAAATTATGCCATTTTCCCTTTTTATCCCCAGGATAATTAACTTGTTCATCACTAAGTTCACTGGCTTAATAGCAATACAATCCAGGCTCTAACGTTTTAAGGATACTTTCCAGGTAAATGAGACCAAATTTAAGTGAAAGTTTAAACAAAATTAACAAGTCAGTGTAATGAGGCTCCCAATCATCTTAGATAACTTTCTAATGTTGCATATATGTTGCTAAGAAGAGAATATGTATTACCATACTCTCTGCTAGACAAAAGCAGTTTCTATTCAATAGCCATTCGTCTTACACTCAAGGGAAAGCAGCATTTCTCTCCAAAAATATTGGAGAGAATATCAATGGAGCTAATCTCTTCAAAGTGCTCAGAGCTCAAAGCAATTGCCTGCAGTTGTAAAGAGTCCCCACCCTCGTTATCTCAGTGAAAGAAAAATGACCAAAATGCAAAGTACTGACCGGCTTTGGGGACAGAAGTGCTCAAAAGAAAGTTAAAATAAACACTAACCAACTCACTTTTAAGCGCAACACTTTGAATTTCAATTTACTTCCTTTGAATAAACGAGTCAAATTATGATTGTGTTCTTTTTTAACACAAGATGGGGAGTTAAAGTGGTACAAAATTAAATTATATTGGTTAGTAACAAATAAATACATTAATTTACATCTCAGATACTATTAGAGTCCAAGAAATAATGACTTTTTCAATTTAATTATGAGTACTCAAGGATTATCAAATTATGAGTTACGTGATATAACAAGTTCTTTTCTGGGCATCTTATTTCATATGATAATGTTCTAACCTACAAAAGAAAGATGGTGTTTCTGGAAACCATTAATAGAAAACATTGGGATATATCATACACAATCATAATCACTTAGTTTTGGAAACAACATAAAATATTTAATTCAATGTTTAATTGTAGTATTCCATATACAAAATCCTGCTGGTGAGACAGCTGCGTTTGAAATAACAACACTTGCTCAGGCTGCCTTGTCACAGTTTCCCACCATTAAGTAAAATAGTACCACATCCTTTGGAAGTTCTCAGATACTGAGTCTGGAACCTACCTGGGGGTTTTGTTCCCCTTTGCTCTCAGGTAATCCATTCAGCTTTATCTTAATTTCCTTATTCATTCCACTCTAATCACGTGGACCTCTGCAACATTTTTTTAACTAATGGTCTGCCTCCTGGAACTTTCAGCCTGAAATGTTCTTGCCAAGACCTGTGCATGACTTGCTTCCTCAGTTATGAAAGTTGCTTTTTCTCAGAGGCCTTTCCTGCACATCTTATCTAAAATATGACTATCCACTCTTTCACTCTGTATACTTAACATGGCTTTATTTTTCTTATACCATTTACGAATGTGTGTGTGTGTGTGTGTGTACGTGTGCGTGCGTGTCATGTGTGAGACAGACAGAGACAGAAAGAAAGAGGTAGTTAATTTTCTGCTTCTCTGTGTAAACAATAAGGGCAGACTTATGCCTTATTCACCACGTTTATATGAATATTTCATTGAGGCTCACAAAAAACAACATGCACTATTTTGTTATTCTCATTTTACAGAGGCGAAAACTTAAGCATAGAAAAATTAAGGAACTGTCTAGGCGCAGTGGCTCACACCTGTAATTCCAGTACTTTGGGAGGCTAAGGCGGGCAGATCACTTGAGGTCAGGAGTTTGAGATCAGCCTGGCCAATATGGTGAATTTCCATCTCTACAAAAAAATACAAAAATTAGCTGGGTGTGGTGGTGCACGCCTGTAATCCCAGCTATTCGGAAGGCTGAGGTGGGAGAATCCTTTGACCTCGGGAGGCGGAGTTTGCAGTGAGCTCAGATGGCACCACTGCACTTTAGCCTGGGTGACAGAGCAAGACTCTATCTCAAAAAAAAAAAAAAAAAAAAAAAAAAGAAAAAGAAAAAGAAAAAGAAAACAGAAAAAAAGAAAAAGAAAAGAATAATTAAGGAATTTGCCCAAGGTTAGAGAACGAATAAGTGGTAGAATCTAGATTCAAAACCAGTCAGTGTCACTCTGGAGACCTTGGTTCCTAACTGTTCTACTGTCCCTGTACATAACTAAAATGAAAAAAAAAAGTATATAATTAGATTGAAAACATTGTATTATCAAATATATATTATATAGTGATTTTATAGTTTCATAAAAAGTATACAATTAACTTATGATTTCATGATTTTTCTTTTACATGTGTTTCATATTCTTTTCAAAAATGACTGCAGTAATTATAAGACATTTAGAATAACAAAAATACACACTTAAAAAAAATTGCCTCCTGTGGGCATATAGAAGGGATCTAAATGTTACTGTGGTTTGAGAACATCAGTAAAGTATCCTTTCCTTTCCTTCTCCAGTTTGGAACCACCCCCAGGAAAAGGCACAAGATTTATAGGGAGAACAGAATGCAGCTATAATGTGATAAGGCCGAGCTAAACGCGTAACACAAATTTGTTGGCTCATGGGCATCCTAACACTCCCCACAGTGAATGAAGCACGCCCACCTAATTATTGGCAGCATTGTGGTAACTCAGGCCTCCACTGTTGGTGCTGTCTGCTGGCAGTAATAGATGGAAGAACCTGTGTGACTAGATGACAAGTTTTTCCAAGGAGAGGGGCACAAGTAGAGGCTATTCAATGACACCAGTTACCAAGATAGACACCACTTTCATAGAGGGAGAGAGGAAGGAGGGACAGAGCCGGAGTTAGAATTATGCTGTGTAAGTGTTTTAACCCTGACAGTAGAGTGGAAAATCTCTTCCTTCCAGACATATGTGAAGTCCAAGGAATTAAGCTTTATTAACTTCCATTAGGTATAAATGCTAACTTTCACTTGGCTTCAGCTGAATCTTCTTCATCTGCCCTTCTCCTCCTCTCTTTCTAACTCATTTGGGAGGAGATGGGTAAGACTTAGTGTTAGATGTGGGAGGTCCTTAGGACCAATATGGCCAATTAAAACAAGTTAAAAAGATACCAGCTCTTCTTGGTTTCATACTAGCATTATTCATTTTCATTTTTTCTCTTTCATGTACAGAAACATTTTTACTTGATTTTCTTAATATTGAAAACTCGTTATATATTCACTTTAGAAAATTTAGAACAAAAGGCAAAACACTTCTCAGAGAATGCCTACGCACATTGTAGAGGTTAGCATGCCAGGCCTTTTATGAGCAACTGTGTTGGTCAGGGCCCTGGCAGGAAACAAAGAGCCCACACTCAGAGGGAAGTTTTAAAGAGACTTATTAATGAAGGGACTAAATATTTACCAAGGGGTAAAGATAGAGGAATAAATTAAGGAAATACATATGTAAATTAGAAGCAGTGAAGAGTTGTTACTGACACTAGGCTTGAGGAGAGAAAATGGCCTAACAGGAGCCTGGCTGAGAGCTAGTCTCAGGAGTAAGGCGGCCTAATGGGAGCTGTAGCTGGAGAGTAATGCAGCCACTGTGCAAGTGCACCCGAGCCCGGGGGCGTGGAGGGAGTAGATGCTCCAATCTCCCTCTCTTCCTGCCCTTCACTCTCCTGTAAGTGCCTCCCATTGGTCAATTCCAAACACAAGTCAATAGGTAAGTCAGCCTCCCAGGGAATAGAGGAAGGCAGAGAAGAACATAGAATGGATGAGTGGAGGAATGGGGCCAATGGAGAATGAGCAGCACAGCATCCTGTCTATATACCTCTCTATCTAGATGATTATTGTGAAGTTACATCCTATATCCCATTTTTCCACTGCCTTTGTTTTCACTATGTACTATGAAAATCTATCTTTATATTTCATTATATGCACATTTATGACATTTTAATAGTCACATGGTATTCCATTGCATGGATTTGAGATATTATATTTGAACAAGACTTATGCTTAGACATTTAATTTATTTTCATATACTCTTCAGTGATTATCTTTTCCTGACTGGTGTCTAGAGATGTCTTTTTGAATTATTTTATAATTAATATGAATAATGCTCTCTTTATTTTAACATTAAGCACCTAAATGAGAAACTCATTTTTTCACATGAGAAAGCTAATTGACTTTGAATTGTAGCAAATATGGCTTTCTTAACACAAATTCTGCCTTCATTAATGAAAATAGTGGAGCAGTATGCTAATCTGGTTGACTGACATATGATGGGGTTATAAGCACTACTCTCAACAGCATATTCCCCACTTTATGCTCAGTTGGCTGTCCCAAAGCCAGGTCAAGTCTTTCTTATAAGTAGCAAAGTTTAATTGTTGACTATGATTTCAAGGGGTTGGGGGGCAGTGGGGACAGAGAAAAATTATAGAATAGTTTAGGCCCAGGCAGAGGAAGAATGGAGGTTAACAAATCTAGACATATGACCTAATGAAACTGTCTTAAAACAAACTGGATGTCAATTTTGGCAAAAAAAAAAAAAAAAATGGATGGTGATGCAAAGCATTTTTAAAAGGGGTCATTTTTGATCATGAGAAGACAACACGACTAAGCATTAGAAGATATGCTGGTGGAACGAATTGGATTAAAACCTATAAATGGGTATGCAGATACAGTGTATTATTACTAAGAAGCCCCCTATGTTGAGATGAGGTTTCTAAACACTATTTCACATTACTTCAAAGTTCCAGAAAGAATAAGCAAAATACTCCAAAATTCTCACTGATATAATAGTTTTTCCCCTAAAATGCAAACTTTTTTTCATGCAAACTTATGCAGATGCAAATATCTTCAAAGAGATTCTCAAACTAATTTAACAAAACATATGTCTGTCAGGCTGATAATACTAAAAATTAAACACTTCTAAATGTTATCAACATCAAAATGTCTACATATTATAAATTTCCATACAGTAAAGAGGGAGAAATTATCCATTGATGTGGAACTAGAAAGTAGCAAACTCATGAACTATCTCCTCCTCAGCAGAACATCTAATAGCCCTTATACAAGAATATAAGAGTAGTTTACAAAATTTTTCATTACATGATATTATCAATTGCTGTCTCTTAGCAGTGTCCGGAGCATTTAAATTTCTACACCATTTTATACTGTTAAGTCTCTGATTTAAGTCCCACCATGTCTTTAGACATAAACAGGAATGATTTGCTGTGGATTGATCATCCATAATTAATAGCAAACAAATTCATTGGTTGTTCTTTTATTTGAGATCAAATATATTAGCTCTCTTTTAAGTTGCATGTGTTGGTCTCTTGGCAAGATTTTAATTCACCTATACCCCATCAAATGTACATGCATTTAAAAAATTGAGCTAACTTATAATTATTTCTTCTTTTTAGAATAAAGACCAGCGTTGGTGCCACAGTCAAGACCATCCATAATCTGGCCCTTGGCTAACACTTTGATCCATCTCTCATAGTTTTCCTCATCCAATCTCACTCACAAAAAGCATAATTTAGATTTAAATCTTTTGCACTGCTGTTTTTTTTCTGGAATGCTCTTCCTGCTGATAACCATTTGACTGATTCCCTCAATTCATCCAGGTGTCTGCTCATGTGTATCACTTCATAGAGAAGTAATCTCAGAACATCCTTTCTAAAGTAATATTCCACTTCATCACTCTTTGTTCTCTTAACTTGTCTTAATTTTTCATAAGACTTATCACCACTTGGCAAATATGTCGGCATTAATTTCGGTAGCTATTTATCATCCACCTCCCGTTCACTGAACCTTCTTTCTCAAGTAGAATGTAAGTTCTATGAGAGCAGATATATTTTTTCATTGCTCTATTTTTACTGTCTAGAATAGGGCATAGTAAATATTTCCTGAAAGAAATAAGATCATCAAGGGAAAGACAAGGTCAAGACAATCACAATGTAGCACTGTGATGGTTAATTTTATATGTCAATTTGGATAGGCCATTGTACATATGGTACCCGGTATTTGGTCAAACACTAGTGTATATAATGCTGTACAGGTATTTTTTTTAAAGACGTGATTAGTACTTGAACTCACAGACTTTGGGTAAAGCAGATTACCCTCCAAAAGTGAGTGGGCCTCATCCAATCCAATGATTTCATCCACTCAGTTGAAAGCGTTAATAAAGAAAGACTAAGGCCCTCAAGAAAGAAGGAATTCTGCTTCTATACTACCTGTGGACTCGAGCTGCAATATCAAGTTTTTCTGAGCCTCTAGACTGTTTGCCTAACCTGTGAATTCACAATTGCCAGCCCCCACAATCACATAAGCTAATTCCTTAAAATAAATCTCTTCCTCTCTCTCTCTCTCTATATATATATATATGTATATATGTATGTGTATATATATATATACACACACACATATACACAGAGACACACACACACACACATATATATATATACACATACATTCTTATATATACACACACATGTTGGTTCTGTTTATCTGGAGAATACTGACCAATACAAAAATTTTTCTAAGCAAGCATACTGACGTAGGAAACAATGCAACTATTATGAGTAAATTAACCATCTCAAAAATATAAATATCAGATTGGGGAGAAAAACAAAAATAAATAAAAACAAATTGCCATAAAAAGGTATGGAAAGTAAAGGTATGGAAAAGATTACTTGGAAAATATGACATAAAAAAGTTTGCCAACTTTAGTGTGAGATAAAATAGAACTTAAGGCAAAATCACATGAAAGAGATGTTATATTTGACAAAGGGAAAAAAGATCAAGAATGTATAATGATTATGCATATATATGTATCTGGAAACATAGCCTCAAAATACATACAGTGAAAACTGACAGATTTATATGGATAAATTAGTTACCATTTGTGGTTAAGGATTTTAATATATGCATGTCAGAAACTGAGATCTCAAGCAGTCAAAAAATAAATTGTATAAATTATTTGAATAACTAGTTAATAAGCTAAATTGAAAGTTCTATAAATTTTTTGAATCAACCAATTGCTGCACAGAAATGCATTTTTTGCCTAAACAAGGGGCAGTGAACAAATTGTCTATATTTGCATACAAGATGAACTTAATGCAGATCATGTTCTCTAACAGATTGAAATACAATTTGAAATTTTAAAAGGGATAACTCCAAAAGTCTCAAGAAATAGAAAACTCAACGGATACTTTTTAAAAAGAAGTACAAAGAGTGTGGCTTCATTTAGATATTAAGCAGACAATACTAGAACATCACGGCAACAAAAACAGTATTGTGCTAGATCAGAAACAGGCAATGTTACCAGCATATTAGAAAGGAAAATTCAGAAAATGATGTGTCTATTGGTTTGAAGTTGATCTCTAATAAAAGTGGCATCACAAATCAATGAGACAAGTTTCAATAGTAGAGTTGGTGGTGTTAAGAAAACTGACTTATTAGAAAGAGAAATAAAGTTGAATCTCCCTCTATAGTCATTATTGTTCCCAGTACTTACTTCTTCCCTGTAATAGGGTTAAATCTCCACCTATTATCATGAAACCTGTCCTTGATATCTGTAGTAATAGGATATATGTCCCCATCTCAGTGGTTTTGTACTTGGTTTATAACTTGCTATGACCTTCTTATGGTCAATGGAATGTTAAGCAGACTTAAAATCTGTGACATCTCAAAAAAGATTTAAATGTGATTGCACAGTTTGGTTTTTCATTTGCCCTGCTCATTCTATGAGGACATGTCCCACCAAAAGGTCCCGGGATCTGAAATCAGACACATGGCATTAGGCTGAGCCCAGGAAAGCAAGTCAGCCTTGAACTGTCCTGAAGCTTTCTGATAAGGGAATGAGAAACAAATGCTTCTATAGGTCAGGAAGATCCTGGGTTTCCTTGTTATTGCAGGAAAAATGGACTGATAACACTCCCTTGCACCTTGAATTAAAGACCTAAAATGTAAAAGGTACCAACGTAAAGCTAAAAGAGAAAGATGCTACAAGAGGAGAATATTTTTGTGACCTAACAGCAGGGTTGATATTCTTCAGCAATCCCTCCTCCAAAAAAATACAAAGAAAATAGTTTTGACTCTATTTAATTTTGTAAAAATTTGTTAAATTTATTTTTTAAGTTATTATTTTTAAGTTCTGGAGTACATGTGCATAATGTGCAGGTTTGTTACACAGGTAAAAGTGTGCCATGGTGGTTTGCTGTACCTATCAACCCATCACCTAGGTATTAAGCCCAGCATGGGTTAGCTATTTTTCCTAATGCTCTCTCTCCCCATCAACCCCACCCCTCTACAGGCCCCAGTGTGTGTTATTCCCCTCACTGTGTCCATGTGTTCTCACTGTCCAACAGACACTTCCCAAAAAAGACAGTCATGCCACCAACAAACATGTGAGAAAAAGCTCAACATCACTGATCATTAGAGAAAGGCAAATCAAAACCACAATGACATACCATCTCATACCAGTTAGAATGGCAATTATTAAAAAGTCAAGAAACAACAGATGCTGGTGAGGTTGTGTAGAAGTAAGAATGCTTTTACACTGTTGGTGGGAATGTAAATAAGTTCAACCATTGTGGAAGATGATGTGGCTGTTTCTCAGAGATCCGGAACCTGAAATACCATTTGATTCAGCAATTCCATTACTGGGTATATATCCAAAGGAATATAAATCATTCTATTACAAAGATACATATATACATATATTCATTGCAGCACTATTCACAATAGCAAAAACATGAAATCAATCTAAATGCCCATCAATAATAGACTGGAAAAAGAAAATGTTGTACATCTCTACCATGGAATACTATGCAGCCATAAAAAGGAACAAGATCATGTCCTTTGCAGAAACATGGATGGAGCGGGAAGCCATTATCTTCAGCAAACTAATGCAGGAACAGAAAACCAAACACCTCATGTTCTCACTTATAAGTGGTAGCTGAACAATTGACTCCATATAATCTAAATATTTCAATTTAATAAAAGACATTCTAGATGAAATCAGTAAACTTCTGTTTGAGAAAAATTTACATTTAATACCAACAATAGGTTAATACATAATTATTGCAAAATTAGTAAGTCTCAAGAGACATGAAATTCAATAGCAAAAAGAGGCAAAGACAATTCCCAGATGAGGAAGCATGAAAGACGGACAGATAAGTGAAATGATGGTCAGCATCTCTGGTAATTAGAGAAATGCAAACATATCAATACTCCCTATACTTCCAGAATTAGAAAACCAAATACAACCTATATTTTTCTGCTTAGGCTGCCGTTTTAAAATACCATAACCTGGGTGGCTTACATAACAGATTTTTGTTTTGTTTTGTTTTTAAGTTCTGAAGGCTGGAAGTCGGAGATCAGGGTGCCAGAATGGTCAGGTTCTGGGTGAGGGCTCTCTTCCTGGCTTACAGAGGGCCACCTCTGTCTGTATTCTCAGGTGGCCTTTCCTCAGTTGGCATGGAGGAAACTGTTATAAAACCACCAATCTAATTGGATTAGAACCCATCCTTATTACTTCATTTACCCTTAATTACCTCCTAAGACCCCTATCTCAAATATAATCACATTGGGGTTAGGGCTTCACACATGAATTTCAGTGGGCACACAATTTGGTCCATAGCACCACCAGATATTGAGAATGAGAAATTGTGAAGATACAAAGCTAGTAAAGTGACTCTGAAGAGCAATGTGGTAGTGCTTACTGAAATTAAATAAGGTACACTCAGGCATAGCAATTCCACCCCAGGTTGTATGCCACAAAGAAATACTCACAGAAACCCATCACAGAGACATGTACAAGAATGTTTAGTGCAGAATGCCTTCAGGTAGCAAGGGGCTTATAGGAAAATTATGCATCCATCATTACAGCAATGGATAAATAAAATAGTAAGATGAATAATATGAAATACTATCAAGTAGACAGAATTGATTAAATTGATAGGCATATATTAATGTGGGTAAAATGTAAGAACATGCTGTAAAATGAAAAAGCAAGAAATTGAATGGAATGCATAGCAAAACATAGTTTTTAGAAACTTACATACATACATACACAGAATAATTTTCTCTATATATACATTCTTCAAGGATATCTGCAGATCTAAGAGAACATATTAAAGACATTTAAAAACTTCCACGGAGAATGGGAAAGAATGAAAGTAGGAACAGCACATAAAAGGAGATTAATAACTTTATCATATACTGAGAAGTATGATTAATTCAGTTATTTTTACCTGATGAAAAAGAAAAAAAAGGATGATAAAAATGATTACAGAGAAAGGAGCTAAGGGAGGGTAAGAACAGCAAAAGAAGTAGAAGGAAAATAAGCAGAAGTAGCAGAAGGATCCGTTGTTACAACCAAATTTGGATAAGGAAAAATGGTACCTAAAGTAGTATAAATACAAGAAAAAAATCAAATATTATGGAAGGCATAAAGGATAAAACAAAAAAAGCAGTAATAATCAAAACTTACACTAATTACTGAGTCCATTAATTTAATTGAGTCCATTAGAAGAGAAATAGGTGGTTATATAGCTAATATTATAGGAATGCCCATCTTTTTTCTCCACCTTCAAATACATGCTATTCTTTACAAACAGCACTCAGATGACACATATAGCATATAACATGTGGAACAGTTTGTTTGCAATACTCCTAGTCATTACCTACAAATTCATGTCTATTGTTTCAGTTTGCTTTGTAAATAGAGTAGTTTCTATCTCTTTAACACTGAATCCTAGAATTTAGAACAGTGCCTGGCATATAGTAGGCTTACATTAAATATTTGTCAACCGAATTAACATAATTCTCGCTGTTAGACCAACAGATATACAAGAGAGGGAATGATAACATTTTTGGATAGAAGACATGGTCTGAAATGTATGTCTATTATTCAAAGATGCTTATCATTATTTCAAAATATTTACAGAGTATTGATTTTCATAATAACAATATGCTATTTATTCCTTTCAATTATTTTTTCTACTGGTGATAGAGTGCATGGTAGGAGATGTTACATGAAGATTACTTTAAACAATTTTTATTTACACTTCTCTTATAGAACAAGTGAGAAAATATACTTCTGAGCTCAATCAGATTTGAGTAAATCATATTTGAATATAGTTTGAAATTCAATTTTAGATAAATATAACGACAAGTTATCACAAGTGCCAACTGTGCAGGCTCTATCTCCAAGAGTAGTGTGCTATTTGTTCTGGGTTGATTTGCACATCTGTTGAACTACAGCTTCCCTTAAAGGATTATCCTATTAAAAAGTATCAGCTTGGCAGACTAACGATGATTATCTATTCAATTTTGTATACACAGTCTATTAAAAAGATGACAAATTCTTGAGCTACTTGACTTTGGGTCATGCAGTATGTGTGCACTGCAAATTTTAACTATTGATTTTCAATCTAATGACTAGTATATGCTATTAGATCGAAATAACACATTCCTCTTACATGTAATAACTTCTCCTTAGGAAAAAAGTAAAAGGTCTAATTATCTCTTCTTTCTTTGTATAAATTTATTTCTATTGATTAAAGTATGTATGAAGAATGTCATCTTTTCATGTTTCAAAATGACCTATGCTAGCCTATACATGTAATTTTTATTATATCTGCAAACATACCAGCATAGCTAATTATATGCACTGGAGTAGTTTCTTGCCTAGATGATATTAAGATGTGTATAGTTACGCAACTAATTTCTCATACTTGCCACATAGATACAAATCTTTCGAATTTCTTAAATGTGTTGAAAAATAATTTGGCATTATCACATTGTTTATATACATATATATTCACTAAATATGATTACACTAATTTAGAATTCATCATTATTTGGGCATGTGCTAGATTAAAATTGTTTTTATATAACTGTGTGCATCGTTATATAGTTGCTTTGTAAACAATTTCCAAGGAGCTATTTAAGTAGGAAAATATTTCCAAGCACCTTTTGATTGTCTATACCTATAGCGTTCCAATTATATTATTACAATTATACTTTTATGTAACTGTATCAGAGCGCTAAACAAAAATTATAAATATACGTATTTTAAAAATACTACCCCAAATTAAGGAATTAACCAATGACGCTCCTTTGACTGCACCTGCATAATGCTGCAATTTGTAAAGTCATTTTTCGGCTCTGATTTAATCAGAATGAGTCGGGTTCTTATATAGTCCTGTAAGAAGACTTTGATCCAGTCATTAATTTAATTTATTAAAATGTTGGAATTTATGCATTTTTTTGTTCAAAATTCCTGTTGCTACAGAGACCGTGTTGTGAGGTATGCGAGAATAACAATTTAGTCTTGCTGAACAATACAGCTGTCATTTATGTTTGGGGCTCAATTTTTAAATAATATTTTTATATCAAATTTTATTTCTGTTTTGGATCAAGGAAAAATGGAATGTTTTACTTACATTTTGATGTTTTATTTTCAAGTTTTAAATAGCATAGAGGAGCATTTAAATTTTATTTTAGAATATTATGTTTGACTCAGGATATCATGTTCTAATTATTCTAAACATAGGAAAAAATGCAATTGTTTAAAACTTAGGCTGTAAACCTAATTGATAACGTCACCTAATCAAAACCTTTATTTTATTCATGATAAAGTTGAGGTCAAGAGAGGTTAAGTGTCCTACTCAATTTCATATTACAAATCACAGATGAACAACAATTTTACTGTTTAGACCCTCGTTTGTTCCTGATTCAAATGTCCTTTTCTGATGGAGACGTGAATAATTTCTCAATGTTTCTGAAAATTCAGTCTAGACTCAGAGAAAAGATTTGTGGGTATTGGGGAACCTTAAAACATTGTGCTTAAAGTTGTGAAGACAATTACAAAAGGGAGGATTCATAATTTGTGCAACGATGTTATCATTAGATTAAGTACACAATCTTTCAAGCCTGATATCAGAAAGGAACAAGACTTCGTTTCCTGAATAAATTATATTTTGTAGAAGTCAATAACTTTAATTTATATTAATCTATCATAAATCATGCAATTGAAATGCATTTTAGTTATCATAATGTATGAGTCATCATTAGGATAGTCTAAATATTTAATAACTGATATGGCATGATCACCAACCAATCAGAATGGACATTATACAAATCAGAACAGGTTTATGGTTATAAAACTGCACAACTATGACTATTATCCCTAAATTAATATATTTTTGGTTGTTTTTAGTTAAAGTTTTCAAGGTGTCCCCATTATTATTAATATGTTATTTTCCATACTTGCTGGCAGATAAATAAAATTGCTTGTAGCCTAGGGGATAAGAAGACAAAATCAAAGAGAAAAATAGTTAAATTTACAGATAAAGCATAACAGTTTTTTTACTGTACAGTTCCTAATTTACATTACATTAAAATTACATTTTAATGAAATGCAATTCTGACTTTTACAGAACTGTAAGAACATGTGTATTTATTAATATACACACGTAATTAAAGCTCTTAAAACTTTAAAATGGGAGGAAGGAAACCCAACTCATGTGCTGCGGTGATTGAAAAAGGAAGCATGATTCCTGGAGCATAGCATACCTCATTCCAGGTATTAGTCATAGACTTGTGTATCCAAAGAGCCACATAGTCTGACATCCTTCAGTTTCTCCAGTTCCTTTCTCCAGAATCAATGAGGCCCAAATTCTACTTAAGAACAAAATGGATTTGCATATACAACAGGGTCACTCAACAGGGAATGAAATAATGGGATTGTAAAATAATTCAGAAGGACCACCTGGTCACCTTTTCTCTCTTGTATTTTATCCTCTCCTCTTACAGCTCTGTGTCCAGATGTGGTAGAATGGGCTAGTTCTTCAGAAGAGCATCTTAGTTTGGATCTGCCTTATGCTTTAGAGATAAAACAAGTTGGCCTGCTTTCTTCTTATTCTTAAATTATTTTTTGTCTGTTTGTTTTTTAGAGACAAGGTCTCATTCACTCATCCAGGTTAGAGTACAGGGGCAGGATTATAGTTGACTGCAACCTGGGCTCAGGCATCCTCTTGCTGCAACCTGGGCTCAGGGATCCTCCCACCTCAGCCTCCTGAGTAGCTGGGACTACTGTTGTCCTACCATATCTGCCTATTTTTAAAATGTTCTGTAGAAATCAAACCTTGCTATGTTGTCCAGGCTAGTCTTAAACTCCTGGCCAAGAGATCCTCTCTCCTCAACCTCCCAAAGTACTCGGATTACAGGTGTGAGCCACCATGCCTAGCCCAGTCCACTTTCTTCTTTTCCTATTTCAGTTTTTAATAATTATTTTTAAGCAGACCAGGCCTTAAATAAAAGACAAAAAAGTGCTCTGGAGGTGCTGGCTGTCTTTGTCTCTCAGTTTTCTCAACTATAAAACAGAAGCAAGAATAACAATCTCATTTTGAGTTGTGGTGAGAACTAAATTCAGCCCTGATTCCTTGAATAGGAATTTACACTGCAGTGTAGGGTTGGACTTCTAGCTCCCAGGAGGAAAACAGATGTAATGAGGATGCCTCTTGCACATAAGACCTATCAGAAACCTGGAAGATAATACTAGGGAAATTCTCTTTTAGTTTTTTCTTCCAGAGGCAACTAACTGAAAACTAATGTCAATAACAGGATTCCATGTCTTAGCTTTGAGTCAACTATCGCCAAGTGGTCATTAATGGGACTATTTCAATATTCACAGCAAATGAATCATCTCTCCTAACAGATGCCATATATCAATATAAAGCCAAATACTATTATTAGAATAAGAGTCAGAATAACATAAACTTACAGATTTTAGTCTCTGGATTAGACTCTGGATTTGAATTTCAACACCACATTTAATCAGCTAGGTGACAGTGGGCCTGTTAATGTCTTGGTCTCTCAGTTTTCTCAACTATAAAACAGGGGCAAGAGTAACAATCTCACTGAGTTGGGGTGAGAATTAAATAGGTCAATACATGAGCCAACACTATGGTTCAAAAAACTTTAGTGTAGGACAAGATCCAGAGGTGTGGGTTAACGTTGCTTCACTATGGAGGCAATATTTTTCTGAGCACTCTAACTCAGCAATTTTATTTGTATGTGAAGAGCAAGATAGTAAATATTTTAGGCTACCCCCAGGCATGGTGTCGCCTGTCTGTCTTCCTAGCTTCTCAGGAGGCTGAGGCAGGAAGATTGCTTGCACCCAGGAGTTCCAGACCAGACTGGGCAACATCATAGGACCCTGTCTTTAAAAAAAAAAAAAAAAAAAAGAAAGTAAATCTTTTAGGCTTTGCAGGCCATATATCTCTGCTGCAAATGCTCAACCTTGCTGTTGTAGTTTGAAAACAGCTTTAGAGAATATGTAAATAAATGAGCGAGGTTGTGTTCCAATAAAGCTCCATATATGAAAAGAGGCCAAGCTGGCCCATGGGCAGTAGTTTGCCAACCTGCTGTCTTTTTGAATGTAAGGTTTTTCCCATTCTTGTTGGTGGGAACACAAATTATTTCGAGGCCTGTGTGAGCTCCTGGGATTTTCCTTCTAATGCTTAAGATGGATTTTTTTCTGGTTTCAGGCTTTCATGTATTCACTCTTAGCCAGCTGAAGACTGGAGGGGACTCTGCAGATCTCCAGTTCTCTGTGTGTGGCTCATAACTCTCCTGTACCCTGCCCTGCAAACTCAAGCTGCCTTGGCCTTCCTGGACTACCCACTGGCTCTTCAACTCTGGGAATTAGCCAAAAGTCCCTTCATCCCTGAGTTGAAACCTAGAAACTTTCTCCAGGCTATATTCTGGGGCAGTCATAGGGCTCACCTTGTTTACTTTCTCTCTCTCAGGTATTACAGTTTTTTATTGCCAAATATTACATGTCTGAAAGCCCTTGTTTCATATATGTACATACATTTTTGTTTCTTTCAATCGTTTTAGGTTAGGAATAAATCTGGTTGGTCTTTGTTACAACATCTTGTCTGGAAGTGGAAGTCCCTATAGATTTTATCATTTTAAATACAAAAAAATCTGAGGCTCAGAAATATTTGGAAATTTTGTCAGGATCATTTTGCTAGTAAGTAGTGGAGAGAAAATTCAAAACTTGGGCCTCTAACTTCTAAATAAATGTTCTCTCCATTACACTATACTGCTTCTATCAGAGGGAATTAACTGCAAATTTCCTATTAAATAAAAAATGATGAACTGTAGATTTTTCTAGAAGAAACTGATGAATCAAATATGAACCAAGGGTTTTAGAGTTATCTTGTTAGGTTATGAAAAAATGGGGGGGGGGCCTGATACTTTTTGCATTTTGAATGGAGTCATATTTTCGTCCCATTTTGGGATTTCTATTGTGGTTCTGATTGTGGAGAACATAACGTTGGGAAACTTTGCTCATTTTAATGATCTGGTACTGATAAGCTTTCTACTGGAAAGTGCCCATCTGGCTCAAACTTCAGCTTCTGCATTTTCTTAGGACTTAGGATGTGACTTCTTTGCAAATTTACTGGAATTAGTTTTACAAAGGAGAGAAAAATATTGCTAAACTACATAAACATGGTGAAGTGAGAGATGTGGAAAAGTATGTATATAAATTCTCATGGTTCATTTGTATTACTTTCACTACGCAATTCCATTTAACATTTTCTGAAATAGCAATAAATTTTTGAATGATAAAACATATGGCATTTTGAGTAGGACAGGTGAGAGATATTATTTAGGTAGTGAACGTTCACAAAAATGTGTAGCATTATATTACCAGGAGGCTTTCTGTTTAATGAGAAAGGAGCACTTATCCATTCACAAATACTTGGGATATAAATATATACTACTATACGTATGTATCTGTGTTTGTCACAAGCAATGTATTTGATAATAAAACATTATGTAAATAATGCTGTGCCACATACAACTTTTTAAATGTATGAGAGGCTGATTTTTCACAGCAACAGGAAAAGCTAAACTCTAGGGGGTGATTCCTATATGTTTATATCTTGACTTAAAATATATATGTATATATCGCATTACATATAACTTTACTGATTAAGCAATTTTTAATATTACATAAAAGTGAGGTTTTGATCCTTGTTTCTTTTATTATTTGTTTATTAATATTTATGCTTTCCCTAGAAAACTTCTACAGTGGCACCCAGCCTCAAGCATCTTTCTTGTGCAACAATATGTTTAATTTCTCTCATCCCTAAAAGGAATGAGTTGACCTCTCAGACCCCTTCAGCACTAGGATAAAACATGGTAGACTGTGGGCGGCAAGCCACCCAGGCGCCGAGGCAAGAGACCAAGCACACGAGCTGTTCCAGTATAAAAAAATATAAAACAAGAATAGTTATATCAGATATAGATCTTAGATATGATTATATATGAATATCAATAATCATTAGTTTGTAGCAATTATTCTTTATTCCAATATTATAATAATCCTCACTCTATAATCATGACCTAGGAAAAACCAGGCCATACAGAGATAGGAGCTGAGGGGACACAGTGAGAAGTGACCAGAAGACAAGAGTGTGAGCCTTCTGTTATGCCCGGACAGGGCCACCAGAGGGCTCCTTGGTCTAGTAGTGATGCCAGCGTCTGGGAAGACGCCCATTGCCAGGCGGACCGTGGTCTAGCGGTAGCGAAAAGTGTCAAGGAACGACACCCACTACTTAGCAGACCACGAAAGGGAGGCTCCCTTTACCCGGGGCAGTTTAGAGAAGACTGCTCCTCCACCTCTTGTGGAGGGCCTGACATTAGTCAGGCTTGCCCGCAGTTATCTGGAGGCCTAACCGTCTCCCTGTGATGCTGTGCTTCAGTGGTCAAGCTCCTAGTCCGCCTTCATGTTCCATCCTGTACACCTGGCTCTGCCTTCTAGATAGCAGCAGTCAATTAGTGAAAGTACTAAAAGTCTCTGATATGCAGAAATAATGGCATAAGCTGTCTTTCTCTCTGTCTCCTCTCCCTCTCTGCCTTGGCTGCCAGGCAGGGAAGGGCCCCCTGTCCAGTGGACACGTGACCCACGTGACCTTACCTATCATTGGAGATGACTCACACTCTTTACAATGCCCCTTTTGCTTTGTATCCAATAAATAACAGCACAGCCAGACATTCGGGGCCACTACCGGTCTCCGCGCATTGGTGGTAGTGGTCCCCGGGGTCCAGCTGTCTTTTCTTTTATCTCCTTGTCTTGTGTCTTTATTTCTACACTCTCTCGTCACCGCACACAGGGAGAGACCCACCGACCCTGTGGGGTTGGTCCCTACAGTAGATGAAGATGCTGAGTTCCTTATGACAGAATATCATTATCCCTTTGAGTCCACATTAGAACACTGCAAGGCAATTGTCTCTTCCATTATTTCCATGAGGAGAAATAGGTAATGTGCCTAAAGTCTAAAAGGTGCTGAATATGTGATTAAACCTAAGGGTCTGAAATATATAGTCTATATTCTTTTTCTTCACCTTCGGTTTTCCAACATTTTTGCCAAAGCTACATTTTAAAAATGATACTCTGTGAATAATCTCTATTTTAAGACAGACAAGGTACTATTTATTAGTACATATATACTTTTATAAATCCACAATAACAATATTTACTTATGAGGTTAATAAATAGAGAAAATTTTGTTATACATCAAAATTTGAAATGTAAGATTATAGATAACAGTTTCAGCCTTTTAATGACCTCTACTTTCAATTTATTCCTATACTGTGTTGGATTTGCAGTGATAAGAAATCCCTTATTTATAAAGATCTGTCATTTCATAAGAAAATAACTCTTCTTAAACAGTACACCTCACAACCTTGAGACACCCTTAAATTAAACTGATCCAGAGACATTAAATATTATTAGCAACTTTTATGTAATGGCCACTTAAAGTATCTAATAACCACTCACATTCTTTATATGAAATATCACAGACAGGATGCTATTTATAATTCCACATGTGTTACATAACATTATGATGACATTACATGTGTGTTTTCAATAGTCCAAGAGCACAGCGGAGACAGCAGACCATTGCCTGGCCTCACATTATATAAGTTGTGACAAATAACACGCTAGGTGTATATAACTGCACAATTTAGTTCTGTCACAGAGTTTTGACTAGAAAAAATGGTTAGACATAACTAATGTGAGCCCTCAATACATGTTCATTATTGCCAATAGTGTCAATTATATTCTTGCTTTTTTTGAAAATGATTACATCATATAGGCTTGTATTGGCTTGCCACTGGGAATAAATAAAGGTATATTCAAATGAATGTGTATTTTGAGATTACTAAATTAGATTTGATTTTATTCTCATATTTTCGTGATACAATTTTGTTACACTTCTCTTTAAATCATTTTTTTCCTGAATAAATGCAATTAGAAGAGACCTATGTGCCCCATCCTTATTTCAATTTTGTTTGGCTCTTAATTTGCACTCTTCTAACTCTCTTGAGATGAACATAATTTCTAGCCCTTAGCTTTGTGACTTTCACATCTTTCTTCATTCTCTCATTAGATTTTATGTTTGTTTTCCCCAGTTTCTTCAACTTTTGATGTATTTCAACCTTTTAAATGAAGAGTCATTGAGGACTTGTCTTGTACAGAAGCACAGATTTCTCATTATTCAATGAGAAAATCCTTATGACAGTAATTTCTCACACACATGGAACTAAAATTTATTATGGTATGTTCCTTAAAGAAATGGTCAAAGGGATGGGAAGGTCAGGTTGAAATCATATTCCTTCAGACTGATAAAGTGTTTTCATTAGAGTCCCTCATTCATACATGTTGTCTTTGATGTTTCTTGCTGTTCTACTGCTGATTCTTATGCTTTTCTTAATATTAGTGTATCACCAAGTATATATCAGTCATGGAGAGAAAAAAATAGGTTTGATGTACCAAGGGCCTTAAAATCACACTGACCTATATGACAGAAGATAGGAACTGTAATTTATTTAAAATCATGTTTATCTAAGTATGCAAATAACTTTTGGGCTGGATGACAAAGATGGCAAAGAGCAAGTGGCAACATATTTAATGACAATAAACTATATGGCTATTATTAATTGTAATGATATTTCAAAGCATCTTTTAACTTCTACTATTAGGAAGTACAGACAAAAGCTTTGAAATTTCAGAGTTCAAAATTCAAAGACATGACTACTTGAATGCTAGCTCAAGATAATAAAAAGGGATTTAAGGATGTGAAATGTTTATGAAAATCAAGTGAAAGCTGTAGAGCTCCTTTAGAGCTATGGTGTCAATGTAGATTATATATGTCAAAAACTATAAATTGACCCTTTAATAGGCTTTTGCAATATAAGATGAAATTCCCATAGTTGAGACTTTTATTTTGAAGAGTGTTTTCTTTTTTTAATTCTGGCAGACCATAAATGTCTTAACAAGAATATTACTAAAACATTTTTAAAGAAGCCATTGTTACTAGTGTGGTTCATATGCCAATCTGTAATGGGAACATAACTTAAAGTTTGTTAAGAAGACAAACTTACCATTTTCTAAATTTCAGATATGTGATGGCCATATTATGAAACCAGTCCCAAGAAACACACAATTATCTTCTGGCTCTAGAATTACTCCTGGCATATTCACACTTTCTGGACTAAAGAATTAACGTAGACTATCTTAAAAAAATAAAATATTTTCTTCTTATTTGTTCTTTACTTCCTCATCTAAAATCAAGTTTTTGCTATCGCCACAACTTTGATTTACCACAAATAATGCTCAAAGATTCAAAATATTCTCAAAACTTAAAATAGTTTAAAACATGTATCACAATAGCAAAGAAAAAATATATTATTCAATAACATATATACATTATTTAGTAAACTCTATCATTAAAGATGCAGATGCAACTGTATTTTTAACCTTATAAATGGACAACTGGAATTATTGTGTGGTTCATAAAATCAGCTGCTACACTACTCCTCATCAACAAGGATAAAATATTTTATCTAATTGATAATACTTATATCATTGTGGAATAAAAACTAAATATAATAACATTATAGAATGCACAGCACATAATTGCAACAATAAGATAAATGTTTATCTCAAATTAGTTGTAAACTCTACACAATATGGCATAATTCATTACATTTTTAACATTAAATTATTACACTAAAAATATTTCAAGTTCATTTTTGCTAAACTTTTGTCCTTCTCTACTCAGCTATTTTGCCTTTAGAAAATCGAACTTGCTTACCTTGGATGATGATTCTGAGGAATGGAGGTTTGAACATTTTGCATGGCACTGCTAACAAACCTACGCTATCTAGATTAGTACACATTATCACCTCTATTATTTCTGACTTTAAATATATGGATATAATTCTTTCATATGACATGCTATATGTAACGATAAAATATACCTTAATGTAATGTAATATAATGTAATATTAAGAACAGACATTTACATAGAAATACATACATTTAAGGAGAAACAAAATAGTTTCAGAACAAATATTAATGTTATTGGCTTAGTCAGAAACATTAGACAAAAATGATCCTACCTGATGAATCAAAATTCACCTCATTGCCAGGACTTGGACCTATATCGATGGACACAATTGGTAACAGCTTCCGAAAGTCCCACAGCTTTGTAACCCCACAGGCATCACAGGATGCTATCATGTGACCCTTCAAAATATAAGATAAACAAAAATAAAATGTGTCTATGTATATACATATATATACACACACACACACACTACATATATACAAATACATATAGTAACCTATAGACAAAAGGTAAGTGTTACAGTTTTATTGCAGCCATAAGATTACATTCCTCTAAACTAAGAAGTAGTTGTTAATAACTTTATTTTGGACATAAAATTATTAAAATGATATTCTTAATATATAAAATCCTACACTAAATTTTTGGAGTTAACGTTTCAGACAAGCATTTTCATTTTAACTACATTAGAAGATGTAACAAAACAAAAACATGTACACTCATAATTTGCATATATATACATATATCACATAACGTGTATGATATATGTGACACATAAAAACTGTGAATGTGGGAAAATTATACCACATGCATATCTCAGCTTTTATGCTCACAGTTAGTTAGCATTGATAATTTATACCTCAAATAGAGAAAAAACAAAAAGAGGTAGGAAGTAAAATGGACACAATGAGAGAAGAATATCGTCATAGCAGGTAGAATGACAGGGACCAGGTGAAGTTGATGGCAATGAAATGGTGCCTATTGTAGTCTGTTAGTCAAAATTCTCAGAAAACATAGTTGGGCTTGCTTTGGTAACATGTAGTGGAACAAGGAAGAAGGTAATTGGAGAAAAGGGAAGGAAAACAGAAGGAAGGGTGAATGGATTCAAGTGACATGGCAATAGAAGGTGGGGAGAGATAGTTTTGCAGCATAGTAGCAGTGGCCCAGGCTCATCAGTTCAGTTTGGAGCCCAGGGTCTGTCTACACACCTCCTGCTGGTCTCTCAGGAAATGTTTATTGAGCATCTACTTTGTGACAGAAATTGGAGATATGCTGGTGAATAAGAGGGGTTTCTGCTCCCCAGCAACTCATAATCTTCACTCCTTCTCATCCTTCTGGTCATTTAATTTCTTTGTCCACTCACAAATTGAATGAGTATTGGCCACATTAAAATCATCAATTATGTTTATAAAACATCAATATACTGTTTCCCATTTGATGTACAGTTTCCCTTTCAGCTGCAGTTCAAATTTTTTAATGTCAACTTAAAATCCATCCTCTCATTTTCTCCCTACGTTATTTAAAATGTTAATGTTAATACCTTAATTATCCTACAATTTTCCTTATCATTTTGAACTAGCTCACATATTTTCTCACTAACTCCTTGATTTCTATTCTTTCTGTAAAAATAGCACATCCTGTATTACAGTTCAAGTGGAGTCACTGTTTTTCTTGAAACGCACCAGTAATGCAATGAATGCAATTAGTTTTAAAATTCTATAACTGTTGTCACTGGCACAGTAATACAACAGCCTTGTCCCCAATCTAATAAATGAGATGCTTAATCTTTTTTATGACTTAAAAGGAACATGGAGAACTTGGAATGCCCTCAAATATGTAAACATGTATTATAAGAATTGTGAGGAATCAGTGAATTTCATTTCAGAAAAGGAAAGAACAGTTCTCAGTATCGGCAAGGAATATTAATGTTAGAAATTAGAAAGAATTCTTTCAAAATATAAGGGCTTTCAATGATCTGAGAGAAGTCACAGAATGGAAATTTTTTTCAATTTTGGGAACAGAGTAGGTAAGTTTTTATCGGAATTTAATCTGGATGCACCTCTTGCCACAGGCAGGTGGATGGACTTGATGTTCTTTCATTGTCTGGAGTCTATGGATTAAAGAAAATCTTAAAGTATACTTTATCCCATTGAATATTAAAATTTGAGGAAGTATACTTAAAATAAAAAATAGTTTCACCATTGTTATTGTGTGAAAATGAGTAGGTAAATAGTTTTAATATTTTTACATTTAATACTTGAAACTTCTATTGCTGTCAAATGATCAAGTGCAATAGTTTGATAATATGAAAGTGAGTCAATATTTATGAAATGCTTTTAATGAGCCAGGTACTGTGCTAAATGCTTCATTAATAAACTAGTACACAGCAACTTCAAGCAATTTTGAATAACTAACATCCTTTAGCTAGACTTTTTCCATTGCCTTAGAAACTTAAAAGCCATGACAAAGTATGCATTATGGTAAAATGAATATGATAATTTTTTTTTTTTTTTTTTTTTTTGAGATGGAGTCTCGCTCTGTCACCCAAGCTGGAGTGCAATGGCACAATCTTGGCTCACTGCAATGTCCGTCTCCCGGGTTAACACCATTCTCCTGCCTCAGCCTCCTGAGTAGCTGGGACTACACAGATGCCTGCCACCACACCCAGCTAATTTTTTGTATTTTTAGTAGAGACGGGGTTTCACTGTGTTAGCCAGGATGGTCTTGATCTCCTGACCTCATGATCTGCCCACCTCGGCCTCCCAAAGTGCTGGGATTACAGGCATGAGCCACTGCGCCCAGCCAAATATGGTAATATTTTAAGTAATAGAAATAAGTTTGCATTTAGATTTGATAACTGAAAGATACTTGGTAACAGAAGAACAGCTTAACTATATATCCAGTTATCTAGTGAGGCAGATGCAGTGTCTATTACAATGTTTGGAGCATAGCAGAGCTCAACCAAGTATTTGTTAAGCTGATAGATGAGTAATGCTTCCTCAAAGGTTACCTAAAAGTTTTATTTTGGTCCAAGTCCTTCCAAAGCAGTCTTGCGGTGAATATTAATTCTAACCCTGATAGGTCTGAATCACTTACAAGACAGAAAGCAATGGAAGAGGCAGAGAATCCAGAATCAATACTTAGAATATTCTAATGCCCTGTATCCTTCTTCTTTCTCCCATTTCAGGAAAATTGGAGGGCCATCTGCCAATCTCCTTCCTCGAGACAGAATAAACTAGAATGTTGTTAATCCAAACTGTGTAGTTTGAGTTTTGAGGGATGTGGAGATGGAGAGATGTGGGAAGGAGATTAGTTGACAACCTAGGGAAAAGTCATTTTACCTACAATTTATGACAGTCAAGCTATAGTTTAAGGCATTTAACGTAAATTAAGAAATATTTCAAAGAAAATGTTTTTGAAGACAGGTGAGATTTCATGACAATCTTAATGAAAGTCAAGACTCAAGAGGTTTGGAAATCTCTAAAATGCAATTCTGGTTATCATTGGTAGTAGTATGGATCCTGAGGATGGGAAGCTACTGAAGGTGGACGTGCAGAAAGCTCAGATTGAGAGCTATGATTGTTTTTGTAACACTGCATCTCCAGCATCCAGTATAGTTCTTACTACATGTTAGACATTTGGTCTTTGATTAAACAATTGAACGAATGAATGAATACAAAGGGAATGAAGAGTAATCAACGTTGACTCTATGTGATTTAAAATAATTTGTTTCAAAAATATAGAAATATTAACTGAGCCGAAGCCCAAAAAAATGCTTTGTGGTCATAAGACTCAAATGAATTTAATTATGCCAGTAGAATTTAGCCAAGTGGACAAAGGGTACAGCTGAGATGAAAACGAATAGTCATCACTCCTGATTGCCTCTGTTAAGCCTCCCACCACCAAATTAAAGATCCTGTAATGAGAAAACCATATAGACATGAAGTTAACAATAAATTAGAGAGTAGAATAACATAAGATCAATCTAGCTTCATCTAGGCTGCTGAGAATTTATAAGAGAAAAATTTAGCAATAGGTATCAAGTATCACAAAAATGTCCAAACTTTTGAAACTTTTAATATTACTTCTGAACTTTATTATAAATTAAAGAAAAATGTATTATGAAAAAAACTAATGTAGCATTATTTATAAATACAAAATGGAAACAAGTGAAATTTGCAATAATAATCTAATACGGAAGAAGTAAACCTTGGGCCGTGGTGGGTTCAGAAAACTGCTTGAGGCAACTGTTATGTAAACTTGTTATCAACAGATGCAGAGAGACAAGCAGACTGAACTACTATCTCTCTGCACAGAGGTTCCAAATGTATTTATATATGGTAAAACAAAGAAAGAAAAGGAGAAACTGGAATGTTAATGAGGTCATTAATAATTTAAATAAATAATTAAAATACTATTTTATAAACCAATAGTATTCCTTAATATAAACATATCTTATGGCATTGCATAATTTTTTAAAACAAATATTTCAAATTTGGGCATTATCCTAACTTTTAGGATTATAGGGCTAGTGCTCAGGTTAAGAAATATTATATAGTAACATAATTTTTTCTATGAAAGTCCCTATGTCTTTATATTGCATCTCTAAAAGAAATAGGATATTAACCTATTTTGGAAGACTCAGGTCCAATTTGATTGTAGTTTGAACCTTCAACCTGATGAGTCAGCTAAGTAGTTTCTTGGTTCAACTTGCTGGGTTTCATATACACGTATGTTATATATATAAATACCTTTATCTTTTGGAAAGTCAATTTACTGAACAATAAAAGCATTTTAGGCCCAGGACATTGTTTCCTTTCTTCAGTGATTCCTGAAGGCTGAACAATAGAATATATATAATATTCTGTTGTCAAAGAGTGATACTGCATACTAGAAAAATTAAATGATTTTACATCAACTATGTATACATGAGAATGTTGTAAACACTAAGTGAAGGAACTTTGTTTTGTTTGTTTAGCTGTACATTCTAGTGACCTAGAATAAAATATAGTTCATGTTCAATAGATAATTGTAGAATGAGTATATGAATACCTGAGATAAATAATTATAAAGCCATTAAAATAACAATTATAGAACCAATGTAAAACATGGAAAAATTTATGCCAAACTGTGGTTACATTAAAGTATATAATATACATGTACAATGATTAAATGGGGAGTTACGTCATTTATTAAAACTTTTGTGTATTTTTATAATCCTTTAATACTTTAAATGTGAATAACTACAAATAATTAAACTCCTCAAAGATAACAGTTATATATTATTCAAATATCATTGCCAAACATATTACTATTTATTTCATGAGCTTTTAATTCATTTTATTTTACTTTACTTTTAAATCTTATTTTTGAGATAGGATCTTGTTCTGTTGCCCAGGGTGGACTGCAGTTCAATATTGTAATCTCAAACTCCTGGGCTCAGGCGATCCTTCCACGTCAGCCTCCCAAGTAGTTGAAACTACAGGTGTTTGTCAACACCCCCAGCTAATTTTTAAATTTTTTTTATAGACAACGTCTTGCTATGTTGCTCAGGCTGGTCTCAAACCTGTGGCCTCATGTGATCCTCCCACCTTGGCCTGCCAAAGTGCTGGGATTATAAGCATGAGCCACTGTGCCCAGTCTCATGAGACTTTAAAATATGTCACTGGTACAAGTACTGATACTGAGAATGGGAAGGTACTAAATGTGTTTGCATGGAAAGCTCTCAAAGAAGTTTCCATTTAGGTCTGGAGCTCTTTCTGTAACACTGAATCTCTAGCACCCAGCACAGTTCCTGCTACATGTTAGGTATTTGATTTTAAATCACTAATTGAATGAATAAATATAAAGAAAGTAGAGAGTAATCAATGTTGATTGTATGTAATTTAGAAGAATTTTTTCACAAATATAGAAATTTAAATGAGCTAAAACTCAGAAAAAAATGTTTTTGTGATCATAAGACTCAAAATCGTACATTTGCATAATTCTTTATCACTTATCTTATAACATACCCGTAAATAATGTCACAGCTGACTCTCACAACTATATGATGAGTCAAACTGTGATTCTACCTCATAATATAAAACTAAATATATTCTAGAAGAATTAAATAATTTATGGAAGGACCCTGGTCAAGATGGTCTTAAAAAATACCTATGAAATGAGACAATTAAAAACTAGTAATAGCTAACACTAATTGGGTAATTGCTATGTGTCACTCAGGGTTCCAAGCATTTGTATACAGATATATACATACATCAGGAAACCAAAAAAAAAAAAAAAAAACCAAAACTATGATGGAATAGGTGATCACCTCCATTTTATGAATGAGGAAATTGAGCCACAGAAAGCTTAATTAAGTTGCCTACAGTTCACACAGTTTAAAAAGAAATGGCCAGGATTTAAGGCCATGTGGCTTTAGAGTCACTAAGCTGTACTATGTCTTAAAGACAGAGTGAAGCTAAAAAACGATTTTTAAAAGTATGAGGCCTTGAAGAGTTTGAGGACAGGATGACAGGCATACTATGCACTAAGTAAAAACAGAACAGAAACACAAAATAGAGAATACGGATGAAAACATAGGCTCCGGGTTTTGGGTTTGGAAGCAGACTGGTCATTCAGCTTGTGTGGAATAATAAAGAGACTAAAAGAGCTTTGTGTCAGATGGAAGATAAACATCAACTTACTGCTAAAACCACAGCTGGGGTAAGATTTCCTGACAAAATGAAGCTGACAAAAGTTGCCGGCTAATGCTGTTTGAAGCTACAATTTTTGTGAATCTATACATTTAAGGACTCTAGAGTTAACACACAGTCTCGCCACCTGGACCTTTAACAAGTAGCACACTCAGTGACTGGATCTGTGGTTTCAAAACCAGAGGGCAGGTTTCACCTATATTAAACGTAAAGCCTATCCTAGGTCACCCTGGAACTAGGGGCCTGGGAGACCTGGGGCAAAGGAGATAGTTACAATACTGAAAGTTATGGAAGGGTAAGCACAAAGAAAGAGGAAAAGAAATAAAGAGAGTTAAAAGAGATGATCAGACCTTTTACTTACTCAAAAGAAGCTACCAAAAATTTTCCATAACATGCAAGGAGATCTAAAGCTAATATAGTCAATAATTGGAAGATAAAAGTGATCTGTATAGATTAAAATTATGAAAGACTGAAAAAGATTTTAAAGTGTGAGTCTCAAAGATTTGAAAGTGTGAGTCTCAAAGATTTGAATAAAGAGCTATTACTCATTAAATAAAAAGAAATGAAACAAACACAATCTAAAATGACTTGAGAAATCCAAGAGAATTAAAATGTTAGTCATTGAAGAAATAGGGCTCTACAGATAGGATGTACTCTATTCTAGACAAAGTTGAAAAGAAAGTGAGTGGATTGGAATATTACAATCTGGAAAATTTAGCTAGATTGTAGACACAGAGATTGAAAGATAAAAGCATGTAAACCATTAAGAGACTTGAGGGTGGGGGTGGAGTTACACATTCCAACATATGTTTTATAAGCATTCCAAAAGAAGATAACGTAAAGACAGTCAGAACAGCAGTATCCGAAGGTGTAATGGCTGAAACTTTTCCAGAATTGAAGAAAAATATAATATCAAGACTAAAATTGCGCTCCAAATATTGAGCATAATGCATAAAAATGAAACTGCACCTAAACACAGTGTAATGAAAAATGTGGGATATTATGGACAAAGAGGTATTTACCTACAAGTGAAAAATGACAGATTACCTACTTAAAATATTTTAAAGACATTTCAATTAATTTTTTAAGCAGATATTAGAACCAGTGGGATAATGTCCTCATTGTACTGGGGGAAAAAACCTCAACCTAAAATTCTATGCTTTAGTTAAATATCACTTTGGATTGAATGCATTTTCATTCAATGAATAAAAATGTTTAAATCTAAATATCTTATGGAAAGAAGTATTCATGTTTGTATTTCACCATGAAAAAGTAAAATCCTAAGTATAGCATGGGTCAAAATATATAATGGTGAGCACAAATATTTAAAAAATCAGTATTATTTATTTATTTATTTATTTTTTGAGACCGAGTCTCACTCTGTCACCCGGGCTGGAGTGCAGTGGCGTGATCTCGGCTCATTGCAACCTCTGCCTCCTGGGTTCAGGTGATTCTCCTGCCTCAGCCTCCCGAGTAGCTGGGATTACAGGCACACGCCACCGTGCCCGGCTAATTTTTGTATTTTTAGTAGAGACGGGGTTTCACCATGTTGGCCAGGATGGTCTCGATCTCCTGGCCTTGTGATCCACCTACCTTGGCCTCCCAAAGTGCTGGGATTACAGGCATGAGCCACCGTGCCGAGCCAAAAATTCAGTAATTTTTAATTAAAGTTGATTTCGTTAAAATCAAAGACAAAATGCTGAATCCAAACCCTAACTCTAATTCTAACCCTAACCTAATCTAAATCTTATCTTAAGCAAAATTCAGGAAATAAGTTAAAAAGAAGCAAATAAAACAAGATTAACAGAAAATACAACTTATTGTTATGGCAATATCAATACAGAAATATATATATATATCTCTCTCTGTCACATCTCCCCACCCCCCATCCCCCCCCACACACAAATGGGATATACTTAACAATTAAAAGTAAGAAACAACTAAAATAGTTTAAATAATAAAGAATACAACTATGTGCAATTTACAAGAGAAACATTAAAAACAAGCAGAAACAATAACAAAATTCCCAAAATATTCAAGAGTGAAAATAAAGGAATAAAATCATTAAATGCTAATTCCTAAGAAGCTTGTAGAATAATATCAGTGTCAGAAAAAAATAATTACAGAAAAGAAATTACTAGAGTCTATTACTAAAGAATAATAAAGGGAATACTCTAGCCACAAGGTATAACTAATAAATTTATATGTAAAGACAAATGACGTTTTAAAATATTTTAAAAGTTATCATGAGCATAAAAATAAATTATTTTCCCAAATAATGGGGAAGACTGTAATACAAGTCCATCAGAATGATAGATAATGCAAAAAAGCAAAGATATACAATATTTTACCACCCCTTCAAAAAATAAAGCTTGATCTAAAATGGAAAACAGTATTTGCCAAATATATAATATCATCAAATATATGTGAAGTATGTGATAAGCCACAAAATAAGTTTCAAGAAATGACAAAGAAGTGTTATAAAGGCCACATTTTATTACGATGATGCAATTAAATTAGAAACTAAAAATTACACCAAAGGTTTAAAAAAAAGTTTGGAAGCTAAAAGAAAAAAACACAATATAAATTACAAGTTTGGAACTGGTGACAAGCAAAAAAAAAAAAAAAGAGAGAGAGAGAAAAAGGAAACTCTGCCAAAATATTTAAAGAGATTTATTCTGAGCCCGAGAGTAACCACATGCTGGGGAAATACAGTCTCAGAAATCTTGTAAAAGTGTGCCTGAGGCGATCAGGTTACAGTTTGGTTTTATACATTTCAGGGAGACAGGAATTTCAGGTAAAATAATAAATCGGTACATGGGAGATACACATTGGTTTGGCCCAAGATGGCAGGACATCTTCAAGTAGAGGCTTTTAAGTCATAGGTGGGTTTTGGGATTTTTTAGTTAGCAATTGGTTGAAAGAGTTAAGCTTTGTCTAAATATTTGGAGTCAGTAGAAACAAATGCTTAGGTTAAGTTAAAGGGTCTGTTATCTGTCATGTGATGCTATGCTAGAGTCAGGTTGGAAAGTAAGCCACAGTATACTGGGCTTCAAACAGGCCTCAAAAAAGCCCTATTTAACAAGATGTTAAAGCTTGTAGGCTTGACTTTACCCAGGCCATTAGAAAGGAATTTGAGCAGGAAGAAAAGCTCAGAGTTCAGTGCTCAGAATTAATCCAAATGAAGGAATTCATATTATATTTGTTGAAGGAAGCTGAAGCCATTATTAATAAAAATTAATAATTTCAGATGCATTTTTTAATCGAAATTTAAAATAAATATATTAAAATTAAATTGAAGATGCTCTTTTCTATAGAATAGAAAAGGTAGAAATAATTAATATATGATGAATGAGAAGCAAAATAAAAGTTATTAAAATAATAAGAGATAACATCAACAAAATCAAAAGCCGCTCTTTGAAAAGAATATATAGACAGACAAATTGAAAGGTTTGTCAAAAACAGACAAAAATAATCACAGAGAAAAAAGTCATAATTAAGCAACAACAGGGAAAAGGGGATAATTAAAAATATGGTAGAGATTAAAGAAACCACACCAAATGCTATGAAGGACTTAATGTTCATTGTTAATTCTTCAGCAAAATGGCATTTCCAGAACAAAATAAATGTAAAAGTCAACTGGCAATAAACTTTGAAAAAATTGTCTTAAATATAACAAAAAGCAATACAAGAAATAAAGAGGAAAATCACTAAGACAATACAAATATCGCTCTTGAAACGAGACCTAGACAGAAGAAAGAATGATTAAACACCTGAAAACCTTTTCACTGACCCTAGGAATATAGTTTAGTGAAATAAATGCAAACAGTGTTTTAGTTGGAGTAGATCCACTTAGCTTGGTTACCCAGCCCAAGATCACTCTAGCGGTCATAGGTTTGCTATCTCACTTTTTTTGAAGAACTGCCTCTCATTTCCTACACTGTAGCTGGTGTCCTCATAGAAACTCATCTCCCTGGATGGAGTCATTATTTAAGGGGTAGGAATCTGGCTCAGGTAGGAGCAATAAGATTACCTCCCTGTATTTTCCAAACTAATGTGAGAGAGATAAGCTATTTCCTCTCTGATTAAAAAGTTTCAGAAAATGTGTAATATGCATATACATGTGTAATCTTCCTTCTGATGCTCAGGTCTAGTACAATAAAGAAACTAATAAGAGTAAGACCATTCAGGAAGTCAGGTGGTATTTGAGTTTTGGTTCTTGCCAAATCTAAATGCCAGTTGCCACCTGCTCGGTCTGAAGTCTAGGTTTGTGAGCTGAAGAAGTAAAGGATGTATGGTCCTCAAATATGCCAAATTGGTATATTGACTATTTTGAGATAAAAACATTGGAGAAATTATAGTTTCAGAAAAAGAATGGCTGAATTGTCTTTTCTTGCATGCAGCAGGCTTTAAATATTCTTTTGCAAGGGGTGCTTTCCCAGTACCAGGGCGTGAGAAGAATTCTCATCACCAGATACTGGGACTTAGCCTTGAAATAGGCCTGAACAAATAATCTCCCACAAATAACCCTTATCTTCCACTAGCTTTATGCCTCTCATGTATCTCCTAGTATCTCCCCTAGAACTTACTACCCTAGCCAGGTCCCCTTGTTGTGTAATTTCCTTACAAATTTATGTTTTTTTGTCTAAAAAATATAAAAGCATTTTCCTTTGGCCATTCCTTTGGACTTTGCTCTCTGATGAAAATCCTCATGTAAATGTAAAATTAATAAAACTTGTATGCTTTTCTCCTGTTCATCTGTTTTATCAGTTCGGTTCCTGGACCAGCCAAAGAGCCCACATAAGAATAAAAAGGCAGTGGGAGTGATCTTTCCCTCCTCTCTAGAGCCAGTGAACACCCTAATTTTGCTTAAATTAGTTTGATTTGGGGTTTTTTAATTAACATGTCCTTTTTTTCTATCAAATTAGAACAGATTTTTAATGACAGCATTGATGTTAAAACTGCAATACAATCAGATTTGTATTACTGGTGGATGTAGTAATTGACAACTAAAATTAACAGTTTTTTTGCCATGACATATGCTCAATATTTATAGGATTATTTTTTATGTGCAACAATTATATTTTACAAATGAGGAAAATAATGCTTAAAGAGGTAAAGTGACTTCCCTAAAATTACCTAGTTAGAATGATTTGGAGTGTGGATTCAAGCCCATGTCTGGTTAACTGCAGAGTCCAAGATTTTATCCACTGTATTACATTTTATTTTCTCAAAACTACTATCGTATATCACAAAAGTTTAAAAATATAGAAAATATTTCCCCATTAGGATACATTAAATAGTCAATAAGATAAAAATTTGTCACATAGATGTTCCTCACACTATTATTTATAAGCTAAAACTCTAGAAACATAAAAAATTATCAATAGATAACACATACATATATACACAAATATATAAAACTATAACATGTATAATTATATAGCTAAACTATTATTTTGGCATTTCCAAATATATATGTCATTACATAACATATAAATATATAACTAAACTATTAGAATGGCATTGCCAAAGATTATTAATGACAAAAAAAAGTAGTTCAATGAAAATAGCAGCATGCAAAATTGTCTATGTTGTATGTATACACAAAGCATATATTGAAAATGAATCAGAAATGATTATCTTTCGGTAGTAAGCCAATGCACATTAATTTTATTTGTTCTTTTCAATTTAAATAGTTAGATTTCATGAAATTATCATACATTAATTTTTATCATCAGAAAAATATTTTTGAATAAAGAAATAATGAAATCAAAACATCACACACAGTACCTGTCAAGTGATCTAATTTTTATTTTCTAAAATTCTGCTATGCAAAACGGGCAAGTAAGAGGGGTCATCAAGCAAATGGCAGAGACATTAAGTCCGGGAAATATCAGCTGCCTTCAATATGTGAAGGTAATGACCTGCAACTTGGTATTAAGGTATAACTATAATAAAATGTTTAGGCTCATTAGGAGGAAAATTAGTATTTCAAACATTTTTAGTACTGATACATTAGCATGTCTCTTAGGACAGGCCTATGCAGCATTAAGCAATAGCTCATTACACCATTTCCTCAGTACTCTAATGGCACAAATAAAGCAAAGAAATTATGGAATTAGAATGGAAAGAGAAGGTAAGATTTGGGAATGCTTAGAAAGTTGAAGTATAAAGAAGGAGGAAATATAGAGCACAGGAAAGATGTGGATAAGTTTGTAATTTTGGGTGTATACTTCTTTCCTATGCCATCATCAGTCTGTTAGGCATTAACTACCATATCACCAATCATGCTCCATCGATATGAGCTGGAAATCTCAAAAATAATTACTGAGCAGCTAAAGTACATAACACAGCACTACATCATTACAATAACTTGTACAAAGTGATTTATATGTACTATCTCATTTAATTCTACATCTTTATGGTTAGGTACTGGTACTGCTCAATATTACAAATGAGACAACCAAGGTTTAAGTTATTAAACTTGCCCAGAGTCATTTGGTTAGCAAAACACAGGCTCGGAATTCAAAACCTGATGCTATGGTTTGGATATGGTTAGTGTGGCCCCACTAAGTCTCATGTTGAAATATGATCCCCAATGTTAGAGTAGGGCATGGTGAGAGATTTTTGAGTCATAGGAGTGGCTCACTCATGAATGGTTTGTTATCATTCTTGTAGTGAGTGAGTTCTCACTCTATTAGTTTCTGTGAGAGCTGCTTGTTAAAACCAACCAGCCTGGCACTACCCGCTCTCTCTTCCTCTCTCTCACCATGTGACATCTACACTCCCCTTCTCTACCTGTCCGCTCCCCTTCCTCTTCTGCCATGAGTGAAGTCTCCCTGAAACCCTAACCAAAAGCAGATGACAGCACCATACTTCTTGTATAACATGCAGAACTGTGAGCCACACAAAGCTCTTTTCTTTATAAATTGCCCAGCCTCCGATATTCCTGCAATCGGCAGACTATAGAAGCATGGCGCCAGTATCTGCTTCTGGTGAGGGCTTCAGGCTGCTTCTGTTCATGGCAGAAGGCAAGGGGAGCCAGTGTGTGCAGAGATCACATGGCAAGAGAGAAAAGCAAGAGAGAGAGACAGAGAGAGAGAGACAGAGAGACAGAGAGAGAGAGAGAGAGAGAGAGAGAGAGAGAGAGAGAGAGAGAGAGAGAGAGAGAGAGGAAGTTCCAGGTTATTTTTAACAACCAGCTCTTGTGGGAAATAAGAGTAGGAACTCACTCATCCCCTCCCTCAGGGAAGGCATTAATCTATTCATGAGAGATTTGCTCCCATGACCCAAACACCTCTTACTAGGTCCCACCTTCCAACACCATTACACTGGAAATTAAATTTCAACTTGAGATTTGGAGAGGTCAGACATCCGAACTCCAGCACCCATGAAACCACTTAGATGCATAAACATGCATACTTTGTTATTGAGGTAAAATACAACAAAACAGCTAACAGAGCTTTAGGAGCATGTCAACAAGTACCACATGTATTAACAAAGAACAAATCAAGCAAGCCGGTGTTTAAACTGACAAGGCAGAAGAGTAACTAGAAATAAAGACAATATATATAAAGCAACTAATAATTACTGAACTCTACTGTGACCCTGGCTTGGACCAAGAGGAAGAAAAACAATTAATATATGCCCTCAAAAAGCTTCTGGTTGATTGTCAGAGAGAGGAGTAACTAGGCAATTACAATAGAAGAGTTAAATGCTAGAAGTAGGTATTGTTTAGAATACAAATTGATCACCTAATTCAAGACTGTAGAATCTAAGAAAGTATCTTCTAGGAGCGGAACACTAGCATAAATTCATCAGGTGAATACAGCTTTCTGGAAATGTAATGTTTTAGATAGATGAAGATTATGGACAACTATTAGGGAAGAGAAGGCAGGAAGGCGTCATTTTTATCGAAAACGGCACAATGTCAGAGCACAAAGCAGAAATGAACATACTACTCCATGGGGAATGTGGTGAATTAATGATGAGGTTAACAATGTGTAAAAATTCCAAAGTTTCTGGAGCTCACACTGAGGAATGTAAATTTTACATATGATGTAAAAAAGTTCTTATGTGTTTTGTACATAAATATCGATACGTTAAAGGGAATGTTGAAGGCCACTAGTCTCAGTAAGTTAAGAAGGTATTATCTAGTGCAAGATTGTGTCTCTGAGATCGTGAAAAACAAGTGAAGACTGCTTTCTTGTGGTATTCAAGTTTGTTATAAGTAAGAGGTTGACTGAATTTGGGCAAATTCGCCTCATTCTATAGAAAACCTATCTCTTCATTCATCAAACAAATATTTATGGAGCCTGTGCTGATTTTAGGTGGTAGACAAGCCTCACGGAACGGGCATGCTTCTGTAAAGAAACATACAATAAATTAAATAAATCAGTAAAATATGTGGTATGTTAAATGTTAAAAGCTGTGGAGAATTTTTAAAAATGTAGACAAGGAATGTTTGGCAGACAGGGTGTTGAAATACAAATAGCCTGTCAAGACTAGGAATGTGTGACCTTTGAATGAAGACCTAATGGATTTGTGGGGCCAAGTTGTGCTGTGAGAATGAAGAGTGATTCAGGAAGAGGGAAGAGCAAGATCAAGGGCCCTGAGGCAGAAGCGCTAACAGTAAATAGGCCAGTGTAGACTTCAAAGTCTTTTCATATATGAAATCAGGGAAGAGCGGGTGCTATGTGTTGAATTGATTCAAAAAGCGTGGATTTGGAGATCAGTCAGAAACCATGAGTCGTCATTAAGTCCAGATTGCTGGAAGCACAAAGGAGTATTCTCATGATTTCAACTAATATTAAGATGTTTATGACTCTTGAATCTACATCTCCAATTCACAACTCTCTCTTAAATTCCAGGTCTTTATTTCCAACTACTGATAGCATTTCTCACTTGGAAGTTCCTCACGTACCTCAATGTCATCCTGTTCAAAGCCAAATTAATCTTTTCCTCAACTTGAGCCTTCTGCTGCACTTTCCATTTCAACGAAAGGATCCAAACTCCAGGCAATCACCAGAGCTTTTTATCCCATTCTCCATCTCTTTCCTTTCCAATTCTATTCAGTTGAAATTTGCCTCCAAAAATCCCTTATTTCAGTCTGTCATCAACTCATACTGGGACACATGCAGTGAACTTCCTCACTTCAACCCTCTATCTTTACAGGCCATTTTATTATTTATTTTATTTTATTTTATATTATTTTATTTTATTATTATTTTTGAGACAGAGTCTCGCTCTGTAACCCAGACTGGAGTGCAGTGGTATGATCTCAGCTCACTGCAACCTCCACCTACCAGATTCAAGTGATTCTCCTGCCTCAGGCACTGGAGTAGCTGGGATCACAGGCATGCATCATCACGCCCGGATACTTTTTGTATTTTTAGTAGAGAATTTTTGTCACGTTGGCCAGGCTGGTCTCGAACTCCTGACCTTAAGTGATCTGCCTTCCTCGACCTCCCAAAGTGCACAGGCATAAGCCACCACACCCAGCCTTGGAAGGCCATTTTACAGCAAAGTTTCTCAAACAGAGGTGATTTTTTCTTCCCAGAGGACTTCTGGCAATGTCTAGAGACATCTTTGATTTCAGAACTAGAAAGTGCCTCTGGAATTCAGTTGATGGAGGCCAGGGATGCTGATAAAAGTCTTATAATGCACGAAACAGCCCCCACCTCCAACAGGGAATTACCAGTCCATAAAATCAGTATTGCCAAACCTTGCTCTATGCTAATGGCAGGTATTTTTTTTTTTTTTTTTTTTTTTCTGAGATGGAGTTTCACTCTTGTTGCCCAGCCTGGAGTGCAATGGCACGATCTCAGTTCACTGCAACATCTGCCTCCCAGGTTCAAGTGATTCTCCTGCCTCAGCCTCCCCAGTAGCTGGGATTACAGGTGTCTGCCACCACGCCTGGCTAATTTTGTATTTTTAGTAGAGACGGGGTTTCTCCATGTTGGTCAGGCTGGTCTCGAACTCGCGACCTCAGGTGATCCGCCTGCCTAGGCCTCCCAAAGTGCTAGGATTACAAGGCATAGGCCCAGCCATGACAGTCATTTTTAAATGCAAATTTGAGACTCTCAAATGTAAATTTGACCTGCCTCCTTCCTGCCTATCATCTTCCTTAAATTTCCCCATATGTTACTCTATTGGCTATTCCTCAAATACAGCAAGTCCTCATGCTTTTCTTCTTAGTTTCCACTGACTGGGATACTCATTCCTTATTTATTTTTCTGGTAAATATCAACCATTCTTAAAACTTGGCTCAAACACAACTTCTTCTAAAGTCCTGTAAGTGACACAATGTATTCCTTCTGTTGCTTCCATAAATTCATGTTACAAAACTGCAATCTCTTATATACATGCCCGTCTTTTTATCCTAGACCATTGTTTAATACATGTGGCTATTGAGTACTTTAAATGTAACTACAGCAACTGAGGAACTGAAGTTTCAGTTTTATTTACTTTTAATTAGTTAAAAATCTCCTCATGTAGCTAGCACCTATCACATTGGACATTTTAGATTAAAAATCATCTTTTTATTACAGAAAGTTCTATTGGACAGTACTGTTTCAGATCATTTACACATTCAGTTTTGGGTTTATATTATATACTTAGTAAATATTTGAACAAATGAATGAATGAATCATTATTTCCATACCTGGAAAGTCAAAGCAAAACTTCTCATATTTGTGATAGAACTCTTTCAAGAATTATACCCGATATACCCACCGATTATTTTTAAAGTCTTTATTTTTTTTAGAGCAGTTTTAGGTTCTGAGAAAAATTAAGAGGAAAGTGTGGAGATTTCTCATATGTCCTGTCTCCCCTACACATGCATAGCATCTCACACTAGCAATATCTGCCACCAGAGTGGTACACTTGTTACAACTGGTGAACCTACATTAGTACATCTTCATCATCCAAAGCTCACAGTTTACATTAGGGTTCACTCTTGGTGGTGTACATTTTATGGGTTTAGACAAGTGTAACCATTATTATAAGAGTATTTTCACCACCCTAAAAATTGTCTATGCCCTGTCTATTCATCCCTCCCTCCCTCCAGCCCCTGGCAACCACTGATCTTTTTACTGTTTCTACAGTTTTGCCTTTTCCAGAATGTCACATAGTTGGAATCATACAGTATGTAGCCATTTTAGAGTGGCTATTTCACTTAGTAATGTGCATTTAAGTTTACGCCATCTCTTTTCATGGCTTAATAGTTCATTTTTTTTTAAGTCCCGAGTAACATTCCATTGTCTGGATGTACCATACTTTCTCTATCAATTCACCTACTGGAGGACATTTTGGTTGCTTCCAAGTTTTCACAGTTATGAATAAAGCTACTCTATGTGGAGGTTTTTGTGTAAATATAAGTTTTCTCCACTGACTTTTAGTTAGCCACTTTTGGCACTTATAACATGTTACCTTATACAAACAAATAGTTACCTACTTTGTGGATAGAGTTTGATTTTTTTTTTTTTTAATTTTGAGTTAGGGTCTTGCTCTGTCACCCAGGTTGGAGTACAGTGGCATGATCACAGCTCACTGTAATCTCAAACTCCTGCTCTCAAGCCATCCTCCCACTTCAACTTCCCGAAGCAACTAGGACCACAGGTGCATGCCAATATGCCCAGCTAATTTTTTTTGGTAGAGATGGGGTCTCACTATGTTTCTCAGACTGTTGTCAAACTCTCAGAAGTCTGAGCAACCACACCTAGCCTAGTTTATCAAGAAAAAGGACTAGACCTTTACTTGTTTGAATCTCCCACGACAACTAGCATAATGCTTATTTTGCAGATGCCAAATTGAAAGCACAGTCCTGAAGGAATTGAATATAGACTGGCCCAACTTCCTGGCTGCCAAATACGATGCAAAATTAGTGGATTTCTGAAGGTGAAGGGGAGAAGAAGGTTTAATAAATCACAGAGAGTCTTTCTACTCTAAAGACAATTTTCGAAACTAACGTTTTTTTCAAGGAGAAATGGAAGTTCCTTACATGGCATATGAAATTGATGCATTCTCCCTCTGGCAGTGAGCCTCTTCTAAAAGCACTAAAAAAAATGTTCTGACTCTCATGTGAGTTTACTTCATTTTCAGTGTCATTATTGGCATTATTTCAGATATTCATGTATGAGATCTTTGTCTTATAGGCCCTTGGTGTTTTCTGCCGATGTGACTTGTCACATTGCAGCCATATCTTATGATATATTTACATAGTAACATACTGTAATGTCAAAGTAGGGCAGTAGGGTTTCTGGAATATGAAGAAATAAAACCAAAGAGATATGAAGTAAAAATTGAAGCTTACTACTCCACATCTGAAGAGCGAGTGGTGTTAAATTTTTACAGTTTGGCATCACTCTGTATGTCAGAAGAAAGATCTCAGGTTTGCTGTGGTGTTTGCTAGTGTTAAAGCATGCCTCTGGCCAACAGAAAAAATGAAGTCTGCATGGCTGACTGAGGTTCTCAAAGTTAATACAGAACCAGGTGGCCATAGCCAAGTGAGGGAGCTGTGTTCTCAGAAAGTACTCCATGTTCTCAGAAAGGTGTTGTAAAAGTGTCACAAAACCTCCCTTTCTGTGATTAATCCAAACCAGTGTCTGTTGTTGTCAAGATAAACTGTGGCCACGACCCTCAAACTCTCACACCGGCTGCTTAGAAAAAAAAACATCTGACCAGAGACTTCTAGTTTGGGGCTTGGAAGCCGGCCTATCAGGGCTTATCTATTTCAACCAATCAGAACTGAATAAGTTTGAATGCTTCATTTGCATAAATGGATTTGGTTGAGAACTGGGGTGAGAATTTTCTCTATTGAAGCCAGATCCCCACTTTGTTCATTGGAAGGCACGCTCACTTGTATTGTAGGATATGCCTCCCCAATTTGAGATTATTGTTAAGAAAATAAAGCTCTTCTTTTCTCCTCTACAGATCTCATGGTTTTTTGTTAATACCGGTAAGTATTGAGTCACAAAGAATCTTTCAGAGTTCAGAAAAACCGGGTGTTGAAAATAAATCCTTGCTTCTCTAAAAAGCCTTAAAAGTGATGCATTCATAGTCTATAGTTTTTCTCAATTTCTAAAGGAAAACGTTAGTGATTATCAATATATTTCTGAAAGATAATATAAAAGTTGTCCAGATCAAAGTATTCCATGGAATAGAAAAGTAAAGTCTTGAGAAATTAAGGGATTTGTCTAAGCCTTCACATGAAATTCGTGGTCCAAGCAGAACTATAATTAAGGTCTTCTTCAAACATACTGCCAACTTTTATTTTGTATAGGAGGAAGGGCTAACTAGAAATGTTAAAAATAATGCTATTATTATTACAATCACATCTCTTCTGGTGAAATCTGTTGACACTTAAAAACAGATGCTAAAAAAGACTTCCAGTCACAATGGAGTCAAAGGGATCAGGTATATCCTCCTGCCTGAAACAACCAAAAACCTGGACAAAATATAGAAAACAATGGTTTACAAGACACTGCATATTAGGTAACAAAGGGCAATAATCATCAAGAGATGAAAACAAATGAAGTCAGCCATAGAAGACTACGTTGACATACTACCTTGACGATTTCTATCCCATAACACAAGGACAGGGAACTGAAATAAAGCACAGCAGACTCCCTAATTAAAGAAATGAAGCTGAGGGTCCAGGGATGCCAAGGCAGGTAGAATTTGCGAGGCAGAGTGAACAGAAGAGGTGAGGTGAGAGTTGCACAGAGAAAACCCTGGAGATCTGCAGAGAAACCTCCTCTAGTATTTAGCTCAGTAATGATTGGCATATGCCTGTGAGGAAATTACTTAGGGGCCTAGGAAGAACTACCTGAAATGATTAGAGGGAACACGAAAAGATGTTCAGATTACACTGGGAAAGTGAGGACTGCCCTAACAGACAGAATGAAAAATTTCAAGATTTGAGGTCATTGGGTAGATTAGAAGACAAAGAAGGGGTACTTCCCCGCTTTAGTAGCAGGGAAATAATTAGCCCTAGTTTGAGCACTGCTTCTTTCCCATCTAACAAATCTGGAAGTACTAAACAGTTTCTAAGTAACTTGACAGCATTCCAGAACAAAGTTCAAGACTATTTGTAAAAATACAAAATATCTAGCATCCAACAAGGTAAACTTGATGAATTTATGAGGCACTAGGTAATATCACCATATTACATATGAGAAAATTTAGGCTACTTCTAATTCACACAACTGGTAAGTGATAGTTGGGATCTGAAACTAAATCTGGTTGAATTGAAATCCATTAGATAAGAAGACAGGAATACATTCATATGTAAATGAGATTAAAGGTATTTCTTTGGAGTGTTTTCATTCAATTTGGATGCATATTAATTGATTTTGGCACAGCAATCTTGGAACTGGCCAAAGTTGAGGGTAAATATAAGAAGGGTTAGGGGACAGTGGAGAAGGTTGTGGCTCACTAGTGAGAATAACCAGACAATGAAAAGCCTTGAGTAGAGCTTAGAGTTTTAAAATCTCTCTTGTTGCTTTCTCAATTAAACTGAGAAATATAAGATTTAACTAAAACATGCCAATAACTCTCCCATCCAATCTTAAAGCAATCATAATATGACACATATGCACAATTAATGTGGCCACCCAACTGGGTAATTCACATACACACAGATAGACATATACACAGGATGTACTTTCCTGAAACGATTATAACTTGAGAGGTTTTCCCCCTGCCCGTCAGCTTATTTTCTTCTGAACAACTATTTTTAAATGAGGCACTTATGCCATAGTTATTTACATTTGAATGAAGCCTACACTGATAATTTTACTTCCTAAAACAACCCATGATGATGGGTGATTCAACTTGAGAATTAAAGGACATTTAAGTACTTTAAAATATCAATTTGCCAAATACTAAATTCTACCACTTTTTAATACATTTAATCAAGCTGCTCTAACCCACCCTTTTTTCTAGAACAGTCTGTTTCTATCTCACCACTGGTCTACTTTTTATTTTGTTATAACAAACTGACCAAAGAAATTTGTACATACTCTAAGATGATGAAACTTCTTTTATAAAGAGTTTTGAAAACATGATTAGTCATTCATTAAGTATCACCCAGACAAGCTTTCCCTGCCAGAATGGCCTAGTGCCGGGTGAGGGTGTGTGGTGAGGAAGAGGACAGGACTGATGCAGTATGGAAAAGGGTAAGACATGATTCTAGATCTTCATGAGCTATGGAATCATCCTGGCTAATTTGTAATCCTCCTAAACAAAATAAAATGCATTGCCATGTAAATTTACATTTTGGAAATATTTACAGATAAAAATGAAATACATACAGGTGAATCTTTGATTTAACACAATTGAAAATAAATATTGTGTTTTCCTTCCAAACTCTCCTCCTCCTTGGATAGACCAGTACTCTGTTTGTTAACCTGTAACTCAGCTCACTCCCACTCTGCTCTTTCCATCTACCAGATAAAGAAACACAGCATTCCTTTTGGGGTTTGAAAGGAACAGCATGTGATATTGTTGGAGTAGTTTTTGCATAAATTTACATAAGAAACTGAACATCACTGGACCCCCTGAAGAGTAAAAGCTAGCCACAGTTGATACTGCACTTGAAATAGTATACCAGGGATGACAATTTTAATGAGGCAGACACTTAATTTCATTAATTTGTTGTCCTTTATCCAGGGAGGAAGTCAGTCCTTTTATATTCTCCAAGATATGAAAGGCAGAGGGCAGGGATTGACAATTAGAGAAGCACTAGATTTCTGCAGCAGTGATTAGAGGTCAAAGAGGGATTTGGAATCCTGAATGTCCACATTAGCAGCTGACATAGTGGCAAACTGCAAAATTCCATCAAATCTATTTCTTTTCCCTTGTGGGAAAAAATATTTTTATCTACTGAATTCAGTTTCACAAACATTTACAGAGAACTTACTACAAAAAATTTACAACTTCAGATTTCTAGTAATTTCAAAATAATCATTTCTTAAGTACTTGGGGATAATCCTTTTAAAAATATATATGTATGTTTTATACACCATAGAGAAATAAAACAAATCATCTAGCAAAGATGAGAGCAATGTGTTAATTACTATTGTTAACAACAATGTACTTTTGCTGTTTGATCACTGCAGAAGATATTACATGATGTAGATACACAATCTGTAAGATCTGTTTATTTACTGTGATAGTAACCTAAGGTGTTCCTCAATTTGGCAAGAGTCTTTTAAAGTAGCTAATTATTATTGATTAATATAGTGCTCACTGCAATAACATTGCTAGGATAACCTGCAATGGATTTATTTTCTTAATATGTGCATAAGTACAGTCACATAAACTCAGAGAAGTTCCATTATATACATAAAGTTGATAATATATGAATAGGGTTGTGTCATCATAATGTTTACATTACCAAGATTCATGTTGATGACCATAAACCAGGCCTGGCTGTTGCTATTGTTGGAGCTCAGAACACGACACCCTGAAGTATGGCTCCTTGGTGTGCTGAATACTTTGAACTGAAGGAAATTGGAAGGGCCTCTGACCTTCTCCACCTTTCTGTCTTCCGACCCTCCTTCTCCCATGAATGAGTCATAGAAACCAGAATTCCTCTTCCCTAAGGCAAGTCATAGAAACGGAAACTTCTCTCACCCAAAGAAAGCCATAAAACCTAGGAAGCTCACTCCATTCCTTCTCCCTTCTCCCTTCTCCATAAAGCCTAGCAAGCTCACTCCATCTCTTCTTTTTTGAAGACCTGATTCCAGGTGGGACCTGCCCCATTGCCAGGTGAAAGAAATGCTATACAGAAATGCCAAAAAAAAAAAAAAAAAAGGAAGGAAGGAAGGAAGGAAAAGAAAGTCAGGCCTTACTGGATTTCTTCCCTCGGTCTATTACCATTAGATTATCCTCTTTTGCCCAATCACATTTCTACGTGATTGTCCATTCTTCATTAAATCTAAGCATTAAAATAGACAATTTTCCCCGGGTCTTTTAAGTTTTCATTCCTGAAGGCTCCCATGTCAAGTAAAACCCTGATTAAATACATTTGTTATATTTTTCCCTTGTCAACCTGTCTTTTGTTACAGGACTTTTGGCTATGATCCTTAAGATGGGTGAGGAAAGGTGCCATATCTTTCTTCCTGTACTTCATATTGAAGTGACTTGATAAAATATCCAAAATCTATAATTTGATTTATAAAAACAGATTACAGGGTGGAGCTATATATATTTAACTAAAATGTAGAGCCTTTTTAAGAATTATTTCTAACAGACTGTCCTTCTGTTTGCTAGCCTTATTTTTTCTTAGAAATTCTATATTTTTTTCACTAGTAAAACAATCATATTTCTTTGAAGATATGGAATTGTATCCATAATACTCTGGAGAGAGCGAAGTTACAACCTCACACATCCAAAAAAGTCTGTTTTTACCATTTTAGGTATATAAAACATAACATGATAGAAAAGCAATTCATAATGTAATGACTTGATTTATTTCATAACTTTGTATTTCAGTCTGTAAAAATTGAAAACCAGCTATTCCTTAGAAAAAAATTCTATCCCTCAGACTAAAAAGAGAACATTTTAAATGACTGCAGCCAATTCCAGTATCCAGCCTCATGAAAAAGAAACAGAGTGTATACTTAAGATTCTCTGTGGTCCTAACTTTCTCCAGCTCAGGTGGAATAAGGGATCTAAATGCAACCAGGTATTAAAGTTAGAAACAAAAGGTTCTTTCACTTCACAACCACCCAAATAACAAGTCAGGGAATATTTGCTAAATCTTAAAAAAAAAGAAAACATATATAAAAACTTGAATGGTTTCAGAAAAAATTCAATGAATTTAGGTTTCTGAATGCAATCTAGGTAGCAGATTAAATTCCTTTAGTTAGAAAACTGTTGAGTGTTTAGGTCTAGCTATTGAGTAAATGGCAGAGCAAGGTGATGATGCACATGACAGCCCAAGGGCAAGGTGAAAGGTGCTCCAGGAAATTCCAGCCCATCCTGCTGGAAGATGTACCTTTTAAAACAGTTTCCCTGCAGAGCCACTTGGTATACAAATTAAATCTCTTCCAGAGAAAGGGCAGACTCTCTTGTTCTGCCCGTGGTTTTGCGTGTTAACTAGCAGTCACTTCTTCAAGTATGGATTCACAGGGTCACATTCATCCACCAACATACAATTAAGTGGTGAAAATTACATTAAAGGGGATAATCAAGTTTTCTTGTAATTGTGCTTATGAGTAAATTGGTGTGACAATTATTTTTGCTCTAATTATGTGCTTCAAAAACAATGTTTCATGCATTAGACATTATCCCTCTTATGTAAAACAATCTTAAAAATTCATGCTGTTTATCATACATGTAGTTTTTTATACTTTTTAAATCACATGCAAATTAAGACTGGCTATAATAAATCCTAATTAGAGAGGAGTGTATCATTTTATGTTGATATTTTCACGTTACTTAGAACAATTTCGTACTGCGAAACCTGTTTAAATGAGATTTTACTGTATTGGAAGACCAGTTGTCTGAGTGGTCAAATATCCTGATCAGTGACATTATTTCTTATAAAAAAATAAAATATTTTGAACTAGTTTTGGCAGTCATATGCTCAAAACAATCATGGGGAGTCTGCAAATTATATTAAATTTCAAAATAAAATTTAAAATCAATGATAGAAAATAAAGTTTGTTGTGTCACAGCAAACATGGTCCTATGTCCTCTTAAATATCCCTTCAGTTCTGACCTACAGTGACTTTCTGACATTTCCTAGTCAATGAATATTTATTGATTAGTGCTTCTATACTAAGAATTATGCTAAGAATTCTAGGGTTAAAAAAACTTAAGGTATTAGTCACATAAAAAAATCCATTACAAACTTCTCATAGCTGGGTTATCTTTGTATAGGTGACATTACCAATCAGTTATCTATATGATTCAAGATATTCCACCTGTTTAATCTATTCCTAGTTCACTCTACGTGGCCTGGTTTTGCTATTCCCCCACGGGACCATGTTGTCACCACTTCAGGAACTTGGCCTCTCTTATTGCCTATGCTTGAGTTATCTTCCTTCAGAACTTTAAGGATTTCTTTATTCTCTCAGAGAATCTCTCTCTGATCATTGCATTATAAGCCCCAACTCTCACCTTATTGCTGTTTTCTACCTGATTGATTCTTGATAGGTAGCACTTCATATTCCTGAGATTATTCACTTATTTACTGGTTTATTGTCTCTGATTATTAAGAGAATATAAGGTACCTGAGGACAGGACTTGGTATTTTTCATTGCTGAACTCTCACTATTTAGACTAGTGCCAGGACACAGTTGATGTAAAGGGTTGCTAAGTAGAAATTTCACTACTGAACTGTTTTCATATATGCCAAAAGGTTTTAAAGTTATCCAAAGATACATATATGGAAAACAAACGATTGATTTTTTTTGGTCAAAGAGGAAATGTCAAGAAATATGACATAATTATGTTGCTTTCAATTTTCATAGACCCATCAAGAAAATGACAAATGTATGAAATGAACTCCATTTGACTATAGGAGTGATTGGAGGTTAAAATTTGGGGGTGGTGCAATAGAATCTTAAATGTATCATTTTTATCTGTAGTCATTTACAGTATTAGATTTCTAACACCAAAACAAAGTAGAAATAAAGATAGAATACTTCTATTAATTTATTATAGTTACCTTATATTCTAATTAATTTTTTAACGTCTGCTTATACAAATGCTTTTCTTTTGCTTTACTTTTTTAAAGCGTTTCACTTTTTACTAGAAATTATTTTCTTTCCAAAGTACAAAAAAGTACTAAGGCAAACATTTCATAAAATATTTAGTTTAAAAAATCACATAGTATAGGATGGGCTTGAGATATAAAATTATTTTTTGAATATGTAGGAATATTGACATAATTTAAATATTTTCTAAAATAAAAATGGAGGCTACATATTCCTTAATTTTATATTCTATTGTTGTTTCCAATTTCCTTGGATAGACAGAACCTGCTTTAGTGTTTTTCACCACACATCTAAAAGTTTTGACTTATGCATCATCTTGGTGCAGTAATGAATAAGAACTGACATCAAATATCAATATTATTGGCCCAGCTAAATGGTAGTTGACATCAAGGTGGATTGCTGGAAAAGTAAGCAAAATTGAAATATTTTTGGTGTATAAATACCGCCTGACATCATTTGTCCTTCAGGGGATCAATCACTGTGTGACCTAATTGTTGTTTGCATTTCTTTATATAAAATGGCCAGAGATTGATATTGAGTGCTTGCTGTTTGAACTTAGGTAACAAGTAAAATTGAGAAATCAGAAATTCAACTTCCTTTGCTAAAGTGGAGACAGGATCACTTTTTTAGGTAGGCAATTGCAGCTTTTTGTTTATCACTGATTTTTTAAAAAGGTAATGTGAATTGATGCATTTATGTCTACTTACCGGCAACTTAGGAAAAGCAATTAACCTATCTTAGATCAAATTTAAAACATTTAACTGCCTAATTATTGTATAACATATCCAGATATAAAAGAAACAAAATACTCCCTCTGAAGTTTATACCTATTTTTTTAGTAGGATTTAGCTCAAGTTTCATACAGTTACACATTCTTTTTTAGGATAATTTTAACATTTTATGTTCTTGAACTTTGCTTAAGTGCAAAATACGTATGGCAAGTTTATGTTTACACTACTGATATTATGTTATAGAAAATTAAATTACAGACTATAAGGAATTTATATTATACATATTTGTGTGTGATTATTTTTTATTTACTTCTACTTATTTGAAAACAAATGGCTAGAAAGGAACATTATCTCCATTAACAATAGTACAGGTTGAGTATGCCTTATACAAAATTCTTAGGAATAGAAATGTTTTAGATTTCTGACTTTTTAAAAATTTTAGAATATTTGCATATGCATAATGTAATATCATGGGGATAGGACCCAAGTCTAAACAAAACATTAATTTATGTTTCATATATACCTTATACATATAGACTGAAGGTAATTTCATACAGCATTTTAAATAATTTTATACATGAAATAAAGTTTGTGTACACAAAATCAGCAAAAAGCAAAGGTGTCAGGTGTTGAATTTTCACCTTACGGTGTCATGTTTTGGATTTTGGAACATTTTGGAGTTTAGACTTTTGGATTAGAGATGTTCAGACTTTAGTAATAATAATAGCAGTAGTAGGAGTAATATCATCTTCTAGTTACTAAGCACTATTTAAAACACGTTGTATGTATTATCTAATATTCACTGTTCTTTTTATCACTCATTTTAAGGATGAGCTAAATAATTTGCTCAAGATCATATGTCTTATGAATAGCAAAGCCAGAATCCGAAAAGTACCAATAGGAGACAAATATAACTGAAATTGGACAATTGTACAGAGACTCCAAAGGCATGGTAAACTATGATGCCATAGTAGCTTCCTAAGGAACAGCGAATCTGTCCTGATAATTAAATAACTTTAGTTTGCAGCTAAGCATCTGCAGAATTTGGAAGCCTAATCAAGTTGAAATAAATAAGAACTAATGATACAATGCTGTAATGAAAGCCTTGTGCTTATATTTGTTCCAAATTCAGCATTCATTTATTTATTCGTCTCCTTTTTTGAATATTAAATATGTAAAACAAACTATGCTACATACTGGAGATATTGGGTAAAATGAAATTGGAAATATCCTTTTCTTATTTCTTTTCCCTCAATTCTGGTGTAGAGAGATTTTTGAAAAAAGTAAACAGACAAAAATCCCCAAGACAATTGCTAGCTATGACGGATAGTTCTACTTCTGCATCTAGATGAATAGAATAATATTTATTAAGATGACATAATGGAGAAAGGAATCAATGTGGATTATGGGAAAGCAAGTTTCATTTTTAACATATTTTAATGAGATATCAGATGTTTAGGCTGAGTTGCAAAATGACTAATGGTAACTTTGGGGGTCAGAGTGGGATTTACTTGAAAATCATCATCATATAAATAAAATTAAAAGTTACATATTTAAATAATATGAATTATAAAGAGAATCTGCTAGATAACAGGATTTAAGATTGAGCCTTGATACACTATAATATTTAGCAGTCAAGTAATAAAGTAGGATCCAGCACAGTAGATTGAGAAGCGGTGCCTGTGGATACTTTATTTCTCAGGGCTCAAGAGAGGAGAACATTTTAAGTGACAATGAAAATTACTCATTGGGTACAACAATACAGAGCTCAAGAAGAGTTTCACTGAACTTTTTGATTTGGAATTCATATTGGAATAGATGAGGTGAAAATGCTAGTGCAGGTTTCTAGGAAACAAGGAAATATAAGATAATGAAGAAATATTCCTGCCACTCAAAATTTATAGAAATTATAGATCAAAAAGTAAAAAAAGAAATTAATATATGCCTAAAATCAAACTAGACATAATGAAACAAGGATGGACAAAGTTGAAAAGAATCTAATATACATTCTATAAGAAATGTAGTAACTGAAATAGAAAAACTCAGTAGAAAGAATAAAATTAAATAGGATTCAGCTAAAGAAAGATTGATTTATAAGACAGTTGGGAAGAAATTAATTGGGATGCCACACAAAGTAGTAAAGCACAGGAAATATAAAAAGAAACATGAAGTGAATGAGAAGATTCAACAGAGATATAAAAGGAATTCCTAAAAGAGATACTAGAGAGAATTGACAAAACACAATATTTAATAACATAATGGCTGAAAAATTTCCAGCATTGTAGAAAGACAAAAGTGCTCATATTGAGAAGACACATCAAGTCCAGAGAAAAACAAAAAAGAAGCAAATCTACATGTAGACATAGCATAGAAAAATTAAAAGCTAAATATCAAAGATATTAAAATGTATGAGAAAGATCCAACCTTATCTACAAAGGGTCAGCTATTAGATTTATAGTTGATTCTCATCAGCAACAATAGTGACAGAGGAAATAACAGAATGAAAATAAAATAATGACATTTCCAGATATACAAAGACCAAAAAAAGTTTACCACCCACACACTTTCCCTGAAAGAACTATGAGAGACTATTGTTAGCAAGATAAAATGAAACCCTGCAGGAAGGAGAGAAAAGAAAGAAATTAGTTATAGGCAAAGAAATAATAAAACATATTGGTATATCTCATAAATATCAAAGATTTACATGACTAATTTCAAGATGAGACTAGAATGCAAAATAAAAATAAGGAAAAATGGAAAAGTCCAGCAAGAGCTTCTAGAAGGCCCTATGGAATGTCCATCCTAGTAAGATTTAGGTCAACTTCCTGGAAATTTGAAGTCAGGTGAGACTCCCTGCTCATTTTCCTGCCACGTATTTTTTACAGTTTTTGTTTTTATTTTTTCCTTTAGATTGAATTTTCTGTGGCTATTAATAATTTTCTGGAAATTACTGTCATCTTCCTTTTTTGGTTTTGGCTTTGCTTTATAAAAATGACTTAATAAGTAGCTTTTATAGTTCCTTAAAATGTCTCATGACAGATTACTTTAAAAGGAGGTTTAAAATAAATATCTACTTCCAATGGAGAAATCAAGGAGAAATTAAGACATCCGAGCTCTAATACCATAAGAGAAATAAAATTCAATTTAACAAATAAAATTCAATTCAATAGTTTTTCAGGGCCATATATAAATATTGTTGATTGCACATCTGTTTCTGTGAATCTTTTTTAAAGATGTATTTTGTTTTTCATTGACACATAACTACATATTTATGGATACAGTGTGATATTTTGATACATGGGCACATTGAGTAATGCTCAAATCAGGATAATTATCATATCTATCACCTCAAACACTTGTCATTTCTTTATGGTAAGAATATTTGAATTTCTTAGCATTGTAGTATATTTTAATGTCAGGTAGTGTGATACCTCCAGTTTTTTTCTTTATGCTCAGGATTGCTTTGGCTATTTGGAGCCTTTTGGTTCCAAAAAGATTTGAAATTTTACTTCGATTTTTATAGAGAGTGTCATCAGTATTTTGATAGAGATTGCATTGAATTTGTAGATCACTTTGGGCAGTATGGACATTGATATGGTTTGGCTGTATCCCCTCTCAGTTTCATCTTGAATTGTAGTTCCCATAATCGCCATATGTCTAGGAGGGATGGGTGGGAAGTAATTTAATAATGGGGGCGGTTACCCTCATGCTGTTCTTGTGATAGTGTGTGAGTTCTCAAGAGATCTGAAGGTTTTACAAGGGGCTTTTCCCCCTTTTGCTCAGCACTTCTGCCACCACCATGTGAAGAAGGATGTGTTTGATTCCCCTTCTGCCATGATTTTAAGTTTCCTGAGGCCTCCCCAACGATGTGGAACTGTGAGTCAATTAAACCTCTTTCCTTTATAAATTATTCAGTCTCAGGCAGTCCTTTATAGCAGTGTGAGAAGAGACTGATCCAGATATTTTAACAATATTAATTCTTCCAATCCATGATCACAGGGTATCTTTCCATTTATTAGTGTCCTCTTCTATTTTCTGTCATCATTATTTTGTAGTTTTCATTGCAGAGATCTTTCATGTTTTTGTTTAAACTTATTTCTGGATTTTTTGTAGTTACTGTAAATGGGCTTGCTTTTGTCATATCTTTTTTGGATAGTTTGCTATTGCATATAGAAATGTTACTATTTTTTATTGATTTTGTGTACTCCATCTTTACTGAATTTATTAGTTCTAACAGTTTTTCAGTGGGGTCTGTAGAGTTTTCTCTATATAAGATCATATCATCTGTAAAAAGAGACAATTTGTCTTCCTCCTTTCCAATTTGGATGCGCATTATTTCTTTTTGCTGCCTAATTGCTCTGGCTAGGACTTCTAGTGCTATGTTGAACAGAAATAGTAAAGATAGGCATATTTGTCTTAGTCCAGATTTTAGAGGAAAAACTTTCCGCTTTTCCCTATTTAGTATGATGTTTGTAGGTTTCTCATATATGGCCTTTATTGTGTTGTGGTATGTTGCTTCTATACCTAATTGTTCAGGGTTTTTATTATAAAGGGATTGTGAATTTTATTGAATGCTTTTCCCATGGCTAATGAGATGATCATATAATTTTTGTCTTTCATTCTGTTAATGTGATATACAACATTTATTGAATTGCCTATGTTGAATCATCCTTGCGTCCCTGGGATAAATCTCATTTGATGATGCTGAATGATCTTTTGGATGTGCTGTTGGATTTGGTTTGCTAGTATTTTCTTGAGAGTTTTTGCATCTATGTTCATCAGGAATGGTGGCCTATAGTGTTGGTTGTTATTGTTGTTGTGTCCTTGTCTGGTTTTGGTATCAGGGTAGTGCTATTCTCATAAGATGAGTTAGTAAGAACTCTATCCTCTTCAAGTTTTTGGAATAGTTTGAGAAACATTGGTATTAGCTCTTTTTTACATGTTTGGTAGAATTCAGCAGTGAAGCCTACTTCTCAGCTTTTCTTTGACAGGCAACTGTTGTAGGATCCTGTAACTTCTTTATTTTTATTCTTTTATCTTTTTCCCTTCTGACTGTATTTTCAAATAGCCTGTCACCAAGCTTACTAATTCTTTCTTCTGTTTGATCAATTCTGCTGTTAATGCTCTCCACTGTGTCTTTTATTTCATTCATTATATTTTTCAGCTCCAGGATTTCTGTTTGATTTTTTAAAATTTCAATCTCTCTACAAAATTTCCCTGATAAATTTCTCAATTGTTTCTCTATATTTTTTGAAGTCTGAGGAGCATCCTTAAAACAGCTATTTTTGAATTCTTTGTCTGAGAGATGACACATCCCTATCACTTTAAGATCAGTGTCTGGTGCCTTATTTTCTCTCTTTGGTAAGGTAACATTTCCCTGAATATTACTGATAATAGTGGACATGTGACAATGTCTGCATTTTGAAAGATTGGGTATTTGTTCCAGTCTTCACAGTCTGGCTTTACTGTGCCTATCATTTTTCAGAGCGTCTTCCAGAGATCTAAAAATACTAACTGTGTTCCCTGAGCCTGTGATCACTGAAGTTGTCTTAGCACTAGAGGACCCTCTCAGCCCAGGTTTGCTGTGAATCTCACAAAGGTTCCAAGGATGACATGGCTCTCTGTCCTAGATGGACCTGGGGAAGACTTAAGGAGGGTCCCTAGGCTGTTGATGAAAGCTGAACAGGAACCTAAGACTGAAATATTTTCCAGTGGCCCACACAGGTGTGCTTCCCAGCAGGTCTCTGCACAGCGGAACTGTGTCCATACAGGTGTGCTTCCCGGCAGGTCATGCACAAGTGGACTGGGCCCTCTCAGGATCTGCTGTGTGACAGCAGCTGACAAACCTGTCTCATTGGCCCACGTGAGTGTGCAATTCCCAGCAGGTCTTTGCATAGACAGCACAGTTCCCCAAAAGTAGTAAGGGGAGCTGGAACTGAGTCTGGTGCACCTCAAAATCTGTTGTGAAATGGAGGTTAGTGAACTCATTATGGAGGCTTAGACTCCCAGGTTGAGAGAACATGGGCAAGTCTCCTTCTGCGTCCTTGTACAAGCAGTCCTCATGTGGAACCTCAGCTGAGGGAGGCTAGTGCCAAGCCAAAGAACAACTTTCAGTTTCAGTGTGAAGACCACTGCCATTGAGCAGACAAGTCTCTTCACTGAGGCAGTAGTCTGTGTGGTTCCTCTTGGATGCCTGGGCAAATGGTTTTGGCACAGGTTTAAGGCCAAACAAGGATCTAGCCAAGCCCTTTGGGAAATGAGGTTATTCCTAGGCTTGAACCTGGGAGCATAATCAGCAGATCAGCTACAAGGGTGCTGGTCTGTACTCTCAAAATAATCCTCCTAAGTCTTGGGCTCCACTGGGGCTCTGCAGCCTCCTACCTGAATCCTGAGACTCCTGCTGATAGACTTTTGTCTGTGGATGGGTGCAGGATTCTTGTGGGCGGAGATAGGAGGGTTACTTTTTTTTTTTTTTTTGAGATGCAGTCTCACTCTGTCGCCAGGCTGGAGTGCAGTTGTGCAATCTCAGCTCGCTGCAATCTCTGTCTCCCAGGTTTGAACAATTCCCCTGCCTCAGCCTCCTGAGTAGCTGGGACTACAGGCACGCAAGACCACACCTGGCTAATTTTTTTGTATTTTAGTAGGGACAGGGTTTCACCATATTGGCCAGGATGGTCTCGATCTCCTGACCTCGTGATCTGCCTGCCTCAGCCTCCCAAAGTTTTGGGATTACAGGCATGAGCCACTGTGCCCAGTTGAGGGTTACTTTTTATTCCACCATCTTACTGACATTACCCTTGTTTCTGTGAATCTAGATTGCTAGCTTGATAACATTGAGTTTTACATCTGTGATTCCTACTTACAAATCTGAAATTGTAGAATTTTCCCCAAACTATGTTAATGTAAATAGCTAAATGCAACTTTAAATGGTAACACAACATGAATGTCTACCCCTAAAGGCACCAAGTAATGAGCAAGGCTAATACTAAATAACTAAAATTTTTGCCTTCTATATATGTACCACGTAGGCATTTTTTAAATACAACTTTAATAGCTTGTTTGAATATGAACTGTGTCTCAATGCCATGTCCTCAAGAGACCTGTGGGAGTCCCTGCACTCTGCAGTCACAGCTGCTTCTCAACCTCCTGACATTGCTTAGCAGGTATGTGACATAAAACATAAGTGTTAAAACAATTAATATAAGTGACCAAAAATTTCCTGAAAAAATGTCAGTCATCATAACAAGACATTTTTTTTTAAAATATTAGTAGTTAATAAATATTTGCAGCAAAGAAAAGATCAATATATGGAAAATTTTAATGAGGCTGTGGGATACTGATTTGGAGCTATATTGTAATAGTCCTTTTGGTATGAACAAAGCGTGCAAATAAAAACATATTAGCGAGTTCCGTTCCAAGATGGCCAAATAGGAACAGCACCAGTCTGCAACTCCCAGCATGATCAATGCAGAAGATGGGTGATTTCTGCATTTCCAACTGAGGTACCTGGTTCATCTCACTGGGACTGGTTGGACAGTGGGTGCAGCCCACAGAGGGCCACCTGAAGCAGGTCGGGGTGTCGCCTCACCCGGGAAGCAAAAGGGGTTGGGGGATTTCCCTTTCCTAGCCAAGGGAAGCCGTGACAGACTGTACCTGGAAAAACGGGACACTCCCGCCCAAATACTGCACTTTTCCCAAGGTCTTAGCAACCGGCAGACAAGGAGATTCTCTCCTGTGCCTGGCTCGGAGAGGGGGGGGTCCCATGCTCATGGAGCCTTGCTCACTGCTAGCACAGCAGTCTGAGATCCAACTGTGAGGCTTCAGCCTGGCAGGGGGAGGGGCATCCACCATTGCTGAGGCTTGAGTAGGTAAATAAAGTGCCCAAAAACCAAGGCCTACTGCCTCTATAGACTCCACCTCTGTGGGCAAGGCATAGCTGAACAAAAGGCAGCAGACAACTTCTGCAGACTTAAACGTCCCTGTCCGACAGCTCTGAAGAGAGCAGTGCGTTCTCCTAGCACAGCATTTGAGCTCTGAGAATGGACAGCCTGCCTCCTCAAGTGGGTCCCTGACCCCAGTGTAGCCTAACTGGGAGACACCTCCTGGTAGGGGCTGACAGACACCTCATACAGGGGGGTGCCCCTCTGGGACAAAGCTTCCAGAGGAAGGGTTAGGCAGCAATATTTGCTGTTCTGCAGCCTCTGCTGGTGATACCCAGGCAAACAGGGTCTGGAGTGGACCTCCAACAAACTCCAACAGACATACAGCTGAGGGACCTGACTGTCAGAAGGAAAAATAACAAACAGAAAGGAATAGCATCAACATCAAGAAAAAGGACATCTACACCAAAACCCCATCTGTAGGTCACCAACATCAAAGACCAAAGGTAGATAAAACCACAAAGATGGGGAGAAAACAGAGCAGAAAAGCTGAAAACTCTATAAACCAGAGCACCTCTTCTCCTCCAAAGGATCGCAGCTCCTCGCCAGCAATGGAACAAAGCTGGATGAAGAATGACTTTGACAAGTTGGCAGAAGTAGGCTTCAGAAGGTCGGTAATAACAAACTTCTCCGAGCTAAAGGAGGATGTTCAAACCCATCACAAGGAAGCTAAAAACCTTGAAAAAAGATTAGATGAATGGCTAACTAGAATAAACAGTGTAGAGAATACCTTAAATGACTTGATGGAGCTGAAAACCATGGCATGAGAACTACATGATGCATGCACAAGCTTCAGTAAACAATTTGATCAAGTGGAAGAAAGGGTATCAGTGATTGAAGATAAAATTAATGAAATAAAGAAGAGAAGTTTAGAGAAAAAAGAGTTAAAAAGAAATGAACAAAGTCTCCAAACAATTTGGGACTATGTGAAAAGACCAAATCTACATTTGATTGGTGTACCTGAAAGTGACGGGGAAAACGGAACCAAGTTGGAAAACTTTCTTCAGGACATTATCCAGGAGAACTTCCACAACCTAGCAAGGCATTCAACAACATTCAAATTCAGTAAATACAGAGAACACCACAAAGACACTCCTCGAGAAGAGCAACCCCAAGACACATAATTGTCAGATTTGTCAAGGTTGAAATGAAGGAAAAAATGTTAAGGGCAGCCACAGAGAAAGGTCAGGTAACCCACAAAGGAAAGCCCATCAGACTAACAGAGGATCTCTCAACAGAAACCTTACAAGCCATAAGAGAGTGGGGGACAATATTCAACATTCTTAAAGAATTTTCAAACAAGAATTTCATATCCAGCCAAACAAAGCTTCATAAATGAAGGAGAAATAAAATCCTTTACAGACAAGCAAATGCTGAGAGATTTTGTCACCACCCGGGCCTGCCTTACAAGAGCTCCAGAAAGAAGCACTAAACATAGAAAGGAACAACCAGTACCAGCCACTGTAAAAACATGCCAAATTGTAAAGACCATCGATGATATGAAGAAACTGCATCAATTAATGGGAAAAATAACCAGCTAACATCATAATGACAGGATCAAATTCACACATAGCAATATTAACCTTAAATGTAAATGGGCCATATGCCCCAATTAAAAGAGACAGACTGGCAAGTTCGATAAAGAATCAAGAGCCATCAGTGTGCTGTATTCAGGAGACCCATCTCACCTGCAGAGACACACATAGGCTCAAAATAAAGGGATGGAGGAAGATCTACCAAGAAAATGGAAAGCAAAAAAAAAAAAAAAAAAAAAAAAGCAGGGGTTGCAATCCTAGTCTCTTGATGATAAAACAGACTTTAAACCAACAAAGATCAAAAGAGACAAAGAAGCCATTACATAATGGTAAAGGGATCAATTCAACAAGAAGAGCTAACTATCCTAAATATATATGCACCCATTACAGGAGCACCCAAATTCATAAAGCAAGTCCTTTGAGACCCACAAAAAGACTTAGACTCCCACACAATAATAATGGGAGACTTTAACACCCAACTGTCAATATTAGACAGATCAATGAGACAGAAGGTTAACAAGGATATCCAGGACTTGAACTCAGCTCTGCACCAAGCAGACCTAATAGGCATCTACAGAACTCTCCATCCCAAATCAACAGAATATACATTCCTCTCAGCACCACATCGCACTTATTCTAAAATGGACCACATAATTGGAAGTAAAGCACTCCTCAGCAAATGTAAAAGAACAGAAATCACAACAAACTGTCTCTCAGACCACAGTGCAATCAAACTAGAACTCAGGATTAAGAAACTCACTCAAAACCACACAACTACATGGAAACTGAACAACCTGCTCCTGAATTGTCCCTGTTTGCAGATGACATGATTGTATATTTAGAAAACCCCATTGCCTCAGCCCAAAATCTCCTTAAGCTGATAAGCAACTTCAGCAAAGTCTCAGGATACAAAATCAATGTGCAAAAATCACAAACATTCCTATACACCAATAACAGACAAACAGGAAACCCAATCATGAATGAACTCCCATTCACAATAGTTATAAAAAGATAAAATACCTAGGAATCCAACTCACAAGAGATATGAAGGACCTCTTCAAAGAGAACTACAAACCACTGCTCAACAAAATAAAAGAGGACACAAACAAATGGAAGAATATTCCATGGTCATGGATAGGAAGAATCAATATTGTGAAAATGACCATACTGCCCAAGGTAATTTATAGATTTAATGCCATCCCCATCAAGCTACCAATGACTTTCTTCAAAGAATTGGAAAAAACTACTTTAAAGTTCAGGAACCAAAAAAGAGCCTGCATTGCAAAGACAGTGCTAAGCAAAAAGAACAAAGCTGGAGGCATCATGCTACCTGACTTCAAACTATACTACAAGGCTACAGTAACCAACACAGCATGGTACTAGTATCAAAACAGAGATATAGACCAATGGAACAGAACAGAGCCCTCAGAAATAACAACACACATCTACAACTATCTGATCTTTGACAAATCTAACAAAAACAAGAAATGGGGAAAGGAGTCCCTATTTAATAAATGGTGCTGGGAAAACTGGCTAGCCATATGTAGAAAGCTGAAACTGGATCCCTTCCTCACACCTTATACAAAAATTAATTCAAGATGGAATAAAGACTTAAATGTTAGACCTAAAACCATAAAAACCCTAGAGGAAAACCTAGGGAATACCATTCAGGACATAGACATGGGCAAGAACTTCACGACTAAAACACTAAAAGCAACGGCAACAAAAGCCAAAATAGACAAATGGGATCTAATTAAACTAAAGAGCTTCTGCACAGCAAAAGAAACTACCATCAGAGTGAAGAGGCAACCTACAGGATGGGAGAAAATTTTTGCAATCTACCCATCTGACAAAGGGCTAATATCCAGAATCTATAAAGAACTCAAACAAATTTACTAGGAAAAAAAAAAATCCCATCAAAAAGTGGGCAAAGGACATGAACAGACATTTCTCAAAAGAAGATACTTATGCAGCCAACAGACACATGAAAAGATGCTCATCATCACTGGCCATCAGAGAAATGCAAATCAAAACCACAATGAGATACCATCTCACACCAGTTAGAATGGTGATCATTAAACAGGAAACAACAGATGCTGGAGAGGATGTGGAGAAATAGGCATGCTTTTACACTGTTGGTCAGAGTGTAAATTAGTTCAACCATTTTGGAAGACAATGTGGCGATTCCTCAAGGATCTAGAACTAGAAGTAACATCTGACCCAGCCATCCCATTACTGGGTATATACCTAAAGGATTATAAATCATGCTACTCTAAAGATGCATGCACACATATGTTTATTGCAGCACTATTCACAATAGCAAAAACTTGGAACCAACCCAAATGTCCATCAATGATAGACTGGATTAAGAAAATGTAGCACATATACAACATGGAATACTATGCAGCCATAAAAAAGGATGAGTTCATGTCCTTTGCAGGGACATGGATGAAGCTGGAAACCATCATTCTCAGCAAACTGTCACATGGACAGAAAACCAAACACCGCATGTTCTCACTCATAGGTGAGATTGAACAATGAGAACACTTGGACATAGGGTGGGGAACATCACACACTGGGGCCTGTCAGGGGTGGGGGGCTGGGGGATGGATAGCATTAGGAGAAGTACCTAATGTAAATGACGAGTTAATGGATGCAGGAAACCAACATGGCACATGTATACCTATGTAACAAAACTGCATGTTGTGCACATGTACCCCAGACCTTAAAGTATAATAATAAAAAAAATTAGCTACTTTGATATTGGACACCTAAACCTCATATCTGTTATCTTGCCCTTTGAAATATGGGAAATTAATGTATGTCTCTCTTGATTGCTAATTCAATAAATCTAATTTGCTTATTTCCATATTTATTAAGTTTAATATTTAGAATGTAAAATGCTGTCTTTTGCAGTTATTATATTGCTTGCCAAAATAAAATGCCTGATTTACAAAATATTATTCATTTCAGCTCCCATTTAATTTTTGTAGGGCATGTGAAGCTATAAGCCACTTAATGGGCTTTCAGCATAAAACTATATTCTATTTCATAATGGGTCCATAGTGCTTAAATTTTTCCATACCCTGCTAGAAATAAAATATTCCTTGGTATCTAGAACTAATCTACAATACTTTCCAACTAATTGGCTCACTACAGAAAATTAGATAGAATATTTCTTACAAAGACCAATCTATTAAAATGTAATTTTGGTTGAGCCCATCATTAAAATTCCCAGGCCTGACAATGACACAAGCACAATTTCAATTGGAGCAATCAACATTCCCTTAGTAGATATAATTTTTAGTGAGCATTTTTCCTCTTTCTAAAAGAATGATACTAGCAGGATGGTAACAGAATTTTGACTATGCTATCATTGTGATGTTAGATGTAAGTCATCCATTAGATTTCTTTTATAGCTAATTGGAAAAGAAGTGGAATTTGGAATTAAGATTCTCACTATACTGGGAACTTTGAGACCACCAAAATGTTAGATATAATTAAATCACAGAGTTTAAATGAACTCGAGAGGTCATCTATGTAGTCAAATCTCTTTCATCTGAGAACAGACTTAAATCATCCTTCTTTGATTACTATCTGAACCCTTTTAAAGACATCCTCAATTAACGTGGCAACTGTCTTAATCCATTTTCTGTTGCTAATACAGAAAACCACAAACTGGATAACTTTAAAGAAAATAAATTTATTCCTCACAGTTCTGGAGGCTGGGAAGTCCCAGAGCATGGCACCACAATTTCATGAAGGCCTTTGTGCTGTGTCATCCCATAACAGGAGGAGGGAGGAAAAAGAGCAAGAGAGCAAAAACACTGAACTTGCAGCTTCAACTTCCTTAAAAGACATTAACCCATTCAGGAGGGAGGGTGCCACTGTCATGACCTAAACATCTCCTATAAGGCTCCACCTCCAAACAGTGTTGCATTGGGGATTAAGTTTGCAACTTGGAGGGATACATTCAAACCGTAGAAAACTCAAAGGACTCTCCAACAATTTTCATTGTGAAATCATCCTTATACCTGAATGAATACCTCAAGTGGCAGATAAAATATTTTTGTTTTGTCATCAGTTTATATGAAGAAGGACATATTTGAAACTTTTCCATGAGTAATTAAAAAGCTGTCAAATCAAGGCTGTTCTGTTCTAAATTGGAGAAAACTTTTTTCTTTAACTGCTTTTTCTTCTCCAGGTTTTCTTACAGAAAAATTACAGAGCAATTATAGTTATTTTAATGATTTTTCATTAAAATTTTATGCAGTCTATAGCCCACCTATTTTTTTGAAGCCCAGATTGGACAAAAGGCTCTTAAAAATGTGTTTAAGTAAAGTTGACTACAGTGTAATTCCTTGTCACTCCTGCTATGACTTGGGGTGTGTGTGGGGTGTGTGTGTGTGTGTGTGTGTATATATTTTAAAATTCTGCAACCCTATATACCTATAGACTTTTCCTATTGTTTACAACTAATTCCTAAAGTTGTTCTTCTCACCTCATTAACTTACCATTTCAGCTTGGAAATTTGTTTCATAAAAATGAATTTGTATATATGAAGCATTAAAAACAATTTACTGGGAGAACTGAACTCACCCTGGGATCAAAAATGGCATCATTGATAGAATGCATGTGACCATAAAGTGACTGCTCACATATACCCTAGGAAGACAAAGCAGAAATAGAGTCAAATAAATTTCTTTTGGAATGTAAAAAGGAATTCAAAGAAGCTTTTAAGTTTTAAAGTAATTTTTAGCCCCTCCTCCCAGAATTAATACATTCTCACCATAGAAAATTCTAGCTTTTACTATCAACTACTATTCAGAATCGTACAGACCTAGAGCGTGGAGCATACCATAGTACTGGTATCTACACTGAAATTCTACTGTTGTTGCTTTTACACCACTGAGCTGGTAGTAAACTCTCACTAAGTGGCTGCATTTCTCAATTAGCATAGCTTTCAAGCCCTGAGGCCAAAGACTATTAAGAAATCCCTTATTAGAAAGTTGTTATTTTCAGCACAGCATATCTACTGCTGCTGGGGGTAGGCAGTGGGGTCTCTCTTTTTCTTTTTAAATTATAGAATCACATTTTAGCTCCTGAATTTTCACAGTTCAGCATTAACATTATTACCTGTATAAAAATGTATAAAATATATACAGTGGCATTTTTAAATATAGAATAAGCATTTGTTTTGTGAGAACCAAACTTCACATCTATTCATTCAATTTAACTTATCCAAATAATAGCTAAAATTAAAATTAACTACAAAAATGTCCCAGCTTCAGTTTAAATGTTTCCGGGAAAGATGGACCTATAACACATTATAATAGGGATCTAAATATCTAAATGTGGGGCCTTTCATTTTGAACACCAGTGTTCAACGGGCATTCTTGACTCTTGTAGGGAAATAACCCAAATTCTGTAGAAGAACAAGGGAAAGTCATATGTGGACTATTGCTTGGAGAGTCTTGCTATGTGCTTGGAAATTCAGATTTCATTCAACCATTTGTTCATTCGACAAATATTTTTGAGCAATTAAGATTTGTCGGCACAATTCTAGGTGCTTAGGATATGTCAACAAATAGACAAAGAACCTTATTCTCACGGACCTTATATTCTAGTGGAGGAGATGGGCATTTTGTGATAAAGGCATAAAATGTACTAGAAGATAATAAGTCTTAAGAGAAGAAATTGTCAGGCAGGGTTAGTAATAGTAGGAATTTTGGGATTTGGGAACTAAGGGAAATCACATTATCAAGTAGAGTTATCCAGTTTGGCTTCACCCAGAAGATAAAGTTTGAATAAAGAATGAAAGTATAGTAAGGGAGTTAGCCAAGAATGAAAGTATAGTAAGGGAGTTAGCCAATGAAAGTATAGTAAGGGAGTATAGCCAAAGTATAGTAAGGGAGTTTTTCTGGAGGAAAAGTGTTCCAGGTAGGAAGAAAAACTAGAGCAAATGTCTCCAAGTAGATGTTTGCCTCACACATTTCTGGAACAACAAGGAAGCCAGTGTGGCTGGAAAGTCAGTCACTCAGAAGAGTAGATTCACTCAAAAGTCTTCATCTACTCTCATTCACTACCTTGTATTTATTTAACCTTAAATCTTTGAAGACTGGGAGAGATTACAGAAAAGACTGCAAAACGAGCTACCAAAGGTAGATCATCATGATGCCCCTCACTGTTATTGGCCATTCATGGAGTATCTCTGAACCAAGCAAAGTTGGAAAGGCTTTATAACTAATCTCTGCTTGGTCCTCATTATCGTCATTGTACTCAGCAAGTTAACTTCCAAATATCAATTTAAAGAATCAATTCATGCTACAAATCTTTGTTCACAGAGTGCAAAATTTCCCCACATAAATTTAAATTTCACAAAAATAAATTGAAACACTTTGATACTCTCTCAGAATCTCAACCATCCTTGTTATTATTTATGGCTTAGTATCTTGACACTGTTATAACTTTAAACCAATTATGCTAAGAACTTCAAATCATCCCAATTCTCAAAATAGAAATAAATTACTTACAAAGCCAAAAAGGCAAAGCATAAGATGTCATAGTTTTTTATATTATCTTAGAAATTTTTTGGTTAATTTTGAGAACTAATATACAGTGATGTAATATTAATACTTGTATACCGAGTGGTAATATTTTTACAAAGATATAAATTAGCAAATTGTCTTAAAATATTTTTGTATTAATGAAAGTTTTGCATTTGGTCCTTTTCTAACTTGAGAATCGCTAAACTATTTGATTAATTGGTAATGAAAAGTGTAGTAGCTTTTTTTTTCAAATTCTGAATGCCAAGTTTTAATTCAAAGTAGAATCTCTATGGCACTCTTGAAAAACCCTGGAAATATGGGGTTATAAAGGAAATGCTGACGGACCACATTTGTGCTGCTATAACAAAATCTAACTCGAAGATAAATGTTTCATGAATTAAAATAAGTTTAAAAAGCTTTTCTACACAGCTTTGTTCCCAAGATAAAAGTGAATCTCCTCTTTTTGTGGTATAGGGAATATGAGGGTTACTAACATTCTAGTCTGCAAACAGCCTTAATCAAAAGCAATACTCAAACTGGGACATTAAAATTTGGAATCTCTTCTTTGATGAATTCTTGTCAGAATAGTTTTCTTTCAAAAGGAGAAAAAATAAAAAAGAAAGAAGAGTTTACAAAAAAAATAATAATAATGTGACCCAATATGCATTGCTCCAGCATTTGATTCTCTCAGACAGAGAAGCTGTGTGTAATAATGATCTCTATCACTGACCCTGGGGGTAGAAATGGCCACATTTAATTTTTGGATCTGCCACCTAATAGCTGTGTGACCTTAAACAAATTGCTTCGCTTTACTGTGCTTCAGTTGCCTGATATGTACAATGAGATAATGGCATTTAACCTATAGCTTTGTTAGGAGAATTAATTGAGATAATAATGCACAGGAAATGTTGGTATGTTGCCTAGCACAGAGTAAGGGCTTGACAAATATTGGTTCTTAATATTTGTCACATACTATTGAAATGCTGAATATTTTCCAGTTGACATACCCACCCTTACTTCTCCACCGAGTTCCAACTTTGAATGTCTATTTGCCTTCTTAAAGAGCTCTTGCGGACATGGGTGCTGTTTGTTCTGTTGCCCTCAGATTCATTCTCCGCATGGCTCTGCCCCGCCCTATGCCAGGCTCTCTACTAACTACATTGCCTATGTTCTTAGGACATCTGGGCTCTGGTTGGATTCAGCCAGAGGGAAGCGCCTGTAGGATATGGATAAGCAGAAAGAGAGAATGGATAAATTGCCACTTCTGCTACCTCCCGTTCAGCTGTGATTATGTCAGTGGCCTTATTCTCTACCAAATTCCACAGCTCCTGTATCCTTTCTCATGGCCACTTGCACACTGCATCCAGTAATGCTTTCCTTCCCCTCCCATTTCAGACACAGTGGTGGTGGGCAGTGATGATTTCCCATTGTTGCGAGTCCCTGGCTGCTGTGCTAGCTCCCTTAATGCCGCCCATACCTCTGTAAACATTAAACTTGAGCTTACTCTGTGAGTGCCCTCTTTCCTGCTGGCGACCTGTCTGATGCAGCATGTCAGACATAATAAGCAAAAGAAGACTTGTTGATTTACTACTTCCCAACTGTCTATTTTGATCTTCACGAAATCTTTATACATATGAATGGCATCACCAGCTGCTCAAATAAACAAACCAAGGCAACCAAAAACCTGGGAATAAGAATACCTCTTTTTCTTCCACCACTCCAGCCCCAACCCTTATCTACTACAAGTCTTTCTTCAAAATATAGCCCTACTCTGCCCAGCTTCATCCCTTGCCGCTATCACCACTCTGGGGGCAGGCCATCATCCTACAGACCCTGACTATGGCAGTAGCCTCCTTCTCCCACTCCACCCCACTCCCAGTCATCCCCTTCACTGCCACTAGAGCAACCAACAAAAGCTGAATCAGACCATGTCACACTCCTGCATACAGCCAACCAAAAAATTATCACTGCACTAAAAGAATTCCAAACTCTCTGCCTGTGTCTTAAGGCCCTATATTGTTCGGCTCTTGTCTCTGTATCTGACCTCATCCTTTACCACTCTTCCTTTTCACTGTGTTCCTCGAACATTTTCATATTTCTTCATGGTCAGGGCTTTCTAAGCAGAGTTCTGGCACCTGAGTTAAAGAATGACTGAATAGCAACCCTAAAGATAGAGACCCCTGGGGAGATACAGGGACATCTCACCCTGAGGCATTCTTTCACATCCAAGGATTGCAAACCGATGCTTTCCTTCTTTTTGGGAAGATTTGTTTAGATTTCAGAGCAAAGGTTTCTTTAATGTTCTCTCTCTCTCCCTCCCTCTCTCACTGTCTCTCTCTCTGTCTCTGTTTCCCTCTCTACCTCCAACCCCCACTCCCCAGAGGGAAGAAAGAAAATTGAGTTTCATGGTTTGGGGTTTCCTTTCTCGTGGTACATAGCCCCTTTCCTTCTGTACCCACAAGGTACACCTGGTTCTCACCCAGCCCTCCCTGCCCCCTACATAAGGAATTGAGGAATAGAAAATAAACAGTCTTCTCTGTGAGTAAATGGTTTGATATCTGATCCAGACACCTCCTTTGTACTGTCAGGATAATAACTCTAAGTACAGTTAGATATAAGAACATACAGCTGTCACACTGGCCTTCCTGTTTTCTAACTGCCTGGAACGCTCCCGCCTTTGTGCTTTCTGTTTCATTTATTGCAGATGTTCTCATCTAGATATACACATGTCCTTATCCTTCCCATGCTGCTTTCAACTCAAACACAACCTTTTTCATGCTGTCTGAGATCTAATTTCCTGACATCTCTCTTACAACCAGTCATTAGAGTAGCAGAAACTGTTTCATGAAACACTTTTATTTTTCCTCTTGGGCACACACCCAGACTAGAGGTCAGGCGTGGCCATGTGACTGAGTTCTGCTCAGTGAAATGCAGGTGCTACAGGTAGTTAGGCAAGAGCTGGGCAGGAGAAGCCTCTCCCATCACCCACGGAAATGTTGGGTGATGGTTCCACAATATTGCCTCTCTAAAAATGATATTTAATCTATTAGCCAGAGAGAGACAATCTCCTGATGGTCCACGCTTGTTAACATTAAAGTGTTAATTGAATGCAGGCCCCAGGGAGAAGCAGCTTCTTGGGCATGTGTGTTAAGAGACAAAACGGTGAAGTATGACATTCTGGGGGACACATGCCACTGGAGAAAGGCAAAAACCTCAGATGGGCATGCATATACCTCCCTAAACACACTGCATGCCTGTGCTCAATTCCAAAGGGTAAGGAAAACACTGCGCATGCGGGAAGCCCACCCTACGAGAAGAATCATGGGAAAGAGGCAAGCCTATGAGGTCCTAGCAACAAGGTTAAAGGCCTCCCTTTTTTTGCTCCCTTTTCTCCCTTGATCCTTCATGAGCCCGCTTAGGTCTCTTCCAAACGAATTTTCCTTTCTTTCCTATTCTAAAGCCTTTTAAAATAAACTCCTCTTCCTGTTATGGAACTTGCCTCGGTCTCTTTTTCTGCTTTATGCCCCTCAGTCGAATTCTTTCTTCTGAGCAGGCAAAGGCTGAAGTTGCTCCAGACACCTATGGATTTGCCGTCGGTAAATCAGGGTAACTCGGATCTCTTCCATTGCTAACACAGACAGTTGTGAAGTAAGTCCAACATAGGCCTGGCCCTTAGAAAATATCCACCATAATCTGCCAAACTCCTGATTTTCCGTTCTTTGCAGGCTATACGCAGAAGGCCTCTAGATGATGAGGCAGCATAAACTGGAAGGAACCTGGGTTTCTCAACCACCACAGAGAGAAAAGCCGCCATTCGGGACCTTACAATTGGGTAGTCCATGAATGAGAACTGAGCTTCCACTGTGTCACATCCCTGATATTTCAGGGTTCAATTATATTCACAGATGCCAATACTTGACAAATAGGTCACCCCATTTTGTTTCCTTCATATCACTCCTCATTAACAAAATTACTTCATGAATTTTTCTCATTTATTGTAGTCTCCTGCCTCTAAAATTACGCTCCACAAGAGAAACTCATCCACTCCTCCGTCTTCTCATCCCCAAGGCCTAAGACAGCTCTGGTAAGATACGATACAGTTATTGAATGAAAAAGTAAGCACACTTACATGGATATTATGAATGAAATTGCAAAAAAAAAAAAAAAACACCCTCACCAGATATGCTTTATTACTGGACAAATAGCTTAGTCTTCTCAATATTTATTTTCATTCTGATCAGTCATGACACGAAATGCGTGCACTTTCTTATTCCCCAACACCTTTGCTTCAGTGTAGTTCTAACCCGGGAGCATATTCACCCATTGACTTTTCCATTGCCTATTAACATTTTAAACAACTATAGGGAAATGGTGACTCCAGGTGGAGGATGCAGCTTTATGTTCATTGAGTGTTTATTACATACCTAAAGCATTATGCTAAATGTTTTACAGTTGTTATCATATTTAATCCTCACAGCAATGCTAGGAGATAGGTACTATTGTAATTCACATTCTAGAGATGAAAACAGTGGCATCTAACCCACAAATAAAAAGTGGCAGAGCCATGACACTAATCCAGTTTTGCCTGATTCCAAAGTCCCCTAGCCCTTTATGTGCAAGAAGATGGAGTGAGTGAGGCTGTTTGCCAAATCTTTCCAATATTCCTCCTTTCTGGGTAGACACGCACCTCCTAACCCTCCATGGGCTTATGAGAGACCATGTAATGAGTTCTGGCTTAAGAGTGGTGAATGGAAATGACATAGAATACTCCTCTCAGGCTCTTCCCAACTTCGCATTTTCAGCACTTAATGATAGGTGCAAATGCCCTCCAGGAGTCCCTTTTCCCTCTGGCAGAAACAAACACCATTCAAGGTCATGGCTGAGAGATCCACCTGGATCCCTGGGAAGACCAGCAGGAATCCCCCACACCCATCTTCCAACCCATGAAGGACACAGAACTGAAGCAAGACACACATGTTGTGAGAATTGGAGGTTGTTTTTTACCGTAACACAAGCTAGCCTAGCCTGACTGACCGTGAACCCTATGTATAAAGATTAAGCTTGTTCCCTCAAAATAGTAAAAGTCTTTTTAGTGTCAATAGTGTCATGTGAAAATTTGAAAAAAAATTAAATAATACTCATCAAAAGTCATATTTAAGACAAAAAAACCTTGAAAACTCTTAAAAATTAGGCCAAAATTAAATCATAAAATAAGTAGCCAAGCACATTATCACTAAAATCATTAAAGTGCTAATGCTTATGAATTTCCTTTCTCATTATAATGACTTACTTAATCAATGAATTCCATATTCTTTTGAAAAAATTTTAAGACAAAAATATGAAGTGAGTCCACTTGACTCATTTTTTTTCCTCCAAGGCTAGATTTTAAAATGCCTTTCTACCATAAAGACACATGCACCCATATGTTCACTGCAGCACTATTAATAATAGCAATGACATGCAACCAATCTAAATTCCCATCAATGGTAGACTGGATGAAGAAAAAAAGTGCTACATATACACCATGAATACTATTCAGGCATAAAAAAGAATGAGATCATGTCCTTTGCAGGACCATGGATAGAGCTGGAGGTCATTATCTTAAGTGAACTAACATAGCAACAAGGAACAGAAAACGAAATACCACGTTTTGGTATTTAAGTGGGAGGTAAATATTGAGTACACATAGACCCAAAGAAGGGAACAAAAGACATCAGGGCCCACATGAGGGTGGAAGGTGGGAGAAAGACGAGTATTGAAAAACTACTTATCAGGTACTATGCGTATTACATGGGTGATGAAATAATCTGTACACCAAATCCCTGTGACATGCAATTTACCTATATAATAAACCTGCACATGTACCCCTGAACCTAAAAGTTAAACAAATGAAATAAATTAAATGTCAGAGAAAACAAAAAAAAATGCCTTTTTGATATGTTAAATCAATTTTTATATTAGTGATTGTATTAGTCCATTTTCACACTGCTATAAAGCAATACCTGAGACTGGGTAATTTATAGAGAAAAGAGGTTTAATTTTCCTGGGGAAGCCTCAGGAAACTTACAGTCATGGCAGAAGGGGAAGCAGGCATGTCTTACATGGCAGCAGGCAAGAGAGAAGTGCAAGCAGGGAAAAGGCCAGATGCTTATAAAACCATCAGATCTCATGATAACTCACTCACTATCATGAGAACAGCATGGGGGACACTGCCCCCATGATCCAATCACCTTCCACCAGGTCTCCCCTCGACACATGGGGATTATGAGGATTGTAATTTGAGATGAGGTTTGGGTGGAGACTCAGAGCCAAACCATATCAGTGACATATAATTTACATACGCTAAAATGCATAAATCTTAGGGGCTTACCTCAATACATTTTTATCTGTGTATATATCTGTGTAATTGTTATTCAGATTGCGATATGAAATGTTTCCAGCATGCCAAAACATTCTCTCATGCCCTTCTTAGTAAAAACATCCCTACAATTTTTATTAACTATATTTTATTGAGAAAGGAAATATAAAAATATGGTTGTAAAGTCAAATATTACAAAACACTCTCCAATGAAAAGTTAGTCTCCCATTTTAGGCCACCTCCAGAGGCAACTACCATAAATCATGTTTGTTGTATATTTCATGGACTAGTCCATACATATACAATCCCCTTTCCTCACTGTCTCATATATCTACCTCAGTTCATATAAATGAAACCATAATATATATGCATTTTATTATTATTGTGGTGGTTAAGAATGTGATATTTGAGTGAAGTTGCAGAGTTTAAAACTCAGCTTATTGGAAAATTATTGATACTATTATTTGTATAAACACTTTACTAAGTACTTTGCATATAGCAATTCTTTTCATCTCTACCATAGGAAATTAGTAATATTTTAAATCTCCATTTACAGTGGGAGAAATTTATGTAAAGCGATTAACATAATGCCTACACAAGTAAGGGATATTGTTATTTATAGATTAATTTGTAGCTTTTTCTCTATTCCTTGTTATACCTATTAATTTTTGTTGGCTGCTGAGAATTTTAAAAGTCACCACTCTCCCAGGAAAAGACTCAGTGTTCTCTATCCATGCTCACAAGCACCAGAACTAGTTATAAACTCATCTAATCAATTAGCAACAGTTCTACAGCCCTGCTTACAAGTAAACAATCAGAGTGGGTTTTAAACCTATCTAATTAATCAATGACAAGTAACTTCAGTGAGCACTCCTGTAAAAGTCAAATAACAACAGACACGACTTAAAAGTCAGCCAACTGGTTCAGGATTCACTACAGTGAACATGTTTCTAATGCTATTATCAACTTTTTTCTACTTCTGTAACTGGCAAAAAAAAAGTCTCATTGACCAGTACAAGCTACTTTTCTAAAACTGACTTCAACCAACTCCTGCCTCTGTAACCAACACAATCCAAAGTAAACTCTTCACCAAAACTGGATATAAAATCAGCAATTGGATTTGCTCAATGGGTAACTCTGACCAGTATAATTCTTCCACACTTAAGTGTATTATACATTCAGCTTTTTGGTTTCAGATATTGAGTGGTGTTCTCATCCTTAGACACAATTAAGTTTATACTAGTTTGCTAAAGCTACCATAACAAAGTGGCACAGACTGGGTGGCTTAAACGAAAGAGATTTATTTCCTCACAGTTGTAGAGGCTAGAAATCCAAGCTCAAAGTGTAGGCAGGGTTGGCTTCATTATGAGTCCTTCCACTTGGCTTGTAGATGGCTGTCATCCCCCTATATGTTCATATGGCCTTTCATCTGTGTCTATCTGTGTCCTAATCTCTTTATGAGGACACCAGTCACATTGCATTTGGGCCCAACCTGATGACTTCATTTAATTTTAATTATCTCTTAATAGACCTTATCTCCAAATACAGTCACCTTCCAAGATACTGAGGATTAAGACATCAACATATGGATTTAAGGGGACACAATTCAACCCCTTGCAAAGAGCTACAGATGTCTTTATTCTACTACTCATAAAATGTCTTAGGAATACAATAGCCATTAGAACATTAACTGGTTGCAAAAGGTAAACTGTGACATTATTTTATACTATTTATTGTATTGTACATATATTGCATGAATACATTTTGGGCTTATATGCAGTCTCAAAATGAAAAATTGTATATTTTACATATTTGAATACATATCTAAACAGACTTGGATATCATACAAGCATATAATGTAATGATTAAAAGCACATTGTCTGGAGCGAAACTACTTGGGTCTGAATTTGGGCTTTGCTGCTTACTGTGCCCTTGGAACACTCTAGGCCTCAGTTTTCTCATCTGTAAAATAGAAATAATATAGTATCTACATGATAGTGCCATTTTGAGGATTTAACAAGTGAATTGGTGTGAAGTGCTTTGATTGCTGCCTGTGACAAAGCAAGTACTCAATAAATGTTAACAATTACATAGTCATAATATGCAGATTGCAAGCTCTATGATAGCAGAGATGACATTTAGTGTACCGTTTTTATCACTTCATAATTATAACCACAACGATGAATTAGCACGTGGGAAGCATTTAATACATATTTTTAAACAAATGCACACACACGCACACACACACACATTGCAAGTTTGGTAAATGCACCCTTCACCAGCTGTCCTTTCCTAACCACATGACCTCCACCTTTTCAAGGTAATTTAAGCAAAAGGGTCAGGATTTTTGATGTTATAAAAGGACCCTCATGGAGAGAAAATCTAAGAAATGGAGCCCTAATAATGGAATGTCACAACCATCTGACAGCTGCACAGCATAAAGTTTTGTGCACTGTTGCGTTCTTGTCCACAGAACCTTCTGTACTTAGCCACTCCAAGTGCACCTGCCAGCCCCTCACATCACAACACAGAGACAGCATTCCTGCGTATATTTTTACAAAATAATTTCTCTAAATAAAACACTGAAATTAAAAAGAATCATATTGTGCCATTATGCCCCCTATTTAATTTCAAATTCTGTGACCAGTCAAAAGTACTATTAAAGATGAGAAAGCAAATTGTATCCAAGGGTGAGCAGAATTAAAGTTTATGCCAGCTGCAAGAAAAAATTCTCCTACTTATCACCTACTAGATTCTGCTTGTCTCTATTACGGCTACTATCTTAGTTTTCAAGTTTAAAAATTAATGTCAAAAGAATTTTATAAAGATCTTTTTTTGTTTGAACAAGGTAAAACATTTTAATACAATAGAGCAATTTATATAACATTTCATATATTCTGGAAATTCTTAAAAACATATTTGTGAAAAAACTCTTTGGAATTTTAACCTTACGGGTTTACAGGTTGTTAAAAAATATATTCCATTATTAATGCTGAAATGATCTCACTGGCATATAAATTAGAAACAGAGTAATCATTAACAAAGCTCCTACTTTTTGTTATTTCATGTAAATAACTAACCATATCTGTGAAAGATTGATTGCAGCTTTTAAAATGTTTGCTGAATCCTTGTGTAATTAAGATGAGTTAAATATGCAAATCAAGCCTAATTAGCTTCATTTATTAATGTTACTTTGCCTTGCCTCTACAAAATTTTTACTGCGGATCTGCTTTAGCATGTGGTATTTTTTATTTCTTTGTTCTAGGTTGAATTGCTGAAGAAACCAGCTGTTTTTCAGAAAGAGAAAAAGCTTTCATGCAGCATTCTTCATTTAGAAGTGAGTGTTTAAAAAAATGCTCCCAGTAGCATAAGAACTGACTAAAATGCAATTATATACATATGTGTATTGGAATATATATATTCCAATCACCTTACATTAGACTATATTTAATGAATTCCCTTTCATTGAAGCAGCAAACCCTCTGGGGATTCCTTTTGATGAAAATGAGCCTTTGTCACAATATGTCCAACACAGTGATTGAGCGGAACAGAGTTAAACAGGCAGCATCGAATGAACCAAAGTACTTGGGAGAATTACATTTTCCTTGAAAAAAATTCTACATTTTTTTTTGCATTAAAAAAACCAACCTTTCTATGTAAAACTACCAGCGTCATAAAATTCACTGGAAATAATGCAAAGAAAATATAGTACAATGGCAGAGGGAAACACTAATATACCAATACAAATAAATATTAAAGTTCAGAGTCAATCTCACTTGCCCCTGATAAGCCAAAGGGAATAAGAATGAAATCTCAGAGCAAACAGAGTCAAAATTTAAATACTTCTTTTTCTATTATATATTCAATTAATTATTCTCACCATTACATTCTATAATTCAATTTTCCCAAATTCAGAAAATTGTTTTACATTATTATTGACTTTACTGCCTGCTTTAGGATATATATACTATTATTATTTTTAATAAGGTTTTATTTTCCCCCATGGAAACAGTCGTTTTTCCAAGGTTTCTGAGGGGTTGTAAATATTTTATTGTGGTTAAAAAGCACAAGAGATGTACTGTCTTAACAAATGTTTAACTCTACTGTATATTGTTTACCATAAATACAATGTTGTACAACAGATCTCCAAAACTTTTTCATCTTGCATAACTGAAACTTTATGCACATTAAGGATCTATATTTTGTTTTATTTTTTTTATTATACTTTAAGTTTTAGGGTACATGTGCACATTGCGCAGGTTAGTTACAAGAATCTATATTTTATATGATAGTATTTACTTCCCAAATTATGAAGCCAATACAAGTGTTCATTTTTTTCTATAATACATGAATTTTTAAGATCATTGGTAAAATAGGATGAAAACACATATTCAGAAAGGAAAAACCCTGAAATATAAAATATTCTCAGTTTTATAATGGGTGGCTTTCCTTTGCTCAACAAATATTTCCTTAAAATTAACTAAGTGTCAAATACACTACTAGAGTTAATAGCATATTTAAATCCAAAGTTTGAGCTAAGCCTGACAACAATAGAGTCCACACTCCAAAGTGAACACCAGTCACTGTGTATGATAGACACGTGTGATTAATTTGAAGCTCTTTTTCCATGTGGAGCATATGAAAGGGTTAGTAGTTGAACTGGAGAAAAGGTTTCTGGGGGGGTTTCTGTGTGTGTCTGCTTTCTCTGTTATATGTGATGAGCTAGGGAAAAAAGATAAAAAAAAACCGGCCAGAGAAACACACAATTGTCAAGAGGTGAATTACACATGTGAGATCCCCAGCAATGTAGGGACTTTCATAAACGCCATGAAGGGGGTTGGCTTTAAAAATATGGTTATTTTACAAAGTGCTGAACTAGATTTCCAATGTGCTAAGAACTTTGGAGTTCCTTCCACCTCATCATCCTCCCCACACTCCAACCCTGATGATTCTGAAATCATCATTAAGCAAATGAGGGAACTTAGAAAGTCCTTAAGCAGTCCTCCCACATGCAGCCCCTCCCCAAGTCCTCTCAAAAGTTTCATCCAATTGGCAACGATCTGACGTCCAGAAACCGGCTACCTAATTAGATCCAGGTGTGGATGATGCACCTGGGACGTAGTTTAAGTGTAGCTCCTTAAATTCCATTCCTCTCTATCTGTAGACCTGTGAAACTAAAATAGACAAATCATCTACCCCATATTACCAAATATACATTGTTGGGCAGGCACAGAATAACCACTGTATACATTCCTGTTCTAAAAGGAGGAAAATGAAGGCATAAAAGGGTCATTAGTCCATAATAATTCCAAAATTCAACCATACAAATTGTGTAAGTTCTGTGAGTAGGTCTCAAGGCCTGGGAATAATTCTTTATGATTCTATAGTTCTGCTCTATTATAAATTAGAACATAAAGCATGCCCTGGGCACAGATATTGTAGAACAATAATTGTCAAATTTTAGGGTGCCTAGGAACCAAGCAGAAAGCTTGTTTATAACGCGTATTTTTACAGAAAAAGGATTTTTGAGGCTCCACTTAAAGAGGTTCTGAATCTATGTACACATGAGTTTCAGGAATTTGTATTTTAATTAGCATGCCATGTGATTCTAACATGTACTTTGGGAAAAAATGATCTACTGCAGTGCTTCTCAAATTTTAATGTTAATATTAATATAAATGCCCTGGAGATCTTATTAAAATGCAGATTCCAATTCAGTAGGTCTGGGGTAAGCCAATGCTCTGCAAGAAACAAGGTTTTTTTGTTTTCTTAAATAAAACACTCTCATTTGTAGCATTTGCAAACTGCCATGGTATAAATATTCCCTCCGTGGACAATTTCAAGCTACCAACTCAATGTCACCGAACTCTGATTTGGGAAGAGTTGTGCATATTCTGCTTTCACAAATCAGTGTGAACCAACTCCGACACACTACTGCATGGAGCCCAAGATTCTGAATTTCTCATAAGCTCCCAGGTGATATGGTCGTTCCTTGCGCACAGACCACACCTTAAATAATAAGGATCCAGTAGAGAAACATGGAATGCTCCTAGTGAAGGTGATATTTAAGATGAGATATAGACACTAAAAGGTAAGTTAGTTGGGCAAAGTCATGGGATAGAGGGCAAAGATTCAAATAGAGAGTGACCCCAGAGCATGCCATTTATATATTGTTTATGGATGCTTTGGTATTACAATCACAGAGTTAATTTGTTGAGACAAAGACTATAGGCCTGCAAAACTAGCCTTTTATAGAAAAAGTTTGGTGAATTCTGCACTAGAGCATTAAGTTAATAGCTATACTCTCTTAACAACTACAAAATGTTTTTATCATTATGCTGTGCTATATGGCTGTAAAAAAAACCCACACATATACATACACAAACATCAACCCATAGATACGCGTGCACGAGTACACAATCACATACACACAAAGATACATACACATACATGGACACACAACATACACATATACATACACACACATATACATACATATGCACCCACAAAACCAATAATATAGATAATCCAGTTATTTTAATCAAGCGAAATATATATATACATTAGAATGATAGAAGAGATTAAATAAAATGTATAGAAGGAATAGCATATAAAATAAGAAAATACAAGCATTACTATGGCAATAAAGTTGAAAATCCAGAGCAAATAGATTACTTCCTAAGAAAATACAAATAACCCCACTTAATTTATGAATTATTATATCACTGTTGAAGAGAAACCACATCATTTATTCCAAAACATATAATTTAAGATACAACTATTATATATATAAAATTACTAACTAGGTAGCTGAAAGTGTTAAAAGAGAGCACTAAAGGATCAGAGAGGTGGTAACTGTACCAAGCAACTACAATACCTAGGGAAGAGGGGCCAAATAAAAGTTTGAGTTATTAAATCTTAAAAGACTTAGATGAAGGGCTTAAACTCAAACCTCTAAAATGAGGTGCTCCTCAGGTGCTGTTAGTGTCTCTGAAGAGGGTGCAATGAGAATGGTTCTATGAGTTTGGCAAAAATTGAAACTGATTTAGCTGCTGCCATAAAAAGAGCTGCTGGGATGAAGAATCAAGGCACAAGAGTCCTCCGGAGGCACACAGGAAGTAGACAAGGAGTACATAGAAAAGGCCAGGTCCTGGCTTCCTCCTCCAGCCTTGCCATCTCCCTTAGCTCCCACTCTGGCCAGAGCTCAACACGGACCCTACTGGTAAACAGAAATGGAAATTGCAATTTCAGCCCCAGGATCACAGAGCTGAGTTTAGAAGGTTGGGTATGAAGCTGACAGGCAATAAGTTATAATTGGCAGAAGTATAAAATATGAATGTTAATTATCAAAATTTTAAATAAAGCTTTTCCATGGCAAAAAGATACAATAAATAAGGTAATGAAAAAATTTGATTTGTTAAAAATTTTGCAATGCAGATGACAGATAAACAGATAAAGGGCCACATATATATATATATATATATATATAGTCATAGTAACACAGACAAAGGATATGAATAGGCCATTCACATAAAAGGAAATATAAATGGACAATAAATGTATGAAAAGATTTTCAAACTCACTAGTCAGTGAAATGCAAAATAAAGTGACAACTACCAATTCACCCGCTGTTGGCAGTCATGTGGGAAAGAAAGTACTTTCATTTACTCATGGTAGAAATGTGAATCGTTACAGCCTTTTGGAAAAGCAATTTGGTAACATCTATTAACATTTAAAATGATGTGTTCCTTAACCTTGCAATAAAAGCAGCATGTGTAAATTTATATCTGAGTATGTTTTTGCAGCACCATTTATGGTGGCAAAAACCTGGAAATGAAGTGACTGCTCATCAAGAAAATAATTTTGACATAAACTCTTACTCCTTTGCCTACTACATAGTCAATAAAATAATAAAATAGAATCCTATTGATTGATTTTGAGTTATTTCTATCAGATACATTTGAACAAGAAAAGCAAAATGCACAGAAGTAGGTATTGTATTGTACAATGACCAAAGGACCTTGTCTGCAAGTGTGTTTGTGGGATTTTTGCTGTTGTTCTTGGAAATGTTTTTTCTTTTCTGTTGAATTTGGAGGTACAGTTGGATTAATAATAATATTTCATAAAACACATTATGATCAGGTTGTTAATATGTTCCTTAGAGTGGATAAAGGGAAGAAGATAGGAATTGTAGGAAACAGGAGATTCTAAGCATACAGGAACCTATTTATGTAAAATGATTTCTGTGTGTATACAGACATATTTAAATGCAAAAGTAAATTAGAAAACAAGAGAGAATATCCAATACTTATGCTAAGTAATACAAGCAAGTTATAGACTAAGGTATAGCAAGATTATACCTCATTAAAACAAATAAACATTATAGCAATAATTGCATACACTGAATAAGTGTTTACTATATGCCAGGCATGGTTCTAACAGCTTTGTAAACACATTACTGATTGAATGCTTCTCAGTACATTGTTATGCAGGTATATACAGCAAGTTAGTGTGTACACTGAGAAAGACCCAGCATAAAGTCACAGAGGACTCTGGTGCCAAATCATCTGAGTATTTATTTGAATACTGGCTCTGTTTCTGACCAGCTGTGTGACTTTCCCAGCTTGGTAAGTTGCTAAATATCTTCATACTTCAGTGTTTCCATCTGCAAAATGGAGTAGTATTAGTAGTTTTATTACCGATTTTTGAGAAATAAATGAAATAATAATGTAAAATGCTTAGAACAAATCTTGGGATATAATAAGTACTCAATAAATATCAGCTATTATTATTATTATGAACAAGGAAAAAGGAATGGAAGAATTTATACACATGTTGTTAATTAGCACTGGTTAGCTCAGTGGGATTGAAGTAGGGAATAGAGGGAGAAACTTGGATTTTGTTTTTATGTATCACAGATTTCCTTTTTCTATTTTTATCACACATGAAACATTTAATTGTAGCCAACATTTTATGACCTCAAGACAGACTTAAACTCAGAAACTAAACTAAAAGTAATAATCTAGTATGGTGAGATTTTGGATTGTTCATTTATCTGTTCTCATTTTTTGTTTATTAATCTCATCAACAGATATTTATAGAATGCCTTTAAGGCACTCTATAGGCCCTGTGTTTATATGAGTATATATTTTTACTCTCAAAGGATGCAAAGACTAATGAGGAAGAAACAGACTTTAATAAAATGTCTGCAAATAATCACTGTGATAAACACTAAGAAAGTAAAATCAGGATATTAGAAACAATGTTATATGGGGTTTGGAACTCATGCAAAGCTTTAGTAAGAAAATTATATTTGAGCTGAGATCTGAAGAAGAAGGAATAAAGTATGCAAAGAAAATTGGGGTTGAGGGGAATATTTTATATACAAGCAACAGCTGGTGCTAAATCCATGTCATAATAGCCCATTGTTTTATTTGGTTGGTTTATTGGTTCTGTATTCTGCTTGGACCAGTTCATATTTTACTCTTTCTTTCTTTGACCCTTGACACTGTGATTGAGACGTATTAATGAAATACAGTGAAGGTGCTTCTCTCTGAGGCACTACATCTGATCGTCACAGTCTATTTTCCGGTAGTGGTTGCTTTTGAAAGACTTGTTGAGCTTCTCAGAGTTTGCGAAGAAATTGAATATTGCTGTTCTTTCATCTTTTTTAGTGTTTAAAATTATTTGTAGGTAATTATTTTATTTTAAAAGTCTTTCTTATACTTGTTCTTACTATCATTCTTCTTTTTTTCTTCATCTTCATCTTTATCTTCCTCTTCCACTTCTTTCTCTTTGTTCATTCTCCTTTATCACCATCATCACACTTCATATCTCCTTATAGCTCTTTTGCAAAAGCTTTTATTGATTTGTATATAGATGCATATTTTATTATTTGTACAAGCTTATTCCTGTGTATAGATATGTTATCAATGAATATATTCCTCATTAAAAAATTGAATCTCTAGGATAGCAGTGTAAACAGTGTATTAGAATAGCAGGCATATGTGTACAGAGTCTAGTTAGTTGCCCAGGGAGCAGACACTCATTAACTTGACATTGGATAGAAGTAGTAGAGGTCTTAAAGAGAAGTCGACATTTAGTAAACATTTAGAATATTATATCGATAAAATATGGTAAAGGGATTTATGGATGGATTTAGGGAGGGTCATGGATTGAAATTTTTGCAATGACTTCTAAATTTGAAGAACTGGATGGAATTTCTTAGAGAACCTTAGAGAATGGCAAACTTTGGGAGAGAAGATCATAAATTCAATATTGTAAATACTGTGCTAAGATGTCTTTGAAACAACCAAGGGGGCGGGAGGATGCTAAAAATGTTGTTACATATAGTGTTCTGGACTTGGGAGATAGGTTAGAATGAGAGACAAAATTTGTAGATCATCGGTGAGAGATGGTAATTTAAACTATGAGCCACGATAAAGAGGCTTAGAAACACTGTAGAGAAAGGTCCGAAGCATATATTGTGAAAGCCTGCATCATTTAAAGGAAAGTCAGGGGAAAATCTTGTATAATAAACAAGGAGAATGATGAAAGTGTTTGTATATGATCTTTACTATTTCTTGAGAATAAATTCTCAGAAGATGGGTTACTAGCTCAGAAATTGTGAATTTCTAAAGCTTTTGGTACATAATGTAAAAATACCCTGTTGAGGAAATTTATCAATTTTTAATTTGCTAAATTTTACTTGTATCTATTACAAATGCCTCCCCTCAGCCTCCAACAACCTCTCCATTCAATTTTCCACATACTGAGAGAGATTTATTGATTACTCTGGCAAGATACTGGGATAGGCACAGAAGACCCAGCAGTGCCCAAAAAAACAACTTCTGTCCCACTCTGCCATAAAGGACTCTACAGTCGAAGTGTTTGAGAAGGTGGGAATGGAATAGATACAGAGCATATTAATATATTCTCTATTTTGAATCTATTAGTTATTCTTTAATATGCTGATTCTGATGTTATTTCAATATACTGCTGGATTTAAGTTTGCAAATATTATATTATTTTTACATCTATATACCAAAGTGAAATTGGTCTGCCATTTTTACTTCTTTCATTTTCTTTCCCATATTTTAGTATCATTGTTATACTAGCTTTATACAGTGGCAGGCTATCTTTCTACTTTTCAGATCCTAGAATAGTTTAAACAGTATTGGCATTATTGGGTCACTTAAAGGGTGAGAGGACTCATTCATAAAGCCATCTGGTCCCAGCATCTGTTTTAGAGGTTAGATCTTTTCAGCTGTTTCAATTTTTTTCCCCAGGGTATGGTTCTATTCAAGTTTTCTACTTGTTTTCTGATTTTTCAACTTTATTATTTTCTAGAATATTATTCTTTCAACAAATATTGAGTGATATTTTGTCAGGCATCTGTCTTTGTTGTGCCCTGGCCTTTCATATTTTGGAAGTGAATTGTTTATTGTTTAGTATGGCTAATGTTTTTTTCCTGTAAGCTTGTACATTTTTCTTTATTCTTTCAATTAAAATGTCCTTCTAGAATGTATCTATTAGAATAAACTTAGTTCTGTGAGTGCTGGGAGCAGGTGCCCAACTTTGTGGAACAGGCTTCAGTGTGGTTTTTTCACCTGTATCTGATGAGCTCTTTCAAACTGCATATGCAGATGTTAAGTAAGATTGGGAATAGGTATGGTTGCACTTTCTTCAGAATACCATTCATCTCGGTGATGGCTCTTTGTTTACAGACTTCCATAACTGCCATCTTTTATCTAATTTTTTTTTCCAACATTTTTGTTCCTTTGCATAATGTGAGTGCTTCCATCCTCTTCCTCCACTCCCTGGAAAAGGTCTGTAAAATAATCTTCCACATAGCGATTCCTTTGCTGTTGTATCAGCTCTGCTATTACATAGTTAATAACCTTTCAATTTATTTTTAATTGTATTCCTCTTCCTTTTCACACTGCATTTTTTCATACTTTTCTGTTTACATATCAGGTCTTTTAAAGTAAATGTCCTTTGGATATTCTTGATGGCATCATTTATTTTTTATTTTTCGAATTTGTGCAGAATACTATTTTTAGTATTTTTCTTCTAGATCTTCTAGATGTTCTTCCTGTTCATTGCCTCCATATGTGTTTTATTTTTATTCAGCTTCCAAAAAAGGGCAAGATTTGTCTAGACATTTTTTTGTCTACAGCACCCAGTGTCTGGTTGGCACACTAAATTTTACTTATGCTGTAATTTTTGACTCCCATTTTCAAGCTTATAACTGGAAGTTTCTTTTAATTCCCTGGTTAATTCCTGCTGTTGAATAGGAATTAGGTTCTCATCTCCTCTGGCTTTCTGTCTCTTTTTGGTACTTAAGAATAATCGCCTATAATTCCCAACATACATTACTTCTCAATTTCTTCCCACCTCCACTCTTTCCTTTGCTGATTTACATTTATTATCATGTGACATCTTTTAGAAAAATGTCTATATATTCTTATCTATATACCTTTAGGAACTTGCACAGTTTCCTGGGACATAATGAATACTTAATAAATATTTGCTGAATGACTGAATTAACATAATCCATATCATAATCAATTTGCCATGTTTGCTAATAGTTTATTGTCATGTTAAGTAGGGGTAAAAGATGAAGAATTGAATGGTATCCATCACTTTTTTACATAATAACACCTTACTTTTATTTGGTCACTATATGTGTGTCTGTACATTTTTTCTACACTATTATATAGCTTCCTTAAAGTTAAGATAGCAAAAAAATCTGCATTTAACTCTTTATTTCTCACCATTATCATTTTGTTGCAAGAATGGGAGCCTTTATATAATGGAATCAAGAAAAATATTTAGGATATATATTAGTACAGTGCCTGAGGCTCTGACATATCAAGACAGAACTGAGTAAAGGAGTGAAGAAACCACATAATAGAATCTAAGAATGAAAAATCACAAGAAAGTGTAAACACTGCAGTTTGAGGTAAAGTGTCTCTCTTTGAATCTGGTAGTAACTACTTGACATCAATGAGTTGAGCAGTAAAAAATAGAACAAAATCATGTTGTTCATTTGGCATTGCAAAGTTAAAAATGCCAATTCTTTCACTGAAAGTAACTGTATTTTTTCTCATACAGTACAATAGTGCCTGAAGACACTTTCTGAGCATGAAGTTTGAAATGTGATTGATCCAATTTGCTTGTTTTTAATGCTTTCTAGGGGCAGTAGAGTAGGGAGGAGACATCAAAAATATAGGCAACTGTATTAGTCTGTTCTCATGCTTCTATAAAGAACTGCTGGAGACTGGGTAATTTATAAAGGAAAGAGGTTTAATTGTTCACAGTTCCACATGGCTGGGGAGGCCTCAGGAAACTTAAAATCACAGTGGAAGGCATCTCTTCACAAGGCAGCAAGAGAGGGAATAAGGGAGGAAATGCCTCTTATAAAACCATAAGATCTCATGAGAACTCACTCACTATCACGAGAACAGGACGGGGGGACTGCCTCCATGATCTCATCACCTCCATAAGGTCCCTCCCCCAACACATGGGGATTGCAATTCGGATTACAATCCATGATGAGATTTGCACGGGGACACAGAGCCAGACCATATCAGCAACTGAGGGTAGTTTTTAAGGTGCTTACTTCTTGCTTGGTACATAATAAATTATCATGACTAAACATATAGTTATCTTGAACTATGAAGTTTCGAAGAAAAAGACAAGTAGTAACCTCTGGAATTGGTAACAACCTTAATTAATACAGTTTTGTGCAAGGCAATATTTTGAAATGAAATGAAAGAAAATGAAAGCCAGAGTCATGTAGTGTCACTGTCAAAAGTTTACGCTGTATGAGAATAAGTGGTGTGATGGCTGCATCAGATAAATTTTTAAGTTACATATAAAAAGTACAATGTTTCATGAAAGCATAAAGAAACAATCACATATGTTCAGAGTAATTTAAAATTTTAATCTCAAAAGGAGATGTATTTTAAAATCAATTTTTAAGGATGGACAGGCTTTCAAAAGGCAGAGGGCGAAGATGGTGTTCAACGTATTAAAGAAACACAAATCAAAGGTGTAGGGGAGGAAAAGCTTCTGCCACGTATAAATATCACGCAAAAGTGCTGTTTGTGACACTGACCATATCCACTTCATATTAGCAGATAATTAGATAGCTATGTCACTGTTAAAAGCCTTCAACATCATGATGAATAACTGACCTTCAGTGTGGTAGACAGTGAAGTGTCCTGGACAGCTTATGACTATGTGAATGGTATGATTGGAATTGTTCTCTTTGTAGTCTGGATGTTCAAAGGAAAGGTAATGAGCTACTAAACCAGAATGGGAGGAGCGGAATATAAACAGTAGGGGAAAAATTTTTAAAGGCAATGTAAAGGACACATTTGCAAGATGTAACAGATGATTTTATATTTGGGAATTTGAGGAAGTATAATCAAAGTTTTCTATTTTTCTCACTCCATGTTGTTGCTAGGACCATTGCCCTAAAAACAATTTTGATCACTAACTCAGGATACCAACATATGGAGACTTTCATGATAACTCTCTTTTCTTCTTTTTCTTTCTTTTTTTTTTTTTTTGAGGCGGAATCTCCCTCTGTCAACCAGGCTGGAGTGCATTGACTTGATGTCAGACCTTGGATCACTGCAGCCTCCGTCTCCTGGGTTCAAGTGATTCTCCTGCCTCAGCCTCCCGAGTAGCTGGGACTACAGGAAGGCACCACCATGCCTGGCTAATTATAAGTCTTTTGACTTACTCTTGTTCGTCCTACTTTCTTTTGCTTTTATATTCCAGTCAAACCAAATTTCTCATGGCTTTGTGCAACTTTGACGTTATAAGTTCTGCCCTACCAGCCTCTTGGACTTACCTTCTCTATTTTTAACTGCCTAGTTCTTATTAAAGACTGAAGTAAAGCACCTGCTTTCTGTGAAGCATTTCTTCCAACTCCCTCACACAACATGAATTGCTCTCTGCTTTGTCTTCTAACAGTCTTTCAGTGCTACCTCTAAAACAGCACTTACCACATACTTTGTTTACTTGTCAGTCTTCTTCTCCAATATAATATAAGCTCATTGAAAAGAGATATTGTTTTATTCTGCTTTGTAATCCCCCGGACATAAAATATTCCTTGGCAAGAAGCAGGTACATAATGAATGATGAAGAAATTAGTAACTGAATGTATGAAATGGCATTGACATTTTGAGCCTGAGTCATTAGGAAATAAGTGTGTCACTTATTGAAGTAGGGAATTCAGAGTAAGCTGATAAATTGGAGGAGAGACCTGCTGAGTTAGAGCCTAGGTCAATAATTGTGAATGTACATATAAAGTTGGGGCAGTGACAACAACCATATATTATCATCTATACAAGGATCTGAAGCCTAAAACATTGGTGGGTTGGATAAGGGAAAGAAAGGAGAGAGACTGAATGTGAGAAAAGCAAAACCTGTTGATAGGCTCTTTATGATTTTATTGATGAATTATAAATGAGGTATTTCCATTGGTTTAGGGGGAGTTCATGTTGTAAGGTGTGAGAAAAAAGTCATAAAATCTAGATGATTTTTTTTTCAAAGATTACGTGCTGAAGGGAGGAAAACAAAAAAGTCATTTCAAAGAGTAACAGAATTGAGGATTTTGTTTTTAGTTCCTGGCTTTGTGTGTTATGACCATGCCCTTAGGCAGAGAAATTATTTTGTAAGGAAGGAGAAGTTACAGATGTAAATAAATGAGAGGACTTGATGAAATGAAGTCTTAGAGAGGGGAGAGACTGAGAATCTCAATCTTTCCCTTGTGAAGAGGCACTGAGGGAAAAAGAATGGTTATTCTTAAGGGAGGCATGCAAAGGAAGAGAAGATGGATGAAAATAAATTTTAAAGTGAAGGGAAAATAAAGAGTATAAATGTTATATGGTTTTCTCAAAACTGTATGAGCTGAAGTTATTCACTGAAAGTCTCGGTGATGTGGATTTAGTATAAGAGCTTTAGTAGAATAGAAAAGGTAGGAATCGCTATGAGGAAGGACATCAATAGTAAGCATACACTAGGAATTTTAAAAAGGATGCAATGATAAGAGTCTAGCTTAGTTTAAAAGAATTACAGTGGATCCAAGAAGCATGACTTTGTGCATTTCTCTAATAAGATACAGCAACTACCTATTGGGTATTATGGCTCACTACCTGAGTGACAAGATTCATATACCAAACATCAGCATCATGCAACATACCCATGTAACAAATCTGCACATGTACCCCCAAATCTAGAATAAAACTTGAATTTATTTTTTTAAAAAAAGAGTTGTTGGGGGACAGATCCCCAGATCCCCAGGTCAGATATGCAACAAAAGCAGAATGAATGGAGGTTAATTAGTTGAGTCTGTTCTCGAGGTTCTTCCTCTCATAAGTTGAGAAAAAATGGTAAGAAAATCACTGGAATCACACAGAAATCAGAACATGAGACTTGTTATGGATATAGCTGAATTAGAAAATGTAGATTGGAAACCCAAATCTAAGTATTTTCTCCATGAATGAATGGCTTACCCACATAGCCATTGGCAGAGTTGAAAAATGATCTTATGGCCTGGTAAATAAGAAAAAAAAACTGCATCCTTAACTCAGGAGAGGAATAAAGACTGATCCATATATGCACAGGTTCTTTCCCTTAGCTTACCAGTCAGATGATTACCAATCACACACTCCTTTGGGGATGTGTCTATGAGAGGCCCTGGAAAAGAGGTCTCAAGTATTCTTCTAAAACTTTCATCCTAGAAATCACACATTCTGTCTCCTCTATGGAAATCTGACAAATTCAGAATAAACCCTCCTTCCTAATAGATGGTAGTATTATTGACAAGGTTGACCACATGTCTGGTTGGGTAGACCTGAAAGTAAATTCATCATGTAAGGTAATTTTTTAAAAGTCAAAGAACAAAATAGGGTCAAAATAAAAAATTTAGAGCTTATTTACTGGAAGTGAGAAAGGTGAGGAGAAACTGCAATTATTTCAATGTCAGAGTTTGTGATTATGTTGGTAAATGGTAGAGTTATTTCAAGTTATCAAGAGTTGTAAGGCAAGTCTGAGTGATGGGGTGGGAGAAACAAAGTGGCAATGCTTAACATTGAAAGTGAAGAACTACAAGGCTAGGAAGTAAGAAAAATATCATAAAGGTTGAATCTGTTGAGCATAATGGTAGGCCAGTGATTATTACCAGGCAAATAAATGATTTTTAAGAAATGTGATGTTAAGGCCTTCTCCCATCAAATTAGAATATCTGAAGGTAAAGCCGTCGGAGAACTAGTTTTTTAAAGCTTTCCAGGTAATTCTAATGTGCAGCCAGAGTTGAGAACCACTATATCTGGCAATGATGAAAAGAAGAACAGTGTGACAGTGATGAATGGGTCATGCTGTCCTGAAGACAGAAAGATGGATAGGACAAGGAAGAGAAGAGGGCAGAAGTAGACATCAAAAATAGTGGAGATTACTAAGCAGAAGCAGGGCAGTCATATCCTAAAAATGGCAGTATAACTAAAATAGTATTAAGAGTCAATGTATCAGGTTCCCAAAAGTCATGGGACACTAAGAAGTGGAGGAGAAGGTAAAAGATCTTGTGTCTTCAGGTTTCAGACACATTTTATTTAATGAAAGAAGATTGATGAGGAGAAATTTATTTATGGAAAAACAGAGTTGAGTGGACCTCTTGGGTGAGGAGATTGTTATATTGTTAAGAGTGGACTCAGGGATAGTCAGAGAAGAACTGGGTAAATTAGAGCAGTAGGAGCCAGAAATGAAGGGCAAGTGGAACGTTTTCCTTGATCCAGCTGCAGGACATGGCAGAGATATCCAAGCCAAAAGCGAGGGGCAAGAAGAGCCAGGAGGAAAGGCAAGGTTTAGTGCCAGAAAGACATAAGGAGAGGATATCAAAGCCACAGGCCGACAATTAAAACAGGGCCCAGAGCCTGAGGAACTTGATGTGGAACCAGAAGGAAGTGGCCAGAAGTGTCTCCATGGTGGCCCCAGCTCTCTTGAGTTCTAATGATTTAGGCAGAGATGGTCACAATTTGCCCCACCCTCTTTCCCTGAATCCTCTCCTTCTTTAAAGAAACCCTCCTAAGGATGAAAAAAAAATACAATGAGTAGGAGAGAGCACTAAAAAATGTTGCAATGTGAGGCAAATTTTAGAGGCAGACAGAATCATCAGGTACTGGGAGAAGAAGGGCATTATTAGTGTCCTAGGGCTGTCATAACAAAACATCACAAACTGGGTAGCATAAAACAACAGAAATGAATATTCTCCCAGTAGTGGAGTCTACAAGTCTGAGATCAAGGTGTGTGCTATGTTGTGAGGTCTCTGAGGGAGAATGTTATGTCTCTCTGTTAGTTTCTGGTGACGGCTGGCAGTCCTTGACGGTTGTTGGCTTGTAGATGCAGCATTACAATCTCGGCCTCTGTCTTTATATGGCATTCTCTCTCTCTGTCCCTGTCCCTTCTTCTTTTTATGAGAGCATCAGTCATATTGAATTAGGGCTCCCCCTACTTCAGTATGATCTAATCTTAAGTAATTACATCTGCAAACACCCAATAGAGTGTCATTATTCCCAATTCTGTACCACTGAAAACAGAGATAAGTAATTGGGGGTTAGGATTTGAACATATCTTTTGGGGGAACACAATTCAACCAACAACAGAGTTTTTGTTGTTAGGTAAAATTTGGCTAATGCAGCTTGGAGTCTTGGTATGATCCTACTTCTGGAAGGATGTTACTTAGATATCTCAGTTGAATTATGGTTTTCAGTGAAGCAAAAGAGATAATTGGATAGCATATATATATGTTAAATGTAATATATATTATATTTAAATTCTAATATTATATTTTTATGTACATAATATATGTCCATGTTTATTTTACATTAATATATAGCCCTGTATGTGAAAGCATCTGAGATACTATTTTCTTCTTCAGTGGTTCTCAAAGTGTGGTTTCCGGATCAGGCATATCAACATCACCTGAGAACTTGAAAAACTTACATCCCACACCTATTCAATTGAAAACTCTGGGGCTGACTCTCCATCTGTATATCTGTATTTTTATAAGCCTTCCTGTTCAGTCTGATTTGAGAACCATGTGATTCTGGTTAAAGAAACTTGCAATTACAAAAACAGGTGTTAAGTAAAGGTTATGTTTGTTTTGATTGGGTACTTTAGTCTGAAAAGCTTGTGTCTTGAAGATTTCGGCTAATAAATTAGACAATTAAAATACTGTTACCCTAAGTTATTCATAAAATATTTAAAATAGCTTTAATGTGGTTAGAATTTTTCTTTTTTTCTTTTTTCTTTTTATTTTATTTTATTTTATTTTTTTTTTTGAGACAGAGTCTCGCTCTGTCGCCCAGGCTGGAGTGCAGAGGCGCGATCTCAGCTCACTGCAAGCTCTGCCTCCCAGGTTCACGCCATTCTCCTACCTCAGCCTCCCGAGTAGCTGGGACTACAGGTGCCCACCACCACGCCCGGCTAATTTTTTTTTTTTTTTGTATTTTTAGTAGAGATGGGGTTTCACCGTGTTAGCCAGGATGGTCTTGATCTCCTGACCTTGTGATCCGCCTGCCTCGGCCTCCCAAAGTGCTGGGATTACAGGTGTGAGCCACCGTGCCTGGCCTTAATGTGGTTAGAATTTTTCAAATGGATCTTGTTTTATAGAACTTGTTATTTGAGAAATTTCTGGGACTAGAGTCTCTTACTGAAGTTTGTTGATGGTTTTAATGTCCCAAGTCTTCAGATAATTCTGCTGCCAATGAATTCTCGGCCTCACTTTTGTTTACTGTATGCCAGCTGCCCTGTATGTGTCATTTATTAAGTGATATAATTGAATTCTTGCAAATTAACATAAATATTTATCATGACCCTTTTAAGGATGGAGAAACTGAGATATTTCTGCTAGGTTTGTCTTAACAGAGGTTAAGTAAATTGTCCACATTTATTCAGTGAAGAATGATAAAAAGTAGATATCAAATCCAATTTGACTGACTGCAGAGTCCACATTCCTTCATCTACCCTATTTGGCTTCTATTTAGAGACCTAAATAGCTGCTTAAAATAATAAAAATTAGTTTTGTTTTTGAAATTCTCTTTTCTCTTCTAAACAAGGACAAAAACCTGGGGTTGGGAAGACACTTAAAAAGTCAGTGTCTTTTCTCTTGTCTCCCATTCCCAGATTCTTCTGAGACAAAAATCTGACTTCTAAAATAAGGCAATTAATAAAATAGGTGGTCCAAGCCAATGATTTATATTATTGGTCCCACATTATCTTTCATCTTGTCGGTAGAAAACTTCTTAGCTGGCTTTCCAATTTGCCCTAAGCCCTGCCATTTCAATAGGAATTGCCAGGTTCTAGGTATTGCTTGAAATTTGTTGGGAATTTTAACATGATGATTAAGTTTTTGCATTAATGCCTTCTCTGCAATCCAAACTTTCTAACATGGCTTATTTAAGAATTTCTATAAATAAGAAAACATTTTAACTGTAGCAAAATTTAGCTTTTTAAATATCATGAATTCAGAACACAACAAATTATTCAAACAAAGAGATTTCTTTTCTTTACCAGATTGTGAAAATTACTATTCTCGAGGGCATTGATATATAATTTAGTTCATATTTATAGTTCTTAAATGGTGCCCTACATATCATAAGCTTTATACAACTTGCTGAATGCATAAAAAGGAAAGGTAGAAAGCTAAACACTGCCTTCTGATGGTGAGGTGGGAAGTAGAGAAAAGTTAGTGATTTTTCTTTTTTTCTCAGTGGTTGGGAGAGCTAATTTTGAAGTATGTCATGTCTTTCTATCTTGCTATGATGATCTTTTCTCTTGACTATCTTAGATGTACCTTAGGCTTGTAAGAAGCAATGGAAGGGGAGAGATTCTGAGGTGCCATGAAAGACCTAAACATGTATTCCACAGATCACACCAAGACTGTTACCAAGCGCTAACCCAGCTTCTCATTGGTTGTTGCTGCCTTTTTCTACTGCAGGAAGGGCAATAGTGCAGTATCCTCCCTACTTTACCTTAGTGAATTAAACTGAATTAGTGATTGTATGGTTTCTGGAAATCCAAAATATTCCTTGTAAGGAAATCATTTTGATAAGGGCGTAGAATTACATTTGAAGGTTTTGTTTCTTAATTTCATAGAGAAATACTCTGAAAACAACAACCCCTAAAGATATTTATCATGTCATTTCCTCACTCTTCAGAAGTGATCAATTATAATAAATTTCCTCAAAGGGTTATTTTTTCACAGAAATATACTATATTTATAGTAATAACTCATCTAATCAAATTCATTGAACTGTTTAAAGAGAAAAGTAAAATAAAAGCATTGATAATTGCAATTAAGAGACACACAGAAAAGGAGCAATAAATAACAGATTTTTTTTTTTTTTTTTTTGAGACAGGCTCTTACAGTGGTGTGATCTCGGCTCACTTCAGCGTCAACCTCCTAGGCTCAAGAAATCTTTCCACCTCACCCTCCAGAATAGCTGGGACTCTAGGAGTGTGCCACCATGGCCAGCCAATTTTTATTTTATTATTTGTTGGGGTTTCACTATGTTGTCCAAGCTGGTCTCAAACTCCTGGACTCAAGCAATCCTCCTGCCTCAACCTACCAAAGTGCTGGGATTACAGGTGTGAGACACCACACCTGGCCTAGAATAATTCTTGATGACTATACTTTTAATCTTTGTCAGATATTTTTGGGGTCTCTCTCCTAATGGCAATGCTTCCTTCTTTTCTGGAAACAAGCTCCCCTGTGCCTTCTAAGCCACAGAGGCATGTGGAAGGGTCTTTTTCTTGGGAATTCTTTGCCTTCCTCTCCCTTGCAGAAAGAGTCAGAGGGGACACAGGAGCACATCTAAGCAATAAGCTGCCTCTCATCACCTGAGTTCCCCAGAAAAGAGAGCCTAAAGTAAGGATTAATGTGCAAACGCTTTACTTAAGAGATGCAAGCCCAGAACAGCTGCAATGAGAGAAAGAGAAGTGAGGCAGGGACAGACAGGGAATAAGGCATTCCTGCATTGGCTACTACACAAAAGGAACAGCAAGTTGCTACAGAGTTATATCCTTTGCCATACAGGATTTTGGTGGGCAGAATGCAGGGAAAACTATGACTGACTAATCCATGGGAGGGAAGAAGGAATGGGATTCAGTTCAAGTTTGCTTCTTGGAAATCAAACTCCCCTATATTTCTAGGGTACATCATCTGGATATTTTGGCAGATGCACAATGTGCCTGATTCCATACCCGCCTTCATGGTGTTTAATTGAAGTCTGAAAGTGGTCATTGAGGCAGAATTATTGGCACATGGCTGGCCAACGTGCCTGCACAGGGGCAGCCAAGGGGAGGGGAGAACTCAGCACTCTCAGGACAAGTGACTAGATGACTTTGGAGACAGCAGTGCTGGGAAAATCAGTGAAAAGCCTTAAGATATGTATCTGAAATAATGCCCTTTCCCAAAAACTGAGAATAAGGCCTTTAATTCTACTTTTGTTTTGAGTTGGCCTCTTGCATAGATGAGACATAAAACTGGGAATCTTCAGTGTTAACTTTTTTAAACATGTGTTTAGAAGAACAAATGAAGCCTGCCTGTAGAAGAATAAAGAAGATATTCAGGTTGAAACAGAAACAAGAGTGAGGGACATCCTCTCGGGATCCCTTGAAGGCTTCTCATTCCTGGCTCCAGTCCCTCACAAGGTACAGTTATATTCTTGCCCCTAGGTACCCGGAGGTTGTGGTTGCCTGTAATTATTAATAAATATTTTTTCTCTACTTGCTCTGTTTATTTGTACATGTAATCAAACTAATGACATCTGTATCATCAGATTATAAGATGCAAAATAAATCTCTTCTTGGCCTCCCTTAAATGTTGTTATTCTTAGGCTTCTATATTCCAGGCTGTCCTCTATTCTCATGCTGCACACTCCTCCGGGGGGCCTGGGTTCGTTTCCAAAGCTTCCATTTCCAAAGTCCATCATATATAAGATGACTCTGAACTATGTCTCCAGCTCATATCACTAAATCCAACTTGCTATTGATCAGGGTACAAGTTGATGGTTTCCACTGAATATATCCCAAAGTGAATTCATCATCTTTCAGCTTAGATGTCTCTACCTCATGATCTGTCCCTTGCTCACTTATTAACTGTGCCCAACCAAAAGCAAACTATGAACTCATATGCCATTGTGGTTAAATTCTCACGATCACAGCCCAAGGCACATGCTATAATAAGAACTATAAGAGGTCAAGTAACTTGCTACCATATTTTAAAACTAATAGACTCAGTAGTCAAACATCTGTTTGCCAGAATCTAAGGGCTATGCTCTTTTTATTGTAGCATACACTCTCTCAACACACACACACACACACACACACACACACACACACACACACAGAATAAAATAAGAAGAATTAAAATAAATTGAGATACCCTAATTTTCACTTTAGGCCAATTTCTTAATTTTGTTTCAGGCATGTCCTTATTTTAATGATTGAATTTAATTTACAGTTAATTTCCATTTATCAGTATGTTGCTGATCTTTCTGGATGAATATTAGTGTAAAACACTTAATCCCTAGATACCTTCTTTCTGTTAACTAATACGTTTTAGATATAATTCTTCAAGATCAGGTGTTCTGTCTTCAAGTAGTGCAGACCAATTTTAATATCAGTCTAAACAAGCTGTAATCAAGAAGATAAATATACCTCAAAAATCATGCAAGGCATTCCAAATTCAAATAGAAACGATTCTTGGGTTATCCATATCACTGTTTACTATTCATTTAAAACTTAAATGCATGTATTTGTGTGTGTCTGCATTTAAATATATACTCTACTATGTCAAATATACATTTAAATATATAAAAGAGATGTTCACATGTAAAAATGCATTCAAATATAGACATATGCTTAATAAGTTTTTGATTCCATATAAGGGGATATGACAGAAAGAAAATTTCTTTGCTAATTAGTTGTAATCAAGGCAGAAATCTTTACTTAAGAAAATTAACAATTACTATAAAAAAGTCTTAAACTCCAGCACAGTTCTTGAATTTACAATCTGTTCATCCTTACTTTAGATATAAGAATGCATTTCCTTAAGCACAACACATGAAGTCATATAGCGCTACAAAAATGTATACTGAGATAAAAATAAATCAGTTTCACTTAATTATCATCATGTGTGTATTTCCCTGCCTTGGACTTCAGGAGTGAGGCTGCTGTGGAATTTTGTCTCTGTGTTAAGGACGTATGGTTCATTATTCCCCTGAGGATATGAAGATTTTCTTCTGCGTATTTCTATTTTACTTTGTAAGAAAACATTTTTGTTGGAGTATATAACATACTTACAGCAAAGTGCTGAAATCACAAGCGTTTAAGTTGGTGAGTTTATGTCAAGTGAAAATACCTAAGTTGACTTGTAGATCATTACGGCGTCCAGAAGCCTCCTTCATGCCCCCTCTCAATAACTATCTCCCCATGAAGTAAACACTATTTTGATTTTTATCAATAAAGTTTTTAATTTTACATAAATGGTATTAATTATGTACTATTGTACATAATTAATGTACAATAATGGAAGGGAATAGTCTAATCATCTTTGACTTTTGGGTATGTGAGGATTTATTAAACGGGCCACAAAATGTATTATTACTGAAAGAGAAAATAGAAACACTTTCAATTATCAAAATCAAGAAATTCCATTCATTAACGCCATTATGAACTGGAAAGACAACCAGAGTGGGAGAAAATACCTGAAAAAAAAAAGCTAGGATACAGAAATACGAAGCACTCCTATGTTTAAAAGATTATAATGTTTAAAAGATTATAAAATTCAATTGTTTTGTGTGGCAGTATTTCATTATTTTTCATTGTATATGGTATTTCAACGTATGAAGCTATGCCATTTATTTATTGACTCTACTGTTGATGGACATTTAAAGTTGTTGTAGGTTTTGGCTATTGAAAATAATGCTATTATTAATATTCTTTTCCACTCTGCATCCTTGCTAACAGTTTGCGTTATCTGCTGTTTTACTTTGGGGCATTTTATTGCGTTTATAGTGGTATCTTGTGTTTTCAAAGGACATTTCCTTGACGACTAATGATGTTTAATGCCTTTTAATATATTTATTAGTCCTTTGAATATTTTTTATATATGTACTGTTCAAATCTCTTGCCTGTTTTTTAATTGAAAACTGTCTTTTTATTATGACTTACAGGAGTGCTTCATATTTCTGTACCCTAGATTTTTTTCAGGTATTTTCTCCCACTCTGGTTGTCTTTTCAGTTCATAATGGCGTTAATGAATGGAATTTCTTGATTTTGATAATTGAAGTGTTTCTATCTTCTCTTTCAGTAATAATACATGTTGTGGCCCATTAATAAATCCTCACATACCCAAAAGTCAAAGATGATTAGACTATTCCCTTCCATTATCGTCTTAAAAAATTATTGCTTTGCACTTCACTTTAAGGTATATAGTTTATCTAGGATTAATTCCTGTGTATTGTATAAGTTTGGAGCAATAGTTTATTACTTGTCATATGAATATGAAATTGATCGTATATCATTCATAAAAACAACCTCTCTTCCATTGTATTTATGTCTTAGTTGAGATTTTTGTGACAGAATACCATAGACTTAGTGGTTCATGAACATAGAAATTTATTTCTCACAGTTCTGGAGGCTGGCAGTCTAAGATCAGAGTGCTAGCATGGTTGGGTTCTGGTGAGGGCCCTCTTCTGGATCACAGATAGCTGTTTTCTCATTTTATTCTCACATAGCAGAGAGTGAGAGAACTCCCTTGTGTTCCATTTTAAGGGCACTAATATGATTTGCATGGATGTAGGTGCACCCTGATGACCTAATTACCTCCCAATAGCCTCACTCCTAATAATGTCACATTGGGCGTTAGGATTTCAACATATCAACTTTAGAAGGGACACAAACATTCAATCCATTGCAATTACAGTGAAACTTCTGTTGAAGTGGTGGCAACATTTATATGGGTCTCAGTTTTAGGCCTTCTATTTTGTTCCATTACTCTACTTGTCTATTTTTGAGCCAATATCACCGTGTCATTATTAAAGTAAGACTTATAGTAGGTCTTGATATCTGGTAGTGTAAGTTTTCCAACTCTGCTCTTTTTAAAGCTTGTCTGTACTATCCCTGACCCTTTGTATTGCCATAAGAATTTTAGAATCACTTGTCTTTCTATAAAAGAAACTGCTGGAATGTTTTATTTGGTATTTCACTAAATTTATAGATCAATTTGAGAAGAATTGACATCTTTATGCTATTGAGTTCTTCCAATGCACAGACATGAAATATTCCTGCATATATTTAGGTCTTTTAAAATATCCGGCCGGGCGTGGTGGCTCATGCCTGTAATCCCAGCACTTTGGAAGGCCGGGGTGGGTGAATCATGAGCTCAGGAGATCGAGACCATCCTGGCCAACATGGTGAAACCCCGTCTCTACTAAAAATACAAAAATTAGCTGGGCATGGTGGTGGGCGCCTGTAATCCCAGCTACTCAGGAGGCTGAGGCAGGAGAGTCGCTTGAACCAGGGGAGTTGGAGGTTGCAGTGAGCCAAGATTGCGCCACTGCACTCCAGCCTGGTGATAGAGCAAGACTCTGTCTCAAAAAAAAAAAGAAAAAAAAAAAGAAAAAATTTCCACCAATAATATTTTTTAGTTTTTAGCATAGAGAACTTCCATATTGTTGACTAGTTTTGGTAGGTATTTGATTTTTTATTGCTACTTTAAGTGTTATCTCACTTTATATTTAATTTTCTAGTTGTTTGTTACAAGTATATAGGACTGCAATGTATCTTTTCCTGTTGATCTTATATTCAGCCACTTTTCTAAAAGGAATAATGAACCACTAATTGTCACTAGAAATTTAAACTTTGTGATGAACAATTGAAATGGCCTAATATATTTGTATGTGTTCATATTCACACATATGCTGAGTAGCTGTCTGTATACTATTTTGGAAATACAAGTATCTAAAGTACTATAGAAACTAAATCCAAGTTGGGTTTTAATTAAAAAACTGATGTTTGTCCTGTCCTATTGTTAAAATACATTACATTTTTATTTTTAAACATTTTTTAAAAAGTCCTACCCCTCCTAATTAAAATATATTGTCTTCTACTTTTTCTGATAATACAGTTTTTAATGACATCATCTTGGATTCTATTTTTAAATATCTTAAATGTCTATCTTCAAATGCTTTCATTCTGTTACCTAAATTTTTATCAAACACCTACATTTCTATCTTCAAACTCATATTATTAAATCTATGCCAATTTTATTCAATAGCAGATTTCCCTAAACAGATTCCCTAGTCTAGTATTTCCCTTTAGTGTCATTCTTAAATGGTATGTAGCTGAAGAAAAATTCCTGACAAACAATATTTTGAAAATGATTTGTACTCAAGGTGGGTGGGATTGTTGGGGGTGTAGGAGTGGTATGATGTTATATGTTTAATAAGAACATATCCGCCAGCAATTTTTTAATAGAATTTGAAACTTTGAAACAATACAACATTCATTTGGGCATTAGAAAGATCAGAAATAGTACCAACTTTCTTCATATCCTTAGATATTTCTACTTCATTTTTATATAAAGACTAAAAATTTTGCTTTACTTTGTTATAATGTATCTGTCAAAGTATCTCAAAGGACATTTACTTCTCTCATATAACAGGTGCAAATTTTGTGCTTGCCTTTGTAAAGATGTGTGACAACTGGAAACTGGAAATGTTAAGGGTCATGTATTTATCTTTAGAAAAGTGCAGCAAGAAAAAAAGCACCTTCCTGTAAATAATGCTTTTAAAAAAGTTCAATCTGTGACTTTTATGATTAAGTATTGTTTCTTAAAAAATAGCTCGTACATATTTATGATTAATTTATTTTGAAACCAATGAGAAATTTCACTAATTTTTAAAACCTAAACTCAGAGAGTTTAAAATTAGTTATAATTTCTCTTTTGAGTTAATGAACTAAGTTTCTAACTAAATTACAGTGTTATTGCCTTAAGTAAATAAAGACATAAAAGAATAAGGCAAAAATTGTGTTCTTCATCCTAGATCCTGATTACAATGACCAAAGGAATATATATAACAAATGGGAACTGATGACGAAGGAAAGATGATACTCACAAAAACATTCTAGGATATTTCAGCAATCTACAACACCAAATTGAAGGAGGATAGGAAAGGCTGACTGACAGCTGCCTCTTCTGTATAGTTGGTGCAGTAAACATGGAGACATCCACCAGTAACTCCCAATTTTATGTTGGAGTTCATGTTGGGTTAATATAGAAAAATCAGTGCCTTAGTTTTTCAAGGTCGGTCATCTATGCAAATGGTTTTCCTTTGGTTGTTTTCATTATTTTTTCTTTTTCTCCTATATTCTGTATGATCATCTCAAGCTTATCCTCTACATGCCTTATACTGTTTACTGAATTACTTTATTCTTTATAGCTTTTAATGCCATACCAGGGAGAAGTCTGACTGCCTGAAGGCTTTTGAGCTAATATGACTACACTTACGTTTAATGTGCTGAGCATAGACTATTTGGGCAGAAGTTTTGAATCTTATCTATCTACAGACCTGCCCTTGCTTTGAGCCCTTGCCCATTCAAATCAGGAGATGCTATTGAAGATCTTCCTAGCTGTATAACTATATTCCTGAGATACTCCACTATTTTCTTGGGATGTGGAATTGTGAGTTATCTATCACAAAAGTCTTCATTTGTTATATGCACCACATACAGCAGAAACTACTCAATATTCTTTGTGTGGGTAGACTCCTTTCCTAGTTTCCAGCACTGGTGCAGACCTTTAGATTTTCTCGATTTTTATAATGCTTTGGTTATTTGTACAGTTTCCGGGTGGAGCAGATGAAGGTGAATCATTGAATTTCTTAGTTGACTCAGCCATATTTTTATAACTTTCTCTACTATATTTTCCAATTTATATTATGAATTAAGAAGAAAAAATTATAAAGCCCTGGGCAATGACAGATCAAAAAGAAAACTGCAAAACATTCTCAGTTATACTATATATATGCAGAAATCTGAAAAATATTAGTAATGTGTTAATATAATAAAACCATAACCAAGTAGGATTTATTCTAAGAAAGCAAGGGTGGTTATATGTTAGAAACTCTACTGATATAATATAGACTTAATTACATCAGTATATTGATATATCAAAAGAGGGAATCTATATGATCAGCTCATTTGATGCTAAAAAGACAAAAAACAATACTTACTAGGTGAGGAAATTTTCCAGTTTTCTAGAAATAGTAAAATATTCCTAACACTGGAGTAAAACAAATAAATGGCTGGAACCGACTAGAAAAAAAATTGCTTTTGTATATATTAAAGCTAGGAAGATCTATGTTATAAATCACATAATTCAAAGCAGTGGAGAAAGAATGCCATTTGATAAGTAGCCTTTGGACAACTGGCTTAGTATTTGGAAAACAATAAAGATCTACTCCATACCATATGCCAAAATGAATTACATTTGTTGTAAACAAACAAGAATTACAGAAAAAGATAAGTAAATATTTATCTGGTATCAGAGTAGGGGCATCTTTTCTAAACATAAAAATAAGGAATAAAACATTAGGGAAAGTATAGGTATATTTGATCACACAGAAGCATAAACATACTTATGCATTACAAGTATAAAAATTAAAAGGCAAATAACAAACTTGAAAAATACTTGTTGCAAGGAAAAAACTCATGGTCTTAATGCACAAAGAGGTATTTCAAACCAATCAGAAAAAAAAAAAATCCCCAAGAGGAAAATGTGCAAAGGATAAAAATAGGCAATTAAAAAAGAGAAGAAACACAAAATTGACAAAACACATATAAAAACAAACTTAACTATACTCACAATTCAATGTTATTAACCAAAGTTACAATCTCCAGTTTATTGAACAAAGAGTCTCAGTGAGAAGCTCCTGGCCTTGCCTTGGTTGATATAAAGAACCTAAATATCCTAAGCATTTGTCTGTTGTCTATCTGATATTGGACATCAGAAAGGTACCTACATTCTGAGATTTTTAATAAAATCTATGTTTTTTTTTAGAAAATTTAAGTTCTTCAGTATATATGAGTAGATACAGAAGTTTCTAAAATACTGAGGGCTTAAAAACAACAAAAAAAAAGGTGACAGAAGGGAACAAGCTTAGACTAATGAGACCTCATTTATCATGTTCCTCCCGATAATGCTTCTACCACCCATCTCCCTTGGTCATATGATTTTAGGTTGGCACTGGAATGAGGGTGAAGGGATGGAATTGGATGGGAACTAGTGACTTTCTGTTTAAGGCAGCTCTGAGTAAACCACTCTCTGACTCATCCTTGGACCAGGCTTTTGCCTGACTCATAGTTTAAGGGAGCTGTCACCCGGACAATAAAATCTCCTTAGATGCTATCTGCCAAACAGTCCTTGCTTAGTTACAGCTATGGGGGAAAGAGTCATGAAAGCAAAACCAGAGATTGCTCCAGTTGAAATATCAAAAAGGAAAGTGGCAACCTAAACTCTGTGATGTTTATAACACAGACTGCCAATAACAAAATGGTGTTTCTAGGGAAAAATTAAACCCTTTCAATGGCCTCAAAGAAATTAGCAGCTTAACAATATACACGTATCGGAATGATTAAAACCATTCTCAAGCCTTATAAAAATATATGCAAAAAGATTTAAGTGTCCTTCAAAGATTTTGCATTTTATCTTATATAGGAAATAATCACACAGAAAATTTGTGGAAGGGCAAAACTATACGGAATGTAATTTGATCTTATGAAATATATTTTAAAAGCATATACAACTTGGGTATTTAGAAACACAGGCTTTATGATTTCTTTTGTCCTAAGTGGCATGTCTTTAGAGTACATATAATGCAACGAATTTCTGAGGTCATTTTGACCTTTACTTCTTAGGGAATAAAGTATTATTCTTCTGTAAAGAAGTTCATAGTTTAATGGATAAGGTGTCAGGGAAAAAAAAATGAGACTAAGCAAGAATACCCTGGTTCTTGGGCTCTCTGTTATAAATAATGCTCTCATTAAAATTCTGCTTCGGAAGAAAGGCAAGTCCATTAGTCTGGGAGCTAATTTTTACTGGCTCCTTGGATGTATGCATATTAAAAATTCAGCTTTTATAATTGCCAGTCATCAACCACCTAGTCAATGCTGTTCTTGGAGATTTTAATTATTTACTTCATTTGCATAGACACTCCAATTTATGATCAACCATTTAGTTATCAAGGGACAGTTTGATACTTTTTCTTTTACATTTTTATTTATCCTTTTTATATTCCTAGGAAAAGCTCTGAGTCAGACCTTGTACCACAGTGAGTCTTATTAGAAAATAAAAACCATGGCCACCTCCATGAGTACTATGTGGGAACCATGGTTACTGATAAAACTTGGGCAAATTAGGGTTTTATTAGAACAAATCAAGGCTCTATGTCCAGTTAAAATATGCCTTTTTTTCTGAGTTCAACATAATGGTTTGTGTAAAAATATCTAATAATACAGTGCACACCAATAGTGCTTATTTTCTGTAATTCCCTTTCAGGAATGAATCCTTTCTGAAAAATAATCACAAAATGGCATACTGGGCAACTAAAATACAGTCACATATTATTTATCATCCCAATATTTGTATGATCTCTTGTTATGAATTTGCATCATTGTTTCCATTTTTAAGAACTGATTGGTAGACACCAGAAATTAAGTGACTAGCTTTAATGTCATAGGAGCCAGTGATAGTTGTGGAAATAAATTCTGTGTTCCATCCTTATACAACAGGACATTTTCTGTTATACTGCATGGCTTCCATACAGATGCAGTGTTTTCTCATCACTTTCCAAAAAAAAAATTTTGAAGGTAAAATTCTAATTTGAATTCTATTTACAAAGTAACACATTATTTTTTATAGTTTTTATGTCTCTAATCACTGAAGAATGTTTTATAATATCTCTTTGCCCCACTTACAGCTAACATGGTGTTAGACTTGGTGGAAATACGGTGAGAAAGTAGGGGCCCAAAAAGTAAATAAAGAAACCACAATGACATTTACTTAGGACGTTTGATAGCATGAAAATAGTATTTCAACAAAATCCTGGCAAGGACCATCTTGAAAAGACCCGGATGTATTCACATCCAGACTATTTTACTTGTATATCATTATGATAGCATTCTTAAAATTTTAGTTTTTTTTTTCAGAAAGACATACACATACCCATATGCCTAAAAATCCTTTTCTTATCTTTGCCCAAATTTTGAGTATATTTTATAAGTGTATGCAGTAGTAATACCTCTCCTGAATTACCCTTAATTTGGGAAATATCTACCTTGCTTCTCAGGTGGACCAGTGTCCCACATATTTTGGCTTTATGCATGCAGTAGAGCTGATTCTTTCCCAAATCTAATCAAAACTGCCTTTAATATTCGATGTTCACAATAAGGACTACTATTAAAACCTCCATTTCTATTGTGTGCCACACAATGTTTGATACAATATACATATTTTCTAAAAAGAGTAAAATATTGAAAAGGCTTCATATTCTCCTCTAAGAAACAACCTAATTATTGAACAAAACCAGTGCTTTGTCTATCAGCTGTGTTCTGCTACTGGCTCTGGAACAATGAAAGTGATTGATTTGTAATCACTGGTCTTATTGCTCTCCCTCCCTCTTCACTATCTGGAGGCTTTCTTCACATAGAAAGCTGAAAAGTTAATGTGAATGGAACCAAACAGCACCACCTGGAAAGCGTGGGAATTGATTGCTGAGGCTTCCTGCACTGCAAGACTTCAGTGCCATTGTGCCCAGCGCTCCTGGTGTGCAATCTCCTAAAACCCCCAGAGAGCATACTGGGTGAAGGACAACAGTGGAACAAAGGATGACAGTTCTGGAAATTACAAAATCACTCCTTCGCAATGCAGACAAACTTAGTACCTGAAAATAATTTTTCCTTGGAAAGTTGAAATCAAAGAATAATTTTGATGTGTTTTCCTTTCTGCTCTTCTATTTCCCTTTTCCAGTAAAACATCCATCTATATTCATCTAGTTATCAATACAAGTTTTAACATGTTCCTTTTCCATTATATGGAGAATTATGTTTTTTTCCTTTGCTATCCTTATTCTGTACAAAATATTTTATTGTAGTTTTTGAGTTTATTGAGTGTTTTTTCAGTAAACAACATATTTTTATTATATTGAATATTTTGTTGCTGCAAATATTGTCCTGTTCTAGGCACTGGAAGAGAAACACTTAAATGAGCCACTTTACCTGTCCATAAAGAGTTTGAAACCAATAAGGAAAGAATAATGACAACTATAATAAATATGGGAAGGAGATATGCAATAAATGTAGGTATAAGTAAAGTTTTATGGAAACGCTTAATTTTAAGGGAGGAGTAAAATAGGGGAGACTTGGAAATACATCATGAAACAGATGGCATTTTTTCTGAGCCTTGATGTTTGAGAAGGGTTTTGACTGATAACAAAGGAAGAGCTACAGCATTTTAGAAACAAGATTCAGCCTCAGATCGTGCTTGGTTATCTGGGGCAACCAGAGTTGATCTTTATGATTGCAATTCAGGTTTGCTGGAGGATTGTGGGAAGGTGAGCCAGGAAAGGTGGCTGTGGCAGACTTCTTTAATTTCATGAGGAAGCTTTACACTTCCTCCTGGAATTAGCAAAAGGTGACAGGGAATTAGCAAGATTTAAGAACAGACACATGTTCTAGGCAGATAAATATGGTGACAGTGGGAAGAAGTGGTCAACAAGCTGGACTTCTAACACAAGGGGAATAATTTGAAGGTGATTTCATTAGTTCTAGAACAGATGATAATCTGCACTAGTAAAGTGGTAGAGAATAAAAAGATGAAGAGTATTTGAGTATCATCATGTATATATAATGTGTCATACGATATTGTGTGGTTGACAAAGTTTGGAGAGAGGAGCTGGTCAAACAGAAGTCAAACATTATGAGTTTGCTTAACTAGTCCAGAATGATATTTAAAGGCCAACCAATGTCTCCTAATTTAATGGAGAAGAATGAGAGGCTCATTTTATCTGGGCTACAGAGAGGGCTTCTTATTTTAACCAGGCCCTCACATATTTCAAGATGCATAAAATTAACAGAGGAAATAAATATTCCCCTGTTAAGTATACAAACTCACATAAACTATATGTATTTGGTAATCTGTAAAGCAGGCATACTATGGAATAGCCTGACACTTTCCAGCTTTATTTGTAGCTTTTCTAACTGATCCAGTCAAGTGAATTTGAATCCTTTTTATTTGACTATTCCATTCTCAAATACTAACACCCTGTGCCATTTGCTTTTGTTCTTCCCACTTTAAAAGGTATTTTTTCCCTTCACTGTAAAGATTTAGAATATTAGATGAGAACTTTCATAATTTCATTAATTCAAAATTATTTATTGTATACCTACTATGTTCCAGTCTGTGTTCTAAGTATTGTGATGCGATACCATATATAACAGTTTCATATAATGGATTTATAATCGATTTGAGGTCAAAATCCCTTTGCAATTTTAGGCCTATTTATTTTTAAAGATGATCAGAAGAATTATTTTCACTAGGATAAATATATTAGTGACACAACGCTTAAAAACACAGTTTTAGAATGAAACTAACAATAATATATAAGTGTTGATTCTAACCTTGTTAGCTCTGTGGACATAGATAAGTTATTCTGCCTTCTTAAACCTCAACTTTCTCATCTGTAAAAACTGAGATAATATTTATATAAACTTTATAGGTTTATTGTAAGAATCACATGAGAAAAAATATTTAAAGCTCTTAGCACAGTAGAAATACAAGTTACAGTTATTATTATTTATTCTTATATTATTATAATTTTATTTCAAAAAAATGAAATAAAAGAAAAATTGAAATTAAGACATATGAATCTTCCAAAGTAATAAAACAAAAACTGCATTAAGTAGACCCTCTTTTTTGGTCATATTTTCTTTTTAATTCAATCTATAGTTATTAACTTGTACAAAACACAAATCAGTTGTATTACCACACAGAGTATTTAAACATCTTCAGTGAATTTACAGAATTCTGTTTAATAGCAGTTACAGGCTAGAAAACTGCCATGCGGCCCATTAAAACTAATTCAAACCAATATATCAAATGAACAGCTGAAATCTGTTCATTTGTTTATATCTGATTTCTGTAATTCAGTTAGTGGGTCAACTTACAATTTAATTGCAAAGACTATGAACTGAGGAACAGTTTATAAAATCACTCCTTGGAATTAAAATGATGAAACGCAGATAGCGCTATACAAAAGGATGTCAGAATAATACACATACAATGTAGAGGTCCCCGAATATTTCTGGAAAAATACCTACAGGGTTTTACAAAGGGGACCTCCAAGAAATAGATTTTAGCACCCTGAATGAGTTAATTTTTAGAACAAGAGAATAATTGCTCCCAATATTTTATGACATTACCAGTTTTTAAACCTATAAGTATTTTTAAATTATCACAAGTAGCATACTTATTATTTAAAAAGCTAAATATATATAAGTATAATAAAAAACTATGAAAGTGTCCTCTCTCCATGGATTTCTACTCTCTAGACAGACGCAATTAATTATAGCAACTAGATATTATGCTTTCTTTATAAACATGATATGTCATCTCAATCACAGCTATACTCATATCCAAAGACACGTTTTGAAATAATAAAAGGATATATGTTTCCACAGTTCTTCAATATGTCTATTTTGTTCTTTGCCAAAATATCTTGAATATCTCTCAAAATCAGTACATGACTCTATGTTGTTGGAATGAGAGCATAAGATCCTACTGCATTAATTCTTCTCACTCATTCAGCAGGTATTTATTGAACTTCTATGGAATAGAGATTATGAGAAGTTGGGAGTATATAAATTAACAAAACAGTCGAAAATTCCTGCCCTCATAGGAGAGTTTACAGTGAGAGGAGAGATAGATAATAAACATTATAAATAAGTAATTTATATATTATTAAAACATAATAAATGATACATTAAATAAAGTAATCTGGCATGGCCTCATGGAAATGGTGACATTTGAAAAAGACTGGAAGGAGGTAAGAAAACAATCCATGTTTATATATGGAGGAAGCAGTTCCTGGAAGAGGAAACAACTGATGCAAAGGCTGTGTTACTGTCTGAATGTCCCCAAAATTCATATGTTGAAACCTAATTGCTAATGTGATAGTATTAGAGGTGGGGCTTTAGGAAGTGATTAAGTCATAAGGGTGGAGCCTTCATGAATGGAATTAGTGACCTGATAAAAAAGCTGGAGGGAACTAGTAATTGCCCCATTGTTGACCTGTTTCTCCTGCCATGTGAAGGCACACTGCTCCTCCTCTCCATAGGATGCACCAAAAGGGCGCCATCTTGGAAGCAGACAGGGAAGCCTTCACCAGCACCTTGATCTTGGACTTTCCAGCCTCCAGAACCATGAAAAATAAATTTTCATTGTTTATAAATTACCCAGTATGTGGTATTATGGCATTTCAGCACATTAAATAAGAGAGGTTGTGAAGCAAAAGTATGGGTAGCATGTTCCAGGAATATAAAGGAAACCAATGTGCCTGGAGAGGCATGAGCTGGCACTGTGCTGTTTGATATAGTACCCATTAATCACACATGGCTATTGAGCTAAACCAATTTAAGATGTGCTATTAGTATAACATACATTTCTGATTTTTAAGGCTGTGCATGAAAAAAATACCAAAATCATTTTTATATTGATTACTTGTTGAATTTTTATACTGGTTTCATGTTGTTGAAATGATGTTTTTGAAATGTTGGGTTAAATATAATGTTATTAAATTAATTTCACTTATTTTCAACATTTTAATGTGCTACTAAAAACTTTACAATTGCAGATATGACTCACATTACATTTCATCATTAGACAGAGCTGAGCTAGGAGAATCATAGGAGATGTTGTCAGAAGAAAAGCGAAGGAGTAGATCATGTAGGTCACTGGAAGGACATTAGCTTCTATTTGAATAAAATGAAAATCCTTTCCTGAGACTGGCCATAGGAGTGACTGATCAGAGTCACATGTTGCAAGAATCACTCTGTTTTACCATGTCGAGATTAAACTATAAGAGAGCAGAGACTAAAAAAAAAAAAAAAAAAAAAGAGGAGGCTATTACAATAGGTGTGGTGGTGCCAACAAGATATTGTGATGAATTAGATGTGGAACTGGAGAGAAAGAGAGGAGTAAAAAAATAACTTCAAGGTTTTTGTTCTCACCATCTGAAAAGATTGTGTTGCCATCAATTGAAATGGGTTGTGTAGTGGGAAATGCATGTATGTTTGGGGATGTGGTAATGTCGTAGTGAGGCCAGGAGGTTGGTTTTGGTTTCTTTTTTTTTTTTGAGTCAGAGTCGTGCTCTGTCGCCCAGGCTGGAGTGCAGTGGCACGATCTCAGCTCACTGCAACCTCTGCCTACTGGGTTCAAGAGATTCTCCTGCCTCAGCCTCCTGAGTAGCTGGAGGCATGTGCCACCACACCTAACTAATTTTTGTATTTTTAATAGAGACATGGTTTCATCATGTTGTCCAGGCTGGTCTCGAACTCCTGACCTCAAGGGATCTGCCCACTTCGGCCTCCCAAAGTGCTGGGATTACAGGCTTGAGCCACTCTGCCTGGCCCAGGAGGTTGGTTTTTGATGTAACTTTAAGATGTCTATTAAAGATCACAATAGAAATGCTGATAATACATTTTAACATATCACTGTAGCAGTCTTTCTTCTGAATACTACACACTGCGTGTGTGTGTGTGTGTGTGTGTGTGTGTGCATGCTTTTACTCATTATGTATGCTATTTTCCTGCTTTTTTATTGGATAACAAACACTGGGAACTTTATCTTGTTGGGTGCTAAATTATTTTTAAAATTCCTCCTATAGCTCCATCCTTTTGAGTCTTGCCTTCCTAACTTGTTAAATGGGTCCAGAGAAGTGCTCAACCTAGGGCTGCTTACTCCTCACTACTGAAGCAACTTCTGAGTACTGTAAAATACTGAGTATGGTGATTAATTTTATGTGTCAACTTTGTTAAACTATGGTATCCAGGTTTTGGTCAAACATAGGCCTAGATGTTTCTATGAAGGTATATTTTAGATGCAATCAGTAGCTGTAAGTAAAGCAGATTACCTTCCATAATGCAGGTGGGTCACATCCAATTAGTTGAAAGCATTAAGAGAAAAAAACTGAGGACCCCCATGTAAGAGAAAATTCTGCATCAAGACTGCCTTCAGACTTGAACTGCAATATCAACCCTTCTCTGAGTCTCCAGCCTACTGGTCTGCCCTGGAGATTTTGGACTGGCCAGCCTCCACAATCAATTCTTAAAGTATATGTATACACACACATGCATACATTCCATTGGTTCTATATCTCTGGAAAACTCATACTAATACACCAAATGAAATTATAAGACTTTCCTGAGTACTAACCTAGTGCCTGTGGATTATGAGTTTTTCCAATCTGTCTGGTTATAACACGCATAATTCCCAGCACCATATCTCAGCTTTTGGCACGGCTTCCCTTCCTCTAATCCTTTCATATGTTCTTTCCAAGTTTTATGTACTTTCCTCATAAACATGTGTTGATTAGTACTCTGCTAAATGCTTCAGGAGATTCGTTTGAAGATATTCGAGTTTCTCTATGAAGGACTTATCTCTCTTAGTACTCTCTCACAAACTTGAGTCACTTTTCAACTTCTCCTCTTAGAGAGTCTGCCATATGCCATTTCCCAAAAGCTATCTCCAGGTTTTAGCTGAAGACTCCTTATGGGACTTCCCTAAATTGTTCCCATCACTCAAGTAGCATAGTTCTTCATAGCCTGATGTCTGATGTCTTGAAAATCATTGCTTCTGTAATGTATTTCTTCATTTACATCATATTTTAATTCTAGTTTTATAATATATTTTATTTTGGGAAGGAATTTTCTGAATCCTCCCATATGTAATGTATCAGGTACTTGAGATTTATTTGTGTTGTAGCATTCCAACTCTCTGTCCCACTCTCATCCCCGAGAAAAGCAATCCTATTGGAATTTTGAATATTTGTTCTGATTTCATGAAGACATTTTTAAGATATCTACCCTCTTTACAGTGCTAAATATTCCAATCAAGAACAAAGAAAACCTCTCTCTTTACATGTCGTTTTGTTTTCTAAGAGAGTGTTATAGTTTTATCATTATAAGTATTACACATTGCTTATTAATTCCATTCCAAGAGATTTATGGTTGTATTGTTATTATACATTATCCTTTTTCTTTTGATTTTTGTTTTGCTATGTTTTCTGTTTTATTTTTGGACATTCATTACAGTAACCCATAATCTTACTGAATTATCTTATGTTTAAATAGCATTTCATTTTATTCTTTGGGTTTAGAGATATATAGTCACATTATTCAAAATAAACAATATTTTTGTCTCCTTTTCAAAATAAGGAATGTTTGGGAACTAAGGTTTTCATCCCTGGCTCCTTCTTCCTCCCAACTCTCTTTGGAGTCATTTAGAATATGGCGCATGCAAGCTGGAGGCATCTGGGTAGAGCCGGAGGATGAATCTAATATTCTGCAGATGGTATAGCGAAAAATTTTTTTCCTAAGGAGAATCAACTGAAATCTACAAATCCCCCTGATGAGAGGGCACACTGGCTTTGTGTAGTCTTTCAAAGGTTGCTTGATCCCAGTTACTCTCTTAGGCTTGGAGGAAATCAGTCACCTTGCACTCACCTGCATTACTGGGCTGCATTGCCCCCAGGTCCTGTGAGTGATACAGGGCTCTTACTTATACTCAGGGTGAAAAAAAGAGGGGACTGGGGATGCAGTACCCACATGCTTCAAGAGAGAATAACACATTTGACAGATAACAACCTGACCACGGGAGCAAAAATGACTGTGCCTTCCATTTTATTTCACCATCCTCCACTGAAAGTCTGCCTTAGCTCAGAACCTATAATATCCCCATGTGTGAAGGCTGGGGGCACATATAATGAAAATATGGCAAAAAAAATAACCTTAAAGGGTATAAGTAATCTAAGGAATGGTGAGTGATCCAAAATTCTTTAAGTGATAGTTCCCAATAAATTATTACTAGAACTGATGAAGAACTCAAAGAAAACATTAACATAAAATGAATGAGGACCATCAAAGGGATATAGTCAGAAAACCTATAATGATTGTGATTCATAAATTATAAAATAAAACACTGGAATTTAAAATAGAAAAGGCCAGGTATGGCTCAGATTTGTATTTGTAATAAGATCACATGGAAGAAATAACTTAGAACAAAGACCAAAAACCCCACAAGAATATGATAATCATAAGAAACAGATCCCAGAGATCTAACATGCCAACAGTATTTCAGAAGAAGAAAAAGGTAACAAATGGAGTTGAAATAACAAACAAATAATAATCCACTAACTGAAAAAAAAGACAACCATTCAGAAGTCTGAGGACGAAATTTTTTACAAAAATTCTTGATTTTATATATATATGTATATATATGTATATGTATATACATATATATACATATATATACATATACATATACATATACATATACATATATATATATATATATATATATATATATATATATATATATAGAGAGAGAGAGAGAGAGAGAGAGAGAGAGAGAGAGAGAGACAGAGTCTTGCTCTGTTACCCAGGCTGGAGTGCAGTGGCATGATCTTGGCTCACTGCAACCTCTGCCTCCTGGGTTCAAGAGATTCTCTTGCCTCAGCCTCCCGAGCAAGATATTTTAAAAGGTAAAACCATTGTACTGACTGGTCAGATTTTACATTTGCTACTGGAAGCAAGAAGACAGTGGAACACAAACTATTTAGAGAAAAGGACTGTGATCCCCATGTCCTGCAACAAGTCAAGAATTCATTAACCTTTCAGCACCACTGTAGCAGTTTCCTGGGGTTCCCTTAACTTGTATTATACATTTAATAGCCTTCATCCACCTTTTGAATCTCAGAAGCTCATGGAAATTTCTGGTTTGTAATGCCTCTACCTCCCTTTCTCAATACAGTATTTTAATGAATATATTGTTTGTTTTCCTTCCTTTACTACATTTGGATGTGGAGAGGGAGAGGAGATACATGCATATCTCATTTTATTGTACTTTGCTTTATTAAGCTTCACAGATATTGTGCTTTTTACAAATTGGAGGTTTGTGGCAGCCCTGTGTAGACAGCGTCTATCAGCAATATTTTGCCATCTGCGTGTGCTCACTTTTTGTCTGTGTGTCACATTTTGGTAATTCTCACAGTATCTCAAACTTTTTCATTATTATTATATCTGTTATGATAGTCTGTGATTAGTGACCTTTGATGTTACCATTGCAATTGTTTTGAAGCACCATGATCTGAATACATATAAGACAGCAAACATAATTAATAAATGCTGTATGTGTTCTGCTTGCTCCATGGAACAGCCACTCCCCCATCTCTCTTCCCTCTCCTTGGGACTTTCTATTCGCTGAGAGAACAGCATTGAAATTAGGCCATTTAATAACACTGCAATGGCCTCGAAGTGTTCAAGTTAAAAGGAAGAGTCACACATCTTTCACTTCAAATAAAAAGCTAGAAATGATTAAGCTGGAGGAGGAAGGCATGTACACTTACACAGGGTGAAAGCTAGGTGTCTTATGCTAAACAGCCAAGTTATGAATGCAATGGAAAAGTTCCTGAAGGAAATTAACAGTGCTGTTCCTGTGAACACACAAATGATAGTGACACAGCCTTATTGCTGTTATGGAGACAGTTTTGGTGGTCTGGATAGAAGATCAAACCAGCCACAACATTTTTTTTAAGCCAAAGCTTAATCCAGGGCAAGGCCTTAACTCTCTTCAGTTCTATGAAGGCTGAGAGAGGAAAAAAAAAACCTTCAGAAGAAAAGTTGGAAACTAGCAGAAGTTGGTTCATGAAGTTTAAGGAAAGAAGCCATCTCCATAACATAAAGTGCAAGGTGAAGCAGCCAGTGCTGATGTAGAAGTTGCAGCAAGTTATCTAGAAGATCTAGCTAGCTAAGATAATTGATGAAGTTGGCCACACTAAAAAACAGATTTTCAGTACAGATGAAAAAGCCTTCTATTGGAAGAAGATGCCATCTAGGACTTTCTTAGCTAGAGAGGAGAAGTCAATGTCTGGCTTCAAAGCTTCAGAGGACAGGCTGACTCTTGGTAGGGGCAAATGCAGTTGGTGACTTTAAGTTGAAGCCAATGCTCATTAACCATTCAAAAAATCCTAGGGCCTTTGAAAATTATGCTAAATATAGTCCATCTATGCTTAATGAATGGAACAATAAAGCCTAGATGGTGGCACATCTCTTAACAGCATGGTTTACTAAATATTCTAAGCCCACCGTTAAGACCTACTGCTCCAAAAAAAAGATTAATAATATTACTGTTCATTGACAATGAACCTGGTCACCCAGGAGCTCTGATAAAGATATTGGAGATTAATGTTGTTTTGATGCCTGATAACACAACATCCATCCTGCAGCCCATGGATCAAGAAGCAATTTTGACCTTTAAGTCTTATTATATGAGAAATACCTTTATAAGGTATAGCTGCCATGGCTAATAATTCCTCTGATGGAACTTGAAAAGGTAAAAAAAAAAAAAAAAAGTAAACTGAAAACCTTCTGGAAAGGAACATTCAAGATTCATGGGAGGGGATCGAAATATAAAGATTAACAGGAGTTTGGAAGGAATTTATTCCAACTTTCATGGATGTCTTTGAGAAGTTCAAAACTCCAGTGGAGGAATTAACTGCAAATGCGGTGAAAATAGAAGGAGAACCAGAAGTGAAGCCTGAGGATGTGACTAAATTGCTATAAGCTCATGATAAAATTTTAACGGATGAGAAGTTGCTTCTTATGGATGAGCAAAGAAAGTGGTCTCTGGAGATGGAATCTACTCCTGGGGAAGATGCTGTGAACATTGCTGAAATTACAACAAAGGATTTAGAACATTCCATAAACTTAACTGATAAAGCAGTAGAAGGGTTTGAGAGGATTGACTCCAATTTTTAAAGAATTTCTACTGTGGGTAAAATGTTATCAAACAGCATCACATGCTACAGAGAAATCATTTATCAAAGAGTCAGTCTATGTGGCAAACTTTATTGTCTTATTTTTAAAAATTGCCACAGCCACCCCAGCCTTCCACAGTCACCAACCTGATCAGTCAGCAGTCATCAACATCAAGGCAAGACTGTCTACCAGTGAAAACAATACAACTTGCTGAAGGCTCAGTTGATTGTGAGCATTTTTTTTTTTTTACCAATAAGTATTTTTAAATTAAGGAATGTTCATTTTTTTAAAAAAATAATTTCATTGCACACTTAATAGACTACAGTATCATAACTTTTATATGGACAGAGAAACAAAAAAAAATTGTGTGACTTGCTTAATTGTGGTAGTCTGGAACAGAAACTGCAGTATCTCCAAGGTATGCTTATAAATGACTGCTCTCGCTCTCTCTCTCTCTCTCTATGCGTGTGTGTGTGTGTGTGTGTGTGTGTGTGTGTGTGTATTTCTACTACATCTTGTGCAAAAAAAAATTCAAGACATTTTGATTAATCAGGCTTGAATAAAGGATGCAGGATTATTTCCATTTTGTGTGTATGGACTTTACTGTCACGTTATTTCAGTTATTAGAAGACAAATTACACACATATAGCAAAGGGGATATTAAGGGTCAAAGCTTCCTGTCTTTACTTGCCACTCTATATTCCATTTAATAGCTGAAAATTACTAGACATAAGTATAGTAATTATCTGAACACCAACCAGGGATCATATCATTGAACTGATTACTTTAAATTACTGTTGACAGAATCCACTCCAACTAAACAAAGCAATAGTGCTTCACTTCATGGTAAAATTTTCCAATTTATTGATTTTTTTCTCTATTAAAACATGCCTTTCATAAATGATTGCATGGTTATTTCCCTTCAATTTCTCATTCACATGTAGTATAAAACAAGAAATGTGCCCCAATATAAGAGTGTATGGTTAGAAGTCATTTATTAAGTTGGTTTGTTTGTAAGCAAAATATTTTTTTTAAATGAAGGCAATATCTTGCTTTTGCTGGCAGCTACTGTTGGCACTCAGCCACCCATATCCTAATTTTGTAATTTTTATGCCTCTGTGCTAGGCAGATGTTTATCTAAATGATTTAAATCTCTGTCTCCTACATTTTAGACACATTTTGTATTAAGACATGCTCCCTCTGTAACAGCATAGATTAAAAGTTAATTAAGAAGAAGTTAAAGAAGGAGAAAAGTAATTACCTTTTCCATAGGCATGCGTTTCATTTTTGACAGGTTAAAATTGAGGAAGTCGAATAAAGGCTTGGAAAGTGGAAATATTTTTTAAAATCATTATTGTTTGCTTCTTTATATACTTAAAAGTGCCAAGTTAGTTAAGAAAAGTAGTCCATTTAGTAATGCAAGATGGGCTATTCAATAATGAAATCTTGCTCATTATTTTATAGGATTCCTGTTTTTAAAGTTACATACTCAAATTATCTATCAAAAATGGAAATCATCAATATGTAGTTCGTAATTCTTACAGGATTTCAAGTAGAGTAGGGTATGAGAAGAGGAATTTGGAGAGTTTTTCCTGGATCTTTAAAAACAAACAAATCCTAGTTAGAAAATAAATGTAATGAAGTGATTTTACATATCTTATTTTATGCTACTGTGATTTAATGGGGGAAAATCCTGCTAAAAGCCTGCCAAATTTAAGTTTCCCTTATATGCTGTGTCACTCCTGCTGTGAATATCACTTTAACCTTTTAAAATCCCTAGAGATATTTTATACAGTGGTGGTGTTAGGGCAAAGGAATTAGTGTATGCATATTATGGATCTCAGCAAATCTCCAGATTAGGACAAATTATTTTCAGCTTTCCCCAATAGAATACTGCTAATTGTCATATATTTACATTAAATTCTTCATGATAATAAACACTGTAATTAAAACTGCAACATTGCTACCATTAAAAACCATTTTAATCACCTTAAATTTGCAACAAAAAATATATCTTTGGGCTGAAATGATATATGTAACTATATAAGCAGAGAGGAACACAAATACATTTTGATTTAGAGATATGGATTCTCTGTAAGAAGTCAAAGGTTATTGTTCATTAAACCATGCTATGTTCAGCAAAAAAAATTATAGAAATATTATACCATATGCCTCAACTCTCATTCTCATTGAAGTTAATAATTTGGTGGATATTTTCTTCATTGGGGTCTGTTAGGCCTCAGAAATATACTGAATTTTGCAAAGGAAGTATTTTATTCTCACATATTCTCTTTTATACTCTTTACTGCTCTATAAAAAACAGTTTAAGAACTTCTGATAAGAACAATTGGATAAATAAAAGCTTGAATTATGAACGCTCTCTGAGATTTTAATTGTTATTTTATATTTAGCCATAAGGAGATATAGGGTTTTAGAATTTTAAAACGGGGAAGTGAGGGCTGGGCACAGTGGCTCACACCTGTAATCCCAGCACTTTGGGAGGCCAAGGCAGGCGGATCACCTGAGGTCAGGAGTTCGAGACCAGCCTGGCCAACACAGCAAAACCCCGTCTATACTAAAGATACAAAAATTAGCAGGGCATGGTGGCGGGCACCTGTAATCCCAGCTACTTCAGAGGCTGAGGCAGGAGAATTGCTTGAACCCAGGAGGCGGAGGTTTCAGTGAGCCGAGATTGTGCCACTGCCCTCCAACAAAAGGGAGGCTCCGTACAGGGCAACAAGAGGGAGACTCTGTTTTTAAACAAAAGGGAGTGGGGGTGAGTGAGAAAGTTATTTCATTGTCCTATTATTAACCTTGAATTCTATTTAGCACATAAAACAAAACTAAAATATTCTTATCTATCATTAATGACATGTATTGGTAGAATCCAGAGTTTGCAAAGGACTTTTAAACCTCACTTATGTATATATTGTAAAATAATGGAAAGAATATAGGCTTTGGCATGAATAGACAGATTCTCATCTAACCTTGTCACTTACTGGTTGTGTGAGTCTGGTCAAGCTACTTCTTTCTGCCTCTGTTTCATCACTTGTACTGTTGTGATCATTACATTGGCGAAGCTGTGTTAGCCTGGACCTTGACTCCTGATCATTTGTGTACAACATTGAAATTAGCATTGGAGTCTTTGGTGCTACCAAACCATTTTTCTAGGTATGAATTATCTGTTGAGTGAATTGGTTGTATTCCAGGGGTTTTTCTGGGGAAAGGTTTCTTTTGCTTTGTACTTCTCTGCCATACATAAAAAGCAGTGAGACTACACAGAAGTCCTCATACTTTTCTAGAGGCCTACTCCTGCTTCAGAGGGTCTGAGATATGGTAAGTACTAAGCACACAGTCATACCCATTCTCATCTACAACACGTCTTTGCTTTCAGGCCTTATTAAGCAGAGACAATCTTGGTTCTTAATTATAACTGAAGAATGTTTAATTTTCATTTTTCTTTGTTCTAGTTAAGAAGATTTAATATAGATTCCAAATTTCTCCTCTTATAAATTAAAACTAAACTGCATTTTTGCTCAAATGGAATTAAATGTGAAACTCAGGTTCAAATGGAATAGCTGTCATCCGTATTTTATGCAATATCCTTTCCATGCTGGAATTGTATGCCTTCCTTGTCTTTCTCCTTCAGGTGAAATAACCTCACTTCCCTTAGCTTTTGTCAACAGGTCTAATTTTCATGTCTTAAATCAATTTTTGGTCCCATGTGAACTCTATAGAATATTTGAGTTGTGGTCTCAAACAGAACAAAACCATTAAGGCCTACTCAAGTTGAATGTAGGCAGAAACAAATCTGTCATTTCTAGAGAACACGTTTTCAGTTTTTGCCTTCTTGTCTTCCTCTAATGCACCTCAACCACATTGCTAGGAAATAAAGGATATTTTATAGAAAGTCAGTAAGTTATGAAGTTTCCCTTTTTTCGTCCCTTTTTAGTTAATATTCATTTTTTTGATGGAACTTTGCTGTAAGGAGCAAACAGAGGGGAAGTATGAGAAGAAAAATCAGTCTCACATTGAGATTGGATATCAGCATATACAGGTGGAACCAAAGTGCAATTAAAATTGGCAGAGAAATTTTTCAGTTTAGTATTTTAAAAATAGCTTTTCTTGATTGAATTTATATTATTATTCTTATAATATATGATATAAAGAGAAAAGATTTCTCCAAAACTATATCTGGGATATATAGACTGGACCTTGATTCCAGATAATTTAGCTGCAACACTGCAATCAACAGTGGAGTCTGTGGCTGGTGCAGGCAAGTCAAAGTTTTGCAGGTATGAATTATCTGGAAATGAATTGGTTGTGCCCCAGGGGCAAGGTGTCTCTTTCGTTTGTAACTGTGCTGCGCTCTGAGTTAAACCAGAAAACGTTGAAAGCTGTGTAACTGTGAACAAAGGTCAAAAGACTTCTAAGGGATTCACTTTTGCTACAAAGAAGGTCGCCTGATAGCTGAAGTAAAATTTGGGTCACCAAGCTCCTTGTCCAGTTAATTCAATTTACTTTAGGAAAAACTGCAATAGGTACTAGGTGGAGAACAATGACAACGTTTCTATTGTAAGAAGCTTTTCAAATTGGCTGCCCTTTTCTACTCTATGCAAAAACAGTCCTACCAATAAAAATGATGTCATAATAATTGAAAAAGTAAATAAAATCATTGTCCTACTTGACATGCATAGAGCTTATATAGCACATTCAAATGTTTGAGAATATGATACAAGTATTTTCTATTCAATATCTATTAATATGCAGTATTACAAATCACATAGGAAGAAAAAAGGGAAATCTATTTTTCATTAAATAAACAGAAATATGTAAAAGCCAAGTCTGCCTCTTGGGCAAAATTTATGAAGTACGTCTAATGATGTAGGATAAAAACCCTATAATATTGAGCTGCTTGCAACGTGACATCAGATTACCAAGGAAATGTTAGTAATGCAGATCAGCCTTTAAGGCTGATCATTGCAAAGGTGTCACCTGTCAGACCTGGAAGGCAGATTTCTCATGGGTATGTCAGTATTCTTGCTGATTCTGTTAAACTGCATCTATCTGAACTTCTCATTTGTGGCTCACCTACTCTAGGAGCAAGAAAAGTTGTATCTTGAGATTTTACACTATTGTTAGTATAACTAGAAAAGGCCTAATTAGAATGTGACAGACAGCAGGGGTAGTGCATAATTTAGAAAAGCAACACGAAAGTTAGCACTCTAAGAAAAAAGAAAATACAAACATTGAAGTGAATAAGATGGGGAGGAAAATAGCAAATCAAAAAGCAAATGAGATTAATACAACTTTGCTCTCCAAAGGCAATTATTCAAGTTCCCTAAATCTGGCCATTTCCTCATTCACAGGCTTCCGCAAAGATTCCTCATGTGAAGCATTAGTAAAAGCTTTTCTTGGCAATTCCTTTTGGTCTTCTTATTTCTACCCTTAGTTTAATAAATGCCTTTTCTTTTTGAGATGTGATTCCTTTGCTACAAAGTATTTTTAGGAGAAAAGAAAACACCATGAGCTGAATAAAAGACTGGCATGTAAAACACTAGCATTAGCAGAATCATATTGTACGTCGTCCTTGAAAGGGTAACTTCTGGGTGTAGGCCACAGGAGAGGTAATACTAAATTGCCAGAAATATTCTTAGAGCTTAATTAAAACATAACAAACCATTATGTCATCAATATTAAAGGTCAAGACACTGCTATGATTGTATGTTTCAAAAAACACAGTCATAACTAGTCTTCAGGGAAACAAGCAACCCCACGTTCCTGGCAGAGCTCATCCTTCTGCATTCTGAGTCTACTCAACGATAATGTTGGAGAGTAAAACATGTGCAAGAGTGTTCTACCAGGGACTGTCATGGTTTGGCTCACACCCTATAATCTCTTTTGCAGGTTGATCTTTTTTTTCAAAGCTGAAATGATTTTGGTAGGAAAATAATTTAGTCTGATAACTCAGGAGAAGAAATAGTCTGGTGACAGAGAGGGAGAAAAAGAAGATGGGAGGATGGGAAACCTATGGACACAAAGGGCTGACTGTATATAGATCTGGAATTTTGATTTGTTGCAATGATAATGAGTCAACCATATGGGCTTTTTAAAATACATAATACTTTTATATGTATATATACACATATATGGAGTACATACATTGCTTTCTAATTTTCTATGAGACTTACAAAGAGTCCCAGTTCTGCTCTCTGATGTCATTAATAACATTAATTACTTAAGTAATATGAATTACATTAAGTTCTTGGACAAGAATATAGCGACTTGAAGCTCTTCTGCTGTGTTCTGCCTCAGTTGCTCAGATCAGACCACTCAGATATTGATGCTGATACAGAAAGGGCCAGATGAATGTTTCTCAAAGTGTGTTCAGAGAATCAGCTTAATTGACTCAGGATACTTGTTAAAATATGCAGTCCTGGGATCCGCAAGATAAACTGAATTTTTTTTTTTTTTTTTTTTTTTTAGCTGGGGCCCAGGACTGTGGATTTAAACATAACTTCATTAGCTGATTCTTCAGCTAAAGAATAGTTGGGCTAGACTTGCCTTCACTTCCTGATCTTCATGATTGAGATTACCACCTTGTCCCTAAGAGAGGTAGTTTTTTCCGTATGGCTTCACTTCTCGCCTCTTCCCACTAAGAGGAGCTCACTCATGGGTATTCTTAATATGACCTCTAATGGGACCACACCAGCCGTGTTGATTGTCTCCAAAGGTGTAGAAATCAAGACACCTTTCAAATAAAAGCTCTCACTGAAAGGAATGAAATATACCAATAAAATCTGTTACACATACTTCTTTTCCAGAAACTATTTCCAGAAACTCTGTTTCAGAACATATATCTCTTTTTTATTTTTCAAATGACGTTTCTATAAAATGTATAAGAAGGTATATTTTTTTTAAAAAGTTTAACCTTTTAATTTGTGACGTAATATATAACTTCCCATCAAAAGTTAATTTCAGGTTGGCCTAGTGCTGCCATCCTGAGATACGGCTCACAGGAGTCCCCAGGGCTGCCTCCAGCTTTCTCACAATAAACTTACAATGGCTGTGGGGCAGCCCCGCTGGTCCCCAGCTCTGCCATGGAGCCCACTGAATGCACAACCACAAATGTGATTTTGAGACACATTAGAAAAATAATACGATATGGTATGATGGAAAACATTTATTTAAAAACATGTATTTTGAAGTTCACAATTTATATCAACAGAAACTCCTGCCATCAACTAGCACTAGAAATATATTTACAATGAAATATATGTAACTAGAAAAATTAATTCATTTTTCCAGAAAATAAAATTTTCTCCAAACTAGCACTGTCACTTCTGAAAGAAAGCTCAAGAGATTATCGCAAGTCAGACAGCATGACAGGAGTTTTAAAAAAGCAACTCTCATGTTTATAGTCTGGGTAATCCAGATTTTAAAAGTCAAATATTGACGGAAAAGGAGAGGTGCTTCGGTTCATGTGATCAAGATCAAGACTTCCTTTAATACAACAAAGCTCCATTTAATTTCTTAACTGTTCCTTTTCAGTCAATTGAGGTAAGCTATTTCAGATTGCTATAAGCACATTTTCTCCTTTGAAAATGTCTAAACTCTTTGAGACCAGCCTGGGCAACATAGTAGATCTCATCTCTAGAAAATATTTAAAAATTAGCTAGGCATGATGGTGCATGCCTGTAGTCCTAGCTACTTGGGAGGCTGAGGCAGGAGGATTGCTTGAGCCCAGGAGTTCAAGGCTGCAGTCAGCTATGCTTGTACAATTTCACTCCAGCCTGGGCAACAGAGAGACCCTGTTGGGAAGGAGAGGAGGAGGAAAGGAAAGAAGGGAGGGAGGGAGGGAGTCTAAACTACTAAATTCTCCTTATATTTCACCAATATGGAATAATAAGATTTTTTGTTTCTTTTTTAATTTGTGTAGGTACATAGGTGTATATATTTATGGGTTACATGAGATATTTTAATACAGGCATGCAATGTGTAATAATCACATTAGGGTATCCATCACGTCAAACATTTATTCTTTGTGTTATAAACAATCCAATTATACTCCTTCAGTTATTTTACAGTGTACAATTAAATAATTTTTCTTATAGTCACCCTGTTGTGTTAGCAAATACTAGGTCTTATTCATTCTTTCTATATTTTGTGTCTATTAATCATTCCTACTTCCCCCCGCCACCCATCTACTACCCCCTTCCCAGTCTCTGGTAATCATCCTACTCTCTATCTCCATAGGTTCAATTGTTTTAATTTTTAGCTTCCACAAATAAGTGAGAACATGCAGTTTGTCTTTGTGTGCCTGGCATATTTCACTTAACATAATGACCTCCAGTTTCATCCATGTTGTTGCAAGTGAGAAGATCACATTTTTTTAATAGCTGAATAATATTCCATTCTGTAAATGTACCACATTTTCTTTGTTCAGTCATCTGTTGATAACCTAAGTGTCGATGGGCACTTAGGTTGCTTCCAAATCTTGGCTATCATGAATAGTGCTGCAATAAACATGGAAGTGCAGGTATCTCCTCTATATACTGATTTCCTTTCTTTGGAGCATATACCTAGGCATGGGATTGCTAGATCTTATGATAGCTCTATTTTTAGTTTTTTGAGGAACCTCCAAACTGTTCTCCATAGCGGTTGTATTAATTTACATTACCACCAACAGTGTATGAGGAGGGTTCCTTTTCTCCACATCCTTACCAGTATTTGTTATTACCTGACTTTTAGATAAAAGCCATTTTAACCGGGGTGACATGATATCTCATTGTAGCATTGATTTGCAGTTCTGTGAAGATCAATGATGCTGAGCACCTTTTCATATACCTGTTTGCCATCTGTATGTCTCCTTTTGAGAAATGTCTATTCAGGTATTTTGCCCATTTTTTAAACCAGAGTATTAGAATTTTTTATAGAGTTGTTTGAGCTCCTTATATATTCTAGTTACTAATACCTTATCAGATGTGTAGTTTGCAAGTATTTTCTCCCATTCTGTGAGTTGTCTGTTTACTTTGATTATTTCCTTTGCTGGGCAGAAGCTTTTTAACATGATGTGTTCCTGTTTATCCATGTTTGCTTCGCTTGCCTTTGCTTGTAGGGTATTGCTCAAGAAATCTTTGCCCAGACCAATTTCCTGGGGATTTTCACCAATGTTTTCTTGTAGTAGTTTCATTGTTTGAAGTCTTATATTTAAGTCTTTAATCGATTTTGATTTGATTTCTGTGTATGGCAAGAGACAGGGTCTAGTTTCATTCTTCTGCATATGGATATCCTGCTTTTCCAGCAACATTTATTGAAAAGATGTTTTTCCCCCAGGTGTGTGTTCTCGGCACTTTTGTCAAAAGTGAGTTCACTGTAGGTGTGTGGATTTGTTTCTGGGTTCTCTATTCTGTTCCATTGGTCTATGTGCCTGCTTTTATGCCAGTACCATGCTGCTTTGGTTATGATTAATCAAAGCTCTGGAGTATAATTTGAAGTCAGGTAATGCGATTCCTCCAGTTTTGTTCTTTTTTGCTTAGGATAGCTTTGGATATTCTAGGTCTTTTGTGGTTCCATATGAATATTAGGACTGTTTTTTCTATTTCTGTGAAGAATATCATTGGTATTTTTATAAAGATTGCATTGAATCTGTAGATTGTTTTGGGTAGTATGGACATTTTAACAATACTGATTCTTTCAATCCATGAACATGGAATATCTTTCCATTTTTGGCATTCTCTTCAAATTCTTGTATCAATTTTTTATAGTTTTCATTTAGGAGATCTTTCACTTTTTTGGTTAATTCCTAGTTATATTATTTTATTTGTACCTAATGTAAATGGGATTGCTAAATTGTTTTTCAGATTGTTTACTTTTGACATATAGAAATGGTACCAATTTTTGTATATTAATTTTTTATCCTGCAACATTACTGAATTTGTTTATAAGTTTTAACAGTTTTCTTGTGAAGTCTTTAGGTATTTCCTAATATAAGAGCATATCATCTGTGAACCAGGATAATTTAACTTCTTCCTTTCCAATTTGGGTATTTTTTATTTCTTTCTCTTGTCTGATTGCTCTAACTAGGACTTCCAGCACTATGTTGAATAACAGTGGTGAAAGTAGGCATCCTTGTCATGTTCCTCATCTTAGAGGAAAAGCTTTCAGTTTTCCTCCATTCAGTATCATTCTGTTGATATGTATCACATTGATTGATTTGTGTATGTTAGACCATCCTTGCATTCCTGGAACAAATCCTACTTGGTCATGAGGAATAATCTTTTTAAGGTATTGTTTAATTCAATTTGCTAATATTTGGTTGAGGATTTTTGTATCAATATTCATCAGTGACATTGACTTGTACTTTCCTTTTTTGATGTATCTGTGTCTGGTTTTGGTATCAGGGTAATACTGGTCTCACAGAATGAGTTTGGAAGTATTCCATCTTCATATATTTTTGGAAATAGTTTGAGTAAGATTTGGATTATTTCTTTTTTTAAAAGTTTGGTAGAATTTATCAGTGAAGCCATTGAGTTCTGGACTTTCTTTGCTGGGAGAGTTTTTATTACAACTATGATCTCAATACTTGTTATTGGTCTGTTTAGGTTTTGGATTTCTTCATGGTTCAATCTCAGTAGGTTGTATGTGTCTAGCCATTTATCCATTTTTTTCTAGGTTTTCAAATTTATTGGCTTATAATTGCTTGTAGTGGCTGCTAATAATCCTTTCAATTTCTATGGTATCAGTTATAGTATCTTCTTTTTCATTTCAGATTTTATTTATTTGCATCTTCTCTCTTTTTTACTTAGTCTGGCTCAAAGTATGTCAATTTTAACTTTTCAAAAAACTGTCTTTTTGTTCCATTGATCTTTTGTATTGCTTTCTTCATTTCAAATTCATTTATTTCTGCTCTGATTTTTATTATTTCTTTTCTGCTAATTTTGCATTTGGTTTGCTCTTGCTTTTCTAATGCTTTAAGAACTAGGTTAGGTTATTTGTTTGAAGTTTTTCTTCTTTTTTTGATGTAGGCACTTATAGCTATAAACTTGCCTCTTAGTACTGCTTTGGCTGTATCCCACACATTTTAGTATGATGTGTTTTCATTATCATTTGTTTCAAGAAAATTTTAAATTTTCTTCTTAATCACTTCATTAACTCATTGATCATTCCCAAGAATATTCAGGACAGCCTGCTTGGTGCTCTAACCCCCAGGGATGAGGTGATATCTAAGGTGAAAGACAAAGTCCCCTTTACATTTCCCTCTGCTTTCTCAAGCAAGAGTCTCTCCCCATAGTTACCACATCTTGGAATGTGCTGAGTCTCAGCTGAAGCCAGAAAGTCTCAGGGTGTCATCCAAGGCCAATGGCATACAACCTGGATATTGCTGCTGATTATTCAGGGCCCAAGAGCTTTTTAATCAACAGGTGATGGATCCTGCCAGGACTGGGTCTTTCCCTTCAGGGCAACAGGTTCCCTTCTGGCCCAGGGTATATCTAGAAACGTCATCCAGGAGCTAGGGCCTGGAAAGGAGGTCTCACAACTCTTACTGTGCCCTATCCTACTGTGGCAGAGCTGGTATTTAAGATGCAAGACAAAGTTCTCTTTATTCTTCCCTCTGCTCTCCTCAAGTAGATGGAAGGGGTCTCTTTTGGGGCACAAGCTGTGCAGCCTGGGGCTGGGGGAGGGGCTGCATAAGCACTTGCTTACCACCCTGACTGGTGTCTCAGTAGGTCAATGTGCCACCGAAGTGCAGTGGCTCTGAGCCCAGCTCAGCACTAGGAATTGCCTAGGTGCTGCAGTCCTTGTTTTCTAGACTACGTTTCAAGTTTATTTAGGGCCCCAGAGCACTTCCGCCCACAGTGTTAAGGCTTGCTAGAACTCAAATTCCAACCACTGGGATGGGCAATTCCTCTCTGGCTAGGGCTGGTTTAAACACTTCCTCCAAGGGCAGATATCAGCTGAGTTCAGTCCGGTTTTGCTTTGTGCTGTGACAGGGCAGCACTGAGTTCAATGCAATGCCTCACAATTGTTGAACTCTCCCTCTCTTAAGCGCAAAAATTTTCTCTCCAACCCATGTGGCCTCTGCCAGGGGATGAAGGAGGGGTGGCAATGGCAATTCAAGACTGTCTTTTCTATCCTTTTCAGTGCCTCTTTCAGTATGAAGTTAAAAGCAGGTACTCTGAATGCTCACGTGATTTTTGGTTCTGATGAAGGCAATTTTGGTGTAGATACTTGTTAATTTTGTGTTCTTGTGGGTGGGATGATGGATGAAGCTTTATACTCTTCCATATTGTTCCACCCTCCCCCAAATAATGTTTCATTTCTTTCTTAAAAGCCATCTACCAAGTTGTCCAGGGGTGGACGTGACTTCAGAGAGTGTCTATAAGCAACTCTGTTGATTGGGAGAAACCACAGCATGGTAGCAGAAAGAATAGTATTTTATGAATGGAAAGATGAACATGACATTTACGGCATTTCTCAAAATTATTTTATTACTTAGAAAATGTATTACTTAGAGTATTTAGAACACAGAAACAGTTCTTAGTCCTTTATAAATTAAAAATTATGCATGTGTAAAGATTGCTATTATGATATTCTTTGTATTACGTTTTTATGGAAGAAATTGGAAAACAACAAGAAACTGTTGACATGAGATATAAAAGAAACAGAGAAAACAAGACCTTTGGGGAATAATCCACCACACCTCTGCCCAGAAAATAAGACAATAATATATAATTCTTACTCTATATAAAATTAGAGACTAAAGAACAGGGAAGAATAATAGGAAGTTATGTGTAGTTAAGCAGTATATAAATATAGAACTTTGATTTACTATAATAAGAATAAGGGACTTATATGGTATATGTATATATATGCTTGTGTGTATTACATGAACATATAAGTGTCTATATGTTATATGAATATATAAACATATATAGTATTAAATATACAAACTATTGACATTATTTTCTAATCTTCAAAGGGATTTAATAAAAAATCTTCATTCTGTCTCAGATACCATAAATATAATATCAATTATCTAAGCAACTTGGCCACTACACTGTTTCTTCAGGTGACTGAATCGTAAGGCATGAAGTCTGCTATTTACATACAGATAGACCAGAGCTGCAACCAGGTAAATGAATTGTTCTAACATCACAATATATGACTGAGATTTTTCCCCATTTCCATTACATCAATTTTTCTGACAATTATGTATTTAATACCCACTGTTTTAGAAAAAAAACACAAAAGAGAAAATCACAGCAAATCAATGAAAGAAAGAAATTAAAGCAGCTTGCCTGAAATTGATTAATTTCCTTTTGGGGGGTTGAGTGCTCCTGGGGAAAAATGTTGGCAGCTGACCCCATTCTACCTCCTTGCTAATGAGATATTTGGTTAAATGGACTATAGATATTTGCTAGAAAGAAGAGACTTAATCTCTGAAATGCACTTCACAAGATGTCCTAACTAAGGGTAAACTATAGAAACCAGGATATATCAGGCTCTTCTCCCTGGAAAATGTGAAATAGGCTATACTAGTGTTAGATTTATTAAATGAGGGTGTTTCATAATTTAAATGTTCCCACTGCATGAGGTGATCTCAAGGTTGTCATATAGAGATCTGATCTAGTATCCTTGGCCAGAACTGCATGACTAAGGTGAAAATACAGGATCTGATATGTCACCTTTGGTGTACCAGTGTCCTCACTCTACTTTGCATGAGTTTTTTGGACATTATTTAGTAAAGCTTGAATATTAGGTAAGATCTCAGATTCTTATAAGTCTGATGTGAAAATTCATTCTTTTATGTTAGCTTACTGTCCTCAAGAGATTCTTCTGTTAACAACCAATATATAGACCATAAAACCTTTTTTAACCCACTATATTAACAAAGTAAAAATGTGCTATATTTCATCAAAACTTCCCTCTAACAAAGGTGGAATTTTTTTAGTGCTGAGCACTTTAGCTTGGGTAGATAAATTTGCAGGAGACTCTTCGGAGAGTTGCATTGTTCTCTGTACTAGAAAGAGAAGATTTTTGGACTCTGTAACATAAATCAGGAATGAGAAGCACAGAAATAAGGAAAAGAAAGTGTGAAGACATCATTCACTTAGTATGTTCAAATCTTCGCCAAAGTTTCAATCTTAGGAAACATTGAACTATCTTTATTTCTTGTAGAATCTCTTCCAAAGGATAATATTTTTCCTATGATGAGATAGGGGGAAAACAAATAAAGAAATTTTGTTTGGGCACAGAAAAGAATATGAAGCCTCAAACATGTATAAAATAGAGGTAAGGAATTTTTGTTGTTGTTGTTGTTGTTTTGTTTTTGTTTTTACTTCTTCATGGGATAAAATTTTGGGGTTGGGGCAAAAGTAACTGCAGTTTTTCCCATTACTTTTAATGCAAAAACCACAATAACTTTTGCACCAAACTAATATATATCCGGGTCAAGTTTAATTTGGTATCCGAGGTTTAGAAAACTTCCACCTGAAATTAGCTGGGCATGGTGGTCCACGTCTGTAATCCCAGCTACTTGGGAGGTTGAAGCAGGAGAATCACTTGGACCCACGAACCCAGGAGATAGAGGTTGCAGTAATTCAAGATCGTGCCACTGCACTTCAGTCTGGGCAACAGAGAGAGACTCTGTCTCAAAAAAAAAAAAAAAAAAAAAAGAAAAAGAAAACTTCCAGCTGATAGGTTTTGATACACTTATTACATGTTTGTGTATATATTAGTGTGTGTGTATATATATATACACACAGACACACAAATATATACACAAACTATATATATATAAATATATACACAAAAGATATATATAATATATACACAGACTATATATAAATATGTACATATTTAAATTGGATTAAATAACACCTCCCACAAGGTGTTATTATTTTGTTTAAAAATATTTCAGAAAACATCTTCCCTGTGTGTGTGAAAATACTGCAACAATGTAGATCAGAGCAGTGATCACAGGGAAAGAATCTGCATACAGTATGCAAGGAATCCGTCTTCAAGAGGTTGGCATCAGTCTTCAAGAAGAGAATCAAAAGCAAGAAATAAGTGCCCTTTGGAAATTATATGGTGAAGTGAAAAAGAAGCGAGAGAGAAATTTAGATTGAGCAAGATAAGAGACAATACAATACAACTGGAAGACTAATAACTTAGTCCCTTATAAAATCTTCCCCTAAAATAAAATGCACTTTGTAATGAAACTATGCTTTTTTCACACTGACTACATAGGACATTTTTTAGCCATGATTTAAAAAAAAAAAAAGAAACTACTACAAATCACCAACCTAGGCCATTAAAATGTAGAAGTGCAAAGAGTCTTTGTTTATTAAAAACTACAAAAAGAAATCAGAGAATGAGAATATAAACAATTCAGCTGATACAATCCTCCTTCTGCAACCCCCAAAAAGTAACAGTGAAAAGGAAGAAAACTTTAACACAATACTCCAAACTAAATTAATGAACAAACACTTTGAGATATGGAGCAAAAGCAAAGCAAAACAAAACAAAAAACTTGAACCATAAATTCGAACACTAAAAAGAGAAAAAAAAGGATTTAAAAAGACAAAATCATATCAGAAAAGTAAATTACGAGATACCCAAGAAAGAATATATTCAAATAAAAGTATAACAATGTTCATTTAAAAAACAGAAAAACAACAAAGAAAATAAAAATAAAATAAACAAAAAGGCTCAGAAAGAAAGTGCTTAAAATGGAAGATAGGCAAAGAAGATCCAATTTACTATAACTGGAGTCTCCAAGGAATATAAGTAAAATAATGGAAAAGAATTAATTTTTAAAGGACAATTCAAATAGCCTTTCAGAAATAAAAGAAGTCCTGAATCTAAATGCTGAAAGGGCTCAATGAGTAGCAGAGAAAATTGATTAGTAATAATCAGTTCAAAGTGATGTTAAAGTAAAAATACCAAATTTTTACAGATGAAGAAGAAAAATATGCAGACTTTAGCCAATAAATAAATAAATAAAAACAATGACAAGAAAAATAGTTGGCACCAGACTTCCAAAACTCTACATACAAAATAAGGTACCCTATATACACCATGGAATACTATGCAGCCACAAAAAAGAATGAGATCATGTCCTCTGCAGGGACATGGATGGAGCTGGAGGCCATTATCCTTAGTAAACTAACACAGGAACAGAAAACCAAATACCACATGTTCTCACTTATAAGTGGGAGCTAAATGATGAGAACACATGGACACATAGAGGGGAACAATACACACTGGGGATTTTGGGAGGGTAAAGGGTGGGAGTGGAGAGAGGATCAGGAAAAACAACTAATGAATACTAGGCTTAATAACTGGGTGATGAAACAAACCCCTATGACACAAGTATACCTATGTAACAAACCTGCACTTACACCCCTGAACTCAAAATAAAAGTTTAAAAGAATGGAAGAAAAAGATATCAGTCCTTCCCCCAAATTCAACTACATTTCTAAAGCAAATGAGAGACCACGAGGTTAGGAGGATAGAGGGGCCTGAATTCTGCTAAGGTGTAGACATAAGCAATTGCCAGCCATTATTCTGGAGGTCCCAGGCTATGCAACTTCCCCTATTACTCCTGCAGATAACATCACTATTGCAGAAGCTAAGCTTGGCCCTTTAAGATATCTTTTCAGGTTTTTTCCATGTCTGACGACCATTGGCTCCACCTGGGCCTACTAACCACTCCTGTGGCCCCACCAGAAATGACTGAGTGTGCAGAAGGACAATTTTCTACAACCCTATGACTGTACCCCTAGCCAATCAGCTGCAAGCAACCCTAGGCTGCAAGCCTAACCACCCCCACCGCTCACCCAAACTATCTTTGAAAAACCCTAGCCCCTAAAGTCTCAGAGAGGTTGCTTGAGTAATAACTCTACCTCACTGTGGTATGGCCAGCTTCACGTCTATTAAACTTTTTCTTTATTGCCAAATACAAAAACAAAGCAAAATAAGGTAGAGAGGAGTAGCATTTTCAAATAATTCAAGGGAAGATGGTATGAATGAAAAATTTTATAGCCAGTTAAGTGGTCAATCAAGGATCAATGCTATGGAAAAACAGTTTTAAGTGCCACAGAATCCAACAAAGAAATGAATTTCTTGTAAATTTGTTGGAGTTCATTGTAGATTCTGGATATTAGCCCTTTGTCAGATGAGTAGATTGCAAAAATTTTCTCCCATTCTGTAGGTTGCCTGTTCACTCTGACGGTAGTGTCTTTTGCTGTGCAGAAGCTCTTCAGTTTAATTAGATCCCATTTGTCTATCTTGGCTTTTGTTGCCATTGCTTTTGGTGTTTTAGACATGAAGTCCAAACAACCCCATCAAAAAGTGGGCAAAGGATGTGAACAGACACTTCTCAAGAGAAGACATTTATGCAGCCAAAAGACACATGAAAAAATGCTCACCATCACTGGCCATCAGAGAAATGCAAATCTAAACCACGATGAGATACCATCTCACACCAGTTAGAATGGCGATCATTAAAAAGTCAAGAAACAACAGGTGCTGGAGAGGATGTGGAGAAATAGGAACACTTTTACACTGTTGGTGGGACTGTAAACTAGTTCAACCCTTGTGGAATTCACTGTGGCGATTCCTCAGGGATCTAGAACTAGAAATACCATTTGACCCAGCAATCCCATTACTAGGTATATACCCAAAGCATTATAAATCATGCTGCTATAAAGACACATGAACACGTATGTTTATTGCGGCACATTCACAATAGCAAAGACTTGGAACCAACCCAAATGTCCAACAATGATAGACTGAATTAAGAAAATGTGGCACATATACACCATGGAATACTATGCAGCCATAAAAAATGATGAGTTCATGTCCTTTGTAGGCACACGGATGAAGCTGGAAACCATCATTCTCAGCAAACTATCGCAAGGACAAAAAACCAAACACTGCATGTTTTCACTCATAGGTGGGAATTGAACAATGAGAACACATGGACACAGGAAGGGGAACATCACACACCAGGGCTTGTTGTCGGGTAGGGGGAGGGGGGAGGGATAGCATTTGGAGATATACCTAATGTTAAATGACCAGTTACTGGGTGCAGCACACCAACATGGCACATGTATATATATGTAACTAACCTGCACATTGTGCACATGTACCCTAAAACTTAAAGTATTTAAAAAAATCTAAAAAAAAAAAAATGAATTGAGAAATTTCAGCAGTATTACAAATGGTAAGCTTTTAGTATATGTAATTGTAAATCTAAGACTAAAACAAAGATAAAGTTGAGAGTGGAGTAATAATATTTTATGTTATATGCTACACAGTGTGTGTTATATGTTCTGACAAAGTAGAAATAACAGAACTGAAATTGACAGAAGAGAGAAAATAGGGAAGTTGCTGTGTAGGTAATAGTTTGGGTTAAAATATGTCATTCAAAATGCAAACAACACAGAAACATGTTAAAACAAAAGCAAGAGAATAAGAAAATGCAAAAATAATTAAAAATTGACTGCTAGAACAAAAGTACAGTCTTTCCTAAACACCAAAAGAAATTACAAAATAGAATAAAAGAGGTCAATACCCTACTTTGTATAGAGAAACACAGCAAATATAACACAGTATACATGATAATTATTACATAAAATAACAGAACTGCCATTAGACATTTAGCACGTCAATTAATGTGAATGGATAAGATTAACACAACCATTAGAAGGAAACTATTTTCAATTTGACTCACAAAGCAAAACCCAATATGTTCTGCATCCAAAACATACACAAAATAATTCAGAAAGGCTAAATAGAAAGACATGGATACACACACACACACACACACACACACACACACACACACACACACACACACACACACACACACACCAGGCTTCTGGGAATAATAACAGAGCAAAGGCAATATTGGTATCAAACAAAGTTAATATTAAACTTTGCTAAGAAGCATTAAATGTGGGAAAAAATTATTCTTTTCAATGTTAAAAGCCTGAATTCACAAAATAGGTATGACAACTATCAATATCTATGCACCAACATAACACAGTAGACACTTTTATAAAGCAAAAAATTAAGGAGAATCAAAAAGACACAGATAGAAACATACAAGCCTAGGAGATGTTAATATATCAGAATTGATATAAGATCAATCAAGTGCACACGGAACAGGATATAGAAGTCCTGCAAAACCTAATCAGTAAGGTAGATATTATACACACAGAACTTTACACTCAAGTAATAGTGAATACATCTTCTTCTCAAACATTCATTGGGCATTCTTAAAATGTAACCATATACTAAGTTACATAAGTACATTTCATAATTATAAATATTACAATTTAATCTCTAATAACAAAAAAAGATTATTTTAAAATAAAAAAGGTAAAAGGTCATATGATTGGAATAAATAATCAAAAATAACTTTTATTAAACAAGTTGGGTGAATATGAAAATACAAAACAAATTTAAAGAATTTCTAAACAAGGAATAATAAAAACATACACATATGTGTGTATATTAAAGTATACATACTATCTATCTCTATTTATATGAGAATCTGTGGCACATAAAATAGTGATAATAAAAACGAATATGCCTAAATGAATTAAATTATCTGCTTAAAAATACATGAATATATAAAGAAATCAACTAAACGATACCACAAGAAAGGAAATAATTTAGTTGAAAGTGAAATTTAATATAGATCTCACTTTTAGAATATTAGTATTTCACAGACACAAAAAAGAAAATAATAAAACAGAAAGGAAGGTGAAAAATTCTAAAATTGAACAGAAACAGAAACAAATGAACCAGTATACTTTAAATAAATAATATTTTGAATAAATAACACTAAGAAGTAATGGGAGAAGATCTAACCATAGTTGGACTATATGTTTTCCAGCTAAGGACAAAAAGAACCCTAAATAAATACTGAATGCTACTGAGTAGGCCTCTTTCTTAGATGCCTAGGTTAGTAACACTGACCCTACTTTCTGTACATTATAAGATTAAACATGTAAGTGAATATATTATAAATAAAGGGAGCTGTTTGTCACTAGTAGAGAGGAAAGTTATAAGTATAAAAAGGGAGAAAATAGAATTATCCTGCTATGTTGGAATGAAAGCAGAGAAACCAGTGTGTATCAACTGTTTTTAATATAGCTAGTTAGCTATACAGAGACAGGTGAGTGAGTGTAATACACAGTTATCTTTCTATTTCTGGCTTTGTTTGTTAATATTAACAATGCCTAGAAGCAACGACTCCCCTGTGGTGATGGTTACAGATAGAACCCTAATCTTGATCTCTAATACCATTCTGTACTGAAAGGAACCAGAGTTTCTTGAAGAAATGGCTGACTCCAGTGCTAAGGCAAGGAAAGTACAAGAGGACCCTGCAACATTCTGTGCTGAAAGTTGGGAGAGTGCTCAAAGAATTATGGTCCATGTCAAAAGGGCAACTGTGGCCTACTTGAAAAAATTTCCATTGGCCAAGAATGTGACAATTTGAACATTCAAATAAATAATGACAATAAGAATAACCTATTGTACAAAATAGAAATACATTAATCCACTGATATAAATGAAAATTAGGATGAAGGAAAATCTATTCCTTTTGGTAGAAAATAAATTAATAAAAATAAATGATGGAATTTAAAAATTATCATAACAACCATCTTGGTAATAATCAATGAAAGTGAGAATCATCAATGGATATTAAAACTAGTCATGGCAGTGGTGGTTAATCTACAGTGGCCACTGCATGACACCGGCTGCAGTGGGGAAGGCATGCCAGGGCTGTGCACTCCATGGAGCTGGCAGGATCTGGGAACAGGCAGAAGTGCCATCCCCTTCTGAGCTGACAGGGCAGGAACTTCGTGCTCCCTGGGCACAGCTGTGACCATCCAGCCATGGCTGTGGATGTGGGCTTCCTTGTGCTTTTGGAGGCTGGAAGCAGGCAAAACACAGTTACAGCCACCCAAGCCATGGCTGCAGACCTGGCAGCTCTGCACTCTTGGGGGCACAGGAAGGACCCCCGCCCCTATGGGCTCAGAAGTGTCTGCTCCTACTGTCTGCCCTCTCCCTGCTTCTGGCGCCCACTCCAATCTTGGAGCAAGATTGGGGCTGAGCCTGGGCACTGTTGCAGGTTGCCAGTGTGTGCACACTCTCAAGGCAGCACTGACATGCCAGTCCCCTGTTGCCTCAGCCCCCTCTGGACTTTGGGCACCAACAAGTATGTGAGGGGGGTTGAGGGGCTGCTGAGGGCAGCTTGGCATTGGCCTACAGGTTTCCCTTGGCATGAATGGCCTGGGCGCCATGAATGGCAGCAGGAAGCAGACAGGCTCCTGGGCATAACGGGCAGGTCCCTGGTGAAGTCCCACCTTTGAGCTGGGGAGGGCCTGAAGCCTGGGGGCTGGGCTGCTGGGCCCATGGACAAGAGTGGGAACTTGTGCTTTATTCAGGCTGCTCACAGATTAATCAGTGTACACTTCCTCCCCTCTGAGGCCCATAAAAGCCCCAGACTCAGCCAGACTTGAGGAGATGATGATAAGACCAGCTGCAGAGAGGAGCTACCTACCCCACGGTCTCCTCTCTGCAGAGAGCTGAATACTTGTTGCGACACCCTAGCTGTGGAGAGTAGCTATCTACCGCGTGTCTCCTCTGAGCTGTTATATCACACAGTAAAGCTCCTTTTCACCTTGCTCACCCCCCACTTGAAAAATAGAATTATTCAGCTCCACTTGTCCACATACCTCATTCTTCCTGGGCACAGGTTCAAGAACTCAGGACCTGCCGAATGGCAGGGATGAAAGAGCTGTAACATGAGCAATGCTAAAACATGGCCCTTGCTTGCCATGTTGCAGGCAAAAAGAAGGAGAGAAGATCTGCAGCCCTTAGGTGAGCCCAGACCTAGGAGCTCCTTAAGCCAGGGCCGTGACACCCTCTATGGGGCTTTGCAGTTCCTGGCATCTTAAAGCTTCCAGGTGCCGCAGCATTCCCTGGTGCCAGCTGTGGAAGCTGCTTTCAGGATGTCTGGTCTGGCTGCAGCCTCACAGGGAGCCAGCACCTGTGTCAGTGCCTGGAGCTGCCCACCCCGCTGCAGCCAGCGTGCCTGGCTGTGCACAGTGGCTAGACCCCATGCTGTCTCTCTCACACACCCCTTGCTGCTCCACTTGCCCTTGGCAGGCATGCGATCCAGACCAGAGGTGTGAGCTAACAGCAGCCTGCTGAGTTGGCCCAGCAGGCCCAAGCAAAACTCAAGCAAAGACACCACTGGCCATGGAGGTTTCCACCTGGCAAAGCAATGCCCCAAAGATCCTGTAACACTAATAGGTGAAATCTGGAGAACACATGGGATATTTAACATAGTGTGAAAATAATAAGATATTTTTTAATTACAAAGTTAAATATTCTGCTTTACAGTAGAGAGACAGCAGAGTCTACCATAACCAAGTGATCAAAGTTAACATCACCATTAATGACACTGATCAACAGCATGTGCCTCATGATATAAAATTCTGTGAAAAGAGCATCACTTCTGAGGTATTTCTATTAAACCTGCATAATGTGAATGTAAACAAGAAGAAATATTAGACAAACACAAATCAGGAGACATTCTATAAATAGCTGGCCTGTACTTTTCCAAAATGTCAATATCATGAAACACAATGAAAGAGAAATGAACTATTCCAGATTAAAGGGAACTAAAGAGACAAGACAACTAACCGAATGCAATACATGATTATGGATTTTCTTTTGTTATAAAGGCACTATTGGGGCAGGTTAACAAATTTGAAAAAGGTCTGTAGATTAGATAGCTATATCAGTGTTAAAACTGAATTGGATAATTTTCCTAAGATTGTTTCAGAGAATGTTGTTGTTTTTAGATATTATACCCTGGTATATTTGGAGGTGTATTTAGAGGTGAAGTGGTATCATGCCTACAATTTAGTCAATATTTGGGAGAAATATAAGTCTATTTCTCTCTCTCAGACAAAGAGAGAAAAATATAAAAAAAATATAGTAAAATGTTAACACCTGGGAAATCTGGGTGAAGTGTCTGTTGTGTTATTCTTACAACTTTTTGGTAAGACTGGACCTATGCCTAAATGAGTGAATGAATGGATGCATGAAGGCATGAATAAATGGTTGAATATGATCTTTTTGTGTCATGTTCTCATCAGCTCACTGCTACCATCTTGTCCCTAGTCCACCAAACTCTTCTGCCTGGATTATTGTCTTCCAGCCCCCTCTCAGTCTCTTCTCAGCAAGAAAGCCACAGTAATTCTTTGAAAATATAATCAGATCATGCCACTTCTCTGCATCTAACTCTGCCAAAAACCCAGTGCCCTTTTCACACTGTACTGAAATAACATGCTTATGTATGTTTTTCAACCACAAAACTATAAATTTCTCAAGCAAAGAATTACATTTTATTTACATGGGCCTTATTTCCCCTTGCCCACACCCACATACCCATAAGAATAATGACAGTAATCTTGGGGAAAAATAAGTGATCATGCATTTGCTGCAGTTGTCACCTACTTTATCAGTTTATTAGTTATTACACATTATTACCTTAATTTGGTTCCCTCTGCTTTGACCAAAAATATTTCATGTTTCCAATAATTGCAGGAAAACGATAAACGTTTTCTGACTTTGTCTTTCTCTGCTGCCTGATTTATCTGAAAAGTTTCATGTCAGAGGAGATGTGTGTGTTCTCTGTTAACAGTCTTTTGAATTTCTAAACAAGTCGTGTCTTTCTGATTCTTTGTATAACTTAAAAAAAGCATTTTATGGATTATGGATATTTCTGTTCCTGTGGCTTAGATTATGCCATAAGAGGGAAAGAAAAGGACCACTGAACATTTGCTCATCCATAGTCTTTGCACCTAAACTTTTCCAAGCCAGAAACACTTGGTATACCTCCAAAGTAAATCTACATCAAAAATTAATATAGAATTTGGGGTTTTACTTTATCTTTTCCAAATTCTTATTTTTAAAAATAATTTCTGAATCTGATCTTTACCAAGGCCTTACAACATGTGATTTCCCTAGAATTCAGCCAAATTGTAAATCCAGTGGCATCTTTTGTTACTGTAGCACTGTAAGTTCTTCCTAACTTTATTCTAGATGTCAGAAACTCAGATCCTAGCCTCTGAGAAGCTGTATTTCTGCTCCTTTGTTATTCATACAGGCAATCGTTACATCTCTTCAATATGCCCATAAATTTTCAGCTTCCTATTATGCATTCTGCATTTCATGGCTGTGTTCACTTGTAACTATTGACAAAAATGATTAATTATGGAAACAGCACCAGATTCACCATTTTGAGCTGTACCAGCTCAAGACCCTTTGTTTCTTTAATGCTGGTCACAGTGAGACCAATAAGATCAAAGAGGGGTAAAAAAAAAGCAGATGGAGCTACCAATCACCTTTGCTTAATTCCTGAGGAACATTCCTGAACCTTTTGTTTTGTCAACCAGACATGAGCAACTTCATTAAAGTGTCTCTGCCTGGCTTGATGTGGGACCCCCAAGTGTACCCTAAGACAAATACTTTGAAGTTCATTCATTTGGGAGGTGAACCAGAAAGTGCATGCAAGGGAGGGGAAAAGGGAAATAAAGAAGGGCAAAAGCCAGTAAAGGGTATGCTATGGGAACACTATGAGCAACTGGAACTTGGACTTATTGAAGACTGACATGGTTTGTCTCTGTGTCCTCACCCAGATCTCATGTTGAATTGTAATTCTCAGTGTTGGAGGAGGGGCCTGGTGGGAGGTGACTGGATCATGGGGGCAGATTTCCTCCTTGGTTCTAGTGATAGTGAATGAGTTCTCATGAGATCTGGTTGTTTAAAAGCATGTAGCACTTCCCCCCTTGGTTCTCTCTCTCTCCTGCTGCACCACTGTGAAGATATGCCTGCTTCCTCTTTGCCTTCTGTCATGACTGTTAGTTTCCTGAGACCTCCCCAGCTGTGCTTCCTATAGAGCCTGTAAAACTGTGAGTCAATTAAACCTGTTTTCTTCGTAAAGGTCTTCCAGTCTCAGGTAGCTCTTTATTTATTCTCTTTTTTTTCATGTTTCTTTTGTTTTATTTTATTTTATTATTATTATACTTTAAGTTTTAGGGTACATGTGCACAATGTGCAGGTTAGTTACATATGTATACATGTGCCATGCTGGTGTGCTGCACCCATTAACTCATCATTTAGCATTAGGTATATCTCCTAATGCTATCCCTTCCCCCTCCCCCTCCCCCCACCCCACAACAGTCCCCAGAGTGTGATGTTCCCCTTCCTGTGTCCATGTGTTCTCATTGTTCAATTCCCACCTATGAGTGAGAACATGCGGTGTTTGGTTTTTTGTCCTTGCGATAGTTTACTGAGAATGATGATATCCAATTTCATCCATGTCCCTACAAAGGACATGAACTCATCATTTTTTATGGCTGCATAGTATTCCATGGTGCATATGTGCCACATTTTCTTAATCCAGTCTATCATTGTTGGACCTCTAGCAAACTCCAACAGACCTGCAGCTGAGGGTCCTGTCTGTTAGAAGGAAAACTGACATCCAGACCAAAAACCCATCTGTACATCACCATCATCAAAGACCAAAAGTAGATAAAACCACAAAGATGGGGAAAAAACAGCAGAAAAACTGGAAACTCAGGTAGTTCTTTATAGCAAAGTGAGAACAAACTAATACAAAGACTCCCTGAAGAATCATATAAAACATGCTTCACAACTGTCCTACTGAGGGACAACAATGCTGAGCTATTTATCCAGTGAATTCTACCTGTCCCCAGGGACATTAACTTCCTCAAACTTGAGCCTAGTAAGCTGTGGCATTGCCTTAGGCAGAGAAACAGAGAGATGCAGATGAAAACCCTTGAGGTGGGAAGTAGATAAGGGACCCAGGAATTGCAGTACAGCTACAGATAAATGTGAGGTTAGGGGAAGAGGTATCAATGGCATCTGTTACAGTCTCCTAGGTTTATTTTGGAATCAAATCTGCTGTAAGTTCATCATCTCTGAACACAGAGCCATTTAAGTAAAGACTCATAGACTCAAATTAACTTGAAAGACATGTTATTACCAGAAATCTTTGCATTTTTAGTTGATTTCAGATGGACCTCAAATTTCTAACTATGGCACTAAAAATCCAGTACCTCTTTAAACCATATACATAAAATATTAATTGACAAGATCTATTTACACTGTCAATATACAATGCCAAAGTAAGAAATAAAAGTGTGTTTATCCATTTATCTGCTGATGGGCATTTGAGTTGTTTCTACATCTCAGCTGTTATGAATAATGCTGTAATGAACATGGGAGTGCTGGATCATATGGTATATACATACAATGCAATAGTTTTTAGCCATAAAAAGAAGGAAATCCTATTTGGGACAACATGGGTGAACCTGGAAGACATTGTGCTAAGTGAAATAATCCAACCTCAGAAAGGCAAATACTGTGTGATTCCACTTAGATGAGGTATCTAAAATAGTCAAAGTCACAAAAGAAGAAAACAAAATAGTGGTTGCTAGGACCTGCGGAAGGGGGAAATGGAGAGTTAGTCAATGAATATAAAGTTTCCATTATGTAAGATGAATAAGGGCTAGAGCTCTGCTGTACAAGAGTGCCTAAAGTTAACAACATAGTATTGTGCACTTAAAATTAGGTTGAGAGACTAGATCTCATGTTGATTGTTCTTTCCACTAAAATACACACACATGGAAACTTTTGGAGGTGGTGAATATATTTATTACCTTGATTGTGGTGATATCACGCATAGGTTTATGCATATGTCCAAATTCATCAAATTGTATACATTAAACAAGTGCAATTCCAAAAATAAACCAAATCAATTATACCTCCATACAGCTGTTAAGAGGAGAATGTATTAAATTTCATATGTTTTATTTATTTTTGTTTTGTGAGTGACTGAGTAATTTGTTTCTTCTTTGAAGGCTGAATTAGTAGGGAAAGGCATAGAGTTAAGTTTGAGTAAGATTTGTTTTTGGGGCAATTCCACATTTTCCAAGTCCCTGATCAGATCACCTTCTCTTCTCCACATTCTTTTCTTTTGTGTGTTTAATTTTCTCTAACCACATCTTCCTCTTTGCTATCATTCTGGTCCAGTCCATTGTCATCTTTTGCATAGATGGATCACAATAGCCACGATGGATTTTTCTGCTTCCACCATCACCTTCCCCTCTCCCCGCCCACTAGTGTGATAAAAGGTAATGCAGATAATGAACCTCTTTGCTCGAAGCCCTCCAATATCTTCCCATACCACCCTGAGTAAATGCCAGTCATCAAAATAGCCTACAAGACTATAGAATTTGTCCCACTCTTCCTACCCACCAACACTCTCTGGCCTCATTTTACATTTTCCAACCCCTCTTTCCTCACTCATCCACTCCTGCTGTTCCTTGCTTGATCCTCAAACACATACCAGGCACATTACTACTCCTGGTTTTTTGTACTTGCTGTTTTCTCTCTCTGGAACACTCTTCCCCCAGATATTGGGAAGGCTCCCCACCAAACCTTATTTAGACCTTGGTTCTAACTGTATCTTAATTAGAATCACAACATCATTTTTCCCCACCAGCAAAAGATTTCTTACATTATTTCCCTGATTCCTGATTTCTTCTCCACAACATGTGTCATCTAACATACTCATTATTTTTCCTATTTTATCTTTCTCCTTCTACTAAAAGTCTCCCCAAAGGCAGAGACTTTAATCTTTAAAAAAAATTGTATCCGTAGAATAGTCCCTGCTACACGTTAGGCATTCAGTACTTATGTGTTGAATGATTGATTGTATTACATTCAATAGTAAAGATTTGGGCCAAATATAGTATTGAATGCAATAAAATCATTCGACACATACACATGCATGCACACATGCACAAATATATACACACATACTTACATTTTTCACAAAAATGATTTTTTTCACAGATACTATAGTAAATAGTAAAATTACTCAAGATTTCACATCAAGTGATTTCAATGTTAATATATCAGAAATACAGAAGATTCTTATTTAATAATACTCTTAAATATCCTTTAAAATTTTATAAAATGCATGTAAAATTAAAATCTTGGGTTGAGGCATTTGTTATGAAATTATAACTAAGTATTAGGATATATGTATCATCCACAAAGATACAACCAGAGACTAAAGCATGCAAACACATTAAAAAATACCAACAGACAACCTAATTCCCAATTTGGCTGAGTTGAGAATTCTACTCAGGCTTTAGTATGTCAAGCCATAGCTTTGCTTCATGAAGTAGTAACGAATTGTGAAAAGGCTCCATCATCTATCTGCCAAGTGATCCTGAGTTCTGTGGCTTTTAGGAACTAAGACATTGACAGCAGTGTGATTCAAACTCCATGAGCCTATCTAAGAAGTACAACAGACTCGTTCTGCTCCTTGTTATTCTATGTCATTTCATCACAAACTCGCCACCATTTTCCTATGATCAGATACACAAATTCCAGGGAATACAGAAAATACGGAAAAGGCATGGCTAGTTCAGTGTAACTGGGGACCCAAGTAAAGTAATTTAGGCACAGTAGTATGCTAGCTCCTCACAATCTCACACATCATAAAAATGTGTGTTGCAAATCCTAGATGCCAAAAGTTCCAGAAAACAGTTAAGAAGATGGAAGGGAAAATAAAGGGTCATTTTACAAATATATATTTTAATTAGTTAGCTAAAATAACACACTTAGTCATATATTATACCTTTAAGACAATCACGATACATTCCAAGAAGGACTCAATTTTCCAAGACAAACAGAAAAAATTAAATAACTAAAATTTAGCCAAAAAATTCAACTAGTTTGAATTTCAAAACAAATAAACCAGATAACCATACTAATTTGAAAAAGACTGTCCAAAATGCTGTGTCAAATAATGTAAATGTGAATTACAGATATAGAAATTAATGTCAATGGTAGCCTTATGCTTAATGATAACATAAAACATTTTAACAGTCCTAAAACTTATATACTAAAACATTGACAAGATAATTTTATCTTCTCTAACTTCTAAAACTTAAGTGGTAAGAATGGGGGAAAGTGGACACAGATGGATTGCTGGAAAGAGTATATAGCTAGGAATTGTCAACATCTTATAGATCCTTTATCAATATGATTTAAATGCTTTTTAAAAATGCAAATTATACCACCTATAAATGTATCTCAATGAAAAGAACTGACAAATGTGAAAAAATAAACCTGCAAGGATGTTTCTACATTCTTGTTTAGAAGATCAATTACTTAGAAACCATCCAAATATTCATAGGAAAAGACTGCCCAAGCAAACAGTGATACATCTATATAATTAACTATAATATATGTATAATACATTGATAATAAGAATGAGAATGCTTATACAATAATATTTAAAATAATTTTCAAGTTATGCTGTTCAGTAAAGAAGAATTAACTTCTATAATATTTATAGTGTGCTATTATTATGAATAGAAGGGTTTGAATGTACATCTTATCTATAGCATACAAAAATTGGAAAGGTTATCATACTAATATTTTATCATTACTTATTTTAAGGGTGTGTTTCTAAGTACTTTTAAAGTCTACTCTTTCCTACATTGAATAGTGTTTTACTTGTGTGATAATGAAAAAAATCTAAAAATAAAAACTCATCAAACAGTGGAATAAAGTTTCTTTGAAACAGATGAAACTTTAGATATACAAAGTCAAAAGATATACAAGATTTAGACAGAAAGGGATTTGAGAATCAGCAACAAGTCAAAATGGGGAAAGGCTGAAGGGAAAAAAATGATGACTTTGATTTACTGAAGAAGTCTCAAGAAGACTTCCCTTTTTCAATAAAGGATTTTATATTGTATAGTACATAATTAAGAGTCTGTTTAAGGGCTCTAACTTCTATTTCATTGATTGGGTTATCAATCTTTCTTCAGTTCTACAATATTTACTGTATAGTAAATTAATAGATTAATAACCGGTAGGCTAGTCTTTCTCATGAATCTTTTCCCTCCAGCTTTATTTATCAATTGCTATTATCTAAGGAGATATAAAGGTTAGAATAACTTTATTTACCAAATACACTCAAAGCAGAAACATTATTAGGATCTCCTTGGAATTTCATTAAACCTATATATTAGTTTATAAAGAAATGTGTCTCTTTCAATGAAAGAACCTGGCATATCCTTATACGTGTGTCCATATTTATTTACACACTTCACTGTTATTATGCAGATTTATTCTTTCACATTACACATTTTTATGTGTATAGGATATTTTTGTTGATATTGTTAATTTTCACTTTTAACTTTTGTTTTTGTTTTGTCAGCAAAGAAGAAGCTATTGATTTTTCCATTGAATTTTCCTAGACTAACTTTATGACATTTTTACTAGTTCTAAACTAATAAAAAATATACATATGGTTTCTGTGTGTGTGTATATATATAATATAATATGTGTATGTACATATATGCATGTATGTATATATGTTATTGTAAAAGTAGAAATTATAAGATGCTAACAGTAAGGCAAAGTAACGCTAAGTATGGTTTGCTGTTAGCTTTTCTAAAGAAACTGTTTTTGGACAAACAAATTCTACTTTTTTTCCACTGTTAAATTATGCTTTAATCTTTATTATTTTCTATTTGCTGATATTTCTTCAGCCCTGCCTCTTACCACATTTCTTACATTGTCAATTTCCCTTCAAAAGAATATTTCTTGGATGCTGGGTAGTCAAATAAACAACAAATGACCATCTTAGTAAATCTTTTACAGAAGTTTATAGTTTAATTTTGTTGTATCATTAAATTTAAGGTTTTTGTCTTTATATATAGAATGCACAAGTGTCGTAACAGTAGGGTATGCAAGGGAGCTTGTCTTCTTTTACAGTATTTTCTTTATTGAATGAAATGCCTGAGTATACTAAATGGCTGAAAAAAAGTCACCATGATTATATGGTGCATCAACGGTTATCCAATTTAAATGTAATTTAATGAATTGCTAATAATTTTCTGGTGCTATAAATCTATATAACAAGAGGTGTTGTTTTACCTTACACGGATCACAATAGCAACCACAGCAGAATGCCGGAAACACTTGCCACAAATGTTGCATTTAATTTCTAGTTTCATCAACGGTATCTAAAAATTATAATTAACATGTGGTACTACAGTGAATTTGAAGTTAAGACTATCTTGAAGTACAGCCAAGCCATCACTATTGAAGTTTTAATGGGTTGAATGTATAAAAGAATGAATAACAGTGACAAGCTTATTCCTAGTAATTTCTATATGTTGAAGTAAAATTAAGAGGCTACAAGTAAGATAGGTCAAATAAACACTATACATACTGTGGAATTACAAATTCATGCAATGAATTGTAGTCACTTAGTTCTTGAAAGTGACAGCAACACACAAAACACTGGGTAAAGCAATTTGCAATGGAATTATTCAACCTCATTAAGCATCATTTAACCCATCAACCAAAGAGACAGAACTACAAATCATGAGAAGACTTGTCTCTAGCATTCTCAGCTACCAAAAATAGAAAAACATAATTGACCCTTTTTGATTTCCAAGTAAATACTCCCAGTGCTAATACTGTGATTTAATTATTATTATTCCCATTTTAAAAGAGAATGCTGAATTTTACAGGTATTAAATATTGTGCCTCAAAATTCACAACCAGGAGGTAAAAGAACTTTAAAAAATCTTGGACTCGCATTTCTCTGATGGCCAGTGATGATGAGCATTTTTTCATGTGTTTTTTGGCTGCATAAATGTCTTCTTTTGAGAAGTGTCTGTTCATGTCCTTCGCCCACTTTTTGATGGGGTTGTTTGTTTTTTTCTTGTAAATCTGTTTGAGTTCATTGTAGATTCTGGATATTAGCCCTTTGTCAGATGAGTAGGTTTCGAAAATTTTCTCCCATGTTGTAGGTTGCCTGTTCAAAACCACTATGAGATATCATCTCACACCAGTTAGAATGGCAATCATTAAAAAGTCAGGAAACAACAGGTGCTGGAGAGGATGTGGAGAAATAGGAACACTTTTACACTGTTGGTGGGACTGTAAACTAGTTCAACCATTGTGGAAGTCAGTGTGGCGATTCCTCAGGGATCTAGAACTAGAAATACCATTTGACCCAGCCATCCCATTACTGGGTATATACCCAAAGGACTATAAATCATGCTGCTATAAAGACACATGCACACATATGTTTATTGCGGCATTATTCACAATAGCAAAGACTTGGAACCAACCCAAATGTCCAACAATGATAGACTGGATTAAGAAAATGTGGCACATATACACCATGGAATACTATGCAGCCATAAAAAATGATGAGTTCATGTCCTTTGTAGGGACATGGATGAAATTGGAAACCATCATTCTCAGTAAACTATCGCAAGAACAAAAAACCAAACACCGCATATTCTCACTCATAGGTGGGAATTGAACAATGAGAACACATGGACACAGGAAGGGGAATATCACACTCTGCGGACTTGGGGTGGGGGGAGGGGGGAGGGATAGCATTGGGAGATATACCTAATGCTAGATGACAAGTTAGTGGGTGCAGCGCACCAGCATGGCACATGTATACTTATGTAACTAACCTGCACAATGTGCACATGTACCCTAAAACTTAAAGTATAATAAAAAAAAAAATCTTGGACTCAAGACTCTGATCTATCTGACTTCAGAATCTGTAATTTTTCTACATTATTATGCTCAAGGCAGAAAAGACTGGAGGCAATCCACTGGGGTTTCCTGTTGGTCAAATATATTCTATGTTTAAGTTACCTTCAATATTTATATGTGACAATCCTATTCCTTATTTAATTCAAATAAGTCAAAAAAACATAGTTTTTCTAAGAGATCTAGATTCTACCACACCTAAAAAGGTAGATGCATGCTTTTCCTTTAGTTTCAACTTTCCATCAATCTTTGGTTTTAGCTCTCTATCAACCTTCTATGCGTATAATTTCACGTCAACCTGAATAAAAGGAAGAAATACTCATTGATATTATTCAAAAGAAGGAATAAACAAATATCTTTAACTTTAGAATGTATTATATAACTGTTACAAAAATATTGAATTAAGTAATTATGTTTTACAATTCATTTATCTTATTCTTCCCTAAGAAAATAATTGATCTCAATTTTCATTTTAGATATCATTTAAACTATTTTGTGTTCATTACAGATATTATTAAGGAATACAAAAGGAATTAAATCATCTATATTTACTATATCTAAATTTCATACCCTTCTAGATCATAATCTCTGTCCTAATAAAATACTCTAAAATTGTTACAAAGAAGCCATTTCAGTAATGAATAAAAATCAGTTGGGTAAGCATATGGAGAAAAGTTTTTGAGATGATTTAGCCCGTATTACTTTTACTCAAAAGATGAATTTTTGTATCTGGTACTTTCTTTTGGCTTGTTCCTTCCCATCCTAGAATTCATTCCAAATCAGAAAATTCAGCATAAAAAAACAGTACAACATGGTGTCTCAACTATGACAGGAGTATTAAGGATATTTTATTCTAAATAATTGATTGGGAATTTTACTTACTTTTATCTCATCCAACACCATATCTCTACATTCCATCTTTATTGAATGGAATCTAAATAAACTGCATGAAGTATAAAGAAATTATTTTTACCTCTTACAGAATTAAAATAATCTCATAAAGCTAATCTATATTTATTTTTCAATGGACATAGTCATTATAATTAATTCAATTAATTAAATTATTTAATGCCATTATTGAGTATGATATTTTTTCAAAGGCTGATACCGATATACAAAAATCTAGTCTTCCCGCTACTGGCCAGTGTAATGCCATTTATAGTAACTGCAAGGAAAAGAAGAAAGGAATGATATTTGTGATGTGTATGCAAAGGTTTTATATGGAAAGTATGAGATACACAATAGTTTTAGCAAAGTTAAGTAACAAACTTTGAAAGCCTTATAGCATATTAAATTGATCTATTATTTAAGATACAATGGTTTTACTGTGTATTAAAAATACTTAGTTTTAATTTTCAAACAATTGGATTATTTGAGTAAAATGCTTTTCTACCTAAAGGCAAAACATCTGATTTATAGTCTGTAATAACTTAAAACCTATGTACTTATACCCTAAGTTAATGACAAATGTAAATGATATGACTGTAAGTTCTGAAAATCTTATGCATTTTAGAAAACACATAAAGTTTTTTTGTTTTTTTTTTTTAATGAATGCCTTGGGAAGCAATTGATAGCCACTCAAATACTACTCCTCTAGGGAAAGATGTGAAAGCCAAACCAGTCAGTCATTTTGGTGGAAAATCAGTATTTTTTACTTTTGTTGTTAATATTACTCTGAAAAAACCATAACATCCATCTTAATCAGTGTAACTTTTCTTAGAACACAGCTTCTACTACATTTTTAATGAAGTGAGAGAAGTTACTTGGAAAACAAAGGCCTGTTGAACATAAGTGATTACATACTGTAAGCTACACAGATACCCAGAGAAAACATGAGGGGAAAAGAGAAGGTTTATCTGAAATAAAAGGCATAATAAAATGGGATAATTGAGAACAGGGAATATTAAATTATGTCAGATGCACTGTTAGGGACTGATTGAAAGATAACTTGAAATGTCTAATGAGATTCATGTCATCAAATTGTAGTAGCAGAGAAGGAAGGCTATGACATTATCAGGAAAGAAGGAAGAGGATAGAATTTGGCAATAACTTGGAGAAACAAAATTGCATAATTTATGTATTTCTTAAATATTTAGTAACAATTCTGTACTATGACTTGGTGTTAATATAAATGGAAAGAAAGGAAAAGAAATAAAAGTGAAATAGGGTATATCTGAAGAACATGACACAAGGTCTTGAGTTAGAAGAAACACCATGGTAAGACAGATTCTTTTTTTTTCCTCCCTTCCCTCCTTCACTTCTTTTTCACCCTCCATTGTTCCCTCACTTCCTTTAACATCTGTTAAGCACCTATTATCCAACCATTGTGAAAGCAGAGAAGAAAGCTCCGAGTTTCATGGGAGCAAAATATAACTAAACAATTATATGGCATGACAACTGCTTTAAGAATATCTAAAAGATACTGAGTTCTCATCTGTCACTTTTCTAGGCACATCATATGATTGATCATTTAATACCCATTTTATCCTTATGTGATAAGTAGTACTACTATGCACATTTTACAAATGAGGAAATTGTGGCAAAAATATTTTATACAATGTGCCCAAGGACACACTGTAAATAAGCAGCAAATTTTGGGTTTGAATCCAGGCAGGGTGGCTGCATGCTCCTCTTGTGCTATATGGTCTGACGTAAATACAAGATAATATAGGATATAAGTCCAGAGTTCTATAAAAATGCAATTACGTACATTGATTTTTTTCAAGCATATCTTCTTGTAGCCCATTCCTGAAGCCATTAGTAATTACACGAAATGTTAGTTGATTGGTAAGGCTTGTCTTTTTATGGAGAAAAAAATGTCTCATTCGCCAAGTTCAACATTTTAAAACACTTTACAAAGAAATAATTAGCAAAATCCTACGGGGTACAAAGTTCTCCTGGTTGCCTCTTGGGATGCCTAATCCAGAGGAACAAGCATGGGGAGCTTTGGAGGGAAGGTGAAGTGAACCTTTAAGGATGGATGCAAATTCTTTAGGTGATGAGGGGAAAAGGTGGGTAAGGCAGATGAAATAGTAAAGGGAAAGCTTTTTCAGAGGAAAGATCATGTTATATGTTTGTTAACTTCACATGGTTAGGACATCATATATTTAATAACTGATGGTAGTAGATGTTTATTTAGTGAGAAAGCAGTAAGTCTCTACACAGGATTTGTGCAACATTAAGGTCTTTGAACCAAGGTGTTCAAAGCAAGGTGTAACACAGTATAGAAAATCAATGCAGTGAGGCTTATTTTAAATTTTGTATTGTATTATTGCACTTTCAGGCACTTTGCATATTTATAAGTTGGTTAATTTTAGGTTAACTAGTTGATAAGGTTTGGCTCTGTGTCCCCACCCAAATCTCATCTTGTAGCTCCCATAATTCCCAGGTGTTGTGGCAGGGACCCAATGGGAGGTGATTGAATTATGGGGGCAGGTGTTTTCTGTGCTGCTTTCATGACAGTGAATGGGTCTCATGAGATCTGATGGTTTTAAAAACGGGAGTTTCCCTGCACAAGCATCTCTTTCTTGCCACCACTGTGTAAGAAGTACTTTTTGCCTTCCGGCGTGATTGTGAGGCCTCCTCAGCCACCTGAAACTGTGAGTCCAATAAACTTCTTTCTTTCTTACATTGCCCAGTCTTGGGTATGTCTTTATCAGCAGCGTGAAAACAGATTAATACACTAGTCCTTTGATGATTAGGATCTTTATAATATTTTGTAAAGAGTCAGAGTGACCAAAAAAAGTTTTCTATTCCCACAAAATTTAAATTTCACAATTTTTTAGCAAAGTGTTTAAAAGAAAAGTTGACCTTAAATATGTTATGCTTTTTCTCCCCAAAACACAAATATTCCTAATTTGTTGACCTTTTTTGTGATAATAGGCATTTGCCAACAGTGAACTGTAAGCAGATAATTTTGAAAATAATATGATTAATCATCCTATCAAAATAAAGGTGACATTTTAACAATAAACAAAAAAGGCACCATTTTCAAAAGAAACTTATGATATAGAACATTTGATAACAGATATTTTTAGTGTTTCCTCTACCAAATCTACATAAGGGCAGTAACCTTTAAAAGTCCTTGTATCTGAACCTTTAAGAAATGTAGAAAAAGAATTTTCCACATAGTATTAAAATGTTTGAAAACTTCTGATTAGTTTGCAAAACCAACTGATTGACCTCAGAACAAGAGGAAACCCTAACAAAATTTTAACAAAAATTCCTTTGCATAATTAGTGGATGAATTTGAAAGTTCAGCCTGCACATTGGTAAGTACAGATCATCATACATTTTCTCCTTTAGGAGTTTTGTATTTTTTGTCAAGGGATCATTTGCAGTTCTGATAGCTGCTAAATCCAATCATAGATCATACTTGTGAATCACTGAATTACAGTCATTAATTAAAATTATTAAATCAGAATTCCTTGAAAATATAAGCATATTGAGTCATCTTTTCTTACTGAACCATCATTTTTGTGTCATTCTTATTTTTTGGTCAGAAACAAACAAAATTAGAGGCTATAAAAGAAACATGGAATTTTAAATATTGCTAATTGTACCTTTCTGTCATTATTTTTATTTCAGGTGTAAATATAAATTATTACAAACATAAAATACCAGCACAGTAGTAACTGCTTAAAACATTTTTATAAAAAATAGTTTGGAGACTACTGTGGTAGAAACTCGAAGGGACTAAGTAGATTAATAGAGGCGTGGAAATGGCCAAGGGCATGGAAGAAGGAAGACCGAGGTTGGAGAGGCAGCCTGCGTTCTCACCCTGTCACTGACCACTGGGCTGTTCTTGCGCAACTTACTTCCTCAGGCTCCACTTTCTCAGTTGTGAAATAAAGATAATAATGGTACCCACCCAATCAGATTCCAGTAAGCTATATAGATTTTATAGGTAAAATGATGGCACAAATTACATATTCAATAAATGTTAACCATCAATCAGCTCTTGAAACAGTGAGCTTTGGCACAGGAAAACCAAAGCTATAGTTATATAGAATATATAGCAATTACTACGTTATTTTAAGATAATTTATCTTTATACATTGTCCCTGAGAGTCTGTGTGTTCATTGAGGGCAGGGATTCTGTCACAGTCACCTCCCTAGAACCTAGGATGTTGCCTAGCACATAGATCTCCAGTAAATATTACTAAATCAAATATGGCTGAGGGATAAAAGAGAGAGGTACAAGCTTCCCTTTGTTTCCACATTCTGGATTCTGAATATTAGGCTCCTTTTAGAGTTCACCAGATCCTATCTATGAAAACCAACATGCCTATGCAGGGTGCAGGATGAACTGTAGAGCAGACATGGGTCTCGCACCAAACAGGAGCCAACAGGTTAACTCTTTTTGTGAGTTCCTTGTTTATCCACTTTATAGAAACTCGCAGTGACAAGTTACTGGATCTTTCGGCCAAAGCTAAGTCAGGAGAATGCTGTAAGCTGGACAAGTGCCCGCAGTTAGTCTAAGGAGCAAGGAATGGCCACTAAAGGCAGTCCAGGTCATGAACCCTCTGTGTCTGACTCATGGCAAGAGACAAAATGTCAGCAACTCCGACTGTTGCCAGCCCAGCTCTGACACAACTCATAGATGTATTACTCATCTCATTCTCATTCTGTGTTTTACTGTATATTGAAAACATTCTTTTCTTTAAAAAAAACAAAGCCTTAATATTTTCATTGGGTTTGTGGATGACTAACAATCTCATTGCATTTATTTTAAACAGGCTTCCAAATCACTGTGTGTACATTGAGGCTTTTCTTACTGCCTTTAGGTAGGCCTTATAATTTCTCATTCAGTTTGCTATGTGATATATCACTTTCTGACAATAAAGCAATCTTATTTTTCAATTTTAATAAAATAGTTTCACGGTTTTATAACTTTGAAGAAAAACACATGCAGTCCTATAAAACTGAGCAATTTCATAAGTTTCCAAACTGCAAGTTATTTTGTAGCCCCCATTTGGTAATTATAGAGATTTATATCCCTTTTTTCATCCTCTACAAAATTCAGAGCTGATATGTCCAGTTGACTTGGAAACTGACTTAGGCCTCCACATTAATTATCTTTGATAATAAAGGTGTTAGATCAGATTAATGATTTAAAACTAGTATATGTTTGAGAGTGGGGAGAAGGAGGTTTAAAACTAATTTATAGGAATATAATCCACTGGTCATTTTCACATTTCATCAAAAAATATTTCAGAGGGTGTCTCAATAGTAATTGATCACATTGAGGTGACAAAATGTACCATTACTGCTTCACTAATAGAAGAAAGTCATTAATCTCCTTTTAGGTCCAGACCTTCAGGATAACCTGACAATTTATCATGTATCAAGGAATTAACATATTTTAAAAATTATAAAGAAGAAGCATGCCAGTATACCATGGATTCAGTTGATGATGTAAATCAAATAATGTCATCCATATCAATATGTTATACTGTTCTTATCATTACAATATAGAAAAAAACTTTAGCTAATCTGGTTACCCTTTACAAAATCTCTTACTATTTAACTAAAAATGTAAATTTATTTTAACTTGTTTATGAACCACTGGGATAAAAAACAACTAACAATTCCATATTATATAGACAACATATAACACGTGTCTTTGTCTTTTAAAAACAATGTATATAACAGTATAAATTTTTTAAAATCTGGGTGATTTAAAGTTTTTTTGTTTTGTTTTGCTTTTTAATAAATTAGATATATCTGAAATGAAGTCGCCACAGCTGCCTAATGCAATGTTAGTGGAATGATTCTGTTTAATTCTTGGATTATCGTATTTCACTTGTAGAATTTTATATCAATATTTTCGTTAACAATTTATATTGTCTAGTAATTAATAAGTTGAATGAGTTTCCTTTGCATTATATGCTAGGTTTTTACAGTACATAGCTATCAATTTAAATTTTTTTCTACTTGGTTTCAAAATATTTTTAGAAAATAAACTCATTAAATGAACTTTATTTCTAATGAATGATGCATTTATCATATATTTAGGAATCATATTTCATTTAAACCAAAATATTTTAGAGCCCTTTTTCTAGTATTAATTAATATAAAGCTAGCATGCATAATAGTAACAAAATTGCAATAATAATGCTAGTGATATAAATTTTAATTTGCCATTAAGTCAACTTAAAAATATTTATGTTGATTAAAGTCATACAAATGGGACTTGCAAACCGTTCTATGCTTTTACATTCAATGCATATGCAATTGCACTATGCTGAAGGTACTGTGCTGTGCTGAATCCCTCTTTTTCTCCTGATACTTCAGGGAATAAGGATAGCACAGAAAGAGCTCAGAACCTCAGGGAGGAAGGAAGGTCACCATCAATAAACAGCTGTATGCATTCAAGGCAGATATATATGAGAGGAAACTTTTTAAAATTAGAGCAGTTTTACTTCTAAGCATTAGTGCTTCTGTTTTTCACATAAGAGAAAGTAAATAAGATATAGACTTTCCTAGAACACTCAGTTATAGCACTTGAGAGAGAGAAAAAAAAACCTTGAAGTCAATAGAATTTAGGTCACTGCTAAATTAATATTTTCTCTATGGATATTCCTCTACCAATCACTTTTATACAAACTTCACATCTAAGTTTTTAGTTCAAAATATATTGAAAATCTTACTTTTCCATTGACGCTCCATTAGCAGGAGCAAACTCCACTGCACCAATGTCTAAGAAGCTATTTTAAAGCAAGGAGGAGATTGTCGGACCTTTGTACCTAACAAAAAATCATCCTGATTTTATTTTTAAGTCATGCCTGATGCACTCTTTCCACAATGCCCCCTTGACTTCTGCTTCCTCAGAAGTTTAAATCTCTGCAACATGTGAAGTTGGTCACCAAGACATGGGTAGCTCTACCTTGTTTTTTTCTATAATGTGTGGTGCTGAGCATATTTTGTTCTTCATATATCCTAAATAAATTGGCCTCAGAGGTCTAAACAGGGCTTCACATACTGAACTTGCATCCCTCCTAACACCATCTGCATGTCCATTACCATATTCCTTTATTTATATCAATCATGTTTTGTATATGGGAAATAAAATGGGAGAAATTACACTTCTCTTTCTTATTGACCCAGGAACCAGAAATTATGAATATTTATTCTTTTCTATAGAGTCAACTGTAGTCATTGTTTTTCTTGTAATCTTTATAAAATATCGCTAAGAAGAATATGGAGGCCTTGTTTTACACATATTGGCATTCTTCAAGTTATGAAAATCTGTGCATAATAAACTCTGTGTTATCTCTTCTCTTTCCTACATTTTCATTTCATCTCCCCGATCTTACCCATAAGCAAATAAACATGCTGTCTTCTATCTGAACAAAGGAGGATCCTTTATTTGATCTTAGAGCTACAATCTTTTCTCCTATTCACCTTCACAGCCAAAATGAAAGTGTAGTCCCTACATTTTGTTTACTTTGTGATATGGCTTGGCTTTGTGTTCCCCACTCAAATCTCACCCTGAATTGTAATAATCCCCACATGTCATGGGAGGGACCTGGTGGGAGGTAACTGAATCAGGGGTGAGTTTTTCCCATGCTGTTCTCGTGATAGTGAATAAGTCTCACGAGCTCTGATGGTTTTATAAAGGTGAGTTCCCCGGCACATGCTCTCTTGCCTGCTGTCATGTAAGACGTGACTTTGCTTCCTCATTCACTTTTCACCATGCTGTGAGGCCTCCATAGGTATAAGGAACTGTGAGTTCATTAAACCTCTTCCTTTATAAATTACCCAGCCTTGGATATGTCTTTATCAGCAGGGTGAGAACAGACTAAAACACTTTTATTAAAATCAAATTCACTCTTGAACCTACCAGTAATCCAGTTCTGTCCAATTTTAGCTCTGAAAATCTCATGACTCAGGAAAACCCTCATTCCTAGACAAATTGGAAAAGTTTCTCACCCTAAACTCCTCCTCCTCCCCACATAATCTTCACCTCCAATCACTCTCCAAATATGGATAAACTTCCTATGCTTAATGCATTCTCTCCTTTTCATCTACACTGTTTCCTAGCTCAAATTCTCATCCACTCATAGCCTGTTATATTAGATTCCTCACATGACTGACTCTCTTACTTCCTTATCAAAATCATCTTCTAAAAAGGGGACAAATAAAAGTAAAATTCTAAGGCCCTCCCCCAGCCAACTGAATGGAGCATCTCTTAGCCAACAGGACCCCAGAGTAACCTTGAAAACTGAGCTCTCAGCCAGGACAGGTTGGTATTCAGACAAGCCTCCTCATACTCCCTCCCTCCAAAATGACCATTAGCCTTGCTTCCCTAAGGGCTAAACAGAAACCAGCCCTTTCTTTCTTTGATTTTTTTTTTTTTTTTTTCTGAGATGGAGTTTTGCCCTTGTTGCCCAGGCTAGAGTGCAATGGCATGATTTCGGCTCACTGCAACCTCCGCCTCCTGGATACAAGCGATTCTCCTGCCTCAGCCTCCCAAGTAGCTGGGATTACAGGCATGCACCACCACACCCAGCCAATTTTGTATTTTTAGTAGAGATGGGGTTTCACCATGTTGGACAGGCTGGTCTGGAACTCCTGACCTCCAGTGATCCACCTGCCTTAGCCTCCCAAAGTGGTGGGATTACAGGCGTGAGCCACTGCACCCAGCCGAAACCAGCCCTTTCAAAAGACCTCAATACTGGTATCAACCAGCCACCTGATATTGCCCTTCCTCTTTTAGCCTGATAAGAGACCACTGACCATGAAGTGGGTCTGGCCAGTCCATGGAACACGTGCAGTAAGGGTTTTCATGTCCTCCACTTCAACTTCTGATGTTAGGCGGCTGAAAACTCCAGCCTTGGATCATGCTAAAACTGCCATTTTTGGTACATGGGACCCATGAAGGGGCATGAATGTATACTGTGCATGTGCATGATTCACCTTTCATAAATAATCATGACTCCTCCTCAAGCTTATGAAATATTCATATACCCAACTCAGCATAAATTCCTGTTCCCTTTGCTCCTCCCTCGAAGTATCTATTTCTGGCTTCTGGCTGGAGGCTATGCTTTCCAGCTTGTCCGAATGGCCACCCTGCAGACTGTAACCCCTTATGAGGAATTTATTTTCCAAATGTATGAAACTTGTCACTCTTCAGTTGACAAGGTAAATCCAATTATGTCACCCTGTTTGCTTAATGCTCTTTAATTCTCTCGGAAATAGTTTAAGACTTTAATCAAATATGTCATGATCTTGTTTTGTCTCTGTACATTCTTGCCTATCATGCCTCTTTTTCCTTAAGCTCTATCCATTTATATCATTACTGTCAGAACATGCCATTGCAGCCTCACATCTCTATGGCTTTGAGCATGTATTGCCCTCTCCTAAATCTACCCCTCTCCAGATGACCTATATATCCTACTTACCCTCCAGATCTTAGCTCAAGCCTAGGCTCCTTTGAAAGCCATCCACACTCTTCCAGCAGATATGAATTCTCCTCCTTGCTTTCCCTCTGTATTTAGATAGTCTTCCATTTTATTAACGCATGTCTCATTTCATCAAAATAATCTCTCGTTTCTCTTCCTTTACCTAGCTAAAAGATCCTTAAAGAGGGGCACAGTGTCTATTTCCCTTTTGTATCCCATGAACCAGCAGAGCTTCTATTGCAATAAATAATTGTTGAAATAATGTTTAATAAGATAATCATATTATTTTTACCTGATCACATTTGGAAGGCAGAATGGATACAAGCGCATAGAAAGGATCTTGTAATTATGAACTTTTTACTGTTCTTTTGCCCTGAATGCCCTTGCACAATCACTTTTTAAGTCATATTCCATACCCAAAGAATGACCGAGAGTAATCAGACTTATCAAAAGCTGGGGAAAAAAGTGAATGATTTGCTTACTGTTCTTGCATCCCATATAGACAGGGTCTTGTCTGCAGAGCTTGTGAGAAGAGTATTGGAGAAAGGAAAAAACTCAATGCTGTTCACAGAATCTGTATGTCCATACAAAGTACATCTGCATCTTTCACTATAAAGAGAGAAATTAAGAATTTTAGGAGTTAGTATCTATGCTGTCTATACAATGCTAATAAAAATAATTTAAGGAACTGAGGCATGAAATAATTTTATTAATGGCAAAAATTTTACAATAACAACATTTTAAAAGTAAAATTCTATAGCTACCTTATATTCTCAGCACTTTATACGATTAGTAGCATAAAACTACACTTAAATTACCTTCAATTTATGGAATCACTAGGTAAAGTCATCTTTATACTATCTCATTTATATTTTACCATGAAATGACAGTATAAAAATTATCCCCATATAATAGAGGAATATGTTAAAAAATATTGCACTAATTCATCAGACAAAATAAACTTTTTCAGTCATTACTTTTCTTCATTGTTTCTCCGACTTGGTTATATATTAGAATCACCTGAGGCACTTCAGTGGCTACCAGAGACTGGGGGAGGGAAAAGGGAGGGGAGAATAGGGAGAGACTGGTCAGTGGGTACAAAGTTACAATTAGATAGGAGGAATAAATTTTGGTGTCCTGTTGCACAGTAGGGTGACTATGGTTAACATTAAAATATTGTATATTACAAAACAGCTAGAAGAAACGCTTTTGAAAGTTCCCGCCACAAAGAAATGGTAAATGCATGAAGTGATGGATACAGTCACTACCCTGATTGGATCTCTCTACACCACAGATATGTATTGAAACATCAAATTGTACCCCATATGTACAATTATTAATGCACCGATTACTTAAACCAAAAAAAAAAAAAAAAAGACAAAATACTCATACCCAGTCTCAAGCCCCAGACATTCTATGCCAATTGATGATGGAGCCTGGGAATTAATTAGTGGATTAATGCCTCTCCTGGTAATTATAATATGCCTTTAGGGCTGAGAATTTAAACCAGTGGTTTTTAAATTTTTTTACCCAGACTAGCAGTATCACTGTCACTTGGAAACGTGTCTGAAATGCAAATTCTCAGGCGTCATCCCAAACCTATTGAATCAGAAAGTCTGGAGGAGGCCCCAACAATCTGTGTTTTAGCAAGCTCTTCAAGTGATTCTGATACATGTTAAAGTTTGAGAACCACTGATCTAAACTATTAGAAATGACCCAGAAGAAAGGGATAACTGCAGCTGTGTTTTTTTTGCCATTTTACAAAAAGGCTGTTTCTCAATGAAACGGAGTATACATAGAGCAATACCACTCCTCATGTGTAATGACTGATTGCTCTTAAATAACTTTATTTATAAACCTACTTTTAAAATAGAGAACAAATAGAATCAGGATAACTAGTAAGTACTCAGAACAGAGGAGTCAATATAAATGCATTCCTAATATAATAATCAGTCAGTTGGCCCGGGCATTGTGGCTCAAGTCAGTAATCCAACCACTTTGGGAGGCCGAGGCAGGAGACCATCTGAAGTCAGGTGTTCGAGACCAGCCTGGCCAACATGGTGAAACCCCATCTCTACTAAAAATACAAAAATTAGCCTGACGTGGTGGCATATGCCTGTAATCCCAGCTACTCGGGAGGCTGAAGCAGGAGAATTGCTTGAATCTGGGAGGCAGAGGTTGCAGTGAGCAGAGATCACGCCACTGCACTCCAGACTGGGTGACAGAGCGAGATGCCCTCTCGAGAAAAAAAACAAAAACAAAAACATATAAGTAAGTATACATATACATATGTATAAATCAGATAGTTAATCTTTGATTAGTTCCTCTGTGGCTTGAACCAAGCCATGTACAATAATATAGTGTAGTGGGCAAAACTCTGCAATGGGAGCCAGGAGACTGAATTCCAGTCCTGACTTTGGCAAGAACTAGCATGGTAACCGTAGAGAAACTGTTTAATTTTAGTGGCCGTAAATTTTCTTCTTGTGTGAATGAAATTATTTACTTGATGCACTCAGTGATCCTGTCCAGCTCCTACATTCTGAGATCAAAGTTAGAAATGTAAAATAGGAAGGAAGAAGTCAGCTTGAGTACAGCACATATGAACTATAAGAAGCAAAATATGCCCTTCCTTTTCTTAAATGTCAGCATTTTTGAGACATCAAAAGATATGAAAATTTGCATGTATATGAATATGTATGTAAATTATTTAGCAACACTTCCCCTTTCTCATCAAAGCTAAGTATTACAGCAATAAGTATTTGGAGCAAGAATATAAAATCAATACATCAGGAATATTTTGTATTAGTTTCCTTACCTCAGTATTTCACAGATAGGCTGATAATATTTTAATCACTAAAGTTGATGATGTGTATATCAGGGGTCAACAAACCACGACCCAGAACTGACTGCTTATTTTTGTAAATAAAGTTTTATTGGAATATGCCAATCTGTTTACATATTGTCTATTGCTGCTTTCCCATTACAGTAACAGAGTTGCATAGCCACAACAGAGATAATATGGCCCACAAATCAAAAATATTTAATTCATAGCCCTTTGAAGAAAAGTTTGCTGACCCAAGAAGTATACCAATATATTAGAATATTTATGAGTATACTTGGGTTTTACTTATGACATTTAATCTTTTTTGAGGGGAGTGCCAAAACTTACAGAATAAGTTATTTTCTTTTAAAAAAATTACTGTTTTATGTACAAATTTTATCTGCTATTTTTAATGAATCTAAAAATGTAAGTATGAACATTTTTTAAGTTTCTATTCCAAAGCCCACTATCTTGAAATAATCATCTTTAAATATTAGTATAATTACTGTAGTTATAGCTCTATGGAGAGACAGAGAGGTGAGGTGGGAGAGAAAAAGAGAGAGATAAAAATTAAGAATTTTATTCCTATTATATTAAAATGGTAAATTATTAAATTATATGAAATTTAACAATAAAATAAAATAAGTATAACTAAAGGCATTGCTGAAAGTCAAGTAGATACTTTCTTACTACAAGACAAGATCTATCACTATCTAAAAGATAACATTAAGAAAAATATTAAAGTATATTATTTTAATAACATTTCATTTATAAAAAGTATAGTGAAAAAAGGAAAATAACGTATTTATGTTCCTCCCACTTTCTTTTTACTCACCTCTGAAATTTAAAAAAATCTTATTGTTAAATTTAGAATATCAAAAATCATCACATATTTTGATCTGTAATCACAAAGCTCAAACTCAGTGTCCCTCCTTCCCCATCTTCCTAGTGTTTAATATATGTTTAAATTAATCTTCTGCATCCATACTTTTATACAGTTTAATGATTATTCAGTACTTCAACAGCAGTTTTCGCTGGTTATAATTTCTTGGGTCACCTGACCTCCTCAAATGTTTGTGGAGAAACAATTCACTGTTAGAGTACTGCAAAGTCTGAGGTCTGTCTAATCTCTCCAGTCTCCCATCCAACCTTCTTTAGGGTTCGTTTGCTGTTTACGCCCAAGAGCCCTTACAGTTTCTTTCCCAAATACTGAAGTTCAGAAATTTTAGCACAGCATACCCTAATGGAAAGGTCCACCTATTATTCCTAGACTTTTATTATTCCAGGAAAGTTTCTTCCCCTGTGGCTTTTTTTTTTCTTTCTCCTCAATTTAGTCCATTTATTTTGTTTAGAAACACTATGTCCTTTTTTGTCTAATTTGCCTTTATGTTCAATATTTTCTCTACAATCTTATTTTTTTCATTTTTAATATCTGTTCTTTATAACTCTCAATTATGTTTATTCTATTTGTGTGTTGGGTAGGCAAACGGCAATCAAAAGCTTTTATTTCTGTTTTCTAGTTCACTTGTTTCCTGATCTTTTTCAGTCTGCTTTTTATTTGCTTCTATTATCTTACAAATCATAATAAAATATTTTAACTCTTTTGACATTTTATTATATAAAAACAATTTAAAATATAGCATTTCAGTAATTTCTTTGGAAATACAGTACTTTTGTGCGAATTATTGATTTCATATCTTTACTCAGGTGATTCCTTTATGCACTTCATGTTCTTCACTGAAATTTGGAGTTTTATTCATTTACTCTTCAATTTTTGCAATTCTTTATAAAATATGGTTGGTTTCTTTTTATTATGACTTACGAGGGCAGCTATTGGGGGATAGCTGTTTTCTAAAGATTAATGGCAAAAGGTGGGAAAATTAATTGGCAGAAGGAGAGAAAGGCACTGACTTCGATTCAGATTTGTTGTCTCCCACAAAATCTTTTCACCTCGTGTGCTGTTGACCCAATCCCTGACGTTTATCTCTTCTCCATTTTTTTGCTTTACTTTCAAGTACAGATGTATGTAGTATATTGCAATACCCGTAGCATCACAGGCTCTATTTTAACTCTCAATGAGCCTGCCTCCCTCACGACCTTCATTCTGCCTCATCTACGGCAATCTGCTTTATCTCTTTTATCTAACAATAAAAATGGCTTGTTAGGATTTATGCTTCCAACTGTGATAAAGTAACCAGTTTCTGTACTTCTCTTATAATAAGCAACTGTAAAATTACACACATTATCTAAAGTAAATTTTTACTGGCATTGAACTAAACATAGCACAGGAATATAATCCTCAAGAGAAGGAAAAACTCAAAATGAGCTCTGTAACCTCCATGACTTTCTGCTTGGATGCACTTTTTACTATCAAATTCAGAAACAGAGCCCAGTAGAACTGAAGTTTCACTGAGTTGAGAAGCAGTGAGAAAAGTCTGGGCTTCTGAGTTGCTTGAAATTTGGAGTGTAGGGTAGCTGACAAAAGGGAGCTGAGCTGGGAATGGCAGTAGTTTGTGTGAGGATTCACCATGAATTTTGGGCGAACGTCTAGATGGCATTTTCACAGAGTAAGATTCCACAAGGTCTAGCAGAGATTTCCTGCTCTATGGTTGATTGCTGAACAATGATACCAGAGATTAGCTACTGCTAGAAAGAATACCCTGGTGTTTAATCCTGGGTGAAGTGGAGATAATTTACGGCATATCTCAGACTCTCACTTGGAGATTCAAGAAAGGCTCCACTATAGGGGTACGGGTAAGGTTCATAAACTAAATTCAAAACAAAAGTAGAGTTCTATTACCAATGAATAAAACTATGCCTGAAAGGGCAAAAATGATCTTCCCATAATTAAACTGCTCCTTACAACAGAACTCAATACCTTTTCTAGGAGAAAACCTAATATAGATTTCTCCAAATTGGTCATTAACAACATCTAACATGTATTTTTTTTTTTTTGAGCTGGAGTCTTGCTCTGTTGCCCAGGCTGGAGTGCAGTGGCACAATCTTGGCTCACTGCAACCTCTGTGTCCTGGGTTCAAGCGATTCTCCTACCTCAGCCTCTGGAGTAGCTGGGGCTACAGGCCTGTGCCAGCACACCAGGCTGATTTTTGTATTTTTAGTGGAGACAGGGTTTCACCATGTCGGCCAGGCTGGTGTCGAACTCCTGACCTCAAGTAATCCACCCACTTTGGCCTCCCAAAGTGCTGGGATTACAGGCGTGAGCCACTACACCCAGCCCCAGCATGTAATTTTTTTTTAAATGCTACATATATGTACATAAGTGGAAAGGTAAAAATGTAATCCATACAGAAGAAAAATAAAAAATACATAGAACAGAACAGACTCTGAATCAAACACTGGAAATCAAAGACCAAGACTACAAATGATTTATTATTATTATGTTCAAAGATTTAAAGAAACATATAGTTATAATGGGTGTACAGATAGAGAATCTCAGAAGGTAACTGCAAACCATAAAAAAAGAGGTCTATGTAAGAATGGATAAGTATATGTGAAATTAAAATGTCAGCTGGGTGAGCAAAATATCAGATTGGGTACTGAAGGAAAAAAAAGTAGTGAGAATGAAAAGAGATTAATAGAAATTATCTGATTTGAAGAACAGAAAAAATATTGAAAAACCATGGATTACAGTCTCAATAATCAGCAGAAAAATATTACAAGGTCTAACATGAGTATAATTGTGTTATCAGAGAGGGGTGAAGAGAAGGAGGGAGGGAGATGAGGTAGAAATATTTTTGCAGAAATGATGGCTAAAATCTTCTGCAATTTAATGAAAACTATCAACATTGATATTTTTCATGTCAACATTCCTATCAATATTCATATCAAGATTGAAAAAGCTCAGCAAAATCCAAACATGCTTAACAACAGAAAGAATGCACCTAAGTATATAATAGTCAACTGTCAAAAGCAAAACATAAAACAAAATCTCTAAAGCAGCCACAGATAAACATAATGTGCAGCGCAATTATACAAATAGCAACTGACATTTTAACAGAAATAATGGAGGCAGAATCACTTTTTTGAGGGCTGAAAATTCAATATTCAGCCCAGAATTCCTTCAATAACGAGAATAAAACATTTTTTAGATAAATAAAACCTGATAAAGTCATTGACAGCAGACGTTTTCTACCAGAAAGGCTGAAAAGAAGTCATTCAGATTAAATTGAAATGACAACAGATGGAAACATTTGCATACAAAAAGAATGTATACCAAACTTTTTAATTTCACACATTTTTTTTTTTTTTTTGTAGAGATAGAGTCTTGCTATATTGTCCAGGCTGGTCTCAAACTTGTGGCCTCAAGAAATCCTCCGGCTTTGGCCTCCCAAAATGCTGGGATTGCAGGCACAAGCCACCATCCCTGGCCATATTGTTTTGTTTTAACTGAGGCATTTCAATCTGTAAAGAATTATGCTCTAACTTTAAAAAAATTCATATACCAAATCTTCCGTTAATTAGACTAAAAATTATTTTTATTTAGTTTTATTAGTATTTTTAGGCAAATGCAACACTATTATAAATATAAGTACATTTGTGTTATTACAATGATAATCTAACAAATGTATATACACAGAGAATTTATAATCTAGTAATATGTGTCCTTACATCTATATGATATACACTATTGGTAAAATGCTGTACACATTCATAATTTATATTCAGACTTTGTTGTCATTATTACCCAATTAAATGATTCAGGAACACTTTATATTCACTTATGGTGGTGGGGGGGAAGGAGCAATTCTTCAATGATATATTACAGCTCACATAGTTTCCCAAACAAAATAGAAAAGCTAGGTCTTCACATAGCTCAAGGGAAGAAAGTACTGCTCAAGAGGGTAAGAAATCTGCTCATGAGTCACTGGCTTAAGGTGTGGGGCATCCCTGGCAGACAGGCTGCAAGAGTAGGCTTGTGAAAGATTAATTAGCTGCCAGAGAAGGAAGGCCCATTCAGAATTTCTTTGGAAGGTGAAAATGGACTAAAGTGATGGAGCATGACAGCACTGCAAAGAATGAAAATGATTTGTACATTTCCATCAAAACATAAACACTGAAGTCTCATGCAATTTTCTGTTTCTTATCTTTTTTTTTCTATCATTTTTTAGGAAGAAGTTCACAAGCAATAGCTCTTTCTTAACTTACGTCTTGGTTTTCCTTTATTTCCTTTCATCTCCTCTCTTTTCTCTTTCCTTGCTGCTTTAATTTGTTATTTTGGTAACTGAATGATAAATATTTCTCTAAACTTTCAACTTGCTGTAAAGCAGATTTGTCTACTCTTCCAGGTCAGATACATCTTTATTTAAAATGCATTTCCCATACATATGTTAACTCTAAAAGGACACTGTTTTAACACAGAGTTCCTTTGTGAAACATTAAATTTTAGGGGTTTTATTTCCTTTGATATGTTTGTTTTAATACTACTAATATTGAATACAAAATTGTAACTTAAAATTCAGGCTTGTAGGAATATGCAGGTCAACAAAATGTGGCTAATAGAATTATGAAACATTGATATAAAGACAGTAGCAAGATATTTTTTAAGTGAACATAAAAAAAGATTAAAAAATATCTATCCGTGTTTTCAAAGGGAATACTAGAATTCATTACCATATTAACCCTTAGTAAGAGCTGGATTTTAAATAGCATTTATATAATTGAACCAAAATAAAATGATAAAATCTATCATGAGTTTATCTGCGATAAAATTATTCATGAAATACCTACTCTAACAATCCAACATGAACATAAGTGAAACCTATTTAAATCCCTAGACTGCAATTCATAACATCCAAGTTCATGAGGGATTTTCCTCACCTCCTAGTTTTCTGTAAAGGTTTATATATAAGCTATTTTTAAAATTCACAAGAATTTTGCAACTTAGCCAGGCAAAGTCCTCGAGTGACACCCAAATTTTACTTCAAAAGTCAAGAATATTTTTATAATGAAAACATTTATTTGTTTTATATTGTCAAAAATAATATAAAATAATTCATCATGTGATAGTTCCTTTCTTTGTAGCCATGAAATTCAGTTGGTTATTTAGTGGAGAGGTGAGACCTAAATAAAATCTACCATGGAGTCTGCCGCAAGCTCTACCATAAGATTCACCACAGTCTGTGTCTGTATGAAAATCACGTGGTCTGAGCATCTCAGCCAGGTTGGATCATGGCCAGGCCACAGCTCCTAAACAAAAGAAGTTCTTGGCCAAAACCCTCGATGATAAAAATATACTAATAAATTGAACATTGTTCCCAAATGGTCATAAAAATCCACCTCACATAAAAGGCAGACCCCTAACAACCTCAAGTACCTGGAACATGGGCAGGATCTTGGGTCTAAAAGCAAAAGGTGAACAAATAAAATGATCATAATAGAGCTAGCAACTCAGAGTGCCTTCATGTCCTCACTCAGCCTTGTTAAATAGTCAACTGAAACATTTTAGCAAAGAATATGGGTGCAGGAGGGCTGGGGTTAAAAGGCCAGAGTAGCACAAACTAACAGTGAGAAAAAGTGGAAGCTTGGCAGTAAACTGGAAAACTGAAAATATAAAGCAAAAACAAGACCAAATATTAAAATAGCAACCTGAGGCAGGCTGATAAAGATCAAAACAAACAGCTTTATAACTCAACACTTCCTACATCTTACATTATAGTTTAAGCAGACATTTATTGAGTGCTTAGTGTTCTAAGCAATTTACATAATTAAATAACAACAATGTGAAAATATGGTCGACCCTCATTATTTGTGATTTTATATTTGCGAATTTGCCTATTTAATAAAATATATTTGTAATCACAAATATTCTCTCTTTGCTCAAATGCTAGCCAGGCTCCTCGGAACTCCCTGACTAGGTCTCATGCTTGGCCTACAAAATCTACAGGCTGTCGGCGAACATGAAATTCTCCCACCCTCCTATGAAAAGACTTGAATAAGCACTAGATCAAGCCTGCATCCCTAGGATGACCCAGCCCCATTTGAGATCCTGCCTGGGGAAGCTCATGGCTGCCAAAAGAATTGACTATTCCAGCCCACACCTGATGATAAGCCGCGGACACCTTTTTTAGGGCTGCCAAAAGAATCGACTACTCTAGCCCACACCTGATGATAAGCCCCGACACCTTTTTTAGAGCATTTACTACAAAGGTCTTACAATTGCGGATCCTTCCTTTATCCCTTTGAGATACCTATGTGTCTCCTACAATTAAGGAGTATGTTTCTCAAAGGACCTGAAAGCCATTCCTTTAAAATGTAAATATCAGGAGGAACAGCTTGCCTCCCAGTCTCTGCTGGAGGACTGAATCATTTACACTGACCAACGCTTTGTAATTTTTTGCTACCCTGACTCTACTGAGTCCCTGCTCACCCTTCTCCCTATTCCACAATTCTCTCTTTAAAATGCCCAGTCCTCCTTGTACAAATCTAAGTTGAATTCAGGTCACGCCAGACCCTCTTCCCTTCTGCAGCAGTATATTACTGATTACCACCTGATCTTACCACTTTAACTAGTGTCCAGCTTTGTTGATCTTTGACAGTAACTCCCAAGTTATACTCACAGCCCTTTTTGCTAATTTGTAGACACAGGCATGGGCAGAAGCTTGAAAAATTTGAGTCACCTGATGTGCATGTTCCCACTTGTGTTGAAACTAGGCAAAGCCCTACCTTTGTGTTTCAACTCTCATACTATAAACAGGGTGGCTTTAACAGTCTATTTATTGCCATGTTTTTCATGCTTCTGTGATTTTTTGTTGGTGATTTCCCTATTTAAAACAGCCCTTGGCTGTAGCGCTATGTGCTGTCTAGTGATCCTAAATGCAAAAAGGCTGTGATGTGTCTTAGAGAGAACGTACATTTGTTAGTAAGCTTTGTTCACACACAAGTGACAGTGCTGTTGTCTATGTGGTCCATGTTAATGATTCAACTATATATATAAAATAAATTATCTTTAAATAGGAACATACACAAAACAATGCAGGTATTGATTGGTTGATGAATCAGCTTCCAGGAAATTAACCCCTGTATTTCCCCTCAAAACAATAATCCGGTATTTACTAATTCAGTGTTTGTGGTGACTTTATAGAATATAACTGCCTTGAATAACAAGAACTAACAACACTTATAATTTCCCCAATTAACAGAGAAGGAAACTGAGGTAGGAGGAATCTGAGTAACACTCAACATTACACAATAGTAGAGGCAGGATTTTATCCCAAAGAGTTGGTTTAAGACTATGTTCTTTTAACTACTCTACTACCTTCCTGATTGTTCACATAAGATTAATATCAACTGAGGAACTTAGATCATCAAGAATTGATGAAATTATGCTCTATAGGCAGAAAACATATACATTTTATAGAAATTATCTTTAATAAATAGACAGTATTTGCTTACAGGTGAAATGGCCACTATCTAGAAAATTAATTTATGTTAATCGATCTCCCACAGTGTCAGATAAGTCCATTTCTGTGGATTAGAAACATTTTTAAATATATTAACTGGACTAATATAGTGGTACACTGCAGTTGACTTGTACTGGTTCACACGGGAAAATGTTATACATTGCTTCCCAACTCCACATTCAGCAACTTCAGGTTGATCCTCTGAAATGTGTTATGGTGAGGGTATTTACACTATGGAAGTTGTCAAATGCTACATATCGAGGCCTTTATTATTCTGAGAGTGGGCTTGCAAGCACACCACTATTGGATGCCTAATATTCTTAATGCGATAATTTTATGTGTCAACTTGACCAGGATAAGTATGTCCAGATGGTAAAATGTTACTGCTGGGTATGTCTGTGAGGGTGTTTCTAGAAGAGATTAGCATTTGGATCAGTAGACTGAGTAAAGGAGATGTCCCTCGCCAATGTAAGAGGGCACCATTCAATCCATTGAGGGCACAAATATAACTAAAATGGTGAGTTTGCTCTTTGCTCAATCTGGGACATCCATATTCTCCTGCTGTTGGATATCAGAGCTCCTGGTTCTCAGGCCTTTGAACTTGGACCAGGACTTAGACCACTGACTGCCTTGGTTCACAGACCTTCAGGTTTGGACTGGAACTGTACCACTGGCTTTCCTGTGCCTCCAGCTTGCAGACAGCACATCGTGGGACTTCCTGCCTCCATAATTGCATCTGTCTCTCTCTCTCTCTCTTTCTCCTATTGGTTCTGTTTCACTGGAGAACCCTGATTAATACACTGTTTATCTAGAATTTATTTACCTTTTATAATTACACTAATTTTTAAAATATTTCTCGAATAATTCCATTTATCATCTAATCATTTTATCCATGTGTTCACTTGAGTTCCCCTTGCCTTATTTATTGTTTTGTTTTTTATTTATTTTTAATCCAGCCCATTTGATACTGAGACTCAGAAGAGTAAGAATGAATGTGAGCTGTATGTAAGTGCCTCAATTCTTAAGGATGCAATAGTAAACTATTTCTTTATTAATACACAAATATATGGTTTGGCTGTGTCCCCACCCAAATCTCATCTTGAATTGGAGTTCCCATAATTCCCACATGTCGTGGAGGGACCTAGTGGGAGATGATTGAATCAGGGAGGTAGTTTCCCCCATACTGTTCTCTTGGTAGTGAATAAGTCTCAAGACATCTGATGGTTTTATAAGGGGAAACCCCTTTCGCTTGGCTCTCATTCTCTCTTGTCTGCCACCATGCAAGCTGTGCCTTTCACATTCAGCCACAATTTGTGAAGCCTCCCCAGACACATGGAAATGTGCGTCCGTTAAACCTCTTTTTCTTTATAAATTGCCCAGTCTCAGGTATGTCTTTATCAGCAGCATGAAAACGGACTAATACGCACAAACTCTTACTTTACTCTGAAATGTAAAATAAGAATGTGTGTATTAATAAAGAAATAGTTTACCATTAAGTCCTTATTTTACTTTACTTTCAGAGTAAAGTAAAATAAGAGTTATTTACAGAGATTTTTTACAGAGTTTAGGTTTGTTGCCTGTCATCCGTACCATCAAGGTATGTACTGCATGTGCCACAGTCTAAACTAGTTTAAAATATTATTTTACCTGAATATTATAAAGGACAGTAAGAGCTAAAAGTGAAATGTCACATTGCTGAGTGATTCTCTTGGTTTGGGTTTCTGAAAGTTAATAGACTAAGTAAAATGGTCACATATACTTTACAATCTGTGCCTTATGATGTGGAACTATGAAAGTCAATCCTTCATGTGCCTGAACCCCAGACCTGGGTAAGAAAGAATGAAAGCTCACAGCTTCAATCATACAGTGCTGTTTTTTAATGTTCTGCAGTTAGATCACTTTTAGCTTCTAAAAATTCCATGACTTAAAACCATCAAGGAACCATTTAATGTTTTGTTTTATAGATAGATAGATAGAAAAGGTCAACAGAATTGTTTTGAGGCATATATTTCTTTCAAAAAACTTTAAACATAAAAGGAAATAAATTAGCTTTAAAGATGCTTGGGAATAACTTCATTGTTAAATGTAAGTTGATAAAGAAGTATAACCTCATAAACTCTAAATTCAAAAACCTCTTCTAAAATATTTTATTCAAACTTCTATCAATTAATTTAATGCAATATGTTCACATGTAGCCACAATGATATATTCAAATTTTATGTCTGTTTTCCTTTCCATATCTACCTCCTGAAAGAGATCTTAGAAAGCAGATATTGGGAACAGGAAAAGTTCATGACAAACGCAAGATCTCTAGCTCTACTAGTTTGGCTATTAGAGAGCAAAGAGCCCAGCAAGCATAGAATAAAGGAGAAAAAGCCTGGCTGAAATGAAGGCGAAAACGCTTAGGTTATCCAGGTGCTTGATTGTCAGAGAAAAAAAAATCTATTTAACCCACCTGTTTCCTCATGCGCAGAGCTTGCCTTCACAGCTCAGTATCTTCTGACCATAAAGAGCTAGAAACCCGAATGGGCCCACAACACCCACCACTATCACATTATCCTGTTTATTTCCTTTATAGCACCAATCGCTAGCTGAATTTAGCTTATTTATTTATGTTCTTGTTCCCTCTTACACTTGTCAGCCCTGTGTAGAGTTAAACACTCCATGAGGACTCTGGCCTTATATGTCACAATCCATCACTTAACAGTTGTACATAGCTAGCCCAGAGTGGGTACTCAATAAATATTTATTTTTAGTGAAACGACAAATCTTCGTGTTCTCTGAAGAGACACCATTACTTCCTACATTAGTCTGTTTTCATGCTGCTGATAAAGACATACTCAAGACTGTGAAGAAAAAGAGGTTTCATTGGACTTACAGTTCCATATGGTAGGGGAGGCCTCAGAATAATGGCCCAGGAGTGAAAGGCAGCAACAGAAAATGAGGATGATGCAAAAGCGGAAACCCCTGATAAAACCGTCAGAACTCGTGAGACTTATTCAGTACCATGAGAACAGTGTGGGGGAAACCTCTCTGATAATTCAAATGATCTCCCACTGGGTCCCACCCACAACAAGTAGAAATTATGGGAGTACAATTCAAGATGAGATGTGGGTGGGGACACAGAGCCAAACCATATCATTCTACCCCTGGCCCCTCCAAATCTCATGTCCTCACATTTGAAAACCAATTATGCCTTCCCAACAGTCCCCCAAAGTCTTAACTCATTTCAGCATTAACCCAAAAGTCCACAGTCCAAAGTCTCATCTGAGACAAGCCAAGTCCCTTTCACCTATGAGCCTGTAAAATCAAAAGCAAGCTAGTTACTTCCTAGATACAAGGGGAGTACAGGTATTGGGTAAATACAGCCATTCCAAATGGGAGAAATTGGCACAAACAAAGTGGTTACAGGGCCCATGCAAGTCTGAAATCCAGTGAGGCAGTCAAATTTTAAAGCTCCAAAATAATCTCCTTTGACTCCAAGTCTCACATCCAGGTCACGCTGATGCAAGAGGTAGGTCCCCATGGTCTTGGGCAGCTCCACCCATGTGGCTTTGCAGGGTACAGCCTCTCTCTCAGCTCCTTTCACGGGCTGGCATCGAGTGTCTGTGACTTTGCCAGGCAAACAGTGCAAGCTTCCAGTGGATCTACCATTCTAGGGTCTGGAAGACGGTGGCCCTCTTCTCACAGCCCCACTAGGCAGTGCCCCAGTAAGGACTGTGTATGGGGGCTCCAGCCACACATTTCTCTTCCACACTGCCCTAGCAGAGGTTCTTCATGAGCACCCTGCCCCTGCAGCTAACTTCTGCCTGGACATCCAGGCCTTTCCATACATGTTCTCAAATCTAGGCAAAGGTTCCCAAGCCCCAGTTCTTGACTTCTGTTTACTTGTAGGCTCAACACCACGTGGAAGCTGCCAAGGACTGGGGCTTGCACCCTCTGAAGCCACAGCCCAAGCTCTACATTGGACCCTTTCAGCCATGGCTGGAGCATCTGGGATGCAGGGCAAAAAGTCTTTAGGCTGCATACAACATGGGGATCCTGGGCCAGGCACATGAAACCATTTTCTCCTAAGCCTCCTAGCCTGTGATGGGAGGGGCTGCCGTGAAGACCTCTGACATGCCCTGGAGACATTTTCCCCATTGTCTTGGGGATTAACATTCCCCTCATTGTTACTTATGCAAATTTCTGCAGCTGGCTTGAATTTCTCCTCAGAAAATGGGTTTTTGTTTTTTATCACATTGTCAGGCTGCAAATTTTCTGAATTTTTCATGCTCTGCTTCCCTTATAAAACTGAATGCCTTTAACAGCACCCAAGTCACCTCTTGAGTTTTACTGCTTAGAAATTTCTTGCGCCAGATACCCTAAATCATCTCTCTCAAGTTCAAAGTTCCACAAATCCCTAGGGCAAGGGCAAAATGCCACCAGTCTCTTTGCTAAAACATAGCAAGAGTCACCTTTCTCCAATTTCCAACAAGTTCCTCATCTCCATCTGAGACCACCTCAGCCTGGACCTTAGTGTCCGTATCACTATCAAGCTTTTGGTCAAAGCCATTCAACTAGTCTATAGAAAGTTCCAAACTTTCCCACATTTTCCTGTCTTCAATCTGTTCCAACCTCTGCCTGTTAACCAGTTCCAAAGTTGCTTCCACATTTTCAGGTAACTTTTCAGCAACATCCCACTCTACTGGTACCAGTTTACTCTACTAGTCTGTTTCCATGCTGCTGATAAAGACATACCCAAGAATGGGAAGAAAAAAAGGTTTATTGGACTTACAGTTCTGCATGGCTGGGGAGGCCTCAGAATCATGGCAGGAGGTGAAAGGCACTTCTTACATGGAGGCAGCAAGAAAAAATGAGGAAGATGTAAAAGTGGAAAACCCTTGATAAAACCATCAGATCTCGTGAGACTTATTCACTACCATGAGAACAGTATGGGGGAAACCGCCCCCATGATTCAAATTATCTCCCACCTGGTCCTCCCACAACACATGGGAATTATGGGAGTACAATTCAAGATGAGATTTGGGTGGGGACACAGAGCCAAACCATATCACTTCCCAGTATTTAACCCTCAATCCAGTATCCTTCCCTTTGGAATTCATCTTGAAATTTTGAATCTATTGTTTAAAAATATACTTGCTGAGATTTACGTGGATTTTAATTACCTTAATCATACGATCAACAAAAAGGGCACAATTGATTGCCCAGTAAAGACTATAGAAACTTCCAGTATTTTAGTTTTTATTTTCTCATCTAACAGTACAATTTAGTTAACTGAAATTTCTGACTTTAATTCACACTCTTGTTCTTAGGAATGTAAGCTCCTTAAGAGTATTAAATGTGTATACCTTGCTTACCATTCTTGATGGTATCAATGTAAGGGTTCCATTTTTCCACTGTGTTGCTACAAAACAAGCTTGTCCAACCCATGGCCCATGGGCTGCATGCAGCCCAGAATGACTCTGAATGTGGCCCAACATAAATTAGTAAAGTTTTTTAAAACATTATGAGATTGGCAATTTTTTTATAACCTCATCAGCTATCACTAGCGTATTTTATGTGTGGCCCAAGACAATTCTTCTTCTTTCAATGTGGCCTGGGGAAGCCAAAAAATTGGACACCGCTTCTTTAAAATGTCAGCAAAAGAGTATTTTTTAATGTTTGAATGAGGATATAATTCACTGTTAAAAAGAAAGTGGGAAAATATATTAGGACTAACAGGGGACCTTCAGTTTTGCCACAGTAGATGAAGTACACAACATTACTCTTGACTTTATTTATCATGTTTTTGCTGCCATGATATGTCAGAAATGACTTTATACAAAATGATAAAATAAGAAATTTGTTTTTGGAAAACTAGTTCCCCATTGTCTCCCACTTTCTGTTATGTAGGCTGAACCCTTCTGAGCTGAATAAAAGTTTTATAGCAATATTTCACATTTAATCATGTTCAAAAACTAAAGGCCAACAGTACGTAATTTTCTATATAGTATTATTCCTGAGCCCCTGGTATGTCTATTATTTTCTTTTCTTCTTACTCTTTAATAAATTCTATAACAACTATAAGCAAAGGTGAAAGATGAGGAATATTTGGAGGGAAAGTGTGGGTTATGTGAAGCTATCAAAGGAAGAAAATTAAACCTAGCTTGAACTTCCTAAGTCAGCATATGTAGTCCCTAAAAATGAAAATACTAAAAATGGCAAACATAATTTAAACACAGAATATTTTTCTCAGTTAGTTCAACTTTTCCATTTACCCAAAGGATGTTGTCCCTCTTTCCAGACCCTAGAGCATTCTAGCCATCTAACAAGAATACAACATATAAGAAAAAATATTTAAAAAACACAATCCAGGCAGGAAAACCTAGAAAGGGCAATTAGTTTAGAATAATAGCATTAGTAGGGCCGGGCGCGGCGGCTCACACCTGTAATCCCAGCACTTTGGGAGGCCGAGGTGGGCAGATCACGAGGTCAGGAGTTCAAGACCAGCCTGGCCAACATGGTGAAACCCCGTCTCTACTAAAGACACAAAAAATTAGCCTGGCCCAGTGGCACATGCCTGTAATCTCAGCTACTTGGGAGGCTGAGGCAGAAGAATCGCTTGAACCTGAGAGGCAGAGGTTGCAGTGAGCAGAGATCGCGCCATTGCACTCCAGCCTGAGTGACAGGGAGAGACTCCATCTCAAAAAAAAAAAAAAAGAATAGCATTAGTAGGACAGCTTCCTCATTACTTTACTATCTTATTTTAAGGCACTGTGATTCAATGGCCAAGATATATCTGCTTTTATTCTATAACTGAGTACAGTGGCTACATTCTGACTTTTCCTGACAGTCCTGATTTTATAGAATTTTATTATTTTCAGTAAATATAATACATCAAATATGTCTTAAATATGATTTAATTTCCATGTCTCTGAAATAGTTACATGCATAATGCACAAATCAGATTTATACTCTTTGTCAGAACTTAGCCATTAGGTATCTGCTTTAAAATTGTATTTTGGAATTAATTCCTTCATTATCAGTATCCCTGGTGACATAAATGTGTGAGATTCTTCCTCAATGGTAGTATAATTTATTGAAATATTAATTTGCATTTATACTCCTGGTGATTTCCCCCTATTTTTTCCAGTGAAGCAGGGAAACAGGCTTTGTAATTCCTTGCCTCTGGAATATTGGATGGACAGAGACCAGAAACTACCTGGAGTCAGAAGTGTTTCTCATCTTTTGTGAAACTCTAAGCTCATGCTAATTATCTCTGAAAGAAGAGAAGGCTTTAGGGAAGCTTTCAAGGACAAGGAGAAAGAGTGAGGTAGATTCCCTTGGAGTAGGAAAGGGGTATGTATGCTTGTCAGGCTCTGTGAGAAGGAAAGAATTTAGTATCATTCTATTGCATTGCCTGGAAAAGGTAGCCAAATCTCAGAGGGAAACACCACAGGATTCATCTGAGAGGCTGGATCCTAGTCCTAAGTTTCACCCTTCATCCAAAGATGGTCCATGTATAACAACAAAGTAAGGCACATTACCATGAAGCAGGGACACTGAACATTTATTTCAGCAGTGGGCAGATGACCAACAACTAGGAAGGGCTCCTGATAACTAATGTAGAATAAGGCTCCAGGAACTTGGCACCACCATAGGGAAGAGATGCCCTAAGAATGACTAAGGTAGAATTTCTAGCTAGACATATAAGAAAGAGAGTCAAGTCTAAATTACCTTGACTTCTAGTAAACAAGGAAATGCCATATTTCTTACATAACTGATTTGTAGGCAGAGATTCATGTGTCACGGATATACATGTATTCATCACATATTTAAAAGTAATTCCATATATGCTATTCACGGCAAGAAGAGAAAGGAGTTAGGAAAGGTAAAATCAGTTTTTGTTCTCTGCTATAATATCAGCACAGCATGGTGCTCTCAAGCTTTAAATCTGCTTTTCCTGAGCCCCACCCCGCCTTTTACTTCCTTGGGGCTCCCCTGGGCTCCTCCTCCATGGAAACCCACCTGCAGATAGTCCATGATACTCACTAAACCCCTAACAGTTTTTGCTGCTGTTTTTAACACACATTTAAACTTAGTGGCTTCTGCACCTCATCATTCTTATGTCAGGCTTTGGTGAGCAACTAGTTAATTTAATTAATCTATGCTTATGAAATGAGAAGGACGCATGAGAAGTCTTCTCAACTAGCATCCTCATTCCCATTTCTCTTGAGCCCATTCCATCAAAGCATATTTTTAATATTTACCTTCAAAATACAATAATAAATACCATAATTAAATATTTTCTTTATTCCTTTATCAAGAGAAATTATTCCAGTTGCAGGGATCTTAGAACATATAAGAAAAGATGCAAATAAGATAGTGAGCTGGTGGAAAAATAAATATTCAGGGTTATCCAAGACCTTGCAATAACCTTTAAATTATATGATTAACTGAATTGCCTGTCTTTGGATTTGTTCTTTATTATAAAAACAATTTTGCTCCATTGATACATTTAAGGAAAGCATATTTATTTCCTTTGTATTATAGCTGTAATATGGAGAACAAAATTCAGAATAGATGGTATTTAACCAAAGCAGTCATGAATATGTAAGGAAATCCATTTCATCTCAGATCCAGTGAATGGAAACAGAAGGTTTAATAGTAATTATTTTCCCCTAATGTTGTAAAAAAAAAAAAAAAGGATGGAAAACCATTTTCTCCCTCTGAAATACCTATGTGAATAATAACTGAACTGTAAGACACATAACTTGTAACAGGATCTAATATTTTATCTATAATCAGTTAATGAAATATGAATCATTCTGTTGACCAGAATGATATAACATGGCAGATTTTTAAGAATCCTTTGAGAATCTGTTATCTCACCTCCACTTTATTTATTCAATGGCCTCTTCCTTTCATATTGAAAATTAAGTTCCCTTTTCTCTTGGTAATTCATTTAATATTTCATTAAAATATGTCACCTAGCATGTGTCCCTCGTCATTACTATGAACGACATTAGGGCACATTACCTTTTACTGCCATCACAATGGATAGTCACTCCTCTTCCCCATAAAATCACACAAACAGTGAACTAATTAATACTTTTAAAGAAAACTATTGTCTGTAAGAAATAGAAAACCAAGTTTGAAAAAAAAATCACACACATACTTCCTTTGTATTTATAACATCGTATCACACTAATTTTTCTCAGATTCTACCCATGGTTTTTGTATCACAAATTGATCTGTTAGAATCATAAACAGAATGGTATTTGTATCCCTCATCCACCATGTGCTTTTTACCTCTCATGTGTGATGTTCCCAAATCAGGGACAGAACTTTGTAGTGAGGACCCATACACAAATACAACAAAGTGGCCAGCTTAAGATATGAAAATGCCAGTTTGTTTTATGGGGTTATAAATATGTCCTATCATGTCTTTACATTTTAAGACCTCTGTTTTATTTCTTGGTAGATTTACATATGCCATATCCAGTTATTCATGTCAAGAATTTAAAACTACCAGTATTTCAATACAGAAGCACATCCTATTACTTTATACTATACTTTATGTTTGGATTCAATATGTTTGTTAAACAAAACCTGAATTTTACGTGAGAAAACACTGTTTTCCTATTAAGCAAATCTTTCTTAAAAAGCTATATGGATATTTATGGAGTCAGTATTTCTTCCCCTTAAAGTTGCATATCCCTTATTTTTTGGCCTGAACCTAGAACTAGGCTCAATGTAGGTATAATTTCCAGAACAAAAATAGGGATTGAATGGGCAGTGCTATTGTAATTATGCCTTAGGGGGTTTACTTGTGAATATGTTAAGAACAACCATAGTTAACAAATTTTTTGTACATATGCAAATGATATATTGACAGTAGTCCTGCTGAAATGACTTCTGCCATTACATTCAATCCTGTACATATAGCAAAATATTTTGTACTGTGTGACTGGGATATTGACCTTGATGCTTCCTAGTTATAAGCATGGGTCTGAAAAGGGTGAATTATGTCAGGCAATCAATTCCTCACAAATTGCATAAATAAATAAATATACCTTCTCTATATTCTGCCCGTTGGGTGTCAGCAGCAGCTGCTACCTGCAGGGTGTCATTCTCTGTAAGCTGTCTCTTAGTTTCACGCTGAGCATACTCTTCTGTTTAAATGAGACAGTGAAGCAGCTCAAACTCTGCTTGCTTCAAGTCAACATGATCCACTTGTGTTTGTGCCTGTCACTTCTTAGCTCGTTATGTTGCTGTTAGTTTTGCTTGAAGTATTTTGTTCATCCTTTTGGTATGACCACCCTCCTTCAGATAGCCACATAATTGTTTTCTCATTCAGGTGCCATCCATTTTCATTACATCACTGGTCAGCAGGCTGAAAGTTGGTAAGGATGACTTATATGCCTATTAGACATCTGTATTATAAGGCCAACTTTTATATGACTTTGTTTTATCATCTGTATGTAGCACAATTTACACATGATAGAAATATCAACTGATGCATATAAGTGTGTCAGTTATTACAAACCAATCATCAGGCTTTTGTAATTAGCATGTATTTTGTTCCGCTAAATAACTTATTATGCAATTTTTGCACCTATTATTTGGTACTAGTCTGCTTAATTTCTTCAAACAGTAATCCTTAATTCTATGATTTAAAAAAATCATCAAATTTAAAGAATGTTTCTTTAGAAAACAAATATGTTTAAAGTCCCACCTACTATATAAAAATGAAATTAACAGATAATAATTTTAAAAATGGATATATTAACCTAACTGTAATGTAAAAAATGTAGTCAGTAATATATATCAAAAAATGTGTTTTTCAAAATATATGCTCAGGCCCAACTACACCAAGAGACATAATGATGGAGTCAGTGGCTCATACCTACATATGGAATCATTCATTATAGCTGTGACCACCATAAATGCAAACAGTTAAGGTGTACTGTCTAGGAAATTCAAATTCAAGCGGCATTACTGTCACGGAGAAGAGTTTCTGCAACGCTAAACAATTCTTGGTAAGGTTCTGATAAAATTCAGTAAAATATCACCTTGGTTCAAATAGCAGTTGCATTCCTGGAAAACAGTATGTAGTAAAACTTTATAAACGGGGCTTTGTGTTTATTTTCAAAGTGGACTTGGGTTTTAGGCTAAATATTAAAATTTGAAAATAAAATGTAAGAAAAATTATAAAATACATTAACAGGCTTTTTCTTTCTTTATGAGTATGCATGGGGCATTTTGAAGTCCGATGTGACACAAAACAAGTCTTCATTATGCAGGACTGCCCTACTCACAGCAACATGCTTGGCCTACCTGGCTGCACCCACTACATGACAGCAGTGCCTGTGAATCACTGAAACAAGAATAAATAAATAAATAAATAAATAAATAAATAAATAAACTCTCAATTGTCAAAATGTCCCCTTGAGAGTGGTGAACCATTCGAGATTAATTATCACATTGACTTTGCCATTTCTTCTTACAGCTCAGTGTGTTGCTTGGTAAAGACTTGGAAATCCACCCATTAAAAGTCCCAGGAAAGGCAATTTTGCATTAATTATTGCTCTCCTTTTAAATCAGTCTAAAATACAGACTGGCTCTAAGTAGGTACATGACTCATGATTGCCTCATCCCTGGCAGTCAGAGCATCAGGACAAGGTAGAAATGCAGCGTGGGACAAGTGAGGAGGTCCAGGAGCACCAGGGAATGGAAACCATGGATTCAGGTGAATAAATGGAATGTGAGGATGCCAAACCATAAAATAGTGGATTTATATTTTACTATAAAGACACATGTACACATGTTTATTACAGCACTGTTCACAATAGCAAAGACTTAGAACCAACCCAAATGCCCAGCAGTGATAGACTGAATAAAGAAAATGTGGCACATATACACCATGGAGTACTATGCAGCCATAAAAAGGAATGAGTTCATGTCTTTTGCAGAAATGTGGATGAAGCTGGAAACCATCATTTTCAACAAAGTAATACAGGAACAGAAAACCAAACACCGCATGTTCTCACTGATAAGTGGGAGTTGAACAATGGGAACACATGGACACAGGGAGGGGAACATCACACACCAGGGCCTGACGGGGAGTGGGGGCTAGGGGAGGGATAGCATTAGGAGACATACCTAATGTAGATGATGGGTTGATGGGTGAGCAAACCACCATGGCACGTGTATACCTATGTAGCAAACCTGCACGTTCTGCACATGTACCTCAGAACTTAAAGTATAATAATAAAAAAAAAGAAAAAAAAAGTGGATTTGGAGAAGGAAGAAACTGGGGAGACCTATACCTGCTGCCATCCCCGTAAGCTACTGCTGTTGCTGTTTCCATCAGTCAAGTTCATGTGAGGAAACAAAGTGGTTCAAGCGGCAAAATCCCACAGCTGTTTTACAAATTCCATATGGGGCACTTTTTTCAGTAGCTTCTTAGAGATATTGAGCAAACATACACTGGAACCTTAACAACATGGGTTTAAACTACATGAGTCCACTTATACATAGATTTTCCTCCTCCTCAGCCACCCCTAAGACAACAAGACCATCTCCTCCTGTTCCTCGTCTTCCTCAGCCTACTCAACGTGAAGACAACAAGGATGAAGACCTTTAGGATGATCCACTTCCACTTAATGAATAGTAAACATATTGTCTCTTCCTTATAATTTTCTTAGTAACATTTTTCTTTTCTCTAGCTTACTTTATTATAAGAACAGAGTATATAATACATGTAATATACATTTGTGTCAACTAACTTATCAGTTATTTGTGTCAATTATCTTATCAGTAAAGCTTCCAGTCAACAGTAGGCATTTAGTAGCTAAGGTTTGGGAATGTCAAAAGTTATACTCAGATTTCTGACTGTGTGGGCAGTTGGTTCCCCTAACCATTGCATTGTTTAAGAATCAATTGTATTGCAAAAAAGTGATTAACTTCTTAGCTCTAATACAGTCTTTCTCCACAATAATACGACTCTAGTATTTTAGCTAAGGGAAATTTAGCACCCATATTTAGATATGTTAATATTCAAAGGTAAATATAAAACACATTTCTAGGGATATTATTTTTATATAATCTGCCATTTGTAACTACATGCATTTCTAATTACCCTTATTTTGAAGCAACAAATAAAGATGTAGAAATGTCAAAGGGGAAGGTACTCAGTTTAGATTGGACACCTTTCTAGTAGACATAAAGATCACCCCATGTCAGATCCTTTCTGAAATCACTCAGGAATAATATATAAATTATTGAAATCAATGCAAATATGATATAAAATTAGTGGCTATTCTAAAATCAAGGCAATTTTTATTTTTTTGCAATATGAACACTATATACTGCTATGACTATTTAATAACATTGTACTTCCTAAGGTTTCATAAAAAGAATAATAGGCTTGGACTCTGGGCTCATTAACCATTTCTGTCATTTACATAACTACAGGCAAATCATATATACTCCCTATATTTATGTATCATCAAGATAAAATGAAAATGCCTGACATCGATTTGAACATTATACAATTTTCAAAATGCTGGCTAAATATTAATAGTATTAACTCTTTATTTGCCTATTAAGGAAGTAGAATTTTGATTATTCCATCAGAAACTGTTTCCACTAGAAATCATATCTTATGTAAATATAGTGGTTCAGATATGACTGTTCCTGGCTGTGGTCTATCCTGAAGACATGAGGACTGGTTGGGTCATGAGGAATAGGTATTTTTAGTAAGGGCATGCTCAAATGGATTGATCAAATTAGAGCTTTAGAAGCCAGAGAAATTGAAAAATAAAAGCAGGAAAACCCCATGATAACACACCATGTGATAATGCAAACGTAGACATAAATGTAGATATAATGCAACTGGCACTTGCTTTTCCATTCCGCAAACTGAGTTAGTTTTATGTTCTGTATGTCAGACAATGGGGATATAGAATGAAGGGTGATCATAGGCAAGTAAACATTAGGGAACTCACTCTTGGTAAATGAAAAGGCAGAAAGATGGATACTGTGTTCTTAGTGTTGTCCAGGCCCAAGCTACAGAGTCAGGGCCCACAAAACAAGCAGTAACTAATTGGAGAATCATTCTTATTGTCCTAGCAGTCTCAATCCATTGTAGAATACATATTTTCCCTGTTGATATTAAATCTATTGCAGAACAGTTTCATCATATGACACTATCCCACAACCTGACCCAGCACAAACCAAGATCCAGTTCAAAGCCTTGAAACTCCTGGCCTGTTAGCTGCACAGCCTTGCACTGTCTACTTCCATAGCTGCAATAGTAGAACTCCACATTCTACACAACTGAACTATTTGTCCATCTCTACAAAAATACTGCTGAAATTTTGATAGGAATTACATTGAATCTACTTGTTAATTTGGGGAGAATTTTCATCTTTAACCATATTGTGACTTGCAAACCACAAACCCTGTATGTCTTTCATGTTTTGAGGTCTTCTCAGATTTCTTAAGTGTTTTGTAGTTTTCAACAAACAGATCCTGTATGTCTTGTTAGAGTTATACCTGTGTATTTATATTTTGGGAGCTATTTTGAATGTTTTTTAATTTAAAAGAATCTAAAATGTTGGTGCAATTGTGCATGGCTAGTATATAGAAACAAGACTGATTTCTGTGCGTTGACTTTGAATTCTGTAACCTTGCTGAACACTATCCCACAAATTTTGATATGCTATGCTTTCATTCTGGTCAGATTATTTCTAACTCTCCTGTGAATTCCCCTTTAACCTTTGAGCTATTTAAAATGTGTTGTTTAATTTAAAAGCACCTGGAGACTTTCCAGATATCTTTATCAATTTCTAATTTAATTCAGTTTTGTTCAGGAAACATACTCTGTAAGATTTAAATCATCTTAATTTTATTGATCTTGTTTTATGGCCCAAGATACAGTCTATCTCGATGATGCTCCACGTATACTTAAGAAGAAAGTGTATTCTACTGTTGTTGGGTGGAGTATACTATAAATCTCCATTAGGGAAATTTGGCTGATAGTGCTGTTCAAGTTCTATATCTTTACTGACTTTCTGTCTGTTAGCTTTATCAAGTGCTCATAGCATGCATTTGTATGAATAATCTTGGTTTATTTAAAGGGTTAAAAACACTCTCTTGGAACAGTTTAGGCAGTTATCTCACTAATTATTTATCTATCTTACAGTACAATCATCTTAGATCCCCAGATTTTCAATCCCTTTTTTCTCCCACTTCAGCTGGTTAGTTTTTGCAAGTATAAGATGTATGTACTTAAAATACAGTATCTCCTTCCACTCTACAAAGTTTGTTATAACACACTCTAATTACATTTTATCTATTTTATAAATAGATAACATTTATACAAATATGTTTATATTTACACTATTATTTTTATATTTATTTTATATATTTATATTAAAATTTTATATTTTTATAATATAAATATGTATATATATTTTATATTTTATAATTATATAGTTTTTCTGTTTGTATTGCTTTTATGCCACTTATTAGAATTTAAGCCCTTAGGAATTAAAGGCATGCATACCTTTTGAAAATGTGTGCAGATCCCAATATAGTCCCTTCATCACAGTGCCAAATATATACTTAATTGAGAAATTAAATATCGGCCAAGTGGACAAAGCTACAATTGTCCGAGTTTAGGATTCTAGGCTCAGGCAGAAGCCAGAAAGCTAAAAATGGAAATATGAATAGTGGTATATTAGTTTATGAATGAGTATTTAGGGAGCTGAATTTGGAAATAAAAGATACAGTCTAACTTAATTTGTCAAACTTTAATTTTAACTTGATTTATCAGAAAATCAGTCTGAGATTGAAAGCATAGGTAGCATGGACCATTAAACAAGATCTAAATTACACGATTGCTAGATCCAAAATTCAGACTGTCTATATCCTGCAGGTTAGTGAGCTTCTGAGGTCCTAATTCAGATCTAATGAGAAAGGCAGAATGAGGTAGGCAGGCAGTAGGTATTGCAGAAGAAATTGGAAAGTGTCATGCCCGAGTTAGAACAAGGACAGGGCCAGGTGAAAAGGAGTCAAAGTTTAGACTAAACTGAATGAATGAACAAATACATGTATGAGTTAATAAATAGCTGATGAGTATGTGAATAAATATAATGCAAGACAAATTAAGAAGACTTCCCCCACCTTGAGGAAATGAACTTTAGATGTCCTTCTATTTTCCCTACTGGGATTCCCATAAAGTATAAATTTGCTCAGATCTCAAGATCAATAAAAATAAATGCTTTGTAGCATTTTGTTTTTTCCCTCTTTTAACATAAAATATAAACTTTATTTTCAAAACACATATGATAGTTTCTTAGATTTTTTTTTTGCTATACCAGAGGCAGACAAATTGACTAGAAACTGTTTTCAGTTAATTGGCATTATTAAATTAGACAAATACTTACACTATGTTTTATTAAAGTGCTATAGTTACATACACAGTCTATTTTCTTTTTTCCCAACTTCACAACGTAGTAATAAGGTATAGTTTAAAACCTATTATGTCTCCTAAGGAAATACGAAAGTATGATATGAAGATAGCTGTTTGGAGGTAAAGTTTCTACCAGACAGCATATGTTATTTCTGTCACTGATGTTTTCTAACAAATCATTTTAATTGTTTCTTTGTAACTGTTCTAGTATTTCATAAGTTTAACAATAAGACATTTTATATGGTTTTAATTTCCTTTTACTTAAAATATACTATTTTTTGTGGATTTCACTATTTTTCTAAGCTAATGTATAAACATAAACATAATCTAAAATACGGCCCCTTAGAATAATTATATTTAAATGTATGTTAAACAAATATTTATATTGACAAATATATAAGAGAGAATTGAATAGTTAATTATAACTAAATACAATATATTACATAGAAAAAAACTGAAATAAACGGTGGGAAAAATATAGTCCAGCCAAACTTACATACTTATGGGTTCTTTGAATATTTCTCCTCTAGAGCTCATAATATTTCCTCATCTTAAAATGCCTTCCTGGACGCTGGGCAATTCAAATTGTGCCCAACTTTCACTGTCTACCTCAAATCTCACTTTCTCTTTCAAATCTTTCCATATAACCCCAGAAAAGGCAAAGTCTCTCTGTCTATATTCCCATAGGAATACTAAGCCTCCCTATTCTTTAAGCGTCTACTACTCCCTGCTTTGTATTAATCATTGGGTTAATTTACATATCGAGTGCATATTTATCACAGTGCAAAAAACAACTCCTTTTTCTCATTCCTTCATATAGAAAGAGGAGTTGTCAATTGGATTTATCAGTATCCATGACAGAATATAGCAAATTCACTAGTGTGCAGGCTATGGCATGTTGGAGGGCCATTCCTTGCATAACTCTGCTCTTTCTCTGAGTTCATGAAGATATGGCCTGTCTTCAATAGCCTCTGCTATTTCCTTGTCTGGCTTTCTATTTTTCTCCATATGATAGAATTGATTAGGAGAATGATTACCATTTGAGTACTCCATCCTTTTATTTCCTCTCTCTTTGCCCACACACCCTAAGAGTGCTGATTATCATCCCAGTTTGCATTCAGCCAGAAGTTTTCATTGTTTCAGCTTCTAAATTCTGTCCACTTGACTTTGATGCTTTTGTGCAAAGATCTGTGTAGAATTTTATTTGGAGAAAGTGCTTTAAAGTATCGGTTTCAGGTTTATATGAGCCTCCTGGCAAAATAATATAAATTTTTATCAAGACCCTACTGCTACAACAAAAAGTTAGATTTATCTTTGCAAATAGATTTGTCAGTATTTGAATGTAAGAATGGTTTTACAAACTCTTTTCATTTTGCTTTTGTAAGCTTATTTAATATAGAATTATCCTCAGTATCATCAAAGATACATAGAATTTGTGCTACCAAGTAATACAGGTTTTAATAATTCAAACTTTAAAAATTCAAACTATTTTTAGACACAGAAAATTTATTACAAAAGAAATTTTACCTAGAAGTCAATTGTGTTAAACAAAATGAAACAAAACCAAAAATTTCTTGACATGGATGTTAGGGACCCACTTCTTAATTTATTCATTCTTTTAATAGATACTTCTTGAGGAATTTCTATTTTCTACACTCAATTCTAAGCAGTAAGACAGAGTACAATTCTGACAAACTACTCCTCTCCTAGAGCTTACATTATTGTGTTCATGTTTTTCAGACAATAGGCAAATACATATTTAAGACATGCTTAAACTTACCAAAGTTCAATAAATAAAAAAAGGTATTGGAAGGTACCACTTAAGTAGGTAGTCAGGGAAGTTTTCTCTAATAAGATGATTCATAAAGAGAGATTTGAATGAAGTGAGGGAATAAGCCATGTAGATATCTGTGGAAGGGATTTCCAGGTACAGTAACATCACTGAGGCATAAGCTTATTTGGAAGAGCTGCAGAGGCTAGTGGCGTCAGCACTAGAGAGAGGGATGGGGACAATGATGGCATATATGGTTGGAGAAAGAGTTGTAGGTGAGGGAGGGCATCTGCCTTAGGATCATGGTAAGGATGTTGGCTTTTCTCTGCTGCACCCTTTGCTTCACTAAAGCTATAACTAAAGCATCTTCTCAAAACACCTGTGGCCCCATAAAGCATGACTGAAGCAGAGGATTCTTGAACTAAGGTGATCCACTGACTGCTTCCCATGTCCCATGCCTTGTGCTGGGTTTTGGAGACATAACATTGTACAACAGAGACAAGGACCATGCGTGGAATTGTTTTACTAAGGTAGAGGAAGTGAGAAAATGTGGTCTTGGAGAGTTATGTGAGCTTTGCTATCCATTCTTCCAAGTTTAAAGAGCACAGAGAAGGCTTTGATATACTGCATAGCATTTTGTATATTGTATATATTTGGTTGCACTTATGGATGTATATAGACATATGTATGTACTATGGCTGTGTGTGTGCACACTGTCAAACATTTTGTTCCCTAAATCATAAATGAGACATAGTCCAGTATGCAATGTCAATTTGAAGCATATTAAGAAGAACCTCCATAATTAAGTTCTCTAATCAGCAATTAGACTTTTTAGTTGGTTGATAATATTCGTGAAATTGGATTTGATATAATAACATATGCATTATTTCAATCATATTCATTCATGCATATAATGATATAAGCAGCATTCAATTTGCCATTGGGAATTTCAGCTAGCACATGAAAAGAATGCTGTACTACTCACAAAATCTCTCAATACTGAGGTTAATGCCACTCAGTTCCACTTCTTTATTTGCACTCATTATCTCTTCTATTTTCATGTATGATGTATATGATAAGGGCAGGAATTTATAATAACTTGCATGTGGGTTCCAATGTCACTACTATGATATTACTATCATGCCCTATGCTTAGGAATCTAAGGTATTGTTTTTATCATTTTCTATCTACATTATGCTCTGAACAATGGAGGACAAGAATAGTAGGTAATGGGCTTCTTCAACACCCCCTATTGTGATGGTACACAATACATAATGTTGAAATGACAAGCAAGCTAAATGAACACTATAAAATTTTGTTGATACTCAAGAAAAAATGACTTTCTTTGGGGAAAGTGTGAAACTATTGATACAAAAACTCATATTGTTTGCAGATAATGCAGTGATTGGTGCCCCCAGATTCTTCTTTCACGGAACATTGTAGGCCTTTCAAAGTACCATCAAAATTATGTTAAATTTTAGTCCGAATTATACAGTATAAGAAGCTTTACAAAATTTTGAGTGCATTAAGCAGTTATAATAAATTATGACATTTATTAAAATAATACCTAAGGCATCAGTAAAATCTTATCCAGAAACCAAAGATGACAATACCACCATTTGGCATAAAGCATAATCTGAGACTATAATACTATTATTATTATTATTCTGAAAAGCAAACTGCCTCAAACTTTTTCTTAATAAACTTGAGTTGGCTCACTTTAAATTTGTTCTCTTATTTTAAGGTAAAACATGAAATTTTCAAATGACCTGAAAATGATTGGTATATATAGCATTTCCAAATAATGTTATCAATCATATATTTGTAAAACAGGGTACTGCAGTTCTTTTTTACAAATAATAAGCAAAAAGTTATAATCTTATCCCTTTATTAAAATTTTTTTAAGTTCACAATTTTCAATAGCAACAACTGATATTTATTCTACATTCCACAGCATTGCTTCCAAAAGTATTGAATTTATGGAAGACAATGTGATTTAAAGTAAACATTCAAGAGTGAAAATTTCATTAGAAGTTGTATTTTGGATGATTAGAATTAATTTCAGGCAAGTATTTTAAATTATAGTAATTGTAACATTTATTAAAATAATAATTGCAACGCTATTCAACTATATTTTATGACTTTTTAATGACTTACCATTACATGGAAAATTTATGTTGGTCTCCATTGACAAATCAAAAACAAAGCAAATAATGTGATTTTCCAGACCACTTCAAGGTTAACTTTCCAATTGTCATCTCATGTTCAGTTATCTTTTACTCTTATGTTGTCAAGTGTTTGAGTTGCTTTGTTAGTTTATAATCTCAAATATAGCGTAGTATGTCATAGACACCACCACTCTGTCTTTCACACACACACACACACACACACACACACACACACACACACACACACACACACCAGAAACTATACCTTGGTAACAAGTTGTATTTGCTTATGTTTTCTATAGTAGAAGATATATTTTATTTCCAAATAGTCATTGTTATCATTCCTTTTCAGAGATAAAAAATACTTCAAAACTTTGTTGTATGTAAGTATAAAATACAAAAAGCATCTGTTATCTTGCTTTCAATTCCAAAGGCAATAAAATCATAACATAATTCATTAGTAAGAATGGTAAAATTGAGAATATAATAGATATTACATTAAACATATTAAACAGTTGACCTCTCAGAGTTGTTTTGAGGGCAAATATTAGAAAGACTATTTTGTGAGTTTTTTAATTGCTCATTAAAATGATTTCAGACAAATGTATCCAAATACATGGGCACATGGGAGCCTCCATTGTTGAAATTACTGTTGTAAAATAATTTAATAACTTTAGAATATAGGTTAATAACTTTTAAATTGCCGCAAATTGAATACAAATTGAATGTAGTACTAACTAGAACTCTAACGTTATTATAACAACATCATTTTATATTTCACTAAGGACATATTTGTTACAGTTCATCTATAACATATATCAGTTGCTAACTTTAGTATAGTCAGTATTTTCTCTATGTCTCTGTTGTAAGCTCTACACTTTCCTTACAAACAGAAAAATATACATAATTTAGAAAAAGGTATAGTGTTTTTGAAATGTAAAAAAATCAGAAACTAGAATTTTAATCCAAGAAAATGGATACCTTCATGAATTAAATTTGGACTTTAAAACTTTTTGTCAACTAACTCATTTGATTATTATAAGCATGTGTGTATGTATGTCTAGAAGGGGAATGATGAGAATAGCTTCATATAATCTACCACAATATATCAGTGGCTTTGTATAATATAAATCTATTATATATAATGGGTTTGTTGCGCTCTTCACATTAATATAAAACCAATCTGACCCTCTAATAAGAAGCTACTTAAGTGAATGAAAACAAACTCAAGTCCACCTATAGGTACGCTATTTTCATTTTCTTCCATTGCTATTAATCTCTTTAATGAGTGTATTTTGTTTTCCTTTAAAAATGTTTTGAACCTGAAACTCAGGAAATACATATTTCTAAAATAGCAGCAATAATGAAACTCCATATTATAATCAGTAACTTAATTATTGGGAACATAAATATATGAAAAACTCACTGTCTGGATTGATACCGAGAAAAATAATGTAAAGAAACAAAACCCCCATTGGAAAAAAAGAGCTCCTTGAATACTATAATATCCCAAAGTCAAAGCACCATATTTTTTCCTTATAGGAAGTCCTATGAATTGAATTGATTCCCCCACAAACTCATACATTAAAGCATGATGTAGAATAAGGAATTGATTAGAGTTAAATGAGTTCTTAAGGGTGAAGCACTGATCTGAAAGGATTTGTATTCTTATAGCAGCATTCAAACCCAAAGGCTCTCTCACTCTCTTTGCCAAGTGAGGACACAGTGAGAAGGCAGCCATCTACACAACAGGAACAGAGCTATCAACAAGAAGTGAGTCAGCTGGCATCTTGATCTCGAACTTCCCAGCCTTTAGAACTGTGAGAAACACATTTCTGTTGTTTAAGCCACTCAGTTTGTAGTATTTTGTTATGATGTTATGACAACCTAAACAGTCTAATACAGGAAGACCCACATAGATTTTTACTCAGAACATATTTACTCTTCTTCTTCTTCTTTTTTTTTTTTTTTTTTTTTTTTTTGAGACGGAGTCTTGCTCTGTCACCTAGACTGTAGTGCAGTGGTGTGATCTCGGCTCACTGCAACCTCCGCCTCCCGGGTTCAAGCAATTCTCCTGCCCCAGCCTCCCAAGCAGCTGGGATTACAGGCACACACCATCACACCCAGCTTACTCTCCTCTCTCTCTCTCTCTCTCTCTCTCTATATATATATATATATACACACACACATATATTCTATATATATACACATATATTCTATATATATACATATATTCTATATATACACACACATATATTCTATATATACATATATTCTATATATACATATATTCTCTATATATACATATATATTTATATATATTATATATATACACACATATATTCTATATATATATATATATAAAATTTGTATTTTTAGTAGAGACGGGGTTTCACCATGTTGGCCAGACTCGATCTCTTGACCTCATGATCTACCCACCTCAGCCTCCCAAAGTGCTGGGATTACAGGCCACCACACCTGGCCTACACTTACTTTTCATGCGATTTCAGTAAGTCTGGTTCTTTCATGATGCTATAGGCAATGCCATACATGTTTATTGAAAACAAAAACATAGTAATCTGGAAGGGTGGAGAGAAAATTTATCCATCTGGAACACTTATTCCAGTGAGGTAAGATAGAAATTGAAGGCTGAGATAAAGAAAAACTGGCAAAGATAGACAATTTCAAAAGCTCAAGCAGTATAGGAATATTATGTAGTGTGGAAAACAGTACTATACATAGCAGATCTCCAGGGTATCCTATTTTATTGCAAAAGAAAAGGCATAAGGTTTTAGGTGAGGCATGAGGTTTAGGTGGCGATATGGTTCGGGTCTGTGACTCCACCCAAATCTCACCCTGAATTGTAATCTCCATTATCCCCACGTGTCAAGGGAGGGACCAGGTAGAGGCAATTGGATCAGGGAGATGGTTTCCCCCATGCTGTTCTCGTGATAGTGAGTTTTCACGAGATCTGATGGTTTTATAAGTGTCTGGCATTTCCCACGCTTGCACTCACTCCATCCTGCTGCCCTGAGAAGAAGGTTCCCGCTTCTCCTTTGACTTCTGCCATGATTGAAAGTTTCCTGAGGCCTCCCCAGCAATGCAGAACTGTGAGTCAATTAAACATCTTTCCTTTATAAATTACCCAGTCATGGGCAGTTCTTTATAGCAGTAGGAAAAGGAACAATACAGGTGGGTTAGGTTTCAATTGTCTTGGTAATGTCTTGGATAAGAGTCTTAATTTCCCTGAGACAAACATCCCTGAATTATAAAGTATAATTCCATACCCCCCAACATTTCTTTTTTTTTTAATTTAAAAAGAGAGACATGACTAATTGGAGGCCAGAAGTTGTAGTGTAGTAGTCAGCCTCCAAGAGACCCCTAGAAGTCCCCACCTCCTACTATTTCTACCATTCTGTACACCCTGTCTACATTGTACCAGATTTGGTCACTGTAACCAATAGAATATGTCACCAATAGAACATATCAGAAGTGATGGTGTGTTCATTTCTGAGATAGCTTATAAGAGATATTATTTTCCATCTTTATTTCTCCTCTCTTTCTCTCTCTCCCTCCCTTTCTCTTTCTCTCTCTCTGTTATTACTTCCTGAGGAAAGCCAGCTCCCCTATCATAAATGCCCTATCGTTTTTTTCTTATAGGAAGTCCTGTGAATTGAAGCACTAACCCCCATTGTGACTATTCAGAGTCACATAAACAACACTGTGGAGAAGTCCACATAGTGAAAAGCCTATTGCCAACAGTCATATGACCGAGCTTGAAAACAGATCTTCCTGCCCCAATCACACATTCAGAATACTGCAGCACCAGAAAACAATGTGCCTATAGCATCACAAGAGATTCTGAGCCAGCAGCACCTAGCTCAGCTACTCACAGATTCCTAGTACCCAAAAACTATGTGAGACAGTAAATGTTTGCTGTTCAAAACCACAAAATTTGGGGATGATTTATTATGCAGCAATTGACAAATAACACAAAATTTAGAAATTGGAAGTAGTGTGGTGCCACAATAAATACCTAATATGTGGAATCATTTTGAAACCAGGCAATAGGAAGTAGGTAGAAGGGTTTTAAGAAGAGTTTTAGGAAAACCTTGAACAGACTGTTAGCAAAAATTTTGACGTTGAGGAGGCTGCCTGTGAACAGTTAAGGGAAAGAAAGGAAAATGTTATTGGAAATTTGAGGAAAGAATATTCTTGTTACTTAGTGGCGAAATGTTCAACAAACCTGCTACTTGCAGTAATGTGGAAGATGGAAAATGTACCTAACAAATGGGGTGATCCAGCTGAGGAAATTTCCATTAAAAATGTTGAATATACTCTGTTTAGAGTAAAATGTGAGAGGAGACTTATTAGTTAAGGACTGGTTTTGAAGATTTCCAGGGTCCCAAGACGGGAAACAAGGATAGAATTAGTAGAATCCAATGACGTGACTCTAAAAGCCTTTGTTAAGACTCCAGAAAAGTCAAAAGGCGTGTCTCATAGTACTCTGTGGTGAAAAAAAAAAAAGCCCTATAAAGAATTTAAGGGTATGCATCATAAATCCTCTCAACAAAAAAAGTAGAGAGAGATTCCAAGAAGGTAAAGAGTATAGTATCTCAGCCATCTCAGTGGAAGAGGGTAGAGAAGAGGCTTATATAGAAAAGATGCAGGGACATAAATTTTGTCAATGGAGTGATCCTTAACAAGATCCACAGAAGATCTACAAAGTTGTATGCAGATTATGTCACCAGAATCGCCAGTTTTAATTGAAAAGAACAGTGACAGTACAAAATAAAAAGAGGTCCTTGGACCCTTAAATCTATAAATAAGAAGGCAGGCTATAAAAATTACTCAGTGTGAACATGCGCTACCATTCATGAAAAGAAAGGGCAACTCAAAGGGAGAAACCAAAAACCCAGAATCTTAAACAAAAAGATACAGAGAGCATTTGGGGGCAGGAATCAGAGTTGGCAATAATTAAGAACTACCAATATTTGCCTAGTTGGATGTTAAAATTGCTGTGGACCTATGTCTCCTTTGTGCCTTTTATTTTTTGCCTTTTTGAACAGGAATGTCTACAACTATTATCCTCTGTTGTCTGCCAGGATATTGGGTATGGGGGGGCAGTAACCTGCCTCTATCTCTAGACAGAGAGGAAATATACTCAAGGGGCTGTATTTAAGTAATTTTATCCAAGGAACTGTATTTAAGTGCCTACACTCCAGGAATCTCATCCATGCCTGGACCTAGATAACAGCATATGAACCTCAAGCTGATGCTAAAATGGGATGAGATTTTGGGGAAACCTGGGGGACAGTGTGTGTATTTTTCATATGTGAGGGAATTTGTATTGTGGAGGTCAGAGGATAGTAGTAACCTCCAATACAGTCCTTGATGATCTCACCTCAGTTTTATTCACATCTTGGTATGGTTCCCTCCCATATGCCCCTGCTTGGTCTCTGACCAACATAATATAGCAAAAGAGAGGGCATATCACTTTGAGAGTAAGTATATGTTATGGTATTCAATTTCCATTGCTACTGTAACCACTTCTCACAAATTTAGCGACTTAAAACAACACCCAGTTATTATATCACAGTTCTGAAAGTCAGAAGTCCTGTTAGGCTCAGCTAACTGTGTCCTTGCTGTGGGTTTGTCAAGGCTGAAATGAAGGTGTCAGCCAGCTGGGTTTTTATAGTGAGGTTTTAGGAAAAAACAAACAAACAAACAAACGAACAAACAAAACCACTTCCAAACTCATTCAAGTTGTTGGCAGAATGCTGTTTCTTGTGGCTGAAGAATGAAGGTTCTCTTTCCTTCCTGTCTGTCAGCCAGAGGCCACCCTGAACTCCTAGAGTCCTCTCTTCAAGCCTTTCATATGGGCCCCAAATGACACACAAATTTTTCTCACATTGGAATTTTTCTAGCTTTTTCTGCTATACCTCTCCTGACTCCAGCAGAAGAAAATTTCTCCATGCACATGATCATACCCTACATCCCACCAATAATCTTATATAATCTAGGTTAATATCCCTATTTTATAGTCACTGATTATTAACCTTAATTATATCTGCAAGTCCTTTTTGCTACGTAAGTTAATATACTTAAAAGGTCCAATAGGATATATTTGTGTGTGAGAGGAGACCTATTAGTTAAGGACTGGTTTTGAAGATTTATATGTATCTGCTCTCTCACTTTCTGTATATATATCATCTGATATATATATGTGTATACATATATACACATATGTGTATACATATATATGTACATGCGTACATATGTATGTGTGTATATGTATACACATACGCATATACATGTATATATATGTATATACATACGTGTGTGTGTGTGTATGTGTATATATATATATCTCCCTCACTGTCTTAGATCACTCACTCTTAGGAAAGCCAGATGCCATATCATGAGAAGCTGTATGAAGCTGTATGAAGAGACCCACATGATATTGAAGAAGTTTGCAAGCCATGTAAGGTTGAAAATAGATCTTCAATCTCCAGTCAAGCTTTTGGGTGTGCAACCATAAACAACACTGATGGCAACTTCACAAGAACCCGTTAACCAGAACCACCCAGCCGAGCTGCCACCAGATTACCTAGCCTTCAGAAACCACGTGAAAAAAAACATGGTTGTTGCAAGCTGCTAACTCTTGGAGTAAATTGTTATAAAGCAATTGATAAATACAGTGTGTCTTCAATTTTTCTCTTTCCATGTATTTATTTCTTAGACATTCCAGAGTTTTTCTCACCTATTTTGGTAGAATTTTTCCTCTCCCTATCAAATAATTATTCTTAGATTGATCATTTTTTTTCTAATGTATTAACAGGTGAATTTTCTGTTTTCCCCGCTACATTATTATTGATATGACTCTATTTATTTCTCTTCTATTTTACTTAATTATAAAAGCCTTTAGGGTATTTATTTGAGAACTCTTTTCTCATCATCATTTGCAGTTTGGGATGTAACATTGCCATTTCCTTTAATCAAAAACTATATAATTACATATTAAAATTATCTTAGACCTACTTTAGGAACATGTTAATAAATTGTCATTTTATTAAGTATTTTGGTTAACATTTTGCTATTAATTTCTAGTTTTGTGTTAGTGAAAATTGAGAATGTGGTATGCATATTAATAATATTTTAAAAATTTTGATACTAACATTTCACCCTAGGATATTATCAATTTTTCACGTTGTAAATATTCTATAGGCACTTGAAAAGAAAATATATTATTTATTTAAATATATGAATAGAAAGTTTGGGATATATATTCTATAAATATATAATCTGTTTAATATACAAATACATCTACATCTATTACAGACCTATGATAGATATCTACTATTGTATGAATATCTTGCTAGTATTAATTATATTTAAAGTCTATAAATTTTTATTTATTTTATCTAATCTATTGAGGACTTAGCAAAAAGACTATTGTAATTTCTCACTATGATGGTAGTTTTCTTAATGTCTCTTTGTACACATTTTTTGTTTTTTTGTTTTTTTTAATGACATCTTACTTCAATACTAGATTCTTGATAACTGTTAAAAAGGGAGAAAGTGCCATGTGACAGTTAAGGTCAAAATCTGTGAGCCTGAGTGAATGGATTCAAATCCCAGCTCTACCATTTGCTGGTTATGTGGCAAGCCAAGTTCCCTAATTTATAGAAGTCTCAGATTCCTCATTCATAAAATGATATGATAAAAATGGTACTTAACTGACAGGCTAGCAGACATGTAACAGAGAGTTACATGAGCAGCCACTGATAAAGCACTTAGAAAAATATACTTATAGAAAGCATATATAAATTAACATCATATATTTCCTGGCATATAGGAAGCATCCAATAAGCATTGGCTTGTAGCATGATTATTTGTATTGCAGATTCTAAATGGTATTTTAATAAGTAACTTTCTGGTAGTATTTATTATATTTCATTGAAACATACTCTGAAACTAAATTTAACATAATTTGTTTTTTAACTGCATTTGCCTAGTATTTTAAAAATCTTAGGTGTCATAATGGTTAGATGGGTTTTAAAATAAGCAAATCTTTTATTTATTGACTTAAACTAAGAGTTCCTAGATTTCAAAACTCTTAATATAATCACATTTATTGTATATATAATTTTATGTATATAATATACATTTTGTAGGCTCAATGCATTCTACCCATCACTGCCAAACTAATCTTCTGAAGCAGGAGCTTAAATCGTAGCATTTCTTTGCTTAAAAGCTTTTATTTTCATTGTCTTTTAAATAAGAGATAGAACTAATTATGATCATCTGGCTCTATCTTCCACCAAAACTCTACAAATAGCCTACATACTCATAAAACAGGATTCTATTCAGTTCTTCCAGCTAAACTTTTTCTCCCTATTATCACTAACTATAAAAATCCTAGTTAAGCTTCAAAGTCCACCTTAAAAGTTATCCTTATTAATCTTTTCCTGACTCCCCTGATTTACTACAGGTCATAAACTACCTGCTGTAATAGATATGTATATGCAGGTCATATCTACCTCTCAAATTCTTGAGGGTCCGTCTTCCACCAGCATGCGTCCTACAGTACTTTGTGTAATGCAAGTCTTATAATTCACAGGTTTACTTATTAATTCCATTAACTTAAATTGGAATATAAAATTACAGTAAAGGAGAGCAATATCCACAAAACACCAGATTAGGCAGCTCCAAACATCTGTGCCTTCACAAAAATCATTTAAAACAAGCAGAACTGTCAAAACCAACTTTGTCAGAACTCCAGAAACAGTCAAAAGTATACAGTAACCAAATGAATGCCGAATCAAAAAAAAAGGGGGGCAATTTAAAAATGGTAGCAAAAAATTGTGGCATCCTTACTCGCCCTTACCCACACCTCTCCATGGCTTTGCTGCAGTCCTGAAGATGTTAACCCGTGTTCTCAGCATGGAACCCTGGCCTCTGGTTCTGGAAGGAGCAGAGCAGGGTTTATTGAAAAATAATTGTTTCTTTGTTCTAACCTGTTTGGGTGCTACCCGAGGGCTGACATAATGTTCTTGTTTCTGTTTCATATCTTGGATCCCACCAAGAGCAGAGGAAACAGAAGGTGCTATTCAAAAAGGGAAGGCAAATGAAGAACCTGCAGCCAACTGAGGTAAAAGAGAGATTACCATTAAGATACACAACTGACTGCCTAAAACTTGGGAGAAAAAGCCAGGAAGGTAATGTCTTTGGGAAATGAGAACACTCAAAAGTGCCTGTATATACTGGGGAATTTGGAAACCAAGAACATGCCTAGGATAGGATGCATGCTCAAAAAAGACCCAAGAAAACCTTAAGCTTTCATCATTGGCTGATGTTCACACTCAGCACAAGTAGGAAGTAAAGGTTGGGCCAGAGTTTTAACTGGGCTGGCTAAATCTTAAAAGAGTGACCCAGCACAGAATTAATCGTCAAACACTGAGAGGTGTTTTTTTGTTTTGTTTTGTTTCCAAGCACTTGGAATTCAAGAAAATCTATATCAAAACACTAGCTGAACACAAACTAAAGGAAATAAGGGAATCAAAATAGATGCCATGAAAAGAGTGAAAACACAACACACAGATTGGAGGAAAATATTTATAAATCACACACCTGATAAGGGAAAAAGTATATGGTTATATTTAAAACATATATCCAGAATATATAAAGAACTTATGCAAGTCAACAACAAGAAGACAAAAAGCAAATTAAAAGTAAATAAAAGACTCTGTGATGGTTAATTTTAAGTGTAAACTTGACTGCATTATGAGATACCCAGATAGCTGACAAAACGTTATTTCTGGGTGCATCTGTGAGGGGGTTTCCTTAAGAGAGTAGTGTTTGAACTGGTAGACTGAATAAAGAAGATCATCCTCACCATTGCAAGTGGGCACCACCCAACTCACTGAAGACACAAATAGAGCAAAAATGAGAAAGGCTGAATGTGCTCTCTGCTTGAGCTGGGACATCCACCTTCTCCTGCATCAGGTATCAGGGCACCTCGTTCTCAGGCCTTCAGGTTTGAACTGGCCAACTACACCAACATCTTTTCTGTGCCTATAACTTGCAGACAGAAGTCATGGGACTGCTCAGCCTCCATAATTGTATAAGTTAGTCCCTCACAATAAATCTCTTTTTATAGATTTATATTATATATATTTATATGTATAATTTGTATAATAAATATATATCTCCTATGGGTTCTTTTTCTCTGATGAATACAGACTTAAATAGACATTTCTCCAAGGGAGATTTAAAAATGGCCAATAAGCATATGAAAAGTAGCTCAACATTTTTAGTCATTAGGAAAATGCAATTCAAAATCACAATGGTAACTGAAAGACTATAAGTGGATTATTTGTAACACAGAGAATAAATCCTGGAGGTTATGAATAGCCCATTTACCCTAATGTGATAATTATACATTGTATGCCTGTATCAAAATATCTTATATGCCCCATAAATATATATGGCTATGCACCCACAAAAACTAAAATGGAAAACACACACACACACACAATTAGATATCACTTGACACTTAATAGGATGACTGTACAAAAACAAAAAACAAAAAACAAGAAAATAGCACATGTTAGCATGTCATGGATGTGGAGAAAGTGGAATCCTCATTTATTGCTGGCAGGAATATAAAATGATATAGCCACTGTGGAAAACACTTACACTGTTTCTCAAAAAGTTAAACACATGTATGTGTACCAGCATCTGTTTGAGTATCTGCTGTCAAGTCTTTGCAGTATATTTTTAGAAGTAGAGTTGCTGGATCATATGGTAATTGTATGCTTAACTTTTTAAGGAACATAGTTTCTGTTTGGGGTGACAAAAAATTCTGAAATAGATTCTGGTAATGGTTGCATAATATTGTGAATATAATTAATGCCACTGAAAACTCTACATTTAAAATGGTTAAATGGAAAACTGTATGTTACATATGTTTTAATATAATAAAAATATAATACGTTAATTTTGCATTCAGGTAGTATATATTGTATTTATATAATCAAAAGATGGCAGATATAATTTTGAAAAACTTGTATAGTTCAGTTTTGCATATATTAGTATTTAATAAATTATCAATTATTTAAAAAGGTTTAACATAGCATTCATTCAATGTAGACGTAAATAAAATAATTAGCACTATGTAGCTGTGCACTAATGATGCAATAGTTACAACTGAAAAGGTGCTGTTAATGTACTTGGATTTAGAATGTCAACAATTGGCTCAGAATATCCATTTCTCTTGAACATTTCTGATTAATATCTTTTGAAATGTATTAAACATAAGTTTTGAAATAAACTATATAACTTTAGTGGAAGAATGCTTATCTTAATTATTAACTAGCTTACTAGGGTCATTATTGGTTGATTACATTTAAATTGAAACGAAAAATGAAATAAAACAGATGCCAATTTGTTAATATTCATATTATATTCACTACCATCAAAAACAACCTAATTACTTTATTTGGTATCAAAACAAGTACAACATTAATATGATTAGTGTAGGAAAACTGTAGTCATGCTTAATGAAAATTAGACCTGTTCTGTCAGGGTTATGAGCAAAAGGTATAATTATGTAAACTAAATAAGTAAATGTACTCTGCCAAATATTCACTCCGTACATTTTTATTTTGCATTCACTCTTTATGATAAACGTATGTACATATTATGTGAATTGTTTATGTTCATGCATATCCTTGGAAGGACATCTACAAAATACTCCAATGAGGCCAGGATGTACTTTCACCTAAAAAGGTATGCCTACAGAACATATGCCCAGTCATGTTCACCAATAGTGTGCTGTTATAAACTTTTAGCATTACTTCGCCGGATGTGGTGGTTCACACCTGTAAACCAGTGCTTTGGGAGGCCAAATTGGGCAGATTGCTTGTGCTCAGGAGCTCGAGACCAGCCTGGGCAACACGGTGAAACCTGTCTCTACAAAAACATACAAAAATTAGCCAGGTGTTGTGGTGGGCGCCTGTAGTCCCAGCTACACAGGAGGCTGAGGTAGGCAGATCACTTGAGTTTGGGAGGCAGACGTTGCAGCGAGCCAAGATTGTGCCATTGCACTCCAGCCTGGGTAACACAGTAAGATGCTATCTGTAAAAATGTTTTTAAAAATAAACAACAACAAAAAAAGCAAAACTTTTAGCATTACTTGACTGACGATATTTCACTACAGCTATGGTCTAAATGTTTGTGTTCCCCCAAAATTTACAGGCTGAAACCTAATCTCCAATGCAAGAGTATTAAGATATGGCATCTTTAGGAGATGATTAGGTCATGAGGGCAAAACCCTGAATGAGATTAGTACCCTTATAAACAAAGTCTGAGGGAACATTTTTGCTCCTTCTGCCATGTGAGGTCACAGCAAGAAGACACCATATTTGAAGCAGGCAGCAAGCCCTCACCAAACACCAAATCTGCTGGTGTCTTGATCTTAGACTTTCCAGGTTCCAAAAATGTGAAAAATAAATTTGTTTTTCATAAGTTACTCAGTCTAAGGCATTTTCTTATAGTAGCCCAAACGGAGTGAGACAACTACTGTGCCTTTTTTTTAACTGTTAAATAATTATAAGCATAGTGGCTAAAGGGTGTTTTTTTTTTCTTCCACATTTTACCCACACTCGGTTTATTAAACTGACACCTGAGCTCAGGGTGCCAGATTTTAGAAATTGTCTTAGTCTGTTTGTGATACTGTAACAAAATACCTGGGATTATATGATTTATAAAACAAAGATAAATGTATTTCTCATAGCTACAGAGTTTGTGAAATCCAAGATCAAGGTGCCAGTGAATTCAGTATTTGATGAGGTCCTAGTATCTGCTTCCAAGATGGTGTCTTGAACAGTGTCCTCACACAGCAGAAGGCAAGGAAGGGGAAGAAAAAGCCAAACACTATGTGAAGCTTCGTTTATAAAGGCCTAAATCCCACTGAGAGAGGAGCCTCCATGACTTAATCACCTCCCAAATACCTCACTTCTTAACACTGTTGATATTTGGGACTAAGTTTCAATATCAATTTCAGGAATTTTGGAGGGAACACCAACATTCAAACCATATCAGGATTAACCACCCGGCATCTCCTATTGCCATTTGATATTAAGTCAAAAATATGTAAGTCATAGGTATCAACCAGCCATAATCTGGATGGAGAATTATTAAAGAGCTCTAACAGCTCCCCACTAAACCAAGGAAAAAGGTCCAAATTCCTATTAATAGCTCTCTGTCTGCCTCAAAAAGCTTTGCAAACCTCATTTTCTACCATGTCTTTGCCTATATCTTACTGTTATCTACTTTAGCCAAAGTTAATTTCACACCACTACACAACTGTGGTAGTTCTTGCTCCCATTTTTCTTCTCTTTTTAAATCCCACCTCAAATGCCATTTGTTTACTCAAGTCTTCTATGCTTGCTTAGCTCTGCAAGCTGTCTATAATACTTGTACATCTGTATGTTATCTGACTCTTTGTATGGAGATTATTTGTATTTGCCTCCTCCAGTAAGATGTCACACTTGAAGAGAATGGGAACTCAGCATAAAAATAAGCACTAACTATATATGTGCTATGTACAAAAGTTAGAATAATGCTCTGCCATTTACAAAACACTTTTATATTCATTAATTCATGCTTTTATCAAGGTAATATATATTATGATTCACATTTTACAAACTGAATCTGATATTCATAGAAATCAAGAAGTTAGTCCAATGTCAAATACCCATTAACACCTGATAGAGCCAGAATTTACAGCTTGGACTTTTTACATTAAATTTGCAGCTTTGTCTCACTAAGAGAAAAGAACTGAAGTAAAAAAGGCTAGTTAATCATTGCCCAAACATACAGGATTTTAATTCAGTTCTCCTGAATCTAAGCCCAATGAATTCTTCATTCCATCAGCAGAAGCCTGATACTATAGGCTTAAAAAAAAAGTAGTTGAGGCCGGGCACGGTGGCTCACACCTGTAATCCAAGCACTTTGGGAGGCCAAGGTGGGCAAATCACTTGAGGTCAGGAGTTCGAGACCAGGCTGGCCAACATGGCAAACCCTGTCTCCACTAAAAATACAAAAAAAAAAAAAAAAAAAAAACAATAGCTGGGTGTGGTGGCAGGTGCCTGTAATCCCAGCTGTTTGGGAGGCTGAGGCAGGAGAAATACTTGAACTTGGGAGGCGGAGATTGCAGTGAGCTGAGATCTCGCCGTTACACTCCAGCCTGGGCGATGGAGTGAGACACTGGAGGAAAGGAAAAGAAAAGAAAAGAGATGAGAAGAGAAGAGGAGAGGAGAGGAGAGAAGAGAAGAGAGACAGAGGGAAAGAGAGGGGAGGGAGGAAAAGAAAAGAAAAGAAGGAAAGAAGAAAGGAAAGGAAAGTAATTTTGAATTTGTAGTTAAATAAACAGATTGCGGCAGCTGTGTGAATAGTTCCACACAGTATGTTGAACATTATATAAGTATTCTACCATTACACATTGAAGTACATCAAAAATTAGCCATTAAATAAATCAATCACTGATATCATAAAAGGAAGCACAATCCCTATAAACCAGCATTATCATTTAAAATAGTGCTATGGTTCTTCAAGTCCCATAAAATTGGCCTAAATGTAGCATACACAGTGACTACGCAAACAGACTCAACATTTCATAAAATGTGCATTAAAGCCCATAAACTACTATACGCCTACATTATATATTTAACCTAAAATTAAAATGCTATCTTTAATAAACATAAAACATGGTGACAACATCATTTATAATTACCTTACTTTGCTATTTAATAATCATAGCAGGGGTTAGGATATACTTTTCATCTTAGTTATTTGACAAAATTTTATATTTAAATATTTACGTCTATATATAAATTTTTCTGTATTGAACTCTTTAAAATTGACTTTAGACTCACAAATAAAGAGAGTCTATTCCTTTTTTCTCCAATTAGCTGTAATATAGTAGTATCTGGTTATTTGAAAGTCTTTTTAGATATTTCATTTGTGAGTTAAACATGTCTCTCTTTTGGTCTCTCTTTACTTTCATTTACTGTTAAGATTTCGCTTTGTTGAATTTGAGGGGTTTTACTGAGCAAAATTCAAAGTGATAGAAAACCAATTCCCTAATGGATACCTAAGAAGAGATAAATAGATTTGTAGACTGCCATGTTTTATAATTTCAACATAAAGAAGTTGCTGATGGAAGATTTTGTCAGACAGAATACAATTTAAGGTGAAACAGTAGTAGGACCTACTACAATTTTTATGTTCCTATAGTGGAATGTAAATAACAATAACTATATAAGGAATATTGAATATAACAGGTTCTCATGTAAGAAAAATCACAGAAATAATGAAGACCACTTGAATTTACAGGAAAAAAAATAGTAGAATTAGATTGAACTAAGTTATTCAAAAGTTGATACAGCCTGAGAACCTCTGGGCTTAAAAGGTGAGCTCTGACTGAATCTCTCTCAGAGCTGCATGTGACCTGCAAGAGCTGCAGCATTTTGGAGTCAGAATAAAGCAGAAGAAAATAACTGCCTGGGTGTGAATTTCATCTTCCCCTCATGCTTCCCTTAATGAATGGAGGAACAAAGGTGACTGGAGTAGATCACATACTGTATCAATCAAGATGAAATATCAGGGCAGAGTCAGCAAAAGTAGAGTCAGAAGACTGTGGAAAAAATGATCATGCTAGCAGCCACCAAGCAATTAGTAAAATTTGTTTAAATACCGTGTAAGGTCTAAAAAAGTCATCACTATTTTTAATAAGGATTATTGCTCTAATTATTATAGACATATGTGTATACCATAGAAGATTTGGAAAATATGCAAGGATGTGTCAAAGAACATATAAGTCACCCTTAATCACCTTGCTTAGAAATATTATTTTCAACACCTTGGCAGATTAAAAAAAAATTTCATTCACTTTATCATGTCATCTGCAATGTTTGTATTAATATTTTTAAAGGGATTATACAGTATATAAAGTTTGCTTCTACTCTTCTAACATCTAATATTAGAAGCATTTTCTTATTACAAATTACATTAATGTTTTATGAGATATATACTTTTAACCCTTTAATTCACTGAAAATTTTGGTTTATACAGTAGAGTTAGAAAATTATACAAAGGGAATACTCCAAATGAAGAAACATTTTTTAAGAAAAGATATTAAATCTCAGTAAGAACAGTAAGAGACTGTGACAATTGAGTTACAATTGTTCTCAGACCCCTCAGGCTCAGTAGAAGAGAAGCTCTACTCTGTCCAAGTACAACCAAGAAGATGTGTCTCCATCTCCTCCCAGAGCCCAGTCTAGTGCTATGGTTTCTTCTCAGGAAGGGAAGGTCCCAAACTAGCAATTTTCCTCTGCCCTAGGTATATGTTGCAGAAATTCTATTCTAATGCTAACAGATCTCAGGCTTCCTTTCTCCATGTAACCTTAATTGTAGGACAGAACCTATACTCTGAATGCAGTGAGCTTATTATTCTGGGTCCCATCATTTTGATCCATCTCCCTTATAGAATGAAAGTATCCCTACAGAACCAGAGGCTGTCATCCCACCCCAGCACTCCACTCACAGAGTAGGTATGTTATTTCAAGAGAAGTGGAAGCTGTTCTTCGGAGAAGTAGTGCAGACATTCTGCCCAGGGACAGAGGCAGACCAAGAACAGAGAGCTTTGTAGCTCTCCCCAAGGAGGCTGACTTTATTTAGAATAAATCATGGAGATGTTTAGAACAAAGTATGGAGAACAAAGCATAACAGTGCTATAGAAAACAATGGTGACTTGGGTCGTGAGCAATTAAGTGGAGGTTTATAGCCATACTATAGTAAAAATTGAAACGCTTAACAGAGAGAATCAAGGAAAAAGGCTGCTAAAAACAGAAAACCTCTGGTCACAGCAAAGCTCACTAACCATCCTCAAAGACTACATCTGCAAAGGGACTGAGACGATAATTGGATCAAACTGTGGAGCAACTTATGCCCTGAGGTATTCTCTAAAATAATAGAGCAATCAGCTACAAATTAATGGAGTCTAATAGCTGAATGTGATAGCAAGAGAGACAGACCAACCAGAAAATTAAAAGGAAGATGCGAGAAATACAGATGCTTCTCAACTTATGATGAGGTTGCATCCTGATAAACCCATTGTGAAGTCAAAAAATCAAAAGTTGAACCCCAGGGACTCTGAGTCCACAGTAAAAGACAGCCAAGCTGAAACCACTGTCATTTGGGAGAGAGATTGTCAGGGGGACTACACTCTATGCCTAAAGCTGCCATTGTCTGCTGAGTGACTTCAGAGGCTACACACTGTGGAGAAAATAGACTGCATTGAAACAGTCAGCCAAGCCACTAAACAAATAAACAAACAAGTCCAGGGTTGGGGAAGGAGAATCAATACTCAACATTGCATTATATTTTCTAAAATGTCCAATTCACAGCCATACACAGGCAAAGAAAATGGCGAGAAAGGACCCAAATATTGTACTTATCAGCCAAAGACTGCAAAGGAGCTATTATAAATAAAAACTAAACAAAGCCACACTTAAACAATTAAACAAAGGTATGATGACATTGTCTTATTAAATAGAGAATGTCAATAAAGAGCTAGATGTTATAGAAAAAGAATTAATGAAAATTCCAGGGTTAAAAGTACAATAATTAGAGTGAAAATATTAAACAGACGGGTTTAAACGTGGGTTGGAACATTTTGACTCTGATTGGTCTAGGTGTGGATCTCTTCATTTTTATTCTATTTTGAGTTCTTTGGGCTTTCTGGATGTGTAGATTAATTAAGGGAGAAAATCTTGAAAGTAGCAAAAGAGCAGACTTATCATGTATAGGGGAATCCCAAAAGATTAACAGCTGACCTCTTATCTGAAACAATGGAATTCAGAAGGCAATATATGGCATAGTCAAAATGCTGACAGAAAAAAAAGAATTTTTAACCAAGAAAACTGTGTCCAGAAAAACTATATTTCAAAAAAGGTGAAATAAAAATATTCCCAAATAAATCAATATTAAGAGAATTTATTGCTAGCTAACCCGCCTTTCAAGGAATACTAAAGTTGTTCTTCAGGCTGAAAACAAGTGACATCAGGCAAATATTTGGATCCACACATAAAATACAAATAAATACAAATAGAGATAATTATAAAAGGTAGTATAATTGCATATTTATTGTCCTTTCATCTCTTACCTGACATAGAAAGCAACTGTATAAAATAGTATGCACATACTACATGTATATACCATCAATTTTTATTATTCATATGTAGTTATGTTTTATAAAGTCACCAACAATTTTAAATAGGCAAATACTGAGCCATTTCATGTAGTGGAAAAACAGAATTTGGTTCCTGTGAGTCTCTGGCCACAATATTTTTATCAACCAATCAATGCATAACCTTGTTTTATATGTACTTCCATTTAAATGTGAAATAAATTGTACAATTCAATCATAAGGCAGAGATTGTCAGAAGGGATCAATTAACAAGATCCAACTATATGTTGTCTGTAGAATACACACTTTAGATTCAAAGATACAAATAGATTGAAAAGAATAGGGAAAGGAAACACCATTAAACAGTAACAGTAAGCATAAGAGAGTTGGAGTAACTATACTAATATCAGGCAAAATAAACCTATAAACCAAGAACGTAAAAAGAAGTTAAACAGCGATGTCTTAAAATGGTAAAAGGGTAAATTCATCAGTACAATATAACACTAATAATATGTACATAAAATAAACCTGAAAGACCTGAAACAAAAGCTGATAATTTGAAGGAAGAAATAAACAATTCAACAAAAGCAGTTTGAAATTTCAATACTACAGTTTCCTAATGGATAAATTAACTAGGCAGAAGTGCAAGAAGGATATAGAAGACTTGAGCAACAATTATAAACTATGTAAACCTAGCATACCTATAGAAGACTCTACTCTGCAGTAGCAGAGTACAAAGTACAACAGATCATTTTCCAAGATAAATCGTATAGTGGGCCATAAAATAATCCTTAGTAAAGTTAAAAAGAAATTAAATCGTAGAAATCGTGTTCTCTGACCACAAGGAAATGAACTTATAAATCAATCACTTAATGAAATTTGAGAAATTTTAAAAAATATAGAAAATTTAGCAATATACTCCTGAATAATGTATCAAGTAAGAAATCACAGGAATATTAGCACATACTCTGAGATAAATGAAAATGAAAACACTACATACCAATATTTACTGGATGCAGCTAAAGTAGTGCTCAGATGGCAGTTTATGAATGTTGGTGCTTATTTTTTAAAGGAAGAGCTCTAACCAATAACCATAGCCTCTATCTTTAGACACTAAAAAAAAAAAAAAAGAGTAAACTAAGCCTTCAGAAAGCAAAAGAAAGGAAACAAAATAATAGGAAATAATGAAACAGTGATTATAAAAACAATAGAAAAAAATCAACAAAACAATAAGTAGGTTAATAGAAAAGATTAACAAAATTGGCAAATCTTTAGTAAGACGGACCAGAGAAAAAAAACAGAGAAGACTAAAATTACCAAAATCAGAAACAAGAGAGAGGACCTCACTGCCAATCTTACAGAAATTTTTTTTACAGACAAAGTACTATGAAGAAATACCATGAACAACTACACGCTAATAAGTTAGACAACTTAGATTAAATGGATACATTTCTAGGAAGACATAACCTCTGAAACTGACTCTAGAAGAAACAGAAAATTTTAATAAACTTACACTGAGTAAAGCGATTGAATTAGTTAGCTAATGCTGCCATAACAAACTCCACAGACTGGGTGGCTTAAACAACAGAAATGTATTTCTCACATTTCTGGATGCTGGAAGACACAGACCAAAATATCAGTTTAATCTCTGCTGAGACTTCTCTCTTTTATTTGCAGATGGCCATATTCTTGCTGTCCTCACAGAGGTTTTTCTCTGTATACACACATACCCTTGCTGTCTCTTTCTCTCTTTAAAAGGATACCAGTTCTGGCTGGGCGCGGTGGCTCTCGCCTGTAATCCCAGCACTTTGGGAGGCCAAGGCGGGCAGATCAGGAGACTGAGACCATCCTGGTTAACACGGTGAAACCCCATCTCTACTAAAAATACGAAAAAATTAGCCGGGTGTGGTGGCGGGCGCCTTGTAGTCCCAGCTACTCAGGAGGCTGAGGCAGGAAAATGGCGTGAACCCCGGAGGCGGAGCTTGCAGTGAGCCGAGATCGTGCCACTGCACTCCAGCCTGGGCGACAGAGCGAGACTCCATCTCAAAAAAAAAAAAAAAAAAAAGGATACCAGTTCTATTGGATTAGGGCTTTACCCTTATATAACCATAATTACCACTTTAAATGCCTTATCTCCATATAGAATTACTTGGGGCTTAGGGCTTCAACACATGAACTTTGAGGGGATACAATTCAGTCCGTAACAATTAGTAACTTAAAAACCTTACACAAAGAAAAGGACAGGCCCAAAATGTTTCACTGGTGAATTCTACGAAACATTCAAAGAAGAATTAATATCAATACTTCAGAAATTTTCCAAAAATACAAGAGGAAGGAATACTTCCCAACTCATTCTATGAGGTCAATATTACACTTATATCAAAACCAGACAAATACATAACAAGAAAAAAAACTATAGATCAAAACCGCTGATAAATACCAGAGATTTTAAAATTCTCAACAAAATACTAGCAGACTAAATCCAGCAACATGTAAAATGGATTATACACAATGGAACAGTGAGATTTTCACTAGAAATGCAAAGATGTGTTAACAATTAAAAATTAATATGATAAAACACTTAAATAAAACGAAGAATAATACCACACAATAATTTTAATTGACCCTGAAAAAGCATATATCAAAATCCAGCACCCTTTCATGGAAAAAAAAAAAAAAAAAAAAAAACTAGGGTTAGAAGACGGCTTTCTTAATCTGATAAAAGGCAGGCAGCTATGAAAAAATAGCTAACAACATATTTAATAATGAAAGATGAAAGTTTTCAACCTAAAATAAGGAGCAAGACAAAGATGGTCGATCTAATCACTTCTATTCAACATTGCACTGCATGTTTTAGCTGGGGAAAATGATCAAGAAAAAGAAATAAAACGTATCCAGATAGAAAAGAAAGAAGTAAAATTCTCTATTTGCAGATTCCATGATCTTATATGTAGAAAACTCGAATATACATAAAACTGTAAAAACTAATAAACAAGTCCAACAAGGTTACAGGATAAATGAGCAATATACAAATATCAATTGGAGAGAAAATTTTGGAGAGATGGCAGAATAAGAAGCATCAGGAATCTTTCTTCCCACCTAAACAACAATTGTAATCGCACTAGAAGAATCTGACCAATATAACTATTTTGAAACTCTGGAGAGCTTGGATAATAAACTGCACTTAATTTTGGTCAATTTCGGCTCTTAACATAATAGTAACTACCTATCCCTGTCCCCATCACAGATGGCAGTGCACATGTTCCTGGAGCAGCTTGTCCGTAGCTTATGGGAGCCAGAGTGGGAAAAAAGAAGCCTATTCCCCAAATACCCGGAATTTGTGCTCTGATTACTGATTGCTGCTTCTGATCACAGAAGTTCAGAGAAAGAGGCGGCTGACTATTGTTTTTGTACCTCCCCGCATTATTGAAAGCGCTCGCCTATCAGCCACAATAACTTCTAGGGCATTTAAAAGGCCAGTATCATTTTCCCATCACTTCATTTTTCTCTTTTTCCCCTCTTGGGCATCAGACATTAAAGACATTTAGAAAAGAAAAGAACAGCAAAAAGCTATTTGCATATGTGAGGAAAATTAGAAAGTGACCACACATGTCAATTGAAAGGTGCAGGCTCAGAACATACCAGAAGAGACCTTAAATTTACACCTCAGGCTAACTCTTGGCACACAGACTGCCTACAACCATAGGAAAACAAAAACAATAAAAAAAAAATTTTTAAAAAACCACAGCAAACCCTGGGGAAGAAAGAGAAAAATCTGATTGCCGGAGTTACCACATTATTAGATTCAAATGTCTAGTTCTCAACAACAACAAAAAAAATCACAAAGCCTACAAAGAAACAGAAAAGTACGGTCCATTCAAAGAAAAAAAATCAGCAGAAATTGTCCCTAAAAAAGACTTGCTGTCAGATCTACTAGACAAGCACTTTAACATAACTGTATTAAAGACTGTCAAATAACTAAAAGAAGTGGAGAAAGCAAAAAAAGAATAAACAAAAAACAATGTTGAACACAATGGAAATATCAACAAAAAGAGAAAATCTGAAAAGAAATGTGGAGCTGAAACATATAACAACCGAAAGGAAAAATTAACTAAAGGGATTCAAAGGCATATCTGAGGAGGCAGAGGAAACAAACTTGAAGTTGGGTGTTGGAAATTATAAAATTTGAAATAGAAAAAGATTGAAGAAAATATTAAACAGAGCCTAGGAGATCTCTGGGACATCAACAAGCAGACAAGTATTGCGGGAATACTGTAAGGAAAAGAGAGAGAGAAAGGGTAAGAGAGATATTTGAAGAAATAATGGCTGAAAACTTTCCACATGAGATTTCCATCATTACAGTTTCTTTTAATTTGATATTGTCTTTTTTCGGAGAGCACTCATAAACCAAAACAGCCACTCTTCTAGAAAAGACCTGAATGGGAGGAAGGTTAGGTTTAGGTGTGTGTGCATGTCAGGTGAGACAAAGAGGAAGTGAAACCAAAGTGCATGAAACAAGAAATTCATAACTCACAGGTTTCAGAGAGGTTACAGGTACTGATGGGAGGCTGACTGGAATTCCAAAGGCATCAGGGAGCTCAACCAGAGGGTGAGGAGCAGGAGAGAGGAAGAGTACCTGTGTAATTATGCCTTCAATAAAGTCCATGGTATTATTCCTTAGGGTTTCCTGTGAAGGTTGTAGATTTTCTAGCTTAGAAAACACATATAAATGAATAAACTTATTTAGATGACTCTGTTGTTCACCATTGGGTCTTATGATAGTAACCAACTACGAGGTGTATTAGGGTTTGGGTCACTGGGATGAGGAACAAACAGGCTATATCTAAACAACCATTCAGGGAAAGGAAGTTTTAACTAGGTGAAAGGTGACTGGATACAACTGGTTTCAAACAACTTACATCAAGCCTAAAGGTGGATACTAAAGTGGTGACTATATTACACAAATTTATGGCACCACATGTAGTGAAAGACAGGAATATAAACACCCGAGAAGTACAAAGACCTTCAAGTAAGATGAAATCAAAGAGACCACACTGAGACATATTACATTCAAATTTTTCAAAGCCAAAGACAGAACCTTGAAAATTGTAAGAAATAAGCAACTTGTTTCATGCAAGTGATCCTCAATAAGATTACCATCAGATTCTCATCAAATCTATGGAAGCCAGAAGGCAGTGATGCAAAATATTCAAACAGCTAAAAGGAAAAACAAAAACTGTCAACCAACTTTCTTATATATCCCAAAAATACCCTACAAAATGAGGAAAAATTATGACATTCCCAGATATACAAAAATTAAGGTGGTTTGTTACCAGTAGAACTGCCCTGAAAGAAATGTACGAGAAAGTCCTGCAGAGTAAAATGACAAGATGCTGGACAGTCACTCAAAGCCACATTAAGAAATAAAGATTTCATTACTGGTAAGTATATGGGCAATTACAAAAGCTAATGTTATAGTAGCAATAGTTTATAATTCACTGTTTTCTACATAATTTAAGATACAAACACATTAAAAAAAGTCAAAAAGCTAGTCTTATTTTAACTTCAGTTTGTAACTCCACATTATGTTTTCTGAATAATGTAAGAGGCTAATCCATTTAAAATAATTGTTAGTTTATGTTTTTGGCACATTATATGTAAAGATATAATTTTGGAACATCAGCAACTGAAAAAGTTGGTCAGTGGGAACTGACCTGTAAAGGGGCAGTTTTTGTATGCTATTCAAAGTTGTGAGCTCATAATTTTATATTGCTTTGGCATCCATTTTGAATATAGGTTTAATTTTATCATACCAGAAGCAGGGCTTAGTCACACTTTGCATAGTTTCCAGTTCTCTACCTCCTCCCAAGTCCTCAAGGTGGTTGATCCAGCTTGAGGAACTGGGAGGAGTTTATACAACTACCTCCTGACAACCACCTGCCCATGGGACAGCTAGATATAACCTACCTGACCCACTGACTCCCATATACCACATGGACTGCCAAGACATGCCAAGGCAACCACCTCTCAGTCACAGACTCCACGGAACTTGTGCCTGCTTGCTCTAAACCCATCAGTTAGAATTCCCTGCAGGAAACCAAACTGGGTCACACTCTGGACCCCAATAAGGGCTTTGGCTCACAGGTATTTTTCTCTCTCTTTTGCTCCCCTCCCACTAGTTGAGCATGTGTCCTAGATGGCTTTCCTCTTCTGGTTGGCTCAGCAAGACATGCTGTTCCCTGTTCTTAGGCAAATAATAAAACTGCTTCTGGTTATCTAATGGGCTTTGTTGTGCTGCCTCCTCTGTGTCTTTCCTTACTGGCAATCTGAATCTAATGCTCCTCCCAGTCGGGGCTTTTCTAGAGAGTGGCTGTCTTGGCTTATGGCCACTTACCAGAAAGACTTTAAGACAAAAAATTAGAAAATCACAACAGAAGTTAAGCTGGTATAAATTCAAATTATAGTGCTATAACTTTAGGATGTTAAGTGTAATCTCTATGGTAACCACAAAGAAAATAGCTATAAAATACACACAAAGGAAGTAATTGAAACATTTCACTACTAAAAAAGTCAACTAAACACAAAAGAAGACAGTAATGCTGGAAATAAAGAAAAGAATATTTACAAGGTATATGGAAAAGAAATAGCAATAAAACAGAAGTGCTTCTTCATCAGTAATTAATTTAAATTAAATGGATTAAACTCTCCAATGAAAAGACACAGATTAGCAGAATGGATTAAAAACCATGATCTAACTATATCCTGTTTGCAACCGATTCAGTTTAGATCCAAAATCTCAAGTAGATTGAAAGTGAAAAAAAAAAGTTCATGCAAATAATAAAGCAACGATGGCTATACCAGCAGACAAAATATACATTAATTTTAGAAGTTAATCAGAGCCAAAGCAGGTCCCCATATATTAGTAAAAGTTTCAATATTGCAAGAAGATATAATAATTGTAAACACTTACACAATGAATAACACACCATCAATGGTCTGACCAGCAAAAACTAACAAAATTGAATGGAGAAATAGTTCTGTAATAGTTGGAGACTTCAGTGTCCTGCATTTCAATAATGGACAGAACCATCAGAGAAAAGATAAGTATGAGAAGAGAACATAAACATCATAATAAAGCAACTAGATCCAACAAACACAGAGCACTCAACTTACCAGCAGCTACATACATATTCTTCTTAAGTGGACATGGTACATTTTCCAGGATAGACCATATTTTAGGCCACAAATTAAATCTCAATAGATTTAAAAGATACAAAGTATCTTCTCTGAGTACAACGAGATGAAGTTAGAAATTAATAACAAGAGAAAAACTGGAAAATTTAGAAATCATTGGAAATTAAACAACATAATTAACAATCAATGGATCAAAGAAGAAATTACAAGAAAAATTTAAACATACTTAGAGATGAATGAAAACAGAAACACAACATACCAAAACTTATGGAATGCAATGAAAGCCATGCTAAGGGGAAAAATTATATACATGCATACATTAAAAATCAAGTAAGGCCAGGCGTGGTGGCTCACACCTGTAATCCCAGCAATTTGGGAGGCCAAGGTAGATGACAGATCACTTGGGGTCAGGAGTTTTGACACCAGCATGGCCAACATGGTGAAACCCCATCTCTACTAAAAATACAAAAATTAGCCAGGCGTCGTGGCATGCACCTGTAATCCCAGTTATTTGGGAGGCTGAGGCAGGAGAATCGCTCGAATCTGGGAGGTGGCGGTTGCAGTGAGCTGAGATTACACCACTGCACTCCAGCCTGGGCGACAGAGTGAGACCCTGCCTCAAAAAAAAAAAAAAAAAAAAAAAAGGAAAAAAAATTGAGTAAAGTCTCAAATCATCAACCTGCCTTTACTTAAGGAACTATAAGAACAAACTAAGGAACTATAAGAACAAACTAAGCCTAAATCTAACAGAAGGAAAGAAATAATACAGATGAGAGCAGAGATAAACAAAAAAGAGAATAGAAAAACAATTTAAAAAATCAATAAAGGCCTGGCGTGGTGGCTTATGCCTGTAATCACAGCCTTTTGGGAGGCCGAGGCGGGCAGATCACCTGAGGTCAGGAGTTTAAGACCAGTCTGGCCAAAATGGTGAAACCTCATCTCTACTAATAATACAAAAATTAGCCAGGCATGGTGGTGAATGCATAATCCCAACTACTCAGGAAGCTGAGGCAGGAGAATTGCTTGAACCTGGGAGGCGGAGATTGCAGTGAGCCGAGATTGTTGCCTGGGAGACAAGAGCAAAACTCCATCTCAAAAAATAAATAAATAAATAAATAAATAAATAAATAAATAAATAACTAAAAACTAAAAATTGGTTCTTTGAAAAGGTCAACAAAATTGACAAACTTTTATCTAGATGAACTAAGAAAAAAGAGAAAAAACTCAAATTACTAAAATCAGAAATGAAAATAGGGATATTACTGTTGATTGTACAGAAATAACAATGATTATAAAAAAGTAGTGTGAATAATTATATGCCAATGTATTGAATAGTGTGGATGAAATGAACAAATTCCTAGAAACACAAAACCTACCATAATTAATCATGAAATAGAACATCTGAGTAGACCTATAGCTAATAATACAGAAATCCAAGAGATCAAGATTAAAGTGATCTTAAAAAAGAACAAAGTTGGAAAATCCTGACTTCAAAACTTACTATAAAGCTACAGTAATTAAGACAGTGTGGTACTATTATAAGGATAGACATGTAGATCAATCTGACAGAATTAAGAGTCTAATAATAAACTCTTATATTTATAGTTAAATGATTTTCAACAAGCGTACCCCAACAAGTCAAGGATGAAATAGCATTTTCATCAAATGTCTTTTCAACCAAAGTTGAAATATGTCATAAAAGAGTGAACAGACGAGCCATAAAATAGGAAAAATTTTGAAAATTATTTGCCTAATAAAAAAAGAAAAGAAATATGTAAAGAAATCTTACAACTGAATAAAAGTTACATAAATGAATTTAAAATGGGCAATGAATATGAATAGACATTTATTCAAAGAAGATATGCACATGAATAAAATGTGAATGGAAAACACAACATTACTATCAGGAAAATGCAAATTAAAATCACAATGTTTTATGACTTCACAGCTACTAAGACAGCTATAATAATAATCATAATATTTTAAAAACTAGATAATAACAAGTGTTAGCAACAATGTGGAGAATTGGGAATTTCTCATAGACTGCTGGTAGGAATAAAAATGGCACTGTGGAAAACAGTTTGGTAGCTCTTTTAAAAATTAACCTACAGTCACTGTGGGACCCAGCAATTCAGCTCCTAGTTATATACCCAACAGTAATGAAAACATATGTCCAACCTAATGCATGCAGGGCTTAAAACCTAAATGACGGGTTGATAGGTGCAGCAAACCACCATGACACATGTATATCTACGTAACAAACCTGCACATTCTATACGTGTATCCCAGAACTTAAAGTAAAATAAAAATTAAAAGAGAAAACATATGTCCAAACAAAAACTTGTACATAAATATTTCATAATTCATAATAACCAAAAAGTAGAAATGTTTCAAATGACTGGATAGACAAATGTGGTATATCTATATGATACAACAGTATTTGGCAATAAAAATGGATAAACTATTGATACATACTACAACACTGATGAACTTTCAAAATATAAAAGAAACCAGACACCAAAGGTTGCATATTATATGATTCCATTTATATAAAATGCTCAGAATAGGCAAATCTATAAAATGGAAAGTAGATTAGTGGTTTTAAGGAGCAAAGATCGTGCCGCAACACTACAGCCTGGCAACAGTGAGACTGTCTCAAAAAAAAAAAAAAAAAAAATTAGGAGTGACTCTTTATGAGAGAGGAGCTTCTTTTTGGTGTGATAAAATTGTTCTAACATTGGATTACAGCAATGGTTGCACATTTCTCTGAATGTACTAAAAATACTGAATTGTAAACTTTAAATGAGTACATTTTGTGGTATGTGTATTATATTTATATCTATCTATATCCATTGCATGGGCTTTGTTTCCTGACAACATTCATTTAGACATTTATTCTATTTTGCAGTTTCCACAATTCACCATTTTCATTACATCGCCTTTTCTTCATCATTGCATACAATCTTTTGGTTCATTTAATGAATTGCTTTGAGTACTTTTTCATTTTTTTATGTAAAGTATGCCTTTTTATCCTGATAATTTGGGTCAGTTTGTATGGATATGGAATTCTTGAATTATAAGTTCTTCCTTCTTAAACTTCTACTTGAACGTTTCTGTTAATACTTTACATAGTAAAAAAATCTGGTAAACTTTATGAAAAAATGCATTTCAGAATGCTAATAATTAAAAATTTTTTTTCTTTTTAATTTTTCCTTAAATTGATTTCTCAATTTCATTTTTTAAAAATTTCCAAATTCACCATGATGTATGTGTCACGTGTATGTGTCTCTGTGTGTATAAAGATTTTGACCTTAATTTTTCTAAGTATTCTGGGATACATTTGTGTCCCAAGACCTAAATGTTTCTTTAGCTCTGGGAATTTCTTTTGACATATTACTTTTTTATATACTTTTTCTTCTGTAAGTTTTTCTCCTTTTCCTAAATGGCCCCCAACCTATTTATTCTTTAAAATTTTCCTTTAGATGTCAAAATATTTTTTGTTTTGCTTGTTTTCAGTATGTTGTTTCTTGTTTTCTCTGAATATTCAGACATTTTGATTTTTATTTAAAGTGATCTTTATTTCAGATTGTTCCCATTTGAAGTATTAAATATATTTTCTAAGTTTTGGGGGATTAAAAATATAGTTTTAAACATTCCTTTGTTGAAAAAATATTCACAGAAAGACCTTTATGCTGATTCTTCATAGTGTCCTTCTTTTGAACTACTAGTCCTTTTCATCATATATGTAATATTTCTCACTTTTTTCATGCCTAGTAGAAAGCAATTATATGTGTTCTATATCATTTTCTTTGGGAAGGTTTCTACAACTATGTGTTTACCTCTCCAGTTTGTTAGTTTTATTCCAAAAGGGCTGAGATTTTAAGATATCTGGTGATTGAAACTTGCTATTTTAAAATTCTACTTACACATAAGAAATGAGAATGAAGCTACAGCTAACCTCGTCTTTTGACAGGGAGCTTTCTCGTTTTGGTAAAGACTTGACACCCATATTTCAGCTATTGGTTATTTTTTTTTTCTTTTCTTTTTTTTTATTATACTTTAAGTTTTAGGGTACATGTGCACATTGCGCAGGTTAGTTACATATGTATACATGTGCCATGCTGGTGCGCTGCACCCACTAACTTGTCATCCAGCATTAGGTATATCTCCCAATGCTATCCCTCCCCCCTCCCCCCACCCCACCCCACAACAGTCCCCAGAGTGTGATATTTCCCTTCCTGTGTCCATGTGATCTCATTGTTCAATTCCCACCTATGAGTGAGAATATGCGGTGTTTGGTTTTTTGTTCTTGCAATAGTTTACTGAGAATGATGGTTTCCAATTTCATCCATGTCCCTACAAAGGACATGAACTCATCATTTTTTATGGCTGCATAGTATTCCATGGTGTATATGTGCCACATTTTCTTAATCCAGTCTATCACTGTTGGACATTTGGGTTGGTTCCAAGTCTTTGCTATTGTGAATAATGCTGCAATAACATACGTGTGCATGCGTCTTTATAGCAGCATGATTTATAGTCCTTTGGGTATATACCCAGTAATGGGATGGCTGGGTCAAATGGTATTTCTAGCTTTAGATCCCTGAGGAATCGCCACACTGACTTCCACAATGGTTGAACTAGTTTACAGTCCCACCAACAGTGTAAAAGTGTTCCTATTTCTCCACATCCTCTCCAGCACCTGTTGTTTCCTGACTTTTTAATGATTGCCATTCTAACTGGTGTCAGATGGTATCTCATTGTGGTTTTGATTTGCATTTCTCTGATGGCCAATGATGATGAGCATTTTTTCATGTGTTTTTTGGCTGCATTAATGTCTTCTTTTGAGAAGTGTCTGTTCATGTCCTTTGCCCACTTGTTGATGGGGTTGTTTGTTTTTCCCTTGTAAATTTGTTTGAGTTTATTGTAGATTCTGGATATTAGCCCTTTGTCAGATGAGTAGGTTGTGAAAATTTTCTCCCATTTTGTAGGTTGTCTGTTCACTCTGATGGTAGTTTCTTTTGCTGTGCAGAAGCTCTTTAGTTTAATTAGATCCCATTTGTCAATTCTGGCTTTTGTTGCCATTGCTTTTGGTGTTTTAGACATGAAGTCCTTGCCCATGCCTATGTCCTGAATGGTAATGCCTAGGTTTTCTTCTAGGGTTTTTATGGTTTTAGGTTGAACGTTTAAGTCTTTAATCCATCTTGAATTGATTTTTGTATAAGTTGTAAGGAAGGGATCCAGTTTCAGCTTTCTACATATGGCTAGCCAGATTTCCCAGCACCATTTATTAAATAGGGAATCCTCTCCCCATTGCTTGTTTTTCTCAGGTTTGTCAAAGATCAGATAGTTGTAGATATGTGGCGTTATTTCTGAGAGCTCTGTTCTGTTCCATTGAGCTATATCTCTGTTTTGGTACCAGTACCATGCTGTTTTGGTTACTGTAGCCTTGTAGTATAGTTTGAAGTCAGGTAGTGTGATGCCTCCAGCTTTGTTCTTTTGGCTTAGGATTGACTTGGTGATGCGGGCTCTTTTTTGGTTCCATATTAACTTTAAAGTAGTTTTTTCCAATTCTGTGAAGAAAAGCATTGCTAGCTAGATGGTGATGGCATTGAATCTATAAATTACCTTGGGCAGTATGGCCATTTTCACGATATTGATTCTTCCTACCCATGAGCATGGAATGTTCTTCCATTTGTTTGTATCCTCTTTTATTTCCTTGAGCACTGGTTTGTAGTTCTCCTTGAAGAGGTCCTTCACATCCCTTGTAAGTTGGATTCCTAGGTATTTTATTCTCTTTGAAGCAACTGTGAATGGGAGTTCACTCATGATTTGGCTCTCTGTTTGTCTGTTGTTGGTGTATAAGATTGCTTGTGATTTTTGCACATTGATTTTGTATCCTGAGACTTTGCTGAAGTTGCTTATCAGCTTAAGGAGATTTTGGGCTGAGACAATGGGGTTTTCTAGATATACAATCATGTCGTCTGCAAACAGGGACAATTTGACTTCCTCTTTTCCTAATTGAATACCCTTTATTTCCTTCTCCTGCCTAATTGCCCTGGCCAGAACTTCCAACACTATGTTGAATAGGAGTGGTGAGAGAGGGCATCCCTGTCTTGTGCCAGTTTTCAAAGGGAATGCTTCCAGTTTTTGCCCATTCAGTATGATATTGGCTGTGGGTTTGTCATAGATAGCTCTTATTATTATGAAATATGTCCCATCAATACCTAATTTATTGAGAGTTTTTAGCATGAAGGGTTGTTGAATTTTGTCAAAGGCTTTTTCTGCATCTATTGAGATAATCATGTGGTTTTTGTCTTTGGCTCTGTTTATATGCTGGATTACATTTATTGATTTGCATATATTGAACCAGCCTTGCATCCCAGGGATGAAGCCCACTTGATCATGGTGGATAAGCTTTTTGATGTGCTGCTGGGTTCGGTTTGCCAGTATTTTATTGAGGATTTTTGCACCAATGTTCATCAAGGATATTGGTCTAAAATTCTCTTTTTTGGTTGTGTCTCTGCTCGGCTTTGGTATCAGGATGATGCTGGCCCCATAAAATGAGTTAGGGAGGATTCCCTCTTTTTCTATTGATTGGAATAGTTTCAGAAGGAATGATACCAGTTCCTCCTTGTACCTCTGGTAGAATTCGGCTGTGAATCCATCTGGTCCTGGACTCTTTTTGGTTGGTAAGCTATTGATTATTGCCACAATTTCAGATCCTGTTATTGGTCTATTCAGAGATTCAGTTCCTTCCTGGTTTAGTCTTGGGAGAGTGTATGTGTCCAGGAATTTATCCATTTCTTCTAGATTTTCTAGTTTATTTGCGTAGAGGTGTTTGTAGTATTCTCTGATGGTAGTTTGTATTTCTGTGGGATCGGTGGTGATATCCCCTTTATCATTTTTTATTGCGTCTATTTGATTCTTCTCTCTTTTTTTCTTTATTAGTCTTGCTAGTGGTCTCTCAATTTTGTTGATCCTTTCAAAAAACCAGCTCCTGGATTCATTACTTTTTTGAAGGGTTTTTTGTGTCTCTATTTCCTTCAGTTCTGCTCTGATTTTAGTTATTTCTTGCCTTCTGCTAGCTTTTGAATGTGTTTGCTCTTGCTTTTCTAGTTCTTTTAATTGTGATGTTAGGGTGTCAATTTTGGATCTTTCCTGCTTTCTCTTGTGGGCATTTAGTGCTATAAATTTCCCTCTACACACTGCTTTGAATGCGTCCCAAAGATTCTGGTATGTTGTGTCTTTGTTCTCATTGGTTTCAAAGAACATCTTTATTTCTGCCTTCATTTCGTTATGTACCCAGTAATCATTCAGGAGCAGGTTGTTCAGTTTCCATGTAGTTGAGTGGTTTTGAGTGAGATTCTTAATCCTGAGTTCTAGTTTGATTGCACTGTGGTCTGAGAGATAGTTTGTTATAATCTGTGTTCTTTTACATTTGCTGAGGAGAGCTTTACTTCCAACTATGTGGTCAATTTTGGAATAGGTGTGGTGTGGTGCTGAAAAAAATGTATATTCTGTTGATTTGGGGTGGAGAGTTCTGTAGATGTCTATTAGGTCCGCTTGGTGCAGAGCTGAGTTCAATTACTGGGTATCCTTGTTGACTTTCTGGTTTGTTGATCTGTCTAATGTTGACAGTGGGGTGTTAAAGTCTCCCATTATTAATGTGTGGGAGTCTAAGTCTCTTTGTAGGCCACTCAGGACTTGCTTTATGAATCTGGGTGCTCCTGTATTGGGTGCATATATATTTAGGATAGTTAGCTCTTCTTGTTGAATTGATCCCTTTACCATTATGTAATGGCCTTCTTTGTCTCTTTTGATCTTTGTTGGTGTAAAGTCTGTTTTATCAGAGACTAGGATTGCAACCCCTGCCTTTTTTTGTTTTCCATTTGCTTGGTAGATCTTCATCCATCCTTTTATTTTGAGCCTATGTGTGAGATGGGTTTCCTGAATACAGCACACTGTTGGGTCTTGACTCTTTATCCAATTTGCCAGTCTGTGTCTTTTAAGTGGAGCATTTAGTCCATTTACATTTAAAGTTAATATTGTCATGTGTGAATTTGATCCTGTCATTATGATGTTAGCTGGTTATTTTGCTCATTAGTTGATGCGGTTTCTTCCTAGTCTCGATGGTCTTTACATTTTGGCATGATTTTGCAGCGGCTGGTACCCATTGTTCCTTTCCATGTTTAGCGCTTCCTTCAGGAGCTCTTTTAGGGCAGGCCTGGTGGTGACAAAATCTCTCAGCATTTGCTTGTCTGTAAAGTATTTTATTTCTCCTTCGCTTATGAAGCTTAGTTTGGCTGGATATGAAATTCTGGGTTGAAAATTCTTTTCTTTAAGAATGTTGAATATTGGCCCCCACTCTCTTCTGGCTTGTAGGGTTTCTGCTGAGAGATCCGCTGTTAGTCTGATGGGCTTCCCTTTGAGGGTAACCCAACCTTTCTCTCTGGCTGCCCTTAACATTTTTTCCTTCATTTCAACTTTGGTGAATCTGACAATTATGTGTCTTGGAGTTGCTCTTCTCAAGGAATATCTTTGTGGCGTTCTCTGTATTTCCTGAATCTGAAAGTTGGCCTGCCTTGCCAGATTGGGGAAGTTCTCCTGGATAATATCCTGCAGAGTGTTTTCCAACTTGGTTCCATTCTCCCCATCACTTTCAGGTACACCAATCAGATGTAGATTTGGTCTTTTCACATAGTCCCATATTTCTTGGAGGCTTTGCTCATTTCTTTTTATTCTTTTTTCTCCAAACTTCCCTTCTCGCTTCATTTCATTCATTTCATCTTCCATTGCTGATACCCTTTCTTCCAGTTGATCGCATCGGCTCCTGAGGCTTCTGCATTCTTCATGTAGTTCTCGAGCCTTGGTTTTCAGCTTCATCAGCTCCTTTAAGCACTTCTCTGTATTGGTTATTCTAGTTATACATTCTTCTAAATTTTTTTCTAAGTTTTCAACTTCTTTGCCTTTGGTTTGAATGTCCTCCCGTAGCTCAGAGTAATTTGATCGTCTGAAGCCTTCTTCTCTCAGCTCGTCAAAGTCATTCTCCATCCCGCTTTGTTCCGTTGCTGGTGAGGAACTGTGTTCCTTTGGAGGAGGAGAGGCGCTCTGCTTTTTAGAGTTTCCAGTTTTTCTGTTCTGTTTTTCCCCATCTTTGTGGTTTTATCTACTTTTGGTCTTTGATGATGGTGATGTACAGATGGGTTTTTGGTGTGGATGGAGCCAAGATGGCCAAATATGAACAGCTCCGGTCTACAGCTCCCAGCGTGAGCGACGCAGAAGACGGGTGATTTCTGCATTTCCATCTGAGGTACTGGGTTCATCTCACTAGGAAGTGCCAGACAGTGGGCGCAGGTCAGTGGGTGCGCGCACTGTGTGCGAGCCGAAGCAGGGCGAGGCATTGCCTCACTTCGAAAGTGCAAGGGGTCAGGGAGTTCCCCTTCTGAGTCAAAGAAAGGGGTGACGGACGCACCTGGAAAATCGGGTCACTCCCACCCGAATACTGCGCTTTTCCTACTGGCTTAAAAAACGGCGCACCACGAGATTATATCCCGCACCTGGCTTGGAGGGTCCTACGCCCACGGAGTCTCGGATTGCTAGCACAGCAGTCTGAGATCAAACTGCAAGGTGGCAGCGAGGCTGGGGGAGGGACGCCTGCCATTGCCCAGGCTTGCTTAGGTAAACAAAGCAGCCAGGAAGCCACAGCTCAAGGAGGCCTGCCTGCCTCTGTAGGCTCCACCTCTAGGGGCAGGGCACAGACAAACAAAAAGACAGCAGTAACCTCTGCAGACTTAAATGTCCCTGTCTGACAGCTTTGAAGAGAGCAGTGGTTCTCCCAGCACGCAGCTGGAGATCTGAGAACCGGCAGACTGCCTCAAGTGGGTCCCTGACCCCTGACCCCCGAGTAGCCTAACTGGGAGGCACCCCCCAGCAGGGGCACACTGACATCTCACAGGGCAGGGTATTCCAACAGACCTGCAGCTGAGGGTCCTGTCTGTTAGAAGGAAAACTAACAAACAGAAAGGACATCCACACCAAAAACCCATCTGTACATCACCATCATCAAAGACCAAAAGTAGATATTGGTTATTTCTTTGAAGTCCAAATATCCTTAAGGGGATCTACGATGGACAGTATTCCTTACATTTCTTAGCCATCCATCCACGGTTAGAATGGGTTCCATGATCTATCATTCTATGGTTCCCAAATTGCATTAGGGGCTGATCTAAGAAAAACTATTCCGGAGCCTATCTTTAATTTAGTTCTGACTCTTTCAAATTTGAGTATGTCTGTGTGTTTGCCCAGTGAGGACTCTTTTCTATGTTCTCTTAAGACAAATTTAATTTTGCATTTGAAGATTTATAAATTGGATAGCCATTATTTTTTAGCATGTACATTTTCAACATCTTATTTTTCAATGTTGATCTAATTTTATTCTTTTATTTATATGTTTTTATTTTAATAGAAAATATGGAAGGCATAGCATTCTATGAATGGTTACAACTGTCTTTTATGACCAAAAATCTCTATAAACCTCTCCTTGTTTTCTGAAGCTTGATGCTCTATCCTCTATTTTCTTTATTAATTACATTTTTATGTATTTCTGCATTCTACCATGCCCTTTAAAATGTGTTCTCCATATCACTATTTCAATTTTCTTCAATATCAGTTACACTCTTCATTTGTTTTCGATGCATTTTTGTATTCTTCTCATATTTAGGTTTCCTTAAATTATCTATAGTCTAAAGATGATTCAAAACAATTTTCTGTAGAGAATCATTGTACCTCCAACTGGTAATCCTTTAGATCATCCCTCAGTGATTGTCCATAAGTAATATTCTTAGAATATATTAATTTATCATGAAAGCCACTCTATGAAACTTACCATTACAAGGATATTCTTTATAACATCATTTAATGCACCTGCCTATGTTCTTTGATGAGCTCCATCAGTTAAAATCCTTCCTTAGTACCAATATAGTTGTGTGTCTTTGTTTTTAATATTTGGTTTTAGCGAATCTCAAAACATGCTCAGTTATACAAATGAAAATAACTATGTCTTTTGCTTGGCTATTTGAAAGCTTAAATATGAATGTGTGACTAAACGTCAGCCAGTGAGTTATTATAGCATGCATTTTGGCATATTCCTGGCTCCATTTATCTCCTCAATGTTTATCCTTTCTTATTTCTTCCAACTTTAATTTATACTCTTTTGTCATATTTTGTTTATCCTTGTAAACTGGTTTAAATCTTTTCTTGAAAGAAGAGAATATAAATAAATCAAATGAAGTGGGAATGAAGCCTGGCTCAGGCATTCTTTTGCCTCTTATTCATATTTTCTCTTTTATGTGCTTTTGTCTTTTGTATATTGTATAACTATTTAAATTGAGAACAGGAGAAATCATGGCAGGCTCTGCTATGTTGTTGTCTTGATCTTGAATGTTTCTCTACCTTTAAGAGATATGTTACTATTATGACTCTGAATCCATGTATATTCTATTACTTTTGCTATTCTTAGATGAATTTTAAAATTTAGTTTATAATAATTGACATTTCTATTTGAATGTTTATTTTGTATCATTATGATAACCAAATTTTAAATGCTACAAGCTTTTATAAATATGAAGGAAAGTACATTTTATACTTCCTAAAATTTTCCTCAATTTCCTTACTTAATCAGGATTTACATCATTCCTAAATTATGAAATCCTGAATTTCAGATAGGAGAACTTGACTCCTAAGCCTTGAAGGTCTGTATATTGGGGTGGTGTTTTAAAAATCTTGCTTATCAAACTAAAAGTGCTTCAGAGGAAAAATATTAATCAATTTATGCTAAATGTGTTATTAAAAAAAAAAAAACTATGTCAGGCTAGGTGTGGTGGCTCACACCTGTAATCCCAACACTTTGGGAGGCCAAGGCAGAAGATCACTTAAGCACAGGAATTCAAGGCCAGCCTGGGCAACATAGAGAGACACTGTCTCTACCTTCAAGGTCCCCCAAAATTAGCAGGGCATGTTGGCACAAGCCTGTGGTCCCAGCTACTCAGAAGGTTAATATGGGAGGATCACTTGAGCCTGGGAATTTGAGGCTGCAGTGAGCCGTGATCACGCCACAGCACTCCAGTCTGGGCGACAGAGCAAAACCCTGTCTTGAGGGGGAAAAAAAAAAAAAGAAAAGAAAAGAGAGAGAAGGAAGGAGGGAGGGAGGGAGGGAGGGAGGAGAGAGAGGGAGGGAGGAAGGAAGGAAGGAAGCAAGCAAACAAACTATGGCTGTTCTAAATAATATCTGTAAAATAATCTTAAAGTACAAAGGCAATTTAGAAGCTACTGATATTAGTACAATGCCCCACACACCTTTTAAACAGCAGACTCCATTGTTAAAGGGCGGTGTGACCTGTGTTCTTATTCCAACCGAAACAATCAAAGAAGAGGAAAGGGCTTAAACGTAAGATGTGAGACTGTGCACATGTGCCCCTCAAAAAGCTCATACATGTTACAACAAAATGTCTTTAACTATGTGAACAGAAGAAAAGGTCACTTGAAAGTTTGAGGTTTTTTTCCAAATCTCGTTTTTCTTAATTCTTAGAAGAATAAAGAAAAATAAAGATACATTTGCAAAGACTGCTGCGGGCCACAGGAACTGGAATCCAAATGAGAAGCATTGATATGTATGAAGCAGACATTGCATGAACCTTTTCTTTGAAATAATGTGACCAGCTTAATTAATTCTAGCTAGAATATATTAACAGTTTATAACAGTTTAATATTCAGGTGAATCCTCCTTCTCATGCTGTAGAACTCATGAATAAGAAATATGTGTCAGTTCATGTCACCTAACTACAGATATATGCAGTGAAGGAAGCTGCAGTTACTTCTGATCCTACATTATAGATTTTTCTGTCATCTGAACAAAGGCTACATTTTGTTCACACGTGTAAGAATTGTACTCACTGAAGTATACTTATTCAGGAAAGATTTGCCAAAGGAGCAGAAAGAAGTCATTTCAGTGAATGTTAATTTTATAAAATAACCTGAATATTCTGCTTCACAATTCCTTACCAGCATGTAGGTTCACAAGCATCTTTGTACATAGTTTCTGTGTGGATTTTATTTTGTCAGACTAAAATGTGTTTTCATACGCCTCATTATGCAATAAAAATAAAGGCCTAAGTAGCCACGGTAAATAATTTAGGAGTTAAATATTCAGTGAGAATATTCTGTCAGTCCTCAATCAAAACTTATTTGCTTTGATGACCAAGGGTGAGTACCAAAGACCTCACAATACCAACAAATGTACATTTGAAGGTGAAGGGTTGTGATCTGTTTGGCAAAATGTTTTTAATTCATTAGAGATTAGCCATGTTGGATGAGTAAAAAACGCACATTGAAAAGAACTATTGTAGGCCGAGCACGGTGGCTCATGCCTGTAATCCCAGCACTTTGGGAGGCCGAGGCGGGTGGATCATGAGGTCAAGACATCGAGACCATCTGGCCAACAATGGTGAAATGCCATCTCTACTAAAAATACAAGAATTAGCTGGGCGTGGTGGCACGCCTGTAGTCCCAGATACTTAGGAGGCTGAGGCACAAGAATCGCTTGAACCTGGGAGGTGGAGCTTACAGTGAGCTGAGATCACACCACTGCACTCCAGCCTGGTGACAGAGAGAGAGACTCTATCTCAAAAAAAAAAAAAAAAAAAAAAAAGAACTGTTGTAATTAAGTTGTGTCTCTGCTCCTTAAAATGATAAATAACTGTAGACATTATTTTCATTCAATATGAACAATCCTATTCTCTGTCTTCTAAATAATACATTACTGTTTGTAAAAAGAAAGTTTCAAAAAGTATTCAGAATTATTTATTTCACATTCAGTATGGGTGTGCAAACACAAGGCCCAAGAGACCCTATCAAATAATTTAATAATGAAAAGAAGTTCTGAGGGACTATTTAGTTAAGTTCAAGCACTAAGGGAAACATACCTTTTAAAAAAGAGAAGAGTCTTAGAGAAGTAATTTAACTGTTTGCAATCTTTGGCAAAAAATGTAACAGAAATATATACAGGAATATGTATAAAATACAGTTATTTTGAAAAGGGACAAAGATTTAAGAATAAATTCTAAGGTAAAATGTGAGGCAGAGAATAAAATAATATGGCATCCGATTAGGGGCTCCACGGAGTAATTTAAAAGAGAGAGACAAATCAGGTGATTGTCACATGGCAGAGACAGCAAAGATAAAGAGAACTAGAGCAGAAATGTGAATGCTTAATGACATAGAACAAATTATTCATAAAAGCTAGTGTTGGATTACTCAATAAAAAGATAATGCATATTCCTAAACCACCAGCAAAGCATCTGCATCAAATTGGGGAGGTGGTTAAAGGCAAAGATAAAAACAAAAAAATTAGAGAGTGAGAGAGAGAATTTTTAAAAAGAATTTCGTATTCCAAATACGAGCAAATAGAGTAGCATCAATGGGTTCTTCATGAGGGGAAGTCAAATTTTGATGGGATTTGTTACACACTTCCTTTATTGCTTGTTTTAATTTTTAAATTTTGAATTATATGCAGAAATGCATTTGCGTGTCTGTTTATCTGTGTGTGTGCTTAAGGTCATAACAACTCACAGTTTGACCCTAATAAGGGAAAAAAAAGTGTCATTATTACACTTTGAGGTTAGACAGGAATATTTCTTAGGAAGCGATAGTCTCCAACTCAAATTTGAAGGAAAAACTATAGGTGGATTGCTGGAGAAGAGCCTAGAGGGAAATTAATTCTGAGAAGTTAGCATGAGCAAATAACAGGAATAAATTAGATACTACTGAGAGTCAAAAATTTAAAAAAAGTACAGAAATTAACTAGAAAAGGAATACAGCAATTGATGATCGGCAAAGTCAGGTTAAAGTAATTTTTAGATAAGAGGAAAAATAAGACTGGCAAGACAAGGAAAATAGAACAGTCAAAATGATTTTGAAAGAAAAAGAAAAATTGCTGAAGGAAACACACTATCTGATTTTAAGCCTTACTTTATGGTTATAATAATCAAAACTATATGATATTTGTGAAAGATTGTGCATAGATCAGTAGAATAGAACAGAGAACCAGAAACAGATCCACATAGACTACGGATTTTTTCTTTCCTCAAGGGAATTGTTTCTGTGCCTTTCTCGAAAATTAGGTACTTTATTTGTTTTAGTTTTGCTTACAAATTTTCATCATATGGTACTGGAAAAATTAGAAATTTATAAGCCAAAAAAAATGTCCTTGACCTAAAGGACAAACGATGTATATCCAGAATACACAGGGCACTTTCAACAGAAACTCAACAGTTAAGAAAACAAACAACTCAATTAGAAAATAGGCCAGAAATTAAAGTTACTTCACCAAAAAAGACATATAGGTGGCAAGTATGTACATAATAAGATGTCTAACATTATTAGCTATGGTAGAAATACCAATTAAAACCATTATGAGATACCACCACACGTTAGAATGGAGAAGATAAGAAATACTGATAGTAATAAATGCTGATAAGGATGCAGAGAAACTGGATTTCTCATTATTGCCAGTCGGTGTGTAAAATACCACAGACTAGAAAAACAATTTGCACTTTTTAAAATAATGTTAAACATATATTTAACATACAACCCAGGAACTGCATTCGTGGACACATATCCTAGAGAAATGAAGACTTATGTTCAAACAAAACCTATATGTAAATGCTCATTACAGCTTTATCTGTGATATTCCCAAACTGGAAATATTCCAGATATCCTTCAAGGAGTGAATAAATAAACTATGATGTTTATATACAATGGACTATTATTCAGCAATAAAAAGGAAGGAACTATTCATATACCCAATAGTTGAATAAATCTCAAGGGCATTATGCTAAATGAAAAAAAAAAGCAAACCTCAGATGGTCACATACTTTATGATTCTATTAATATAATAATTTTGATTTGACAATGACAGTGATCTAGAACAGATCAGTGGTTGCCAACAGTTAAGAGTAGGCGGGAGAGTATGGTAATTAAGGGGTAACATGAAGGAGTTTTTAAATGGTTGTGGACCAATCTGTATCCTGATTATGGTGTTGGTTGCATTGATTGCTCTAATCTACACGTGATAAAATTTTGTAGAACTATATACACACATACCAAAAATCTGCATGTAGAAATCGTTGAAATATGAATGAGGTCTGAGCTTGAGTTAATAATATTGTACCAATTTCAAATTTCCTAATTTTGACAATAGGCAATGGTTATGTAAAATATTATCACTGGGAAAATTTGGGTGAAGGATACTCTGAAACTACCATTTTAAAATTTATTCTTAGTTTTAAACAAATTCAAAATAAAGAGACATAAAAGAGTACTAAGAGTAATCTAAAATATACAGAGAAGAGAAATACAGTTAGCCTAAATCATTCTAACAATCAGTTTGCAAAAATTTCCCCAACAGGCCGGGCACAGTGGCTCACTCCTGTAATCCCAGCACTTTGGGAGGCCGAGGCAGGTAGATCTCGAGGTCAGGAGTTCAAGACCAGCCTGGCCAATATGGTAAAACCCCATCTCTATTAAAAATAGAAAAATTAGATGGGTGTGGTGGCATGCACCAGTAGTTCCAGCTGCTCGGGAGGCTGATGCGGGAGAATTGCTTGAACATGGGAGGCAGAGGTTGCAGTGAGCCAAGATGGTACCACTGCACTCCAGCCTGGGTGACAGAGAAAGACTCCATCACACACAAAAAAATTTCCCCAACAATCTATGTATAAAAATTAAGACAAAAAGTCAGGTCAACTTTTCTCCTAGAAATGATGTGAAAAGTATGTAAGTACCTAGCTCAGCTGAAGAAGCATCAATTCTGTCATATAAAATATGGTAAAAATATAACAATACTACATTTATATTTGCAAGAAAGTGATTATAAGAGAAACAAAGGGCTAGAAAGAAGGTGTATTGTTCGCAAAATGGTTGCTATCTTAGTCAGTTTGGGCTGCTGTAACAAATATATTAGGATCTGGGTGGCTAAAATAATAAACATTTATTTCTCACAGTTCTGGAGGCTGGGAAATCCAAGATTAAGTTGCCGTCAGATCTAATGTTTGGTGAGTGCACACTTCCTGCTTTGCAAATGACTATCTGTGATGGTTAATACTGAGTGTCAACTTGATGGGATTGAAGGATGCAAAGTATTGATCCTGGGTGTGTCTGTGAGGGTGTTGCCAAAAGAGATTAACATTTAAGTCAGTGGGCTGGGGAAGGCAGACCCACCCTTAATCTGGTGAGCACCATCTAATCAGCTGCCAGCAAATATAAAGCAGGCAGAAAAACATGAAAAGTCGAGACTTGCCTAGCCTCCCAGCCTACATCTTTCTCCCATGCTGGATTCTTCCTGCCCTCAAACAACTGACTCCACGTTCTTCAGTTTTGAGACTCAGACTGGGTCTCCTTGCTCCTCAAGCTTGCAGACAGTCTGTTGTGGGACCTTGTGATTGTGTAAGTTAATATTTAATAAATTCCCATATATATATACTATATATATACAAACACACACACATATATATACACAAGTATATATATATGTGTGTTTGCATAAATATACTTGTATATATATACAAGTATATATATGTGTGTTTGTATATATATATATATACACAAGTATATATATGTGTGTTTGTATATATATACTTGTATAGATATACTTGTATATACTAGTATATATACACATATATATGAAAGATACATATATAGATACATACATATATATACATAAAAAGATATATATACATATATATATACACACACACATATATATATATATCGTATTAGTTCTGTCCCTCTAAGTTACCCTGACTAATACACTGTCTTATAGTATTTTCACATGGCAGAGAACAAAGAAGAAAGAAGCAAAGTCTCTCATGTCTTGTCTTTTATTGAGACGGAATTTTGCTCTGTTGCCCAGGCTGGAGGGCAATGGCATGATCTTGGCTCACTGCAACATCCACCTCCTGGGTTCAAGCGATTCTCTTGCCTCAGCCTCCCAAGTAGCTGGGATTACAGGTGCATGCCCCCACACCCAGCTAATTTATTTTTGTATTTTTAGTAGACACGGGGTTTCGCCATCTCATGTCTCTTTTTATAAAGGCACAACTCCCATTCAAGAGGGCTCCATCCTCATGACCAAATTGCCTCCCAATGGCTCCACCTTCAAATACTATCACATTGGGAATTTAAGCTTCAATATATGAACTTCGGAGGGACACAAACATATAGCCCATAGCACTCCATTCCTAGCCCCCCACAATTCATGTCCTTCTCACAATAAAAATACATTAATTCCATGCCAACAGAAATGTTTTACCTAGTCTCATATCAAATCTAAAGTTCAAAGTCTTATCTAAATATTATCTAAATTATATATGGTTGAATCTTGAGGTATGATTTACTCTGAGCCAAAATTCCTCTCTCCCTGTGAACATGTGAAACCAGTTAAGTTATGTACTTCCAAAGTAAAATGATGGGATAGGCATAGGATAAATATTTCCATTCCAAAATGGAGAAATCAGAAGAAAGAAAGATGTGTCAGGTCTCAAGAAACTCCAAAACCTAGCAAGGCAAACTCTATGAGAGCTTACGCCTCAACAATAATCCTCTTGACTTGATGATGCTCTGCCTCTGGATCCAGTGGGATGTAAGTTTTGCCTCTGCAGCACTGCTAGGCAAGAAACACAGGCCCCAGTTGCTCTGCCAAGTGGAGGTCATGACTCCTTGGCTCAGGGTAGCCTCTGTATGGCCTATTGGAACCAAGAATATTACCCCACCCATTGTTGGGTTCACATATTGGTCTTGCCCTTTAAAGTTGAGATGGAGGCAGCCCTGTCCCCCAGGCCCATGCACTCTGGACCTTTGGTGAGAATGGCAGTCCTGATAAACTCTGAAAATGACTTGAGGGTCATTCTTCTCTTGTCTTGAAGAATAACATGTTTTTGCAGTTGAATAGCTCTATGGTCCAGTGCTATAGTGTCTAGGAAGTCCAACAACTTTTCTTCATTTTATTCCATTTTGGTGCCAGTATTTCTGTGGTGTATTTCCATCTCTATAACTGGCTTCTGTTGAGATGTCTGATTAGGTTCTTGGATCACACTCATACTAATCTTCTTATCAAATGGTAGCCTGGCCACACACCCTTTGTGTTCCCCTGCAACATGGAAAGGCTAAGAATTTTCCAAATCTCTAAGTTTTGGTTCCTTTTTGCTTAATGATTCCTTCTTTCTCTTCAATTCCTTTTGCTCATCACACTTTACTATAAGCAGTCAGGAGGAACCAAGCTGATCCTTTAAAACTATACATATAAATTTTTTAAGCTAAATATCCACATGTATTGCTTGCAAATTCTACCTTCCATAAAATACTAGAACATGAATACAATTCACCCAGGTTCCTTGCCACTTTATAACAAGGAGTGCCTTTTCTCCATTGCCCAATAACATGTTTCCCAATTTTTGTCTGAGATCACATGAGAATGGCCTTTATTGTCCATATTTCTGCTGACATTACATGATCACTTATATATTCTCTAATAAGATAGAGACCTTTCTAGCTCTCTTCTTTACTTTCTGAGCTCTTACCAGATTCACATTTAAAAGTCCCCTCATAGCAATATTATCTTCTTTTAGCATGCACCTCAAAATCTTTCCAGACTCTACCCATTACCTACTTCCAAAGACACTTCCACATTTTCAGGTATTTGAAATAGTAGCACTCCACTTCTAAGTACCAATTTCTATCTTAGTCAGTTTGGGCTGTTACAACAAAAATACCACAGACGGGGTGATTTAAATAATGAACATTTATTTCTCACAGTTCTGGAGGCCGGGAAATCTAAGATGAGGTGGCCAGAAGATCCAGTGCCTGGTGAAAGCCCACTTTCTGGTTTGCAGATGGCCGTCTTCTCATTGTATTTTCACATGGTGGACAACAAAGAAAGTAAGGTCTCTTGTCCCTTCCTATATAAGGGCACTAATCTCATTCACGAGGGCTCTACCTTCATGACCTAATTAATTCCCAAAGGCCTCACCTTCAAATATCATCACATGGGAGATTTAGGCTTTAACATATGAGTTTTGGAGGGACACAAGCACTTAGTTCATAGCAGTCGCCATTATTTCTTTTCCTATATGCACACTTTTGAGTATTCCCCTCCCACATGAACTCTAATATTGGCCATGTGACTTGCTTTGGTCAATGATATAATAGTAAGTAAAGGTTTAAATGAGTTCTTGTTCATTGGAGCTTGCTTTTTCTTGCTGCTGGACCATTTCTGCCACTATGTGGAAAATAAGATATCACAGAGAAACTTTCCCCAGCTGTCCCAACTGAAGCTTCAAACATGTGAATGACTATTCCAGACTACCCAGCTCCAGGTAAGTCAATACAGAAGAAATACCGAGGCAACATCCAGAGAAAAGGGAAATATAAATCACTGATGGATTTGGTGGTGGAAGAATAAAAATGTTCTTCTGATTTCTTCTATTTGCTCAGTGAAATAAAAATCCATGTTGTCGCTCAGAGAAAAAGTGAGTGGGGAGAGTGTTAGGGATTTGAATATGGAGGAGGAAGGTATGAAATACTCGTCTCACATTGTAGAAAGTTAATTGATAGAGAAAATTCAGTTGAATTCAACTTGTGAGTTGAGGTTATAAACATGAAATGAAACAGGTCAGCCTGATTCTGATTTTTTTCCAAAGCTATGCTCAGCTGAACAGAAGTAGGCAAAGCAGGCAGAGAATTAGGTTTAACCAGAGTTGGGGTTTTGACAGGCAAGAAATGTGGAAGAAGGGAGGGGTAAGAAATTGAAACTCTGTGAGGAAGACCTTGGCATCTACTCAGGGGAAGAAGGAAAGAAGAGGAAGGCTATTATCAAGGGCAAAAAAAATGGTGTAAACAATTAATTATTAATACCGCTGGTATCAAAGAATTGTTGCAGTGAGTGATTAGAATATACAAGCTGGAGAGAGAAGAAATGGTGCTCACAGAGTAGAAAACCTAAAATCAAGACTTGAAAGTTGTTGGGAACAAGGGAGGAAGGAACTGTGAGGCTAGGGTGTTGGCTGGACTTTCTGCTTGGATTCAATATCCACATTGCAAACAAGGATGACAGCAAGTCAAGTGCTATGTTATTCAAAATATGATGAGAGTGATGAAGAGGCCAGTACATGAATAAAATGGAACAGAAGCTAATGGTATAGTCACAAAGCATGTACTTATAAGAAGCTGTAATTTTGTGGGAGGAGTGAGGAAGTAAAGTGGTCTAGAAGTAAGTGAAGAGTAGGAGGGAACATAAGTTATTAGTTAAGATTAATTCAACAAATGTTTACTACTTTCCCAGTATGTTCCAAGCTCATTGTTTTGCCTACTGGAAACCCATTAGTGAATAAACCCGCAGATCCAGTGGTAGGGGAAATTTATGTCACAATCCCAAGAACAATCTATCTCTCTCTATGTATGCGTATGTGTGTGTTTGTGTGTGTGTCAATTAATATATATGTATGCAAAATTCTAAAATAAATTATATTTATGTACCTCAGTGATAGCGTCTACATGCTTAACATTCATTACGAGTTATAAATCTCCAGAGAAGGATTAAAAAGAAGGAGTTACAGGCTCAATTAGAAAAGGAAATTGATATTCTCAGGGGATGGATAGCCAGTATAAGCAAGAAGATACATTGTACCTTGAAGGGATTGAGGATATAGAATATTTTGTTGATGACAGGTATTTAATTCCAAACCATACAGTGGAAGGACATCAGAGGTAAGTGAGAGATAGAGTCTGACTGGTGGATATATGAACAATATCTAGAATATAATGGATGGCATTTTTGTGGTGACCCACATAAATAAGGCTGTTAATTTAATGAGATTAATCCCAACGGCCTCAAGAGAAGGTGAACAATCATTTTCAATTTAGGGATTGGTTCCTCAGTGGTTTGTAAGAATATGAACATAGATAATGAGAATCATTATAACTCAGGTAATGAAGAGATAATTTGTTGTTAGCGATATCACTGAAAGCCTCAAGTCAAACATAATGTAGCCTGTTTATAAATAAGTTAGGAGGAAATAAGAGTTAGGGGTAAGAAGTTATTGCATATATAATTTATGTGTGTTTGTTAATTAAAATGTTATTTGTATAAGAGATTTACAATTCCTAAAGATTAGGAACATAGGTAGTATTATTGGGGTGCGGATACATAGTTTATGATTATAGTTTTGTATAGACATATGCTATATTAATTTATGTATGTAAAGTAGTGAAGTTAATTTATTCTGGAGATACTGGCATTAATATTTTCTAAAAAGTGCATTTGATTTTTGGCCAGAAGCAGGTGGCTCATACCTGTAATTCTCTCTACTCTAGAGAATAAGGCAGGAGGATCAATTGGGGCCAGTGATTGGACACCAGCTTGGGCAACATAAGGAGAACGCTATTCCTAAAAAATAAAAATAATTATATAATTATCCAGATGTAGTTGTGCCTGCCTGTAGTCTCAGCTACTCAGGAGGCTGAAGCAGGAGGATTGCTTGAGACCAAGAGTTCCAGGCTACAGTGAGCTATGATTGTACCACTCCAGCCCAGGCAACACAGCAAGATGCCATCTCTAAAAAAACTTTTTAAACATTTTCACAAAATAGCTAGAAAAATATGCAATGAAATAAATTATATGTCACCTCTAAAACTGGAACCATCAGACGTTTTCATAAACTTGTCAGATATTTTGGCACAGCTAATTTTAAAAAGTTAAATGCTCACTTTTTTAATGGTAGTTATGGCTGTTATATAATTATATGTTTTGTGTTTCTAGTTTAAAATTTTGTACCTTTTCAAATGCATAGTTATGTAATTACCATAAATTTTCAACAGTACGTGTATGCCTTAAATTTGTAGATAAGAAATTTTACTAGGACATGTATTGAAACAAAATATGAAAAATAACTATGTCACTCTACATCTTCAACATTAAAGAAGAAAACACTATTTTTGGATCCCTCTGAATTTGTCTGCATATATAAGACATAATTTTTACTACCCAGAGATAAAAATTTTGAACATAAACAGGTTGAGATACAGCACATCTTAGTATATTATCTCTATTTGTTATTGCTTGAATAGCATTTTATATTGATTCTTGCTAATGTATACTTTTCTAAAATTCACTATTTTCTTCCTTACTTAAAACAAAAAGCAAACTGACATAATAACCCCAAAATAAACTGAAATAGAACCATCACAGGACAGTTTTCTCTTCATGGGAAAACTGCTTCAAATGATCTTAATTGGGTGGTTTATGTGTGACAGGTACCTGAAAAGAATCCTAATGCAAGTGAAAACAAAAATCATCTTTGTAAAGATAAGAAGGCTTGGCACCATTTTTAAGGTTCACCTTATTGGTGGCTTATTACTCTGAAGGTTTTTAATTCTTTCCATTAATAGAGAACTAGGATTCAAACATGACATCTGAGAAAGACAGTCACTCTCAGTGATACCCCCTTGTCATCTCTAGCAGAAAGGAATTAATCTTTTGATCAATGACCAAGTCAGGGAGCTTGTCTAATGATTTATAAGGCACAGGTAACCAGTGACACTTTTTTCTATAATGTAAGCTCCACAAGGGCAAGGGTCTGGACCATTCCATTCAGTGCTATATCCCCAGCTCCAGCTATATGACTTGGTACATAGTTGGTAAATATTAGATAAATAAATAATCAGTTTCTAAGTAGGAGTGATTTTTAGTAATTAGTTGTCAAATCTAGTGAAGGATAAAAGTATGGAAAAAATCAGGAAGGGATATTTTTCTAGAAGGTGGAATTCTGCTGGAGGTATTGCTTCCCTCATGGCTCATTCTGGATCGTGTGGAGACCAAAGATTATTCCATGGTTCCTTGACTGAAGATGGTATGGTCTTTTTACCCAGAACACAAGTTAACAAGTTCTGCTGTCTTTGATAAGTGTTAGGATTTTGCATAAACTCATGCCAGACAATGGGAGGAAACATTACTTAAATTTTCTATCAAAATTATATTTCCTAGTCCTTTAAGAGAAAAAAAAACCTCATCTTTATTATCTAAATAGAAATGATTTTCCATATAACAGTAAGTTTAACAATAAGAAAATATTTAGTTTAATGCTGCCAAAATTGTATTGCTTGGCATTTTTTATGTTTAGTAACCAGTTTACTTCTTTTATTTTGATTTGATGTCCTTGGACATTTGATTTGTTTCCACAGTAATTGAATCAAATCTTAAATTTTTATTTAAATTAAAATTATTTTAATAATTCCAAAAACAAAGTTTTAGGGATATAATAATAGTGGTTGTTGTCTGAAATAAATGGTTTTAAAACAAGCTCGGTTTTGGAGTCATAGATAACACATAAATAAATATTTTGATTGAAATTTAAAATATTTAAGATAGTCAAATAATTACAGTTTTTGCCACTCTAAAATTAATTTTGAGCTGAATAAACTCACTTCATCAATACAAATAAGTATATATACATAAATGTGTGAGAATACACACACACACATGCATACATGTACAATTAAATCTTAAATATAAAACAAAAGTGATTTTCATTTTTTACCTCAGGTGGACTATGGCTACATATCATTTTATTTTACCATACATTAGTGTAGAAATATACTAAACCCTTTTAGTCATCAGCATTGAGGAGGATTAAGACTTATGTACTGACCAGATTATTTTGTGCAGAGTTGGAGAAAAGGTGTTGCATATTTTACATGGTAAAGTTCTTGCTATGATTGGCAGTAATAAAGCAGAAATGTATCATGTTATAAAATATACATATATTCGCTTTTATCAGAATATCTTTAGTTTCATTTATACTCATTCTAATGATTTCTAATAAATAGCTTTTTTGGTGTATGAGATAACAAACAGAAAGTGTACATTATACAGCATGTTAGATCCAAATTATACAATTCATTGCTATGTAATAGCATTTGCTGTAGAAAGGAATAGGGACGAATTTTAAAATCCTAATGACATTTACCTTTTTTTATTATTGATCCATGTATATTGGTATCAAAGAACATTCACATCAAGTTTATTGCAGTGGACACTTACTTGAGCCATTCTTCACACATACACACAAAGCCATATTGAATGTGTGAGAGATTCTCAATTTTTCAAACATGACATAACTTGCTAAATGAAATCTGAACTTTGGCTTTAATACAATTTTCTTCATAAGGTAGATATTTCTTGAATAGTGCTTATTAATTATGTACTTTTGGGGGGGAAAGGAAAATGAAAAAATACATGCTATATTCTGTTTTCTTCACTTTTTGTGCTTATTTATGTGTCTATGCTCCGTAATACTCAGAGCATTACATTTTTATGTATTTCTGCATTCTACCATGCCCTTTAAAATGTGTTCTCCATATCACTATTTCAATTTTCTTCAATATCAGTTACACTCTTCATTTGTTTTCAATGCATTTTTGTATTCTTCTCATATTTAGGTTTCCTTAAATTATCTATAGTCTAAAGATGATTCAAAACAATTTTCTGTAGAGAATCATTGTACCTCCAACTGGTAATCCTTTAGATCATCCCTCGGTGATTGTCCATAAGTAATATTCTTAGAATATATTAATTTATCATGAAAGCCACTCTATGAAACTTACCATTACAAGGATATTCTTTATAACATCATTTAATGCACCTTCCTATGTTCTTTGATGAGCTCCATCAGTTAAAATCCTTTCTTAGTACCAATATAGTTGTGTGTCTTTGTTTTTAATATTTGGTTTTAGCGAATCTCAAAACATCCTCAGTTATACAAATGAAAATAACTATGTCTTTTGCTTGGCTATTTGAAAGCTTAAATATGAATGTGTGACTCAACGTCAGCCAGTGAGTTATTATAGCATGCATTTTGGCATATTCCTGGCTCCATTTATCTCCTCAATGTTTATCCTTTCTTATTTCTTCCAACTTTAATTTATACTCTTTTGTCATATTTTGTTTATCCTTGTAAACTGGTTTAAATCTTTTCTTGAAAGAAGAGAATATAAATAAATCAAATGAAGTGGGAATGAAGCCTGGCTCAGGCATTCTTTTGCCTCTTATTCATATTTTCTCTTTTATGTGCTTTTGTCTTTTGTATATTGTATAACTATTTAAATTGAGAACAGGAGAAATCATGGCAGGCTCTGCTATGTTGTTGTCTTGATCTTGAATGTTTCTCTACCTTTAAGAGATATGTTACTATTATGACTCTGAATCCATGTATATTCTATTACTTTTTCTATTCTTAGATGAATTTTAAAATTTAGTTTATAATAATTGACATTTCTATTTGAATGTTTATTTTGTATCATTATGATAACCAAATTTTAAATGCTACAAGCTTTTATAAATATGAAGGAAAGTACATTTTATACTTCCTAAAATTTTCCTCAATTTCCTTACTTAATCAGGATTTACATCATTCCTAAATTATGAAATCCTGAATTTCAGATAGGAGAACTTGACTCCTAAGCCTTGAAGGTCTGTATATTGGGGTGGTATTTTAAAAATCTTGCTTATCAAACTAAAAGTGCTTCAGAGGAAAAATATTAATCAATTTATGCTAAATGTGTTATTAAAAAAAAAAAACTATGTCAGGCTAGGCGTGGTGGCTCACACCTGTAATCCCAACACTTTGGGAGGCCAAGGCAGAAGATCACTTAAGCACAGGAATTCAAGGCCAGCCTGGGCAACATAGAGAGACACTGTCTCTACCTTCAAGGTCCCCCAAAATTAGCAGGGCATGTTGGCACAAGCCTGTGGTCCCAGCTACTCAGAAGGTTAATATGGGAGGATCACTTGAGCCTGGGAATTTGAGGCTGCAGTGAGCCGTGATCACGCCACTGCACTCCAGTCTGGGTGACAGAGCAAAACCCTGTCTTGAGGGGGAAAAAAAAAAAAAAAAAAGAAGAAAAAAAAAAAGAAAAGAAAAGAGAGAGAAGGAAGGAGGGAGGGAGGGAGGGAGAGAGAGGGAGGGAGGAAGGAAGGAAGGAAGCAAGCAAACAAACTATGGCTGTTCTAAATAATATCTGTAAAATAATCTTAAAGTACAAAGGCAATTTAGAAGCTACTGATATTAGTACAATGCCCCACACACCTTTTAAACAGCAGACTCCATTGTTAAAGGGCGGTGTGACCTGTGTTCTTATTCCAACCGAAACAATCAAAGAAGAGGAAAGGGCTTAAACGTAAGATGTGAGACTGTGCACATGTGCCCCTCAAAAAGCTCATACATGTTACAACAAAATGTCTTTAACTATGTGAACAGAAGAAAAGGTCACTTGAAAGTTTGAGGTTTTTTTCCAAATCTCGTTTTTCTTAATTCTTAGAAGAATAAAGAAAAATAAAGATACATTTGCAAAGACTGCTGCGGGCCACAGGAACTGGAATCCAAATGAGAAGCATTGATATGTATGAAGCAGACATTGCATGAACCTTTTCTTTGAAATAATGTGACCAGCTTAATTAATTCTAGCTAGAATATATTAACAGTTTATAACAGTTTAATATTCAGGTGAATCCTCCTTCTCATGCTGTAGAACTCATGAATAAGAAATATGTGTCAGTTCATGTCACCTAACTACAGATATATGCAGTGAAGGAAGCTGCAGTTACTTCTGATCCTACATTATAGATTTTTCTGTCATCTGAACAAAGGCTACATTTTGTTCACACGTGTAAGAATTGTACTCACTGAAGTATACTTATTCAGGAAAGATTTGCCAAAGGAGCAGAAAGAAGTCATTTCAGTTAATGTTAATTTTATAAAATAACCTGAATATTCTGCTTCACAATTCCTTACCAGCATGTAGGTTCACAAGCATCTTTGTACATAGTTTCTGTGTGGATTTTATTTTGTCAGACTAAAATGTGTTTTCATACGCCTCATTATGCAATAAAAATAAAGGCCTAAGTAGGCACGGTAAATAATTTAGGAGTTAAATATTCAGTGAGAATATTCTGTCAGTCCTCAATCAAAACTTATTTGCTTTGATGACCAAGGGTGAGTACCAAAGACCTCACAATACCAACAAATGTACATTTGAAGGTGAAGGGTTGTGATCTGTTTGGCAAAATGTTTTTAATTCATTAGAGATTAGCCATGTTGGATGAGTAAAAAACGCACATTGAAAAGAACTATTGTAGGCCGAGCACGGTGGCTCATGCCTGTAATCCCAGCACTTTGGGAGGCCGAGGCGGGTGGATCATGAGGTCAAGACATCGAGACCATCTGGCCAACAATGGTGAAATGCCATCTCTACTAAAAATACAAGAATTAGCTGGGCGTGGTGGCACGCCTGTAGTCCCAGATACTTAGGAGGCTGAGGCACAAGAATCGCTTGAACCTGGGAGGTGGAGCTTACAGTGAGCTGAGATCACACCACTGCACTCCAGCCTGGTGACAGAGAGAGAGACTCTATCTCAAAAAAAAAAAAAAAAAAAAAAAAAGAACTGTTGTAATTAAGTTGTGTCTCTGCTCCTTAAAATGATAAATAACTGTAGACATTATTTTCATTCAATATGAACAATCCTATTCTCTGTCTTCTAAATAATACATTACTGTTTGTAAAAAGAAAGTTTCAAAAAGTATTCAGAATTATTTATTTCACATTCAGTATGGGTGTGCAAACACAAGGCCCAAGAGACCCTATCAAATAATTTAATAATGAAAAGAAGTTCTGAGGGACTATTTAGTTAAGTTCAAGCACTAAGGGAAACATACCTTTTAAAAAAGAGAAGAGTCTTAGAGAAGTAATTTAACTGTTTGCAATCTTTGGCAAAAAATGTAACAGAAATATATACAGGAATATGTATAAAATACAGTTATTTTGAAAAGGGACAAAGATTTAAGAATAAATTCTAAGGTAAAATGTGAGGCAGAGAATAAAATAATATGGCATCCGATTAGGGGCTCCACGGAGTAATTTAAAAGAGAGAGACAAATCAGGTGATTGTCACATGGCAGAGACAGCAAAGATAAAGAGAACTAGAGCAGAAATGTGAATGCTTAATGACATAGAACAAATTATTCATAAAAGCTAGTGTTGGATTACTCAATAAAAAGATAATGCATATTCCTAAACCACCAGCAAAGCATCTGCATCAAATTGGGGAGGTGGTTAAAGGCAAAGATAAAAACAAAAAAATTAGAGAGTGAGAGAGAGAATTTTTAAAAAGAATTTCGTATTCCAAATACGAGCAAATAGAGTAGCATCAATGGGTTCTTCATGAGGGGAAGTCAAATTTTGATGGGATTTGTTACACACTTCCTTTATTGCTTGTTTTAATTTTTAAATTTTGAATTATATGCAGAAATGCATTTGCGTGTCTGTTTATCTGTGTGTGTGTTTAAGGTCATAACAACTCACAGTTTGACCCTAATAAGGGAAAAAAAAGTGTCATTATTACACTTTGAGGTTAGACAGGAATATTTCTTAGGAAGCGATAGTCTCCAACTCAAATTTGAAGGAAAAACTATAGGTGGATTGCTGGAGAAGAGCCTAGAGGGAAATTAATTCTGAGAAGTTAGCATGAGCAAATAACAGGAATAAATTAGATACTACTGAGAGTCAAAAATTTAAAAAAAGTGCAGAAATTAACTAGAAAAGGAATATAGCAATTGATGATCGGCAAAGTCAGGTTAAAGTAATTTTTAGATAAGAGGAAAAATAAGACTGGCAAGACAAGGAAAATAGAACAGTCAAAATGATTTTGAAAGAAAAAGAAAAATTGCTGAAGGAAACACACTATCTGATTTTAAGACTTACTTTATGGTTATAATAATCAAAACTATATGATATTTGTGAAAGATTGTGCATAGATCAGTAGAATAGAACAGAGAACCAGAAACAGATCCACATAGACTACGGATTTTTTCTTTCCTCAAGGGAATTGTTTCTGTGCCTTTCTCGAAAATTAGGTACTTTATTTGTTTTAGTTTTGCTTACAAATTTTCATCATATGGTACTGGAAAAATTAGAAATTTATAAGCCAAAAAAAATGTCCTTGACCTAAAGGACAAACGATGTATATCCAGAATACACAGGGCACTTTCAACAGAAGCTCAACAGTTAAGAAAACAAACAACTCAATTAGAAAATAGGCCAGAAATTAAAGTTACTTCACCAAAAAAGACATATAGGTGGCAAGTATGTACATAATAAGATGTCTAACATTATTAGCTATGGTAGAAATACCAATTAAAACCATTATGAGATACCACCACACGTTAGAATGGAGAAGATAAGAAATACTGATAGTAATAAATGCTGATAAGGATGCAGAAAAACTGGATTTCTCATTATTGCCAATCGGTGTGTAAAATACCACAGACTAGAAAAACAATTTGCACTTTTTAAAATAATGTTAAACATATATTTAACATACAACCCAGGAACTGCATTCGTGGACACATATCCTAGAGAAATGAAGACTTATGTTCAAACAAAACCTATATGTAAATGCTCATTACAGCTTTATCTGTGATATTCCCAAACTGGAAATATTCCAGATATCCTTCAAGGAGTGAATAAATAAACTATGATGTTTATGTACAATGGACTATTATTCAGCAATAAAAAGGAAGGAACTATTCATATACCCAATAGTTGAATAAATCTCAAGGGCATTATGCTAAATGAAAAAAAAAAAGCAAACCTCAGATGGTCACATACTATATGATTCTATTAATATAATAATTTTGATTTGACAATGACAGTGATCTAGAACAGATCAGTGGTTGCCAACAGTTAAGAGTAGGCGGGAGAGTATGGTAATTAAGGGGTAACATGAAGGAGTTTTTAAATGGTTGTGGACCAATCTGTATCCTGATTATGGTGTTGGTTGCATTGATTGCTCTAATCTACACGTGATAAAATTTTGTAGAACTATACACACACATACCAAAAATCTGCATGTAGAAATCGTTGAAATATGAATGAGGTCTGAGCTTGAGTTAATAATATTGTACCAATTTCACATTTCCTAATTTTGACAATAGGCAATGGTTATGTAAAATATTATCACTGGGAAAATTTGGGTGAAGGATACTCTGAAACTACCATTTTAAAATTTATTCTTAGTTTTAAACAAATTCAAAATAAAGAGACATAAAAGAGTACTAAGAGTAATCTAAAATATACAGAGCAGAGAAATACAGTTAGCCTAAATCATTCTAACAATCAGTTTGCAAAAATTTTCCCAACAGGCCGGGCACAGTGGCTCACTCCTGTAATCCCAGCACTTTGGGAGGCCGAGGCAGGTAGATCTCGAGGTCAGGAGTTCAAGACCAGCCTGGCCAATATGGTAAAACCCCATCTCTATTAAAAATAGAAAAATTAGATGGGTGTGGTGGCATGCACCAGTAGTTCCAGCTGCTCGGGAGGCTGATGCAGGAGAATTGCTTGAACATGGGAGGCAGAGGTTGCAGTGAGCCAAGATGGTACCACTGCACTCCAGCCTGGGTGACAGAGAAAGACTCCATCACACACAAAAAATATTTCCCCAACAATCTATGTATAAAAATTAAGACAAAAAGTCAGGTCAACTTTTCTCCTAGAAATGATGAGAAAAGTATGTAAGTACCTAGCTCAGCTGAAGAAGCATCAATTCTGTCATATAAAATATGGTAAAAATATAACAATACTACATTTATATTTGCAAGAAAGTGATTATAAGAGAAACAAAGGGCTAGAAAGAAGGTGTATTGTTCGCAAAATGGTTGCTATCTTTGTCAGTTTGGGCTGCTGTAACAAATATATTAGGATTTGGGTGGCTAAAATAATAAACATTTATTTCTCATAGTTCTGGAGGCTGGGAAATCCAAGATTAAGTTGCCGTCAGATCTAATGTTTGGTGAGTGCACACTTCCTGCTTTGCAAATGACTATCTGTGATGGTTAATACTGAGTGTCAACTTGATGGGATTGAAGGATGCAAAGTATTGATTCTGGGTGTGTCTGTGAGGGTGTTGCCAAAAGAGATTAACATTTAAGTCAGTGGGCTGGGGAAGGCAGACCCACCCTTAATCTGGTGAGCACCATCTAATCAGCTGCCAGCAAATATAAAGCAGGCAGAAAAACATGAAAAGTCGAGACTTGCCTAGCCTCCAAGCCTACATCTTTCTCCCATGCTGGATGCTTCCTGCCCTCAAACAACTGACTCCACGTTCTTCAGTTTTGAGACTCGGACTGGGTCTCCTTGCTCCTCAAGCTTGCAGACAGTCTGTTGTGGGACCTTGTGATTGTGTAAGTTAATATTTAATAAATTCCCATATATATATACTATATATATACAAACACACACATATATATATACACAAGTATATATATGTGTGTTTGTATAAATATACTTGTATATATATACAAGTATATATATGTGTGTTTGTATATATATATATACACAAGTATATATATGTGTGTTTGTATATATATACTTGTATAGATATACTTGTATATACTAGTATATATACACATATATATGAAAGATACATATATAGATATACATATATATACATAAAAAGATATATATACATATATATATACACACACACATATATATATATATCCTATTAGTTCTGTCCCTCTAAGTTACCCTGACTAATACACTGTCTTATAGTATTTTCACATGGCAGAGAACAAAGAAGAAAGAAGCAAAGTCTCTCATGTCTTGTCTTTTATTGAGACGGAATTTTGCTCTGTTGCCCAGGCTGGAGGGCAATGGCATGATCTTGGCTCACTGCAACATCCACCTCCTGGGTTCAAGCGATTCTCTTGCCTCAGCCTCCTAAGTAGCTGGGATTACAGGTGCACGCCCCCACACCCAGCTAATTTATTTTTGTATTTTTAGTAGACACGGGGTTTCGCCATCTCATGTCTCTTTTTATAAAGGCACAACTCCCATTCAAGAGGGCTCCATCCTCATGACCAAATTGCCTCCCAATGGCTCCACCTTCAAATACTATCACATTGGGAATTTAAGCTTCAATATATGAACTTCGGAGGGACACAAACATATAGCCCATAGCACTCCATTCCTAGCCCCCCACAATTCATGTCCTTCTCACAATAAAAATACATTAATTCCATGCCAACAGAAATGTTTTACCTAGTCTCATATCAAATCTAAAGTTCAAAGTCTTATCTAAATATTATCTAAATTATATATGGTTGAATCTTGAGGTATGATTTACTCTGAGCCAAAATTCCTCTCTCCCTGTGAACATGTGAAACCAGTTAAGTTATGTACTTCCAAAGTAAAATGATGGGATAGGCATAGGATAAATATTTCCATTCCAAAATGGAGAAATCAGAAGAAAGAAAGATGTGTCAGGTCTCAAGAAACTCCAAAACCTAGCAAGGCAAACTCTATGAGAGCTTACGCCTCAACAATAATCCTCTTGACTTGATGATGCTCTTCCTCTGGATCCAGTGGGATGTAAGTTTTGCCTCTGCAGCACTGCTAGGCAAGAAACACAGGCCCCAGTTGCTCTGCCAAGTGGAGGTCATGACTCCTTGGCTCAGGGTAGCCTCTGTATGGCCTATTGGAACCAAGAATATTACCCCACCCATTGGTGGGTTCACATATTGGTCTTGCCCTTTAAAGTTGAGATGGAGGCAGCCCTGTCCCCCAGACCCATGCACTCTGGACCTTTGGTGAGAGTGGCAGTCCCGATAAACTCTGAAAATGACTTGAGGGTCATTCTTCTCTTGTCTTGAAGAATAACATGTTTTTGCAGTTGAATAGCTCTATGGTCCAGTGCTATAGTGTCTAGGAAGTCCAACAACTTTTCTTCATTTTATTCCATTTTGGTGCCAGTATTTCTGTGGTGTATTTCCATCTCTATAACTGGCTTCTGTTGAGATGTCTGATTAGGTTCTTGGATCACACTCATACTAATCTTCTTATCAAATGGTAGCCTGGCCACACCCTTTGTGTTCCCCTGCAACATGGAAAGGCTAAGAATTTTCCAAATCTCTAAGTTTTGGTTCCTTTTTGCTTAATGATTCCTTCTTTCTCTTCAATTCCTTTTGCTCATCACACTTTACTATAAGCAGTCAGGAGGAACCAAGCTGATCCTTTAAAACTATACATAGAAATTTTTTTAGCTAAATATCCACATGTATTGCTTGCAAATTCTACCTTCCATAAAATACTAGAACATGAATACAATTCACCCAGGTTCCTTGCCACTTTATAACAAGGAGTGCCTTTTCTCCATTGCCCAATAACATGTTTCCCAATTTTTGTCTGAGATCACATGAGAATGGCCTTTATTGTCCATATTTCTGCTGACATTACATGATCACTTATATATTCTCTAATAAGATAGAGACCTTTCTAGCTCTCTTCTTTACTTTCTGAGCTCTTACCAGATTCACATTTAAAAGTCCCCTCATAGCAATATTATCTTCTTTTAGCATGCACCTCAAAATCTTTCCAGACTCTACCCATTACCTACTTCCAAAGACACCTCCACATTTTCAGGTATTTGAAATAGTAGCACTCCACTTCTAAGTACCAATTTCTATCTTAGTCTGTTTGGGCTGTTACAACAAAAATACCACAGACGGGGTGATTTAAATAATGAACATTTATTTCTTACGGTTCTGGAGGCCGGGAAATCTAAGATGAGGTGGCCAGAAGATCCAGTGCCTGGTGAAAGCCCACTTTCTGGTTTGCAGATGGCCGTCTTCTCATTGTATTTTCACATGGTGGACAACAAAGAAAGTAAGGTCTCTTGTCCCTTCCTATATAAGGGCACTAATCTCATTCACGAGGGCTCTACCTTCATGACCTAATTAATTCCCAAAGGCCTCACCTTCAAATATCATCACATGGGAGATTTAGGCTTTAACATATGAGTTTTGGAGGGACACAAGCACTTAGTTCATAGCAGTCGCCATTATTTCTTTTCCTATATGCACACTTTTGAGTATTCCCCTCCCACATGAACTCTAATATTGGCCATGCGACTTGCTTTGGTCAATGATATAATAGTAAGTAAAGGTTTAAATGAGTTCTTGTTCATTGGAGCTTGCTTTTTCTTGCTGCTGGACCATTTCTGCCACTATGTGGAAAATAAGATATCACACAGAAACTTTCCCCAGCTGTCCCAACTGAAGCTTCAAACATGTGAATGACTATTCCAGACTACCCAGCTCCAGGTAAGTCAATACAGAAGAAATACCGAGGCAACATCCAGAGAAAAGGGAAATATAAATCACTGATGGATTTGGTGGTGGAAGAATAAAAATGTTATTCTGATTTCTTCTATTTGCTCAGTGAAATAAAAATCCATGTTGTCACTCAGAGAAAAAGTGAGTGGGGAGAGTGTTAGGGATTTGAATATGGAAGAGGAAGGTATGAAATACTCGTCTCACATTGTAGAAAGTTAATTGATAGAGAAAATTCAGTTGAATTCAACTTGTGAGTTGAGGTTATAAACATGAAATGAAACAGGTCAGCCTGATTCTGATTTTTTTCCAAAGCTATGCTCAACTGAACAGAAGTAGGCAAAGCAGGCAGAGAATTAGGTTTAACCAGAGTTGGGGTTTTGACAGGCAAGAAATGTGGAGGAAGGGAGGGGTAAGAAATTGAAACTCTGTGAGGAAGACCTTGGCATCTACTCAGGGGAAGAAGGAAAGAAGAGGAAGGCTATTATCAAGGGCAAAAAAAAATGGTGTAAACAATTAATTATTAATACCGCTGGTATCAAAGAATTGTTGCAGTGAGTGATTAGAATATACAAGCTGGACAGAGAAGAAATGGTGCTCACAGAGTAGAAAACCTAAAATCAAGACTTGAAAGTTGTTGGGAACAAGGGAGGAAGGAACTGTGAGGCTAGGGTGTTGGCTGGACTTTCTGCTTGGATTCAATATCCACATTGCAAACAAGGATGACAGCAAGTCAAGTGCTATGTTATTCAAAATATGATGAGAGTGATGAAGAGGCCAGTATATGAATAAAATGGAACAGAAGCTAATGGTATAGTCACAAAGCATGTACTTATAAGAAGCTGTAATTTTGTGGGAGGAGAGAGGAAGTAAAGTGGTCTAGAAGTAAGTGAAGAGTAGGAGGGAACATAAGTTATTAGTTAAGATTAATTCAACAAATGTTTACTACTTTCCCAGTATGTTCCAAGCTCATTGTTTTGCCTACTGGAAACCCATTAGTGAATAAACCCGCAGATCCAGTGGTAGGGGAAATTTATGTCACAATCCCAAGAACAATCTATCTCTCTCTATGTATGCGTATGTGTGTGTTTGTGTGTGTGTCAATTAATATATATGTATGCAAAATTCTAAAATAAATTATATTTATGTACCTCAGTGATAGCGTCTACATGCTTAACATTCATTACGAGTTATAAATCTCCAGAGAAGGATTAAAAAGAAGGAGTTACAGGCTCAATTAGAAAAGGAAATTGATATTCTCAGGGGATGGATAGCCAGTATAAGCAAGAAGATACATTGTACCTTGAAGGGATTGAGGATATAGAATATTTTGTTGATGACAGGTATTTAATTCCAAACCATACAATGGAAGGACATCAGAGGTAAGTGAGAGATAGAGTCTGACTGGTGGATATATGAACAATATCTAGAATATAATGGATGGCATTTTTGTGGTGACCCACATAAATAAGGCTGTTAATTTAATGAGATTAATCCCAATGGCCTCAAGAGAAGGTGAACAATCATTTTCAATTTAGGGATTGGTTCCTCAGTGGTTTGTAAGAATATGAACATAGATAATGAGAATCATTATAACTCAGGTAATGAAGAGATAATTTGTTGTTAGCGATATCACTGAAAGCCTCAAGTCAAACATAATGTAGCCTGTTTATAAATAAGTTAGGAGGAAATAAGAGTTAGGGGTAAGAAATTATTGCATATATAATTTATGTGTGTTTGTTAATTAAAATGTTATTTGTATAAGAGATTTACAATTCATAAAGATTAGGAACATAGGTAGTATTATTGGGGTGCAGATACATAGTTTATGATTATAGTTTTGCATAGACATATGCTATATTAATTTATGTATGTAAAGTAGTGAAGTTAATTTATTCTGGAGATACTGGCATTAATATTTTCTAAAAAGTGCATTTGATTTTTGGCCAGAAGCAGGTGGCTCATACCTGTAATTCTCTCTACTCTAGAGAATAAGGCAGGAGGATCAATTGGGGCCAGTGATTGGACACCAGCTTGGGCAACATAAGGAGAACGCTATTCCTAAAAAATAAAAATAATTATATAATTATCCAGATGTAGTTGTGCCTGCCTGTAGTCTCAGCTACTCAGGAGGCTGAAGCAGGAGGATTGCTTGAGACCAAGAGTTCCAGGCTACAGTGAGCTATGATTGTACCACTCCAGCCCAGGCAACACAGCAAGATGCCATCTCTAAAAAAACTTTTTAAACATTTTCACAAAATAGCTAGAAAAATATGCAATGAAATAAATTATATGTCACCTCTAAAACTGGAACCATCAGACGTTTTCATAAACTTGTCAGATATTTTGGCACAGCTAATTTTAAAAAGTTAAATGCTCACTTTTTTAATGGTAGTTATGGCTGTTATATAATTATATGTTTTGTGTTTCTAGTTTAAAATTTTGTACCTTTTCAAATGCATATTTATGTAATTACCATAAATTTTCAACAGTACGTGTATGCCTTAAATTTGTAGATAAGAAATTTTACTAGGACATGTATTGAAACAAAATATGAAAAATAACTATGTCACTCTACATCTTCAACATTAAAGAAGAAAACACTATTTTTGGATCCCTCTGAATTTGTCTGCATATATAAGACATACTTTTTACTACCCAGAGATAAAAATTTTGAACATAAACAGGTTGAGATACAGCACATCTTTGTATATTATCTCTATTTGTTATTGCTTGAATAGCATTTTATATTGATTCTTGCTAATGTATACTTTTCTAAAATTCACTATTTTCTTCCTTACTTAAAACAAAAAGCAAACTGACATAATAACCCCAAAATAAACTGAAATAGAACCATCACAGGAAAGTTTTCTCTTCATGTGAAAACCGCTTCAAATGATCTTAATTGGGTGGTTTATGTGTGACAGGTACCTGAAAAGAATCCTAATGCAAGTGAAAACAAAAATCATCTTTGTAAAGATAAGAAGGCTTGGCACCATTTTTAAGGTTCACCTCATTGGTGGCTTATTACTCTGAAGGCTTTTAATTCTTTCCGTTAATAGAGAACTAGGATTCACACATGACATCTGAGAAAGACAGTCACTCTCATTGATACCCCCTTGTCATCTCTAGCAGAAAGGAATTAATCTTTTGATCAATGATCAAGTCAGGGAGCTTGTCTAATGATTTATAAGGCACAGGTAACCAGTGACACTTTTTTCTATAATGTAAGCTCCGCAAGGGCAAGGGTCTGGACCATTCCATTCAGTGCTATATCCCCAGCTCCAGCTATATGACTTGGTACATAGTTGGTAAATATTAGATAAATAAATAATCAGTTTCTAAGTAGGAGTGATTTTTAGTAATTAGTTGTCAAATCTAGTGAAGGATAAAAGTATGGAAAAAATCAGGAAGGGATATTTTTCTAGAAGGTGGAATTCTGCTGGAGGTATTGCTTCCCTCATGGCTCATTCTGGATCGTGTGGAGACCAAAGATTATTCCATGGTTCCTTGACTGAAGATGGTATGGTCTTTTTACCCAGAACACAAGTTAACAAGTTCTGCTCTCTTTGATAAGTGTTAGGATTTTGCATAAACTCATGTCAGACAATGGGAGGAAACATTACTTAAATTTTCTATCAAAATTATATTTCCTAGTCCTTTAAGAGAAAAAAAACCTCATCTTTATTATCCAAATAGAAATGATTTTCCATATAACAGTAAGTTTAACAATAAGAAAATATTTAGTTTAATGCTGCCAAAATTGTATTGCTTGGCATTTTTTATGTTTAGTAACCAGTTTACTTCTTTTATTTTGATTTGATGTCCTTGGACATTTGATTTGTTTCCACAGTAATTGAATCAAATCTTAAATTTTTATTTAAATTAAAATTATTTTAATAATTCCAAAAACAATGTTTTAGGGATATAATAATAGTGGTTGTTGTCTGAAATAAATGGTTTTAAAACAAGCTCGGTTTTGGAGTCATAGGTAACACATAAATAAATATTTTGATTGAAATTTAAAATATTTAAGATAGTCAAATAATTACAGTTTTTGCCACTCTAAAATTAATTTTGAGCTGAATAAACTCACTTCATCAATACAAATAAGTATATATACATAAATGTGTGAGAATACACACACACATGCATACATGTACAATTAAATCTTAAATATAAAACAAACGTGATTTTCATTTTTTACCTAAGGTGGACTATGGCTACATATCATTTTATTTTACCATACATTAGTGTAGAAATATACTAAACCCTTTTAGTCATCAGCATTGAGGAGGATTAAGACTTATGTATTGACCAGATTATTTTGTGCAGAGTTGGAGAAAAGGTGTTGCATATTTTACATGGTAAAGTTCTTGCTATGATTGGCAGTAATAAAGCAGAAATGTATCATGTTATAAAATATATATATATTCGCTTTTATCAGAATATCTTTAGTTTCATTTATACTCATTCTAATGATTTCTAATAAATAGCTTTTTTGGTGTATGAGATAACAAACAGAAAGTGTACATTATACAGCATGTTAGATCCAAATTATACAATTCATTGCTATGTAATAGCATTTGCTGTAGAAAGGAATAGGGATGAATTTTAAAATCCTAATGACATTTACCTTTTTTTATCATTGATCCATGTATATTGGTATCAAAGAACATTCACATCAAGTTTATTGCAGTGGACACTTACTTGAGCCATTCTTCACACATACACACAAAGCCATATTGAATGTGTGAGAGATTCTCAATTTTTCAAACATGACAAAACTTGCTAAATGAAATCTGAACTTTGGCTTTAATACAATTTTCTTCATAAGGTAGATATTTCTTGAATAGTGCTTATTAATTATGTACTTTTGGGGGGGAAAGGAAAATGAAAAAATACATGCTATATTCTGTTTTCTTCACTTTTTGTGCTTATTTATGTGTCTATGCTCCGTAATACTCAGACATCATTTCAAGCCCATATGTCAAGGGGGAACAATTCATTTGAATGTACTTGAAAATCCAAGAAGATACAATAATTAATTATCCTGGTGTAACAGGAGAAATTGATCACAAGAGGTCAATTTAAGTATCTTACCATTTCTTATACTGTAACATAATTATATTTCAAGCATTACTTTGGCAGTCTATTAATATATACCTTGGGTGCCCTTTCAAGTATAAGAAGGCAAAGTGGGGATCTTTGCAATATAAGACAGGTATTAATGTACCAATAATCCATGCCCTTGAGTCTTAATACTTCTTCTTACATTATCGTGTTTTAAACCCATTAATATTATACAATATATCCTCCTTTGCTAGCATAGCCAACTTTGCAAATGAAACATAAAGAACATAAAATATATTAATGGAACATTTTGTGTTATAAATACTAAACTCCATTGTATTACTAGTTTGATGCTATCTTATCATTATTGGTTTTGTAATAAGAAAATTTCTTTAATTTTAGAGTCCACTTTCATGCATTATTTGCCTTCCCCTTCAAAATAATAGTATATATCATTAACAGAAGGTAATTCATCATAACAATCTTAACATTTCACATTTCCTCTTTCTTAATTTATCTGTTTTCTTTACAAATAGACTTCTGTTTCTGTCATCTCATCCAGCACAGGGGTTATGACTGGCTACAGAATTATTAAAATAAAAAGGAAGTGATGCTAGGAAGTGGGCAGAAGGGAAACATTCCATTTTCTTGAATGGAAATGTTAGATGAACAATGAGAAGGCATTCCTCATTCTATCATGGTTTCTGGATCACCAGTTGATACACCTGTTTGGAAAAGCCTTTTATAATGTTTATATTAGTGTCCCAGTATAAGCAGAATGAGCCTTTGCCTTTCAGGTGTATGAAAATGTAACAGGTCATTTGTTTCCTCTTTCTGTCACAATTCACAGTACTTCAGAAACTCCTGTTGTCTTTATCTTTCAAATCTATCCAGAATACAATTTTTATGACTTTCACTATTCTCATGGCTGAAACCTTCTACATCTTTGGCCTGGATTGCTACAATAGTTCCCCAATTGGTCTTTCTGCTTTTACCTGCTTTTAAGCTTTCACCCCACCTCTGCCACCATCTAATCTCAAAACAGTAGCCAGAGTCATCTTATTAGAGTGTAAAACAGATTGAGACTCTTCTGCTCAAAACCCTCTAATGGTTTCCCATTTCATTGAGAATAAAGGTCAAAGTAATTGACAGGCCCTCTATTATATGTACATACTCATTTAACTGTCTTACCCCTACCATTCTCTCATCTGCTCACTTTATTCCAGTCATGCTGGCCTCTTTGCTGCTTAGCAGTCACATGGGTCATGCTACCACCATAGGAAAGCTTCCTGATCAGAAGAGCTTGGAATATTCTCCTCTCAAGTATCTGCTTGGCTTGCTGATTCACCTTATTCAGGTTATCCAAATGTCAACTTTATAACAAGAATTTTCTCGACCTTCCTATTTAAAATTGCAACCCTTTCCAATGCCTGCTATCCCTTTTCACCTTCTGTGCTCTAGTTTTCCTCTACACAATTTGTCATCTCTAAATATTATATGTAATTATTAATTATTATCATTTTTCATTTGGCTTATTTTCTGCCTCCCGAAAGAATGCCAATGACATAAGGGCAGAAGTTTTTCACTATTATAGCTTAGTAACTAGAATAAGGCATAGAACGAAGTAAGTGCTCAATGCATATTTGTTGGATCTGTAAGCAAATAAATAAACCTGTGAGGTCAACCATGTGGAAGGTACTATTTTTATTCCATCAGCTTAACTACAATGAGCAAAACTCATTCCTATCAGTAAATGTGGTCAATGCTAACATAAAATTTAAATTCTTGGCGTTTTTCATTATTTCAGTGAAATCCTCATTATTGAAACAGTGTCCTATTAATGGAGACCCTTACGACAGTTGCATGTTTTTATAATTTATAACTAGTCTTACAAGCATTACCTCCATGCAAACTAACTTGCATATGTTGCTATTGGCAAGCAGGATTTCATGGACTCCAACAGCATTGCAATAGACAATAAAGATGGGAAGAAAGAAGGGGCAAGGGAAGAAAAAAGAGGGATAGACTAGCCATCTATTATCAGCAGAAAATTTCCATTACTACTCCTTCAAATAATTTGAGAACACTTCAGAGCTTGTCTTGGTTGCCTTAATAATATGTCATGAGGGAAAAACATATCACCTGAAAAGTATTCATGGGTGCCTACAGTAGACTAGGCAAGCAAAAATACTGTAACAAATATACTGGAAATATAATGTCTCAAACCAAATAGAAGTGTCTTTTTTTTTTTTTTTTTTTTTTGAGACGGAGTCTCACTCTGTTGCCCAGGCTGGAGTGCACTGGCGCTATCTCGGCTCACTGCAAGCTCCGCCCACTGGGTTCATGCCATCCTCCTGCCTCAGCCTCCCAAGTAGCTGGGACTACAGGCACCTGCCACACGCCCAGGTAATTTTTTGTATTTTTAGTAGAGACAGGGTTTCACCGTGTTAGCCAGGATGGTCTCGATCTCCTGACCTTGTGATTGGCCTGCCTCAGCCTCCCAAACTACTGGGATTACAGGCATGAGCCACCGCACCTGGCCTGGAAGTGTATTTTCTTATTGCTGAAGAGTCCAGAGAATGTTGCAGCCTAACTGCAGTTAAAAAACAGGGGTGGCTTTACTTCAAGCAGCTTGACAATTGTTCTTTCAGTTTCAATAATAGGCTTCTAAGATTATTGTGGTCATTGTCATTGGTATTCCATTGCACCACAAGGGGGCAAGAATGAGGAAATAGTGCCTGCTACTTTAACTAATATTCTATTGTATAGAACTTAGTGACGTAGACATACTTAACTAATTGAGGCTAATAAATATCATTTACATATACAGCCAAGTGCCCAACTAATATGGAAGAAGGAAAAAGTGGATTCTAGTGAAAAGCTAACAGTCTCTGCCACAGTTTGGCCTTTTTCTCACCAAATATCTGTCATCCTTTCTTCCACACTTAGAATATTCACTGACTTTCTTCTCTCCACAACCAAAAAAAGAAACATCCCCAGATCTCTTCTTCAGTTACTGCATGTCTCACAGTTCATGATCTGTGGCTGACACACAATCTGCATCATTTGGTTCAGCAGTGTCACTTGCATTATGGTAACCAACGAAACAAAATACAAGTTTTCTGCTTCCCACCACCATCACCACCATGAACACAATGCACAATTGTGAAGTAAGGACAGAATAACTGCAGTATAAACTGTAATACAGAAAACGGAAACATGGGAAACATACAAGCATCACTAGTCCAAATAGTGAAAAACTAGGCAGGCATCATGAGGAACTTTGCCATGGTACTGAAGAAAGTTCCTTGATTGGACCATGGCTGTCCCCCAGAGGAGCACCTTTCCCCATTGTTCTTTGTAGCTTCTGGCTTAGTTCCACTGTAGGTTCCTTCTTGTTCATTATCCTCTGTGGCCATATTGAGATTGGTGCTATGGTCTCTGCCTTCCTTCTGAACTGTGCAAAAATACAAGTCCACTTTTTTTGGATGCAAGTTTGGGGCTCTGAGGACTGTTTCACTGTTTGAAGAGTCAACGGGATTTAAGGATAGGCTCATAGTTTCCTTGTCAATACAATTCTCTCAAAAACTTGGTAGGTTTCTAATATAGTTGCTTCCGGGCAACGCAATGCCACAGTAACCACAAATTAAAGTAAACACAGTTCTTAAACCTTCTTTATTTTCCTCTTCCCATGTAATTACAAGAGTATTGGACACAATACACTTAGAAATAAGGGCCACAGATTTATCTCCCAACATTAGGGGTCAAGAAGCTGTTGAATTTTACAAGTCCCTCTGTTTCCTACTATCCTTGGTACAAACCACCCAATTCTTGTCTGTGTAACACCTTGTTAAAACAGCTGGAATAGCAACATTCAGTAACATTTTGGCTGTTTCCGACCCCTTCTCCTTCAAGCTACAAGCTAAGCAGGAACATGGTCTGCCTTCCAAATATCAGAGTAACAGTGTGATATAACTGCTCAGCCAAATACCCAGCTACCTTGGAAGAAAAGCAGCCAGGAGTCAACTAGAATACCTGATCTGATATTATAAATATAAATGGTAGATGCATTGCATATTCCCTTATTGCTTCAAAATTGCTGCATTTTAAATTACTTGTAATCTCATTGAAGGCAATGGTTGAGTATGAGAATTGTCTTAGATCTATAACACAGACCAACACTGTTAAGTCATTTCATGAATACTTACTGATTAATGTTATATACAAATGCCTCTAAATGCCTCTAAAGAAATACAAATTATTTTTTATAGCTATTTTCTGATTTTTCTACCCCATTTTCATCATTTTATTGATTTGTGTAGGATAAGACAGCATAATTATATTATAGTTTAAATGTGGATGGGTCAGGGAGAATATTTAGAATACTTTTGCCATATTTACTTGTTGAATCACTCTTTATTCATTTATGTAAGTAAACCACCATGTGCCAAGCACTCTCTGGGTTACACTGGTGTGTGTGTGTGTGTGTGTGTGTGTGTGTGTGTGTGTGTGTGTTTCAAACAACCATTAAGTGAAATACATGACAATTTATATACCTGATCATTCAGAAGATAATAAAAAAGCTACCGTTAATTATTCACAGAAACCTTGTAGAGTATGGAATTATTCAGACTGATTGTCATAGATAATTGTTCATAGATTCTGATTAGCACTCAGTAAATATGAATCTTGATCTGAAATTTTCTATATTGTTGATGCTTCACAGTGATCCAACTTTTTGGTGAGGAACTAAATGGATGGTCTTACCAAGTATTGCCCAATTCAGAAACAGCTGCAGAGCTAGAGATAGAACACCAATCAAGGCTGTTCAAGACTGAGCCAGAAGCTTGAAGGAAAGAATGGGTGTGAAAAGAGAAGAATGTATTCTAAACTCTTCCTTCTCTGGTGACTAATACTGTCTACCAATATAAATTTGGTATTTATTAAGAACTATGCAGCATGGCCAGGCGCAGTGGTTCACGCCTGTAAACCCAGCACTTTGGGAGGCCGAGGTGGGTGGATCACTTGAGCTTAGAAGTTTGAGACCAGCCTGGCCAACACGGTGAAACTCTGTCTCTACTAAAAATACAAAAATTAGCCAGGTGTGGTGGCACGTGCCTATAGTCCCTGCTACTCGGGAGGCTGAGGCAGGATAACTGCTTGAACCCAGAAAGCAGAGGTTGCAGAGCAGTGAGCTGAGATTGTGCCACTGCACTCTAGCCTGGGTGACAGAACAAGATTCAGTCTTAAAAACAACAACAACAACAACAACAACAAACAACTATATATATATATATATATATATATATATATATATATATATATATATATGCAGTATCAAGCCAAGAATATATGACACAGCATACATAGCTCCACCACCATCCATCTTACCAAGGCAAATAATCTCTTGCCTTCAGTAACTAAGCCAGTTCAAATAATCTATGAAATTTTGAAGAAAGACACTAGTTTTAGACATATCTATATTGTATTGATCTGGGAGTAATTATAAATTAGAGCTTTGATTGTGACTCTGAAAGGTATAGCAATAGCCACTATAGAAACAATCAATTTCTACTTTATTTGTCAATACTTATCCACCACCTCAATGCCAAAATTAGTACAATTTTTTTTTGTCCTTGATGATGAAAGTGAACTCTTGACAGTGATAGGAAACTTGAAGTTTAAAGAATTTTGGCATCAATCAGAAGCAATTTTGATCTGTAATATCAAGATTTATTGGGCACCAATTGGAAGTCAGTATTTAGATACCAGGGTCATAAAGAAAAGTTGTCAAGTCAAAGTGTTTGAAATCATTCCAAGTAGGGCTGAGACTACTGAGTTTTTTAACCATAGTCTGCTTTTAAACACCCTGGGTAGTTAAGAGTTCTAAAGACATATTACATTTTAGAATAGATCACTGTTTTCTATTACGATCCTCAACCAAGTCAAAAGTGATACAAAATTCAAATTAAATACTAGTGCTAAAATTCCATTAATCTATTATAATAAATATTTATGAAATCCAGTCACACATTATAGAAATATAATAAAGAATTATACATGATTGGATATTCCAGATAAATAGTAAGTACCCATCTGAGAATTAAAAGCTATCTGAAATTGTCACTATTTCAGATAGACATAGGTCTAAAATATGTTATTCACAGTCATGTTTTCTCCTATGGAGCAGGCTAATTTTATTTAGCTACAGCTTTATAACTCAGGTGGGTTATGCTCCCTATCCACTAATGCCCTGGATCTTTCAAGGACTTGTCAGGAAACGGAACTTGCACCTATCATTGTAACAATAATAATTTCACATACAGGATGGTAAAAACTGAATAAAGTTGCTAACTAAGTAACTAAAAAAGGGAAAAGAGAACATTAAAATATCATGGAGATAACAACTTCAAGAAAGAGCTACCACCCCTAGGACTGAGGGAACACAGGGAATAAGGTAGAATATTAAAACTTAGACCCTTAAAGAGAGGACCTTCAAAATGGAACCTCAGCCCTCTGAGGAGAGGGCACTTCTCTGCTGTTATGGGTGTTCCTCCGGAAGGATGGAGGTCCTTCCAGAGCTAGGACCACACACTACTGAGAAAGTTTGATGGATGATATATAACCCCTTAGCTGAAGGAATTAGCATATTTGATAGTAGCTAAATTTACCTCTTTGTATCATATTTGCAAACCTAACAGAAGGTAATGAGCATCCAAAAATATATGGGTGATAGTAATTTCAATATTTGAAACATAATGAATTTGTCTACCTTGAATTAAAATCAAAACATAAAACTTCCAAATCCACATGATATGTACAGGATTTTACATACAATACAGTATACTATTTCCTACAATTTGTGAATCGACAAGAAACATTTAATCAAGAATATCATGACATAACAAATTAAGCATAAAGAAAATAATTATTTCTGTTATATTTACATTCGTTGAACTATTACATTTAATAGTACAGAGCAATAACAAGCCTGTGGAAAGCAGAACTAAAAATCCAACTCTTTAAAAGAAGTATTTGTTTCTATCCTGCTTAAAACAAACAGCTTTCCAATGAAGCAATTCTAATCTTATTACATAAGCTTGATCTTGATACTTACATTTAGAAAGAAATTATTAATCAACAAAGATTAATGGAGTTAGAAATGGATTTCACAAAGATTATTTAAGTAGCTCTCTATAATCTTATCAACTAACAGTTTCTTTTAATGTTTCCCTGGGGTAGCATCAAGGAAAAAAAAAAAGAACTTTACCACTTTACCCACGTATATGTATCAACACAGAGGATTAGTAATGTTTAAAGTACTTCTTACCTATTAACATCCCAGATTTTGCTAGTTTTATCCAGTGAGGAGGAAGCCACAAAATTGCCGCAGGAGTGCCATGTGCAGGACCATACTGCGCGGCTGTGTCCTTCAAAGGTCAAAATGCAATCGCCTTTACATAGATCCCATAATTTAACTGTAGTGTCACCACTTGAAGTAGCCAATTTGTCGCCACTATTTGCAAAAACATAAAAAGATAGCTTGTTTAAAAAGTAACATAATTAAGTTTTATGAATACCGCATTCTATGAGTAATTTGTGTGTATGTGTATGTATCTGATTTATTTTTACTTGTAGTGGCATATCTAAATGACTAAATATTATTATCTTATTTGGGTCTACACAATTGCTAACTTGAATTGCTTAGTAATTCAAGCTGAAGAGAGATACTGCTGCTGTGCAGTTTCTAGATTAATTCTTCTAGATTCTTCTAGATTAATTCACTAAATTAGTGTTTTTGTTATCATGTGTTTGTTTGGTTCAGCGTTGTATATATTAGGCTCTGTGGATGATCGGGCTTCAGAACAATAAAGATTCAGACATGGGCTAAATCAGTTTCAAAAACATAATACAACATGAAACAGTAAGTCAGCATTGCTTATGTTTAGATTAATTAAATGCTTCAGGAGTGCAGTTTGGATGAAGGAAGAAGTGAATCAGGAATGAGATACCTTTGAGTTAGATCATGAGAGATCAAAGAGATGTTTAAGTGCTGGGTGGTTGAGCATGACTCATTCAATTTTGCATTTCGGTAATTAGTAGATCTTAAAGCAGTGGCTTTCAAGTGGTGGACACAAAAGCTAGTTTAAGAAATGGGTAGGTGTCAGGCTCGGGCACGGTGGCTCACACCTGTAATCCTAGCATTTTGGGTGGCCGAGGCAGGCGAATCGCCTGAGGTCAGGAGTTGTAGAACAACCTGGCCAACAAGGTGAAACCCCGTCTCTACTAAAAATACAAAAACTAGCCGGGCATGGTGGCATGAGCCTGTAATCCCAGCTACTCGAGAGGCTGAGGCAGGAGAGTTGCTTGAACCCCAGGGACAGAGGTTTCAGTGAGCCCAGATCGCACCACTGCACTGCAGCCTGGGCGACAGAGTAAGACTCAGTCTTAAAAAAAAAAAAAAAAAAAGAAAAGAAAAGAAAAGAAATGGGTAGGTGTCAATGACACCAACAGAAACATCTAGTTGGTTTTGTGTGTGTGTGTGTGTGTGTATGTATGTAACATCAGCTGCAAGAAAATTTTACTTCCATCATCTTCTACACATCCTTCTGCATTGCATGCTTTTTAAATGTGTTCTCTTAGGTACTTTCTCTCACCGAATTGTAATATACCACTTATTTATCCTCCTCCTCCCTGCCAGACTGTTTTATGATGGAGAATTGCATTTCATCTCTGTTTCTACGGCACCAAGCCTCATGACTGACCAATTAAAGTGCTTAGTAAATGCTTTAGAGTAAGTAAATATAGAAATGCATGCAAGCATGAATGAAATTATGCTATAAATGAAGAAGAAAAAGTTTCTGGCATCTCTGACAGAGGGAATAGTAGAATCAAAAAATATTTTGTTTTCTTGCTCATAGGCTTGGGTATTTTTCAGCTAAGAGGGAAATGCAATTTTTATCTGCAGCGTAGAAACAGCCACCATTAGAGAGAAAGACCTTGAAGTTTCTGGAGAGAAGGTGGATTATATAATGAGGATACTCTCATTTGAGTTAGAAAAGAATATCCAAGGGGCCGGGTGTGGTGGCTCACACCTGTAATCCCAGCACTTTGGGAGGCCGAGGCGGGCAGATCATGAGGTCAGGAGATAGAGACCATCCTGGCTAACATGGTGAAACCCCGTCTCTACTAAAAATACAAAAAAAAAAAAAAAAAAAAATTAGCCAGGCATGGTGGCGTGTGCCTGTAATCCCAGCTACTCGGGAGGCTGAGGCAGGAAATCACTTGAACCCGGAAGGCAGAGGTTGCAGTGAGCCGAGATCATGCCACTGCACTCCAGCTTGGGGGACTGAGACTCCGTCTCAAAAAGAGAAAAGAGAAAAGAGAAGAGAAGAGAAGATCCAATTGATTTTTCAAATTTGATTATCTGAAAAATCACCAAATGGCAGCTAGTCCCTTCACCAACAAAAACTGTTTTTGCCACAATTGTTTGTTTGCACATATGTTTGTCATTCAGAATTTTAGTTTTTAATATTAAAGATTGAACAATACACTTATCCAAAAACATGCATGTAAAAAAATTTAAAAATTATTTAAGCATGCCTCTTTCTCAAATCTATCTTTCCAATGGGTATCATGTTATTATGGACCAAAATCTTAGCATAGGATAAAAATTATTGTGGTATGTTTCTGCCTGTGGCTGAAAAACTCTCTCATATAAGTTTTATATGCTTATTTTGTGCTTTAAACCATGTGCCAGGCAAAAAAACAAATCACGCTGGAATAATTACAACTAGAATGAAGCAGTACTATTTCTTTGTGAGTGCTGTAACTGATATTTAGTCAACAATAAATATAAACAATATTCCCATAAGTTTTTAATATATAGAGATCAGAGCTCATATACTAAATCCAAAATACATCAAATATAAATTTCTGAACATTCTTTTGAAATGGTTTTGCCTTTCAAAAACATGGCCTGAAATATGGAAAACTGTATAACTTTGGTTCATGAAAAAATCAAGGACATTTCTGAGGGCTGAGAGAAATCAAGAGAGAGAAAAAGAATGGTACACTAAAATCATAAAAGTGTGTTTTAAGAGATGCAAAAGATCAGAGTTTCCCTGGGCTCCACACAAATAGAAGGAACCAAAGCTCTCAAAAAGAGCACAAGTGAACGTTATGGACTGACTGACTGTGCCACTCCTTTCCCAGATCCGTACATTGATGCCCTAATTCCAATGTGGCAGTATTCGGAGGTAGGGCCTCTGAGAAATAACTAGGTTTAGACAAGGTCATGAGCACAGGAACCCTGTAATAGGATTAGTGCCTTTATAATCAGTGAAAGAGACTGGAGTTAACTCGCTCCCTGCATTGTGAGGACACAGCAAGAAGGCAGCCATTTACAAGCCAAGAAGGGGGCCCTCACTAGAACCTGATCAGGCTGGCACTCTGGTCTTAGACTTCTAGCCTCCAGGAGTGTGAGAAATTAATTTCTGTTATTTGAGCTACCCAGTCTCTGTTATTTTATTATGGCAGACTGAGCTGACTAATAATGTGGATCCATGCTGTTGGTATACAGCCCAAGTTATTAGAAATTAGCTACTCAAAATTCTGCAAATAAAATTCAACCAAGTATGAGCTTACAAAATTATTCTCAAACACATAATGGGAAATAAGAAGCCATGACTGAGGATGAGCTAATAAAATTAACAAATACCCTGAAGGACACTAGTTGTTATAATTAAAGGGTACAAAATATAACTATAAGTAAAGTATATAAGGAAATAACAGCTACAATAAAAAGATCAAACCACGTAAGGTTATAACATGAATCTGCAAATCTGAAAAATATATATATTTATAAATTTTAAAAATAAAATTATTGAAATTAAGAAATCAATGGATGGGTTAAATAGCATATGAGAAACAGCAAAATTCAGAGTAAATGAATTGGGAAATAAATCCGGAAAAAAAATGAAAACCATGATATGTTCTCACTCACAGGTGGGAGTTAAGCCACGAGGCTGCAAAGGCATAAGAATGATACAATGGACTTTGGGGACTTGGAGGAAAGGGTGGAATGGAAGGGGGGCGAGGGGTAAAAGACTACAGATTGGGTAAAGTGCATACTGCTTGGGTGATGGGTGCACCAAAATCTCAGAAATCACCACTAAAGAACTTACTCATGTAACCAAACACCACCTGTTCCCCAAAAACCTATGGAAATAAAAAATAAAAATAAATAAAGTACATATTTGAAAAAATTATCCCAACTATAGACAGATGAGGAACTGAACACAGTATAGGTGTTTAAAATTATAAAGGATACAATTAAAAAGTATATTTTCCTAATCAAAATTCCAGAAGAGAATGGAAATAAAAGATAGATGTAACGGTCAAAGAATTAAGGGTTGAGAATGTACAGAAACTAGACAATTTAAGACCTAGAACCACATGTTTGGAAAGAAAAATTTATACCAAACAGGATAAACAGTGGTGTAAATAAAAATTTTTACTTAGATGCATTTTAGTGAATTGCTGAGCAGCACTGGCTATAATAAGAATTATAAGAAAAAAAGGAGGGAAAAAAGAAAAATAAGGTTATTTATTTATATAGTGATAAATACGTGTTAGAAACACTAATAAGCACTTTATATATATTTGATCCTCACTATGACTCATAAGATGACTACATTATCTCTAAAACACTTGAACAACATCACAGAGAAAATAAGTCACAGGGGTGAAATTTCTTCAAAGAGCTAATAGAAAATAATGTTACTCTGGAATTATCAAAAATCTCTCTCAAAACAAGAACAAGGCTGGGCATAGAGGCCCATGTCTATAATTCCAGAACCTTCGGAGGCCAAGGCACACAGATTACTTGAGGTCAGGAGTTCGAGACCAGCCTGGCCAACATGGTGAAACCATATCCCTACTAAAAATACAAAAATTGGCTGGATAGGGTAGTGGACACCTGTAGCCCCAGCTACTTGGAAGGCTGAGGCAGGAGAATTGCCTGAACCCGGGAGGCAGAGGTTGTAGTGAGCCAAGATTGTGACACTGCACTCCAGCCTGGGCAACACAGCAAGACTCCACCTCAAAAAAAAAAAAGGAAGAAAAGAAACAAGAACAAGTATTAATGTTCCAACTAAACAAAGCAGTCCTCTCCTACAGAAATTACTAAGGATATATTTTAGGGACAGAAGATCTGAAAGGGAAGAAATAGTGAGCAAACAATTTGGTAAACATGTAAGTATATAGAAATATTTGTGTAGATAAATAAAAATCTTGCAAAAATAAAACAAAAATGCTTGTAAAAATAAAAATAACAAAACAATAATGATATAATATTAACAATAAAGTTCATGTGCTATTAAGAAGAGAAGTAAAACCTTGATCAATTTAGGCTGCACTAAATTCAGTCAACATGGTAAAATGTTAAGAGTGGGCACTATAAGAATAGTAATAGAGCATATGACTTCCAAATCAGTATAAGAAAAAAATAAATGGGTAAGAAAAACTTACAATTATAAACATCTAATATATCTAAAAGAAAATAGGAAAGGAGGAAAAAAGCACTAGAATAAATGATACAAATAGAAAATGAATTTTAAAAATAAGTTTTTAGATAGAAATACAAACATATGAACAAATCCAACAAACACAAATAGACTAAAGTGGAAGCTAAAAGACATAAAAGACAAAGATTTTTCAGTTTGGCTAAAAAGAAACAAATTCAGCTATATGATTTTTACACGAGGCACACTAAACTTCTAAGGAGATACAAAGATTGAGAGTAAACAAAGCAAAGCAAAGCAAAGCAAAATGAAAAAGTACCAAAAAAAGTTACCTAGGCCAAAGGAAATGAAAATAAAGATGAGGGATAGGGCCAAGATGGCAGACGAGAAGCAGCTTGTATGTGCTGCTCTCACAGAGAGGAACTAAAAGGCTAGTCAACACTGACCCTGCAGGCCAATCATCTGAGAAACCATGCTGGGATCCATGAAGGCAGCAGGAGAACACAGAGAACAGAGAGGAGCAAAGCTATCTGTCTGGGATCAATGTGGCGCAGAAGAACCTCTCCAAAAATGGGAAAGGGTGAGAGAGTGAGAGCTCCCTGGGAGATTCATGCTCTCCGCAGAGACCTGTACAAGACTGGGAGTAGGAAAATCTGCCTGGCCCCCAACTGTGCTTCCAAACTGAGGGAGAGAGCCATCCAGACATTTTGCAGGGGCAACTATCAAGTCCAAGGGGACTACAAGCCTTCAACCCCAGAGCAGACCAGCACCAGTGCCATCACCTGAATAAAGGCATAGTTGCAGTGCCTGGGAGCAGTAAGATTGCTCCACCCACCCCCTTGCCATATGGGGCTCAGCACCAGCTTCTAGCCCATCAGTCCCACTTCAACCTGAATTTGGCCTGCCACTCCACCCAACCCCACCACTGCTAGGCAGGCAGGCAATGCTTACTAGAGCTTCCAGCCCAGTTGTTCCACTTTTGTATAAATTCAGCTGCAGGATACAGCCTCCTGATGTCCCGGGAAACACTCAGGTGGCAGGAGGCTGCACATGACCCCACCCACTTTTGCCATGGACAGCCAGGTGGGCAACAACTGCTAAAGCCTCCAGCCCAGTCATCCCACCTCTATGTGAGCTCAGCTGGAAGGTGCAGCTTCCTGTTGCCCTGGGAAACACCCAGAGAGCACAGCACCATGTGACCTCACCTGCTCTCATCACTGGTTGCCAGGTGATCAATGTGTGCTAGAGCTTCCAGCCCAGCAGTCCTACTTTTGTTGAACTCAGTTGGAGGGCACAGCCTATTGCTGCCCTGAAAACACCCAGCTGGTAGGGCAGACAACCCCATCCATCCCTGCTACTGATAGCCAGGCAAGCGACACATGATAGAGTTTCTGGCTCAGTGGTCCTGCTTCAGGGGGAACTCAGCTGAGGAGCACAAGCCTCCTGTTGTCCCAGGAAACACCTGGACAGTAAGGCATGTGATCCCACTGACCCTGCAAGGCAGGCAACACTTGCTGGGGCTTCTGGCCCAGCAGTCTGGCTTCTGTGTGGACTGATCTAGAGGGCGCAGCTTTCTGTTGTCCCAGGAAACACCCAGACAGCAGGGCACATGACGCTGCCTGACCCTGCCACTGGCAGCCAGGTAGGCAATGCCTGCTGGAGCTTTTGGCCCAGCAGTTCCACTTCTGTGGGAACTCAACCAGTGGGTAGACTCCTATTGTCCTAGGAAGCTCCCAGAAAGCAGGACAAGCATCCCCACCAACCCCTGCCACTGGTGGACAGGTGAGCCACATCTGATAGGGCTGCTGGCCCAATAGTCCTAGTTTTCCCTGAATTTGCTGAGGGGTGCAGGCAGGCTCCTGTTGCCCTGGAAACACCAGGAGGTCAGGGTAGGCAACTCCACCCACCCCTGCCTCCCATAGCCAGATGGGCCACACCTGCTAGAGCTTCCAACCCAGAGGTCCCACTTCTGCCTGAACTCTGCAGGCAAGTGCAACCCCATGTTTCCCCAGGAAGCACATGGACATCAAATCAAGGCCAACCTGGCAAGAATACAGCTTGTCTGCCAACCACAGCCCTTGCCTGAGGAAACTCAATAGATCAGAACGCCCAACGGAAGAAATGCGGGCATGCAGACAGTAATCATAGAGGGTGCCAAGACCCAGTAGTGTACTAGAATCAAAGCCAGTCAACCAAACTCAATTATAACATAATAAAATCCCCAAGGGCATCAATGAAGAAAAAAACAAAAAATCAATTGAAAGGACAGAAACTTTAAAGACTGAAGGAACATCAGCCCACACAAATTAGAAAAAGCCAGTGAAAGAACTCTGACAACTCGAAAAGCCAGAGTACCTTCTTTCCTCTAAATAATCATACTATTTCCCCAGCAAGAGTTCTTAACCGGGCTGAAATATCTGAAATGAGAGAAATAGAATTCAGAATATGAACAGGAACAAGGATCATCAAGATACAGGGAAACAGCAAAACCCAATCCAAGGAAGCTAAGAATCACAGTAAAATGATACAGGAGCTGATAGTCAAAATAGCCATTATAAAAAAGGAACCAAACTTATCTAATAGAGATGAGAAACATACTACAAGAATTGCATAATTAAATCGCAAGTATAAACAGCAGGATAGAAGAAACTGAGGATAGAATCTAGGAGCTCAAATTCTGGATCTCTGAAATAACTCAGTCAGACAAAAATAAAGAAAAAAGAATTTAAAAGGAAGGAGCAAAATCTCCAAAAGATATAGGATTATGTAAATAGATGAAAACTATGACTCATTGGTGTCCCTGAAAGAGATACGGGGAAAGTAAGCAACTTGGAAAACATATATCAGGATATTGTACATGAAAACTTTCTAACATTGCTAGAGAGACCAACATTCAAATCCATGAAATGCATATAACTCCTGTGAGATATTATATATGAAGACCATCTCCAAGACACATAATCATCAGATTCTCCAAGGTCCAAATGAATGAAAAAATGTAAAAGGCTATTAGAGAGAAGAGACAGGTCACATACAAAGGGAATCCCATCAGGCTGGACTTTTCAGCAGAAACTCTTCAAGTCAGAAGACATTGAGTGCTTATATTCAGGATTCTTAAAATAATATTTGAAACAAGAATTTCATATCCAGCCCAACCAAGCTTCACAAGTGAAGGAGAAATAAGATCATTTTCAAACAAGCAAATGCTGAATGAATTCAACCACCAGAACTGCCTTACAAGTGGTCCTGAAAGGAGTGCTAAATGTGAAAAAGGAAGATCATTACCAGCCACTACAAAAATACACTTAAGTACACAAACCAGTGGCACTATAAAGCAACCACACAGACAAGTCTGCATAATAACCAGCTAACAATATGATGACAGGATCAAATTCATACATATGAATAGTAACCTTGAATGTAAACAGGCTTAATCCCCCAATTAAAATACACAGAATGGCAAGCTGAATAAAGAAGGAAGACCCAATAGTATGCTGTCTTCAAGAGACCCATCTCACATACAATGACATCCATAGGCTCAAAATAAAGGAATGGGGAAAAATCAACCAAGTAAACCACAACAACAACAACAACAACAACAACAACAACAAACACAAAAATGCAGGGGTTGCAATCCTAGTTTTAGACAAAACAGACTTTAAACCAACAAAGACCAAATAAGCTAAAGAAGAGCATTATATAATGGCAATAGTTTCAATTCAACAAGAAGATCTGATTAAGTAGAAGATGGCCAACTTGACACAACCAGGTGGAACAACTGCCACCAAGGGACCAAGACAATTGGCACACTCCTGACAGAGCTTCAGAGTGAAGCCTGTGAGAGTGGATGGAGGGAAGACACAAAAGCTGTGCTCAAGTGGGAGGAAGCTGGGAACCCTACAGGAGGCTACCACGCAGGGGACTAATTCCTACCCTCCAACAACTCCAAAGGAATGGGTGAATTGAACTGACAAGGATCAACCTACTCTTGCCATAGGCCTCTGGAATCTTGGCAGGAGGAGAGCCCTAAACTATGACGGATACTTGAGTTGGCACAAAGAGCTGCTTAGAGAATTGGTAGGGGCAGCATGCCAGCTGATGCAGAGCCAAAAGGATTTGGTGCCTAAGCACCTGTGGCAGAGCATGACAAGAGATGTCCATCCCCGTAGGCTCGACATGCTACCACAGGAGACATTATCCCTAGGGAAACTCTCAGACTTGAACTCTGCAGGGTGGTCTTGCCCATCAGATGTGGCTAGTCTCACTTGAGCACCCCTTGGTCTCCTGGCCTCTTCCAGGGCCCCAGCCTGGCCATGCCTGCTTGTAGAACAAGCAGGTGCTCTGGGAGCCCACATAATAGTTCCTGCACTGGTGAACTGTGCCTGACTGGCAGAGAGGTCCAATGGGGCAGCCCCCATGGCCACACACCAGCCTGCCTATTCCCTACCCCCACTGCAGCTTCCTCTAGGCCCACAGCCACCACATATATCACATTGCCAACATGTGTGTACGTGGGTAGGTTTTACCTCCCCCCATGCCAACGTGTGTGTGCATGCATCCTAACCTGCCAGTATACAGACCAGTGACACTATAAAGCAACCGCACAAACAAGCTTGCATAACAAGCTAACATCATGATGACAGGACCACATTCACACATATCAACAATAACTTTAAATGTAAATGGGCTAAATGCCCTAATTAAAAGGCACAGAGTGGCAAATTGGATAAAGAACCAAGATTCATTGGGAGGCTGTCTTCAAGAGACCTGTTTCATATGCAGTAACACTCAGAGGCTCAAAATAAAAGGATGGAGAAAAATCTACCAAGCATATGGAAAACAGAGAAAAGCAGGGGTTACTATCCTAATTTTAGACAAAATAGACTTTAAACAAATAGAGACAAAAAAAGGGGAGCATTACATACTGGTAAAGATTTCAATTCAACAAGAAGACCTAACTATTCTAAATATATACACATTCAACACAGAAGCAACCAGAGTCATAAAGCAAGTTCTTAAAGACCTTCAAAGAGACTTAGACTCCTACAAAATAATAGTGGAGACTGCAACACCCTACTGACAGTATTAGATCATTGAGTCAGAAAATTAACAAAAATATTCAGGACCTGAACTGAGCACTGGATCAAAAGGACCTGATAGATATCTACAGAACTCTCCCCTCCCAAAACAAATAGAATATACACTCTTCTCATTGCCACATGCACATACTCTAAACTCTACCACATAATGAGACACAGAACAATCCTCAGCAAATGCAAGAGAACTATAACCATATCAACTACTCTCTTGCATCACAGCACAATAAAATTAGATATCAAGACTGAAATAATCACTGAAAAACATACAATTACATGGAAATTGAATAGCTGCACTTGAATGGCTTTTGAGTAAATAATGAAATTAAAGCAGAAATCAAGAAGTAAGAAGTTATTTGAAACTAATGAGAACCAAGACACAACATACCACAATTTCTGGGACACAGCTAAGGCAGTGTTAACAGGAAAATTTATAGCACTAAATGCCCACATCAAAAAGTTAGAAAGATCTCAACTTATCAACCTAACATCACAACTAAATGGACTAGAGAACCAAGAGTAAACTGAACCAAAAAACTAACAGAAGAAATAAGCAAAATCAGAGATGAACTAAGGAGATTGAGATATGAAAAAACTACTGAAAAAAATCAATGAATCCAAATAATCAATGGTTATTTGAAAAACTTAATAAGATACAAAACCAAGATTAAACTGACCCCAAAACTCGCAAAAGAAATAACCAAAATCAGAGATGAACTAAGGAGATTGAGATATGAAAAATCACTCAAAAGATTAATTAATCCAAATAATCAATGGTTATTTGAAAAAATAAATAAGAGAGACTGCTAGCTAGAATAATAAAGAAGAAAGAAGATCCAAATAAAAACAATTAGAAATTACAAAGGGCATTACACTCATCCTGACATTACCACTGAACCTACAGAAATACAAATAACCATCAGAGACTATTACGAATACTTCTATGCACCAACTAAAAAATCTAGAAAAAAATGGAAAAATTCCTGGACACATACACCCTCCCAAGACTGAACCCAGGAAAAAAAATGAATCCCTGCACAGACAAAAAAATGAGTTACAAAACTGAATCAGTAATAAAAAGTCTATGTATTAGTCCATTTTCATGCTGCTGATAAAGACATACTTGAGACTGGGTATTTATAAAGAAAAAGAGATTTAATAGACTCACAGTTCCACATGGCTGGGGAGGCCTCACAGTCATGGTGGAAGGTAAAAGGCATGTCTTACATGGCAGGAGACAAGAGAGAATTTGTGCAGGGAAACTCCCCTTTATAAAACCATCAGATCTCATGAGACTTATTCACTAACAAAAGAACAGCACAGGCAAGTCCTGCCTTAATTCAATTACCTCCCACCAGGTCCCTCCCACAGCACATGGAAATTATGGGAGCTATAATTCAAGATGAGATTTGGATGAGGACACAGCCAAACCATATCAGCCTATCAACCAGAAAAAAACCCAGGACCAGATAGATTCATAGCCAAATTCTACCATATATATACAATGAAGAGCTCCTATCACTCTTACTGAAACTATTCCAAAATATTGAGGAGGAGAGATTCCTTCTCAACTCATTTTATGAGGCCACTATTTTCCTGACATAAAAACATGTCAGAGACACAACAAAAAATAAAATTTCAGGCCAATATCTTTGATGAACATTGATACAAAAAACCTCAACAAAATAATTGCCAATCAAATCCAGCAGCACATTGAAAAACTAATCCATCATGACCAAGTAGGCTTTATCCCTGGGATGTAAGCCCAGTTGAACATACCCAAATCAATGAATATGATTCATCACATAAACAGAACTAAAAACAAAAACCAGATGATTATCTCAATAGATGCAGAAAAGTCTTTTGATAAAATACATCTTCACATTAACAACCCTCAATAAATTAGGCATCAAAAGAACACACTTCAAAATAATAAGAGCCATCTATGACAAACCTACAACCAACATCATACTGAATGGGCAAAAGCTGGAAGCCTTCCCTTTGAAAACCAGCATCAGTCAAGTATGCCTTCTTCACCATCCCTACTCTACAAAATATTCAAAGTTCCAGCCATAGCAATCAGGAAAGAAAAAGAAAGAAAAAGCATCCACATAAGAAGAGAGGAAGTCAAACTATCCCTGTTTCCAGATGATGTATTTCTATATCTTGAAAACCCCATAATCTTGGCCCAAAAGTTCCCTGATCTGACAAACAACTTCAGCAAAGTCTCAGGATACAAAATCGACGTACAAAAATCACTAGCATTTCTATATACCAACAACATCTAAGCTGAGAGTGAAATCACGAATACAGTCACATTCACAATTGCCACAAAAAGAATAAAATACCTAGGAATACGGCCAACCCAGGAAATGAAACGTCTCTACAACAAGAACTACAAAACACTGCTCAAAGAAATCAGAGGTGACACAGACAACTGGAAAAATCTTCCATGCTCATGGATAGGAAGAATCAATATTATTAAAATGGCCATACTGCCCAAAGCACTTTATAGATTCAATGCTATTTCTATCAAATTACCAATGACATTCTTCACAGAATTAAAAAATATTTTAAAATTCCTATAGAACCAAAAAAAGAGCCCAAATAGCTAAGGCAATCTTAAGAAAAAATAGCAAAGCTGGAGGTATCACATTACTTGACTAAACTGTACTACTAGACTACAGTGACCAAAACAGCATGGTACTGGTGCAAAAATAGACACACAGACCAATGGAACAGAATAGGGAGCCCAGAAATAATGCCACACATGTTTAACTTGATTTGCAACAATCCTAACAAAAACAAGCAATGGGGAAAGTATTCCCTATTCAATAAAATGTGCTAGCCAGACGCAAAAGATTGACACTGGACCCCTCCCTTATACCACATACAAAAATAAACTCAAGGTGGATTAAAGGCTTAAATGTGAAACATAAAATTCTAAACACCCAGGAAGATAACCTAGGAAATATCACTCTGGATGTAGGATTTAGCACAGATTTCATGACAAAAATGCCAAAAGCAATTGTAACAAAAACAAAAATTGACAAGTGTGACCTAACTAAACTTAAGAGCTTCTCAACAGCAAAAGAAACTGTCAGCAGAGTAATCAGACAACCTATATGATATGGTTTGACTGTGTGTCCACCCAAATCTCACATTGAATTGTGATAATCCCCATGTGTCATGGGGAGAGCAGGTGGGAGGTAATTAAATCATGGTTGCAGGTTTTTCTTGTGCTGTTCTCAAGATAGTGAATGTCTCACAAGATCTGAAGGTTTTATAAAGGGAATTTCAAAGCTGGAGACATCACACTACCTGACTTCAAAATATACTACAAGGCTACAGTAACCCAAACAGCATGGTACTGTTACCAAAACAGATACACAGACCAATGGAACAGAACAGAGGTCTCAGAAATAATTCCACACATCTACAACCATCTGATCTTTGACAAACCTGACAAAAACAAGCAATGGGGAAAGAATTCCCTTATTTAATAAATGATGTTGGGAAAACTGGCTAGCCATATGCAGAGAAGTGAAACTGGATCCCTTCCTTACACCTTATACAAAAATTAACTCATGATGGATTAAAGACTTAAATGTAAAACCTAAAACCATAAAAACCCTAGAAGAAAACCTAGGCAATACCATTCAGGACACAGGCATGGGCAAAGACTTCATGACTAAAACACCAAAAGCAATGGCAACAAAAGCCAAAACAGATAAATAGGATCTAATTAAACTAAAGAGCTTCTGCACAACAAAAGAAACTATCATCAGAGTGAACAGGCAACCTACAGAATGGGAGAAAATTTTTGCAATCTATCCATCTGACAAAGGATTAATATCCAGAATCTACAAGGAACTTAAATTTACAAGAAAACAAAACAACCCCATCAAAAAGTAGGTGAAGGATATGAACAGACATTTCTCAAAAGAAGACATTTATGCAGCCAACAAACATGAAAAAAAGCTCATCATCACTGGTCATTAGAGAAATGCAAATCTAAACCACAATGAGATACCATCTCATGCCAGTTAGAATGGGGATCATTAAAAAGTCAGGAAACAACAGATGCTGGAGAGGATGTGAAGAAATAGGAACGCTTTTACACTGTTGATGGGTGTGTAAATTAGTTCAACCATTGTGAAAGACAGTGTGGCGATTCCTCAGAACCAGAAATACCATTTGACTCAGCAATCCCGTTACTGGGCATATACCCAAAGGATTATAAATCATTTTACTATAAAGATACATGCACATGTATGTTTATTGCAGCACTATTCACAATAGCAAAGACTTGGAACCAACCCAAATACCCGTCAGTGAGAGACTAGATAAAGAAAATGTGGCACATATACACCATGGAATACTATGCAGCCATAAAAAGTATGAGTTCATGTCCTTTGCAAGGACATGGATGAAGCTGGAAACCATCATTCTCAGCACACTAAAACAGGAACAGAAAACCAAACACTGCATGTTCTCACTCATAAGTGGGAGTTGAACAATGAGAACACATGGATGCAGGGAGGGGAAGATCACACACTGGGGCCTGCTGAGGGGTGGGGGACTAGGGGAGGGATAGCATTAGGAGAAATACCTAATGTAGATGATGGGTTGATGGGTGCGGCAAACCACCATGGCACATGTATACCTATGTAATAAACCTGCACATTCTGCACATGTATCCCAGAACTTAAAGTATAATTTAAAAAAAAAAAAGAGGTGGGGGGAGTTCTCCTGCACATGCCCTCTTGGCCTCCACCATGTAAGACGTGACTTTGCTTCTCATTCACCTTCTGCTGTGATTATGAAGCTTCCCCAGCCATGCAGAACTGTGAGTCATTAAACCTCTTTCCTTTATAAATTACCCAGTCTCGGGTATTTCTTTATCAGCAGTGTGAGAATAGGCTAATACACTACAGAATAGGACAAAATATTTACAAACTATGTGTTTGACAAAGTTCTAATATCCAGCATCTATAAGGAAAATAAACAAATTTACAAGCAAAAAACAAACAACTCCATTAAAATGGGCAGATAACAAGAACAGACTCTTTCCAAAAGAAGACACACATGTGGCCAACAAGCTTATGAAATAAAGATCAATATCACTCATTGATCAGTATACAAATATGCTGATAAAGTATATTTGTGCAATTTTTAAAACAGTTTTAAATAACATACATAAGAGAAGAAATGTTTTAAAATAGAACTGAATGGCAACACATCAAAACTCTGGCATGAAGTCAAATCAGTATTTTGAAGGGAATTTAATTTTAACTGGTTATAATGAAAAGAGAACAGACTTAAAATCATTGTGCTATGCATGATATTTTGAGGTTAGAAAGCGTATACTATATATATGATAGAATAATAGAATGGAAGATCAACAAAGACCAAAATGGTTCTTTGAAGAGTAATAAAATAAATAAATTTCTGCTAAGGTTGACAAGAACAGAAAAATTTTCCTCTACTGGCAATTTATTGAGCTAGGTGCCACAAAGATTTTTACAGAAGTATAAGATAATGTCACACTTTTCATTAATTTTTTTGTTTTAGGCATTATATTGATTTTGCATTAAAATGTTTATGTTAACATGCAATGAACTTTCTACAGTTATTTAAATTAATAAATATCTTTAAGATTTCTAAATTTTAATTTATAATACAATAAGCATCAATAGATATAAGCTCCTGACCAAATCTCTTTAGGGTACTTAATAATCTTTAAGGTAATAAAGGGGTATGGTGATAGCTAATTTTATGCATCAGTTTTACTAAGTTATGCTACCACAATGTTTGGTCAAACATCAGTCTAAATATCTCTGTGGAGGTATGTTTTAGGTGAAATAAACACATAAATCAGTAGATGTTGAGTAAAGCTGATTATTCTCTACAGCATGGGTGGGCCTCTTCCAATCAGTTGAAGGCCTTGAAAGGGAAACACTAAGGTCCCCAAATAAGATGGAATTCCTTCAGATTTAAGCTGCAAAATCAGACATCTACTCTTCCCTGGATCCCCAGCCTGCTCACCTGCCCTACCAATTTTGGACTTAATAGTCTCCACAATCATGTGAGCCAAAGAATCTCTTCTCTCTCTCTTTATCTCTGTCTCTGCATGTATCTCTTTGTATATATATGTATACACACATGTATGTGTATGCATATATATCCATATGTACATATCCATATATGTATATGTACACACACAGAGATACACACAATACATATGTATATATACACATCAACATACAGACACACACACACAGACACACAGACACACACACACATATTCATTCTATTATATTTCTCTGGCAAACCTTAACAAATACAGATCCTCAGGCCAAAGGTTTGAGAACTGACGCCCTAGAGAAACGTTTACACATGTGCTTCAACATATACAATCTCTAGATATGCGGAATGCTCCTTGGAGCATTGTTTGTATTAGCAAACAATGAAAATCATCGAAGTAACATGTTAGTAACAAACATGGATAAATAATATGTGGGAAAAGTCACACAATGGATATTATAGAGCAGTGAAAATGAATATACTACAGCTGCACATAGCAATGTGGATAAAATGTAGAGACACTATATTGAGGAAAAAATAAGACTCAGATGACCTATACATTCTGACATATCTTAATGAAGTAAAAATAAAATATTCAGATATACTATATATATTATTATATATGTGAATACATGTATGTGACATAAAATTATATTTAGAAAAACAGTGCCATTCAAAATGTTCAGGTTGATTGATTGTCTCTAGGTGCTAAGTAGGGGAATGGGTCAAATAGGTAGGTGATTTCTATTCTATGAATGATTAAATCTATTGATTAGCTATTTGAAATTGGAAGTCTATTGTGAACAAATGACTTCAAATTTCAGTGACTTAACATGATAATTTGTTTTTTGGGGGTGTTATTTATGATTTGTAGGTCAGCTGGACCACTTAGCTTCAGGCTGTGGTAGTCGGGGTAGAATTGCTTCTCAATTCAGGTCTGCTAGAGCAACTCTGTCCTACACAGGTACATTCCGGGGCTGAGTCTGAAGGCATAGTAACTACTCACTGGCCATTTTTAACATTGAGGAAACACAGGACAGCAAGCTCTACACTGAATGCACATAGCAAGCCTTGGAATGCTTGATATTGGTTAATATCCATTGGTCAAAACAAGTCAAATGCACAAATAGAAATTCTAGGGGTGGGAAAGCACACTATTTCCAGGAAAGTAAGGAAGTGAGGAAGAAATATTTTGAAAAGCCATATAATTTACAAAAATAATTTTGTTCTAATTATAGGCAGAGTTTCTCAGCTATTTAATTTTTATTATTTATAAATTACATAAATGTCTCATAGTTTCTCTCATATAGCAAATATTTCTTACTAAAATTAAATATAGGTACGTACAAGAAAAAGCACCATTTAGAAAGCTAAAGATGTTGGATTTTATTGTTTAATCAGAAAGTGTATAACTATTCATAACATTTATAAATGTACATTGATATCATTTCTCTTTTAGAATAAAACTAAAAGCATTTTCAAGTGTACATTAACTGATGCCCAAAGTATTTTACTAACCCATTTTGCAGCAAAGAGAAATAAGCAAGGAAAACAAATTATTGATAATATAAAATACACACTATTATTCTCATTAAAATTACTTTTAATTATCAGTAAAATACAGTTTACAGAATAACCTAGCTAAACATTATGAGTTTGCAGGATTTTGTAGTTATTTTATTATCAGTTAGGATTCAAAACACTATGTTGCATATTGATTGTACATCCCTATGTGTTAAGTGCATATTCAAATTGTGTTCATCTCTTCATGGATACCTCTTTTAATCATTTTTAAAACTTCTTATCATACATATATGTGTGCGTGTATTTTTTTTTTTTTTTGCTGTTCCTCATTTTTCAAACCTACTCAATTGTTCTCTGCTTTCTAATTTAACTGTAATTTCATCAATACATGGAGGCTGCCTCTCCTAGGCCTCTCGATTCCAGCTTTTCTTTCCATGGAGAATATGTTTTTGTGTGCTTTATATCATACCTTTTGTTTGTCACTAAGTCCTCGGAAAATTCTTTTTGCAGTTTATGAAAAATATACAAATAATCATCATGTTTGGGACAACCAAAATTATAGTTTGCAAACAATAAGCATTATATTTAGCAACACATAGTATTTCCTATAATGGTTTCATTACACGTATTACATGCTCTTCATGTGCATTCTTGACATTTTTCAGACTTTACATAACTACAGAAACATAAGAGCTTGTAACTATTGGCAGGGCACCATGGCACATGCCTGTAATCCCAGCACTTTGGGAGGCCAAGACAGGGAGATTGCTTGAGCTCAGGAGTTCAAGACTATCCTGGGCAACACGGTGAAACCTCGTCTCTAGAAAAAATACAAAAATTAGCCTAGTGAAGTGGTGTGTGCCTGTAGTCATAGCTACTTGGAGGTCAAGGTGGGAGGATTACTTGAGCCGGGGAGGTGGAAGTTGCAGTGAGCTGTGATCGTGCCACTGCATTCCAGCCTGGGCAGAGTGAGACTCTGTCTCAAACAAAACAAAACAAAAACTTGTTTCTATTGAAAATGACTTTAGTTTTGAAAATCAAATATATTACAGGTGCCAGATTGATGCTAATTACTTTTTTTTAAAGAAATGTACTGAAGTGTTTTTATGAGAGGGGGTGGAACAGGAGGACTCAGTAGTTCTTACATCACTAAGTAGGAAGTGGAAAGTGTAGAAGCAAGAAGACTTGGTTGGCTTCTCATTCTGGCTCTGCATAAATGTCCCCACATGATCTTGGACAGTTTATTTAATATTTACATTTACCATCTCTGAAACTTACTGTCTTTATTTGGAAATATGGATAATAAATTCTGGTTGATATACTTTTAATGATTGTTTTGTAGATCTAGTAAAAGAATTCTTACAAGAGCAAATTTTTAATTATTTCTACCTTTCAAATTTGGGATTATTTTGTAAAAATTCTCTTGTTATCTCTAGTTAAGACTTTTGTTTTGTTTTGTTTGCTGAAATGAGTTGTTCCTCTCCTAGAAAATCTTCAGTAAAAAGTAATAGATTTATATGATCTGAAGAGAAGTCAGAATATAAGTTCTTATGTAGAATAGTTTATCACTATTTCCGTAACTAGTGGAATAAAATAAATTACTATCGTTATATTGTAGTCTCATTGACCTGTGTCTATCTATTCAATAGAACTATTTGAATTCATAAAAAGGCTATTAGTCACAATGTTCTCAGTTACCATAGAATATGTATGTATTAATTTCATGCAGCAGAATTACATACAACCAAAATCTAATAAAATTAAGCTCAAATATCTTATTGCATTGTATTTGTATAAGTAAAAGATATAATTTTGGTTTCACTGAGTCATAAAATTATTATATTAGAAAAACACTTAAAATTTAGATTACATAAAAGTATTAAGGCATATTTGAGATACCTTTAATGTACAGTTTGTGAAAACCCTCCAATCTTTATGAGTTGAAATAAAAGGCCTGTTTTCATGCAAGTTTCTTTAAACCCTTAGTCTTGATACAGCACTTCTGGCTGTATGAGGGCTGAGGGTAGAAAGTGAGGGCACTCGCACAGAGTAAAGTAAAGTAAGTACAAGCCCACATCAAGAATGATCTTGGTCTAACGTTTAAGTCTTTAATCCATCTTGAATTAATTTTTGTATAAGGTGTAAGGAAGGGATCCAGTTTCAGCTTTCTACATATGGCTAGCCAGGTTTCCCAGCACCATTTATTAAATAGGGAATCCTTTCCCCATTGCTTGTTTTTCTCAGGTTTGTCAAAGATCAGATAGTTATAGATATGCGGCGTTATTTCTGAGGGCTCTGTTTTGTTCCACTGATCTATATCTCTGTTTTGGTACCAGTACCATGCTGTTTTGGTTACTGTAGCCTTGTAGTATAGTTTGAAGTCAGGTAGCTTGATGCCTCCAGCTTTATTCTTTTGGCTTAGGATTGACTTGGTGATGTGGGCTCTTTTTTGGCTCCATATGAACTTTAAAGTAGTTTTTTCCAATTCTGTGAAGAAAAGCATTGGTAGCTAGATGGGGATGGCATTGAAGCCATCCTGTGAAGGATGCCATCCTTCCCTGCTTTATTTTTCTTCATAGTACTTACCACCATCTAAGGAATTATATAGCACTTATTTATTGTCTCTCTCCCTGCCAATAGAATGTAATACATAGGGGGCAGGAAATTTTTAAATTTGCTGCTATTTCCCCAAAGCCTAGCATGCTGCTTTGCACACAGAGACTCCCAATAAACAGCTGTTGAATCAATGATTTGATGAATGAAACACAATAATGAATTCCCTAAAATCCTGTTTTAAGTAGATAATTCAAACACTTCTTCAAGTTTATAAATATTAAGAAAGATGTATGCCAGTGGATTGTATGTGCCATTTGCCACTGGACATTTAATTTGAATATTTTCTTACAGAAGCTTTATTTCATAACATGGTAAACTATTTGCTTTTGAATTTTGCCCAAGTTATTATACATATAAGATATCTGACTATGCTGGAAGATATTACCACATAACCTTGAGAAATAGCATATCCCCAACCACATAATTTTTTTTTTGGATAGATGCATGACATAAATGAATTTAATGAATAAACAATTTGCTCCCATAAAATAAATTGTAAAAATCATGTGTCTTATCTTCTTTTACCAGTGAACTGTCAAATCCATCGAGTCTTTTGATCATCACAATAGGGTATTTCATAAAATCATGTTAGTGGACCAAATTCCAGCATTAAATCTGAATTGTACAAGTAGCTTCCAGACTGGTCTTCATTCTAATGCTTTTGCTTTCTATAATCTATTTTCAATACAGAAACCTGAAGAATCCTTTTTATGCCACTTGTCTGCTCAAAACTCTCCAATGGTTTCTCATTTCTCACAGTAAGAACTAAAAACCCTAACAACAAGACCCTAACAACGAAATAAAGCACTGCCCAATCTGCCTACCACCCACCGAGTTACCACTCTGACTTCTTCTCCTTCTACTCATCTCATTTCCTTCTACTCTAGCCACATAAGGACTTGCTCTTGCTATCTTTCTTCCTGAAATGTTCTTTCCCAGAAAACCAATGACAAGGCCCCTTCCCTTCATTTAGACCTTTACAGAAAGACACATCAGAGAAGAGAGGCCTATCTAAATTCCAGTCTCATCCCTAACACTATGCCCCTTACCTACTTTGTTTTTTTTTTTTTTTTTGCAAAATTTATCCTTATTAATTGATATGGTTTGGCTCCGTGTCCCCACCCAAATCTCATCTTGAATTGTACTTCCATAATTCCCACATGTTGTGGGAGGGACCAAGTGGGAGATAATTTGCATCATGGGGATGGTTTCCCCCATACTGTTCTAATGGTAGTGAATAAGTCTCTTGATATCTGATGGTCTCATTATGTGTTTCCGCTTTTGCATCTTCCTCATTTTCTCTTGCTGCCACTATGTAAGAAGTTCCTCTCTCCTCTTGCCATGATTCTGAGGCCTCCCCAGCCATGTGGAACTATGTAAGTCCAATTAAACCTCTTTTTCTTCCCAGTCTCCAGTATGTCTTTATCAGTAGCTTTAAAACAGACTGATACAGTAAATTGGTATCAGTAGAGTGGGACGTTGCTGACAAGGTAACCAAAAATGTGGAACTGACTTTGGAACTGGGTAACAGGCAGAGGTTGGAACAGTTTGGAGGGCTAAGATGAAGACAGGAATATGTGGGAAAATTTGGAACTTCCCAGAGACTTGAATGGCTTTGACCAAAAGCCTGATAGTGATATGGACAATAAGGTTCAGGCTGAGGTGGTCTCAGGTGGAGATGAGGAACTTGCGGGGAACTGGAACAAAGGTGACTCTTGTTATGTTTTAGCAAAGAGGCTATTATGTTTTAGCAAAGAGACTTTGCCCCTGCCCTAGAGATGTGTGGAACTTTGAACTTGAGAGAGATGATTTAGAGTATATGGAGCAAGAAATTTCTAAGCAGCGAAACATTCAAGAGGTGACTTGGGTGCTGTTAAAAAACATTCAGTTTTATAAGGGAAGCAGAGCATAAACGTTCAAAAAATGATAATGTTATAGAAAAGAAAAACCCATTTTCTGGGGAGAGAGTCAAGCCAGCTGCAGAGATTTGCATAAGTAACAAGGAGCAGAATTAATCCCCAAGACAATGAGGACAATATGTCCAGGGCATGTCAGAGGTTTTCATGGCAGCCCCTCCCATCACAGACCCAGAGGCCTAGAAGAAAATGGTTTCATGGGCCAGGGCCAGCCAGGGTCCCCATGCTGTTTGCAGTCTAGGGACTCGGTGCCCTGCATCCCAGCTGTTCCAGCTGCGGATGAAAGGGGCCAATGTAGAGCTTGGGCCATGGCTTGCAGAGGGTGCAAGCTCCAAGCCTTGGCAGCTTCCATGTGGTGTTGAGCTGTGAGTGAAGGGAAATCAAGAATTGGAGTTTGGGAACCTCTGCCTAGATTTCAGAAGATGTATAGAAACACCTGGATGTCCAGGCAGAAGTTTGCTGCAGGGGCGGGGTGCTCATGGAAAACCTCTGCTAGGGCAGTGCAGAAGGGAAATGTGGGGTCTGAGCCCCCATGCAGAGTCCCTACGGGGGCACTGCCTAGTGAAGTTGTGAGAGGACGGCCACCGTCCTCCAGACCCCAGCATGGTAGATCCACTGACAGCTTGCACTGTGCACCTGGAAAAACCATAGATACTCAATGCTAGCCTGTAAAAGCAGCCAGGAGGGAGGCTGTACCCTGCAAAGCCACAGGGGTGGAGCTGCCCAAGACCATGGGAACCCACCTCTTATATCAGCATGACCTGAATGTGAGACTTGGAGTCAAAGGAGATCATCTTGGCATTTTAAAATTTGGCTGCCTCACTGGAATTCAGACTGGCATAGGCCCAATAACCAATTTGTTTTGACGAATTTCTCCCATTTGGAACAGCAGTATTTAGCCAATACCTGTACCCCCATTGTATCTAAGAAGTAGCTTGCTTTTGATTTTACAGGCTCATAGGCAGAAGGGACTTTCCTTGTCTCAGATGGGACTTTGGACTGTGGACTTTTGGGTTAATGCTGAGATGAGTTAAGACTTTGGGGGACTGTTAAGAATGCATGATTGGTTTTGAAATGTGAGGACATGAGATTTGGAGGAGCCAGGGGTAGAGTGATATGGTTTGGCTGTGTGTCCCCACCCAAATCTCATCTTGAATTGTATTCCCATAATTCCCACGTGTTCTAGGAGAGACCTGGTGGGAGATAATTTGCATCATGGGGGTGGTTCCCCCATACTGTTCTAATGGTAGTGAATAAGTCTCATGAGATCTGATGGTTTTATTAGGGGTTTCTGCTTTTGCACCTTCCTCATTTTCTCTTGCCACTGCTAAGTAAGAAGTGCCTTTCAGCACCCACCATGATTCTGAGGACTCCTCAGCCATGTGGAACTGTAAGTCCAATTAAACCTCTTTTTCTTCCCAGTCTCAGGTATGTCTTTATCAGCAGTGTGAAAACAGACTAATACATAAATGTACTATGTATTTTACTGATTTTTCTGTTTATTTGCTTTCCTCAAGCTCCCACAGTTTTGTGGGCCGCTGCTTTACCTACTTCTTTATTCTTTGGTACATCCACAGAAAATAAATGCCTTTAACTTAGGCTCCATTTTCTGCCTGAATCCAGTTCTTATAGAAAAATATTTTTTATTGAAAGCCTCAATCTTATCCTCTTGCAAAGTCTTAAATTACCAGATCTCTGGGCCTAAATATGAAAACCCAGCTGTTATACCTGTTTTTCATGAGACTCTAGGAGATGCCTCATTTTCATTCAGACCAGGATCCAGAGCTTGTGATAGCTCCAGAGGCAAGAGCTCTCCATTTCCAAACCTCTTGTCTGTTTCTTACCCTGTGTTCACATGGTTCTATAGGACAAGAAAGCCACTCTATTGAGAGTGATTTTTTAACCATATACTCCAGGCATTCTTTACACTCAACCTTGGCCCTGCACATCACTGAGTCTACTTATACAACTGAGAAAATTCTACAACTCAACTTCTTGTCTGCTGCTTGGGTATGTATCTTCCAATAGATGCTGTGCTATAGATTATTGTATTTTTTAATTTATGAATTTATTCCATTCCTTAATATTCACTACAAAAAATGGGACAAATATAAAAACATGTACATACATTCCTGTACATGTTTACATGTTTTCTTTGGACTAAATATTGAGAATTAGAAGGCAGTACATTCAGAGATCATTTTTTCCACCTCGCCTTCACCAGCATAGAATTACTTTTACTGAATTACCAGTGGTATTATTCCTCTTCACTACAATAACAAAAGTTATAAGACATGGTCTTATGGGCATTACTGAAAGGTTGTTGTTGAGGCTATTGCTCAATAGATTTTAAATAAGAGTATCATCTACTCTTAAAATGGACCAGGGTGAAATGCTTTCAGGCCTTACTAGCAAAAGTCATTATTTAGCTGCTGACGGTCTGAGACTATTTCTTTTAATGACAGTGAAAATCACATAGCTGACTAAGCCTCCTTCTTTTTGTAGGCTGCTATGATACTTAGGCCCAAAATTGAAGCCCTCCTCTGGTAATTTAGAAAACTCTTGGCTTTTATTAATTAATGAATATCCATAAAGTAGAAAATATTTAAGGCATATTACATGCATTTTAAATATTAATCTGACTACTAGCTTTATTTTATTTTACATGTCCTATGTTATCCTTTACAGCAATTATTTCTTTAAAAAACACACATGCTGGCCGGGCGCGGTGGCTCACGCCTGTAATCCCAGCACTTTGGGAGGCCGAGGCGGGCGGATCACGAGGTCAGAAGATCGAGACCATCCTGGCTAACACGGTGAAACCCCGTCTCTACTAAAAACACAAAAACAAAAAAAAAAGTAGCTGGGCGCAGTGGCGGGCGCCTGTAGTCCCAGCTACTCGGGAGGCTGAGGCAGGAGAATAGCGCGAACCTGGGAGGCGGAGCTTGCAGTGAGCCGAGATCGCGCCACTGCACTCCAGCCAGGGGGACAGAGCTAGACTCTGTCTCAAAAAAAAAAAAACACACATGCTATCAAGCCTTCTAAATTTCTTTGGAAAATGAATGATACAAAATATTTAAAATTTACAAGTTGTACAATGTTCTAGAAATATACAGATGATTGAATAAACTCTGCCTTAGAACGAATTAATTGTAATATTTTCATGTGTATTTTAATATATGAAAACACAGGATATAGTTATGGGACAGAGCAGAATGTAATCAATTTTCTAGGCCTAAAAGGTGGTTATGAAGGCTATGGCCTTTAAAATGATGAACACATCTGAACAAAATCTATACATATGAGTAGGTGTTCACAATGTAAAAATAGGAGAGGAAAAATGATGAATGTCCAGGATGTGGACATTATATTCAGAAATTTTTAAGTAATTTGCATTCAGGAAGAGAAGAATAATAGAACAATTAGTCTAAATAGATAAGCAACAGTCAAATAATAAAAGGGCTTAGGAAAGGCAGTCCTGAGAAGTTTTAATCTGTAGGCCAAGAGGAGAGATGAAAGAATTTTAAGCGGAGTTAGAAAAATAATCGTGTATTAATTTTAGAAGAACTCCAGGGGCATGATGAAGACCCGGTTTGTTGCAGGGAGAGGACAGAAATTATGTTAAAGAATTGCTAACAATTTATCTTACAGCCTTGCACTTAGTTTTTGAACTTAATTATTTTAATATCTGTGTTTTGTATAATCACAGTCATTCCGAGATATTGGTAAATGAGTCTCGAGGCAGTCTGTCTCACATTTGTCTTTTTCATTTAACTAAAGGATTTTTCCAAGTCTGACTTGTAACAAATGGAGACACGCTATTCTTGCAGTGAAAAATCCCCCCTGTGATGCATCTGCTTCTCTGTCTTCTTTTGACCTCTGAGCTGAATTGGTAAAAATCTTGAATTGCAAAATTTGTCAATGTACCCATTTCTGCATTTTAGGAATACACGGTAACCAAAATATGTGAGTGTGATGCTGAGTTCAAGTCTAAGGAGGATTGATTTGATGATACATTCTAGGTCAACAAAGGCAGAATACATTTGTCATCATCTGTAGTCTCTGACTAAATATGGAATGCAATACTTTCTTCACAATCTCTGCTTTGGTACTAAGAATTGTACAAAGCTGCATCAAGACAAGGATAGTGAAGAGAATTGTTTTTCACAAACTTGTGAAGGTTCTAAGTAAAACTCAGCTCAATACTTTTTAAATAATTATTCTCTAGATAACATTTGGAAGGTAAAAATAGAAAAAAACCTCTTTATTGCATGTTTGAGAAGAAGCATTCAATATTAAGGCTCAGATTTTTTCAGTTATTGCACACCTGACAAAGCCACACTATTTGAAGGCCCTAGGATGAGGAAGAGCAGGATAGCTCTATGGTTCTGGAAGCAATAGTTCCTCTGTTCCTCATATAAATGTGGTTGTTTTCCATCAATGGTCATATTATAGAATATTATAGTGACAATTTGAAAACACTTAAAACTAGCATGGTGAAACTGAATTCATGTGTCATGTATCACAGAATTCTAGAATCCCAAGCCTGGAAGAGGCTTTAAATCCATTTAATCTAATCACAGATCTCTCATTTTAATTTTTTCTACTAATATTCTATTGATTTTATAATTTTATCTGCAGTCTCTATATAAAACTTCTAGTAAGAGGGAACACAGTTCATTTGGTTGCAAGCAGCTGTGTTAGAAAGTCTTCCTTTTATTGATATGTTTTTCTTCTATATAAGGGATATCATCCTTGGCATTATTCAGAATTCAAATAATTCCTCTTTCACTCAGTAGCCTTTAGAGTACAGGAGGAAAGCTACCATGTCCTAGAAAGACACTCCGTTCATCTCCTTTATCACCCAAATATTATTCTTCAGGCCATTTCCACTTTACAAGTACACCAAGTTCTAAGCAGCTCACATCCACACTATCCTAACTCACAACTGGCCTATTTATATTGAATAAGGCATATATTTCCATTATTCTATTCTAATCTGGTATCCTATCCCTTCAAGTCTTGGTAATAAAATATATGATCACATGTATTTTCACACACTGAAATATGAGATTCACTTTACTTAGTTTTCATTCCCTGCGGCAACAGATACTCTTTCTTATCCTTTGACTAATTACTTCTCATGTTTCATTTCCAAATTGCTATTTTCCTTTCCATGAGAGATACTATCTTCCTAATAAGCAGACTCACATTCAGGTTGAATTTCTATTGATAAGATCAGTTTATTTCAGGACAAGTAACACCGTCTCTAATATTTTGAGCTATACTGTATTCCTACTCAAGAATCCAACTATTTCAGTTTATTAAGTCACTTTTCAGAAATCCAAATTCATTCATTTAAACCATGTTTAAAATCCAGCTGTGTAAATCAGGCCCTTCGTCCTTAAAGTATAAATAAAAGAAAGAAGCAGTGATAACAATGCATGCATAACCAAGTCCGTGAATTTTCTGACAAAGATTTTATAATCATTAAAACTTTGTTGGTCTTTCTGGGAGAACCATCTGTTCCACCATAAATTCAGTGGGGGAGCAACAGTCATGACCCCAGCAGGTTCTCCATCACGTTTCTAATAAACTCCAGAAAAGATCACAGTTTTCATCTGAATTTGACATGTATCTATAGATCAGATATACTTCACCAGGACTGTACTATTCACCAAGGAATTGATAACCCTCAGGTAAGCATTTAGTTTTCTGTGTGAATTCCTTACCCAAAGTTTTACAAGATTAAGTAAATAAGATCTTTTAGGTATACAAATCAAGTGCCCAATGGCTCTTAGTTGTTCTGGAAATAAGATAAATTAGAACATCAGGAAAAATCAGAACTTTCATGCTCTTATCACATCTTTGCCATTTAAAAGCTTTGTTTCTGAAACATACATAGTCTTTCTGGACCTTTCTGTTGTTAGTGAAACACACTTAGTTTTTCAGTATTCTCATCAATAAAAGGAAAAAATGAGATCTCCTTACTGTGATTCTATAGGGTAGATCAAACTAAGGCCGTTTGCCAAAATATAAACCACAACACAGTTGTGGGTACTAAGAGATCAAATTTGTCCATCTTCATATAATAGTCTTTTAAAAATTGTCACTTGCCTGGAGGCCAATGCTTTGAAGAAATTTTACAAAAGAAGTAACCCAAAGATAGGAAATCCTTTTCATAGGAGGATGATTGCTATTGTTTTCATCTTCCAGGAAGTCAGTCCTTTCTTGCAGAAAAGATGGGATTTTATGAGCAGAATAAATGTGAACCCCACTGGGCAATCACTCTAAGTAAGGACTAAATTACTGGCTATGGAACAGTTAGCTATAGCAGAAGCTGGAATTGGAAATTAGATGCACATCATCTGAAGGTATAGATTAGCACAGCGTGTGATGAGCTCAGTGATTGGGGATGCTACCCACTCGAGCTATGCACAAGAAATGCCCTGAGACCAACAATAGGCAGATGAGGAGGGTACAATCTCTAGAAAATAAGATAGCTTAAAGATGAAACCATAAGGAAATGCATGTGGGTGGACATAGAAACATAAAGAAAAAACACATTTTAAAATATATCCAAGAATACAATAAAGTCATAGATACAAAATCATAAAGTGTCAAGAAAGTAATGAAGTTTAAAATACATTGCAACATTCAAAGAAAAACATGAAGAAACCCAGTCTGCACAATAAGCAGCATAAAGACTAGTATCTCATTATAGAATTATTATAATATACTTATTGAAGGGGTATTGGTATTCCAAAATAAACTCATACTTGTAAGTCATAGCCAAAGATGCATCAATGTTGATTTTCTGTTCAATACATCAAATTATCCATGACGGTATTACCTTTCATTGATGCATAACATATGTACATAGTTTCAGGGTACATATAATAATTTAATACACTCATATAATTGGTAAAGATCAAATCAGTGTACTTAGGATATCCATCACCTAATATTTGTCTTGTCTTTCTGCTGGAACTATTCAAATTCTTCTCTTCTAGCTTTTTTGAAATATACAATACATTGTTGTACAATATAGTCACTGTACAAGTCTATCTATCACTAGGTCTTATTACTTCTATCAAACTATGTATTTGTACCCATTAATCAACTTCTCTTCATCCTCCCTTTACCCCTCCCCTTCTCACCACTCTCTGGTAATGACCAACCTACTCCCTTTAATTATGAGATTCACTTTTTTAGCTTCCATATGAGTAAGAACATGTGTTTGGCTTTAACATAAGACAGTGAGAACATGTGAGAACATGTACCAGGCTTATTTCACTTAACATAATGAGCCACCAGTTCCATCCATGTTGCTGCAAATGACAGAATTTCATTTTGGTATAGCTAAATGATATTCCATCATATATATGTATATATGGTGAATTGTAGATATAAACACACACATAATAGAATATCATATATATGTACGTATCTATGTGCGTGTGTGTGTGTGTATATATATATATATATATATATATATATATATATATCACATTTTATCCATTTAACCATTGATGGACACTTAGGTTGCTTCCACATTTTGGCTATTGTGAATAGTGTTGCAGTAAACATGAGAGTGTAATGTCTCTTCGATATACTGATTTCCTTTCTTTTGATTATATACCCAGTAGTGGAATTGCTGGATCATATGTAGTTCTATTTTTTTTTAGGTATCTCCATGCTGTTCTCCATAGTAGCTATATAAATTTACATTCCCACCAACAGTATAAGAAAGTTCCCTTTTCTCTGCATCATCACCAGCATCTGTCTTTTTTATAATGTCCTTTTAATAAAAGCCATTTTAGCAGGTGCAGGATTGATATATTATAGTTTTGATTTGTGTTTCTCTGATGATTAGTGATGAGTTTTTTTTTTCATATACCTTTTGGCCATATGTATGTCTTCTTTTGATAAATGTCTATTCAGGTCTGTTGGCCATTTTACTGGACAATTTATCCATTTGCTATTGAGTTGTTTGAGCTCCTTATATATTCTGGTTATTAATTCCATCAGATGGATAATTTGCAAATATTTTCTTCCATTCTATGGATTGTCTCTTCACTTTGTTGATAATTCCATTTATTGTGCAGAAGATTTTAGCTTGATATAATCCTGGTTTTTCTTTTCATTTTTTTTATTTTTTATTTTTTGCTTTAGTTGCCTGTGCTTTTACAGTATGAAACACAAAATCTTTGCCCAGACCAATGTCCTGGGGTGCTTACCCAATGCTTTCTTCTAGCAGTTTCATAGTTTCAGGTCTGAGATTTAAGACTTTAGTCCATTTTTATTTTTGTGTGTGGTAAAAGATGGGGATCCAGTTTTATTCTTCTACATAATTATATAGTTTTCCCAGTACCATTTATTAAATTTAGCTTCCACATGAGTGAGAACATATGTAGAATATCCTTTCTCCATTATGTTCTTAGCACCTTAGCCAAAGATGAGTTGGATGTAAATGCACGGATTTATATCTGGGTCTTCTATTCTGTTCCATTGGTTTATGAGTCTATTTTTATCACAATAATTTGGTTACTATGTCTTTGTAATAAATTTTGAAGTCAGGTAGTGTGACTCCAGCTCTGTTCTTTTTGCTCAGGATTGCTTTGGCTATTCAGGGCTTTTTTTTTTTCCATAGGAATTTTATGATTGTTTTTTCTATTCCTGTGAAAATGGCATTGGTATTTTGATAGGGATTGCATTGAATCTGTAGATCACTTTGGGTAGTATTGTCATTTTAAAAGTATTAATTCTTCCAATCCGTGAGAATGAAATATCTTTTCATTTGTTTCTGTCCTCTTTGATTTCTTTCATTAATGCTTTATAGTTGTCTTTGTACAGACATTTAACTTATTTGGTTAAACTGATTGCTAAGTATTTTATATTATTGTAGCTATTGTTAATGGAATTGCATTCTTGATTTCTTTTTTAGATTCTTCACTGTCAGTGTATATAAATACTATTGATTTTTGTATGTTGATTTTGTGGCCTGTAACTTTACTGAATTCATTTATCAATTCTTACTGTTTTTTGGTAGAGTCTTCCAGCTTTTTTTTTTTTTTTTTTTTTTGAGATGGAGCCTTGTTCTGTTGCCACGCTGGAGTGCAATGGCACGATCTCAGCTCACTGCAACCTCTGCCTCCTGGGTTCAGTGATTCTCCTGCCTCAGCCTCCCAAGTATCTGGGACTACAGGCATGTGCCACCAAGCCCGGCTAATTTTTTGTATTTTTAGTAGAGATGTGGTTTCACCATGTTAGCCAGGATGGTCTCAATCTCCTGACCTCGTGATCTGCCTGCCTCAGCCTCCCAAAATGCTGGGATTACAGGTGTGAGCCACTGTGCCAGGCCGTCTTTAGGTTTTTCTAAGTATAGAATCTTGTCTTCTGTGAACAAGGCTAATTTGACTTATTCCATTCCAGTTTGGAATGGAATACTTTTAAATTTCCTTTTCTTACCTAATTGCTCTGGCCAGGGTTTCCAGTACTGTTTTGAATAAGAGTGGTAAAGCGGTAAGTGGGCATCCTTGTCTTTTTCTCCAAATCTAGAGGAAAGGTCTTCAATTTTCCCCCATTCAGTAAAGTGTTAGCTATGGGCTTGTCATATGCAGCCTTTATTATTTTGAGGCATGTTCCTTCTACATCCATTTTGATGAGGGTTTTCATTATAAAGTGATTTAAATTTTATCAAATGCTATTAAAATAATCATATGGTTTTCATTCTGGGTTATGTTAATATGATGTACATATTTATTGATTTGTGTATGCTGAACCATCCTTGCATTCCTGAGATGAATCCCACTTAAATATAGTGAATGATCTTTTTAATGTGTTCTTGACAAAAGTTTTCTAATATTTTCTTGAGAATTTTTGTGACCCTGTTCACTAATATTATACAGTGGGCACTTTTGGCCTCCTTTATAGCCTTTAATCTGTAGTTTATTTTATCTGATATAAGTATAGCTACTTCTGCTCTTTTTTAGTTTTCAGTTGCATAGAATATCATTTTCCAATCTTTTCACTTTCAGGCTACATATGTCTTCACAGATGAAGTTTCTTATAGGCAGCATAAAGTTAAGTCTTGTTTCTTTACTCATTCAGCTATTCTATGCCTTTTAATTGGATAATTAAGTTCATTTACATTCAGTGTTATTACTGTAAATAAGGACTTACTACTGCCATTTCGTTGCTTGCTTTTCAGTTGTTTGTAATTCATCTCTTCCTTTCTTTCTTGTTGTATTCTTTTGTAGTTAAAAGATTTTGATTTTCTCTGCTAGTATGTTTTAATTTGTTGCTTTTTATTTTTACTTTATCTATTATAGGTTTTTGTATGTGGTTACCATGAGTCTTACAAAAATATCTTATAGATATAATAAAGTTATTTTACAGATATGACAAGTTATCTTAGATCACAAAGAAAAAATGGAAACAAATAAAAAAAAAATGAAAAATCTGCATTTTAACTCCATCCCCGCAACACACACATACATTTTGGCTCTTTGTTGTGTTAGTTTACATATTTTATATTACATATCTCTTAACAGGTTCCTGTAACTATTATTGTTTTTGATAGAACTGTCTTTTGGACTTCATACTAGAGTTATGAGTGAATTGCACACCACAATTACGGCACTACAGTATTCTGGGTTTGGCCATGCACTTAATTATAACAGTGGGTTTTATACCTTCAGATGCTTTTGTTTGTTTCCTGCACTTTTTTTTTTCTTTCAGATGGAAGAACTCTCTTTAGTATTTTTTGTAAGACATATCTGGTGGTGATCAACTCTTTTAAGCTCTTGTCTGGGAAAGAATTTTTCTGTTTCATAGCTGAAGGACAGCTTTGTTGAATACAGTATTCTTGTATGGTGATTTTCTTTTTCTTTCAGCACTTTAGTAGAAATGTCATTCTACTCTTTCCTAGCTTGTATGGTTTCTGTTGAGATGTCTGTTTCCAGGTGAACTGGAACTCCTTTTTATTTTCCTTCTTTTCTTTTTCTGTTTTTGGGATTCACTCTTTGTCCTTGACTTTTGAGAGTTTGATTATCATAGGTCTTGGGTAGTCTTGTTTGTCAAATCTGTATGATGTTGTTCGCCTGTGTGTGCTTGGATGTAACTTACATGTATGTGTTTTCTCCACACAAGTTTGGAAAAATATGCTGGTTTGTTTTAGCATAAGCTTTCTGCCCCTTGCTACTGTTCAACTTTCTCATGAACACTAATAATTCTTAAATTTAGTCTTCTGAGGTACTCTTCTATATCTTTTAGGTGATCTTTTTTGGTCTTTAGACTTTTTTCTCCTCTGTATATTTTTAAGTAGGCTGTGTTTGAGTCCACTGACTCTTTCATCTGCGTGGTCATTCTGCTATTGAGAGTCTTCAATGAATTTTTTACTTCAGCTTATGTATTTCTCAGCTGTAAGATTTCTGTGTGATTTTTAATTATCTTAATCTCTTTACTAAATTTTTCTGATATATTTCTGAATTTCTTTTCTGTGTTATCTTGCAGATCACTGAGCTTTCTTAAAACTACCATTTTGAATTCTTTGTCAGAGAGCTCACATATTGCCATCTCATTGGAGTCACTTATTAGTTCCTTGTTTTTTATGTTTGGGGAAATCATGGTTTCCTGTTTGCTATTATTTCTTGTAGACGCATATGTATGTCTTTGCATTGAAAGATTAGTTATTTATTTCAGTCTTCTCTGTCTTGCTTGTTTTGATTTTTATTGGATACATTTCCTCACAGATTTTTACTGCTAGGTCATCATCTCCTTTTCAGCTCTGGGTGGTAGCCTTCAGCCCAGGTTTGCCTTGGCTCTAGTAAAAGCTCAAAGTGCTGCCTTTCCCAAGTGGAGAAGGTCCTAAAGGGGATGTCCTGGCAGGGAGGAAGGCTGTCTAGGGTTTTGTGTTCTAGGGACCTATGAGATGAACCTCCTTTCGTGTGGTGCTGCTATACAGTCATTCTGATTTGGCATCTCCTTTGGCAAATTACATCTCCAAATTACAGATTACATTTTCTAGGGCTGGGGATGATAATTCTACCTCCATCCTTTGTCACTGGCTATTCTCAGTGATATTTATCCCTTTAAGTACTTGTAATGCTTTCTGTGAGTAAAAACAGAAACATGTCTCCTGCCAGGCTACCCAATATGATGGGGAAGATGGTTGTCCATCTTGATCTCAGTTTTGCCAGTGCAGAAACAGTGAATTGGGAAAAATTTTTCTCTTCACCTGGGGGCGGGCAGAACGAGGGGACAGATATTGCAGATGTGGAAGTCCTATTGTCTTACCATCTCCTTAGAGTTATTAATATTACACTTCTTTGTGGCCCCAGGAATTCTCATTTCCTTATTTGAGTTCTGGGGTATTTCTGGTGACAATCTTGACACTGTATATTTGTTTTCGGCTTTCTATTAGGGGAAGTGAAGCCAGGTTCCATCTACATCACAATTTTGGAACTGGAAGCCTCCTATGATTGTATTGCTTTTAATCATCTTTTCTTTTTTCTTTGAATACCAGCTAAGAAATTCAAAATACATTTCATCTAAAGTAGAAAAATATGAATTTGAATGATCTCTACTGACAACTGCTATTGTCAGTGTAGGGTCAGATCACCTCAGAATGATTGTATCTATAGCTCTGTCTACTTAGGTATTAGGTACTGTGGTTGGTATCTCTAAAAGTAACAATTTAAAACATATTTTGAAAGCCATAAAATATTACTCCAATATAATACTCATCCTTAATATAATAGGATTGAGATATTTGGGACTATACAGCATGCATGCCGATGATGAACTTCTTCATTTAAATCTCTATTCAAAGTGTCCATCAATTGACTTAAGAATTGTAATTATATTAGCACTACCTGAAACTCTTAATAGCGACCCATTAATGACAGAAATAAGCATAGTAAAATTGTTATTATGCTTTTTAATGTATATTCTGTGTATATAAAATGATGTTTAATAAAGTGTAAAAATTAAAACAAAAAGAAAAATACCAATGATTTCTAAATTAAAGATTGTATTTCAAAGTTCAGAAAGTCTTCAAAGAAAACATGATTTTAAAATAACATTAAAAAAGTGATTGAATATTAATCAAGTGTTAAGTTGGAATGATGACTTTCTAAGCTCTATGCTCATAGAGAAAAATCTCTTCATTCCCCTCCTCCTCAAAATGATGTCAATTAAACTACATCAAATGCCAAACTTCAACACATCAAAATTTAACTAATGAAAAGATAGATGAGCAAAGCAACATCCTGCTATTTTATAAATAAAAAGAAATATATTTGATTTATAACTAGTTCATACAAATTGAATATAATTATGCAAGAAAAATTAATAGGCGGCTAATTAACAAAACAAAAAATACAACTGGCCTATATATAGAATAAGAGTTAAAGAAAATAATTGAAGAAATATAAATGAAACCATCCTTTCTGTCTACCAAAATAACAAATAACAGTCATCTTTAATTATTGCTCTTTATTATTAAAATGCTGAATTTTTCATAAAGATATTTGAAATAAGAAAGCAAACAATGGAAACATTTTTTTCCCATTACCTACTTTTGAGACTTCTCAGTTTTATAATAGACGATTTACTAATAACAAAATATATTTTGTGTAGCTCACGCACATTTACTCAGTCTTCAAGTCCTGAACAATATTTCTTGGTGCAAATAAATAATTGAATGTCAGTGAAAAATACAATAAGATTACTTAAAGGAAAATGTCACTTACTAATATGTTTTCAGATTTAACACAATGGTTTCTCTATTTAGACTGTACAGTTCTACATTTGGGTGTTTTCCTCACACAGTCTCTGGATATTTACCAATGCCACTAAAGTCATTAGCTTAGAAATTTTCTAAAAAGTGTCCTTCTCACTGAACTTGAACATGTTTATAAGGCTTGAAATTGCTTAATTCACTTAAATGACACTAAATTATGGCTGATGTTGCTTTATTGAAATTAAACTCAATCGTACAACTTTCATAAAGATAACTACAAGGGAAATTACTTTATGATCTCAATATTTTCATATTATAATTATTTCATCTGCATCTACCACCTTACACACTGTAAAATTATTCCTCAACAATTTTCTTCAAATAATAATGTAGAACACTTTATAGTATTATATTCAGAGGGTACAAAACACTTTACAATGCTGTAGCAGTATATTTGAGTGTTGAAGTCGAGATATTTAGTCGATTAGAGGCTTCCCATAGGCAACATTTGATGTCATCATTTTTCTCAACTTGTCAGATGTGGTAGAGTACTTTACACAGGTGGGCGGTTAAAAAATATGTATATATATGTATATATATGCATATGTATATATATGTGTATATATATGTATATGTATATATATGTGTGTATATATGTATATGTATATATATGTGTGTGTATATGTATATGTATATGTATATATATATTTTGTGTGTGTGTGTGTGAGCAACAAGGCTGTTTATTTCACCTGGGTGCAGGTTGGCCAGAGAACAGCCCCCTTTGACTGTAAATATTAACAAAGAAGAACAGATATATTTAGTGAGAAAACTTTGTTGTCAGCATTACTATTTCCCCTACCTTAAAAGACTCATAGATTTAAAAAAAAATCTATTTTGTTGCCCAAGGAAATATAACCACAAGTCTAATATGTCTTTGGTATTTTAATATAATAATTACATACCTAGATAATTCTTGTAAGATTTTCTCAGCCTGGTAAAATATATTGAGAACATTTTTACATCAAAATTTAGGTATCTTTTAGATGATATATTTATACACTATATAGAAGGTGATTTAAGTTGTTACTTTCTATCTAAAGTTAAAATGATTTATTTTACACTTAATTTTAATTTATATTTTGGATGCAAATGGCTTTCTATCTTTGTAAAGTGCCATTTACTGATATTGTACTCAAACAGCAAAATTGTTTAAGATTTGGAAATATACCTTATGAAATGTTTAATGCAAAGACATTTAAAATATGGCCTTTAAAAAAATCCCTTAAAGGTTTTTTAATAAATATTTTTTGGTGTTTTAAAACTAGTAAACAATGAAAAGAACAAATATTAAAGCAAAAATTCAGTATATCATCACAGGTCATTCATACCAGTAGTATATCAGTTCTATGAAGTAGATTTGATTACGTTCTGTGCATTGAGAACTATATTAGCATTTTCATCCCTTGTAGGAGTGAGGGAAGAAATGTTTTCCTCCAAATATGTTTTTATTTTCTAGTCTAATAAGCATCTCACTAGAATAATTCTAAATGAACTGTATGTGCCCTCAGCTCTATTCTCTCTTTCCACTCAGTTACCTGACATACAATGGCAATATGATGTCAATATAAAAGAAAAGCTTAGGAGTAAATTCTTTGCCTTAGAAAAACATCTGTTTTCCAGCTCTATCATTATTAGACATGAGACAGCATTAGTAACAATGGCAATTTTTCCACCACCAACTTTCATGTGTACTTACATTGTCCTATTAATATGTATAATGTATAACATATTTATTTATTAAATATTTGTCTAAAGAACTAATAACTGAGTGTATGACAGTTCTCTTGTACTGTCAGTCATCAAAGAATAACCTCAGTTGAGTTATTTCAAAACTAGCTTGTGGTCTAATTTAAGTTTTTCTAGAGATAATAATGTACCTAACTTTTCTCAAAACCATATAGAAGTGGCCAAGCTGAGGATAGTTCTAAGTAAATCTCTGAATGCTCTAACTTATAAACAGGAGCTTTGTCAGAAAATATAACTTATAAACAGGAGCTTTGTCAGAAAATAAAATGTTAAATAATTTCCATGGAAAAATAAAGAAATTATGAAACAGTAACATATGTAGCTTATTTGAAAGGTAATATAATTCCCTTGTAGAAAAGGTCACATCACAAATAAGAAAACATAAGTCTATTCAAAGCATCCACAGTTCTTGCTCCTTCAAGGTAAACACTGTTGTATCTTTCCAGAACTGTGTTTCTGAAAGAAATACAAACTAAATAAAATGTAAAATAAACAATATATGCTCAAAAACATTGAATTTTTGTTTAAACAATAACTCTATCTCTCTAAAAGCAAATTAAAATAAATCAGAACAGAAAAGTACATATTAGGTTGGTGCAAAAGTAACTGTCGCAATTACCTTTGCAACAACCTAAATAGAAAAAGTGGAAAAGATAAAGTACAATTTAATAATACATAACAAACTCTACCATCCGTTAATATCTATAATCAATATTTCCTAAAATGGATCTTAGAATTGTTTCTTTACATGTTGGCAGCTGGAAATAGATGTAGATATATACATAGAAAACATATATATATATAATTTTAAAAATTTTTATTAAAATTAGTCATACTCTATATTATTTTACAATATTTTGCTAAAAATTACTATGATCTGAATTCACCTGAAAAAAGGTAAATTAAACTGCAGAAAGTTTTGAACGAGTGCCTTTTTCTTCCACTCCAGTTTTAAATTATGAAAAATTTTAGTAGTTAATATTTTTTAAATTACATGTTTCATCACCTGATAGGATGTATTGAAGACACATCATCTTTATGTTATTCATCTCAGAAATCTCTAATTTTAATCAGGAGAAAATATCAGATGAATATGATATGAGAGTCACTTTACAAAATACATAACCAGTAGTCTACAAAAATGTCAAGATTGTGAAAAACAAAACAAAACAAAACAAAAAAACAATGGAGGAACTGTCACAGATTGGAGATGAAAGAAACATGACTATTAAATGCAACAATAGATGCTTGATAGGATTCAGGAACAGAGAAACAACATGAATGGAAAAACTGGAGAACTCTGATTGAAGTCTATAGTTAGTTAAAAGTATGATGCCAGTGTTAATTTCTTATTCTGTTAATTGTATTGTGGTTATGTAATATGTCAACATTAGGGTAAGACAGACTGAAGACAATATCAGAACTCTCTGTACTATATTTACAACTCTTATGTAGGTCTAAAATATTAACAAAATTTTAAAGTTTTAAAAATAGAAAAAAAATCTTATATTTCACTTTTATAACATTTCTTCCAACTCCCAGCTCTAAAAGCACATAGAAATCAGAATTGTTAAACTTCTACTCCTTACCAGATTTTGATAATTTTAATATTTCTCTCCAACTGTTATGATATATACCAGCATAGTGTCCATAGTTCTAATTTTAAATGGTTTTAGTCATCTTCATGAGTCCTTTATCCACAGTTTCTTTCACCTGTGTTATTTTGATTCATTTTTTTTGGTTGGAAAATTTGACTTCCAAGTTTTTTTTTCATAAAGGGTTTATAAGTCGTATGCCCTCAAGTTCTAATACATTTGAGATCTACTTGTTGCTGTGATAGTTGCTTGTTTTCCCTCAGAAGTTTGTTGGCACTCCTCCCATATTTTTTGGCATTAAGCATTACACCAATCCTTTTGTCACTGCATCTCAATTCATCATTTGTTTGGGTGGATTTTATTCTCATGTTTTTGCTGCTGCTGCTGCTGCTGCTACTGTTGCTGTGGTTGTTTTTTCAACAAGGCCAGTGTTGGGGATCAGAAGGTGACACCTCAAAATGCAGTCCTCAAATGTAGCCTCAGAATCAATAGTTCTCTCTGACCTATTCCTGCCTAATGCCCCTCTTTCTCTAGCCGCTCATTCTACCCGCCACCACCCTCCTCCTGCCCAGGCCAGAGGGATTCTAGTTTCTGAATATCCGTTCCCCATGGAGGCAGGACATAGAAACCAGAACATCTTTTCTCAAAAGCCAGCCACAAAACCTAAAAATATTACTCTAATTTTCTCCTAGCCTTTCTGTGTAAAAATTGGCAAAAGAGAAATTATCTGACCTATCTTGTTTGACTGTAGGTCATAAGATTCCAATCCTGACAGAATCTTCTACCATACCCAGAAAGGGGAAATGCTGCACACAGAGGTCACAAAAAACCAAAACAGGCATGCTTTGCTGGGTTTCCCTACTTACAAAATTAGCACTAGATCATACCCTTTTTATCCAGTCATATTTTTACATGGCTGTCTATAATTTATTGAGGCTAAGCATAAAAATGAAGTTTCTCGTGTATATTTTGGTCTTCATTCTGAAGACTTCCAGGTCATATAAAACTATAATCCTGTAAAAATATGTAATTCAGAATCTCAGCTGTTGGATCTCCAAATTATTTTGAGCGTCAAGGGAATGTGAATTACAGGGTCTGAATCACATGACAGGCATGTGTAACTATGGATACTGTAAGGTTTATCTCATAGATTAAGCCATTTTTCTTACCTGAATTGTTTTGTGAAATGTTGTAAATGATGGAAGGGTACCAAGGAATACTCCTTTCTTATCTACTGTTGACTTCCATTATAGATTAACTTCCTTTTTACTGTTATCACACAAAGACTTCATGGCTATCACATTGCCTTAAGATGGAATGTTAAATATGCTCCTTTAACTTGGAAAGGAAATGAAAACCAGTTATAAATGAAAGAAAAGTCTCATGGAAAAGAACACCAACTGTAACTAATTAATTTTTGTAACTTATAAACTAGTAGATTTGATAAATAAATTCAGTAAAGTTTAAGGAAACAAAATCAATGTACACAAATCAGTAGCAGAGGCTCCTCAAAGGCCCAAGAATGGACCTGGTGAGGAGGTGAACTCTCTTCCCAACACACTATAGTGCATGGCTACAAATACTAGGAAATATAAAGGAGCCATGCAGTTGAGTATAACCATATCTACCGGTCATTACTAATAAATGCTATCTACTGGATGAAAGCCCAAACTACAACACCAAAAATATTTTGCTAATATACCCTTCTGTGAAACAAAGGCAAGGAATCAGCCACAGATAAAGACCCTACAGAGAGCATATTGGCTATCTAAAAACATCCAGAAATGAAACCAACTGACTATATTTAAACTACAGTTAAGGGTACAAAAATCAGCACAAGAACTCTGGTAATTCATAAAGACAGAGGGTCTCCTTACCTCCAAAGGAGTCTACCAGTTCCTCCCCAGCAATGATTCTTAACCAGTTGGAAATGACTGAAGTGACAAACATGGAATTCAGAATCTGGATGGCAAGGAAGGTCACTGATATTCAGGAGAAAGTTAAAACTCAATCCAAGGAATCCAGTAAAATGATCCAAGAAATGATAGATGAAATAGCCATTTTAAGAAATAACCAAACTGAACTTCTAAAGCTGAAAAATTCACTACAAGAATTTCATAATACAATTGGAAGTACTAACAGAAGATTAGACCAAGCTAAGGAAAGAAGCTCAGAGCTCAAAGATCAGTTTTTCAAATCAACACAGTCAGATAAAAATAAACAATTTTAAAACATGAACAAAACCTCTGAGAAATACGGGTTTATGTAATGAGACAGAGTCTATAACTCATTCGCATTCCTGAGAGAGAAGGAGAGAGAATAAATAACTTGGAAATTATATTTGAGTATACAGTCCATGAACATCTCCCTAATTTCACTAAAGAGGTTGACATGCAAACCCAAGAAATACGGAGAACAGCAATAGATACTACACAAGACGACCATCACTAAGATATAGCCATCAGGTTCATCAAGGTCAATGAAAAAGAAAAACATCTTAAAGGCAGCTAGAGAGAAGGGTCAAATCACATATGGAAGAAACTAGCACCAGACCTATCAGCAGAAACCATAAAAGCAAGATGAGATTCTGGGACAATTTTTAGCATCCTTAAAGGAAAGACATTCCAACCAAGAATTTTATATTCCACCAAACTAATCTTCATAAGGGAAGGAGAAATAAAATCTTTCTCAGACAAGCAAACTCTGAGGGATTCATTTCAACTACATCAGCCTTATAAGAGGTTCTTAAGGGAAAGCTAAATGTGGAATTAAAAGAATGACACCTGCTACCACAAAAACACACTTAGGCACAGAGCCCATAGGCACTAGGAAACGATCACACAATAAAAATCTACATGACAACCAGCTAACAACATGATGACAGAATAAAAATCTCACATATCCATACTAATCCTGAATGTAAATGGGCTAAACACCCCACTTAAAAGGCAGAGAGTGGTGGGCTGGATAAAAAGAGAAGACCCAACCATCTGCTGTCTTCAAGAGATATATCACACATGTAAGGACTCTCACAGGCTCAGAGTAAATGGACAGAGAAAGATCTACTTTGCAAACAGAAAGCATAAAAGTACAGGAGTCACTATTCTCATACCTGATAAAATAGACTTTAAGCCAATAAAAATTTAAAAGGGCAATGAAAGGCATTACATAATGATAAAGGGTGCAATCCAACAAGCAGACTTGCCTACCCCAAATATATATGCACCCAACATTGGAGCATCCAGATTCATAAAACAAGTTCTTCTTGGCATATCAAAAGGTCTAGACAACCACACTATAATAGTGGGAGACTTCAAAACTGTACTGACTGCATTAGAGAGATCATCAAGGCAGAATACTAACAAAGGAACTCTGGCCTTAAACTTGACACTTAAGCAAATGGACCTAATAAACATCTACTGAACATTCTACCAAACAACCACAACATACACATTCTTTTTCATCTGCACATGGAATATACTCTAAGATCAATCACATAATTGATCATGAAGCAAGTCTCAATTAAAAAAAGATTAAAATCATCTGGGAGTCAAGCACACTGTCAGACGACAGAGCAATAAAAATAGAAATCAATATCAAAAAGATCTCTTAAAACTACACAAATATATGGAAATTAAACAACTTGGTCCTCAATAACTCCTGGGTGGACACTGAAATTAATGCAAAAATAAAAAAGAATTGAAATTAATTAAAATAGGCAAACACATACCAAAATCTCTGGGATGTAACTAATTGCAGTCTGTTAAGAGGAAAGTTTATATTGCTAAACACCTTGATCAAGAAGTTACAGAGATCTCAAATTAAGAATCTACCTTTGCACCTAAAGGAACTGGCTAACACGGTGAAACCCTGTCTCTACTAAAAATACAAAAAAATTAGCCGGGTGTGGTGGTGGGTGCCTGCAGTCCCAGCTACTTGGGAGGCTGAGGAGGAGAATGGCGTGAACCTGGGAGGCGGAGCTTGCAGTGAGCCGAGATTGCGCCACTGCACTCCAGCCTGGGAGAAGAGGAGCGAGACTCCGTCTCAAAAAAACAAAAATAAAAACAAAAACAAAGAAACAAGCAAGCACAAAGCTAGCAGAAGAAAAGAAACAATTAAAATTAGAGAAGAACTGGATAATATTGCAAAGCAAAAATGCAAACGAAAGACCAATGAAACCAAAAGTTTGTTCTTTGAAAAAATTAGATGAATAGACCACTAGATAGATTAACAAAAAAAGAGAAGATACAAATCAGTACAATCAGGTGTAACAAACATGAGATTACAACTGATCCCACAGAAATACAAAAGATCCTCAGAAAATACTGTGAGCAATTCTGTTCCACAAATTAGAAAATTTAGAGGAAATATATCTTACTAGAATCAAATAATCTCCCAAGATTGAACCAGGAACAGATTAAAATCCTGAATAGGTAAATATCAAAATCTGAAATTGAATACAGAAAAAAAACCCAAAAAGCCATGGATAAGTTATATTTACAGCTGAATTCTAACAGATATAGAAAGAAGAACAGGTACTGTTCCAAAAATTGAGGACCAGGGGCTGCTCCCTAACTCATTCCATGAAGCTAGCATTAGCCTAATATGAAAACATGGCAGAGAAACAAAAATAAAAAAAGAATCTTTGGGTCAGTATCCCTGATGAACATAGACACAAAAATTCCCAACAAAATACTAGCAAACTGAATCCAGCAGCACATCAAAACATTAACAAACCATGATGTAGTAGGCTTTATTCCTGCAATGCAAGGCTGATTCAACATGTGCAAATCAATAAATATAATTTAACACATAAACAGAATTAAAATAAAAATCACACAATCACCTCAATGGATTCATAAAAAGCTTTTGATAAAATCCAACATCCCTTTATAATAAAAACTCTCAAAAGACAAGGCATCAAAGGAACATACCTCAAAATAACGAATCATCTATGATGAACCAACAGCCAACCTCATATTGAATAGACAAAAAATAGATCCATTGCCCTTGAGAACTGGAATATGACAAGTATGCCTATGCTCATCACTCCTATTCAACATAGTACTGAAAACAGGCAAGAGAAAGAAATAAAAGGCATCTGATATAGTTAGGCTTTGTGTCTCCACCCAAATCACATCTTAAATTGTAATCCCCATAATCCCCATGTGTCAAGGAAGAGATCAGGTGGAGATAATTGAATCATGGGGGCAGTTTCTCCCATGTTGTTCTTGGGATGGTGAGTTCTCGCAAGAGATCTGATGGTTTTAAAAGGGGTTGTTCCCCCTGCCTTGGCACTTCTCCTTCCTGCCGCCTTGTGGAGAAGGTGCCTTGTTCCCCTCTTCGCCTTCTGCCATGATTGTAAGTTTCTTGAGGCCTCCCCAGCCATGCTGAACTGTGAGTCAATTAAATCTCTTTCCTTTATAAATTACCCAGTCTCAGGCAGTTCTTTATAGCAGTATAAAAACAGACACATATAGCATCCAAAGAGAAAAAGAAGAAGTCAAAGTATCTCTCTTCACTGACTATATGATCCTACATATAGGAAAATCTGAATACTGCCAAAAGGCTGCTAGAACTGATAAAACAATTTTAGTAAGGTTTTAGAATACAAAATCAATATGTAAAAATCAGTAGCATTCCTATACACCAATAATGTGCAAGCTGAGAGTCAAATCAGGAACACAATCTCATTTACAATAGCCACAAAGAAAATGAAATACTTAGGAAAATACAGCTAACCAAGGAGATGAGATATCTCTATAAAGAGAACTACAAAACAATGCTGAAACAAATCACAGACAACACAAAGTAACATTCCATGCTCATGGATTGGGAGAGTCAATATCATTAAAATGACCATACTGCCCAAAGCAATTTACAGATTCAATGCCATTCCTATCAAACTACCAACACCATTCTTCACAGAATTAGAAAAAAACTATTCAAAAATTCATGCGGAACCAAAAAAGAGCCTTAACAAGTCATTCAAAGAAGAGCAAAGCCTGAGGCATCACATTATCTGACTTCAAACCATACTGAACAGCTACAGTAACCAAATGGCATGGCACTGCTACAAAAAGAGACATAGACTAATGCATCAAAATAGAGAACCCAGAAATAAAGTCACACACCTACTGCCATCTGATCTTCAACAAAGCTGACAAAAATATGCGATGGGGAAAGGACTCTCTGTGTAATAAATGGTGCTGCAATAGCTGGCTAGTTATATGCACAAGAATGAAACTGGACCCTTACCTTTTATCATATATAAAAATTAACTCAAAATGTGTTAAAGAATTAAATGTTAAGACCTCAAACTATAAAAATCCTAGAAGAAAACCTAGGAAATACCATTCTTGACATCAGCTTTGGCAAATAATTTTTGGCTAAGTTGCCAAAAACAATTGCAATAAACACAGAAATTGACAAGTGAGACCTAATTAAACTAAAGACATTAAACTAAATTACACTAATTAAACTAAATTACACCCATGCAATAACCTTGCACATGTACTTCCTATGTCTAAAATAAAAGCTGAAATTAAAAATAAATCAGTAGCATTTCTATATACTGATAATCATCAAGCTAAAGATCTGCACGGCAAAAGAAAGTATCAACAGAGTAAACAGGCAATCTACAGAAATGGGAGAAAATATTCTCAAACAATGCATCTGGCAAAAGTTTAATATACAGAATCTACAAGGAACTTAAACAAATCAACAAGCAAATAACAGGTAACCCCATTAAAAAGTGGGCAAAGGCCATGAACAGACACTTCTCAAAAGAGGACATACAAGGAGCCAATACATATGAAAAAATGCTCATCATCACTAATCATCAGAGAAATACAAATTAAAACTACAATTAAATACCATTTCATACCATTCAGAATGGCTATTACTAAAAGTAAAAAAATAACAGCTATTACTAGGTTGTGGAGAAAAGGGAATGCTTATACACTGTGGGAATATAAATTAGTTCAGCCACTGTAGAAATCAGTTTGGAGATTTCTCAAAAACTTAAAATAGAGCTACCATTTGACCTAGCTATCTTATTACTGGGTATATACCCAAAGGAAAAGAGATCATTATACCAAAAAGACAGATGCACTCATATGTTCATTGCTGCACTTTTCACAATAGCAAAGAAAAGGAATCAACCTAGATGCCCACCAACGGTGGACTGGATAAATAAAACATGGTACACACACACTATGGAATACTACACAGCCATATAAAGGAATGAAATCATGTTCTTTGCAACTATATGCATGAAGCTGGAGGTCATAATCCAAAGTGAACCAGTGCAAGAATGGAAAACCAAATACCACACGTTCTCACTTATAAGTGGGAACTAAAGATTGAGCACACTCTGCTTTAAAAATGGGAACAACAGACACGGCAGACTACAAGGAGGGGGAGGGAGGGAGAAGGTCATGGTTTGAAAAACAACCTGTTCTGTACTACACTCACTACCTAGTTACAAACACCCATGCAATAACCTTGCACATGTACTCCCTATGTCTAAAATAAAAGCTGAAATTAAAAATAAATCAGTAGCATTTCTATATACTGATAATCATCAAGCTGAGAATCAAATCAAGAAAGGAATCTCATTTACAATAGCTACAAATATGTGTGTGTGTATACACACACACACACACACACACACACACACACGGATATATTTAACCAAGGAGGTAAAACATCTCTACAAAGAAAACTACAAAACACCAATGAAAGAAATTATAGATAACACGGGCAAATGGAAAACCATCTCATGCGCATGAATTGGAAGAATTAATATCAATGACTACACTATCCAAAGCAATCTACAGTTTAAATGCAATCTCTATCAAAATACCAATGTCATTTTTCACAGAATTAGAAAAAAAATCCTAAAATTCATATGGAATCAAAAAAGAGCTCAAATAGACAAAGCAATCCTAAGCAAAAAGAACAAATTTGGAGGTGTCACATTACCTGACCTCAAATTATACTACAAAGCTACAGCAACCAAAACAGCATTGCACTGGTATCAAAATAGACAACAGATTGATATAACAGAATAGAGAACCCAGAAATTAAATCACATATCCACATCCACCTGATCTTTGACAAAGTTGTTGTCAAAAACATGCACTGGGGAAAGGGCACCCTTTTCAAAAATGGTGCTGGGAAAACTGGATTGCTATATGCAGAAGAATAAAGCTGGACCCCTATCTCCCACCATATACAAAAATCAACTTAAGATGGATCGAGAATTTAAATGTAACACTTGAAACTATTAAAATGATGAAAACAGAGAAACCTCTTCTGGATGGTGGTTTAGGCAAAGAATTTATGACTAAGACCTCAGAAGCACAAGCAACAAAAACCAAACTAGACAAATAGACTTAATTAAACTGAAAAGCTTCTGCACAGAAACATAAATAATCAACAGAGTATACAGGCAACCTGCAGGATGGGAGAAAATATTTGCAAACTATGTATCTGACAGGGTAATGATATCCAGAATTTACAAGGAACTCAAAAAACTCCACAATAACAAAAATTCCCAATAGCCCCAATAAAAAGTGGGCAAAGAAAATGAATAGATATTTTCCAAAAGAAGAAAGACAAGTGGCCAAAAAGCATATTGACAAATACAAGTTAAAAACACAATGAGAAAACATCTTAAACTAGTTAGAAGGTCTGTTATTTAAAAGTCAAAAAATAAATGTTGGCAATGATAAGAAGGAAAAGAAATGCTTATACACTATTGGTGGGAATGTAATTTAGTACAACCTCTTTGGAAAACAATATGATGATTTCTCAGAGAACTAAAAATAGAACTGCCATTCAATCCAGCAATCTCACTACTAGGTATCTACCCAAATGAAAAGAAATTATTATATCAATAATATAAACTAATAAGAAGGTAGAGAGAATTCAAAATGAGTAAGAACACAAGTAGAAAGTCAAAATAAAGATGAACAGGAAGAAGTATTATGAATCCATTCTATCAGCTACTATGGCAAAGACAAAGCGCTTGTGTTGGAGAGAAGAGGGTATGACAAGGTCAGAAATTTGATCTAGGTCAATCTATGGAGGGTCATGAATGATACACTGAGTATCACTTTTTTCTTTCCATAAATAACAGATAGTGACAGTGTGGTTGTGGAATGTAACAGGATAAAATCCATGTTTTAAGATCACAAATCAGTCAGGCCTGGACAATATGGAATTGAGAGAGGCACATGGAAAATAAGGCAGTTTGTGTCATGATTCATAAATGAGATCATGAGGCCCTAAAATGGCAACTAGACCATTAGTCAGATGACAATATTTTTTCAGTGCCATAAGGTGTTGGAAATACATAAGTGGACATTATGGTATCCTCATCCTCTCCCTAAGTTCACAACCCAGTAGAGAACACAAGCATTCATAAAAAATGCCTTATGTGGATGGGAGTGGTGGCACATGCCTATAATCCCAGAATTTTGGGAGGCTAAGACAGCAGGATCACTTGAACTCAAGAGTTTGGGATTAGCTTGCACAATATAGTGAGATCTCATCTCTAGAAAAAAAATGATTTTTTAATTAGCTGGGTGTGGTAGCGTGTGACTATGGTCCCAGCTTTTTGGGGAGCTTAGGTGGAAGAATCACTTGATGTTGGGAGGTTGAGGCTGTAGTGAGCCAAGATCACACCACCACACTCCTGACTACACAACAAAGTGAGACCTTGTCTCAAAAATAAAAACAAACAAAAAAACCCATGTATCATAATTCTGATAAAGACATATAAACAGAAAAACTTATCTGGGAAATTATCTTAAATAATAATTTAAGGGTTGGGGAAAGATATCCTTAATAAGAGGATTTGAAAGCTCAGCCCTGAAGACACATTAAAAGGGATGAAGAAAAGAGTTTGGGGTATATTCTAAGCAGAAAAAGTACATGTTAAAGGCACTGAGGTGCAAGATAAATATCAAGGTCGCTTTTCTAGAATCTTCTATGATGTCCAAGATCTTTGATGAGCAAAATAGTTGAAAAGACTTAACTATATAGTTAAGCAGAGAAATCTTTGGCAGAATCTTCTTGCTAAGCATGTTTTCTCTTCTATAAAAATTACATCATGCATTTTAACATTGTTGAAGACCAAAATAAATAATTTGTGTAAATGGGACTTGTAAAATCTCTTTAAAGTCTGTAGTCAAGTTTAGTGACAAAGGACATGCATCTGAGCGAGGACCCTAATACTGAAATTATGGAGAGACAGAAAAGTATATGATGCAGAAATGAGTTCTAGATGTGGAGTTATAACAAGAAACAAGGCCAGCCAATAACCATAACAAAGATCAGATTGGTATGAGAAAGAGCCATTAAGCTTGAGAACGGGAAGGATGGAGGGGAAAAGTGAAAATTTTAATCAAATCCAATACTTTCTTATTGATTTCTATTTTCCAGACTTACGTTGTAGAATACTTATAATGCTTTTGACATTGAGATATTTGGCCAAAGCTATTGGATTAGTCAAAGTAAAAGCTCAGCTACTGGTGTAATCTCTTCTACTTCATTTATATGTGACTTATTCCTTTCTCCACAAGGAGGCTCTTTTTATTGATAAAATAAATGAAATTGAGAATCCCAAAGGGAATTTGATGTCCACTCATACAAAATAGGTTTGCAATGTGTAAGTAACAGCCAAGATAAGGATTCAACTACACAAAGATTCTTTCTCTTTTCTTCTTTTTTTTTTTTTTTGGTTCAAAGTTAATACTAGTCAGATTTTCTGTCCCCTTATGTATTAGCCAATTAGCTATCCTTGAAGTTTCAAATAACTAAAAGTTATGTACCTACATTTCAAATGCAGGTTTTGTCATTTAAAAAATTTAATGTCATTTACTGCCATTAAGTCTGCATTTGCTTATAGTTGGAAACTTTCACGCAATGTCAAATCTGCAATGCTTTTTACAGTAAACTCTCTACTGGGGAAATTGGTATTTTCTTATTTTCTTCATCAAAGTTAGGACAATTGTCAAACATATCTTGGCAAGTCTTTTAGTTGCTGTGTTTAATATATATAGTAAGGTTTTGGATCAGGTTGAGATGTCACAGCTTCCCAAATGTTTCAAAATAATGTTCTGGTTAATATTTAATGTAACTTTTACAGCAAGTCTTATTGAGTTTTGCATCAATCAAAGACATCAAATACGTGAAGGAAAATGAATTTACAGCCGTAATAAAATAAAATCAGAATAATTCCCAATGAATACACACCAGATCATTTTTATTTAGTGTCAAACATGATGGATAGAGAATAAATGTAAGCTACAGGTCTTGGTTCTTACACATTTAGTTTTAGTCTGGCATCTGTATTTAGTATTCAGACCCTGAAAATGTTAACACTCAGAGGATCTCAATTGCGCAGAGTCTGGTCCCTTTTGTTTTAAATATAAGACCCAAAAGAGTCAAATTAAAGTTTTAATTTTAAATCAGTGTGAGAGCAAGAATTAGTTGACTCTTTAATTCACTGCAATCACTCCTATGAAGCCTCTCATCATAGTCAGTAAAAAACTTTCTAGTTGACAAACACAACAGACACATTCATTTGATAGTCTCTGCCTTGATGCTGTTGACCTTCTCATTTAGCCCTCTTTCATGTAGCCCTTTTCGCTTCTTCAGACCCATTCTGTTTTGGCTCATCTCTTGCTTCCTGGAACCTCTTTGATGGACTCTAAAGTTATCTTAATTCTTCTGCTTACTTCACAGATTTTTTCAATGAGTGCATCCATTCTATTTAAAACCCTCCAAATGTAGAGTTCCCATATAATTTATCACTAAAATTGGGACACTTTTTAGAGTAACAAGGGGGTGATTCAAAGTGGGAGGATCCCATGAGGCCAGGAGTTTGAGACCAGCGTGGGCAATAAAGTGAGACCCTGTCTCAAAAAAAAAAAAAAAATTAGTTTGATGTGGTAGTATGTGCCTGTAGTCCCAGGTTGTATGGAGAGTAAGGCAGGAAAATTGCTTCAGCCCAGGAGTTCTAGGCTGCAGTGAGCTATGATGCACCACTGCACTCCAACCTGGGCAACAGAGCAAGATTCTCTTTCTTAAAAAATAATATTTTTATAAGGATGACAGGAATAAACTGGGACTTTTCTGGGCAAACCTAGATGTATGGTCATCCCATGCATATAAATGACAGAGTTCAAAAATGGTCCTAATTCTCCACTTCTTCCTGCATCCAAGCCCTTAACCCTGTAGCTTCATAGTCCCCACACTCCCTCCCTCTGAGCTTTGGCCAATGGAATAAGGGGGAAGTGATGTTGTGCCAATTCCAAGCCTAGTCCTCAAGAGAATATACACAGTTCCGCTTGTTTTCTTGCATAGCTGAACTTGACTGAGCTTGCACCTGAGCCTCTCTGCGAAAACATAACTCAGCCCAGCCTGTGGGAGAGATGTGAGAAGCATGTAAAAGTGGAAACATGAAAGATGTCAGAGGCTATCTGGTTGATACCAGCAGAAGCTGAACCATCCAGCTAATGTGGCCCAAAAACAAATACATAAAGGAGCCCAGCTGAGACCAGATCTTCCCAAATAAGCCCATTCTACACTGTTGACCTACAGAATCATGAATTAAATAAATCTGTAGTAACTAAAAATTTGGGGGTGGTTATGCAACATTATTGTGACAGTAGATAACTCATACATAAACCCTAATCTCTCTCCTGAGATTCAGATTCATGTATCTTTACCTAGATGTTCCACAGACATTTCAAACTCAATAAACCCAATACAAATTTCCACAAATCTGTTTCTTTACCCGTATTCCTTATCTCAGGAGTCAAGGCTTTCAAGTTAAAAACTTATGACCATATTAAATTCTCATTCTTTCCCAATTACTATTTAAGTGCTATTCTTATTGAGTCTATCTCTTATACATCTTTATATGTCACTGTTTTCTTCTTTCACAGCTGATTGGGCCTTAGCTGAACCTTCTCAATGAGGGTTCTAGCAAGAGGAGTAAACTGTAATGTCCTGATGCACTCATTGAATGTAATGCAATTACTTGACTCCTATACATCTGGAGTTGGAGAATTGAGAAAATGTCACTCAAAAATTTCCCCAGGGTTTAACTCTGTTGAAGAATCCTGGTTGAAAAGGATTGTTAAGACTTGATCATTTTTCTCCTGGATTAGTGCAATAGTCCTTGTTCAGTTGTTTTGCCTTTTGCCTCATCTTATTCTAATTAGTCCTCTATAAAAGTTATAATTTGCTTCAGACTTTGCCATTGTTTATTATATGTAGGTTAATTGCCTTTGAGAGAAAGTTTGTCATCTCCAACAAGGGTGATATTAGTCTCAAAACAATGGTATATTTAAAATGATACTAATACCTTTATATTGTGTACCTGACTATGTATCAGTAATTATACGTAAGTATGATAACTTGCTGCTGTCATGTCACTGTCCTTATAAGGGCTATTGATCACTCTGTGATAGACTGCTGAGTATTTGATATAGCCTCTGAAGAGAGTTGAAACTAAATAGAATAGCCATCCATGGGCCAGTTTACCCATAAGGACATGGGCCTAATGCGCATTTACATCAAAACACATTGTAGATCCAGAATGAAAACTCCTGACCAGAGGGCTTGATATCTTTCCAGGTGTTACATCCTCTTAGTTAGAAGGCCTTCAGATATATTATTGTGCCTTTCTCAAGTGAGAACTATGAGCTTTACTGATATTTGCGGAGCAACAACATTTTCTACAAACTGTAGTTACTTGCCAAGATTTCCTATGTAATTTAATCAGGCCATCAATCAGCAATGTTGGGTCATACAAGTTAATATCTCCTTACAGCTTAGATACAGTTGAATGATTCTTGGTTTAACTAGAGGCAAAATGTTAGTTCCTCATGACATTTAACAGTTCCTGAAGTCATTATTTTGACAGCAACTATTTCACCCAAGAAACTTCTTGCCTACATAAATAGTTATGGGAAAAATTTGCTTACATAAAAACTCAAGAGTGAAAATGACCTTAAAGGTCAATTTTAATCATCTATTAAAAAAAAGTATGGGTGTCTGAGTAAGATGATGACATGGAACCAGGCTGCTAACTTCCACCCAGTGTTCAGAAGAATGATCAGGAAAATATAGAAACCAAGGAACAATGTGCTCTAAGCCTGGAAACCAGGAAATTTGTCATCAAATGTCCAAGATTTCAAGGCATGTCTACTCAATATACTGCAGACCAAATTGGTTGCAGTATAATGTGAAAACGTTTAGTTTTTAGCTTCTCTGCCTATAAAAGAGCAGCAACATTAAGAAGTCCCTAAACAAAGAGCCTGGGAAATCCACCTAATACCTTCTTAGAAAAGAGAGAGGAATTTATGGAGCTACTTGTCATAATATACAGAAGATCACGGCAGCAAGGGGTGTTTTCTGGAAAAAGTAGATAAAACACAAACAGAATACACAGTGGGAGCTCCCTCTAGATTTGAGTGAAAAGCCTGAAGGGTCATAGGACCGCAAATGCAGGCCGACTTCTGGGTAAAGGACTAACACACGTAGAAACTTCATGAAGCCTTAAGGCTTCTTTCAGCAAGAGGCAGTTACAATAAATGGAAAGCCAACACATTCAGACCAGTTTCCAATTGAGTTAATTCTTCTTTCCCCACCTGTTCCCAACCAACCCCCAACAAACCATAAGACCTTTGAAATGATGCTAAAATCAGAGGAAGAGAACAGTTTTAAATAAATAAAATAGCTCTCTTTGAAATCTATTCATAACATGAAAGGAGAAAAAAATTAGAAAACTGCCAAATCATGTTTCAAAAGGCATCAAGACAACTTAGCACCTAAAACCTTAGCACTTATGAAGTTAGAGCAGGTTGTAGTAATACAGGAAAAATCTGAGATGAGATAGGATAATATGGTAGGATATAGGGATGTTTGTAAATATGGGGTATAGGATAAGAGGTACTCAGGGAAGGCACTGAGAACTATAAATAACTTCCATATATGTTAAATATATGTTTTGTTAAGTTGAATGTTATCAGTTACATGTGTTCAAACATGTTCTGCTAATTTGATAAGTACTACCTGGGGTGCCCCTATCCAGCAATGTTTTATAAGAGTAAGGCCATGGGCAGCTTCTTGGGTTGATCAGATAAGGATGGAGTCCCAGTTTCCTCAATATGCAGCAACAGCTAGCTAAAAAACACAAGGAAGCTCAGGGTGGATGCACCAAGAACGTCCCTTCCAAGCTGCCTCATCCTTGTATCCCAAGTTGAAAAAAAAATGTGGAAGTGAAATACTACATCCTATCAAGTCTGTCAAGTAGGAATCCATAATCTAAATATATTATGTATGTGGAAACTGAATATTTGCCTGCCATACAGTAAGTCAGATTGGAACCAAATCTCTGATAAAAACAGCAAGACTGCATACAATGACAGTTTTATGGAAGTGAAATAAGCTATTTTCACACGGTCTCAATTAGAGCTTTTTGAGGGTAGGCCCCAACACTGGCAGTGGCAAGTAGCAGCCATGGATATGAACTGGGGATATAGAAAAACAAGAGGATAGCTGAGGCTGCTTCCTGGACCTCCAGGGGAAAATGAACTACCACCTCCAGCTGGGTTCCATGTGTGGTACTTAACTGTTTATAGATAATTGAAAGACCCATAGCTTCAGTGTAGTAATAGAAAACACAATTATCAGATTAAAATCGGCAAGGAAGCTATAAACATAAGTTATTTTACAAATGTTAATTACTAAAGTAAAAAATCTTTTTTTTAACTTCATCCCTAGCTGAGAGAAGGGCAAAGAGATGAATTACATGAGGTTGATAAAAAATAGATGATAGATTTGAGAAATCAAATATATGTTAAGAGAAATATTAGAAAGAGAAAACAAAAAGATTAATCAGAAAAATTAATTATAAAAATATGAATAAAATTGCCTTGAAGATTCTGAAATTAGATTCAACATTTTTATTCAAAATGAGAAAATTTGTGTTCATAAGAATCATTGAATTAAGAAACACCATGGATCTATGCTTGATGAGAAGCCAATAATTATCAAGAAGTGAATAAACTAAAAGGACCTGAAAATTTTTAAAAATCTCAGTATAAAAACATTGGCAGTAAGTACTATTACCAACTAACTAGAGAGTTGTTTAAACATCCAATATCCTTATAATTCTTGACAGAAAAAGTAAAACAATAAAAAAGAAATTTATTTTGATCCTACAGCTCATGTTGTAATTAATGAAAAGAAAAATAATTCTATTCCTTCTCTACAGTCACAATAAAATTAACTAATTTAACATGAAATATAGAATAAAACAGAAAAATAAATGGTGAAATACAAATTTTTAATAAATTAGGGTAAAGAGATAAAATAAAATGATTGGTAGATAAAACTGCATAAACTTCTGAAAAGATGTGCCATCAAACAATAACAAAAAAAGCAATTATTAAACCAAGAAAACCTCTGTAAGCAATTTTTTTGTAAAATAAGCCCAGAAAATCTTCATATATTACATAATATAAAATGGTTATATTTAACAAATAAAGAGTTCTTATAAATAGCATTTTTTAAAAGTAAAAAAGTCAAGTAAGCTATTTACAAAAGAGAAATGCAAATAGCTAATATACAAGAAAAGATTGGTTTCACTAATAACCGCAGTTTTAAATGTCAGTAGCATACTCATTTATCCATTAATCAATTAACAAACATTTGGATTGTTTCCACCTTTTAATTATCATGAATAATGTTACTATTATAATACATTTCTATACAAGTTTTTGCATGGACATATGCTCTTGATTCTCTTGCCTATATAGCTAGGTATGGAAATGGGGGATCCTTGGTTGACCAAATGTTTACCATTTTGAGAAAGTAAAACTTTTCCAAAGTAGCTGCAGCATTTTACTATCCTATCAGAAATGCCGAGGGTTCTGAATTCTCCATGTCTTTTCCAACACTTATCTGTTTGTTTTTTATAGTCATATGAATGGCTATAAAGTGGTACCTCACTGTGTTTTCTATTTGTATTCCTCCTAATAATGATTTTGAGCATCCTACATGTGTTTATTGACTTGTGGTGTAAACACATCCATCAGGTGTTTATTGGCTTGTTGTATAGCTTATGTATAGAAATGTCTATTCAAATTATTTAATCATTTTTAAACTGTTTTTATACTGCTGTACTGTAAAAGTTGTTTTTATATTCTTGATAAAAGTCCTTTATCGGATACATGACTGACAAATACTTTCTCCCACTATATGGATTGTCTTTTCACTTTCTTGATGTTGCCTTTTGAAGTGTAAAAATTTTTAATTTGACGAAGTTATTTATTTTGTCATTTGTGTTTTGGGATCATATCTAAGAAACCATTCCTCAATTCAAGGTCACAAAGATTTTTATGTTTTCTTCTAAGAGTTTTATAGTGTTCATTGTTACTTTGAAGTCTAGAATACATTTTGTGTTAATTTGTGTGTATGATATGAGGTAGGGATTCAACTTAATTCTTTTGTATATGGATATCCAGTTGTCCCACACAATTTGTTGACACCCATTGAACTATCTTGGCACCCCTGTTGAAAATCAGGCAACTCAATGTAATGGCTTATTTCTCAACTTTCAGTTATATTTTTATCTCATGCCAGTACTATATCTGTCCTGATTACCACAGCTTTGTATCATAGTAAGTTGTAAAACTGGGAAGTGTGTATCCTCCAGCTTTATTCTTCTTGGTCAAGATTGTTTTTCCTAGTCTGGGAATCTTCTGTTTCTCTATGGATTTTAGGATCAGCTTGGCTATTGATATTTTGTCTATTGATTGAACTTTTAGATCAGTATTGCTATCTTAGCAATAGAGTCTTGCAAATTCATGAACATGAGATATCTTTCCATTTTGTGAGCTTTTCTTTAATTTCTTTTAACATCATTATATATTTTTTAGGGTATAAGTTGTGGTAGGCTGAGTTAAGCAGCCCTATCCCTGACAAATATTCCCCAGCACTGTAAATGTTATCTTACATGGCCAAAGGGACTTTGCATGTATGGTTATATTAAAGATCTTGAGATTTAGAGATTATCTTGAATGACTAGGTCATGTAATTTCAAGGGTCCTTATAAGGGAGACTGGAGATTAAAGTGACAAAAAGCAATGTGATAACAGAAGCACAGAGACAGAGAGAAAAAAACTGGAAGATGCTACACAGCTGATTTTGAAGTTAAGAGGCCATAAGCCAAAGAATGCAGACAGCCTCCCCAATCCAGAAAAGATAAGGAAATTAATCTATTACTGGAGTTTCTGGAAAGAGCACAATACCACTTTTACCATATTTTAAGCCTAGCAAGACCCATTTCTGACTTTTTACCTCCAGAGCTATTGGATAATAAATTTGTGTTATTTCAAGCTACTACCTTTGTGATAATTTGGAGGAGTAGCAATAAAAACTAATAAAGACCCAAAATACATGAAGCAAAAAGTGACAGAATTAATGGAATATACATACAATTCAAAAATAACATTTGGGGATTTCAATACCCATTTTAAATAATGTTTAGAATAATTAGGCAGAAAAGCAATGAAGAAATATAAGATTTAACACCATAAATCAACTAGACCTAGCAGACATGTATAGAACATTCCATACAACAAAAGTAGAAAAGATGTTATTTCATGGGCACACAGAACATTCTTTAGCATAATATGTTATGTTGTGAAACAAGCCTCAGTAGATATAAAAGGATTAAATTATACAAAATAGTCTCTTTAATCACAGTGGAATTAAAATGGAAATCAATTATAGAAGAAAACTTGAAAAATTCACACATACAGTCATGTGCCATATAAAGTCATTGCAGTCGGTGATGGACTGCATATATGATGTAGTTTCATAAGATTATAATGGAGCTGAAAAATTCCTATGGCCTAGTGACATGATAACCTTCATAATGCCATATGGCTACACATTACTCGTGTGTTTGTGGTGATGTTATTGTAAACAAATCTAGTGCACTGCTAGTTGTTTAAGGGTATATTACATATTATTATGCCCCTGAAGAACTTCCAGTGGGACAAAATGTGGAAGTGGGCCAAAGTGATATTAATGATCCTGACCCTGTGTAGGCCTAGGCTAATGTGTGTGTCTTTGTGTTTAACAAAAAGTTTGAAAATAAAAAATAGAGAAAAGTTTATAGAAAAAGCACAAAATATTTTTGTACAACTGTACAGTTTGTGTTTCAAACTAAGTGTTAACAAAATAATCAAAAAGTTAAAAAATTAAATAGTTTATAAAGTAAAAAGTTACGTAAGCTAAGGTTGATTTATTATTGAAGAAAAATGATTTTAAAACAAATTCAGTATAGCCTAAGTGTACACTGTTTATAGTCTACGGTAGTGTACAGTAATGTCCTAGGCCTTCTCATTCACTCACCACTCACTCACTGACTTACCCAGAGCAGCTTCCATTCCTGAAAGCTCCATTCATGGTAAATGCCCTAAACAAGTATACCACTTTTTATCTTTTATACTGTATTTTTACTATATCTTTCTGTGTTTCTATATAAAATATTGTTATATCACAATTGTATATGGTATTCAGTACAGTAACTATATAAGTTAGTTATATAGGAGCAATAGCAATAGCAATATGCTATAGCCTGTATAGTCTATGGTATATAGCCTGGAAGAGCAGTAGGCTATACCATCTAGGTTTGTGTAAGTACACGCTCCAATGTTTGCATGGTGATGAAATTGCCTAATGATGCATTTATCAAATGTACCCTCACCATTAAGCAGCACATGACATATATATGGAAATGGAACAGCACACTTTAAAATAGCCAATCGGCCAAAAAAGAAATTATAAGGGAAATCTGAAAATACTTTGATATGAATGAAAACAAAAACACAACATATGAAAACTTATAGGATAATTCTAGCATTGCTTGAAAGAAAATTCACAGATGTAAATGGTACATTTAAAGAGAATAAATATCTCAAATAATAACCAAACCTTCTATCTTAAGCAAGTAGAAAAAGAAGAGAAAAATAAATCCAAATCAAGCAGAAGAAAGAAAATAATATTGAATGTAAATAAATAAAAGAATTTTAAAATATATAGAAAATTCAACAATAAAAGTTGATTTTTTGAAAAGAGCAACAAAATTGACTTTAGCTCTACTGAGCAACAAAAAAATAGAGAGGACTCAAATTATTAAAATCCATAATTATATAAAGACATCATTACCAGATTTACAGAATTATAAAGAATTTATAAGGGAAATTGTTAACAACATGGCAACAAATATGACAAAAAAATGGCAGCAAATTAGATAACCTGGATAGAGTAGGCAAATTCTTGTACTTGAATCAGTAATCAAAACCTTTCCACAAAGAAAAGCCCAAGACCAGATGGCTTCACTGATGAATTTTCCCATATATTTAAGAATAATTAACATTACTACTTCACAAATTCTTCCAAAATATAGAACAGGAGGGAACACTGCCTGACTTATTCTGCGAGGCCAGTATTGCTCTAATACCAAAACCTGACAAAGGCATCACCCATGTCTCTTATTAATATAGATAAAAATATCATCAAGAAAATACTAATACACCAAATCCAGCAACATATATAAATGACTGTATATCATAAGCAACTAGCATTTATTTCAGGAATGCAAGGTTGGTTCAACATACAAAAATCAATGTAATAGGCCACACTGATAGAATAAAAGAGAAAAACCAAATGATCATTTCAACAGATGCAGAAGCAGCATTTAACAAAATCCAACATCCTCTCATGATCAACATATTCGACTAGAAATAGAAATAAACTTCTTCAACATAATAAAAGCATCTACAAAAATCCCACAACTAACATCATACTTAACGGTGAAAGACTGATCACGTTTTACCTAAAATCAAAAATCAGACAAGGATGTCTTCATTTGTCACTTCTTTTCAACATTGCACTGCAGGTTCGAGCCAGAGCAATTTGATAACAAAAAAACAATCAAAGGTATCTAGATTAGAAAGGAAAAAGTAAAATGATCTCTCTTCAGAGATGATATGATCTTGTATATAGAGAAGTCTAAAAAGTATACTAAATTTTTTTAAATTAATAAATGAGCTCATCAAAGTTGTATATTGACACGAGGTTAGTATAAAAAACTCAACTATAGTTGTGGAAGAAGAGTGTATTTGTTTTCTTTTTGTGCTGTAACAAATTACCACAAACTTAGTGGCATAACATAACATGAAGTTACTCTCTTACAGTTCTGGAGGCCATAAGGACAAAATAAGTTTCATTGGGTTGAAGTCAAGGTGTTATAAGAGCTGGTTCTCTCTGGTCTCTCTAGGGGAGAATCTCTTTTTCATGTCACATCACTCTTACTCTCACCATTCTGCCTTCATCTTCCACACTTAAGGGAACTTTGTGATTACAGTGGGTCAACCTGGATAATCAAAGATAATCTCCTTATCTTAAAGTCAGCTGATTACAGATTTCCATCACACCTGCAACTTTAATGGCACTTTGTCATATAACATGACATATTCATAAGTTTTGTTCTTTGTCCTGATCCTTTTCATGTTTTCTATTTTTTGACATTGTTTAAAACCTGACATTTTAAATAATTTGAAATTTCTGAAAATCGGGTTTCCTTCTAAGGTTTGTTTTTACTGCTGTTTGCTCTGTGTGTGTGTGTGTGTGTGTGTGTGTGTGAATTTCCTGAGGTAATTCAGTAAAGTCTGTATTCCATGTTTGGTGTGGCCACAGAAGTTTCTTCTAGATTAGCTTAATAGCCAAATAATGATTGGTCAACTGGTCATTAAATGCTTTGAACCAGTAAGTCACCCAATCTTCGGCAAGTGTCTCTGTGTGCATGTTAGGACACATCTTTAACATTCTGGAAGTTTACAACTTAGCCTTAGCCTTTACCTCCTGCTTGTGCAAGTCCTTGAGGTCAACCAAATGCAAGAGATTAGACCCTTCTCAAGTCTTTCCTATGCATGTGCACAGCCCTCCGCTTGCACGTATGTGTCCTTCCATATTCTTAGAAATATGTCAGTGTGCTTCAAATCCCCTTTGGACATTTCACTCTCCAGCTTTTCTATTTAGGACTGGAGAAAGTTAAAACATAAAAGAGTTCTCTCTTCTTAGTAAGATTCAGCAATTTTTCTTGAATAAGTGCTCCTTGGGTTGATGCAAGCCTTTGGTTAAGTTCCTGTCTTCCAAAAAAGTGGATTTTAACATTCCCTCCTTTCCCCCCATATTCTCTCTGCTTTTATGAAGGAGTATATTTTTGAACGTCCTTATCCTGCCATTCTGGAAGTGCTTCTATTATTGGGTTTTGACTGAAATTTATTCTTGGTGTAATATTATATATAGAAGATTTTGTATTTTAGGATTTTATGTCCAATGCAGGACTAATACTAGGTTGTAGGTTCTTCTGATAAAGTGATTTCAGAAATAATGAATGGTATGTGTGTGTGTTTGTGTATGTGTATATTTGTGAGTATGTCCCTAAAATTACATAATACCTTCTGGGAGTATGAAAGAAAGTGACCACATTTCTGGTCTCGCATCTTCAATTCTGTTTATTCTAATTCAACAAATATTTTCTCATTCTCTATAATGTTTCAGTTTACCTTCTGTGTCCCAGGGATACAAAGATGGGTGAGATCTAGACCTTGCCCTTAAAGAGCTTATAGCATTCCTACGGGTTTTTTAAAAATTATTTTCTTTCTACAAAAAGAGAGACAGGCCAATAGACTTAGAGGCAATACTAGTTTTACAGTAAACCAGACCTAGGTTAGAATCCTACTTCTGCCAAACAACAACAACCATAATAATGCTATTTTTACCAAATGTTTATTCTGAGATCAGAACTGTGCTGAATGCTTTATATATATTTTCTCGTGGGACATTCATGAAAACCTTTTGATATATATTACCATCCTTTTCAAATGAGCAACTGAGGTGCTGGGAGTTTAAGTAAAATAACAGAGCAAGTACTCTTCCACACCCATACTGGAAAATAAGTCTGATTTTAAGTCGCATCTTGTGTATAACCAGGTTCTGCCACTTCGTGGAGGAAAACGCTTGGGCAGTGCCTTGAAATTTATTTATTTATCTGTAATACATAAAATTTCACTTCAGAGGATAGTTAACACTAGCAGCCACAATAGACAAGCCGTCCAGTCTTATAAGGCTTAATATAACAAAGATATCTTGATTAGTCTTGGTTATAATCCCATTTCAACAGAAAGCAAGCAGTCTTATGCCATTATAAAGCTATGTCTTTGTACCATGTGGTTCTGAAGAGAAGGGAAGAGAGCCTGAAGGAGGTAAACTTTGCTCTTCAATGTGCAACAGTTGAAAATGTGACTTTCATTCATATTTCGCTGGCCAGAGATCAGTTATATGGCCTCAATTTAACTATGAATACAAACGACACAGAGGATGTAGTATTTCTATAAACTGAGGAAGAGAAAGCAGCATCATAAATATATATAGCATTATAATTGCTACATACAATTGCAATACTTGACATATGGTAGTTGCTGTTTAAAAGGTAACTGCCATCAACATTCAAACCAGGCCTTCCCCAATACAGATATGTCTAAAGATCCTCTCCGTTCCAAATTTCCCTCCTTAACATTAGCTGATTAAATATTAAGCAGGTAACTACTATACGTATGGACATTATTATAAGGGCATTTGTAAATGTGTATAAAACTAAAATTAATACTTGCAAGGTTGGTTTTACAAAGAAAATGTGGTTTTCATTGAGTTGTGGGACTGTGATAAATATTTATTTTCTTTTTAACACTTTTCTTTATGATGATCCTGTATTACTTTTAGAATTAGACCAAAAAAAAAAAAACTACTCAAAGCAGTATGCTGTTATTTTTAATGCTTAGCCCCTTCACATAAAGGTGATAACTATATTAAGAACAGAAGCATAATATACACCTCTGCAAAGAATATAAAGTTGAATATTATTACTTAACAGAGGCATGTCAAAATTGTCTTAATATGTTTTCCAGATTATGAAAACAGCTACTTCTGCAGCTCAGGAAGAAAGAGGACATCATAATCTTTAGAGAGATAATATATCAATATCTGTATTATTAAAAATAATTTGAAATTTGCACTCTTAACTTCCAGCTTACACCAAATAAAAAGTTTTGTGTATGTGTGTGTATACATATTATATATATATATATATTTTTTTTTTTTTTGACATGGACTTTTGCTCTTGTTGCCCAGGCTAGAGTTCAATGGCGCGATCTCAACTCACTGCAACCTCCAGCTCCCGGGTTCAAGTGATTCTCCTGTCTCAGCCTCCCGAGTAGCTGGGATTACAGGCGCCTGTCACTACACCTGGCTAATTTTTGGTATTTTTAGTAGAGATGAGGTTTCACCATGTTGGTCAGGCTGGTCTCGAAATCCTGACCTCAGGTGATCCGCCTGCCTCAGCCTCCCAAAGTGCTGGGATTACAGGTGTGAGCCACCATGCCCAGTCCCATGTATATATATTTTTAAAAATCTAAATAATGTACTTGTCAAGGGGTTTTCATACTATGGTTTTAGGCACTACATAAATACGTGAATAGGTGGCTTGTACAGTGAAGAGAGAACATGAGGTATTTTGGAGGGGTCCATTTATTCACAATTCATCAATCAGCTCCTAAGGGTAGAAGTTCTGTTTAACAGGATGCTGTCAGCTCTATTTCTGCCTCAGGCAGGGAACTCAGGATAAAATGTGGCACTGTGAAATTGTTTAAACCTCTAATCCCACTGCTTTCACTTATAGAGATATGTGGGGAGTTACATGCTGTTTCACATAATAAGCTGTGGTCATACAGAAGAAAATGCAGCTCCAAGCATTGGTGAACTGGACATTGTATTTACATTCAAAATTATGTTACTATTATGAAGCAGTCCTCTGGTGTAGGTAAAGACCAACTAATACATTATTAAGTAATGTAGCATGAGTTTTACTGATATAACATTATTAACCTGAATATTGATTATGTAACTCTGTGTCTTTGTTGCCCAAATCTGGTCTAAATGGGACAAAAATAGAACCTGCCTGTGGATAAGGAAGTTCAACCACTATATTTTTTATATTGTGCAAAAAACAAATCAAAAAGATGATTTTAAATGGAATTCTGTTGATGTTTCTGGCCAAGTTTGTTTTCTTTCTAAAACATAATCTAAAATCTAAAATAAAAAAAATTCTAATTTTTATTAAAAAAAAGGATGAGTTTGGCACAATTTTAAAGAAACATTTACATTTTATGAGCTGAGAACAGTTAGATAACATACATTTTGAAGCAATTGAATTTGGTTTTCAGTTTATATCGTCATCATTTACTGGGTATGAATTTTAGACACGATTTTACCAACTAATGTTGATGGTTGCATATCATTTTTCCAACAGAGTTTGGTATAATCCAGAAAACACAATTGCCTCTTCCCTTCGTAGCCCATTGTGTGGCTGACAGTTTTATAACAACGTTTGAGCTATCTTTTTTTTTTTTTTTTTGAGACAGAGTCTTGCTCTGTCACCCAAGCTGGAGTGCAGTGGCACGATCTCAGCTCACTGCAAGCTCCACCTCCCAGGTTCATGCCATTCTCCTGCCTCAGCCTCCCGAGTAGCTGGGACTACAGGCGCCCGCCACCACGCCTGGCTATTTTTTTTGTATTTTTAGTGGAGACGGGGATTCACCGTGTTAGCCAGGATGGTCTTGATCTCCTGACCTCATGATCCGCCCGCCTCGGCCTCCCAAAGTGCTGGGATTACAGGCGTGAGCCACTGCACACGGCTGAGCTATCTTTTTAAGTTCTCAAAATTTCTATCAATGAAAAATATGATGATAGCTAACATTTATTGAACATATGTGTGCCTAGCAGCCGTATTTGTGTTTTTCAGATATTATAACACTAGTCTTCACAATCAAACTATAAAGCAGGCATCATTATTCTTTCTATTTTGCAGAAGAGAAACCTGAAAAGACTGGCAATGGTGAGGCTAGCATTCTAAAACGAGCCACTCGAATGACCTCTACCTTGCACAAGGGTATGTTTATGTTCCCACTTTTTGGCAATGTACATTTTCTTCTTTCAGTAGTGCAAAGATAGTGCTAATGCACATTCCCTGCATTGCTCCATTCATTTATCGTTTTCAATGATTGATGAATCACTTTCAACAGCTACCAACATTTCCATCAGTCTACCAAGTAAATGCAAAGGGTGCTTTATCTTACCAATATATGACCTCAATCTAGTGGTAAATATGTAATAATGATGAGTTACACTGTGATGAAAGTTATCCATGTCCTTAAAAAAGATCTGGATAGACAAGTCCTACTGAGGAAATCAAAAACTTAGATAAAAACAGAACCAATTCCACTGTAAACAATAGATAGAAATAATCAGTTATGTGTATAGTATTATTTTGAGGCAACGCAGTATTTTGAAGACTTGCAAGTTTTTAAATGCCTTCTGTTTGTATAGTCTGCGTTATATTTGTATAAAACTTACAGGATTTCCACATTCATTTTTTGAGTTATAAATATGTTAGACGGTGTTAGTGTTCAACAAAAAGTAGTCAGTATTATTAAGGGAAAAAAAAGAAAATATGTAGTCAACATTTAAAGAGAGTAAACACCAACTGGAGAAGTAATTAAGCTTCCATAGACAGATGTCAGCTTGGACCCTTGCTCCTGTTTTGACTTTGGGGATTGTCTATATTTTTACCTGGTTGGTTTTATGTTCCCCTCTTGAACTATTTCCTGTAAGCACCATTCTGCTTTTGACTCATTAAGCTTCATGGCATCCAGGTTTGACATTCACCTGGCAGATCTTATTAAGAGTTTTAGCTGTTCCAAAATCCATTCCCCTAATCAATTCCAACACATGGGACCTAACAATATATGCAAACATGTGTATTAACAGGTATAGTTGCTAGATTTATGCCACTTTTTAAAGTAACTTCCAATATCTATAAGTATAATTTATTATATGATGTCCTCATAGTCGGATCATTTATATATTTCTTGCTTTCCTAGTACAATTCTTACTTGGTCATGGTATATTGCTCTTTTTAAACATACAACTGCTTTCATTTTCTATATCATTTTTTAAAGTTTTGCATTCAAAATAGTGAAATGGGTCTCTGTTACCGTGTGAGTACTGTATCCGTTAGGTTTAAAATTATGTTTATGCTTTATTTTTTAAACCAGTAATGAATTTCCCTTTTATTTTTTCTGTCCTTGGGCTAGGTAATGAAACTAAAAATTACCTGTTTTATTGTAACACTTTTTTTCTTTCTTTCTTTCTTTTTGGTAAGTTTCTAAAAACTCACTCACAAAACTGCTAAAGATGGGCATGCAAGGTAAAACTTTAAAACTCAGTTTCTTCAACAGTTTTTAATCTAGTCCAAGTTTTTCTTTCATCTTGATTTAGCATTGAGAATGTTTACTTTCACAGAGATTTATTATTTCCTAAAAAATTTAAGCGCATATATATATAGTATGTATATATAAGTTTCTGTGTATATAGTACTATCTCCTTCCAAGTTGCTATGTATATTACTGTTTCCTCACTTATTAATATATTTTCAGCAGTTTTCCAGGATATCTAATGTATTGTACCTCCTCATTATTTTTCCCCTTGAGGACAGAAAAATTCTGAATTTACACATATATGTGCATGTATATATGTATACTATTTATATGTATATAAATATATAAATAATTTATATATAAATGTTTATATATTATATATATAAGTTCAGAAGTTTTCATAGGTATATAACATACATAAATATACATTCTTTTTCTATTCTCATTATTAATTTCTAATTTTCATTGATTTAGTCTTTTGCTTTTTGTATTTCATTGTTTTTTCAATTTGAATTCATAATCCACTTATTTTCTTTTTTTCTTATTTAATGATAAAGAATTTAAAGCTATGAATTTTACTCTGAATACAGCTTTGGATACATCTCATAAACTTCGTAAGTGTTGTAGTTGTTAACTGTTTACCAACTATGTAATGAAAGTTTATAGTTCCTCTTTGACTCATTCATTTACATGTGTCTTAATAATTTGTGATTAATCTCATTAATGGTTATTAATTTCATATCACTTCCTTTTATCATTGAATCTTGGTCATAAATTATGGATTGTATAATTTATACTATGAGGAATTTATGCTAGATTTTGGGTAAAGAATTTATGCCTTTTTGAAAATTGAACCATAAATGAACTCAAAAAATTTATATTCTCTCCTTGTACAGAGGTAAATATATACTGTTAAGTATACTATCATATTAATTCTTCTAATTCCACTACAAATTTTGTTTACTTGACAGATTAAAAGTTGAGAGAGATACCTTGAAGTCTTTGATTCTGATTATTACATTTTTTTACTATCATCTTGTTTTACGAGATTTTTTGTTTTATATATTTTGACATCATATTAGCTGGATTCTCAAGTGTTAGTTATCCCCTCAGTTTATTTTTTTACCTATTAATCTTCTTTTGTCTGATATGAGTATTACTATGTCTGTTGTACTTATTATTTAGGCACTTGAGATGTCTGCTATGATACGAGAAATAGGACAAAGAAGATTGATTGGGGTCAGTCAAGGTAAACCACAATCATGTCAAGAATAATTGACCCCCAAACAAAATTTGGATATGTCATCATTGCAGAAGAGACAGTGCCTGACACTGTCAGCTACCATTGTAGTCAGGAATGCATCCAGCTAACAGAGAAAATATTCAACTAGAAGCAACTGAAATTAAAAATAAAGGAAATGTTAAAAGCAAAGGAAAGAAAAAAATAAGAAAAAGTATATGTGTCTTGTGTGAAGAGCATAGGACAGTAAATGTTAGTATATACTGTGTCCACCCTAGGCCTCTCCCAAAAAAGCAGAATCAACCAGAGCCCAGAGCTGGACTCTGAAGACTATAATTGTATTCATTAAAAAATCAACTACAGATTAGAGTATCATATTTAAATCAAACTTATTTTAGGTTTGATTTTAAATTATAGATGAAGTATACCATGAGATAGGAAATATATTAACTTCATTAATTAACTATCTTTTCTTACCAAATCACATAAGCCAAAGCAAAAATCAAATATACAAATTTAAATTCCAGGAAACATAAATTCCAACAACTTTTAATCTATCAACACTATCTGTAGATACATATATATTTTTTCATATTCATTTGCTATTTAGTGTTGGTTTGCATACAAGGATTATAAAATGTTTGTGGTCTGAGATATAAACTCTTTCAGAATGTGTTTCACCACAAATAAACCAAAATAGAGCTTTTTTTGTTGTTGTTTCTAATGATCATTTTTTCTTTTTTATTAATTCTACAAAAAGAACATTTGCTATTCAATATCTCTCATTTAAAAACACTTATGGTTATATTTATTTTCTCCCCTTATATTTGTCTCATGCACTGAAAAAAAGCAAACAGTATAGCAGTATTTTACTACAATTCTGCCATAAGAAAGTGCTAAATGTAAATTCATATTATGAGTGAATAATGATGTATCTCACCTCATATTAATTTCAGTAATTGAATGGGAAAACAGGAAGATCTATTAAAAGGACCATTGCTGGTCAAACACTAATGAGAAAATCTCTGAGTCACTGGCTGTCATGGTAACAGGGCATTATCAAAATCTGATTAGTATGCCCAGTAGCTACATAAGCGATTGGCTATACTTCTAATTGTATTGTCTCTGCTTGCAACATGGGTTTTATGTTCCTAAGAGGTGAGAGGGTGGCAAGGCTCTGTTTAATTTATATACTGGATACGGAATACACTGCATGTTCATAAAGTAGGGTCAAACATCTAGTACTAAAGATAAATTATATTTTGGAAAGATTTTCAAAAGTTAAAAACAAACTTAGTTTACCCTTGTCATTAACTTACAAATTTCTAAATTTAAATAAAAATTTTTTATCTAATTTCATAGACATTCATAGCAAAGATAAAAGAAAAACTGATTTAAAAAAGGAGTTTAGTGAAAACATGAAAATAAATCATAAGAAATCTTCCCAAGAACAAAATTTCCAAAAGAATGGTTTAGAAAAGCACCAAGAACTATGGGTTAAAAAAGTAATCAGGCCAGAGAGTTTTAGAAAGAAGCAGATCCAAGAAGTATGATGAGCAGAAAACAGGATTGGCAGTAGGAATGGGCCACAAGGAACTATGGGCAGTTTTCCATCTGTGTCTTTAAGAATGTTCTCCCTTCTGTGCCCTTGGTCTTTTAGGTACAAATGAATTTAGGTTCAGTGAATTTCAAAAATTACAGGGCCCAGTGTTCTCAGTATTGCTTTGTTCTTTTTGATATCTTGTGTGTCACTGAATTTTTAGAGAAATTGATCACAGCTATCTGATCCTTTTTGGTACATAAATTAATTCTGAAAGGAAAACTCCAAAGATTAACAAAGGTAAATTCTGGCATGCATTATTGACTAGAAATCTCTGTACCTTGTCAGGGCTCGTGAGCACAAGGAATTTTAATAATGCTTGTCCTGAGAAGCTTATTACTTTGGTTAAATGCATAAGCATGTGGACTAAGTTTTACATGTACCAAATACCAAAAACAATCAGAAGTCAATATAATGAAAACCAAAGGGGAATTTGTCTATACACTTTGAAATTCAGTGCAGGGTGTGTTGTTGCAGAAAGAAAAACATCATCAAAGACAGCAGAGTGAGCAGACAGAGTAAACGAGCACATTCCCAGAGAGATTAGGCTATTTCTAGGGGCCCTGTGCACTGACCTGGGATGGAAGCAGCAGTCTGAAAGCCAGTCAGTGTGGCCAAATCCTGTGAGAAGCACATTGCATTTTGGAAGGCCCAACACCTTCCAGAGTCGGTCCTCGCCACAGGAGACTAGGATGTCTTTGTGGGGGTGCATGGAGACACTGCACGGGGAGAAAGAAAAGAGTTATGGGGAGATAATAGCAAATGTTTTCAGAATGTGAATAAATGAAATGGCAGTGATTATCCGATTTTAGCAAGGCAGGATAGTTTTGAGAGTACTGGCCCCAAAATAAGAGGAAGCAGGTTCTGCATCCCTGCTATAGCTCTAACACTAGTAGCTTTCTGATCTCCATCAATCTAGTCAGCTTCACTGGATCTCGGATTCCTCATTTGCAAGACAAAGTAGTTGGTTTAGGTGATTGTGCATATCTAATTCTGGTTTGAAAAGAGTAATTCTGGTTTTTCTTTAAGGGAAGAAAAATTATGCCAATGGTATTTTTATGTTGGGATATTTGGACCAGTGGTCATGGTTACTATAGAACATCAACATTCTTTTCAAACTATAATATGTCTTAAATCAGCCATTATCCAGGAAAAGATCATGAATCACAACCACATTATCATAGTTCTGTAATAAATACTATAAATGAAACATTAACTCCATGGCCCACTATCTACACAAAGTGAAGGAACAAAAATTCTATCCTACATTACCACTTAAATTGGCTTCAGTCAATGCACAGTACACAAATTACAGTAATGAATTCAAGATATAAGGCAATTCCCACTCTATAAAGGCATAGAGGGAAATGAGAAAGAAGTATGTAAGATTAACGATTAACACATTAAGCACTATTATTTGAACTGGACTCTGATCACTGTGGCTACTTTAATACTGGAGCTCAACTATTTTAAAATCAAAAGTCTACAAGGTTAATGCCTGATATTTTATCTATGGCAATGCTTTAATCTTATTTGTATAAAGTTTCATCTACACCTTACAATGTAATGGGAACAGATGTGTCCAATGTTAAGCACCTATTAAAATTCCAACCTAAATATTAGTAACAAATTGTTCAATTTCAATTTGGCCATCTAAATTCAAAGACAATAATACATTTACTTGCCTATGTGGTGCGGTAAGACATATGATGATTTAAAAAACAGCGATCACATGTTCATTTTTCCCTTAGTCTATTCTATAAATGGCCTTGTTCTTTTCTTCTGCAATATGGATTTTAAGAAACACATTTCCCAAAGAAATCATGGCTCTAGTCCACACCAACATGGCTAACTAACTCCAGGCTTAGATGAGAGCAAAACGTTTCTCATTATTTGTATCTTACATTAATATCATTAAACTCTAAAATTATCAACTGAAAAATTATTTTTAAATTAGACCTACACAGTTTTGGGAATCTACTGGCTTCAGCATTAGCAGCATTCAGGTCAAAGCCATGTAACCACTATGGGCATGGCCTTCTTTCTAGTGAAACATTCATTTTTCTCCAGCATTTTGCTGCTCAAAATAAACACAGTGGAAGGGAAATTATTCATTTTGCAATTCATCATAATGTTGGTTTGTGACTTTCAGAAGGCCAATTCAAGTAAAGAATTTATTACAGCTCAAACCGGATAGAAGATACATTTATAGAACTTAATTAGAAGAAAAATACGATGAGAGGTAAAAAATGTCAGATTAAAATGAATTCTGTATTCAAATACACACAAGAAGGCAAACCGAATCCTTGAAGCTACTGAGTATGATGTATGTTGGCTCACAGCTTTCCTGGCAGACACATGCACACTTGACCAGATGATAAATTACCCTCTTTAAGTGAAGATAACTAAAATCATTGATGTTTTTACGAACTTTGAAAGATAAGTTTCCAAAGTGACTTTTGTGAGAGGAATTATTTGTAGAAGTTAAGGCAAAAATATAAATACAAACCCACTGATAGCTAATCAGCTTTGGAAGTACTTTTTTCTGACTCTTCTCATCCCCTCCACTATGTGGCCTCCTCTGTGACACCTTAAACAACTTTGACTCCCATTCCACATGAACTGATCCTCCTAATCACACTCTGATTTGTCCATATATTCCTTTTCTAACACTGGCATAGATACATACATGTACACACACATATGTGTGTGTATATATATAGATATACACACACATATTAATATATATATAAATATCTATCTATATATAGATATACACACACACATATATATATATCTGTAAATGACTTTTGTGGATAATTCTACACACAGTTCAGCAAGGCATAAAATGTTCTTTAGCTGAATAGAAATATTTTCAGCATATATAGAAAGGAATTTAATGCTTTGATAATATATTAATAAATACCTGGTTTTGAATTATTATGGAATAAGTGCATCAGCAAATACTGGGACATAGCGATAAAGACCCCCAGTGAGGAGCTCCAAATCTCAGTTCAAATCACTCCTTTGGGAGGGAAGCAGTTTAAGGGCTATGGACCAGAAATATTTTCCCACGTACAGAAATTGTGTTATTCTCAACTCCATAATGAGACATAACTGTCATCATCATCATCATCATCATCATCAACAACTAACGGTAATGATATTTAACATTGTTTGAAAATTTAATGTGCCCCATACCTGGTACTAAATGCTTAGTTGTCACAAGTGAAACGAAAGCTCAAAAGAGCCGGGATTCATATCTGTATTATTTGCTGTATGCTCAACCCCAATAGTAGCTGGCACATAGTAGCTATTCAATAAACATTCATCAAATACATGACTTAGTGACTGATGTTGGTACTATCAGTATTGTTATTTTATGCCATTGTAAACAGAGTTAGTAGAGATACCACATAAATTGCCCAAGCTTACGTTTGGTAGTGAATGGAAGCCAACTTTGAACCCAGGATGGCTTGGCTTTAAGACTCATAATTTTAGCTACTCCAGCTTAGTATGAATCTTCAATCATTTATTATTTCTATGAGTACTATAAATATCAATAATTCCTGTTACAGAGCTTGGATGTAACTATTATCATTCCCAGTAAATGCTTAAGTCATTTAGTCATTACTAAGCCCTGAGGTAAAGAACCAATTTAGAAATTACCAGTGTATTGTATCAGAGCTGGGTACCACCAGATACAATAGCCTTAGAGGGGTTAGAAGACCCAGTGAGAACACTGGGCCCTGTAATTTTTGAAATTCACTGAACCTAAATTCATTTGTACCTAAAAGACCAAGAGCACAGAAGGGAGAACATTCTTAAAGACACAGATGGAAAACTGCCCATAGTTTCTTGTGGCCCATTCCTACTGCCAATCCTGTTTTCTGCTCATCATACTTCTTGGATCTGCTTCTTTCTAAAACTCTCTGGCCTGATTACTTTTTTAACCCATAGTTCTTGGTGCTTTTCTAAACCATTCTTTTGGAAATTTTGTTCTTGGGAAGATTTCTTATGATTTATTTTCATGTTTTCACTAAACATGAAAGAGCTCTTTAATATGCTCTGGTACTGCCGGAGAAACCAAGGGAGGAGAGCCTCTCCCACAATCTGCCTACATAAGTTTTTGTGCAGATGTACATGCTGCACTTACCAAGATCTTTAAGATCTTTAATTCATTTTCTTGTGCTAATAGTAGAAGTCCGGTATTATACATCAAGTTGTCAGAGGACATTGATTTTTTTTTTTTTTTTTTTTGAGACAGAGTCTCGCTCTGTTGCCCAGACTGGAGAGCAGTGGTGTGATCTCAGCTCACTACAACCTCCCCCTCCCAAGTTCAAGCAATTATCCTGCCTTAGCCTCTTGAGTAGCTGGGATTACAGGTGCGTGCCACCACGTCTGGCTAATGTTTGTATTTTTAGTACAGATGGAATTTCACCACGTTTATGAGGCTGGTCTCAAACTCTTGACCTCATGATACGCCCACCTCGGCCTCCCAAAGTGCTGGGATTACAGGCGTGAGCCACTGCGCCTGGCGGACTTTTTATTTCTTATTTTCATAGAGGTCTCTAAAAATAAATGTAGAACAATACTTAATAATCATTGATTCCACAGGCTTTTCATTCATTAAAAATTTACCCAGTTATACTTAGGGCTCAACTTCGACCATTCTGTTGACCTCTGAATCAGTCTTCTGAAGAAGCTGAAGAATAGGAGTAATAACTAATACTTTATAGGATTCAGTTCCTCTTCCCAACATTGCATACATAAATTCATTCAATGGCTATAATACAGGCATACCTTGGAGATACTCCAGGTATCAGGCAATCTTGGTTTCAGACAATCTCAATAAAGTGAATATCACAATAAAGCAAGTCATATAAACTTTTTGGTTTCCCAGTACATATAAAAGTTATGTTTACCCTATACTATAGTATATTAAGTATATAATAGTATTATGTCTAAACTGACAATGAAAAAATACTTTATTGCTAAAAAATGGGGCTGATCTTAACATTCATTCAATCATAATCTTTCTGCTGGTGGAGGGTCTTGCCTTGATGTTGATGGCTGCTGACCAATCAGAGTTGTGGTTCCTGAAGGCTAGATGGTTGTAGCAATTTCTGAAAATAAGACAACAATGAAGTTTGCCACATTGATGTACTTTTCATTTCAAAAAGATTTCTCTGTAGCATGTGATACTGTTTGATAGCATTTTACCCACAGTGGAACTTCTTTCAAAATTGGAGTCAACCCTCTCAAACATCTTTATCAAATATGTTTATGAAATATTTTAAATCCTTCATTGTTATTTCAACAATGTTCACAGCATCTTCACCCAGGAGTAGATTCCATCACAAGAAACTACTTTCTTTGCTCATCAATAAGAAGCAACTCTTTATCCATTCAAGCTTTATCATAAAATTGTAGCAATTGAATCGCATTTTCAGGATGCACTTCTAATTATGGTTCTTTTGCTATTTCCATCACATCTGATGTGACTTCCTCCAGGGAAGTCTTGAACCTCTCAAAGTCATCCATGAGAGTTTGCATCAACTTCTTTCAAACTTCTGTTAATGTTTATATTTTGATCTCTTCCTATAAATCATGAAAGTCTCTTTCCAGAAGGTTTTCAGTTTACTTTGCCCAGATCCATCAGAGGAATCACTGTCTACGGCAGCTATAGCCTTACAAAATATAGTTTTTAAAAAATAACAATTGAAAGTTGAAATTACTCATTGACCCACGGGAAGCAGAATTGATGTTCTGTCAGCAGGCATGAAAATAACATTTGTCTCCTTGTACATCTTCATCACAGTTCTTGAGTGACCAGGTGAATTTTAAATGGGAAGTAATATTTTGTAAAGAATCATTTTTTTTCTAAACAGTAGGTCTCAAAGGTGGGCTTAGAATATTCATTAAACCATGTTGTAAACAGATGAGCTGTCATCTAGGCTTTGTTGTTACATTTATAAATCATAGGCAAAATAGATTTAGCATAATCTTAAAGATCCTAGGATTTTCAACATGGTCAATGAGCATTGGCTTCAACTTAAAGTTACCAGCTGCATTAGCCCCTAACAAGAAAGTCAGCCTGTCAGGTGGAGTTGTTGAAGCCAAGCATTGACTTAACCTCTCTAGCTTTAAGAGTTTTAAATAATATGTTCTTCCAATAAAGGGCTGTTTATGCTGAATAATTTTTTTTGAGATGCAGTCTCTCTCTGTCACCCAGGCTGGAGTGCAGTGGAGTGATCTCGGCTCACTGCAACCTCCGCCTCCCGGGTTCAAGCAATTTTCCAGCTTCAGCCTCCTGAGTAGCTGGGATTTCAAGCACCCGCCACCATGCCTGGCTAATTTTTGTATTTTTGATAGAGATAGGGTTTCGCTATGTTGGCCAGGCTGGTCTCTAATTCCTGACTTTAGGTGACCCATCCTCCTTGGCCTCCCAAAGTGCTGGGATTACAGGTGTGAGCCACCCATCCTATGCTGATGATGTTTTAGTTTAGCCACCTTCATTCATTATCTTAGCTATGTCTTCTGGATTACTTGTTATAGCTTCTACTTCAGCACTTGTTGCTTCACCATACACTTTTATGTTATGGAGATAGCTTCTTTCCTCAAAACTTAAAATGAAAAAATGGTTTCATGAGCCAGGCCCAGGGACTTGCTGCTTTGTGCAGTCTTGGGACTCGGTGCCCTGCATCCCAGCAATGACTAACAGGGCCAAACATACAGCTCAGGCCTTTGCTTCAGAGGGTGCAAGGCCCAAACCTTGGCAGCTTACATGTGTTGGGCCTGTGGGGGAGCAGAAGTCAAGAATTGAGGTTTGGGAACCTCTGCCAAGGTTTCCGAAGATGTATAGACATGCCTGGATGTCCAGGCAGAAGTCTGCTGTAGGGTGGCTTCCTCATGGAGAACCTCTGCTAGAGCAGTGTGGAAGGGAAATGTGGGTTTGGAGCCCCCACAAACAGTCCCAACTGGGGCATTGCCTAACGGGGCTGTAAGAAGAGGGCCACTGTCCTTCCGACCCCAGAATGGTAGGTTTACTGACAGCTTGCACTGTGCACCTGGAAAAGCTACAGACACTCAATACCCATGAAAGCAGCTGGGAGGGGGCTGTATCCTGCAAAGCCACAGGGGTGGAGCTGCCCAAGGCTATGGGAGTCCACCTCTTGCATCAATGTGACCTGGATGTGAGACATGGAGTCAAAGAGAACATTTTGGAATTTTAACGCTTAATGACTGCCCTACTGGATTTTGGACTTGTCTGGCACCTGTAGCCCCTTTGTTTTGGCCAATTTCTCCCATTTGGAATGGGTATATTTACCAACTGCCTGTATCCCCAGTGTGTCTAGGAAGTAACTAACTTGCTTTTGATTTTACAGGCTCATAGGCAGAAGGAACTTGTCTCAGACGAGAATTTGGACTTGGACTTTTGAGTTAATGCTGAAATGAGTTGAGACTTTGGGGGACTGGGAAGGACATGATTGTGTTTTGAAATTTGAGGTTATGAGATTTGGGATGGACCAGAAGTAAAATTATATGGTTTGGCTCTGTGTACCCACCCAAATCTCACCTTGAATTATAATAATCCCCACATGTCAAGGGCAGGACCAGGTGGAGAAAATTGAATCCTGGGGGTGGTTTCCCCCATGTTGTTCTGATGACAGTAAGTGAGTTCTTATGAGATCTGATGGTTTCATATGGGACTTCCCTCTCCACTCTGCTCTCATTCCCTCTCCTGCTGCCCTGTGAAGAGGTGCCTTCTGCCATGATTGTGAATTTCCTGCAGCCTCCCCAGCCATGCAGAACTGTGAGCCAATTAAATCTCTTTTCTTTATAAATTTCCCAGTCTCAGGTATGTCTTTATAACAGCATATTAACCAATACACTTCAGTTAGAAAAAAAAAGTAGTAACTATGAAATGCAACAAAGTGAAATGCGATAAAATGAGATATTCCTGTTCTCCTATGAGTTACGTTTACCACTATCCCCATTTTTCCAGGTGGAGGAACTGGGACACATAGAGGTTAAGTGATCCACCCAAGGTCACAAAGCTAGGAAGTGGTAAAGCCAGAATACATGAACTTGAGTGAACTGTCTCAAGTCCATATCTTTAAGTAGAGTTAGCTCAACACCTCCGTTGACTTTGCCTTTTTTAGATGAAAGCAAGAGCAGAGAATGTTGTTTTATGTGTGTCTAGGGTACTTATTCAGATGCATTTTAAAGTTTCTAAAGAACTGGTCGTTTTTGTCATTTTCTAACCATGTGTAAAAAGTTGAAACTATTGTCACTTGCTATTTTCTGAAAATTGTCTAGATTCAGGGTGGTGGTGGGATGGATCAAGCAAAGATAATTGCTAAAGAAACACTTATGGTCTAAAGCAGAGGTTGGCAAACGTTTTCTGAAAAGGACCAGAGAGTAAATAATTTAGGCTATGGGCCATATGTTATCTGTTGTAACTTTTCAGCTCTGCTGTTGTAGCATGAAAGCAGACATAGACAAAACATAAACAAATGATTAAGGATGTCTTCCAACAAAACTTTAGTTACAAAACCAGTTGGTGGGCTACGTTTGGCCTGTGGGCCATAGTTTGCTGATCCCTAAACATTTGCATGACATGGGGTAGACTAATGTTTAAAAGTGTTGGCTCTGAAGTAAGATGTGAGTTTGAATTCTTGTTCCAGTGTTAGCTAACTAGACATTCTTGGATAAATTTCCTTATCAAGAATTTTGTCAGGTACCTCACCTGAAGAAATGGGACTACTGTAGGATTGATCACATAAGCTTATTATGGGAATTTTTAAAGTTAATACTTGTACAGGACTTAGAATAGTGCTAGACACATAGTGAAAATTTAGTGAACATTATCATAGCACAGAGAGACAGGGTATCTGGGGCCTGCCTGCCTAGATTTGAAGAATGGCCCACAACTTAATTACTAGCTGATTATGTTGTACAGCCCAGCTTTCTTATTTGTGAAAACAGGGTAAAAATACTGATCCATCAGGGCATTTGAGTATAAAATAAGTTGATATATGTAAAGTACTTAGAACAATTATCTGAACATTTGTCAGCTTTCCACAAATGTCAACTATTATTACTATTATTCAACATTATTGAACTTCTTTGTAATTTGGCCCTTCATATAGTTAACATCTATCATTCATACTCTTTTCTTTTAAAGACCATGGGTAGGACATTCACTACTTAAAACTGTAGATATTTACAATTAAACGATGTTTTCTCTTAGTTTTGATAAACATTGTACATTACTGTGTTTTATATGATGTTAAGTCACTCTCTGGCAAAAATGTAGCCATCATAAATAACACTTTCACAAGTGAATATAAGGAAATTTTGTGGTTGTTTCTTTCATGATAGGGATTTCAGGAACACACTGAGGGAAGTAGTGGAGAGTATGTACACATTCACTCCTATCCTTACTTACACATATGCAACTAGCACAAAGTAGTTGCTAATCTTGGGGGGAAAGCTCATTTTAGACCCTGGGCATGCGGAGCTGAAGATAGCAGGATACCCCTCCTCAAGCTTTGTCCGCAAATAGGTCTCCCTCTTGTAACCATAAAATGACTATCATCCTCAAAGATGTCATCCCAAAGTTCTAATAAATAAGAATAATAAGCTTTTGCTTAATTTCTTCCTGGCACCTGCCCTAAGTACCACAAAGTCATTTTACTTCAAACTTTGAATATAAGCTTTCTACTTCCCTTTAACTTACTATTAATTATAATTACAAGATTCAAAAATAAAGGCCCTGTCACAACATTCCTAAGTTAATAAGCTTATAAGTAGGGTGAAAATCATACAGGAACACATCTTAGAGATTCAAGAAAAGACAATGTGGGTGAATGCTAGTCCTGCTTCTTAATCAAGTCATGCCCTAATGAAGTATCCATAAAATGTTTTGTTAAACATTATACCAGGCATGTTACATAAAATATTATGTTCTGGCAGAGATTTTTTTCGTTTATAATAGGACACATTTCTTATAATAGACCACATGATATATACTTCAAAAGCTCTCCTTTCTAATTGAAATTGTTCTTTCCAGTAGTGGCATTACACAAGGATATTTTGGAGGGAGTGTGTGTAGGTGTATGGTGAACACTATTAATTATCAGTAGAGTCAGTGACATAAGAATCCACTGTTAGACTTTTCAAAAGAAAAGAATATTAATCCAAAAAAAGATTGTCACAAGAAAGACTAATTAGATACCCTTGTCTTCCCTTTAGGTTATTCAGCATTGTAAATGTTTCCTTCACTTCAGTTCACAGGCTCTAATTATTGCCACAGCAGAAGATGCACAGTGGGTGGAAAATAAATCAGTATCAAAATGTGTGCCCTGTGAACATTAGATGACCACTTACCTACCTGTCCTTAAAGACAATACACACTCACAGATTACATATGCTTTTATTCAGGTTGCCAGAACAAATACATAAAAAGGAGTTGTCTGACTGTTGCTTAGCTAGTAACTGCATCTTATATCGTGATGTGCATTAGCATTTATATAAAGTACTTTAACATGGAATTTTTTTATTATTCCAGCAAATATGTGTTTATAGCCTATGATGTAGCATGCAATACAGAGGCATCGCCCTCAGGAAACTTACTTATGTGTAGGGGAGAACAGATCACAAAATAACTGAAGAAAATAACTCAGCTATAAAGAAAATGTAGTAAAGTGATATAATAATTTGGGGGAAAATGTTATTTTTGATGAGGTGGTCAGGGGAGCCCACGTTGAAAACATGACCTCCTAGCTGAGACCAGAATGACAAGCAAGAAGTACCTTTAGGATGGTCTAAGGGCAGATGGTTTCAGTCACAGGTGACTGCAAGTGCAAAAGTGCTAAGGCTGCAAGGAGGTGGTGCACTCAAGGGACAGAAGGAAAGCCGAGGTGACCGAAGAGAACAAGGAAGGAGGACTGTGTTGAGGATGGATAGGGAGTGAGAGGAAGGTGAGTACCAAAGTCATATAGGGCTTTTAGACTGAAGAAAGACGACTAAATTTCTCCTAAGATCATTTCATGGTTTTAAGTAGGAGAATTATATACGATTAATATATTTTAAAAAGATATCTGTAGCTGCTCTGTGGAAAATGGAAAGTAAGAAACAAGAGAAGAAACTAGGACACTAACTTGGAGAGTACAGTAGCAACCCAGATCTATTTAAACTACGGCTCCTCATCATTATGGCAGATGCCACTTTTGTATATTGGTATTTTCACCACTACCTTCAGGAAAGGTCAACTCACAGTTGTCCTCATTATTAAAACATATTTATTAAGTGTACTTAAAAAGTGCCAAGGTGAAATGCAAATGCAATAAAAGTCACAAAACAAATGTGTATACAAAACACAATAATTTAAAATCTGTCAAAATAAGATAGTGGATCTTATTCATTTTCAGAAGACAGCTAAGTAAATGTGAAAAAGATGAAATCTTAATACTTCCCTAGCACTTTAAGTTTTAAATATTGTGAAATTATAGGTTTTCTTCAAAGCAGAGCAGGACTTACATCATTAGGATCTGGAAAGTAGCACTGTCCTTTCATTTTTTACTAGAGTGGAGCATTCTTACAGTTTTTTCACAGTTTGTGGACTTATTAATAAATAATGCCCTAGAGGGTAGTCATGAAAGCTAAAGCTTCAGTTTTCTTTTCTTGTTCAATGTTCTTCCAACCTTATACGTATTGTATATGCCTTGCCACCTGGCTGGTAGTGCTAATCCCAATCATTGGCAAGGTAAGAGGCAGCCGAGACTGGAATATCTACTCTGGCTCAAATGCAGGGAAAGGCCTTATGTAGTGACTTAGACCTAATAGATACTCAATGGTACTGCAATTAAAATTCACCCATGTTATAGAACATTGTAACATTCATCCAAATTATCAGTTTACTTTTATTTTAAGAGGGAGTCTTGCTCTGTCACCCAGGCTGGAGTGCAGTGGCGCAATCTTGGCTCACTGCAACCTCTGCCTACTGGGTTAAAGTGATTCTCCTGCCTCAGACTCTCAAGTAGCTGAGATTACAGGCACCCACCGCCACCACACCTCATTTTTGTATTTTAGTAGAGATGGGGTTTCATCATGTTGGTCAGGCTGGTCTCGAACTCCTGACCTCAAATAATCTGCCTCGGCCTGCCAAAGTGCTGGGATTACAGGTGTGAGCCACCACGCTGGCCCATATTATTAGTTTATAGATTCAACCCAAATCTTTTTAAACATCGTATCAATTCTTTGGTCTTTCTCGTCAAATGTAAAACTTTCCACACAACTTTCTAAAAACTTGTATTTTATTCTTAAATTAGCAACATTTTATACTTCTGAACTAAAATTTTAGTTTAATTCTGAATATAAGCACTTCTCTAGGAAAAGTCTTCAGGTTGGATAAAGTCAAATTTTAGCTAACTGTGATTAAATTAATTATTAAATAAGAGCAATACTATTTTGGCCTTTTAAATATACTAATAAGAATGTTCCTTGGAAATTAGTAGACTGGTATGTTATGAGAAAAAAATCCAAAGTGAAAATAAAAATATAAAGATTTACATTTTATAACATTCAACTCAAAAATCATTTATGGAAAGTCAACATATAAGCAAATAAGCAGCCTAATAATGTTTCCTAAGTCACCACTGACCAAACCTCATCAACACACATTCTCTTGCCCTCCTGTCTCCCATCCCATTTTCTACCCAGAAGAAAATCATTAAAAAAAAAACAGAATTTCTCTTCCCAAAGGTGGGTCTTAGAAACTAGAACCCATCTGCTACAAAGCAAGCCATAAAACCTTCTCTTCTTTTCCTTAAAGACCTTCATTCCAGAGAGGTCCTGCCCTGTACTCGAAAGAAGAAATGCCATACAGGCAGGCCAGAAGAATCTGAACCATCAGGCCTCTCTGTGTTTCCCCTTCCAGTTTATTACCACTACAGCACAGCCTTTTGTCCAATCACATTTCTACTCGACTGTCCATTCTTCATCAAACCTAAACATAGACAGTTTTCCCTGGATTTTAGCTTTTCATTTTTGAAGTTTTCTGTGTCATGTAAAACTTGGATTAAACAAATTTGTTTTCCTTTTCTCTTATTAACATGCCTTTGTTATAGTACTGCTGGTCCTGACCCTTATAAAGACAGGTATCACATCTTTCTAATTTTCCGACAATCCACACAATGTCATTTCCATTTTCTTCAAAGTTATTCAACTTTCTAATACGTGAAAGAAATACCATTTCAAAACACACAGATTCAACTAAAGGAAATTTGTAAACTCCAAAGACAGGAGAATCAAGACCCACTATTTTGGTAAATGAAATGAGGACAATCAATGAAACAGGTGAACTACTTCCAGATTTATGAAAACATCTCCTGGAGCCTTCCTGCTACCTTAGCAGCTGAACATTTTATGCTACATAGTTTTATATATACTGTGCTTCATGTTACGAAATCACCGCACTTCTTTATGATTTAACAAGTTTGAGAAGATACATTACACATTTATGTTCTAAAGAAACCCATTTCAATAATAAAGTTTATTTGGTTATTTCATGTTTCAGCAATTTATAAGAATTTTGTGTTGTTATGAATGTAAAATGTTCCATTTCTTATCTCCTTATTATATTAATGACAGAGAGTAGATTCTTTGGAATGACAGTCAAACTTCCTTATGGTAAGGACTTTAACATGAAAAATCTCTTTTCTAGGAGAATATTTAGAAATATAAACTACATATAGTCTAGAAATAACTGGAAGAATTACAACTGAAGACATAAAATTCAGGTAAATTTACATGCTGAGGTATAGTATAGAATTCACTTCAATGTGGCTCCAATTTATTAGATACCACCAAGCCAATGTGATTATTGTAATGACATATAAATAATGACTTTTTTGTATCTATTTTATAAATAAATTAGAAAGCCAATATTAATTTTTTTATCATTGAAGTATACTCATCAAACTTCAGCACTTTCACAAAATAAACTGCTATGGTTTGGACATGTTTTGTTTCCAACAAATCTCATGTTGAAATTTTATCCCCAGTTTGGTGGTGTTGGGAGGTGGGGCCTAAGTAGGAGGTGTTTGGGCCATGGGGGTGGATCCTTCATGGATGTCGTGGTGCCATTCTCACGGTGGTGTGTTAGTTCTAACTCTATTAGTTCCTGCATGGGCTAGTTCTTAAAAAGAGACTGGTACCTCCCCACTCTTTCTCGTTTCATCTCCTGCCGTGTGATCTGTGCATAAGCTGGCTCTCTGTCACCTTATGCCAAGAGTGACAGCAGCCTGAGGTCCTCGCCAGATGCAGATGTACAATCTTGAACTTTCCAACCATACAGAATTGTTAGAAAAATACATCTTTTTTTCTTTATAAATTACCCACCCTCAGGTATTGCTTTATAGCAACACAAACCCATAAGGTTTGGAATTTGAGGCATATATTGAAATTAACAAAAGTTATATATATATGTCAATCTGAGTCTCAATTTCTACACCAAAAAAAATTCCTAAAACTGAATAAGTTTCTATTATCATATTTCAGTTGTGTCATAGGCCACACGCAGAAACTGTTGTGAACAAGAGGAATAGATCAAATCTCTGGGTTTGGCACTCACTATATGTAATTTGAGATGCTGGCAAGGGGAAGCTGAAGAGCTGCAAGCGGCGATAACTTGCATCAGTTTCCAGTAGATGGGAGAAAGGATATAGGGATGGGACGAAGGGAACAGGGGTATAAACTGGGATTATAAAAACACTTTGATAAAGTTGTTAAAAATTACTCCATGAACACAAATAACTTGAATTCAGGAGTGGCAACCAGATAGATATAACTAGAATGGATAAATGGAATGAAAAGTACATGTTTAAGGGGAAGGATTGGGCGGCCAATTCAGCCAAGGTGAAAATTGATGAACATATAAGACTGTGAGACATAAATCCAAAAAAGGAAGCTTAGCATCCAGAAATGGGTTCAAACAATGACAAATTAAGAAAACCAAGCAACAGACCTGAAATGAGTCCTGATAATCTGTGATGCAGTAGGACACCACTTCAGATGTCTTTTACTTCCATGCAGTTATCTCTGCATCTTAAATTCTGCTGACATCTTTTTTCTTCTAATTCATGTGAAACAAGCAAAAATAAAGAGATATCTATTGACTCCCATCTACTCACTGTGGGTAGGAAAAGAGCACAGAGGGAGCATCTTAACAGCAACTTGCTACAATCCAGACAAGAGGTAGAGCTTCCATTTTTACAAGCCAAACAGGAGTGACTCCACAGATATTCAGTTGCATAATTTATTATCTACACTGAGTTTTACCAAATTCAGGGAAATAAATAAAAGATATGCACCATTCCCAATTCTCTCAATCACACAGCTTAATCACCTGTCCTTTAATAAATAACTCAAATTACTTGCCTTATTTCAGCGCTGAATGTCTGCAGCACATACCCCTCTCAAAATTACCCAAAGCTTCCTCTATAACATATGGCACTGCCTCCAGTTACTTTTTGTATTATATGTCTGCATGTGTGTGTGTGTCATTTGTTTATATTACAACATTTTGTTATCCTTATCAAGGAGAGAGAATCTCACTGCAAGAGTAACCAGGAGAGGTCCATGTTTGCTGTAGTGTTTCTCTCTCCTTAATCTGCTTGTTTAAACTCTGCCTGGATCCTGTTGTCCTCTCACTGCCTAACTTATGTAGGCATAAGAATGCACAAGAATCAAATGGTTTGGATATTTGTCCCCACCCAAATCTCATGTTGAAACGTAATCCCAATACTGAAGGTGGGGCCTGGTGTGGGGTATTTGGATCATGGAGCTAGGTCCATCAGGAATGGCTTGGACTGTCCCTTTGGCGCTAAGTGAGCTCTCCCTCTTAGTTCACATGAGATCTGGTTGTTTCAAAGTGTGTGACACCTCCCTCCTTCAGTCTTTCTCTCTTGCTCTTGCTTTTGCCATATGATATGCCAGCACCTCTTTGCCTTCCACCCTGATTAAAAGCTCCCTGAGGTTTCAGCAGAAGCTGAACAGATGCCAGCACGATGCTTCCCATAAAACCTGCAGAAGAATGAACCAATTAAACCTCTTTTCTTTATAAAATACCCACGTATTTCTTCATAGCAGTGCAATAATGGCATAACACAATGTCCATGCCAAAATCTCTGGAACCTGTGAATATGCTTAAAATAGGAAAATTATCCTGAGGGGTGGGCCTAGTCTAATTACAGCAGTCCCTATAAGCAAGGGAAATTAAATGAGACAGAGGGTAGTTCAGAGTGACTCAAAGCATGAGGAAACTTAATCTGCCTAGCCTGTTTTGAAGATGAAGGAATGTTGGCAAGAGTCATGAAACAGGATGTCCTCTGGAAATTGACAAGTACTCCACCTGACAGCCAGCAAGGAAACAGGAAGCTGAGTTCTACAACCACTAAACCTGAAGTCTGCCCACAGCCTGGACGAGATGGGAAGCACACTCTACCTCATAGCCTCCAGATGAGAGACGAGACCTGCTGACCCTTTGATTTTGCTGAGATTCTAAGCAGCAGAAGCCATTGAGCCTGCACAGATTTCTGACCTACATAACTGTGAGGCGATAAATTAGTGTTTAAGTCACTAAATTGGTGCAAATTTCTTATAGCAGCAATAGAAAACAGATATAGTCTAGCAGTGAGTAACAAAGGAAATTAAATTTAAATTAAAAGACATATATTACATGGAATATGAAATTATAGCTTCTAATATTTTAAATATAAGATAAAGGGGTCTCACTGTATTAGAATGTTGCCCATAAAAATAACTCCATTATTATTTTATTTATAATTATATTATTTTGTGTCAAATTAACTAGATGGAATACAATTTTATGACATGGACTGGTTTTACTAATGATATTTTTATTGGTTTTGAACCACACAGGAACACTGTAATTGAGTCAGAAAAACTGTAGTCAAAAAAGGTGAGTAAAATAAGCTACTTCCGTTACAATGAAATGTTAAAATACATCTTATTCTAAGAGGAGTTTCTTCAGGTACTACTGGCAGGTAATTTCAGCAGGGATATATACATACACACGTATATAATATACTACATTATATATAATTTATACTTTAATATAATATGTATGTACTTATAAGTTCTAAATCTTTCTAAACAGGCTTCAACTGATTTTATCAGATTTTTGGATTATCAATGGTAAACTCTTTTTCCCTAAAAGATAAATGTGAAACTAATTTTCAAAACAATTTTCAACAATCTTAAAAATCACAGTAGTTTAAAAAAATTTTTGGATCATTGTTGGTATGTTTTAAGTTATAAAAATAATTAAGGCACATGAATTTATCTCAAATTATCTGACTGATTAATGACTTGCACTAGGCAATGAGATGCTAGTAAATGTATCACACTCAAGAGACTTGAAACGTATTTGTATAATTAGGCTTGCCCTTTCCCACTGCTACCCCAACCCCACTTTCATCATGAGAAGATATCTACCTGTCCCAGTCTGATGGAGGTTGAGAGACATGGAGCAGAGTAAAAATGTCCTGATTTTCACCTCAAACCAAACCAGCTGATCCACACATCTGAGTGAGTTCAGTTAAGAAGAGAATAACCAACCAGTTGAGCCCAGCTACAAACAGCAGAATGGCCCAGCTGATTGTATCAGATGCCTGAGCTTCAAATCCTTACCATTGTGTGCCACTGAGGTTTTATGGCATTTTGTTTTTGTTTTTAACAAAGAATGAAGGTGATGAAAGGTAACTGATACACATGCATTTTATAACACTTTGTATCATAAAAGTTGTTCTGTACTTATTTTACCCATTTATTGCTGTTGAAAGAAGAAATTCTTCGTGTACATATTGCTTTGAACTTATTAATACTGTTCATGTTCATTACGATTAAGAACAAGGGCCGCTTGCAGTGGCTCACGCCTGTAATCCCAGCACTTTGGGAGGCCGAAGAGGGTGGATCACGAGGTCAAGATACCGAGACAATCCTGGCCAACATGGTGAAACCTCGTCTCCTCTAAAATTACAAAAATTAGCTGGGCGTGGTAGCGGACGCCTGCAGTCCCAGCTACTTGGGAGGCTGAGGCAGGAGAATCATTTGAACCCAGGAGATGGAGGTTGCAGTGAGCCGAGATTGTGCCACTGCACTCCAGCCTGGGCAACAGAGCGAGACTCTGTCTCAAAAAAAAAAAAAAAAAAAAAACACTAGATATATAAAACAAAATAGTAATAATATAAAAATTTTTATTAGATATTATATGCACTTGTTTTTAATGACAATTTTCTCAGGAGAAAGTATTTAAGTTACTTTAGAAATGACAGCATTTAGAATCACAGTCACAGGACAATGGAGCCAGAAGGGATTGCCCATTTGAATAATGTTTCATCCAAATATACCATGTTATATATGCATTGTGAAAAATGTTGAATTCCAGATTCACTCTTCACTGCCACTTAGTGTATTTTTGGATCATATCCTCAGTTTCCAATTTATTTGTATTGCTATGTATGCAAAATAATTTTACCATTATCCTACAACAACCTTTAATTTGGAAAGCAAATCAATTTCAAAAAGTAATGTTACATAAAGACGAATGACTAAAAACATTAAAAATAGTTACTTTATGACATTGTTTCCTTTCATTGGTAAAGACAGTGAAAAACTGGCTATAACTATGAATATTTAAAACTAATTTTAAAACAATTTATGCTCCTTAGACCCTACACCTTATTAATAATCAGTTAGCATTTATTGACTATTATAAGTCCAAGTCCTCGTAAATCAAAAAACAAGAACATAAAATGTCTTTTCTGTGTCGTTAGATTTATAATCTGAAGTATTTAATTTTGCCTTCTGAAAAACGGTGAATATTATGAATATTATATGAAATGTTATATTTTTCAAATTACACATGAATTAATTTATTGACCTAATCATCTGTTACCTGTTAGAAATTCCCAAATCATTTGCTTAACATCCTTCAGTCTGCTAGATAACCGAAATCACTGTTTCTCTTCCTTTCTATCAATTATAGTCCCTTTTTACCAATTATGATAATTTCCCAATAACTTTTCTCCTCCTTTTTGACTCCATCTTTTCCTTCTGATCTCTGAATGTTAATTAGGCTGAGATAAAACTTTTGTGTTGGATATTCCTTCCCCGCTAACTTTTCCCATTCATTACTTCAGGTTTCATTGGTCATGCTACTAAGTTACTGGAAAAGTCAAGTGAAGTAGAAAACCTTTACGCAAGCTGAATGTTCTTGGTTCTAACCCTCTGTCCTCTGACAATCTGAAGACATGAGGACAATAATGAGAAGGCAACTAGGTTTTTGACCTTTAGGTTTTAGCTTTCTTATTTCTAACATATACTGCCACCCATACTTGCCAATCTGAACTATAAAAAATCTACCGCTTTTGCAAATGGTCCTAAATAATTAAAATTTTTATAATTTTTATATTATATTACTATAATGACAATAATCCTAACTTAGGTCATAGTGAGCTCTTGACCAAAAAAGAAGGGGTTTTTTTTGTTTGTTTGTTTTTTGAGATGGAGTCTCACTCTGTCGCCCAGGCTGGAGTGCAGTGGCATGATCTCGGCTTACTGCAACCTCCTCCTCCTGGGTTCTAGAGATTCTCCTGCCTCAGCCTCCCAAGTAGCTGGGACTACAGACACACGCCACCACACCTAGCTAATTTTTGTATCTTTAGTAGAGAAGCGTTTGCACCATGTTGGCAAGGCCGGTTTCAAACTTCTGGCCTCAGGTGATCGACCCGCTTCAGCCTCCCAAAGTGCTGGGATTACAGGCATGAGCCACCTCGCCCGGCCTAGAAGGGTGTTTATTGACTCCCTGCATTAGAAAAACTTGAGAAAAAAGACAAACACTGGCATTTGAAAGACTAAAATAATATGGCTTTCATAATCTTGGGGCTGGATTTGATCTTGGTATTTTTTGGTAGCTCCTGATGTGTCTTGTACTTTTGGGTTAGCTGCTTATTTTATAGGATTGTAGAAAGTTGTGAATAACATGAACCAAGTGCATAGATTAGTCACTGTGGATTGTACGGTTCTGTATGACTGGCTTCATGAGACAATTTCTCAAACTATATGAAACATTAAATTACAAAAATCAGCATTCCTCTGGTACTGCTTATTTAAAAAATAAACTTGCTTAAAATATATAAGAAGCTTTTACTTTTTACACATGGCACATGTATACATATGTAACTAACCTGCACATTGTGCACATGTACCCTAAAACTTAAAGTATAATTAAAAAAAAAAGATGTCTACAATAATGGCACCTAAAGGCCAGGCACGGTGGCTCACCCCTGCAATCCTTCTGGGAAGTAGTGTAATCAGCATTTTGGGAAGCCAAAGTGGGAGGATCATTTGAGTATAGGTGTTCAAAACCAGCCTGGGCAACATACTGAGACCTTGCTTCTACAAAACAAAAAGTAAAAATATTAGCTGAGCGTGGTGGCATATGCCTGTAGCCTAGCCACTCAGGAGACTGAGGCAGGAGGAAGTTTGAGTCTAGGAGCTGGAAGTTACATTGAGCTATGAGGCTGCCACTACACTCCATCCTGGGTGACAGAGCAGGATCCTGTCTCTAAATGATAAAAATAATAATAGCACCTAAAATATAGTTTTTCCAGGTAAATTAGTTTTAACTTTTAGCTGACTCTGGAAATACAGAAAACTTACATCCAAGGACAATTCATATGCAGAAGGAGATGAACATATTACACTAGTAATTCATTTTTCAATGCACTGATAGCCACAATAACTAATTTAAGATGATATGAACAAAACAAACAAAATGTTACTTTGGCAAAAAACAAATTAAATCTAATATAATCATTTCCTATTTTTTAAAAAAACAATTCACTTCTTAGTAAACTTATATAAGTGCCAAGGTATATACAATAGAATCAACTACTTATATATGAATTGTATATATGTATATAAATTTTTATAAAACATATACACATCCTATTTCTTACTACTCCTGGTTCTTACTGTTAAAACCGTGAAAATAAAACAGAAGATAAACACCAAATTTTTCTGAGGAAACTGCCAAGAAATTAACCTATGTTCAAAATATACAAATAAAAGTGCACAATATATCTGCTATGATATGTTATTAGAGTTAAGTTTTTAGTTCCTTGCCTGTATTACTAATCCAGTAGATGCTTCTCTGTGTGAAAGATCTAGATTGTAAAAGCTTTGTGAATTCAGGAAAGAAAATTATGCCTATGGAAAAAAAATTCAAAATACGCAATTCTTAATTCATTGATCATATGAAGTGTTATAATGCTTTCCTATTTTGTCAACCCTAAAAAAGTTTACATGATGCACACGTGTTTCACAAGACTGTGGAAATGAACATAAATGCTTAGTTACGAATTTAAAAATCATTTAGTAGGAAGATTTCAACCCCTAGAGATATCCTATCTCATTTTTGCCATTAAAATAGTCTGCTTCTTACAATTAAGGGAAATGTAGATCCTAAAGAATGTAGAGATTCAGAAAAAAAAATTCTTATACATATAACTTAGATTTTAGTTATATTAATATTTGTGCCACTAGGTGTAAGCCCCAAAACATTGATATACAGTATTTATTATGGGTTTTGAAGGTCTAATAATGCATGTATAATTTGATACCATAAACACAGCTATAATTGGTCTACAAGAAAGACTTCCCTGTACTTAAAAATATGTCCTTAATTATCAAAGGTGCTAATTGTACTACATTAACCTAACAATATAAATCGATCTTAAACCAGGAAAATAATGAAACCTTTAAAATACATCAACAAGTAAGTCAAAATTATAAGCATGAAAAGAACAATGCTAAAGCTATGTAAATTATTGTTACAGTTAAGTGACTTTCCATTTTTAACTCTATTTCCCTTAAAGTGATTCTTTTACTCATTTTACTAAGTTAGAGAATTTTTCTGGAAAAAAAATGACATTAAGATGCATTAGGAAAATACAAAAGCAATTAAGTAGACCAAGGGTCTAACATGAATATGAAACCCTTATTTTCCTGGCACTACCATGTACAAACTACCCTTATGTCATGCCCCATTGGTTTTGTACCAAGTGAAAAAATGATCTTGCCAACTTAAGTCTTTCTATGTGTTCATTGCACCAACCCACTGCTCTCATGCTCATGACTATTTTTTTAGGGGTGGGTTGTGATATACAAATGAACATACTCTTTCTTTCCCCCTCTCATTTTTCAAAGGGAAACCAATCAAAAAACAAAAACCAAAAAAGCACTACAATAACAACAAATCTCCTTTGTGTGTACTGCAGGAATAGAAATGCTATATGCCTAAATAAATTAGTTGACAGTAAATGAACTTCTCCAGAGCCATGAAGTCTATTTCAGACACCAGCAGAGGCTGTGTGTGGAGAAATAGTTAGAGACCTACAATGTGCTTAGGCCTCAGCATGCCTTTATTCATTTATAATGGTTATTATTTTAGTTTATGGTCTTAGTTTCCAGTATTCTTCCACAAAACTGCATTACTCCCCAGTTCACAAACAAGGACACTAACACACACTATAATTTTCCACTTCCTTGTTCTGTTTCCATTGTCACTAGGACTACCTAGTGACAGGTTGTTCCTCCAGAAGACCCATGCCACCCCCATCTCACTAACCAATCCTAGCCCTTGTTGAGATTTAGAAATCCTGTCTCAAAGATGACCTCTTCCAAGAAGCCCTTCCTACTTTTCTCTAACTGGTTGTCTCCCAGATTTCAACCTCCAGATTTGAACTGTTGATTGTAGACAGTTATGGAATTTACCTTACTCTACCTTGAAAGGATTTTTTTTTCTTCCCAAACTATTTAGCAGTGATCGAACTTTCTAAAATTCAAGCTAATTTTCCAAAGTTTAACAAATATTTTGTTTATTTCTCATTTGCTTTTTAAATGATTTCTATAGCAAGGGAAACTAATGTCAGAGTTTGTCTGAGATTGTGGGCGGGGGAAAGTTTCTATTCAATTTTGAGTGGCTGAGTGCCTTCTGAGAAATCATCATCAATTTCAAGCCTCTTATCCAGCTAACTGAACAGTATAATGTCTTCTGGATGGTTTTGTCTCAATTATCAATGTAATTGCCACAATTCTTTTCTTCAGTAGGTTAATAGAGATTTGACCTATATATGGTTATTATTAAAGTCAATGATTAAAAATACAAATTCCTTCTCTTTATTTCCTATCAACATTTTAACAAGCATTCCTAATTTCCAAGTATGAAAAGATTATCCAGACTTGAAACAATGGCAAAAAGTATACATCTGCTTTTCAGAAATGACCTGCTTTAGAAGCCCTCAGGATATTCAAGAGTAATTATAAAGCTGGAATACTGAAAGCTTGCTGAGCACATGGCTTTCTCTTTCCAGAGAATGCCAATATAAATGTTCTTTTCCTACCTTTTTAATGTATCTTCTTTTCATAATAGGAAGAGCCTTCCCCTTATTTCCCCCTCCTCATCTCCTTTCTACAGCTGTTAGCAGGAAGTCATAAATCTCATTTCAAAAAGATATTTTAAACGGTAGCTCATGAAAATGTGAGTAATTCCCCACTATAGGATTGTACTGTAGCATAATAAAAACCCTGAAATTTCATTGATGGGTTACATGGTAGTATGCATGCTGCATACTGTATATGTCAACTTTACTGCTGTACAACAATAATGTCACATTCCAGGCTGTGAAATATGTTCACTTTTAAGAAAACTATCATTCCATAATTTTAAAAAATGTCATTTTAGAATTGTTGTTTTTGGCTACGTAATATATGTGAGAGACTTCTCAAAATGTTTTCAAAGTTTGCAACTTGATTAGCCTATATAATAAGGATCACTTATTTTAAATCAGTCACTCCTAAGACCTTGTGATAAGGAAAGTCTATTTATATGGTAGACAGTTTCATAGGATTTATTTGTGATTCTAACATGGTATTTTTGGAAGAGATGGAAAAAATCATAAAAAAAGTTTTCTCATATATGTGGAGAGGAAAAAATGCATTTTTAACAACTTCATTACAATTCTACAATGCGAGTATTTTCTTTTGAATCAAAGAATACAAAGAGCAAAAGATTCAACTAATAATTAATAATTAATAAGTGTGGCGATCCTCCACTATAACTTTCTGCATAGAAGCACTCAGCAGCTCAGTATTTTAAATAGTATTGACAGTTGAAGAATGGTGATATTTACAAAAGAGTTAACAAATCCATCTTACAGAAATCATGCATTTAAATGTGTAGTTCACAGTCTCTGAGGACTGGCTTTTCCAATCATTTACAATCTCACTTCCTTTATTTTTTTCTATGACAAACCTTGGAAAGCTAAAACACCTTTCTATATTGTCTTGATGGTAATGGTAACCACGTGACTGTTAAATAAAATTTATTAGAGGGCAGTGGTTTGGACTGAGCTTCTACACTAGGTGCAACTGACCAAACCACAATGGAGTTATTCATGCTTCTGTTCCATGTAGCCAAGCCAAAACTAAGTGGGTTATCTGATCTTTCAAAAAATCAGGAAAGCGAGAGATAATAGCCAATACCCCAAATAAGCCTGTTGTAGCTGGCATAAGAAAATTTCCTTTGCTTTAACCTTTACAAGGAAAGTAATTTTGAAACAGCCAATCAGCTTCTTGTGCTCTGTTTCTGCTTTCCTCAGTCTTCTCTGTCTATAAAACCTCTGATCACCTCATCGGAACATTCATCCTATTTTATAGAAAAAGGTATTGCCCAATTCTAGAATCATAAATAAAAGCTAATTAAGATCTTTAAATCTTTTATAACTTTGTCTCTTGATGTGACAGAGTTCTGCTCAATGAGGTATAGGCTACAATTTTGGGGAAGTACATTCTTTCCTGCATATAAAGTCAGAGATGGCCCAGCGCAGTGGCTCACGCCTGTAATCCCAGCACTTTGGGAGGCCGAGGCGGGTGGATTACCTGAGGTCAGGAGTTCAGGACCAGCCTGGCCAACATGGTGAAACCCTGTCTCTACTAAAAATACAAAAAATTAGCTGGGAGTGGTGGTGCATGCCTGTAATCCCAGCTACTTGGGAAGCTGAGGCAGGAGAATCGCTTGAACCCAGGAGGCAGAGGTTGCAGTGAGTCAAGATCTCACCACTGCACTGCAGCCTGGGCAACAGACTGAGGCTCTGTCTCAAAAAAAAAAAAAATCAGAGATAAGGACAAAACTCTTTGGCCTTTTATTTTTGTCATTTGTCTCTTTCTTGTTTTTTTTCCTTTGCTGATCATGAATATGATGCCTAGAAATGCAGTACCACATCTTACAACCATAAGAACGGCAGCAAAACACTGATGAGGCTCAGGACATACCACCCCAAAATATGATGTTGGAGACAGGAATATTTCACCCTAAAATATGCCTCTCTGGCATCTTAATTATTTTGAACTACATTTCTTGGCTCATGGTCCCTTCCTTCATCTTCAAAGCCAGTGGCATAGCATCTTCTTCCAGTTTCTCTCTGGCTCTGGCCCTGCTACTGCCATCACACCTCCTAGACTCGTCTGCCTCTCTCTTTCTCTTATATGGACTCTTGTGATTACATTGGGTTTACTCAGATAATCCAGGAAAACCTCCTTATCTTAATATTCCCAACTTAATCGCATCTACCAAGTGCCTTTTGCTATATAAGGTAACATATTTATAGATTCTGGGTTTTGGGGCATGGACATTTGCTGGGGTGCATTATTCTGCCTAATACAATATTCTTTTTTACCTTCAGCAAAAATGCAAAATAAAATGCTGGTAATTTAAACTGCTATGAAAATAGCCCAATGTCTTAGTTGCAAAATAGCAACATTTTACCGGGGCTGTAAGAAAGAATACATTTTAAAATTGTATAAAATATTCTGGGAGTTAAAAGTGACTTTTGCATGTTTCAAAGTGATTCTTGCATAGCACAAAGACCATTTGGCATAATTGGGAGTCATTTGTAGTTTTCATTTATGAAGAGCATAGAGGTTGTCAGGCTGTAAATGATGTTTCTTTTAACATGTGTTGGGACATAACAAAAAGAACTCCTTTTATACTTGGTCGAAGGCCTATATAATAAATAGATTCTAATTTTCTCCTGTTTAGTGCCCTAGCACATCACTGAACCATTATCTGGCATGGTGATCCTCCAGAAAGACAGAAGTATTATATGGATACATAAATATATTTCATGGTTCATTCCTATAATACGGTATTCATAAAAGAGGGAAGCCACTAGGAATCTTCAGGATGATAAAAGAAGAGAATTGATGGTGGCAACACGAGCAGGCGGAATTAAAATGAGGAGTCTCTGATAAATTCAAAGATAGCAGGGATGTCCCTGAAGCTGACCCAGAGAAACAATGCATGTTTGTTTTGTTTTATTTTTAAGAGAGAGAGAGTGAGAGAGAAGGCACTGTTGGAGGCATAAAGATACTAAGATTTGGGCTGGGCCTGGTGGCTCATGCCTGTAATCCCAACACTTTGGGAGGCTGAGACCGGCGGATCACCTGAGGTCAGGAGTTTGAGACCAGCCTGGCCAACATGGCAAAACCCCGTCTCTACTGAAAATACAAAAATTAGCCAGGTGTATTGGTACATGCCTGCAATCCTAGCTACTCAGTGGGAGCTGAGGCAGGAGAATTGCTTGAACCTGGGAGGCAGACGTTGCAGGAGCCAAGATCTCATCATTGCACTCCAGCCCGGGCAACAAGAGCAAGACTATCTAAAAAAATAAAATAAATAAAATAAAAAAGTATTAAGATTTGGAAAAAGGTCTCATTAAAAAAATCAGGGTTGCTAAAAGGCAAAGAAAAATTTTATAAAGAGCATTTGGATAGCTGTTTGCCACCATAAAAGACTAATAAAAAGTAACCCTAAAGCATCATAACAACGAATGCAAATGGAAAATAATAACAGCAATGTTTTTGATAGTTGAGTTTGATAAAAAATATTAATTGAAAATTTGTCAATACCTCTCTTAGACAATAGAACTAAAAATTTCCACTAAAGCATATTTCTCATGTATTTAGTTTAAAACTTTGTAAAATTTACTTTTCCTTTTAGTTTAACATATTCCTGGATATTCCTCTAAAGGAAAAAAATTTATAAGGAGTAATTATAACAGCTGATATCCACAAAACTGTTTTTATTCTCTCAGACATAGGAAATGGGGGGGGTGAATAATGAAAATTCCTTAAGTTTTTAGTCTGAATTGGTTATTAGAGATAAAATTAGTATTACCAGTTGATTGTGTCCACTCAAGCTTCTAGATACGGTTAGTGACAGGTAACAGACAATGTTATCATTGGGTAACTCAATTTCCACTGAATTTGTCTCACATAAAGAAACCACTTATCAACATATACAAACAGTTACTTTCAAAGAATTTAGTAAACATGGGTATAGGTTCAATTTCCTTTATTTAAACCACAGAATAATGGAATCTGTCAAAATGTCACGTACTTGCCCAAACTTCCATTCTTACTCTGCTTTTAATAAGAAATCATAACCTTTTGATATTAAAATAAAGTACAAATTGGAAAATATGAAAACTGGAAAACTATTCACATAGTTATGGGTTGTTATTCTATAAACTCCAAATTGGAGAGCATTTTCCAGTGAGAATGTACAACATTAACATGCCAAATCAGTACATATTATTATATAATTATGGAGGTTAAAATTTTAGAGCATAAATCTTCCATTGGGATTATTTTCATTATGTAATCACTTGACAAATAGGAAAAAAGATTATAGTACACAATGAAACCTTAGAAGGAGGGAGATTAAACACAGGACATCCAACCAGGGAGACCATAATGTGTTAGCATGGATTCCAGAGAAACGTGACCAGGGCATAAAGTTCACAATAAGTGTTATTAGATTCAAAAGCAATGGTTGAGTAGTTTGTGAAATTCTTGAAGCTCTATTCCACTCAAAAAGAATAATTATGAGACAAGCTCGCAGTGTGGGATTGTGATTTAACATTTATTATATTAGATTATAAAACAAAGATAATTCTCTGTAACTTACATGGAACTTTGTTTTTCAAAAAGGAAAATGATATTTAGGCTATAAATGGCATAACAAACATGGATACAAGAGAGGAGACAGCCTGGCACTAGAATCAGACATTTCTAGATTCCAATCTTGGTTCAGCATTAGGACTTGCAGCAAGTTATGTAAAATCTCTAAGCTTTGTGTCTGTGTGTTGATAAAATTTCTTTGGACTTGGGTATCCTAAATTTCCCACTAAAATGTCTATCAAAGTAAAGAAAAAGAAACTCCCCCAAATATTCTATTGTAAATCTAACAGTAACCTATAACCAGAGATCAGGAAACTGGGATAGAGTTCAAATATATTTTGCAACCTAAAATGTTACCCAATAAAAGAACCTAGGACCAACAGAATCTGGGAAGATATTTTAATCTACCCAACCCCACAAGAATAGAAACAGATGACAAAAGCTATCAGTCCTTCTTCCTCTGAAAGGGTACTATTTCTGAAGGCAAACAGAATATGATGCCTTTGTTATTTAAATAACAATTTTTTCTGCATTACTTCAGATTCTGTAAATGTCAGGACTCAGAAAATGATACCCCAAAGTATGGTACATGATATTGAGAGGGCCTAAGAAGCAAGGTTTCTCTGACCTCTTTCCACTTCATTTTCTCCCAAAAGGTATGTCATAGACCCCAGAATTCCTCTCTCCTGAGGGGAATCATAGAAACTAGAACTCCCCTCCCACAAAGCAAGCCATAAAACCTAGAAAGGTCACTCTCTTACTCATCTGTCCTGAAAGTGAGTCATACAATCCTCATTCCAGATGGGTCTTGGCCCATACCGGGGAGGAAGAAATGCTACACAGGATAAGAAGAATCTGAGCTTGCTAAACTCCACTTAGTTTAATACTATTAGATAATACCCTCTTTGTTTAATCCACTTCTTCACAACTATCTACTTTTTTCATCAGACTTAGCATAAAAACACACCATTTTCCCTGGGTCTACATATTTTCATTTCTGAAGGCTCCCATGTCATGTAGAGCTTTGCTAAATAAAATTTTTATGCTTTTCTCTTGCTAAACTGTTGTATTAGTCTGTTTTAATTCTTCTGATAAGGACATACCTGAGAATGGGAAGAAAAAGAGGTTTAATTGGACTTATAGATGCACATGGCTGGGGAGGTCTCAGAGTCACGGTGGAAGGTGAAAGGCACTTTTTACATGGCAGTGGCAAGAGAAAACAAGGAAGAAGCAAAAGCAGAAACCCCGATAAACCCATCAGATCTCATGAGACTTATTCACTACCACAAGAATAGCACAGGAAGGATCAGCCCCCATGATTCGATTTCCTCCCCCTGGGCCCCTTCCACAACACGTGGGAATTCTGGGAGATAAAATTCAAGTTGAGATTTGGGTGCGGACACAGCCAAATCATATCATCTGTCTTTTGCTATGAGTGTCTGCCATGACCCTGTGATGGGAGAGGAAAAGGTATTGCCTTTTCTGCCCTATATAACTAATGGGTCTGAATTACTATGAAGATACAGATGAAATGACTGTGATACGTTTATCATGGGAGATGTATATAGAAGTAAGAGCATTTAAGTTGGAAAAAAAAGAAAATAGTTTGTTTTACGTGGTCTATCAGTTTACATTTCTGAGAAATAGCCACGTGGGTAGAAGATCCTATCTCAGTGCAACAGGAGCACATAAAATGACATCTGAACAAGTTAGGTCAAGGAGATATATTATATATATACACACACACACACATACATAGATACATACATACATACACACACATTCACACACATGCCTCATGCCTCTGCTCTCCACTTGTAGGTATAAAATATGGTTATACCGGGTTAATACAATTCATACACTATATATGTTAGGAAACAGTCTGGTGGATCTCTACTCATTAGAAAATGAGCAGAGAGAAAATACCTGCTGCAACAACAGCATTAACAGTCTACAAGACAAAGAAAACAGTATTTGAAGCAAGGAAGGATAATATCTGGAGGACAGAGCCAGGAGAATATATTATAGAAATTAGAATAATGCTTAGGATACAAAAATATATTAAAAGTGTGGTTTCCAGAAAGAATAATTAAAATGAAGGAAGAATACAGCAATATGAAAAAGAGAAGGCAGCACAGTAATTGAAGACTGAAATTCAAAGGAAATTTGAATCAAAAAGTATTATATGAAACATATATACAAATTTCATAGCAGAATTAAAATTTGCATTGTAGATAGTGTAGAGATAGTGTAGAGATGGAATGGTTTGATACCTTTCCTCGCCTATCACTTGGTCATGCTGACTCTCTTAAAAGTCAGGTGAACAAGAGAAAAGCATGGCAAATTTATTTAATTGAAGATTTACATACATGAGGGCCTTCAGAAATGAAGATCCAAAGGCCCAAAGAAAACTGTCTATCTTTAAGCTTAGGTTGATGAAGAATGGACAGTTGTGTAAAAATGTGATTGGACAAAATAGTTTGATCTATTGGTAATAGACTGAGGGGAAAACCTAGCAAAGACTGTCTGTTCCAATTCTTCTTGGCCTCTCTGTGTAGCATTCCTTTCTCCTAGGTATAGGGCTGGACTCCTCTGGAATAAAGGTCTTCAAGGAAGAAGGGAGAAGGAAGAGAGTGACCTTTCTAGGTTTTATGTCTTCCTTTGAGGGAGAGGGACTGTACTTTCTATGACCCATAGTGAGAAGGAGGAATTCAGGTTTTTGCCACTTGCTTCAGGGGAGAAAGAGGGATAAGAGACAGGAAGACGGGAGAAAGTCAGAAAGACATTGATTCCAAAGCCTTCTGATGTCCTTCAGTTCAAAGTATTCAGCATGCCAAGGTGCCATACTTCGGGGTATCATGTTCTAAGCCCCAACAAGAATTAAAAGTGCCAGGCATGGTGGCTCATGCCTGTAATCCCAGCACTTTGGGAGGACAAGGGAGGTGGATCAAAAGGTCAGGAGTTCAAGACCAGCCTGGCCAAGATGATGAAACCCCATCTCTACTAAAAATACAAAAATTAGCCGGGCACCATGGCAAGTGCCTGTAATCCCAGCTACTCAGGAGGCTGAGGCAGGAGAACCACTTGAACCCAGGGGATGGAGGTTGCAGTGAGCCAAGATTGTGCGACTGCACTCCATCCTGGGTGACAGAGTGAGTGCTCAAAAAAATAAAAAAATAAAAAAAAAGAGAGAATTAAAAGCAAAAATTTCCTTTTCAGAGGCAATATAGCCCAGTGTTCAACAGCATGGGGTTTGGAGCAAGACTGCTTTTTCTCTTACTAGTCACATTATAGTGAGCAAATTATAAAACCTGGTTATGTCTCTGTTTATAAAATGGGGTAATACTCATCACATATTCAACATATGATTAAGAGATTAAATTAATTAATATTGTAAAGTTTTAAAATGCTAAATGTCATTTATGATTAGCAATACCAAACAGGTGATGTGGCATACATAAGCTCTCCTAGGATGAAGAGACAGTTCAAGGAGATAAGGGAAGGGGATTTCCAGGCTTTAGTGTTATAACTTTTGTAAAAACGAACATGCAGAATTGAAGACAAATGAAAATCAATGATACAAATGAAGAAAATTTTCCTGAGCTGAATACAAACAAGCAAACAAATGAATGTAAAATAAAACAAAAACTACCAACACAACAACGACAACCATGAAGAACTTTGAATATTAGTTAACAGGACTTCATCTAATTTGACACAAATGTAAGAAAGGAATCCTCTGAAAATATGAGGTTAAAAAAAAAAGCACCTGAATTATGAATTGAAAAGCATTTTGGCAGGGAGAAATATCAGCTGCAATCAAAGATAAAAAGTCATGGTTCAGCCGGGTGTGGTGGCTCATGCCTGTAATCCCAGCACTTTGGGAGGCCGAGGTGGGTGGATCACGAGGTCAGGAGTTCGAGACCAGCCTGGCCAAGATGGTGAAACCCCGTCTCTACTAAAAATACAAAAATCAGCTGGATGCAGTGGTGAGTGCTTGTAATCCCAGCTACTCGGGAGGCTGAGGCAGGAGAATCACTTGAACTCAGGAGGCGAAGGTTGCAGTGAGCTGAGATTGGGCTACTGCACTCTAACCTGGGGGACAGAGCAAGACTCCGTCTCAAAAAAAAAAAAAAAAAGTCATGTTTCACTTTTCAACAATAAATTAAAATAAAATAAAGCAACAACTAAGGAATTTTGAGAAAGAGTTATAAATCAGACCCTTATTCTACCATATATCATTGATACGTATAGGTCATAAGCTATTCAAAACCTCAGAAAACACAGCACTTATAATACAAATGTCTCGAAAGGCAAATGCATAAAAATATTTGTCAGTCAACAAAATAGGAATCATAAAAGAATTCAGATTTGGGAAATTTGTGATGGAAAAGGACTGAAAGTGGGCCTTCGAAAGAAGTAAATGAGATTCAGGGAGTACTGAGCAAACTCCAATACAGGATAATGTCAAGTAGTTGGTGTAAATGTGGATCCAAAATAGAAGACAAAAATTAACTCATAATTTTTCAAAATGAATTACACATTTTACATGAAAATAATAATTTACTAATAAAAGAACAACTTACTGGAGAAAGGCAGAGCAAGATGGCCAAATAGAAACCTCTACCAATTATCCTTCCTGCAGGAACACCAAATTTAACAACTAACTACACAAAAAAAGCACCTTTATAAGAACCAAAAATCAGGTGGGAAATTACAGTACCTGTTTTTAATTTCATATCACTGAAAGAGGCACTAAAGACCATTGAAGAGGGTAGACAGTCTTGATTTGCCAACACTACCCCTCACCCATCCCACGGTAGTGAATGAGTGACCCAGGTAGAGAATCTGTGTGCTTGAGGGAGGGACCACACAGTGGTGGGGGGATTTTGCATTGGAACTCAGTGCTGCCAACACCAGGAAGAACTCAGCTGATGTCCACGGAGGGAGAATTTAGACCAGCCCTAGCCACAGAGAAATTGCCATCCCACTGGTTGGAACTTCAGTTTCAGCAAGCCTTGCTACAGAGGGCTAAACGGCTCTGGGGTTCTAAATAAACTTGAAAGGCAGTCTAGGCCACAAAGACTGAAACTCCTAGGAAAGTTCTAGTGCTGTTCTGGCAATGGAGCCAGTGGACTTGGGGGCGTGTGACCTAGTAAAGACACAAGCCATGGTGACAGAGTCCTTGTGCCACCCCTCCTACAACCCCAGACAGTGCAGCTCACAGCTCCAAAAGAGACCCCTTCCTTCCACTTCATGAGAGGAGAAGGAAGAGTAAAGGGGACATTGTTTTGCAACTTGGATATCATCTCAGCCACAGTAGGATAATGCACTGGGTAAAGTCATGAGGCCCTTATTCTAGGCCGTCATTCCTGCATGACATTTCTAGATACATCTTGGGCCAGAAGGGAACCTGCTGCCTTGAAGGGAAGGACCCGGTCCTTGAAGGATTCATTACCTACTGATGAAATAGTCCCTGGGCCCTAAATATTCAGCAGCAGTAATTAAGTAGTATACACTGTGGGACTTGGGTGAGATTCTGAGATGCGCTGCCTTCAGGTGTGATCCAGCACATTCACAGCTGTGGTGGCTAGAAGGAGAGATTCTTTCTGTTTGAGAAAAGCAGAGGAAGAGTAAAGGGGACTTTGACTTACACCTTAGGTTCTTGCTTGGCCACAGTGGGGAAGGGCACCAAGTGGGCTCTCAGGGTCCTTAATTTCAGGCCTTGACTCTTAGATGGCTTTTCTGGGCCTACCAGGGGCAACAGGGAGCCCACATCCCTGAAGAGCGAGTCCTAGGCCTAGCAGCATTCACCACAGGCTTACCGATGAGACACTTGAGCCTTACGTGCACATTGGCAATGCCCTGGCGGTACTCCCTGTGGGCCTGAGCTGGTGGTGGATGACACCAGCTCATCTTTCTGGGGACATGAAAGAAAAAAGTGGGAAGAACTTTGTCTTACGGTTTCAGGGAAATTTCTAAGGTTTCTGACTCTAGGCCCTGGCTCCCAGACAGCATCTCTGGACCCAGTTAGAGCCTAGGAGAACTTGTTTCCCTTAAGGGAAGGATGCGAATTTGGCTGGCTTTGCCATCTGCTGATTGTTAGAGCCCAGGGCCTTGCTGAATGTAGGCATCAGCCAGATAGTGGTTACAGTGGGCCTTGGGTGAGAACCAGTACTATGCTGGCTTTAGGTTTAAGCCAGTGCAGTCTCAGTGGTGGTAGCCACAGGGGTGATTGTGTCACCCATCCTCCAGCTGTAGGCAGCTCAGCACAGAGAGAAGGACTCTATTCAGGAGAAAGTAAGCAAAGGGAACAAGAGTCTCTACCTGGCAATCCAGATCATTCTTTTGAATCTTATCCAAGACCACCAAGGTGATACCCTTACAAGTCTTCAAGAACCACAGCTTTACGGGGCTTGGGGTACTACTCCCTAATGCAGATATGGCTCTAGTGACCAAAAACTTGGATCAAAACACCGAAGCCTCTTCAAATACCTGAAAAGCCTTCTGAACAAGGACAGGTACAAAGCAACCCAGACTGTGAAAACGATAATAAATACCTAACTCTTCAATGCCCAGACACTGAAGTATATCCACAAGCATCAGGACAATCCAGAAAAACATAACCTCACCAAGGGAACTAAATACAGCACCATGGAACAATCCCAGAGAGACAGAGATATGCGGTCTTTCAGAAAGAGAATTCAAAATAGTTGTGATGAAACTCAAGAAATTTAAAATAACACAAAGTAATTCAGAATCCTATCAAATACATTTAACAAAGAAATTGAAATAATAAAGAAAAATCAAGAAGAAATTCTGGAGCTGAAAAATGCAACTGACATATGAAAGAATGCATCAGAGTCTCTTAATAGCAGAATGGATAAAACAGAAGAAAGCATTAGTGAGCCTAAAGACAGGCTATTTGAAAACATCAGTCAGAGGAGATAAAAGAAGAAAGAATAAAAAAGAATAAGCACACCTACAAGACCTAGAAAATAGCCTCAAAAGGGCAAATCTAAGTCACTGGCTTTAAAAAAGAGGTAGTAGAGAGAAAGAGAGAGACGGGGTAGAAAATTTATTCAAAAGGGTAATAACAATGAACTTCTCAAATCTAGAGAGAAATACCAATATTCAAGAACAAGAAAGTTATACAACACCGAGGAGATTTAACCCAAAGAAGAGTACCTCAGTGCATTTAATAGTCAAACTTCCAAAGATCAAGGATAAAGAGAAGATCCTAAAAGCAGCAAGAGAAAACAAACAAATAATATGCAATGGAGCTCCAATACCTCTGGCAGCAGACTTTTCAGTGGAAATCTCACTGACCAAGAGAATGGCATGACATATTTAAAGTGCTGAAGGAAAAAAAAAAATTATCCTAGAATAGTATAGCCAGGCCCTTCCCAACATGAAGGAAAAATAAAGACTTTCCCAGACAAAGAAAAGCTCTGGAATTTCAACACCAGACCTGTCCTACAAGAAATGCTAAAGGGAGTCATTCAATCAGAAAGAAGTGTGTTAATGAGCAATAAGAAATCATCTGAAGATACAAAAGTCACTGGTAATAGTAAGGAATCAGGAAAACGCAGAATATTATCACATTGTGGTGTGTAGATTACTCATATGTTAAGTAGAAAAACAGAAAAGTGAACTAATCAAAAATAATAACTACAGTAACTTTTCAAGACATAGTATATGTAGAACTTATACAAGTTTTCTTTTTGTTCGTTAGTTTATTTATGCAAAGAGTGTTAAGTTGTCATTAGTTTAAAATAATAGATTATAAGACATTTTCAAGCCTCATGGTAACCTCAAATCTAAAAACATACAATGAGTACAGAAAAAATAAGATGCAAGAAATTAAAACAAATCACCATAGAAAATCACCTTCAATAAAAGGAAGAGAGGAAGGAAAGAAGAGAAAAACACGAAACAACTAGACAACAAACAACAAAATGGCCAGAGTAGGTCATTAATAACATTGAATATAAATGGACTAAACTCTCCAATTAAAAGACATACAGTGGCTAAATTGATGAGAAAATAAGACCCAGTAATCTGTTGCCTATAAGAAACACAGTTTACTTATAAAGATACACATAAGAAGAAAATAAAGGAATGGAAAAAGTTACTCCATGCCAACAGAAACCAAAAAAGAGCAGGAGTAGTTATCCTTATATCAGACTAATAGATTTCATAAAAAAACCATAAGAAGAGACAAAGAAAGTCATCATATAATGATAAAGGGATCAATTCAGTATGATGATATATATGCACCCAACACCAAAGCACCCAGCTATATAAAGTAAATATTATTAGAGATAAAAAGATAGACTCCAATATAAAAATAGCTAGAGACTTCAATGCCTCACTTTGAGCACTAGAGAGATCTCCCAGACAGAATATCAACAAAGAAACATTTGATAATCCATACTATAGAACAAATGGACATAACAGATATTAACAGAACTTTTCATGCAACAGCTGCAGAATACACATTCTTTCATCAGCATATGGATCATTCTCAAGGACAGACCATATATTAGGTCACAAAACAAGTTTTAAGACATTCAAAAAGTTGAAATAATATTAAGCATCTTATCTGAACACAATGGAATAAAACCACAATTCAATAACAAGAGGAATATTGGAAACTATACAAACACATGGAAATTAAACAATATGCTCCTGAATGATCAGTGGGTCAAGGAAGTGATTAAGAAGGAAATTGAAAAATTTCTTGAAACAAAGGATAATTGAAACTAAACTTACCAAAATGTATGGAATATAGTGAAAACAGTACTAAGAGGAAAGTTTATAGCTATAAGTGCCTACATCAAAAAAGAAAAACTACACATGAACAACCTCATGATGTATCTTAAAGAACTACAAAAGAGCAAACCAAACCCAAAGTTAGAATAATAAAATAAATAATAAAGATCATAGAAGAAATAAATGAAATTGAAAGGAAAAAAATACAAAAGATTAATGAAACAAAAAGTTGGTTTTTGAAAGATAAATGAAGTTAACAAACTTTAAACCAGACTGTGAAAAAAGAGAGAAGACCCAAATAAATAAAATCAGGGATGAAAAAAGAGTTATTTCAACTAATACCACAGAAATTAAAAGGATCATTACAGGATACTAAGAGCAACTATATGCCAATACATTCAAAAACTTAGAAGAAATGGATAAGTTCCTAGATACATACAACCTACAAAGATTAACCCATAAAGAAATCCAAAACCTGAACAGACCAATAGTAAGTAATGAGGTGAAAGCCATAATAAAAACTCTCCCAGCAAAGAAAAGCCAGGAACTGATGGCTTCACTGCTGAATGTTACCAAACATTTAAAGAAGACCTAATACCAATCCCTCTAAAACTATCCCAAAAAATAGGGGAGGAGGGAATTTTTCCGAACCCATTATATGAGTCCACTGTTACCATGATACCTAAACGAAACAAAGACACATCAAAAAAAAAAAAAAAAAAAAAAAAGAAAGAAAGAAAGAAAGAAAACTACAGGCTAATATTCCTGATGAACATTGATGCAAAAATCCTCAATAAAATACTAGCAAACCAAATTCAACAATACATTACAAAGATGACTCATCATGACCAAGTGGGATTTATCCCAAGGATGCAAGTATGGTTTAACATATGCAAATCAATCAATGCAATGCATTGTACCAACAGAATGAAGGACAAAAACCATATGATCATTTCAATTGATGCTGAAAAAGTATTTGATAAAATTCAACATCTCTTCATGACAAAAATCTTTAAAAAACTGGGAATAGAAGGAACATACCTCAACATATTAAAGCCATATACAACAGACTCACAGCTAGTAGTATACTAAATGAGGAACAACTGAAAGCTTTTTCTCAAAGATCTAGAATATGACACAGATGCCCACTGCCACCACTGTTATTCAACATAGTGCTGGAAGTCCCAGCTAAAGCAATCAGACAAGATAAAGAAATAAAGTGCTTCAAAATTGGAAAGAAAGAATTCAAATTATACTTGTTTGCAGATAATATAATCTTATATTTGGAAAAATCCAAGACTCCACCAAAACACCATTAGAACTGATACATTCAGTAGAGTTGCAGGAAACAAAATCAACAGGCAAAAATCTGTAGCATTTCTACATTTCTACATGCCAACAGTATAGAATTTGAAAAAAAAATCAAGAAAGTAATCTCATTTACAATAGTTATAAATAAAATTAAATATCTAAGAATTAAGCAGAGAAGTGAAACATATACAATGAAAACTAGAACACTGATTCAAGAAATTGAAGAGGAGACAAAAAATGAAAGAATATTCCATATTCATAGATTGGAAGAATATTGTTAAAGTGTCCATATTACCCAAAGAAATCTATGGATTTTATACAATCCCTATCAAAATACCAATGACTTTCCCAGGAAGAAAAAACAATTCTAAAATTTATGGGCAGCCACAAAAGACCCAGAATAGCCAAGACTACCCTGAGCTAAAAGAACAAAATTAGAGGAATCACATTACCTGACTTCAAATTATACTACAGACCTAAAGTAACCAAAACAGCATGGCACTGGCATAAAAAGATATATAGGCCAATGGAACAGAATAGAGAATGCAGAAACAAATACATATATCTACAGTGAACTCATTTTTAAAAACAAGTGCTAAGAACACACAAAGGTGAAAGGAAAATCTCTTCCATAAATAGTGCTGGGAAAACTGAATATCCATATGCAGAACAATGAAACTAGGCCACTATCTGTTGCCATAAACAAAAATCAATATAAGTGGGTTAAAGACTTAAACCTAAGACCTCAAACTATGAAACTGCTAAAAGAAAACATTGGGGAAGCTCTCCAGGTCATTGCATTGGGCAAAGATGTCTAAGGTATGTCCATTTTGGTACCAGTACCACACTTTTTTGTTTACCATAGCCTTGTAGTATAGCTGAACAGAGACCTCAGAAATAACACCACACATCTATAATGATCTGATCTTCAACAAACCTGACAAAAACAAACAATGGGGAAAGGATCTCCTATTCAGTAAATGGTGCTGGGAAAACTGGCTAGCCAGATGTGGAAAACTGAAACTGGACCCCTTCCTTACACTTTATACAAAAATTAACTCAAGATGGATTAAAGACTTATATGTAAAACCCAAAACTATAAAAATCCTAGTAGAAAACCTAGGCAATACCATTTAGGACATAGGCATGGGCAAAGACTTCATGAAAAAATGCCAAAAGCAATTGCAACAAAAGCCAAAATTGACAAATTGGATCTAATTAAACAAAAGAGCTTCTGCACAGCAAAAGAAACTATCATTAGAGTGAACAAGCAGCCTACAAAATGGGAGAAAATTTTTGCAATCTACCTATCTGACAAAGGCCTAACATCCATAATTTACAAGGAACTTAAACATGTTTACACAAAATAAAACCAAACAACCCCATCAAAAAGTAGGCAAAGGATATAAACAGACATTTCTCGAAAGAAGACATTTACACAGCCAAGAAATATATGAAAAAAACCTCAACAGGCCGGGTGTGGTGGCTCATACCTGTAATCCCAGCACTTTGGGAGGCCAAGGTGGGCAGATCACCTGAGGTCTGGAGTCTGAGACCAGCCCGACAAACATGGAGAAACCCTATCTCTACTAAAAATACAAAATTAGTCGGGCATGGTGGCACATGCCTGGAACCCCAGCTACTCAGGAGGCTGAGGCAGGAGAATCGCTTGAACTTGGGAGGCAGAGATTGTGGTGAGCCGAGATCGCGCCACTGCACTCCAGCCTGGGCAACAAGAGCAAAACTCCGTCTCAAAAAACAAAACAAAACAAAGCAAATCAAAACAAAACAAAAAACTCAACATCACTGATCATCAGAGAAATGCAACTCAAAACCACCCTGAGATACCATCTCATGCCAGTCACAATGGCAATTATTAACAAGTCTGGAAACAATAGATGTTGGCAAGGCTGTGGAGAAATAGGAACACTTTTACACTTTTGGTGGAAATGTAAATTAGTTCAACCATTGTGGAAGACAGTATGGCAATTCCTCAAGGATCTAGAACCAGAAATACCATTTGACCCAGCAACCCATTGCTAAGTATATACTCAAAGGAATATAAATCATTCTACTATAAGACACATGCACACTTACGTTTATTGCAGCACTATTTACAATAGCAAAGACATGGAACCAACCCAAATTCCCATCAATGATAGACTGGATAAAGAAATGTGGTACATATACACCACGGAATACTATGCAGCCATAAAAAGGAACCAGATCATGTCCTTTGCAGGGACATGGATGAAGCTGGAAGCCATCATCCTCAGCAAACTAACACAGGAACAGAAAACGAAACACTGTATATTCTCACTCATAAGTGGGAGTTGAACCTTGAGAACACATGGGCATAGAGAGGGGAAAAACACACACCAGGGCCTGTTGGGGGCTGGGGGTTGAGGAGAGGGAACTTAGAGGATGGGTCAATAGGTTCAGCAAACCACCATGGCACACGTATACTTACGTAACAAACCTGCACGTTCTGTACATGTATCTCATTTTTTTAGAAGAAATAAAGCAAAAAAGAGATGTCTAAAGTAATATTCCACAAGCACAGGCAATCAAAGCAAAAGTAAACAAATCAGATCACATCAAATTAAAAGTTTCAACACAGTAAAGGAAACAATCAACACAGTGAAGAGTCAACTAACAGAATAGGAGAAAATATTTGCAAACTCTCTATCTGACAAAGGATAAATAACCAGAATACAGAAGGAGCTCAAACAACTCTACAGGAAAAATCTAATAATCTGCTCAAAAAAATGGGCAAAATATTTGAATAGACATTTCTCAAAAGAAGATATACAAATGGCAAACTGGCATATAAAAAGATCAATGAAATGCACATCAAAACTACAATGAGATATAATTTCACCCCAGTTAAAATGACTTATATCAAAAAGACAGACAATAACAAATGGTGGCAAGGATATGAAGAAGGGGGACCCCTCATACACTGTTGGCGGGAATGTAAAGTAGTACAACCACTATGGAGAACAGTTTGGAGGTTCCTTAAAAACTAAAGATAGAACTACCATATGATCCAGCAATCCCACTACCAGGGATATACCCAAAACAAAGGAAAGCAGTATATGGAAAAAATATCTGCACTCCCATGTTTGTGCAGCACTGTTCACAAAAGCCAAGATTTGGAAGCAACCTAAGTGTCCACCAATAGACCAATAGATAAAGATAATGTGGTGCATATAAAAAATGGAGTATTATTTAGCCACAAAAAAATGAGATCCCGTCACTTGCAACAACATGGATGGAACCGGATGTCATTATGTTAAGTGAAATAAGACAGGTATAGACAAACTTCTTACATTCTCACTTATTTGTGAGAGCTAAAAGTTAAAATAATTGAACTCATGTAGACAGATAGTAGAAAAATGGTTAACAGATGCTAGGAAGGGTAGTGTGGTTGTGGGGGAAGAGGTTAATGTTTAATGGTTACAAAAATTAGTTATAAAGAATAGGATTTCGTATTTGATAACACAACATGGTGACTACAGTCAATTAGAATTTAATTGTACTTTTTAAAGTAACTAAAATGGTATACATAAATTGATTGTAACACAAAAGATGAAGGCTTGAAGGAATGGATACCCCATTTACTTTGATGTGATTATTACTTATGCATTAATGTATCAAAATATCCCATGTACCCTATAAATAGGTATACCTACTATACCCACAATTAAAAATTTAAAAAAGAACTTAATAACAACCTAATCCCTGTTTATTATGAAAAAATAAAATTTTAAAATTGCATCATTTTGCTTTCAACTTTTGATGAAATAATATAGGTTAAAGAATATTTTGTCAACGTAAACTGCCAGAAGAATTAGAGGCTATAAGCTTGTCAATTTACTGGAGAAGAATAAAAGGCAAGAAAACACTTTATAAGGACAAGTTAGAAAATAAATCTAATACTTTTCACAAATTCATAAAAATAGAAAACAATATGACAGAAGAATGAACCTACAGGATTTAATCAACCTATAAAAGACAAGAACTCACAGACTGAGGAAAAGAAAATAGCCAGCAGAACAAAATTTGTCTGTATTTTAATTATTAAAAAACTGCAATACAGGAATTTTAAGGAGGAAAAAAAGATAAGTAAATATTTATGAGAATTTCAGAAAGGAATTTCTTATAGTTGTTTATGTTTTGGGAGCATTTTATGCCCAGATCCTTGCCCAATGGGCAAACTTAGTACACATTTAATAATTATTTACATGTGAAAATAAATAAAAGCATTATACATAAAAGTAAACAAAATAAAGTTAGGTTGATAGTACTAATTTTATACAATTAGTAATTACATTAAAAAGATAAAAGTGGTCACAAATGTCATTTACGATTAATGAAAGATACAATCATAATTATGATATTAAATCATAAATCTATATATCTCTGATAGGATAGAATAAAATATATATAGCAAATTTAAAATTTATTTAGAAGTCTTTATTGCAGTCACTAACAGATTAAGTAGACAAAAACAAATGCAGACATAAAATAATTTAAATAATATGATGTTCTCAGAAAGTTTTTCACACTTCATTCTCAGCAAATCAAGGTTCTACCTTTTTTGTGCTTATAAAAACTGAAAAAGCACTTTTTAAGCATCCATTCCTGTGCAGTCTGCCAAAAATCACCCCAGTCCTAATTTGAATACTTCGAGCCCATCACCAAAGAATACAAGTTTACTGAAGAATCTGTAAGCTACGACAACATAAAAAAAGTTTCCCACACACAAAAAAAAGGTTACCAAAAATCAATAAAGAAATACAAACATAAATTTATATCTATTTACGGGCATTGATATCTATTTATGGGCAACGTGGCAAAACCCAATCTCTGCAAAAAATACAAAAATTAGCTGGGTGTGGTGCCATGCGCCAGGAATCTCAGCTGCTTGGGAGGCTGGAAGTAGGAGGTCCCTGGATCCCAGGAAGTTGAAGCTGCAATGAGCTGTAATCAAGCTACTGCACTTCAGCCTGGGCAAAACAGTGAGATCCTATCTCAAAAATAAATAAAAGCAAAAACAACCGTGGCTCACGCCTGTAATCCCAGCACTTTGGGAGGCCGAGGCAGGTGGATCACCTGAGGTCAGGAGTTTGAGACCATCCTGGCCAACATGGCAAAACCCGTCTCTACTAAAAAAACAAACAAACAAACAAAAAAAAAACAAAAAAAAAAAACAAAAAAAACACGAAAAAATAGCCGGGTGTGGTGGCAGGCACCTGTAATCCCAGCTACATGGAAGACTGAAACAGGAGAATTGTTTGAACCCGGGAGGCAGAGGTTGCAGTGAGCCGAGATTGTGCCATTGCACTCCAGCCTGAGTTGACAGGGCAAGACTCTGTCTCAAAAAAAAAAAAAAAACAAAAAAAAAAACCGAACAAACAAAAAACAACAAGACCAAACAAATTTAGCTGAGTGTGGTGGTGCATGCCTATGTCCCAGCTACTTGGGAGGCTGAGACAAGAAGATTCCTTGAGCCCAGGAGAACAAAGCTGCAGTGAGCTATAATTGTGCCATTGCACTTTAGCCTGGGTGACAGAAGTAGACGCTTCTGGGGAAAAAAAAAAGTTTTCAAAGAATGTGCATTTATTCCTTTACTCTCACAACAAATATTAATTGAATACCTGTGATATTAACTGAGAATATAAGAGTGAACATAAAATAGTTCCCATCTACCTTCTGAAAAGGAAGACAGATAATAATCAAATAAACAAGTTAACAAATGGACACATAAAATGTTGGCTAGTAATTAGTGCCACTTTAGAGCTTAGAATTTTATCAGAGAAGTCTTTCAAACTTCCAAACGTTTTTCATGTTGGCATTTTCCAGGAAATAGAATAGCTTGAATATCATTTGAAGAAAATAGTAAGAAATGCAAAACTCTCTGATTGGAATTGGGTGTTCAGATACTATACTTTGTAGGGCCTGCTTAAATAAGGAACCATGGGAATAAAATAACAATGTTATTCAATATCTCTACACATTTTGGAGCTCTATTTTATAAAGAAATGTTCCACTCCTTCAAGAGAAACTTCACTGAAATAAAAGTCATAACTAGTATTTCTTAAAAGAGTAAACAAACGTACAGATGAATGAATGTACACTTTTAATACTCAGTCAGGTTTCACACTTCTATGAAGTTACTATCTGAGACTGGGTAATTTATAAACAGAAGAGGTTTAATTGACTCACAATTTCACATGGCGGGGGAGGCTTCAGAAAACTTACAATCATGGCAGAAGGCAAAGGGGAAGCAGGCACCTTCTTCACATGGTGGCAGGAGAGAGAGAGCACAGGGGAAACTGCCACTTTTAAACCATCAGATCTCATGAGAACTCACTATCACGAGAATGGCAGCAGGAAAACCACCACCATGGTACAATCACCTCCCACTAGGTTCCTCCCTTAAAGCATGGGGATTACAATTGTAGATGAGATTTGAGTGGGAACGCAGAACTAAACCATATAATGTATGTTTATTTATGCATGCCTTTGTAGGAAAGGGAATGCTTCCTTTTCACCATCTCTGAGGGTTCAATGGAATGAACCAACAATAGATGAGTAGGAAAAAAAGGGCATACAAAGTTTATTTATGTATACGTGGACTTGGCAGTCCTGCAAATATGAGACCCAAGGCAGAGCCAGATGTTTGAGGCTCATATACACTCTTCATAGGGGACAGGAAAGTGGGAGACTTCAGGAAACATTAGAGGGGAAGTAAATGATTTTTAGGAGAAATGAATGAGCCAAGAAAACAATGACTTGAGATAAAGTTCCTCTGAAGTCTCAGGGAGGTGGCAGGAAGGTGAGGGTTGGAACTTTACTGTGAACAATGGTTGTCATATTATGAGATAAACTCTACCAGGTAATATCCAGGAGTAAAGAACTGATGAAAGATCTACTGTGCAAGGTAACAGCTTTTAGTTTTCTCTTTTCCAGTGATTAAACTTTCCTGCTAATTTGATGAGATTCCTATGGAGGGGATCTTTAAAGGACTGCATTTCTCATGGAAAGAAGTTTTCTTAGATAAGGAAATTGCAGAGAGAGTCCTTCTTTATGCTTGGGGATGGGGAAGAAACAAGAGAAGCTTACAAAGTTAGGCAGCATTTAACACCTTCCAGTTCCTTTATTTTTTAATAATTTCAACTTTTATTTTAGGGTCAGGGAGAACATGTACAACTTTATTACATGGGTATATTGTGTGATGTTGAGGATTAGGGTACAATTGATCACACCACCCAGGTAGTCAGCCTATATAGTACCCAATAGTTTTTCAACACTTACCCACCTCCCTCTTTCCCATCTCTAGTAGTTCCCAGTCTATTGTTGCCATCTTTATGCCCCTGAGTACCCAGTGTTCAGCTACCACTTATAAGTGAGAACATGTGGTATTTGGTTTTCTGTTCCTGTGTTAATCCACTTGGAATAATGGCCTCCAGTTGCAAAGGACATGATTTCATTCTTTTTCATGGCTGTATAGTATTCCATGGTATATATGTACCATATTTTCTTTATTCAATCCACAGTTGATGGGCACCTAGGTTGATTCTATGTCTTTCCTATTGTAAATAGTGCTGCAATAAACATAAAAGTATATATATATCTTTTGGGTAGAACAATTTATTTTCCTTTGGGCATATACCCAGTAGTGAGATTACTGCATCAAATGGTAGTTTGAAATTATTTGAGAAATCTCCAAACTTCTGTCCACGGTGGCTAAACTAATTTACATTCCCACTAACAGTGTATATAGTGTTTCTCTGTTAGTCTCACCAGCATCTGCTGTTTTTTAACTTTTTAATAGTAGCCATTCTGACTGTGATATATATATATATCATATATATGATATAAGTATATATATATAAGCATATATATATATGCATGCTTTGTACAAAGTAGTAAGTTAAATATCAAGAAATAAATAAAAACTATTATACATACTGACAAATTATTTTTGGAACATTATATAACTATTATTATAGTGTACTGTGTAATTTTACCTATTAAACAAAAATAATTCCTTTTATCTGTTTTATAAGTTTGCCTTTTAAAATACCAGGCTCTATAAGAAAATACTCCATCTAAGACCCTGGAAAATTTTATTACATTACTGTAGGGGAAGCTCATTCTTGCAGGCCCTAGTTTGACTACTGATTCTTCTTGGCACTCAGAGAAGTCAATTATCATATTTCTAGAGCATTTATTACAGTAATATTGGGCTTCACAGGTGGAATACTGACAACTACATTCACTGTAAGTTCAGTGATAACATTTCCTAAGGGGAATAAAATATGAAATTATGCATATTTTTAATCCATGAACATAGCATTGTTATCATGCACTGTCAAAGTTATGTGTCACTGGAGGCCTAGAAAACAATATGCCTTAGGAATCATGTGCATAAGAGACATGTGTAAAGGCTATCTTTTTATCACACCAAGATATAAAATATGTTCTGGATATTGGCATAAGTATCTCATAAGAAGTCAAGCAGATAGATAGTGGTATTGTTTGTAATAATTTATCAGCTTTTAATGCCGAAAATTTAGCACTTTAAAGTATTACAAATGTCATATTTAGAAAAATAAATTTTATTTGAAAAAAAATTATAGAGTAAAGCTAAATATATGTGCATGTCCTACGATCTAGCTATTACATTCTTAGAAGCACACTCATCAGAAATGCCTATGCATTTTAACCAAAAGAAATATACAAGAATGTTCATAGCTATAAGCTGTGAACTAGTGCAAACTGAAAACAAAATCAATATGGTCATCAACAGAATGGGAAAATGATTGTAGTCATTCATATAAAAGCATTCTTATACAGCCAAGACAGTGACCAAACTACAACGGCATGTAATGATATGGATGTAACTCACACAAAATACTATTTTAAAAATCACATACAAAAAAGTATATACTATATGATTCCATTTATGAAAGGTTCAAAAACAGCAGGAACCTTTGATATGGGGAGTCGGTAGCTACTGCAAGGAGGCAAAATAAGGATTCCAGGAGATGACAATATTCTGTTTCTTGATCTAGGTTTACTTCGTGAAAATCTATCTAGCTTGAATATTTTGTGTGTATTTCTGCATATTAATCTTCAATAGAATATTTAATGAGTATGTGAGCTGCCTAATTCTTTGTTGAATTAGCCTACAGTCCAACTAAGTATACTTTTGATGAAAATAAGGTATAGCCCTCAATTATGAGACAATATCATGTAAATTTATTTCTACTATTGAAAAAAGTTACAAATGTGCTCTAGGTAATGAGAACCAAATTATAAATAATTGTTATACATATAATAAGTAAAAATTAATGAACATATCTAATATTTTTAAAAACACATTTCATTTGTGGTTACTTTGAGATAAAAATTGATCTAGTTAGTGAACATGTGCCATTATGGTAGTTAAAGGAAAGACAAGGCTTTCATACAAAGGGGCCCAAAGGGATACCCTTTGGCCCTGAGTACCACCTGGGTATTTGATAACCCACTATTGCGGTTTTGTTTTATTAAAAAATCTCATGGGAGTCTAATTGTATAAAATTTCCACAATTGGAGAATTTGAACTCAAAGGAATTTTTCTTAAGAAATCACATTTATTGAGATGTAATTTACCTGAACAAAATTCATACTTTATAAATGTATAGCTTAGTAAGTTTGGACAAACTCACACAGTCTTGTAACTACCCTAGAATCATGGTATAGGACATTTCCATCGTTCCCCAAATTCCCTTGTGTTCTTTTCAGTCAATTACCTTCCCTGCAAATCTGGCTCCTGGCAACCTTTCTGTCCTGGTAGATTTTCCTTTTCTAGAATGTCATATTAATGAAATCATATAGTATGTAGCCATTTGTTTCTGTCTTCTTTAACTTAATAAAATGCTCTCAGGATGCAAACATATTCATGCATGTTTCAGTTGTTTCAATCTTTTTAAATTTATTGAAACTTGATTGCCCAGAATATCTTGACTATTTATTCTGTTATTGTTGGTTGGAGTGTACTATAAATGCTAATTAGGTTAAGTTGGTTGATAGTTCTATTCAGGTTTTTTATATTTTTTGAATCTTCCGTTTATATATTCTGCTGATTATTGGGTGAGAATTGTTAAAGTCTCCTACTATCATTGTATATTTATGGATTTCTCCTTTCAGTTCTATTGGTTTTTGCTTCATGTGTTTAGAAGCTATGGAGATATATATATATATATATATATATTTATATATATATGTTTATATATATATTTATATATATATATTAATATATATTTATATATATATATTAATATATATTTATATATATATTAATATATATATTTATATATATATATTTTTATATATATATTTTTATATATATATTTTTATATATATATTTTTATATATTTATATATATTTTTATATATATATTTTTATATATTTATATATATATTTTTATATATTTATATATATATTTTTATATATTTATATATATATTTATATTTATATATTTATATATATATTTATATATATATTTATATATATATTTATATATATATTTATATATATATTTATATATATATTTATATATTTATATATACATATTTATATATTTATATATACATATTTATATATTTATATATACATATTTATATATTTATATATATATTTATATATTTATATATATATTTATATATATTTATATATATATATTTATATATATTTATATATATATATTTATATATATTTATATATATATATTTATAAATATATATTTATATATATATATTTATATATATATTTATATATATATATTTATATTTATATATATATTTATATATATATATTTATATATATATTTATATATATATATTTATATATATATTTATATATATATATTTATATATATATTTATATATATATATTTATATATATATATTTATATATATATATTTATATATATATTTATATATATATATTTATATATATATTTATATATATATATTTATATATATATTTATATATATATTTATATATATTTTATATATATTTTTATATATATATTTATATATATTTTTATATATATATTTATATATATATATTTATATATATATTTATATATATATTTATATATATATTTATATATATATATTTATATATATATTTATATATATATATTTATATATATTTATATATATATATTTATATATATATTTATATATATATATTTATATATATATTTATATATATATATTTATATATATATTTATATATATATATTTATATATATATTTATATATATATATTTATATATATATTTATATATATATATTTATATATATATTTATATATATATATTTATATATATATTTATATATATATATTTATATATATATTTATATATATATATTTATATATATATTTATATATATATATTTATATATATATTTATATATATATTTATATATATATTTATATATATATTTATATATATATTTATATATATATTTATATATATATATTTATATATATATATTTATATATATATATTTAAGGCTGTTATGTTCTCTTGAAAAGTTAACCCCCTTATCTTCATGTAATGTCCCTCTTTATTATTATTATTATTGTTTTGAGACAGAGCCTCATTGTGTCACCAGGCTGGAGTGCAGTGGTGCGATCTCGGCTCACTGCAACCTCCGCCTCCCAGGTTTAAGCAATTCTCCCGCCTCAGCCTCCTGAGTAGCTGGGATTACAGGCGTGTGCCACTATGCCCAGGTAATTTTTGTATTTTTAGTAGAGACAGGGTTTTACTATGTTGGCCAGGCTGTTCTCAAACTCCTGACCTCATGATCAGCCCACCTTGGCTTCCCAAAGTACTGGGATTATAGGCGTGAGCCACTTCACTTGGCCTATTATTCTTAATAATTTTTCTGAAGTATCCTTTCTGATACTGACCATTGTGATGGTTAATTTTACATGTTAACTTGTCTAGACTACGGTGCCCAATTGTTTGGTGAAATACAGATCTAGATGTTGTTATAAAGGTATATGTTTAGATGTAATTAACATTTAAATTGGTAGACATTGAGTAAAGCAGATCACCCTCCATGATTAGGTGGGCCTCAGCCAACCAGCTGAATGTCTTAAGAGCAAAGACTGAGGTTTCCCAAAGCAGCAGCAATTCTTCCTCAACACTGCAGAATTAGAAACCATGCCTGTGTTTCCAGCCTGCAGATTTTGTACTGAAGACTGTAACATGAACTTTTCCCTGAATTTCTACCCCGTCAGCCTGATCTACAAATTTAGGACTGTTCCCATAAAAATGTCAGTAAATTTCTTAAAATCAATCAATTCATCTATCTTTCAGTCTCTCTCTCTCACCCTACCAATCTCTCTCTCCCTACCTCCGTCTCCTCCTACCCACTTTCTCCCTCTGTGTCTCAGGCTTATGACTGCTGCTTCTCAAAGCCCCGATCCTAGACAGGCCTGTGCATCTGAACCTCAGAGTATGGGCTTCTCAGAATTTCTTTCCTGCCTCTTCATGTCAGCTAAACTCTGTTTTGTATTTTTTGATGTGTGTGTGTTGTGGGTGCTTCTTGCCATGGTGGGGAGAGAGTTTGTGTTTCTTGTTTGTTTTTTGTTTGTTTTATCTCATGGGAGTCTATTTGTATAAAATTTCCAAAACTGGAGAATTTGAACTCAAAGGAATTTTTCCCTTTAAGTTCCTTCTCCAGTAGCAGCAGACCGCCTCTGCTTCTGTATCAGCACAGGAATCTGAACTGGGCATGTTTCTTGCTCCTCTTTCATTGGCAGACAATTTTTGCTTCTACCTGTCCCCCAGTAGCAGCAGACCTTTCCCTTGGACCAGGGCACAGGAGTGCCTCCTGTCCTCCTCTAGCAGAAGATAGCTTTTGCTTCAATGAGAGGTGGGTGTGACAAGCATGTGGAGTATCTTGCCTGTCCTCTGTGCTCTCCCGCCTGCCCTCCATCTTTTCTTTTGAGCACATGGTGGAAATCTGTGGAAATGATCTGGTGTGGAGGGTGGAGGTGCTTTTGTGCCTTGTGTCCAGTACTCCTAGGGATTCTATTCTGCTACACTAGCCTACATTTGACCTTTGAGATTTCATTAAAATGTTTACTCTTTGCTTCTTACCCGTATTAATGGTTTCCATCTCTTTCTCCATTGCTCTGCTAAAGGTGTGCCCTGCCTCTCTTTGAAGGTGTTTATGGCCCCTTTGGAATTCAGTTCATCTATTTTTTTGTGACTTCAGTTCTCTGAGGGCTTCAGAAAAAGTTATCATTGTGTCACTGTTCTTCTTTGCTCTCTTCATTAGGGGTTAGAGTGACATTCTTATAAGGCTTCTCATTTTTTAAGTGAAGCAGAACTTCTCAAAGGAAATTTTAAGTCATGGAATGAAGTCAATTTTATAACCTTCATTTCTTTTCTTACCCAAATTTAGACTATGAATTGAAGGCTGTTTCTTAATCTTTTAAAAATCCTATTCTTTATTTTTTCACATACAAACCTCATAACCTTCTTTCAGGTTATCTGAAATTCAAAAAAAAAAAGATAACATATGAAACAATGCATCAAAGCAAAGAAACAAAACATGTTTAGTTTTAAGTACTCGTCCCAGTTTCCTAGAGATGATAGGACCTGCCTAGTTACATGTAATAAAACAAAAATGCTAAATATTTGTTGTATGAATGAATAAACCCAAAGTTAGCTATTAAGTTAAACAGAATTAAAATTATTTGGATACCAAATGTTCCAGATACCAGGAGAGAAAAAAAATCCTAGCATGTTCTGGAGCCAAAACACTGTAAGTTGCAGTCTCTTCTCTCACGAACTAATGCACTGTCCTGCACCCTCCTCCCACAATAAACATACATCTGCTACCAGGTAATCATCCAATCACCTTTATTTCAAATTCAATTCTAATCACTTTTTAAAAAGATATTTTGGTTGTACTAACCTATTAGATTTCCTGTCCTTATCTTTGCCGATTAACCTAAAGCTGAGTCTCTTAGCCTCCAACTGCTAACTTAGACCTGCGTCAGGTCAGAGACAAACAGCTTCCTCTGCCAAGCTCTGGTTTCATTTGCAAAAGCAATTCAGTATAATATAGGCCTTAAAACTTTGCTCTACTCCTGAGTCCCAGTTCTTCTTAAGTTATTCCGTACTTATTCCAGTATCCTGGTCCTTCTCTTTTTCTCTGGTACTTTGCCTTGACATGATTTCAAGCACCTAAGTTCCTCTCATTCTGTGATTCTGCTTTGTCCTAACAGTTTTCTGTAAGACCAGAGTTCACTGATCAGGTTCCTGTAACAACTGAAAACTGTCTTCCTGGCAGCCTGAATCTCCCCATCTCTGTTCTCCATCTCCTCTTTACCGTGCTTCTAACTCCTGTTGCTAGGCCCATTTTAGCTCTTGTTGAAGCTTTCCTACCCCTGAAACTGTGATTATGTATTATCTCTTTCTGTGTTCTCTGCTTGCCTGAACTCCCTCAGGTCGCCTGCAGCTGAGTGTACCCGTGTCATCCAGCCACCTTGGTGCAGTTTCCAGGATTGACCCCTCACTGCTTGCCTTTCCTTTTCTTACCATATTAAAGCTATCTGTCTCAGCAATCTTATCCATAGTGCTGATTTTATGTTAGGGTCATAAAGAAAATATATAAATTATACCAGCAAAAATAATTTCAGTTCTCAACCACTAACCTGACTGAATGCCGTAGCTGGGAAGAATGCATTTCTTTCTCAGCAGATGGTTGGGACAATGCTCCTTATTCTCTTTCTGGCTAGTCTCTGTTGTACTTTTCATCTCATTGCCTTGTCTGTTGGCAGTGAAATGTACAGGGGTATAGAAGAAACATGGTAAGGAATAGAGAAGAAGAACAAAAGAAGAGGGAAGCTTCCAATTTCATTAAATGAGACCATTGGCTCTCCTCACCATCCTGCCAGCACACCAATCTTCCATATTAGGTGCAAAACACATACATACACAGACACAGAAGATCTAAGAGTTTTATTAGAGAGAATATAAACTGGAGGGAAAGAGAAAGGGAAGCAAACCCTCATCTTGTCATGTTTTATGTCACAGCTAGCGATTACTATAGTATGTTTATTATGGAACCTAATTATTGGTCTTAGCAAATGTGTACCTTAATTATAGTCATTAATAAATGAAAGAGATTTTGTATTTCCAAGAGCTATATTAGACACCAACCTTAATGTTCTTACTGTTAAACAAAGAGAGAAATCTTTGTTTAAAAATAAGCAGAAGTGTAAAAACTGAATATTAATGTATATTTTAATTATTTGTAAAAGTGTATATATTAACTATTGCTTCCTTTTAAAATTTAATAAAAGTCAATATGAAAACAAATTTTCCAGGGGACCCTCCCTTCATCACTACTACACCCTTGTTTTCCACATTCCACACAACCCAGAAGAAGGATCGAACAGCTACACCACAATCCTCACAGTAGTCCTGGCTTCACCAGGAGCCTATTCACTGTTCCAAATCGGAATGGTCTTTCTGCAAAACAGACAATTGCCACAACTTTGAAATATTATCTATTACACATTTTAACACAGCCAGATATTACCTGAGACCCTCAGCCAGTTCTGCAACCAAATAACTTAGACCAATATCAAAATATTTGAGCTAGGTAGTTAGTTCTGCTCCCCACCCTAGTACTTCCGCACCACAAAACTAAAGACCAGTCTTTCCCCAGAGCTCTCATTCTTTTGATACACTTTGCTGCTTGTTCCTCCTGCTATATTGACTTCCTTCCCTCAAACGCTTCTGAATTGTCCTCTGTATCTTCAAATTATCTTATGTATTAGCTGAGCAGATTTATCTTTCTTTAAGGAGGTGACACCTGTCCTCACATTTGTACCACTCGGATATGGTGGAAGAGGGGTGACTGCATTCTCTTGGATAACTGTCATCTCTTATAATGTCTTATCTTCTCTGAAGAGTCATGCCATAATGTCATATGAGTCTACTTCCTTGCCACTACAATCATTTGAATTTTCAATAAATTACTTAAACTTGCCAAAATTTGGGAGACCTCATACTCTTTCTTTCCATCAGAACTCCCACTATAATTTTAGAAGGCTTCAGCATTCATGTAAATGAATTATCCAATACTCTTAAACCAGAAAATCCTGGACCTTCTTAATGTCCGTGCTATTCTCAGTCTACTTTGGCAACAAAATAATAATGTTATATTCTATTTATCACCTTAAATGGCTCTATTTAAAACAATGTAAATACCAGCATTCCATAGTCTGACAAAAGCCTCTAACTATTCTTCTCTCTTACTCTTATGATCCATGGAACTTCTTAAACAGAGAGAATCTTATCTTTTTGATGAATACTTTCCTCTTGACCTGTCAGCCCCCTTAGGGCTTCTATCCTTTTCGTATGATGCGTGGGTGCCATGGTGTATGGTTTATCATCTAAACTAACCTCTCACCAGCTTCCTCAATTATGAATACCATGAATCCCATCCTTCTACCACATACAACTAGAAAAATTCCAAATATAAATCAATTATATAGCCTCCCACCTGATTTCTAGAAACAGAGTTAATGTTGTTAAAGGAAAACATGCACATCTACATATAAACACGTGCATGTCAATACCATTAACATTGATAAACCATGTCTCCCCCTAAATAAAAATGCAACATGTGGGCCCTTGGCATTGTTCATCAATCTTTTCACTTTTTCTTAGCTTCTCTTTTTAATTGTAATTTTAAACTTCCACTATATTCCCACACAACCTCTCCCATTCTCAGCAAGTAACCTTGCTGCCTGTTTTCATTGGGAAAATTGAGAACATCAGTTATTTACATTCCTCCTCTCCTGTCACCTTCTCACCACAAATACCTTACTTGTTATATAATTATTTTCTCTAGTATTGGATGTAGTACCTCTTTTTTCATTTAGAGCTACTGTGTCATTAGCAGAAATATCTAAAAATGACCTTAGATGTTTCCTGTGGGTTGCATGGACAATGAGCTTGCTAGGACCTGGGTGAGTTTTTCCTTTTTCCAACTTACAGTACATACCCACGTCCACCTTTCCACAGAACCAAAGGCTTCTTCTCTTAGCCAGGGTGAATCAGAGAATCTCTCAGACCTTTCAGATTCCTATTTCCTTAGATGGAGAATATCTAGCTTCCCCAGAGAATTCCTAATAATTGGCAAGCACACAAAATCCAGATATCCCGATGCCATAAATCCAATGTATTCCCTTACTGTCAAGGCCACTTCTCATGCTTGCTCTGTTAATGGGGAGACACACAGAGGTGAGGTATTCTTTCACCAAAATGAAAACATTTATGTCCAGCAGACGCCCTGCTCCTGGCATGCTGCGCTGTAGAATGATAATGAGTCAAGAGGCCCTTTTACATCTTTGTCTTGCTGATCCCAGTCATGCCAGATTCTCCTTTTTTCAATAAAACGCTACCATTAATCTATGATGTGAATTTTTTTTCCAATTTCTAGCCCAACTTGAGACAACTCCAATAGAACATGGGGCCTGACAAGAGCCAGCACTTCTTAAATTTAATTGTAGATACCTCAACAAGGATCTTACATCATTAGACACTTTTCTGTATCTTTACTCTTCTGTCTCTGCTTCTTTAACTCTCCTTATCTAATTCTCCTTTATTTTAGCCTACATATACATGAAAGATACCTCAGTTCTAAAAAATATAAACAAAGGCAAAACAGTACTACATGGATCCTGTCATCTACTTGACTTACTCATAATCTTTCCTATTTGCCATATTTGAGGCAAAAAATACATATTGCTTTCTTTTGTTTCCCACTGAGATATCCTCCTAGCTTTAGGCTTGCAACCCATGGTCCATACAACAGCCAAAGTAGTCACATATCACATCACATGACCTTCTTCTTAAAAATCTTTACTGGTTTTGATTTAGAAATTGAGCTCATCCTCCTATCCCCCAGTCTCTGATAACCTCTCACTCACTAAACTATAGCTATACCATTCTTTCCTCTTTAAGGTGTGTTTTCCCGTAAATGTTCTTGTTTGCTTGTAAACGAGTGGCTGTTCTTTCCTTTTTTAGTTTCTGCCTTAGGATCTTTGCATTTGTTGTTTATGCTGCCTAAAATGTTCTTCCACAAAATTTTGAATGTGTTTACTTGTTAACATGCACCTTTCTTGGTATATGTTCTTGTTTACCTGCAAGCAAGTGCTCAGAACAATACTCAGCACATAGTAGGTACTCATTTTAACAAACACTATTCTTCCTCATAGAACAGCCTCATTCATACGTGGCTTTACTCATGGCCTCTTCAGTAATTTAATCCATAACTTTACATGGGTAGATCTCATTGTCCAGTGTCTCATTCTTTCCATGTTTCTTGATTTTAATTTAAAGTGAGTCTGTATTGCATCTTGTTTTCATTTGGGCAGAATATTTGGCACCAAGGCCTATCATAGGTCACTAGCTAGGTGAAACAATAAATAGAAAATATACATCACAGTCATATTTAAGTTGACAGGTCTTTCAGTATAAAACAACCAGTGTAAACCAAGAATCTTCACTGCAAAGAACTTTATGAATTAATGCGTTATGAATTAACACAATTTAGCTCAAGCTTATCTTTAGTCCTAATATGTCTACTCTGTAAATTAAGGCACACCTTAACTATATAGTTATTACTGCCCTAAGCAGAAGTTTTCAAAGCCCTTTATAAATATCTTGCTTATGGATGAAACTGATGATAGTGTGGCCATTCTCCTGTACAATTACTTTGTCTCACTTGACAAGAAAATAGGTTGTGTGGTTTTTACTTTAGCACATTTTTGACACTTTTGCTGGAAGGTAAAACATTGTGCCTAGCCCATTCATCAAGTCAGTCTCATGAAGAAAGGGAATGTACTAGAATAAAAGAGACTTTGTTCAAGGAGGCAATTGGATGTACAAGTCTAGAGGTCAGTAGAGAGAAGTGGGCTGGGATAGGCACTTGGGAAGCTTCATCATAGAGATAACATTGGGAGGTGACAGAATGAATGGCACTATGTAGGGAAATGTTGAGGGGAAAAAAAAAAAAAAACAAGTGGTCCTATGATTTCTGACATCTGCAGGTGGAGTCGAGGACAAGAATCTCCCCCTCCAAATAGACTAAAAAGCAGTGCAAAGAAAAACATGAAGGAGTATGGAAGCAAATGAGTCAAGGAAAGATCCTGTTTTAAGAAGAAAAACACAGTAATCTTTGTCACATAATACTGAGAGTTTAGGACCAAAATAGTGTGTTAGTTGGTAAAGAAGAGTCAAATTTACTGGATAAAACTATTTTCTTTGTCATAGTTAGGATAAGCCAGATGTAGAAGGTTAAAGAGTCAGTGGGATGTAAGGAAGTAGATTTTTTTAAAGGACTGAACAAAACAACACAACAAAAATGTGAATTGATATGGAAAACAGCTAATGTATCCGTGATCTTTGAAAACACTCATTAATTAGCCATGGCATTTACTGTTTAGTAAAGAAACACATGTATCCCTTTGGATTGACGTTTTAAAAATGTCTAGAGACTAGACAAATTAATTTTATTTTTTAACTTACTAAAGACAAATAATTTTGTATTAGGTACATGTGATTGTATTTCGTTTGTAACATTTGTAATCTTTTTAAAAAATCATCCATGTCTTAACTCAATAACTATATAATATCTTTAGTCTTTGGTTTGTACTCAGCATGTGCATAATGCTTTTAAATTTACCCCAATATTGAGTCCAATGACTACCTTTAGGAAGATATAGGAATTATTAATGTATAAATAATAAAGATATTTACTACATTCATTAAAACATATCAGTGGGAATTCCTTCTGAGAGTTTTTTTATTAAAGAAAAATACTATTCTCAGGGGATACATAAACATTGATTAATTTAATTCCAAAATCTCATTTAAGCTAATATTTTCCATCTTTACCATTACAAAACATGTTACACGCTATTACAAATATCCAAATTGTTTGTTTTGGTTTAATCTAATAATGTAAAACATATTAAAGTACTTTAACTGTAAACATTTACCTAAGTAATGGCTACTTCTGCCATCTGGTGGCAGAATTAAAAGTTATATTCATAATTGTTATCAAGCCTGTAAACCAGGCCTCACTAAGCAATTCTAAAATAATCTCCCACATTGCAAGTATCATCTTTCACTTGAAAAACTTAAACATTTACAGGTGTTTTTGTTTTTGTTTTAGTGGGATGATGCTCTCTAGTATTTATTGGAACATCGATATGTGTGTGCTGAGCACATTAATAATGCTGCATGCTGACAAAGAAACCATCAATTTTATATCAACAATCAAGTTATACATAAAACCTAATAATAATTTTCTCCATATATGCTACAATTTTATATCAACAATCAAGTTATACATAAAACCTAATAATAATTTTCTCCATATATGCTACATATAAAGCAATTTCCAGCATGTCTAATTTTCAAGAATTAATAACCATTATATCTAAAGTAAGCTTTTAAAGGGAATGACGTTTTACTATACAACCTGGTATTTATAATTTGCTACACTACCTACAACTTGGCTTTTCACCATGCCTTAGGCATTATAACAACCATTGCTATATGAAAATATTTTAAAATTTAAAAAGTTTGAACTCTGAGCAAGTTTATTTGCATTATAGACATTTTACTGTATTTTTATATTGGGATCTTCTCTTTATTTAAGAAATTTGAAAAGTTATGTGTAATTACGTGTCAGAGAATCACAGAATGGAGGAGTTGGAAGGGCTCTCAGACATCAGAAGATTTGTTTCTCTGCCCAAAAGATGAATATTTTCTACACTATTATTAATAAGTGGTTATCCAGCTCTGCTTATATAATTTCAATAATAGGAGAACTCTGCTACAGTTTCGACAACACCCCTCCTCAGATAACTCTTCTAAAAACCTGAAAGGTACTTCCCTGTATCTTATCTCTATTGGCCTTGGTTGGTTCTCTGAAGCCCTGTCAAATAAATTCATATTCTTCACTATTTGAAGACAGTTGCCATGTTTTCACCGCCCACATATTCTTTCCTTTAGGGTAGACATACCTAGTATTCTATTCCTCACATGCCACATCAGTTTCTCCACCAATCTGGTCTTTCTCTCTTTTTCTCCCAGTTTGAAAATATAGACCCCCAAGACTGGCCTCTCCTTTCTTGGTGTCATCTGACAATCAAATCAAACTGCTGGTGTTTACCTGGGAGCCCTTTCTATGTGTGCTCTTTTTCTTTCATATCAGACAACTCTGATTAAAGGGAGAATCCCCAGGCCAGGAAGTAGAATTCTGAGCTTGAGTTCCAACTCCATTACTTATTAGCTCTGTGGCCATAAATACATCTGACAATCTCTTTGACATTTATACTCCTCAACAGTAACATTAGTATTATAATATGTAATGAGCTACAGCCCATTAGCTACATTACAGCCAGCTAAAATTTCCAATAAGCCATTCTCATTATGTTCTTCCCTTCTTAAAGTCTTTGAATGGCTTCCGTTGCTCTGAGGATGAAGATAACGCTTCTTAGTTTGGCTTAAGAGGCACGATGTGAATTGGCCTCCAGCATCCTATCTGGCCTCATCACGTGTCATATTTCCCAGAGCTCTCTCCTTTCAGGCACATCCGTCTTCTCTCGGTTTCTTATTCTCACCATCCCGCACAGGGCTTATGCTTCTGTGCTTCCTGTCTCGTAATCTTAGTTAGTTAGTTAGTTAGTTAGTTAGTTAGTTAGTTAGTTAGTTAGTTGAGACGGAGTCTCACTCTGTCGCCCAAGCTGGACTGCAGTGGCGCGATCTCGGCTCACTGCAAGCTCCGCCTCCAGGGTTCACACCATTCTCCTGCCTCAGCCTCCCGGGTAGCTGGGACTACAGGCGCCTGCCACCACGCCCAACTAATTTTTTGTATTTTTAGTAGAGACAGGGTTTCACCGTGTTAGCCAGGACCGTCTCGATCTCTTGACCTTGTGATCTGCCCGCCTCGGCCTCCCAAAGTGCTGGGATTACAGGCGCCAGCCACAGTGCCCGGCCCTTATAATGTTCTTTAGTAGCCCTCCTTCCTTACTTACCCCTTGCCCATCCTTAGTCAGAGATAAAGAATTATTTCCTAAGAGAATCTTCTGCCTACCTCCCCAACCAAGTTAAAATCACCTAATGCATGGGTTTGTGGCACCATGTACTTCCTTCCACTCATTCGACTTCTTCTGTTTGTGTAATTACTTGACTATGTCTGAGTCCTCTAGCAGATTTTAAATTGTATGAGGGCCAAGACCTCATCTGTTTTTTGTGCCCAATTTTCCCCTAGTACGTGGCCCACTACTTGATCTATAATAGGTCATCAATAAACATTTATATCATATAAATTGTAATTCAATACTGCCAAAGAAACTAAAAATTAAGAGTTGGAGATGCTGGAAAGAGGAAAAGCCCAGGGATATGTACTCAGTATTTAGCAATGGATCTCCCCTCAAGGAATTTTCTAATTCTGAGATGCAGAGGATCAAAGCTAAAAAGTTAGAGACTCAAGGCCTGTGCCATGAAGCCTGGCTGAGTTGTTTGTTTATTTTTGTACATGCTGAGGTGGGAGGATCCCTGGAGCCCAGGAGTTTGAGGCTGCAGTGAGCTAGGATGGCACCACCGTGCTCCAGCCCGGGTGACAGAGCAAGATCCTTCCTCTAAATACATACATACATAATACATTTAAAAAAAAAGTTAAAGAGAAAGCCACTGAAAAACAGAGTAAAATTTTCAGTAGTCTTTTGGTGCTAGAAGACAAAATTGGAGGTAAGAACCTAGTGAACACCTCACGGCTCTGGATTGGGAGCCCTGGAACTATTCATATGTTTTACTTTGTTTTGTTTTCCTTGTTTTTTCACACTTTTTTTCTTTTTAAAAAGTCTATCTGGAGGCTTTGATTTTTGAGCTTACTTATAGTCTCTCAGAAGAGACAGAAAGACAACGGGAAGTCTAGCTTATGATACAATTCCAAGGTAAAATCTGTCTCTCACTCCCTTCTCACCTCTGTATTTTCCCCCTTAGGATAAAGAACATCAAATCTTTGTCATAAGATATTTTGTCTCACTCCTCTATTTATGATGCCTCATTATTCTCTCATTACATTTTAGTAGGGTTATCTTGAGTTATGCACTCTCAAGGAATGGGACATCTCTGCCTTTTACAACTTATGTCCAATCTGTCATCTTGCCATATTCCAGGGGACTTTCTATCTCATGTCTATAATTGACTATCAAAGGTTATCTGTCCATTGTCCTACTTGTAGGATATATACATTTCTTGGAATTACCTGGCTTACTCAGATTTTCTGTTATTCACTTATTCCTACTCACACAGATATTATAAAGATATATCTACTTCATAGACAGATATATGTTACACAAAAAAAAAACTCCAAAAGATTCCTACGTACACTGCCCTGAAGTATAATCCAAATGAGACAAATTACTACCTATTCAGTTATGGTAGCTGCCCAGAATAATTTTTATCTTCTTCTATAGTAACTTCAGCCCCTGATAATTTCTATATTTTCTTCTATTTTGCAATTTTAGTCTACTTTTTTTTTCTGGAAGTGATAACAAGTGGTGAAAGGAAGACATTAAGATTAAAAAAAGAGAGAGACAGAAGTTAGAGTTTGAATAATTCACCACACAAAAATGTACAAATTAAACTCTGAGTAATCACACAGTTTATATATTTTATTCTCCTTAACACCTTTGTTCCTTTTTTAAATCATGAATACTCTTAATGTTATTCCTCTTAGGGAATCAGATGTTGGTTCATTTGGTACAATATTAAAAGCATTTATTATGGTCTTTGTCTTCAGAATTAGGGTAGGTGCTTTTTTTAACTTTTATCAAAAGAAATTATTCTTTCTCACATTGTCTCTGGAAAAAATAGTTGGCTATCTCAGAAAATTATTGGGTTATACAATCAGATCATGATAAGACACTGAACTCCAGGTATATGTAGATAGATAGATAGATAGATAGATAGATAGATAGATAGATAGATAGACAGACAGATAGATAGATAGATATAGACATGAATCATTTGGGTTTTAAGTAAACATTTGCTTTCTCAGATATTCCGTTAATCAGATGGAGGGCTGGTTTTAGGCAAAATGGTGAAGAAGGGCAATGAGTCTCTAACACATCCTCTTTGGCCAGATTGCCATCTTCACCCCAGTCCCTATCTTCTGACCACAGAGGAGATCATCAGAGAGGGACATGGCAAGAACTAAAACATTCCTCCCCTTATCATCTCTCATCAATAAGTCCATTTCTTCAAAACCATCTCAAGTAACTTAAAAACAACTGTATAATCTCAAGCTTTTCCTTGTAACAGAAAATAAATTCAAACAAAAAAGTGGGCTTTTCTCAGGTTCTTTTCAGGCATTATTTGTGTGATGGTGACCTGAAAATGTTGTAGGTAATTTGCCTCGAATGACACTATGATTAAGTAAATGCCTATGTCTTATATATAACTTATAATGTGACTTGGCGTTTATAAAGTGTTTCATCCTGATTTTATAAATGAATAGAGCAAACTCAAACTTATCAAATAAACTAATTCTTATTCACAGTATACAATTGGTTCCCACAACAATCGTCAGAAACTTAGTTATTTTTCCAAGCTTGGAATATTTTCATCCCTTCTCATATTGACTCGTAAATTCAGTGGCTTATGACCATAAGTAAATGAATTTGAGATTGAAAATTCAGCATTCTCAAAGTTCCATCTCAGAGTCTCTGTTCCTACCACTGTGCTTCATCTGTCAACCTCCATTTTCTCCTGTGATCTCCTATCTTGGCTTATTTTCTTTACCGTACTCTTTTTGAAATTCAACCTTAGCACATAGGTCTACTTGGCTTGGAAGACATTTGTTTGGACAGTGTGTAAAGATCTGTGCCTCATTGTGTAATCCTGAAAAGACTGTGTGCCTTATGATTTGCAAAGTATATATTTGACTGTGGAACTAATGTGGCATATGCCTGGACAATCGGTCAATCTCCTATAGTCTTGTTCTTTCTATCTTTCAGTACATGGTGAAAACAATGGAAATAAATGATAGAATTTACTGACAGCTTTCAGATTTGTATTGCCAAGGAATACATTATTGTTTTGAAGACAGCTGATTAGCAGAATCATAAATTAGGAACTAGAGAAAGTATTTATTCCACCAAAAACACGTGTGCACGCGCGCACGCACACACACACACACACGCAAAGCTCCTTCCTCACTCCTCTATTTAACAGTTTATTATTGTTTTCATTGTTGATTTGACAATAACTATTTTCCAGGTCTGCCAGAAAAGATCTGAAGACATATGAACACTTACAAATGTTGCACATTTGTTTTAATCCATATACATTTCAATAATACATTTTTATTATTTGTAGTATTGGCATTATTGTTTTTATGCTATTGGTGATAATGATGGGATATCAAAGTTTCAAAAATATAGCATCAATGAGAGAATAAAGCTAGAAATATAATGGTAAAGTTCTTGAGTTTCATTGCTTTTTGATTTGACTAAAATCTCTTCTGCTGCTGCAAAACACATGACACTTGGTAGAAAGCATAGCATAATATTGGCACAGCTTACTCTACTGTATTATGTGGAAGTGTAGTAACAGTTCAAGCAGAATTGGGACGTTATGTTTATACAAAGCATCACTACAAATTTGGTATGAGATTTAGAAATTTTTGGATGTAGTATACCTGTAGGCTGGTTTGCTTCCGAGACTATTTTTATTATTTAATTTTAGTTTATATAAAGTCAAGAGATATTTTTTAAAAATACACTACTGTGGGATAAAGTCAACACAATAAAACATAGGAAGAATAAATGCCAGCCTGGGCAACTTAGTGAGTCCCTGTTCATATAAAAATTTAAAAAAAAAAAAAAACAAGCATGGTGGTGTGCACGTATAGTCCTAGATACTCAAGGAGGCTAAGGTGGGAGGATCGCTCAAACCCAGGAGTTTGAGGTTACAGTGAGCTATGATTGCGCCCCCACACTCCAGCCTGGACAAAAGAGTGAGACAAAAGAAAGAAAAGAAGAAAGGGAGAGAGGGAGAGAGGGAGAGAGGGAGAGAGGGAGAGAGGAAGGGAGGGAGGGAGGGAGGGAAGGAGGGAAGGAGAAAGGGAGGGAAACATAGGGAGACAAGATGAAGGAAAATACACGAGAAATATGGCCGAAGCATGATTTAACAACATTTAATGAGTGTAAAAACCAGGATATTAGGTGATCACAAAATAAGTATAAACTGAAACTGTAATATTGCTGCATAGAAGCTAAGATTGTAGCAAATAAAATAATGAATCTCCAGAACAAGGAGGTCAATAGTCTCCTATACTTTATACAGGTCAAAGTATTCTGTCAACATCATAATTTAAGAAGGCCATAGGTGAACTAAAGAACTTTTAAAAGAGAGTAAAACAGACAGTGTGAGAGCTGAAAACAGTTTTTTCTTTTTTTTTTTTTTCAATCCAGTCTATCACTGATGGGCATTTGGGTAGACACTGCACTTGCATGTTTATCGCAGCACTATTCACAATAGCATTGCTGATTTTGTTGTTGTTATAGTAGTTATGTTTCCTATTGATATTGACTTCCATATTTCTGACCCTGGAACCCATATATTTAATTCTGAAATACTTTTATACAAAACAATTTGGCTTGATATCCTCAATTATGGATTCTGATAAGCCCTATAACAAGTTTACTTCTCTGACAAGTAATCATTTATATTTTCTATAAAACTGTTATAGAAAAACACATAAAATACAATAGTAAACGTAAAAACAGAAGGCACATTGTATTGTGTTATACATGTATCCTACAAAGTTGTGCAAAAATTTGTTAAAATAAAAAAATTACATCAGAATGTCAGAATTATTTTAACAAGATGGTTGGCTCACAGATTTCCCCCTAAGTTTTCTGTAATGTTATCATTATGTATTTAGGTTGGGTTTTTCTAAACTCTCATAAAATATTTGATTCAGCAATGTCATAGGATTAAAATCAACATGTAAAAATAAATTGCATTTTTATACATTAGCAATGAACAGACTGAAAATGAAATTAGGAAAATAATTCCATCCACAATAGATTCAAGAAGAATAAAATATTTAGGAATAAATTTAATAAAATAAGTGAAAAATTTATACTCAAAACTATAAAACATTGCTGAAAGAAATTAAACAAGACCTAAATACATGGAATAGCATCCTATGTTCATGTATCAGAAGACTTAATATTGTTAAGATGGCAATACTCTACAAATTGGTCTATAGATTCAATGGAATCTCTATCAAAATCTCTGCTTTTTTGGTTTTGCAAAAACTTACAAGCTGATCCTAAAATGTCTACATAAATACAAAGATGCCAAATGGCCAAAGAAACCTTTAAAAATAACAAATTTGGAGGAATTACATTTCCCCATTTCAAAACTTATTACAAACCTACAGTAAGGAATAGGGTACTGGCATGATGACAGACATGTAAATCAATGGAATATAATTAAGAACCCAGTAATAAACTCTTACATTTATGATCTATTGATTTTTTAACAAATATGCTAGGAAATTTTAATAGGAAAGGAATAGTCTTTTTAAGAAATGGTGCTGAGACAATTGGGCATCCATTGTAAAAATATAAACTTATACCCTTATTTCACAGCATACAGGAAAATTAAATAAAAATGGATCACGGACCTAAACATAGGAGGTAAGGTTATAAAATAGAAAACATTGGAGTAAATTTTCATAATCTTGGGTCACTCCGTGACTCATTAGATTGTATTAAAAGTACAAGTGATAAATCAACAATACACTAGGCTTCATCAGAATTTAAAAGTTTCATGCTTCAAAACATTCCACAAAGGCCGGGTGCAGTGGCTCACATCTGTTAATACCAACATTCTGGGAGGCCAAGGTGGGAGGATCACTTGAGGTCAGAAGTTCAAGACCAGCCTGTCCATCATGGTGAAACCCCATCTCTATAAAAAATACAAAAATTAGCCAGGTGTGGTGATGAGCACCTGTAATCCCAGCTACTAGCAAGGCTGAGGCAGGAGAATCACTTGAACCTGGGAGGCAGAGGTTGTAGTGAGCCAAGATTGTGCCACTGCATTCCAGCCTGGGCAACAATGACACTTCATCTCAAAACAAACAAACAAACAAAAAATGCCATAGAATGGGAGAAAGTATTTGCAAGTCATAAGTCTGGTAAGGGATTTATATCTAAAATATATAAAGAACGCTTACAAGTCAATAACAAAAGAGTAAATAATTCAACAAATGGTTAAGGGAATTGAACATTTTTCCAAAGAAGATATATGACTGGGCAATAAGCACATGAGAAGGTACTCAGGAGTAGTCATTAGGGGAATGCAAGTAATGGCCATAATTCCATGCCCCGTTCACATCTATTGAAATATAATCAAAAGAAAGACAGCAAATGTTGATGAGAATGAGAGAAGGTGGAACACTCATACATTGCTGAAAGGAATGCAAAATGCTATAGGCAGTTTGAAAACTGTCTGCCAGTTTCTCATATGCTAAACACAGTTAACCCTATAAGACAGCAGCTCTACTCCTAGTTATCTACCCAAGGGAAATGAAAGCAGATGTCTACACAAAGACTTGTACATAAATGCTCACTGCAGCTTATTCACAAGGCCCCAAAGTAGGAAAAGCCCAATTCCTCAACAATTAGTGAATGAATAAACAAAATGTGGTACACAGCCATTCATTGTTTAATGATGGGAATATGATCTGAGAAACGTGTCCTTAGACAATTTTGTCACTGTGTGTATATCAATAGAGTGTACTTACACAAACCTAGATGGTATAGCTTACTACACACCTAGGTTATATGGTCTAGCCTATTGCTTCTAGGCTACAAATATGTACAATATGTTATTGTCTTGTATACTGTAGGCATTGTGACGCAATGGTATTTGTGTGTCTAAACATATCTGAACATAGAAAAGTAATGCTAAAAATCCAGCATAAAGATAAAAATGATACACATTTTCTCGGCACTATGAATGAAAACTACAGGATTGTAAGTTGCCCTGGGTGAGACAGTGAGTCAGTGGTGAGTGAATGTGAAGGCCTAGGACACTACTGTACATTACTGTAGACTTTATAAATACTATATACTTAGGCTAAACTAAATTTTCTTTTTAAAAAATTTTGTTCAATGATAAATTAACCTTAGCTTACTGTAACATTTTTACTTTATAAACTGTTTAATTTTTTAACTTTACAGATGTCTTATATTAACAGTTAGCTTAAAACATACATTGTACAGCTGTACAAAATATTTTCCTTATATTCTTATTCTATAAGGTTGATTCTATTTTTAATGTTTTTTTAATTTTAATTTTTTTGTTAAAAACTTAAGACGTACACGTTAGCTCAGGCCTACACAGCGTGTCAGGATCATCAATATCACTTTCTTCCACATCCACATCTTCTCTCACTAAAAGGTCTTTAGGAGAAATAACATGCATGCAGCTGTCATCACCCATAATAACCATATCTTCTTCTGGAATTCCTCCTGAAGGACCTGCCTGAGACTATTTTATAGTTAACTTTTTTTTAATAAGTAGAAGTACACTTAAAATAATAATAAATAATACAGTAAATATATAAACCAGTAACTTTATTATCATCAAGTATTATGTATTGTACATAATTTTATGTGCTATACTTTTTTATGATTAGAAGTGCAGCAGGTTTGTTGACACCAGCATCACCACTAACACAGAAGTAATGCATTGTGCTACAACTTAAGGACAGCTATGACATCACTAAGCAATGGAAAATTTTCAGCTCTATTATAATATTATGGGATCATCGTCCTACATACAGTCTGTCCTTTACCAAAGTGTTATGTGGCACATGACTGTATATCCATAGAATGGAATATTATTCAGTCATAAAAAGAAATGAAGTACTGATAAATGTTACAACGTGAATGAACTTTGAAGACATTATGCTCAATGAAATAATTCAGACATTAAAAAACACAAATTATTTACATTAAATGTCCAGAAGAGACAAATATAGAGAGATAGAAAGTAGATTAGATGTTTCCTGGGGTTGAAAGTCAGAATAGGTATGGACTTTTTTCGGGGGTAATAGCAATAGAGTAAAATTAGGTTGAGAAGATAGTTGCACAATTCTGTAAACTTACTAAAAATCCTTACATTGTAGAATTAAAATGGGCAAATTGTATGGAAATTAAATTACTATAATATATAAATAAACCTGCAAAAATATTTGAGAATCCCATGAAAGATCTGTAATAAAAATTTTTAACCATTTTGGGGGGAGGTGAATAGATTAGATGTTTTATTAAGATATATCGTATCCTCCAAAATTCTTATAATTATGTGACTTTTTTCCTTCAAAACACAATTCATAATCTGGAATACAAAGTGTATTAGTCCATTCTTTCACTGCTATAAAGAAACACTTGAGGCTGGGTAATTTATAATGAATAGAGGCTATCTGGCTCATGGTTCTGCAGGCTGTACAGAAAGCATAGTGGCTTCTGCTTCTGCGGAGTCCTCAGGAAACTTAAAATCACTGTGGAAGGTGAAGGAAAAGCAGGTACGTTTTATGTGGCTAGAGTAGGAGCAAGACAGAGGGGAAAGATGCTACACACTTTTAAACAACCAGATCTCGTGAGAACTCACCAACATGAGAACAGCACTGAGGGGTTGGTGCTAAACCATTCATGAAAGATCCACCCTCATGATCTAATTACCTCCCACCAGGCCCCACCTCTAACCCTGAGGATTACAACTGATCATGAGATTTAGGTGGTGACAAAGATCCAGACCATATCACCAAGTGTCAGAAATATGAACAAGAATGAACAAACAGAAAATTGTCTATAATTTCTAATTAAAGGATTGGCATATTTTTTGAAGGCAGAATGTTTTGTGTGTGAAGGATATATTGATGCTAAGTAGAAAAATGTTGAAAGCATAAGGATTTAGTTTGCCACTGATGGGAAGACATAAAAGTGTAGAAATGACTAGTGGTATTAGCAACCTTTTTGTGTATTTGTCAATTACATTACAATTTCACATACTGAGTACTGTGTAAATAGCTTATATATATTAATCTACGGATACAAACATATCATGAAAATAATTTCTTTTCCAGAATTTGCCAATAACAATTCTTAATCATTGCTAAACATAACATCTCATTACTAGTAAGATTTACAGAGTTTATCTCACAACTACCACACTGAACAGAACTTTCTTACACTTGGAGAATGAACTTTCAATTATCTATAATGATATACTGAAATGGGGCTTATCAATAATTTTTAAAAGTTCGCACAGGTTTTTATTCTCATCGGCTCAATTATCTTCAGAGTCTTTCATCATCATTTGCTACATGTTCAGAGAATGCATATTAATTTTAATAGTGGTCCAGTAGAGAATAAATGAACATTCTAAAGCCAAATTTAAATAAATTTTAGGTAATCTAAAGCTTTAGATTCATGCCATTTATTAACTTCAGGAAAATCAGAGCATGAAATTTAAGAAAGATCTGTGTTCTAATTCTATGTCTCTTATCAACTGCAATCTTAGATGTTTATCTTATCCAAATTTGTTTTCTCATTTGCTGGATGCAGGGCGTAGTTTTAGTGTATTTTTCGAAGAGTTATTGTTAAGATCAAAGTGATAATGCTGTAAAAGTTACTAAATAACAAAGTTACTAAACAAAATGTACCTATCTTAATAGCCCTTACTATTTGCAGAGAGCCTAGATACTTTGTTTCAAAATACTACTTATGAAATTAGGCCACTGTTAGGATTTAAACAGTCATTTACATATTAAAACTGTACAATGTGCATATAAGTTATGTCCAATAAAAACTCACTTCTTGAATAAACTCATACAGAAAAAACTGCTGAAAATATTGACTTTTTTGTTGCTGTAATTAATTTTTATTTCAAATTCAGTGAGTCTTTTTAGAATACAACAGGAGAATTACTCTCCGATATTAAGAGAGTTCTAAAAAATAAACAGTTAAGGACAGAGCTTGAACTTTAATTTAATACATCCTGGACTTAAAACACATTTCACTGATGCAGTGAGCAGTCTTTATTATACTTTGTAAAAGGTTGAAAAGTTTCTAAAGTTTGGATTTGAATGTAAGATTTAAAAATTTGATGATGTTTGTGAACGAAAGACGTGGTTAAATTCAAATGTACTGGTTATTTAAAAAGGAAATCAACCTAAGACATCTGAGAAGCAATATATATTCATAATCCACTGAGAAGTGTCTCATTTATGCATGGCCCATTAATAAATTATATAGGTAGATAATGGATACTTGGAGGTATTAAGACGTTATACTTTATGACTTCTGGGATATCCAAACTGGACCGTAGAGCGAAGAAACTAGCATTTTAAAAAGGCAACATTAACATTACCTTGTCTCTGAGATTCTGATTTTGGGAATAAATCTTACTTTATTCATTTAACATCTTTTAGAGAATTTCATTTTGAATTATTACTAGTGCTTACAATAGATGTAGGTAGACTACATATCTTTGTAACTTACAGAAAACTAGACACTTGAAGTCAGTTTTTCATAAGTATTTTTCAAAGGATATTAAAGTTGTCACATACAAACAAACTGGTAGCTAACTATTTAAAACTAAATTTGAGAGTAACTTGTATGTGCAGAAACCAGACTGGCAATTTATTTATTCAGAGTAACTGGAAGGTAAGCAGAAGGAGTGGCATGTACCTATAACTCTTTTAAAATTTTTTGACATTGAGAGGTAAGAGGTATGATAGTAGCTGATGGGTACAGGATAAAGGTTTGCATGTTTTGTTGTTTTGTATGTTTGGGGTACTGTTTATCTTAGCTTGATAGGAATAACAAAATATTGACAGTAAGAATCTAAAGGAGAAAAACTCAATGAAAATACTAGATAAGGCCGCGCGGTGGCTCACATCTGTAATCCCAGCACTTTGAGAGGCCGAGGCGGATGGATCACCTGAGGTCAGGAGTTCAAGACCAGCCTGACCAACATGGTGAAACCCCGTCTGTACTAAAAATAACAAAAATTAGCTAGGCGCGGTGGCAGGCGCCTGTAATCCCAGCTATTTGGGAGGCTGAGGCAGGAGAATCGCTTGAACCCAGGAGGCAGAGATTGCAGTGAGCTGAGATCACGCCATTGCACCCCAGCCTGGGGACAAGAGTGAGACTTCATCTCAAAAAAAAAAAAAAAAAAAGAAAATACTAAAGAAGGAAAAATTACTTAAAGATCTTAGAATGTTGGAGACATGGGATTCAGACCTCCTGGGATTGAAGAAAAGAACACCAACATTTCACTCAGATGAGAAGCACTGGCAAGATGGAGGCCAGTTTTAGAGATGTGGCAGCTAGACACTGAGGACTGCACAGAAGATTCTCATTTTCGGCTGGGCACGGTGGCTCACGCCTGTAATTCCAGCTACTCGGGAGGCTGAGGCAGGAGAATCGCTTGAACCCAGGAGGCGGAGGTTGCAGTGAGCCAGGATCAAGCCACTGCACTCCAGCCTGGGCAAGAGAGTGAGACCCGGTCTCCAAAAAAAAAAAAAAAAAAAAAAGATACTCATTTTCACTGAAAAGTAGGAAGCAATGCTGTTTGATGAACAATGCTGCTAGAGTGTCCTAAGAGAAGTGAGAGGAGAACATGTTTACAATAGTCATTTCAGACTGGGGAAACTGAACTGACATGAAAAATCAAGCTTATTAGGCAGTGTGAGGCAAATGTAAGTTGAAAATTTTGTAGCACTTTAGGGCTGTTAAAACAAATAGCTGTATGTGATCCTTTCAACACACTGAGGGAGGCACAACTGTTGCTCCTTTATGAGAAAACAGAACTTCTATGAAGTCAAATGGAATATTGCACAGTCAGTACAGTGAGTGTGATTTGCTTCCGTCAGCAAAAGCTATGGGATTCCTTGGCACTTTTATTTTATGTACTTAATACTATGAGCCATTGCAAAGTAGTTCTTACTTCAATTCTGTTTTCTGTAACAAACAAACCTGTAAAGTTTTGTTTTGTTTTTAATTGGTAACACTTTTAAACAACATTTCTGAGAATTTGTCTCAATGAATACTGGCTTGGTGTTTTAAGAAAAAAGAAAGACACATTTGGCTTGGGAAGCTATCTTGTTCTGAAATAATTTTGAGAAAAGTTGGCTTCCAATGTGTTGCAAAATACTCAGTCTTTATGTTAATGAATGCTTTAACTTCAATATAGGATGATATAATATGTACAAAATATTTAAAACATTTATTCATGAACACCTTTTTCCATTAAGTACCTTGTAGGACTTACTTTCCACAGAATAAACTTTACAAAACGTGACTTAAAACATTTTTATACTCACTCCTAATCCTTTCCATTAAATGATAAGGGCCTGTCTTAACCATGCTTGACTTATATTTTGGAAGAATAGATTTTAGAAAACCCATATGGAAATTATAAATACTTTTTTATTTGAAGTATTTAACGTAGATTTGAGAATGAATATTTTTCATGTTTAGGATTAGAATGCACACATTTCTTCTCCCATTCAAGTTTCAGATTTATGCAACTCTGACCACTGCTGAGAGAACACTAGTCTAATCCCTTTTACATGGTTTAATGCTCTTATTTTGTGTATCCTTTAAGCTGTTGTCAAATAGTCTTCCGTAAATATTATGATTATCTAGTCAGGAGTTGAATCTGATGTACCATTTTATTCCTTAAAACTATTTTCTTTGTATAAAAAAAGAAGTTATACTAAAGATAAGTGACATTATTTGCTTTCCACTTTTACCAAAAATGCCTCATGATTCAAAAATAAGGGGTATATGCAAAGGATATATGTTTTTTTTTTCAAACTTTAGTTTTCTTTAATGAGGAATTTATTTTTTCACTGCAAGGTTAAAAACAAACCCACACACGCATTCCAGGTTTGGATTTGTAAAGAAGCCTTGACTGTAAGGACTTCTATATTAGTTTTGCTCTAAAAGAAATTTGGCAATCAAAATGAAGGCTTGTTTAATATTTTAACACTTATTACTATGTCCACACCACTGAAAACTCATTGCTAAATTAACCACAATCGGAGACCATTTCAAATTGCTTCTAAAAAAAATCAGTGATAATTAAACCACCAGGGATTTCTCAGTGGATACTTATGTGCTATTTTCATCTAAAATAGTATTTCTAATTTAGCTGAGTAGAGAATAGATTAAAGCAAAATACTCAGGCAGCAGCTGGATGATGAGTTAAAGTGAGACAACAAAGGTCAGAACAGGCAGAAGAAAGTTATTTCAGACATCTTCATGTGCATCTTCAACTGATGTGATATAATCAGAATTGGCCCATGACAAAATCATTATACAGGCAAAGATTACCTCTTACATCTTAAGCTACCTTCATTATTCTACCTCTATTCATATACACACATGCACACACTTAGACCATACACATAGATGCTTGAGGATGCATATGTACATTTATACACAATAATGGTATGCTCACATTGTATATAATTGGAGTTTTTCACCCACAAAATAAAACAGACCAAAACAAATATTATAATAACTGTTAGAAGACTAATATTAATATTTTAAATATATTAATGAAAATATAAGTACAGAAGAGGTAGAAATTAACAAAAAAAAAGAAAAATAATCCATTAAACCTTCATGACAGATATAATATTACACCAAAAATATGCTTTTGGTTATAACGGTCTGAGTTATGGAGAACACTGAAGCTAGTGACGGCAGTTCTTTACAAAGAAAATGTTCAGAGAATGATAAATGATCCACTGGACTTGAACCTAAATAAGTGTTGAGAGTTGAGAGTTGGGGATGAGGAGTTAAAAGTTTATACAAGTGAAATTATAGAGCTGAAAAGATAATTTTGGAAACTATCACGGAGAGTCTTGAATGCCAAAAAAATTGCATCTTATTTTACAGGCAGTGATGAATCATCAGTGATGCTTAATAATAAAATTCATGATTAATTTATAAGAATAATTTTGGCCATAGAACAAAGGTACTCCACTGGGGAAAGAACAAGGGAGTGGATGATGTTATGGAATTAGAAGGTAACTAAAATAGCAATAATCAAGTTGAATAATATTGAGGGGACAAAAAAGATGAGAGATCATTTTTGAAGGGCAGATTTTAATTAATATAAATGGTTAAGAAAGATCTAGAAAAGTGAAGAATAAAAATAATACCACAGTTTTGACTCAAAATACATTGGATGATAATGATATCGTTACCGAAAATTGGAGAAATTAGGGATTTACAAATTATTTTTAACTTCCCTGCTTTAAAAAGAATTTGAGGCAAAAATAGATGAGTATATTTTGGGTTTGAAAGTGAATAAGTAGATACATTCAATTTTAGTTGAAAAATCAATCTATTTGGAAATTCTAGCATCATAGAGCTTACGGACAAAGTATAATGGAGATACGAGAAAACCAGGGAGGGTTCCTTTGCAACAAAAATAACCATTACATCATGTGAGTGAATAAGGTTATCACTGAGCCGAACTGTCAAATGTTGAATGTTGTGCTGGAATGGTTTGTCTTTTTAAGCTGCTTTTCAAATAAAAGATAACACATAAATTGGTCTTCAAACAATGTCTCCAACAAAATAATCACCTTGTGTGTATTTTTCAGGAAAGATGCCACACATACTCTCAGATAAATCTGAACATAAAGGCAATGATCATTCTCAGCATTGCAATACTACTTTTTAAATAAGCATAACTATTAGTCATTCTTACTGGAATAAGATATTGGAAAATCTCAAAGATAAAGCACATAAATGACTGAAGTCAAATTTATTAAAATGCTGATAAAACATCAAGACCCACACTAACTGTCAAAAATGGTATTCATCTTACTAAGTTGTTAACCCAAAGTGAAATACTATAGCCTACAGAAAGGATGGTTTTACTTCCAACTTCAAAGTAATTAAATAAATGAGTACACTTATTGAAAGGATTTTTAATCTATTTTTTAATTCCATACATGCATTTTTAAGTGCTTCAGTACAATTATGGTGATTAAAATGGTTCTTCCAAATTATTTGCATTCAATTGCTTATCTTTAAGTATACTGACATTCTTCTTTCAGCGACAGAGAAAACAGGAAAATCATTGAGACTCCTGTTTTTCATCTATCTTTATAAAGCAAATGATGCTATAAAAACAGAGAGAAGGAATTATACTACTTAGATTATAAATGGAAAGATTCTACCTATGGAAATTGCACAATAATTTGAGAATTATCACTCATAAAGACGTCACACAAGTATATCATCAATGTCACATCCATAAAACAAGCAAACAAAAACAAATATAAGAGCTGAGAGATGGGTTTAGATGTTGTCTTATTCCTTTCAGCATTTATTAATAATTGAGTATATTCTAGGCAATATCTGAAGCAAGTTTTGAACAGAGGGATTAAGTCAGCCTATACCAAAGGTCCCAGTGATGTAGTCTATTCTAAGGCCTTCCTGTGAAATTTAGCATATCAGGCTCCTCTAGGGGAAGAATTTATGAGTCTCCTAAAAGGAAAAACACTGTGGATATTGGCTATGAGATCTAGAATTTATGTAAATAATTTTCTTAGTGTTTCTAATTAAATAAATAACAAAGAATCTTGCACAGAAAGAAAAGGAAGTAGAGATAAACACTACCACAAAAACAATAACAACACCTAAAATTCCATCATCACAGGGTTACCATTACCAATAGCTTAGCATAAGTTTTCATAATGTTTATATTTATATACATATGTATATATGACTTACTTATGTGAGATTTGTATAAATGTGATTGTATAGCTTATTTCCTTTTTATAGGGTATTATGACCATTTACTTCTATAAACACTTATTATTGACTATACAAAATTCAGCTGTTTAATGTATTATAATTTATTTAACTCTTAATTTTTAGTTGCTATGATAAACAACATTACAATAGCACATTTGTACTTAAATCTTTAGATTGGAATCCAATAAATTTCTTAGAATGAGTGATCAAAACTGCTGAGTCAAACCTAAATCTTTCATAAAGGTTAAATTATTCTGTGTGAATATAATGATGATTCAATCCAATAGTGCCTAAGAGTGCCAATTGTCCTATCAACACCACCAGCTCTTATGATTCTTTCTTATTATTTGCACATATACGTTAGTCTTTCTCAAGTAGTGACATGCTCTTCTAGGATTTTTGGACATCTTCAAATATATAGTTTTCACGATAAATTTTTGTGATAGTATCCAGATTGTTAATTCCTAGAAGTTGTATTCCTATGTAAAAGAGTATGTGATTTTAAAATTTTATTTCATAGTATAATATTGCCATCCAAAAATTGTATCAACTGCCACTCCTAAAAACAATGTACAAATTTCTACTCCTTTTCCACCTATCATGAGGTTACTGTAAAAATTTTAAGATGTTTTCCAATTGAATAATAAAACAAATCTGAATTGTTCATATAATTTAAAAATCATATAATTACATTTTATCCTATAATGTAATTTCATACTTATAACCCACAATGCTTTCCTCCCACTGCCCATAAAATAAAGGGCACATGACTTACATGGCTATCCAAAATCTACAGCCTTCCTATCTCCAAGCTCACCTCACCAAATTTCTCTTGAATTTGGTATTGTAGTGATATTATATTTCATTCAGTTTCTCACACACATCTAAACCCAAGTCATGAAAGAAGCTAATATATGAAAATTACTTAGAATAAGGTAAAAATTCAGTAAATAGTAGCTTAGTAGCTCTTGGTCTATTTAGTTCTATCTTATAGTTTCAAAAGCAAATAGAAAGCATCAATACCATTATCACTCATCAACTTCTACTTCTTTATCCTCAGAAAAGTAGGAAGTCTTGTAGTTTTTTAAATTTTCTTTATTATTATTTTAAGTTCCGGGGTACATGTGCAGGACGTGCAGATTTGTTACATAGGTAAACGTGTGTCATGGTGATTTGCTGCACCTATCAACCCATCACCTCAGTATTAAGCCCAGCATGCATTAGCTATTTTTCCTAACGCTATTTAACTACTAGTACTCGACTTGGATATGAGACATTATACTTAATATTGATTATGTAAATTTTCTTAGCTCTTTCACACAAAAATGTTGGTAATCAATTTTACTAATAAATAACCTTCATTTGTTTCCATACCACTTATATCATTTTTATCACTTTCCACATGAAATTATTAGAATTGTTTTAACTCTAGTAACTATTACTAATTGCAAATTCCTCAATAAATTTATTGTATTATTGCCAGTTTTTATACACTATTAAATTAAGGCACAATGAGATAATTAGAACACAGCTCAAATCACTTTTTAAATATCAAATATATTGTTTCAATATATTTATTTCCCATTAATCTATGCTGAACCACATTATTAGACATATGTTAAGCTCTTAGTCAACTATTATTCGTAGAGCTTTTCTGCCATATGTTTTATGAATACACAGTTTGCATAGCTCTATGTCATCTTCTGAGGCCACAAAGTGTTTGTCATACCAAGTTTAATTAAATTACATGGTAATAGTTTATTTATTTATAGTCCAAAATTTTAAATGATAGCAAATAAGTTGTTTTATGAAACAGAAAAATCCATGTTTTTAACCTCACAGTTTCTGTATGGCTAGCTAAAATCCATTTAGTTCAATCATAATTCATTAATTCTCAATAATGTACCATTTTTTTCTTTCTTCTAATACTCACTAAAGTGTAATAACATTTGTAATTTGATGTTCAGCCTTTAGGTCAAAGTCACCACTTAAACTCCAAAATTCTAACAAGCTCTCTGAGAGCAAACAGCATATAATTCTACCACGGAGCTCCCATAGTTCTTAGCATTCTTTTACGACAGAAGCACAAGTGTTAAATGGGACAATGAAAGTTTCCTTGAGAAAAATTAAAATCACTAAGTAGCATAGAGAATGAGGAGCATATATTTCCTCTTTAAGTCAGAGAAATAGAGTAAATATTATATCCTTAATCAAGACTATCAATAGTCAAGCACATTAATGAAATAGAAATAAAGAAAACTAAAAAATACATTTGAATTGCTGTCTATATATAAAATTCTTTTTTTTTTTTTTTTTTTTTTAGACGGAGTTTTGCTCTTGTCGCCGAGGCTGGAGTGCAATGGTGTGATCTCGGCTCACTGCAAACTCCGCCTCCCGGGTTCAAGTGATTCCCCTACCTCAGCCTCCCAAGTAGCTGGGATTATAGGCAAGTGCCACCATGCCCAGCTAATTTTTGTATTGTTAGTTTCACCATGTTGGCCAGGATGTTCTCAGTCTCTTGATCCTCCCGCCTCGGCCTCCCAAAGTGCTGGGATTACAGGTGTGAGCCACTGCGCCTGGCTAAAATTCTTTTGAAGAATAGTAAATATAGATATAAAGTTCTTAATGTTCATTTATTAATTATGTACTTTCAAATGTTAACTCAAAGGACCAAGGATTATTTCCATTACTGAATGGGAATACTCTGCAAAGCAGAAATACCTTATAAATCACTAGTTTAGAACCTAATAAATAGAAATGTCAGCTCTTACTAGAGTAAAAGTTTGACCAATAATATTCCAATGTACGTGAAAATAAAGTGATGTCTGATAATGAGAAAACTAAAATTTAGTGTGTTGTCCTGATAAATTAGAATGTTAATATGAAATGAATATTTTTGGTGTAACATGTAAAATACTATTGATAATCTATACAACTATCAAAGTTTTAAGATCATCCTGTTCAATTGTTTTCTTTCTACAGAACACAGTTGAAGTAGTTTAAAATCATAAAATAATATTTTAATTTTATATAATATATTCAGTTTATAGAATATTTTTGATTCTCAGTGCGTCTTATGAATTTAACTTATGAATTCAAAAATCACATCGTATTTGTCCATGTAAAAAAAGTCTAAGTAGTTCTGAATCAAAATGCTAACGATGGTTACCTGAGAGCAGTAGGAGTGGGTGAAAGACATGTAAAGTTTAACTGTTTACATTATATACGTCCATATTGCTTGAATTTTATATGAGAGGTGTAGACCTTTCTAATAATAAATATATATCAAACACAAGCATCTACTGAACATTTACTGTGTTGTAAGCACTACACTTAGCCTTATAGAACTAGGATGAATAGGAACTAATCTTCACATTCCACAAGTCCAAGACATGATTGAAAATAATTTTGAAACATAATTACAAATAATCTTAATACATGTGGATATCATAAATAGCACCATACAAAAAATCTCAAGGGAGCATAAAAGTAGGGACATTAGCTACAAAAAAAAAAATAATAAACTTGTTCAAGAGTTGCACAAGTTTCCAGTACAATGGAGGTGTAAGAACTTTAGGACATGTGCTTCTCTTTTCTTTCCATTATATTGGAATCTCTTAGAGAGCAAACAGCATATAGTTCTATCATGGAGCTCCCATAGTTCTTAGAACTCTTTTACAGCAGAAGCACCCAGAGTTAAATGAGATAATGAAAGTTTGCTTGAGAAAAATTACAAACATGAGAATATTTAATTCTTACTTTTAGAACATCTATCTGCAAAAAATAAAAGTATGGCATAGTGAGAATTTCACTAAAGTTAGAGTAGGAGTCAATGTCCCACTGCCAGTTCCCTCTCATACTTTTATCAATGAATTCCCTGGCCTTCAGTTTCTCATCTGTAAAATGTGGTAAAACCTACCATAACCACTTGTCTGGGTTGTTGTGAAGCTTTCAAAAATTCTGTGTTACGACCAATATAGATTCCTGTAATTTCAACCTTCAGTTCCACCTACCTCGATTAACTTTATTGAATAACAGCTATGTAATTTCTTTTTGAAAGGGATCAAAGAATATTTGAAACAAATACTTCATTGAAAGTTGCTGAAGTAATCATGTTAAGTTGTTACACTTGGTACTACATATCTATACGACTATTATAACTACATAATTCGTCTTAAATGCTCTTCCATTAGGTACCATACCTCACTATATAAATATTTGGTTTCTTTTTGAGATTTCCCTGTTTCCATATAATCTTTTACATCATTGTTTAGTATCAATGTTTTTATTAATTATCTACCATGGGAGGAAGAACACTAAAAAACAGTTTCTTCCTTCCCTTCATCTTTCCATCCCTCTTTCTTTCCTTCCTTTTTTTATTATTTAAAAAAAAAAACTAAAGAAGACTATTACAGTTTAGAGTACAAGAAATATCAACTACAAGTAATAAAATAAATCCACAGACTTTGAAATGAGATAGTATTTCATTTTTGGCACATATTTTGCTAATGTAAATGGAGGTGCTATATAATTCAGTAAGCAGGAAGGTTTCCATCAATTTGACAGTGTTATTAGCCTCTGAAGAGGTGAAAACACAGAGGAGGTAGTTATTGCTATAGAAAACATGCCTCTATTAGCTCTTTTTGCTCTAGTTATAAAATGTACTATGAAATTATTTTCCAAAAGGATTTTGGAGATCTTAAACAGTAATTTAAATTTTGATTAAGTTTTATCATTCTTTGGTATTTTGACTTTGATGCTCCAAAAGACAATCACAGAAGGAAAAAGCTCTTCAATGAACACATTCAAGAGCAGTCTTCTTCATGACCAAACTGCAAATACAAAGTTGTCCACGTAATGTGATTTCAGAAGTTCTAGAAAATTTACCCAGTGCAGAGTCCTTCCCTAGGTACAGAGTGGATATGCAAAAGTCCTAAATTAAAGATTTTTCTCCTTAATGTAAAATATCGCTTTCCATTTGAATTTAAATACTGTTGTGAGCAGGACTAAAGACTTTTTAGTCATTTGTAAGGAATAAAGGAAGGTATTCTTTCCTTCCATGGGGAAAGTATGGAGGGGTTAGGAGAATGAGCACTCTAGATAGCAGAGCTAGACATGAAAGCATTAAGAAGGCAGGAAGAAACCTGGGGGGGATTATGAGAGGGCATCAACTTTTTGCTTTTCTTTTTATTTTATCAAGGTAATATATCTTATATCTATTAATGCCTTCTATAAAAAGCAAATTATTTCTCATTGGGTGATGTGGACAAAAATATTATATATAAGTTTTCATAGTTTTTCCCTCTCCATAATGGAGAAGACTTAGACAAACACTAACAGATTGCTTCTCAGAAGGCAGAGGCATCCGCCTAAAAAAGGGGAGGTAGGAACTATGAAGATGGAAGGCTTGAGGAATGCAGGAACCAAGAGGAAGACAAGCTCAACCAAGGAAGACCTTAAAGGAGTTTTGCTGAGTAACATATAATGTCTGTAATGTAACTCTGTTGCCACCACTTCAGAAGGCAATTTTGTAAAAGCCTATATTATTTTTCAGGGCTTTTTCTGACAATGACTTGACATGGGCCTTCAGGTAAAGCAAATGTCTAGTTTTCTGTGGACTACCAATAGTATCATATGGAATATGATATACAGCTAGTGGTAATGTATAATATTAGAAATTGATTGTGACCAAACCACCCTTTATTATTATGTGTGTGCTATTTTCTGTTTTAGTTTTATCATTGCCAAATTATAGATAGCCAAGTATTTATAAGATGACTTCTCTGGCAAAAAAAGCGTACGGTCAGTTTCAGGAAACAAAATAGAGTTCTCAAAGTTGGGAAAATAAGAAGGAAACAGAGGTAATAGTACATAAATTATTCTCCTTTGCAAATACACAAAGAGCTAAATGCTTTCCCTCAGTTCTTAAATCCAAAGTCAAAAGGAATTCCCTAAGATAGTTGAGATTCACCCCCGCTCACCACCAAAAAAAAAAAAAAAAAAAAGAAAGAAAAGAAAAATGTTTGGACCTGCTTTGGTAAACTAGCACACATAGGAAGGTTCTACTTGAAACTAACACCAGATTCCACATAGTTGAAAAAACATTAGGTCCAGAAAATAGGAATAATAAGAGAAAAAGGTATAATTCCCCAAGAGGAGAAGATGCCTGGAAATATAAGGAGAGTGTATATATTTCACACAAGTCAGAGAAAAATGGGAAGAGACCTGGAATCAGAAAGACTAAAGATAGTGAAACAGTTACCCTTAAGGGTAGGTTAATTTGAATTTGATAGACATCATGTGGCAAATGTGATGCCATGTGATAGTAAAGGTACCTCTTTTACCTTTGCAGATGGTAAAAGTACCTCTCACTAAAAGGTTGGGAGGGTGGAGTGCAGGATGAGGCCAGACCCCAGAGCTGGCTGAAGAGCAGCCAAAGCAAGAACAGATCTAGACATTGCTTTGAGAGGGCATGAAGTACATGGCTAGTCCCCATAATTAATAATCTAGTACCATTTTATTCAAAGTCCCTCTGACAGGGTGAAACAGGAGTCAGCATGCCTAGTAGCTATTTTAAGCAATAAATTAGGAATTAATTTGGGTATCCATAGGATCTGGATCTGTACTTTTCTGAGAAGTCATTTTTATGCACTTAAGTTTACTTCATTCCCTTTGCTTCTTCATGTAATAGACACCACTGGTGGCTTATCAAGTATTCCACTTTCTTCCTTACTGGGATAAAATAACACGTTTCAGTTTTTAAGTATTCAGACTTCCCTTACATCATCGTTATGATTCAGGAGATGTTATCCCTACCAAGAGCTCCAGGTAAGAATCCTGAGTAGGCTAAGTTGATCATGGCAATTCCATTCCTCTTGCCAATGACTGGTACAGACCTCCAGATATGTCAATCATCTCAACATCTCATGACTACTACTGGTCCTAGGGCACCAGATGACCCTATTCAGGGAATGATAATTTTTTTTTATAGTTGAAGGAGCGGTTACCTCTCCCTCTTTCTGGATATTAACAAAGCAGATGTTGCTTTAGCTGTGAATGGCAGCCATCTTTGACCATGAATAACAAAACCAAAATATAGAAGAGGGCAGAACTGAACATATCACAAAAGGAATAGAGTTGGAACACTGACTTCCTGGAAATCCTGTTAGGCAAGCACAATTTTTTTTAAATTTTTAAATTCATTTTAGGTTAAGTTTACTCTAATTTGCAGCTTAAGCCATATTAAATATTACAGATCTAAAAACGGAATGTGGAGTTGAAGGTTTGGTTTGATTATAGTACTACTGTTATCAATTCTAATGTAGAAGAAACAGACGTATTTAAGAACTCAATAAAGGACATCTGGAAAAAAAGAAGTTGGAGGTATAACTAAAAACAAAGAAAAGTTATGGAGTAGCAATATTCTCAAGAAACATTAAGTAGGAAAGAATACATCTCTTTAAAGTGTGGAAAGTTAAAGGGAAAACTGGAAAGGATTGAAATAGATGAAGGCATTTGTGCAGGTTTAGTGGTGGGAAGTTGAGTAACTTCACTCAAGGCAATTTTAACTTTACTTTTGAAGAATTAAGTGATGGGATGAGAATAAAATGAAATATGGTGACTATGTCATTAGTTTATGGGGAGCAGAAATACTTTGAAATTGCTAGTATGAAGAAAACGTAAATAATTAAGGGGCCAAAGAAGGCTTGCTGAGAATCACTGCAGACATGGAACTGAAAAAAATTCATTAATGTTAACTCAAGGCTTTCCAGTAGCATAAGAGAAGTTTGCTTGGTAAACAGCTACATTAATGCAGATAGATCAGTGGGGCCAAAGAACTAGAGATAGTGGCAGAGGTTGGTTGAAGTGACGACTGATGGATTTAGCCAAGTAGGGACAGAACAGAAGGGAGAGAAAGATAATATACCGTGGAAAAGAAGAAAATGTGTACTAAGAGTATGAGAGTTGGTAAGCTCTTGACCTATGGCCAGTGGATTGGGTACTGAGAGTTATGACGAAACCTAGGATAGAGATATTTGAAAAGACAGATGAAGATATGATAGAGATGAAAGCACTAGGGTTGATATGGTCAGTAATAAAGCATACTACATACTGCCCTGGGAAAGTGAAAGGCATAAAAATTTTTGCCCCTATTATAAAGAATCAAAGATTATTTGACTTTAGTAATTAAGTCTATTTTTTAAGTGTGTTCCCCTTTCTTTCATCCTCAATAGCAGGTTTTCAGGTGTCAATTCTCAAAATAGTGTCAAAAAAGTCTAGGTATGACTTTCTTATTTTAACTTTTATAGTTAAGTATATATGTTAAACTAAGAATTCAGATAGACTAATTAAAGATGTTAAGCAATCTTGTGGAAATGACAATCATCGTGTGATTTGTAGTACACGTACTTATCTAATTCTCATCTAGTATCAGGATATTTAAGAATCAAACACTTTAATATTAAACAGTATAACATCCACTCTATATATTTAGATTTCCTGGGTTGGACAGCTTATACATACAGTATTTTTACATATCCAGAAATTTATTATCTAGCACCTTTCCTAAGAAATTTATTATAATCTCAAGAGCAAAACTAAAAGAGCAAGTTTTTCAAGGATCCTAATTCTTTGCTCTTCAGGAAGATGACATTTTAGAGTATAATTGGATTGCCTGTAAAAAAAACCTGGAGTGCAATTGAATTAGGCACAACTGGAGTGCAATTAAATTGTTCTTACAGGCCACGCGCAGTGTCTCAAGTCTGTAATCCCAGCACTTTGAGAGGCCGAGGCAGGCAGATCACTTGAGGTCAGGAGTTCAAGACCAGCCTGGCCAACACGGTGAAACCCTATCTCTACTAAAAATACAAAAATTAGTTGGGCGGCTCACGCCTGTAATCCCAATACTTTGGGAGGCCGAGGCGGGTGGATCACAAGGTCAGGAGATCGAGACCATCCCGGCGAACAAGATGAAACCCCGTCTCTACTAAAAATACTTAAAAAATTAGCCAGGCGTGGAGGCGGGCGCCTGTAATCCAGCTGCTGGGGAGGCTGAGGAAGGAGAATGGCGTGAACCCGGGAGGCAGAGCTTGCAGTAAGGGGAGATCGCGCCACTGCACTCCAGCCTGGGAGACAGAGCGAGACTCCATCTCAAAAAAAAAAAAAAAAAAAAAAATTAGTTGGGCGTGGTGGTACATGCCTGTAATCCCAGCTACTCAGGAAGCTGAGGTGGGAGAATCTCTTGAACCTGGGAGGTGGAGGTTGCAGTAAGCAGAGATTGCACCACTGCACTCCAGCCTGAGCGACAGAATGAGACTCTGTCTCAAAAAAAAAAAAAAAAAAAAAAAAAAATTCCTACAAACTGGCCACTTGCTGAAGAATGACCAGAATATTTGGGCTTAGTATTAATATATTGTCAGAATACTTGAATTTAAGTAGGAAAAACAATAGTTTCTTTAGGAAATATTTTTCAAATGATATACATGAAAAAGGGAAACATAGTATAATGTTCTCAATTGTGAAGTAACAAAGAAACCTATGACATTTTAGTAACTAAGGTTAATGTACAGTATTTCAAAAAGTCAGTTACTTTTGTTTCTTTTTTTAATCTTACATAACTCTAAGTTTACCTTTTTTTCCACTATTATAGACCCATCAACATTTCCTTCTTATGAAATTTTTTGCTAAAATTATGTTAATCTTATTAAGAACATGTATGTGTTATATTAAGAATAATGCTCGGGTCCTGGGTTGGGGGGGTGGTATAGAACGCTGGTAAGATATTATGAGATCTCCTTTTCTTGTGATCTTTAAATTTGAAACCAAATTTATTTCTCTATACTAGTCTCTAAAAGTAATGTCTGTAAAAAAGTCAGTGTCTTTTCCAGCTTTCTATTTTATTTCTTATTAAACTAACCTAGCAAACTAAACATGGGAGAATAAGAAAAAAAACTTTTTAAAATTTCACCCTCACAATTTTTACAAATTGATATTCAGAATTTTTGTTGTTGTTCTGGCCTTTTACTAGTTTTCTATTGCTGCTGTAGCAAATTACCGCAAACTTGGTTTCAAACAATACAGATTTGTTATCTTCCACTTCTATAGATTAGCAGTCAGACATGGGTCTCACTGAACTTAAATCAAGGACCCAGAAGAGCTTCATGTTTTTCTGAGTGCTCTGGTGGAGAATCCATTTCCTTGCTGTTTCCAACTTCTAGTGATCACCCACATTCCTTAGCTTATAGCCCTCTCCCGATCGTCAAAGCCAGCAATGTTGTGTCTCCCTCCCTCCTGCAATCACATCTCCCATGAACAGAAGCCAGAATAAATTTATCCACTTTTAAGGGCTCCTATGATTAGACTGGGTCCACCAACATAATCCAGGATAATCTCTACAAATCAGGGCTCTAACTTAATCACTGTCACAAAGCTCCCTTGCCATATGAGGTAACATAAATTCCAATGATTGGGATGTAGATATTTTGGGATGGTGGGAAGGGGTTACTTTGCCTACTGAGACCTTGAATTATATGTAACTACACACAAAATAATTTATAATGCTTTCTTTATCTAGTTTACATTTATGCCAATGTGGCAAATACACAACCCTTGGAGAGAAAGCAATCATAGCTATTTGGAGCTAAGTTATTAGGGGTTTACTAACAATCTCCAGTTCAATAAATTTGACTGAGAGTTTGTACCTTGTGTTTCTTAGTTGTAATGGTATACACAAATAAAACCAAAAAATGCAGTTTCCACTTAATAAATCTAAGGTAAAGGAGAATTATCAAAAGACCTTTAAAAAGGATATCAGTGACTTCTACTTATAAACATGTAGAAAGCTGCAAGAAGAACAAATACTATAACACTTATATGAAGAATCTAAAATAGTCAAACTCATAAAAGCAGAGAGTAGAATAGTAAGTAGCAGGGACTGAGGGGATGGGAAAACAGTGAGGCATCAGTCAAAGTGTACAGTGTTTCAGTTATGTAAGACAAGAGTCTATCTTGAAGAGAGGTCAATAGAAATTTCCAAATTAGGCCAGGCTTGGTGGCTCATGCCTGTAATCCCAGCACTTTGGGAGGCTGAGGCGGGTGGATCACAAGGTCAGGAAGTTCAGGACCAGCCTGGCCAAGATGGTGAAACTCTATCTCTACTAAAAATACAAAAATTAGCCAGGCATGGTGGCAGGTGCCTATAATCCCAGTTACTCAGGAGGCTGAGATAGAGAATTGCTTGAACCTGGAAGGCGGAGGTTGCAGTAAGCCGAGATCATGCCACTGCACACTCCATCCTGGGCGACAGAGCAAGACTCCAAAAAAAAAAAAGAAAGGAAAGAAAGAAAAATTTCCAAATTAAAACAAAAAGAAACACCATTCCCAGGAAAGGATACACTACCATTATGCCATGAGCAAACGTCATCTGATGCAGGAAAGGT